>NW_027117343.1:0-1229121 GCF_038025025.1 Phyllosticta citribraziliensis
CCTAACCCTAACCCTAACCCTAACCCTAACCCTAACCCTAACCCTAACCCTAACCCTAACCCTAACCCTAACCCTAACCCTAACCCTATTATAAGTATCTAGCTTAGATACTTTAATATAGTATTTATCTCCTAGATTACTAAAGGTTTCCTAAGGAGGTACTAGTAGTAGAGGTACCTAATTATTTTCTTATTAAACTCTTAGCTTATTAAGGCTAGATTAAATACCTTCTACTACTCTTTTTATAGTAGAGAAATAAGTATTATTAAAAGCCTCTATATTAGCCTAAATAGTAGCCTAATCTAGTATAGATTAAGTAGGATCTATAGTCTAAATAAGTAAAATAAATATAGATATATAATAGGTATATCTAATATTCTAATAAACTTAAATAGATAAAAGTCTAAAAAAACCTAGAGAACCTTCTTTAGAAGTAATAAAGCTATAATAGTATTATCTAGGCTATTCCTATAAATAGGCTTAATAGCTAAGACTATTTAGATATATAGATAATTTCTTTAAGTACCTAATTCTCTTATATAATCCTTAAATAGTTAAGTAATTACTTAGAGAGAAATTAGCCTCTAAATAGATATTACTATATACTAGAGCCTAGTCCCCTTAATATAATAAATATATATTATTATATAAGTATCTAAGGTAGAATTATAGCTAGTAGAGGTTATATAACTCCTAGGTTTCTTAAAATAAAATACTAAAGTAAAAAGATTTAGCCTTATTTTAGTATTAATATAGAGGAAGACTACTATATAAGCCTATATTAAGAAAGATATCTCTATACCCTTCTAGTCTATTTACTAGTAGGTTATAAGATATATATCTTAGTAGACTAGTAGTTTTAAATAGATAAAGAAAAGTCTTTTAAGTAAAAAAATAAATTTAGTAAAATAATTAAGAGTTAAAGAGTTATTACTAAAAAAGCTATTTAAAGAGATCTAAGGCCTTCTTATATATCTTTTTCTAGTACTAAGAGAACTAGTATCTATTATATAATAATAAATTAAAGTCTCTAACTAAGTATATTCTTTCTAGTAAAATAAATACTAGAGAGTTAGCTAATACCTAACTAATAACTAAAATAACTAGAAAGAAGGTACTTTATTAATTAGTAATTTTCTTAACTACTAATAAAATATACTAGCCTAATTAATCTAGAGCCTAGTATCTAATAATAATTATAAAAAGGATCTTTCTTCTTATATAATTATATAATAGTTATCTACTACTTATATAATTATATAGAGACTATATCTAAAGTAAAACTAACTTTCTAATAAAACCTAGTTTTAATTAAATATTAAAGGAGTAAGGATTCCCTTATTAAAGTAAAGTTATTAAATAGATTATTCTTCCTAATAACTTCTAACTATAATAACTTAATAACTAGTTAAGATATAGTAATTCTAAAAGATATTCTAGACTTCTACTATATAGAAGTATAGAACCTAAATATAAGGGTTTTAGTACTCTAGTCCCTATTAAGTAGGTAGGGAGGTCCTAGCTAGGTCTTTATATAAAAAGGACCTATATATTAAAATAGATTAAAAGATAACTAAGCTTAAGGAGTATTACTATATAATACCTTAAAGGCTATAGTATTTATCTAGAAGTTTTAGGGTTTATCTATTTACTAGATAATTTTTTATAAAAATATCTTATTTAAGTATTTCCTTCTCTTTTAAATATCTTACTAATAAGTTACTAGATTAGGATAAGAAATATACTATTTAAATTATCTAATTCTACTCTATAAACTTATATATTAAGCTTATTTAAAAGTTACCTAAAAAGCTCCTAATCTAGTAAACCTTCTTAAATAAAGGTTATTATACCTAGAGCTAAGATATACTTAGTATACTATTATACTTTAAAACTACCTAGATAAGCCTATATAGTTAGTTAAGATTCTTAGTATTAGTAAAGTAAACTTACTTATATAATACTCTCTATATTCTTATAGGAAATATAAAGTATTAACTTAAAGTCCTACTTAATAGGCGCCTTATTAGAACTAACTAGTAATACTATAATATAGATCTTACTATTACTACTATTATATAAACCTATAGATACTAAGTACTTAGCTATTAAGACCTAATAAGCTATAGGATTATAATAATAGTATATATAAATAGGCTTCTTATCTTCTTCCTCTAAGATAGGCTATATAATAGTAAACTAGTAATAATATAGTATAATAGTAAGAGAAGTAGACTAGCTAGTAGTAGGCTATATAGCTACTAATAATAAACCTTTTATAATAACTACTAATACTAATTATATAGAACCTAATACTATAGAATAGTACTAGTAAAGTAATAAGCTTATAGCTATTTCTAGCTAAATAAGTAAAGCCTAGTCTAATTATATATTTATATAAGTATCCTTCTCTATAATTATATTAGTTAGAAAGATAGGATAATAAAGTAGTAAAATCTAGATATATAAAGCTACTTAATAATCTAGATAATAATTAGTAATAGTTTTAAAGAGATAGACTTTACTTACCTTATATATAATAGTTCTAATAGATACTACTAGCTAAAATAGCTCTCTAAGTAAGTAGTAACTATAATAGATTATAAATAATACTATATAATAATAACTTAAATAGATAAGTCTTATATAATAGTAAGGAATCCTAATAGACTAGACTATAATAAGTAATAGGTAGAGCTAGTATAGCTAGTATAATAAATATAGGACCTTCTTTATTACTCTTAGTAAAGTATAGCTCCTTTAAGCCTATATATAATAGTTAGTTTACTAGATTATAGCTAATTTAGACTAGATAATAATATACTTTAATAAGGAGCTTTAAATATAGCTAAAGTAAATAGTAACTTTCTATAGGTTATATAGTAATAGAAGATAGTAATAGAGTTAATAGTATAGTAATAAAGCTAGAGTAACTAGACTAATAATTATACTTTATAACTATATAGAATACTTAAATTACTAAATTACTACTATTATATATTATAAGACTATACCTATATAAGTACTTATAGCTATTAATTCCTATAATTTTAGCTTCTCTTTAGGGGGGGTATATTATTATAGATATATATATATCTATATAAGTACTAAGGCTAGTATAGATAAATCTAGTATTATATAGTTATAAGAAGTATAAGCCTTACCTTAAGTAGTAGCTAGCTATAGCTTAGGCTAAAACCCTTAGGCTAGTACTAGCTACTATAGCCTAGTACTAGCTACTATAGCCCTAGATAGATATAGTATAATAGCCTATTAATACCTTATCTTTATAACTTACCTAATAATAACTAAGGACCCTTATATAAAGGATAAAAGATAGAATAGTATAAAGAAAAGGCTAAAGAATATATAAGTAATAAGTATCTTTTATATTTTATTCTTTTAACTTATTAGATTTAATTAAGATATATATATATTCTCTAGTAGTTTACCTTTAGCTCTTATCTATATAATAAGAAATCTATAAGTTATAATATACTTATTATAAGGCTACTTTATATAATAGTCTTAATAGATACTACTAGCTAGGATAGCTCTCTTAGTAAGTAGTAACTATAATAGATTATAAGTAATACTATATAATAATAGAATAGTATAATAAGTATTATATAATAGTAAGAAATCTTAATAAGTAACTAGCTAATAAGTAATAGACTATTAAATAACTAGCTACTACTAATCTACTAGTATAGGGCCTTTCTTTTTACTCTTAATAAAGTATAGCTCCTTTAAGTCTTTATATAACTATTAGTTTACTAGATTATAGCTAATTTAAATAGGATAATAATATACTTTAATAAAGAGCTCTAGATATAGCTAAGATAGATAGTAATCTTCTATAAATTATATAGTTATAGAAGATAGTAATAGAGAAAAATAGTATAGTAATAAAGCTAGACTAATAATTATACTTTATAACTATATAGAATATCTAAATTATTAAAAACTACTACTATATATTATAAGTCTATATTTATATAAGTACTTATAGCTACTAATTCCTATAATTTTAGCTTCTCTTTAAGGGGGGTATATTATAATAGATATTTATATATCTATATAAGTATTAAGGCTAGTATAGATAAACCTAGTATTATATAGTTATAAGGTACTAGCTACTATAGGCTTAGACTAAATACTAGCTATATCTTAGGCTACTACTAGCTATTATAGTTTTAAATAGATATAGTATAACTATCTATTAATATCTTACCTTTAGAAATAACTTAATAATAACTATTAACCCTTATATAAAGGTTAAAAGAGCTAGAAAGGTATAAAAAAAAGGCTAAAAAATAAATAAAAAGTAAGTATCTTTTATATTTTATTCTTTTAACTTATTATATTTAATTAAGATATATATATTTTTTAGTAGTTTATCTTTAGCCTTAATCTATAAAATAAGAACTCTATAAGTTATAATAAATAGTTATTCTATATAGACTATATAATAACTACTCTTACTCCTTACCTATTAATTATTAGTAGTCTATATTAATTTACTCTACTAGATACTATAATAATTTTCTACTAAATATTTAGTTATTTATTTATTTATACTTATTATTTATACCTAGCTTATTTTAGTTAGTTTAGTAGTTATTTTATTTCTATTTTATAGAGTCTATTAATTTACTACTAGTTACTATCTTTTATACCTCTTCTAGTACTAGTATTTTAGCTAGCTAAGTAAGTATATTAGTAAGTAGCTAGTCCTATCTATACTAGATACTATAATATATATACTATATAGTATATAATAAAGAGTAGTTATTATATATTTTATATTAAATAATTATCTATTTTTAAGCTAACTAAAAATAGCTAGTATATTTAATAATTCTAACCCTAAGTAGTAAGTATTAAGTATTATAAAATATAAGTTATACCTAAGTATATATAACTCTTTTTTATTTAAAAAGATTTTAAACTACTTCTAGATTAAAATCTATTTTAAGAGTTTAAATATTAAGTATATATAATCTATATACTAAACTTATATAGGTCACGTGATATTACTGCCTTAGGCACGCACGTAGCGCTAGAGCCTCGTCGATAGGCATAAATACCTCGACGAGACGACGCCGTAAATTAATAGCCTCGATTCTATAACAATGTAGGAGCTTTTAAGGATGAAGGAAACGTAGGAGCATTAAAGCGGCTACGGACCGAAGTACTTAGGAGTATCTAATTACATTTAAGCGTCTACGACGTCTAGTAATAGAGAGCATTCGACTCTAGATAGCTGGGCGTGTCACGACTTTCGCAATCGAGACTCGGGCGCAAATGATGGCTCGCACGCCCGCCGACGAGTTGGTATTCTACCTAGGTCCATGCCATGCATCGCCATCTCCAATTCTTTCAAGCTTTCCTCTACTGCCTCACTTCTCGGACAGTTCGTCGCGCATTTCGGCGACGACGTTCTTGATCCTCTCCTCCTTGCTAATCTGGTCCACCCTTACCAAGACCTTTTCGAAATCATAGGTGTCCTTAGCGTGAGTCCGGAAGTCTTCGCCAAGGGTCAACACGGTGCCGACGCCGACCAGTGCACGGTACAGCGCCTCGCCCTCGTCGAGCTGGTTGATGATCTCGATCAGATCATACAGCAGCGTCATGGCGCGGTTGACGTCGTTGCTCGGGCTCGTCAGCAACACCGCGAAGTTGATGTAGAGCGTCGTGATGGCCGTGATGAGGTTGCGGTTCGAAGAATGGGTCTTGATGAAGGGGCGGATCAACGGATGCAGTGTGTCGAAGGTGCCATCGACGACCGTGCGCCCTTCCTCTGTTGAGAAGAGGTTGGCAAAGATGCGCACTCCGAGCATGACATTGTTGGGCGGCGATTCGGGGGCAAAGATGCCGGCGTCGCGCAGAATGTCGACGAGCGTCGCATTGCCAGAGGATGTGTGGGTGGCAAGAGCGGGCGTCTTTGCTGCAAACAAGCGAAGCAAGTCAAGTCCAGGGAGGCGCTTGTCGAGGGGCCAGGTGGTCGCAATCTTCAAGGCGAGATCGATGCCGGCCGGCGTCACATTTTTGGCACTCGGCGAGTCCAGCTGTTTGCAGACTGTGGAGAGTGTGCCAACGTCGCTGGGGTTCAAAGATACATCCTTGCGCCCTTCCGAAAGCAGCTGCTCATTGATTTCGCCAATCTTCTTTTCAATCACTTTGAGGTTTGCCGAGTCAATTTTGAGGTATTGGGTTTGCGGGAGGATTTTCGGCTTGGAGACGGGTGGTGCTTGCTGGGGCGCCGGCGCATCGACTTCTCCAGGTCGATATCTCGATTCGGTCCCCCAAGGATCTGAGCCTGGAGCTTGAGTGGCCGGTGCGGAACTCTGGCCAAGAGTCGCGCCCTGGGTGTTGGTGACGATGAAGTTTGCCACCTGGTCAAGATACGAGAGGGGTAGCTCGTTGTCCTCGATGAATTTGCGGGCAGCATCGTACGGGTTTTGCGAGAGGTTGTAAGGAAGCTTCAAGGGGGGCTTTCCATCTTCAATGTCGACGTCAAAAACATAGTCAAAGTCTTGGCCGTTGTGAGAAATCTTTTTCCCACTGCTGCCAGCGGCATCCACGACGGTGCCGACATTGATCCACTGCGCAGCGGCAGTCGACCAGGTGTATGCTGACACATTGCCGTTGGCTTCTCGAATCATCTGAACCTGGCCTTCTTTGGTACCGGATTTGGCCGTCAAGAACTCCGGGCCGGGGAGGTTCTCCTTGTTGATGTTGCCGACTTGCTGCTGCGGAATGGCGCTGTCCTTGACGGCATCGTCAAATTCCTTGATACTTGCAGCATCTGCTTGGCGTTCGGGATCCCGGCTGAAGACTCGCACGATGCGGTCACTGGCGCCCGACACAATGTCTCCGTTCACCGCGCACACGGCCACCGACCAGACCGAGATTGCCGGGTGTGTAATGGTTTGCACGCACTCGTCTCCCCTCCAAATCCTGATTGTGCGATCTTCCGAACTGCTGACCAGCTCTCCATTGGGGAGTGCGGCAAGCGAGTAGATGAAGTTTTCGTGGCCGTGCAGTTCCGCCACCTGAGTTCCTTCGATTGTCCAAAGTCGAATGATGCCGTCATTTCCAGCAGAAGCAAACTGCGCTCCGGAGGGATGATTCGCGGGCAGGCGGCATAGCGCACGAACGACATCGGAGGAACCTTGGATGGATCTGAGGAGCTTGCCATCGTGGGTAAAGAAGCGAATCTGCTTGTCGGCGCATCCTGATGTCATTGTCAGTCATGCAGGTGGTACGAATGGGGCGCGGCCCGAGGCGTCCTTACCGGTGATGATTATCTTCGTGTCGTAGGCCAGCACCGCCCACACACTGCCTTCATGGCCGCGTAAGACGGCCGACGACTCCCAATTGCCCAATGTCCAGACGCGCGCTTCTTGGTCCCAGCTGCCACTGACAATTGTGCGCCCATCTTGGCTCACGTCGAGAGCGCAAACGTTGTGCCCGTGGCCGAGCAGCAGAGCTTCGGCATCATCCTGCAGGGTCCGAGTTGGCTGACGGACGTCGATGATCGAGTCCTTGCCTCCCGAGACAATCAGCCCATCCGGGTATGTGGACGAGGGAGGGACGAAGGCGAGGGCGTTGACAAAGGTGGTGCCGCGGGCGACGATGGTGCAGTCAAAGGTGGGCGGGGTGTTGGACGACAGCTTCCACAGGCGCACGGAAGCGTCTCGTGATGCCGAGACGACAAAGGAGGAGTGTGGAAAGGCTACGCTTCTGACCTGAGGTTGCACAAATGAAGATGGTGAGCGAGGCGGTCCCGGGCTTGGGCTTGGGTTGGGGCTTGGGGAGCAGACAACTCACATCGTCGTCGTGGCCCCGCAGCTGAGCGGAGAGCTTGAAGTCGCCCATGGGCGGGCCAATAGAGGGGAGATGGGAGGAAAGGCAGACGAGGCCCAGACGGGAAGAGGGTGCAGCGAAGGATCGGAGGAGCAGGTGCTGCGTGCGCCAGCGGGGTGAGATGGCGAGAGGAAGCTCGAGTGGTGGTGCGCGTGGAGAGTCGATGGTGTGAGGTGTGGCTGCCAATGGTCACTGACGTACCGTACCGGGACGGAAGGTGCCGGGGGCGTCACGTGTGACGGGCGGAGGCGGAGGGAGGCGGAGGAGGCGGACCTGGCGTTGGCGGAGCGGAGGGACCTCGACCGCTCAGGAGGCCTCAGGCAAACCCGAAGACCGACGGGCCACGACTTGATTTGGCGCGGGTCGGATCAGGCGGCCACGTCTTTCCCTCGCTACATCCGCTCCCCAAGACTCACCACGCCCGAAGCAGCTAATCCCAGCCTCTCTGCGACCGACAAACCGGCTCTCCCGTGCCAGGCCAGCATCTCCCCCGTCTCGTCTGGGCCCATGTCGTCGTCCACCTCACCACCCGGACACGGCCACACGGGCATGGCAAGCTCCAAAGCTCGGCCGGGCCCTCGCACGCTCGCATGCCCTGCCCACCGCACCGCACCGCACCCCATGGCCATGCCGCGTCGCCAGTTTTGTTTCCCATCCGTCTCGCACCCACATCCAGCCAGCGAGGGCGAGGGCTCCTCCCGCTCGACAGGGCAAGCCTGACGCGCCTTTGCCGCTCGCCACGCTCGACTCTATTCGCAGCACCTGACAGCTGTCCCTCTGGTCTCGGTCCTGCGCCACTGGCCGCCGCTCACTGCTGCTACGGGCTGGCGCTTGTCCATCGTCTGACCTGGCAGCGCTGGCCTATGTCATTCGCCTTTGAGAGGATTGCGCAAGCTCTTTGGTGACTCTTCTCGTCGTCGTCGTCCATGGTCGCAAATTGTTTTGCTTGGCCGTTGATTCAGCCCCGTCTGGGGACCGACGCCCGGCTGAGCCACAGCATGGACTTGGAAATTGGCAGCAAATTGGCCATTTTGCATCCAGGACGCATGGCCAAGGGCGCCGTTGCAGGCCCTCCCTGATCCTTTACCCCTCATCCTTGCACTACTATCGTGCGCCACCATTGGCCTTCGACATGTTCCCGGTCCTGCCAGCATAACGCGCCAAGCCGCCTGTGACCCTGTCGATCTCCCCCACGACGCCTGCAGCCAGCTACTCGAGCCTGCGAGTAGATATATTCCCGCTCTCCCCACGGCCAAAAGACTCTCACCATTACCAACTCAGCACAACACCATCCAAATCCTACACCACCAAGACCCTCTTGCTCCCTACTTCCCTCCACCACTCACATACAATGGAGGCTGCCAACATTGAACTCCTCGCAGCATTCGCGACGTATGCTCCCCTCTCACCACCACCTCTACCTACGTCACTGACTCTTCTCCCAGCCTCTACGAGAGCGCCAAGTACTCGGACCTCCTGGTCCAATGCGGTGACCGCAGCTTTCCAGTCCACAAGGCCGTCGTCTGCTCGAGATCACACTTCTTCGATGGCGCTTGCAGCCATCCGTGGAAGGAGTCCATCACCGGCATCATCGACCTCAGCGAGGATGACCACGAAGCCGTTGAGCACATGATTCACTGTACGTTGTCCACGAAACAAGTCCTCCACAGCACTCGCTCACGCGCAATTTGCAGACTTCTACTACCTCGACTACCTGCGAACTCCGTCATTGGCCAAGCTCTCTCGCCCCACGTCACCCACCTCGTCGAGGCGCTCGTCTTGCGAGAAGCGCCGTCCATCAGACCTTGTGTTGGCCCCGGCCCACGCCGAAGATCCTCTGTTGGCTCAAGCGCAAGCACAGGCGATCAGCAGTCCCGACAACTCGGCTCCTGCTAGTCCCCTTTCGCCATCCCCGCATTACCGCGCAGACTACTTCTCCCCCGACACCAAGGCGCCACCTACGCCCGATCTCGACCAGACGTTTGACGAAAGCCTCCTAGACTCGTACGAGTCCGACTGCGAGGAAGATGAGTGCGACGCCTTTCTCCAGCCGCCCAATCTCGTCGTCCACGCAAAGGTGTATGCCATAGCTGAAAAGTAAGCCTTTCCCGCCTCGTGATGCTTTTGCACCAATTGCGCTGCGTGCATGGTCGCGGATTTTGCCTACTGGTTGAACCCCGCCACGCCACACCCTCGCCTCAATCCACTCGACAACATAGAACATCGAGCTGACTTGTCATTAATCAGGTATGGCATCACGGGGCTCAAAGATCTTGCGCGTTCCAAGTTCTCTGCTCAGGCTGAACACTACTGGTCGTCGACCGAGTTTGCCGACTCGATCCCAGAAGTCTACGAGACCACTGTCGACTCGGACCGCGGACTGCGCGATGTTGTCATCCAATCTTTCCGCGAGCACCCCCAGTTGGCACGAAGCAAAGACATGGAGCTCGTCGTAAGAGACACCCCCGGGCTTGCCTGGGAGCTCTTCCGCCTGGGCTGGGGCTTGCCTGTATTCTAAATTCCGTTGTTTCATGAGGTGGATCCTCTGTACGCCTTTTGTACGCTTTCATGGGGATGATGCTTTTTTTGTTGGACCAAGATGTTAGAAGGAACTTTCATGAGCGACTTGGGGGGTGTTGGCCTGAGAAAATGGCGTTTTGCATGCGGTTTGGAGCTGTACTACACTAGGGTAGCGAGGCGTTTGGAGGCATTCTCGCTGGCGTTGTTGCTTTGCACCATCAACACATGATACCAATCAAGCCGGTCTTCTTCACTCCACATTTTCCACTTGCAGAGCGTGATGCAGCCCTTCCGTTCAACCGGCCAAGCAGCCCACAAGGAACGCCTGGTCTCTCAATCACACGTCCTCGTATGAGACAGCAGCACGGTTGGTTCGAGGCTGGGCAAGACCATTGCAGGAGTTTCAGAGCCCCGCACCCACCGATGGCCTGGCTCGACTCGTCGCCCCGCACGGTGCGCTTTGCTTCGTCGAGAAGGGGTGGGAGCACTGCCATGGCTTTTTGTGTATCACGGCGCGCCAAGCGCCACCAACAGCCGGCAGACGTCTCGCTCGGGCTGCAAGCTTCGTGGCGCACACAAAGAACGTTGGCTCGACTCTGCGCGCAGCTTGTTGAGGAACGCAGGCATGTGGGTGGTACAATGCATTACACGAATGCGCGCCGCCGTCGACGCCGTCCAACCATTCGAGGCAGGGAAATAAAAAGAAAGGAAAAGGGGTATGTAGCAGACGAATAATCATGGGGGCCCAACTTGAGACCGCCCATGTACCAGGCGAGCAAAAAGGGTCGAATCACGTCCAGCGCACCGAGACAAAAATTCTGCTACCAGTTCTGCGCACCCACCACTATGTACGCCAATCGTCCAACAAGACTTTCGTCGCCATCGCCGCCGACATACTCGTGAACACCCCCTTGTTGCCAAATTTCTCGCCCGCATCAGACAGCGCCCCTCTCTCGGCATGCGGCCAGACTGCCGGACGGCGGCGGTGTGCGCCAGAAACGAAAGACTGTTTGCATCGCTCGTCGCACATGGCATGTCGAGATTCCGATGGTGGGCGAGCAGCCAGCCAGCCAGCCATGCGAAATCGTGCGCCAGAGAAGAGAAGAGAGAAAAATAACGCTCAACACATGCGCCAACGCTCAGGGGAGCCATGTGTGCGGTGAACAGGCAGTGTGTTGTCGTTGCTTCTGCTGCTGCCATGTCCTGCGATGCTGCTGCGGAGCAACAAGTACCGGCTATTTGAGGTTTCAGTATCTGCAGCTGCAATGTACAGTCCAGCCAGACAGGCAGACCGGTTGGCGCGCTGCCGCTGCAACGCCCCAGCAGCAGCGGAGCGGCGGAACGGCGGAAACAGTCGCCAAAAGCGGCACAGCAGAATTCGACGAGTCTTTGATCAGTGCGTCGTGTATGGAGAAATCAAAAAGTGTTCTGTGTGCATGTAGCAGTTCGGTCTGAAGAGTCTCGACCGGCCGACGACGACGGCGGACGGCGCACCAGCACGCCAATCCACCACTGCTGCGCCTTTTGCGCGACGGGAATGAGAAGATTGGCGCATGCCCAGTACAATGCTCTTCTTGTCGCAGGCCGTGGATCGTGGGTCTGGTCTTCCGACGACTCGACGGGAGAATGCGTTTGATTGACTAACGGCATGGCTGACTTATCCGATGGCCTGACCAACTGACCGACGCGGGAGAGAGCCGCAAACCCGCCGCTTAGGCTTGGAAGTGCAATGCCGTGGGTGGGTTATGCCGTTGGCGCGGTGTAAATCCGCTGGCCCGCCGGATTTGCGGATGTGCTGCTTGCTGGTGTTGACGTGCGGATTTGGTTTGTTTTGCCTCAGGTCACGTCCATGACAGCGTGATTTTTGAGCCGCAAGTCAAGCCCAGGCCCGGGTAAGCTGATGGTGGATGAGGGTTGAGAGGAACTCATGACTGCTTTTGCTTCAGACGAAGTAAGGGAAATACGGGGCCCGAAAAACCCTCTTGACTCTTCATCACGATGGCTGGACTGGTGGGCAACACGTGATGTCGTAATCGAATCCCTCTAGATCTTTCCCTCCCCCTCGTCGTGATCAGTGACTTGACGCGGTGCAACCTGCCACGGCTCAAGGCTCGTACCACAACAGCCTGCCGCCTCAGTCCCCGATGGCAGGAGATCGACCCGCAAGACGACAACAGAGCGAGTAGAATGCTACGAAGTTCATGCAAGCCATGTCACCTCGACTCTTCTGTCTGTATTCTTAAATTCTTCGCCACCTCAACGGGTTTCGTCGTCGACGTAGTCGTCGTCACAATCTGTCGGTCGCCGGGCTTAGTTGCCTGTCGAAATCGAACAGCGGGAATCTCCGCAGGGGAAGGCTGTACGGTGATGTTTGCAACCCCGCGTCAACGTCATTCTTAAAAAGTAGACCCACTTGATCCTTCAATCCGCCTGCCTGGTTTCGTTGACCTCGTCTGCATACGGTCGAAGCGACGAATCAAGGGAAGCGTGTGTGGCGTGGCGCGGCGGCGGACGCGAGGGACCGCTCCACCCCACAGCCCTACCCTGCCAGCGTGCGAGGGTCGACGCGCGTTCCAGACCAGCGCCCTCACAAAGCAAAGTCGATGTCGTCGAGTCGGCAGTCGTGAGACGATAGTCATGGCGATCGAAACATTTGCCAGCGCAGCCAAACGCATCGGACGGTGGTTGACGAAGCAAATAGAGGCTGAATGAACCAAACGCTCGACTCTGGGCTCGTCCGAGCGACGCCCAAGGACGATGTGACTGCCACGACTGCCTGACTGCCTTGCCTCTGCCTGACCGCGCGATTGTCATGGCGGTGCCTGGACACAACCTGGGTGGCCAAGGTAAACCAATGCATAGCGGACCGCCGGCGAGACGGCGAGGCGGCGCGGGAGCCTTTGCGCTGCTTGCAGGTGCAGGGGGCAGCGATATGCACCACCCACCGCACATCAATTCGGAGGAGCAATTCCAGCCACTCACGTAGCTGCTCTCCACGTCCTTTATCGGCCGTCTCGACCGCTGGACGTAGTGGTTGCTGTAGGCACCAGACAAGAGTGGTGGCGGGCCAATTTGTCGCGCTCTGGTTGGTGCTCCGTACCTTTTTTCTTTCTCCTACACCGTCACGTCGTCTACGCAGCTCCAAGTGCGGTGTATGCAGCCACCGTTTTAGTCTGCATGCAAGTGATAGGCCCACAGGTCGCCCACATCAGGGGCGCGCGTCAGGGTCTCTGTTCTGTAACTGACGGCGTGGGGTGTCTCAGCGCGATGTCTATCAACCATCCATCCGCCCGCTGTGGGGCAAGATCCGCCGGCGCGAATGGCGAGCATTGGATGCGATGGACGGCCAAGATTGGACAGCTGGCCGTCAAAGAAGACGACGACGACAAAGAGGAGTGGTTCCAGGTATGACGACGGCGCACGCCAACTTGCCTGCCAGCGAGCCAGTCAAACGTCAAACACGCGCCCAACGAGGAGGCTGTTCAGTGGGCATCCCAACCTTGGCCAGGCCAGGCCAGTAGCTCGTCAATTGGCAAGCCTCTAGGACCATGGTCGAATTGCAGAGAAGTGAATGACAGCGGCGATAAATCCGCAAGTCGTCGGCTGTTGTCCCAAACAGACGTGGAACCTACCGAGAGTGACGTCTGTTTGCCGGCCAAGTTGATGTAATTAGCCACCGTCATGATTGTTTGACTGCTGGCAAAGGGAAGACGCAGCGCGGGGCAGTACAGCGCCCACGCACGAACTGCAAGCTCCTACATTAGAACACATGTAGTTGGTCGTTGACGCCGCCTCGGCCGAGGAGGCTCGGGTCGGGCGGGGTGGCGTGGCGCGGCGGCCAAGCATCTCGCAGCACACCTTGCGCAGGAAAAGCAGCGCGCGCGGTGCAGTTGGAGCAGAGGGAAAAGAAACGATGAGGACGACTCTGGTGGCTGAGACGCCTTCGCTCACCGTATCCAGCGACGCGTGTGGTCCTTTGGTGGTTGATTGATTTGATCGAAAGACGACGAAAAGGCGGCTGGACGCAGACAGGCGCGACGCTAGTTTAGCTTCGGTTCGGTGAGCGAGCGGGCGGCGGCCCGGCCGAGCTTGCACAGCCAACAGCACACACAGCACAGTAACCGCCCGGTCACTTGGCTCTGATGAAGACTCATCTTGCTTGATCCGTTGACGGTTGTGTGGTTGACCCTGAAGGAAGGCGGGATTGCGGCTGTCATGTCCATCATTTGTGGGCTGATGATGCCATGGTGCACTATCACGGCGCCTACATGGCCCAATCCGCTGCCTGTGAGGCGCAACCCCAGCTGTGGCACAGCGACCCTCCACCAAAGAGAGCCTCATTGGGAAGCCAGAGGCCCGAGAGGAGACCAAAAAAACACTATTCCAGCCATCAGAGCCTCAAACAGCCGGGTCATTGCAAACAACTTTTGCCATGTTGACCCAACGCCGGGACGAAAGTGGATATCCCCGTCATGGGCGCATCAAGTCCTGGCCAAGGCCCAGCAGAACGCGCGTTCTCGGCATGCTCCAGGCCCAGCAAGTCGTGGCCGACTGTCCTTTGCCTGGCGGAGGCCTCTGGGGGATCACCAGGCGGGAGCGGAGGTGGAGGCGGAGGCGGAGGCGGAGGCGGAGGCGGAGACACCAAGCGAGCCAAGGGCGGACGACGTTTTTCCACTCCACTCCAATTCCCTTTGCTCGTCCAAGGAAGTCCCGCTGTCTCCGCCGTCTCATCGCTGCCCGTCTCCGTGCGACAGCAACAGCAGCGACTCAACCACCGCTCACTGCTCACGACCGCTTGCTCGCCTCTCTCTTTTTTCAAAACCCCCTTCGCCTCGCCACTTGCTCTGACATCCCTCGAAGCCACCGCGGAAACTTCCTGGCCATGTCAGCCCCCTAGTGCTCCCGCTCTATCGATTGTCCAGCATTCCTCCGCATCGCCGGCACGCTACCGCTGGCCACGGCTGACTGCAAATCTAGACTTCAGCTGGGCTGGCCAGCCCTTCACCTTTTGCCCCATCGACGTTTGATCATTCCATTCGAACCGTGGATTCGGTTGCGGCGCGCGTGCTCCTCAAGGCGGCTGACGAGAGCCAATTCCATCTTCATACTTTTTCCTGTCTCATCCACCTCGCTACACTTGCGCCCTATATTTTCACTAGTAATTCCGTGGCTTGCATCTGCTCGAAAGAGCAACTGCTCCTGGAAGTAGCCGAATCGACGCCATTTCAAAGAGGTTTCGGTGGGGCGCGAAGCCTCGTTTTTCGCATCGACTTTGCGCCCTGCACTCCACTCCTCCACGTCCACGATGATTACTCTAGCCGTCTTTCACGGCAGCAGGGAGTACGTTCCATGTTGAAATCGTGGCGCCCTTTTGTCTCTCGTTTTTCGTGCAAACAATTGAAAAGATTGCGCGTAATGAGACACCTCTGGAGGCGAGACACTTTGAGAAACAAAACCGCCATTACTGCCACACCATTATCGAGCAGGATAAACTCAAGCGGGGCGAAATAGCACGTTCCCTGGGTCAACAACCATTTCCCCCAGGATAATCTTTCTCCCTTGTCTAGAGTGGTCAGCAAGCCTCATCCGCGCGCTACACCATGGTCAAATTATTTCCTCGAACGAGACAAGACCGTAGCCTCTACATTCGCCAGCCTATCGCATTTCCACCTTCATCTCTGTCTGCTCACCACAGACCCCAGGATCTCACACGTGTTACCCCACATTGAAATCCTTCCTTCCCGACAGCGGGTCCAGCCTCCTGCAACGCCTTGTCCTCATCAACTGGACCAACCACGCGCGCGCCGTCTCGCCCTGGCTCGCCTCATTCGGACTGTCTCCTCCGCTTGAACACGCCACGCGCACATTGCGCGCGAAACGCATTGCTGGTCTACACGGCCCAGTGTCCTCCAGAGCGACTGAGCTTTGGGTGCGTGCCGTCTTTCTCTCACTGCGGTTGCTAAACAATGCCCGGCTCGAATGGGCTTTGCATGAAATTGCGAACGCGTTTGGAAGATGTCGAGCCCTTCTCTACAACCGTCGACATGAGGCAAAACAACGTCGGGCTCTGTCCGAATACGATCCGCAACGCGTGTTCTCTGTTTCTCCATTCCGGCACTGCTTGCCTCACTGTGCTTCACCATCGCCAAAACTGCGCTCTGATTCGCCCAGTGCACAGAAAACACTCTCATACACATGCATCTTTCCCCATTAATCCTCCCCATCGCTCGCCATGTCGCCGACTCGCCGATTTGCCGACCCACGCGATGTGCACCAAACACCGGGCCTGGCTCTAGACTCTTCGCACCGCCCTACGGAACGTCGCCCACCGAATACGACTGCTTCGGCACCTGTCCATTTGGCAATCACAACGTTGGACTGTTGCTCCGCCTCATCTTGCCGCACCTCTCGTCCACTTTCGAACCCAACGGCCGTCGCGTCGCCTTGCTTCGCCCAGCGCGCACAGTTCAACAACACACACTTGCTTCCTGGCTCAACGTCGAGCGTGCCCGTTGCGCGCTCCCTGTATATCCCTCGTCAGCCTGCCAGTGGGCTCGCGCCTAATGCTATTACGCGTCTAGGCTTGGTACGAGCCCATCGTCGAGTCTCGAGTGTTCAAGGAGAAGCTGGGACGAGATCGCTCCGCCGCACCGGGGTGATTCGAATACGTGGAAGATGTTGCCGTCGGCGTAGATTTGGAAAGAGAATATGTGGCCCCAGTGCTTTCCTCCCATGCGGCGGAGCGGTCAGTGCGGTGCATTGCTCTTGTGCTCAAGTCTTGGCCAGTGCCACGCCGCCCTCGCAATAAGGCTTCTCTTTTCCCTGATGAAAAGTATGGCCAAGCACAGTTGCACGCCGCGCTTGGTTCCGGGACTTGGCGCATATTCTGACTTTGGAGGTTCCCGTAGGTGCTGGAACCCTTGGGAATGCTGAGTTGATTATTTGCGTCGGTAAGTACCTTGCCACATTGTTAATGTCTTCTACGCCTTCGCAGCGTTCTTGGTCTCTTGCTTTGCAACCCATAGACAGAGAAACCGCGGTGTTCACGTCTTTCTTCATCAGTGCTCTGTGTTGGATCTGTCGCTGCCCTCATCATTCTGTCTTCTCTCCCGAAGGCTTTTGAGAATTGTTTCGAAGTCGGAAGGGCCTTGATGTGCAGCTATTGGTAAGTCATAATTGCGCCTTGCATCCGGCCATGGAACATCATGACTTGTGCCGATGTAGCTCCTATCGCTTCTCTTCTTCGCCTCCATGATTGCTGTTGCAGGAGGATTTAAGCAGGTGGTCGCTTCTTGCATCAATCAAGTCACTGGTCAAGACTGGTGCCTTCGCAGTGTACCATTGTTTGAAAGACGAGTCCTAGGATCATGTAAGCAATTCCCATCTCCCGCTTTGCCGAAGTGCTTGTGGACGACCCCGAATCCCCCTCTTCCAAGCTCTCCCAGGTTGACGTGGACTGATTTTCGAGAAGGCGTCTGGAATTTACTGGCAGGTTCTGTTGGCGGTTCGGCCGGATCCGTGAGACAAAGTCGTTGCATTGGAGGGCCTTCTTGTTCGCGCCGTTTCACCCAGCTCTTGAGATTTTCTTCGTAGTCCTCGATGTTTTTGCCGTGGTGGGGGAACTCAATTTTGAATCTGAATCCTGAGATACCGGGAACATTGATGGTGACGTGTTGCCAATATTGCTCTCCTGAAAGAAAGAGGATCCAGGTGAAATGGTGTCGGATCTCCTTCTCATTCTGTCCATCATACGCGACAGACATACCGTGAGGCGATACATTGTGCAATAGAATCCGATGAGACGCGTCAATGGTAATAAAGAAGTGGTTGCGGCTTACACCTCTCATCTTTGGTTTATTTGGGTCGTGAAGTACAACTTCACTGCTTGAGGAGGCGCCGAATCTCCAACCAACGCCACGTTCTTCGAGGTGGTCGCTGAATCTGAGAAAGAGATTTCCAGGTGCTTTCCATGCTTCTTCAACATCTTCTTGGTCACAAGCTGGAGTCGGTTGCCGGCTGAAGTTTCTGACATCATCTGTCGCAGGGCCGGTCGATGGGAAATGAATTTGTAAGCCCTGATTTGCCTTGACTCCACAGGCGGCAAACGAGTGAGATTCAGTTGGCATCAAAACCGCAAAGACATCGGGATCAATCATTCTCAGGATGTTGGAATTTCAAAAAAAGGCGTCTGAGTAATTGGTTGCCCCAAGAGAAAATAATGTATCAGAAGGCACATGTGAAGGTGTCGCTGGTCTAGATAGCGCCGTGGTCGGTTAATATCATTTTTCAAAGCATCGTGATGTGGTCATAGCCATGCAGAATTGCCGCTGTGTAGACGCTGGCAGGCTCTGCGGCGCTTGTTAACACGCGATTTCTGAAAGGGAATATTTCCTTAATTGCTTCAATGCGACGTCGATCTCGGAGAGCTCTCCATCTTGGAAGCCAGAAGCGGCTCTGTGTGGAAGTTCATGTGACTCTTTCGGTCAAGGCGGCTATTCAGTGGTGCTGCAAGGGCCCGCTGAAGCTGCGGGTGAGAGGCGCAGGTCTTCATCTCTACAGCGTCGGTTCCAAGAAAAGCGCGACGAGGCAGCCACATGATGAGCTTGCTGTGACGAGATATCACTCATGCTTTCCGAGATTACGCGAGAGAAAAATTGTGCGTGGGCGGCTAATGACAGGTTTTGCGCGCTCGCGGGAGAAGATGGGAGGAGGCGGCGTAGATAGGGTGCATTGAGGGTGGAGGCCCGGGCCTGGTGAGTCTCAGGATGATGATTCGAACGCTCGCGAAGGAGTCAGCCGATGAGCGAGGGTCCAGGTGCGTTGAGGACGAGAAATTCCATGGCTTGGGAAGCGCTGCGCAAGACACGGCCGTTAAGATGTTGCTCTTGGTTGTGTGGTGGTGGGCGCTCAGGCGAAAGCAGAGGGTGCCAAGTCAGCCCCAGGATTCACGGTCACCGCCCTCAGATCACGACCCAGCTCCGATTCACTTGTGCGACCAATCAACCACAAGCGTGCTTCTGCAATGGTGACAACTGGTCACACCTGGAGTTCTGGACGTTTGTGGCTTGCGGTCCGCGTTTCCAATTCTCACATCCTGATGCGACCATGCGCGTTGCGCGTGGCCTTCTTCCCGCATCTTTCTCGACTTTCTCTCTATCTGCTTTCTTTGGTTATGGCTTTTGGAGACTGGCTCAGCGCTGATTGAGATGCAAGCTTAAACGGCATAAAACAGGGGAAAAGCCATGTTCATCTATGAGTGTTGTCTCCGAGCGTAAGTCTCCTAGCATCCAGAGGCCACTAAAGGTAAGGAAATAACCAAGGAAATAGTGGTAACTGGTAAGGAGACCTCCATCCAATTCCCCGTTCTCGGTCCAAAACTGCGTGGCAAAAGGCGCAAGTCCCGGCAACACACTTGTGTAAGTGGAAAGCCGAATGCCTTTGGTCGCTGAGTGGACAAGTGATCCGATCCTGCTTCTGTGAAAGGACCGAGCGATTGACCACGATTTTGCGTCTCTTACTTCCTGCCCCAAAGCCGTGAAATTCCGCCAGCCTTCTTCTCTGGCATTTCGCGACTGTTTGTTGTGTGAGGCACAGACGCCGGGTTAGGTTGAAGTTGGTGGGCTGCGCGTTCCAGCGCTGCGGCGGACCTTGTCACCCTGGTAGTCGGGATACCTGGCTTGGTGACGCGCGATGTCTCAATCCTATCGTTCCTGTTGTTGGCTGGCACTGGACTCCGGCTCCGGTCTGAGCGCCCAGAGGGCGCTTGCACTGCGTGCCCAGTCATCGCTCCTTTTTGAGCCATCAACAACTTTGGGTCTACGAAGTTTTTGGGACTCAAAGAGTTGTT
The DNA here is from genome assembly GCF_038025025.1 of Phyllosticta citribraziliensis. Lineage (NCBI taxonomy): Eukaryota > Fungi > Ascomycota > Dothideomycetes > Botryosphaeriales > Phyllostictaceae > Phyllosticta > Phyllosticta citribraziliensis. The sequence goes on from NW_027117343.1 coordinate 20,240, forward strand.
TTGACGATTCATTGGTGTTTGGGCAGTCGGCAGAGACTTCAAAAATTGTTGAGTCTCTGTGCCGTAGTTCAAGTTGCTTTGAACTGCAGCAGATCCTTGTGGGGCCTTGGAGTTGCCCGGATGAATCTGGAAAAAGGCGCTATCAAAGGTCGCTTGGTCTGTGTGCGGTCGCGCAGTCTTTTGATCGCTGGTAGAAGCTTGTCCGGTCGAGACGTTCAACTTGTTTGACCGCGAGAACCCTGTGTAAGGATCTCTATCTGCACTGTGGCCTATGGGTTGCTTGTTGCTGAGGTTGGTGGTTTGTTTCACAAAGTGCCTCGACGCAGTGGGGCTGCTTTGCATGCTGCCAGGGTTGAGAGACTTGCCCGAAAGGTGTCTTGTCGTAGTGGCAGTGCCTCGCACGCCGTCGGATTTGAGAGACTGGTCCGATGGGTGTCTTGGAGGAGAGGGAGAGCCTTGAACGCTGCCTGGGTTGAAGGATTGGTCCGCAATGTGCCTCAACATACTAGAAGAAAGCTGTGGGATCTCAGGTTCGGCGTTCGATTGTGCCGCGGGAATGTTCGGTTTTGGTCCCCCGTAAGCAGGACCGTTCTCATACTGTGATCCCGCAAGCTGAAAGAGACATTCAGCATGGCCAGAAAGCAGGCATTGGTTCGCATTGAGCCGATGCAGCGGGTCGGGCCGCAGCATGCTTGCCAGGAGGCGTTCCAAAGCACTGTTGCTTTTCTCCATTCGAGCTACCGCTGGGCGTAGTTTCTTTGCATATGGTATGACCTGTTTGAAGTCCGATCGTGGCGGATCACCCGGAAGCATTCTCAAAAGACACAGCATCGTGATCCCAGCCGACCAGATGTCAACAAGCGGGCCTTCATAGTTGTGGGATAATACCTCTGGTGCCGTGAAGAGTGGTGTTCCACAGAGAGTGATCATGTTGCTAGAAAAGTGCTTCGCGAATCCAAAATCGGCAATGGCAATGCTCAAAGGTGATAGGCTCCTCAGGAGAATATTTTCCGGCTTTAGGTCCCGGTGCGCAAATTGGCGGCTGTGCATATGATCGAGCCCCATCAAAACTTGACGGAGAATGCTCACAATCCCATTGATGGCGGTTGGAGGAGGCGGATTCGTCTGTAGACTGCCGAGTGGGCAGTACTCCATGGTAAGTTTCGGCTTTGGGGCTGCCTCGTCGAAGTTGACCACTTGAACGACGTTGGGCTTTCAGGCTGTCAGCTAGGAGGTCAGAAAATTCCGCACATTCAGGCTTACGTGCTTGTTCGCCATCATCATTTCGACCTCTTTTCGGAACTGGTCCATTTGGGACTTCGAATTCCTGATCAACTCTTTAACGGCGAATACTTGGCCATCTTCCAGGTCAATGAGTCTGCGGACTACTCCGAAGCCCCCTTGTCCCAGTGGTCTGTCAATCGTGTACGTAGCTCGTCCCTTTCCACCGGAAATAGGCCTGCTTACTGCCGGAGTGATGTCGTCGGAAACCAATGCAAGTGTCGCCATCGATCGCGGTTGGATTTTGCTATTCCTCACGAAGTCTCTCAACTTTTGAATGTAGCCCGCGTCTCCAGAGTGATGGTGCGGAAAGCTGATTTTGAAACGAAAGCCGGTTTTCCGAGGGACTTGGATTGTGACCTCGTTCCAGTATTTTCGGCCAGGTTCCAGGGACAGGATCCAAGTGAAATTGCTTCGGATGTCGTTCGCATTTTGCCCGTCGAAACTGACTGCCATCCCCTTATCTGATGACATACGCAATATGACCCGAAAATTGTCGTCAATCTTGATGTGGAAGTGCAGACGACTGACGCCTTCGACCACTGACTCTTTCCGCGTGGTCTGAAGTACAACGTCACACTTTGTTGAAGAAACGCCAAAACCCCATCCTTCCCTTGCATCCTTGAGATTAGGCAAGTCGTCAAACCTGAGTAAAAGATTGTTTGGAGACTGGTTGAAATCATCTTCGTCTACCTCTTCAGGTTGTAGATTCGCGGTTGACTCTCGACTCAGATCCCTAATCACTGCTGCCTCTGTATGTGGCGCTGGCGATTGCCGCAAACGGTTGTTGGCTCGCAACTTGGAGGCTTGTATCGCCGCTTCGGAGTTGACCAAGGGGGTCAGGATGGCGAAAACGTTTGAATCAAACATTTTCAAACTTTGAATGGCGTCCGATAAAGGCGGGGACGTGGGCAGGGACTTTCAATGAGTTGATGATAGGGCCTTGAAAACTAGCCCGGATTGTAGAAGGATTCGTGGTCGTTTGCGAGGATCAATCCCCTTAGGCATCTTGACAGAGCTCTATTTAACCCGAATCAAGTCTGATCAGGCTTGGTTCTTGGAACAGCGTCAAACAGGGCTCGACATGCCGCGTGAATGAACGCAAAAAGTGGATCTTGTCACGGTGAGGTTACTGTGTTGAAGACACATAGCCGCTCGCTCAGGCGGCTCAAGTGGCGCAGTTCCCTCAGGCGGTTAATGAGTGGTGTTGAGTGTTTCCGGTCACGTTGTAGAAGCGGCGCAGGTCCTCCATTCTCCAGCGCCTCTTCCAAAAAGGGCGTCATGTGCTAGCAACCATGACGAGTTCGCTGCGAAGCGACAACGCATCCGCTTTTCTGGAGTACGCGAGATTAGACTCCCGTCCCGGCGGCTATGCAATGGCTTTGCGTTCTCGAGAGAAAGCTGCGAGGAGGCGGCGTACTGTTTTGACGTGTGTGGCAAGTCATCGCTCGATGGCTCCGGAGCCTGGTGGAGAAATTGAGATGGAAAGGAACGACTGGAAGATGCGGCCAGAATGATGTTGGATGCATCGCAAGGCAAGAGCTGCCACGGTAGGATGACAACGACATGGAGACGGTGGTTTGTTGATGAAGCCAGGTTCAGGACACCGCGGAAGAGGGTGCGGAGGCAGGGCGACGCTTAGTCAGCGAAACCCCACGCACGTCGTGACGCTCAGAACCAGAAACGAACACAAGTCCGCGAACGCATTCTTTGGCCAATCAGCTACAAGCGCGCGTCTGCAATGGTGACAACTGGTCACACCACGACGTTTGTGCTTCGCGGCGCGGCAAGCGCTCGCGCGCTGTGGCGTTACAACCTGAATGTCCCATGATTCCCGCATGTCCGCCTTTCAAAGTCTCGCATCCTGGCGCGACTTCAATGCGCGTCGCGCGTCGACTTCCTCCCGCAGCTTTCTCGACTTTCTCTCTGCCTGCTCTCCTTGGTCATGGCGTCCGGGGACTGGCTCAGCGCTGAAGAGTTGGAGCGCATGGACCGCAACGCTCTCGCCATGGATCTCGGGCTCTTTGACAAGACACTACAAAAAGCACCATACACTGCCCGCTTTATCCCTCCGGAACGCTTTCACACTCCCACTCCTTCCGATCAAGCCTCGCCTCCATTTGTCAATGCAGAAAGAGAAAATCGGGGTCGCTTGGCTTGGGAGAACAAACACCGGCAGGCTCTTGAAGATCAAGGTTGTCCTCCATGCTGCCCCAGCAATGTCCAGTTCCCTTACAACAGTCCGCCAGCTGAGTATGAAGGCATCGTCAATTGGTGGAAGAGCAGAGGCCAACCATACATTCTTGCGTCACAGCTAGAAGATTGGGAGGATTTCTGCGAATGGCGCAAGGATGCTCGACCACAGTTCAAGCACCATTTCCCCATCTACGTGGACAAACTTCGCGCGAGACGTGAGCACTTTGGTCTGGAAGGTGAGGTTCATTTGAAACGCAAGATTCGGCACCAAAGTCGGTTGCAAAATTGGATTGAATTCCAAGATTACCACCATCGAATCCAGGCATATCGCGAGATGGAAAGTGAGGAGGCACAAGCGAAAGAGGATCGCAAAATCTTGTTACAGTGGATCGAGGAGCAGCGCAAAAGAATGGTCGCTGAAGAGGCTGAAGCGACGAGGGACCAGATGAGAGCAGGACTACTGTAAGACTCAACCATATTCAAGCCCTTGTGGCCCATGCTGACAGTGTACCTTCCTCCAGACGTCCCCTTCAACACCAATCGGATTCTACCGACCTCTCTTCTGAAGACTCGTTTGATCCTGAAGCCTTCTCAGAGGCGGTCGGAAGAAGTCTGGCGCGTATTGCTCGTCCTCTAGATCTTGATGCCTTGGACCAACGCTTGGAAAACGCGTCCACCCCTCGCTGGGCCTCTCCTGGACGCTTTGTTACACCCGAGCACTTGACACCCGAATCGCAACGAACGCGCACTGCAAGTCCTGACAATCCAGAGCGAAGACGTCAGTGGGGCGTAGCTCTGGAAAACAAGGCACGGAAGACTCTCGAGGATAGTGGATGTCCTCCATGTTGTCCTATTGATATCGAATACCCTTACAGAAGGGCTCCCAGACGCTATATCGACATTATGAAATGGTGGAAAACTCAGTCTGAGGCAATTTTCAAGGAGCGCAATTGGATCCACCAGGCCCACCTAAAAGACTGGGAAAAGTTCTGCAGATGGCGCAATCAGCGTCGACCACAGCGATCCACTAGACAGGCTTTCAGTAGCTTTCTGGACGAATTTCGAGAAAGAAGAAGACAGTTTGGCCTGGAAGGTGAAGTTCACCTCGAAGCGGAGGTCGAAAACCAGACACAACTACAGAATTGGATCGAATATCAAGACTTTCATCATCGAGTGCAAGCACGTCTTGAGCAAGAACCCTACAAAGACTGGGTCGAACAACACAATGCCGTGCTGCCCTGGATCGAAGAGCAGCGCAAGATCATGGTTGCCCAAGAGGAAGAAGCGAAATCTGGACCAACGACGGAGCACGCGGCATGGGTTGACTACGCGATCTCACGTTTGGTCCGCGAAGGCAAGTGAGTGTATCCCGGATAGCGGCCTGCAGTGGATCAAGTTCAATTCTGACACAAATCTTACAGCACGGTCTCTCTCCCTGACGATGTTGAGCGTACAGAAGAGCAAATGAACGAATTGGTAGCAAGACTACGGTAAGAGTGCGGCGCTTCAAATCCCTCGTGTCAAATGCTGACCTGGTGTATTGAAGATCTTCTCCCAGTCTTGTACCGGAAGAGAAATCGCATCCTCCCGACCCAGATGCCTTGACCACAGCCTTGGAAATCGCCTTGGCTCAACCGTATACCAGACCCGCTTCTCCTGGAGCTGCCTCTTCTGGGAGTGGCGAGACAACTCCCGATCCCAATTCAGAGGGAGCACTAGAAGAGCACTTGCAATACTGCCGAGAGAATATGGTCCACGAAAACGAAGCTCGGAAGCGAATGGAAGAAATTGGATACCCTCCATGCTGCCCTGCCAACTTTGAATTCCCGTATGACGACAATCTGGGCGAATACGAAGACATAATCAAAGCTTGGAAAGAGGTTGGCCGAGACTATCGTGTCCTTTGCGTCCAACTTACAAATTGGTCAGAGTCTCGCAGATACCGGAAGCTGTATCGGCCAAAGCACTTGACAAGGGCCGCCTTTTCCCGCTACCAGGACGAGCTACGATTGAGGCGACGTAAACACAGGCTGCAGGGTGATGTCAGTCTTGCAGCTGATGTAAACAGCCAAACCTTTTTGCAAAATTGGATCGAATACCAAGACCACCATCTCCGGAGGTTCGAGCAAGCTGAGAGGAACCTCGAACAAGCGAAAAGGGAGTACGGGCCTGGCACGTTTGGATACTTCCGGAACCTTGTTGAGACTCATTGGGTCTTGTCGCAATGGACAGAGGAGCAGCGCAAAATCATGGTTAACGAAGAAGCCGAAACCAATGCTGCAGCGGAGACACGACCGGCCCCAGTCCCCACAGAACAAACGAAACAATCGCGAAGTCAAAAAAACTCCAGCAGAAAGAAGACAGCGGTGGCGAAATCCATCTCGCTGGAGCGTAACCCTCCATCCAGGAAACGCCGCCACCAACCGCAACTTGAGGAAGCCGACGCGGACGCAGACGCGCCTCCAAGCAAAATCAGGCGCACATCCAAGGCATCGCAGGCACCCAAAGCAAAGACTTCAAAGAACACCGGTGCTCCTGCTCCTCGTCGCAGCACCCGCCAACCACCAGAAAGTTCTCAAACAGCACAAAGGGCGACCAAGAACACGACGAGAGAACCGGCCGCGGCAAGCGGAGGTAGCAAAACTACTCGCGAAAGTGCTCGTCAAGTACAGCAAACCGGCAAACCAGCAAGAAGAGGGCGTAGGAAAGCACAGGAAACGGCGGAACCGGCGAAGAAGACGACAGAATTTACTGCCTCGAATGAAACTGCAACCACTGCAGGCCGTAGAACTCGACAGGCACCGCAGACTACCGAGCCAGGGCAAACAGCGCCCGCGAAGAAGACCAATGGACCCGCCGCCGCCTCCTCCTCAAATGCCCCCATAACTGCCATCGCAGCGACAACATCCGGCCGCAGACCACGCACTCGCCTCGCACAACAAGCCCCCGAGCAAGCACCATTGCCAAACCCTCCCAAAACGAAGACGGAGAAACCAGGCCTCGCGAACACAACAGCAAGCACGAGAGCAACCCAGTCATCTACCAACCCTCAACACCACGAGCAGGCCCCGGAGCCGGTCGCAGCAACAACAACGCCTGTACGCCGCGGACGGACGAGCAAGTCACGCTCAGCCGCCACCGGCGCTACCGCCGCAGCTGTTGAAGCAAAATCAGAGCCAGCACCAGCGGCAGCGGCGGCAGTTGGACAACGGGCGCCTGTTCGAAAGACGCATCCCAAGCCCGAGCCGGTGCAAAATACGACACGAGGCGCGCGATCTACGAAGCAGGCGCAAGAAGCTGCAGCGGCAGCGCCGCCGCCGCCGACGACGACAAGGCGCAGCGGACGGACGGGTGCGAGGACGGGCAGGAGATGAGGAAGAGGCGAGAGCGATAATGAGGTCGGGGGAGTTGGAGGAGGAGCGGGAGATACAGGGACAAGGCAGCAGTAGACGAGGTCGTTTTTTGTCGGGATGTAGTTGGGTCATTTGACTTTCCAATTCCTTTCTTCTCCAAAGACATGCCTTTCTCTTTGTCCATAAGATGTACATGCACTGCGCTTCTCCAGGTCCCATGCTGGGATAAGAGGATCTGGTCTGTCTGTCGCGTCGGCGCAAACCGCAACAACGCTGCTTTGTGTGCGCAGGGTGGATAGATCCGCCGGGGCGAAAAAGGTCGGGAGCAGTCAAAGTGCAAGACGGAAGACGCAGAGCATATGGACCAGAGACGACGGTGTGGGGGCGAGGGAAATCAGGGTATATTTACTTCATTGCGTTGCTATACAAGGTAGGTACATAAATGGTAGCGGTCTGATCTATTCCGCAGCTTTCAATTTCAACAGGAGCTGCTTTATCCACCTCCTCCTCTTCCTCCCCATGGACTCAAAATCCGCATACCGACTGAAAGAAGTTTGAAGAAGGGGGGGTCGTGACACTTGAAAGAAGAGATCAAAGATGAAGGAAGGCTAAATCGCTAAGTAAATGTCCAAAGGAGAGAAGTGTGGTGCAAGAAGAAGGAGAAGAAGCGACAAGTTGCAAAGACGAGAAGGTAGTGGTATCTCTCTAGTAGGTGGTGGTGTCGGTAGTGTTTGAATGTAAACAGGAGAAGAGAAGGTCGAAGGAAGGAAGGAAGGAAGGAGTCGTCGTGGTCGATTCAATGCAATTAAGAGTTGAGTGAGATGCGAATGGTAAATTGGATGCCGATGATGCCGACGCTGAATGGAAAATGGAAAAATGCACATGAATGGCTTGCGCTGCCCAGTCTCACGCAAGTTCTGCCATGTCGCTGTTGTCTGCCGCGGCGGGCTTGGTGTTGACTGGTCTTTGGGCTGGCAGAAAAAAAAGTCTCGTCTGGTACCGCAGTGGTTTCGCGCCATTCTGCGATGAGTGAGACGTCGACGACGGGGCCTTGGTCGTGAAGTGTCGAATTCTGTCCTGTGGGCCATACCAAGGACCCTGGTTGCTCAGTCTGACTTCGGCGACTGTCGGACAATGGTGCTGGTGGCTGATTGGCGGGCTCGCTCTTGATCAACTGAGCCCCGCCTCGGTGTCACGACCGATACAGTACAAAAGTACCTGTCCTCGGGCGGACTCTAGTCGGTTCAATTGAAAACCTGGACCTTGACAAACGAGGGGTGACGACACTTTTCGCAGCCAACGTGGGTCGCAACCGTCACGGTCTCGGTAGCTGCATCGACAGTGTGAGCATGCTCCCTCCGATTCACACACAGCGCCGGTCTCTTGGGCCTCGACAGGTCGAAAAGCTCGTGGTCAGACTGCCGCTTCAGGGCCCGAGGCGTCTCACCGCCGACGCTGTGTCTTGATTGTCAAAAGTCTTGCACCCCCGTCTCGCCGGTGATGGCGGGGGTTCCCGGTCCCGAGTGCACCAACGCAGGGTCCTCTCCGTCGAAATACTGGTCCTGCGCCGTTCGCTCTTCCTCGGCCACATCGTCCCACTCGTCACTCTCGTCGACCTCCTCGTAGCGAAAGTCGCGGTCCTCGCCGCGCAAAAAGCGCTGCGTCATGTCGTCCCGCCACCGCGCCAGGCCCTCTTCCTTTGTCATGTTCGCCAGCTCGTCGGCCTCGTCCTCGAGCACTTGGATCTCGCCGTTGGATCTCCGCCTGACGGCTACGCTGCTGCCATCTGGGTTGTGGAGGGCGGCCAGCTTGGCCTCGGAGCGCAAGAGGTCGGCTTCGAGCACGCCGCTGTAGCCCTTGGCGCGGCCTTCGGCCTCGCGTTCGGCAGGAGTCTGGAATCGACGGACAAGACGGTCGTAGAGGAGCGGGTCGGCCAGCTCGAGGCCCGAGTTGAAGTATTCGGGGTGGGTGTCGAGGTAGCGCTTGCGGCGGTTCTTGACGCGGATGCGGTGTTGGCGGGCTTTGGCTTGTTGGTCGTCTCGCGAGAGGTGGTGTTGTATTTCGGAGGTTTGTGGGGTGGAGAGGCTGGCTGCTGATGCGGCATCGATCTGCATGGGCTCGGGGTCGTGGGCGTGCATGGTGTCTGGAGCAATGGTGCGGTCGAGAAAAGGCATGTCCGTCGCGGTGGGCTGCTCCTACGACTGGACGATGTTGGTTGGGAGTGGAGGAGGAGTGAAGGACGCCGTGGACGGAAATGGGAGAGTCAGAGTCGTTTGTAGGCGAGGGTCGGGTCGGTGGAGACGGTGGACAGGCCGGTGAGGGACGGGGAGCGTGTGAGTTGCGATGTGCAGAGCAGGCGACCCGAAGCGGCGACGGTGATGTCAATCAGGCCCACCGACGCCGCCGTCCCGACATCCGACCTGAACCCTGGGCTGCATCTCAACCCCTGCATGCACCCGACCACCACCCAGGACCCTTCAACACCATGGCCGCCGCTCCACCACGCCTCGACAACCACAACGACCCCTCGCCCTCCTTTGGCCGCTCGCTGCTCCTGTCGCTCCACTACTGCTGCTCCTTTTTTGTCATGTTCTACCGCATCCTCTGCTGTCGCTTCTAACCCAACCTTCACCCTCCCATCTCGCCTTTGATACCCCATCCGTCTTGTTCCGCCCGCCAGCTGTCCTTTTAACCACAACTATAAATATCACCACATCACCACCTCTTTTCGGACGTCCCCCTCCCCACTTCTTCTTCTTCTTCTTCTTCTTCGCTCGCTCACAGTCCTGGGTGCTGGCCGCCCGTTCCTCTTCTCCCCGCCATGGCCGCCAAACAAAAAACCGTCCGCAAGCCCAAGTCGGCCGACTCGTCCTCCACCAATGCCGCGCCCTCGCCGCTCGTCGCCATCACAAAGGCCTCCGCCCTCATGGTCGTCGCCGGCGTCGCTTCAGCCGTGTCTCAGCTGACTCTCTCCCCCGTCTACGGCAGCATCCCGGCCTCCATCTGGCACTCCAAGGCCGTCCTCTCCTGCCTCCTCGTAGCCGTCGTGTCCAAGGGTGCCCTCAAAAACGTCCTGGGCCCTCGGACCAGCCGCTGGATCCCCGTGTTGGCCTTTTGGAGCCAGCCGATGCAGGCGTTGCTATTTCGGTACAGTGCTAGTCTCGGTGCCATCTACGGCCCCGTGGTCACTGAAGCTTTGACCCTTTTCCCTGTTCTGCTGCTGTCAATCTATTGTGCCATTGATCTTCTCGATACTTGCAAAATTTCGAGCTTCAACTCCACCTTTGCTGAGATCATCTCTCCCTTGGCTTGCTACGTCACCTTTTCATCCGCCGAAAACTTCGTCACTGGTCTGCTGCCCCCGTTGATGGGCAGCAACCCTTTCCTTACCCGATCCGGACTTTCTTTCCTGGTTGCCGCTCTCTACGCTGTCCTGTCTCCTTCCGCGCTTCTGCTGTTGATCCTGCCGGCTCTTTTCCACTCTGTGCGGCTCAACCCGCACTTCCCCGGCTCTGCCAACTTTGCCGTCTTGAACCAGACCCTGAACGAGCACAACTACACCATCCTCGAGCGCCGCGAATCCCTTACCGGCTATGTATCGGTCCTCGAGTCGCAGGAGAGCTATTTCCGCATCCTTCGCTGCGACCACAGCCTGCTCGGCGGCGAATGGAAGGTGACGCCTGCGCGCATGGAGAGCGGCCAATGGCATCCCGAGCCCATCTACTCCGTCTTTGCAATGCTCGAAGCCGTCCGCCTGGTCAAGACGGGCCCAGCAGATGAACAGCGCCCCGACAGCGAAAAGACGGCCTTGAACATTGGCCTCGGCATAGGCACAGCCCCGGGAGGGATGATGCGTCACGGCATCAATACCACCATCGTGGAGCTCGACCCAGCCGTCCACGCCATGGCGACCAAGTACTTTGGACTCCCCAGCAACCACACGGCCGTGATATCCGACGCGGTGCCGTACGTCGCGTCGACGGCCGCCGAGCGCCCGGGCTCCTTCAACTACATCATCCACGACGTCTTCACGGGCGGCGCCGAGCCGGCCGCGCTCTTCACGTTCGAATTCCTCGCAGGCCTCAAGACGCTGCTCAACCCGACCGACGGCGTCGTCGCCATCAACTACGCGGGCGACCTCAAACTGCCGACGACGCGGCTCGTCCTGCACACGATCCACGCCGTGTTCCCGTCGTGCCGCATCTTCCGCGACCACGAGCCGGCGCAAGAAAAAGACGGCAGCGACTTCATCAACATGATCGTCTTCTGCCGGCCCGTCGCCGAGCCGATCCGCTTCCGGCAGCCCGAGGAGCCCGACTTCCTCAACAGCCGCGTCCGCGAGCGCATGCTGTTCCCCCGCTCCAGCTGGGAGGTGCCGTTCACGCCCGACGCCGACGCCGACGTGCTGCGGCGCGGTGGCGAGGCGGTGCTCGAGCGCGGCCACCAGAAGAGCGCTGTTGAGCATTGGGGCATCATGCGCATGGTCATTCCGGCCGCCGTGTGGGAGCTGTGGTGAGCGGGGTCTCCGTGCGCTGGTAGGTCGAGTCGACGGCGTTTCGCGGCGGTGTAGATATCAAACTACAAAATTCCCATGGCTTTCTGCGTTGGTGGGCTTTGTTAAAATTTTGTTGTTTTGTCGGCGTTTGTTTCCGTCTGGGTGCAATATTCGCCTCGGCGAATTCAAAATAAGTAAATGTAGACACGCGCGTGGATCCGTAGTCTGAACTCAACAAGCCACAATTTAAAAAAAAGAGCTGCTCGCGCGCACAGCGTGGAGAATCTTGATCGAGTCTACTGACGACCTACGTACGTCGACTGCAAAGCATAGCCACATCTCATCTAAACCACGCATAACCGTTTGTCTTTACGTTTCGTTTCATCTCGTCTCGTCTCTTCATGCGCAAAACCCCGTGTATGTAAATATGTATGCAACTCTTTTCGACCCGACGCCTGGCAAATCGATTGCAAGAAACTCCGACACCGGCGGCGCATCCGCTCGTGCCGCCCATGTGTATACGTACTACATAGTCGAACCAGCAGCTCGCCACCTGCCGACCTGTCTGCAGTAGTGGAGACGAGACGAGCGGGCCGTCAGGTAGGACAGCAGACAGCCAGTGCGGCGGACGAACAGACGGCCGGACGGACCACGAACCACCACCGAACCAACGCCTCGACGCACCGCTCGCCAGCGACACCATGAGCGCGCACCGCTTCCGCCAAGCCGTCGGATCGCGTTCCGACGACACTCCTTGTAGTCCGTATGGCGAGGACCCTGAGTTTGTAGGGGAAGGGGCTCGCTTAGAAGCAAAAGACTTGGTCCTCGAGCTTCGAGACGGGGCGAGCCTTGGTGTAGCCCAGGTTCTCCGTGGCCTTCTTCATGGCCGACACCATGGGCGGAGGACCGCAGACGAGGATCTTGACGTCGGAGGCGGGGGCGGGGAATTTTTCCTAAGACTGTGTCAGCGAGTGAAGATTTGGACTTTTTGAGGGGACATTCGCACCTTGAGCATGTCGGCCGTGACGAAGCCGACGCCGCCGGTCCAGCCCTCGGGCGGGTTGTTCAGGACGTAGTGAACGCGGAAGCCGCTGTCCTTCTTGGCCAGCGCGTCCAAGTCCTCCTTGAGCAGAATGTCCTCCTGGTTGACGTTGGCAAAGACCAGGTCGACCTCGGTGCGGTCGCCGGCCTGGCGGCCGCGCTCAATGGCCTTGATGATCTGCAGCATGGGCGTGATGCCCGTGCCGCCAGCAATCATGCCAAAGTGGCGCACCATGTTGGGCGTGTAGACCATGGCGCCCTTGGGGCCCTTGACCTTGATCTTGTCGCCAATCTTGAGCGACGCGACGTACTTGGAGATGTTGCCCGTGGGGTATGCCTTGATGAGCAGGTCGACGCGGCCGACGTCCTCGTCCGAGGAGACGGGAGTGTAGGAGCGCACGACTTCCTTGGTCTGGCCGGGCAGCATGGTGCCAATGGAAAGATGCTGGCCAATGGGCAGGCCGAGGATGTCGTTGGAACGGGGGAGAGCGAAGCGGTAGCTAGAGAGGCTCGGTCAGTTTGCGTCCAGACTCACAGCCAGCGGTGACTTACATGGCCGTGTTGTGGCTGAGGACCGTCTTCTCGGTGAGAGGAATCTCTTGGAAGACATCAGGCCTCAGGAACCTGCCCGGCTCTGTCAATTGGTGTGTGAGCTTTCCGCAAATCTCGTGTTGAGCTCCAAGAGCTCTGGTGGGGTGGCTGTGGACGGGGCGTACGGTTGCTAAAAACCTTCCATCCGCCCAGCGCCGCGGCAATGAGCACGGCGAAGGGAGCCCATTCCTTCTTGACGATGAGAGTGCCGACAATGAGCAGGGCCGACGGAATGTAGACGCCGTGGACGTATTGCGGCGCGAACGCCCCAGCAGAGTTGGACATTTTGGCGTGTCGGCGGTTCAACAAGCTCCGAGGCGGAAGGTGGGTTCGGTTGCGGTGCGATTGAGGAGGACTCGACGACGGCGACGGCGGCGACGAGAGAGAGTTGAGGAGGTCGGTGAATAAATACCTTGTTGGCACTGGACTGCAGAGGTCAGAGTCAGGCCAGCGGAGCGGTTGAGATGGATGCGAAAAGCGCGCGCGTGTGGGGATGGGGAACTGCGAGGCCGGCGCTTTTTGGCCACATGGGGCAACGAGATCCGCACGGCAGGCCAACCCGCCCAAGCTCCAAGCTCCACGCTCCAAGATAGATACGTCCATCTCTCACGCCTCGTCCATCAACGCTTCAAATGCACACTGGTTCCCTCCGACCATGAGCGGAATCGCCCCGTCTGCAGGAAACCCAGTCCCGCCCGACGACAATGACGACTCCTACGCCAATGCCTCCATCGACCACATCCATGCCGAGCACCCACATTTAACCGTACGCCATCCACCACGATCCCTCGGCCACTGATTCCCGCACCCCCTTGACCCCTTCCTACCCCTAGTGATACGTACTTACCCCTCTCCAGCCGCTGGACCTCCAAATCCTCTCTCTCCCCTCCGACGACCATTACACCCCACACACCTGGTCAAACCTGCAACAGCTCCTCGGCTCCAACTCGCTGCACCTGCTGGCCCGCTCGCCTTCTCAGCTACGAGCCTACCTCGCCTGGACACGCCGGATCCGCGCCGACTACGGCTCGCTCACAGATTACATCCTCGCCGAGCGCCTGCACTGGACCCCGCTGCCAGACGACGCGGAGGGAGCGCCGCCCCGCTTCCAAGTCCAAAACCCGACGCCCTTTGCCGACCCGGCCGACTATGCCGTTCTGCGGAATGACTGGCCGTACGGTCTGGAGGCGGGCATCACGCATCTCTGCGTGTGGCTCAAGACTCCGACGCCCATCAGGCCGGAAGACGGCGACCTGACGGACGAGGCGCGAGCCCTGGTTGAAGAGTTTGTGACGCGCGAGTTTCGGCGTGCCGTTGGAGAGGTGGATGAGGAAGGCAGGGGGGAGAAGGGCGAAAAGGTGCTGTGGTTCAAGAATTGGGTTGCTCTGCAGAGCGTCCGAGGCGTGGATCACGTGCATGTGCTTGTGAGAGGAGCAGAAGAAGAGGTCCTGCGGATGTGGCTGAATTAGGAATGATGTTGCTGGGCCTTAGATGGTGAGTCGGGTTGTTAACCTGCTGTTCATATTTTCTTTTTCCACATCCTTTTTGCGAGGCGAGTCACTGCCCCACAGATTCGGAGCCTGGAAATGAGCTCCATTGACCATGAATGACTTGTCGTTTTGTCCATTAGATCACCTCCTAGAAGAGCTGGAATCAGTCTTTACTTCCTCTGGTTTGAGCTGCTTCGTGGCAAGGGCGCTCGTTTCCTCCACCACAGAACCACGTTATAAAAAGTCACAACGCGCTCCCTAATAGCTGTCTTAGCAAGCCAATCCACCTCCCGCAATGTCTCTCAAAACCTTTACAATGGCCAGGGGACTCCCCGACCGATTCCACTTCGTCACAGCAGCTCGCCCCACCACAGCCGTCACCTCCACTTCCCTATCAGACGCACACGAGCGCTCTCAACCCCTCGGCGCCAACGGCTATTCCATCTACACCACCTCCGAGCTCGCCCCCTTGATCCACGAAGCCCTCTGCTTCTACCGCGCCTACCACACTTACTTCAACAGCGGGGACCCGTAAGCCATCGAGTGCCGCCGAGCCGGCCAACCCCGCATCTTCCTCGACTTCTACGCCGCCCGGGATTGGCAGATGACGATGGAGCCCGTCGACCTCGCCGACTCGCAGTACGGCCCTGGCCGCGTTTGGAAGCGGACCGAGGCGCTTTACGCGGGCGCCACCGCCTTTTGGGACCTTCGCAACATGCCTGACGAGCCTACCTGCATCGTCGACATTGTCAGGAGACGAGCGCCAGACGGAGACTTTCTGATGCGGAGCGCAGAGGACGCGGAGCGCTTCATCGGCGAGCTCAACTTCAGCACGAGGCCGCGAGCCTTTGACTTGCGGCGACGAGGTCGCTTCGAGTTGCCAGAGCACGAGCAGCCCAACGGGTACCTGGAGAGGTGCTATGCGGACCCTAACCGCTTCATGGACGCGGCTGGGGAGGCTTGCCGCGTCCACGGCACAGACGCCGTGTCCGCCAATGTGTGGATATGCTTCTGCGACTTTGCGTTGAAGTGGTGGATCATGGCAGAGCCTGCAGAGAAGATGAGACTGCTCGAGGCAGCGAGCATGGACGAGTGGCGCAAGGCTCTCGTGGACAATTTGAGCCATGCGAAGCTTTGTTGGTGTGAAGGGCAGAGAGATGATTGTTCGACCTGCCTTGGGCTGGGGTTTTGGGATCCGTGACTGGAAAGTGTTTGGCTGTTTTGTGGACGATGTGTAGGGCAAACGGGGGCATTCGAGGTTCAAGAGGAGAAGTGTGGATGAGAAGAGTTTGTATGCCTCCTTGCTCAGAGATGCCACTCTTGGAAGCACTGATGTAGAAAACCCGAGGACCCCGTCCATTCATCCACCCGTACAATCAACCTGGGTCACCTCCAACCGAACGCAGCAGCGTCGAAACCGCTTCCACCACTCCCCACAAGAACCTGTCCATCCATCCATCCATCCATGATTCCCACTTCCCCTTCCCCTCCCTCCCCTCCCAACTCCCCTCACTGGAAACCACCCTCGACGAAGATTCCCTCCACCTCCTTGACCGCCTCCAAGATCTCCCTCACGTTGCCGCCCACATCCGACAGCGCCTCGAGCAGGTGGTCGACCTCCGGATCGGCGAAGCGATCCATGCGACGCACGACGCTGCGCGCCTCCTTCGCCTCGCGGCTGACCTGCTCCAGCGCGTCCTGGACGGCCTCCATGTCGGCGACGGTGACGGTCGTGATGTCGGCATCGTCGATGATGCCGTCGGGGCCGCTGCCCGTGGTGCTGGTGCTGGTGCTGGTGCTGCTGGTGCTGGTGCTGGCGACACGCGGACAGTCGTCCAAGTACGCCTCGCGGGCGACGAGCTGCGCCTTGCGCGCGACAACAGCGGGATAGTGCCAGAAGCGCAGCGTGGCCGCGAAGAAGGCGTCGGCGGCGGCAGCCAGACGGACGGGGTCGGCGGCGCAGGGGTCGGTGGCCGCGAAGGGCGGGCCCTGGACGGCGAGGAAGGCGCCGGTGGCGTCGTAGTGCTCGAAGAAGAGCGGGAGGGCCGCGAGAGAGCGGATGGTGGTGGTGGTGGTGGCGCTGGTGGTGGTGCTGGCGGCCGGCTGCTTGTGCGCCGCGTTGTAGATGAAGTGGAGGCGGTAGGCCTCGTGGAGGAGCTGGTCTCGTTGGCCGTGGGTGTAGGAGGGCAGGCCGCCGCCGGAGAGGTCGGCCGCCGCGAGAACGCCGTCGGTGACGGGGAGCGACATACTGGTGGTGATGGTGGTGTTGGTGGTGGTGTCTGTATCTGCAGTCAGCTTGGGAGCGTTCATGGGATGAGGATTGACCAACTGTTGGGGAACGGCGCGTTCTCAATGGGCAAAGGGCAGGCGAGATCGTGGCGTTCGCGCACGAGAGAGAGGTGCTGTTCAGGTCAGAGGCGTCAGTGAGTTCTTGAAGCGTCTGTCACCGCAGCTCACTGAGGCTCAGTGAGTGCAAGTGGTGGTTGCTTACCTGGTGGTGATGGAAGGGGGCGTTTCGTCGGGTGGAGGAGGAGCGGAGAGGAAGACGAAAGGGCAAGCTTTTAAAGAGGAGGAGGGTCTTGATGGCGTGTGCTGCAGTCATCGGCTCGGCGCGCCGTCGTGAAGCTGGGGTAAGAATGGCTGTTCACGATGGTGTTGTTGGCGACATCATGGACGAGATTCATGCGGTCGACAATGGGACGACAAAAAGAAGGGGCAGTCTGGTATGGCGATGGATGATGGATTCAGGGGAATGTCTATAGATTGCAATGGGATGGGCGTTCTATCTTCCAATCCTCTAACGCCCTCTAGACCCCTACTGCAGAGCAAACACTTCAAGAAACAAAGAACACCAGCACACCTATTAACCCAATCATCACACATACTCCAAAGACCAATCTAGAAGCTTCTATTACCACCATGTACGCAGCGCTCGAATGCTCCCTGCGCGGATCATTACGCCGTCAAAATCACCAAATGCACTTCCGTCAAAATGCTCGCACGAAAACGCTCACGAATAAAATCGAAAGTACAGGTAGTGGCGTTCTTTTCGCGCCGCGAATCTCGTACGTGATGTCTAAAAGTGCGCACAAAGTGCGCGTGGTGAGTGTCTTTCGCAACTGCAATCGCGGCGCAATTCGATTTTTCTGATTTCATGACTTCGCGGCCCGCGCCGCAAAAGCCAGTAAGTCCATCAGTACACTGTCCGCCATTAAGCTCCCGTTCACGCAGTCTTTCGTCAAATTATCACCGTCACTTGCTTTTCTTGCGTCTTGAGATTTACGAAGACTGCGCAGCCAGTCTGCGCCGACGAAGTAGAAAGGTACCTTAGCATTGACAGCAGAACCGCACGGCGGCAACAAGACTCGACGTCTTAAGGACAGCAAGCAAGCAATCTACGTATGCGTAAATGCAACATTCAAGCTCTGCCTGCGATACCATCCAGTAGCTGGTCCATCAACACAGCAGCAAAAGCAGAAGCAGCAGCAGCAGCAGCACAACAACAACAACCCGCCCAAGGCTCGTCAAAAGCAGCGTCTACCTCTGCCTCGGCCTCTGGCACTCTCATCCCATCCATCAATCCGTCACACTTACGCTCCGCCTCCTCCTCCTCCTCCTCCTCCTCCTCCTCCTCCTCCACATTTCTCCCATCTGTGCCATCCATCGTCAGTCAGCCTCATCAACCGCCCTCGTCCCTTGCATCACCTCCGCTCAGCCAGCGAAGCGAGGCATGTGCCCATGCCCGTGCCCGTGCCTGTGCCCGTGCCCGCGCCGTGGTATGTGCCAAGGGACCGACTGACGGGGGGCCGGGGTGTGTGGGGTAAGGTAAGCTACCTACCTTGGGTAGAGCCGGACGCGGCGCGCGGCGGTGGCGGCAATTCGTGTCAAGGGACTGGGCGGCTGCGACGCCGGGCGCGGGATGACGTTTGCGGGAAGGAAATTTTTCTTTCTTGCGTTCGCCTTTTTTGGCCGCTCGACAGGGCTGCGTTGAGGCTGACTTTTGAGTGCCCTCGAGCTGCACGTGAAGACGGGCTAGCGAAGTGGTGAGCTTGGCGGCTCAAGATTGTTTTGGAGCATGGCTGTCGCGAGGATGTAAAAGAGGCTCTGTTGGACGTTCAAGTAGGCACTGCAGGTTAGCAAGATTCCTCATTATCCATGCATTAGACTCCATTCTATCCAGTGGTAAATGTACAGGGAAACTCCTCATCGGATCCAGTCCATGATGTCTAACCGCCTCATTGATTGTTCTGGGCCATGTGGCTACCTTGACATCTCACCCTCCCATACCCATCCCATGATGAATTTATTTGCTCTTTCAAGACATCAGCCTGTCTCAGAAAGCCAAGGCTTTGTCTAGCCCTCAGATTCCGTTGAAAGAAGCAATTTTTCTTGACGCCAAAGAGCAACCCAGTGTCCAATCATCTCGTGAGTGCGACCAAAGCCTAAACGGACGTGTCTCGTTTCGGCAGGCCAGAAAACTCTTGTCGTATATCGTTCGTGTGCCGATAGCCAATTGTTGGAGGCTTAAGTGACGGTGTATCCGCCGTCGACGCGAAGGTCGGCGCCAGTCACGTAGTTCGACGCGTCACTCGACAGGTAGGTGACGGCGCCCATCAGGTCCTCTGGCTGACCCATCTTGCCCTGAGGGATCAGAGAGATCCACTTGTCGCGCAAGTCCGGGTTCTCGTCCAAGATCTTCTTGGTCCTGTGAGACTGTCAGTCGCAACTCGACGAGAAAGAGGGTAAGCCGTCTGCAATGAAACTTACAAGGCCGTAAGCATGTAGCCGGGCGAGATGCAGTTGACCCTGATGCCAGCGTGGGCCCACTCAACCGCCAAGGAGGAGGCCAGGTGGCGCACCGCAGCCTTCGCCGCGTTGTAAGGCGCCTGCGGCTGGGGAACGTTGACAATGGCACCGGACATGCTGCCAATCATGACAATCGAGCCGGGCGCCTTCCTCTCCAGCAGGTGACGCGCAACACCGGTCGCAAAGAGGTATGTTCCATCAACGTTCACACCCCACAGCTTCTGCATGCGGTCGTGGGGGTAGGAAATGGCATCGAAATTCTCCGTGAAGCCAGCGCTGGTGACGAGGTTGTCGATTTTGCCATGGGCAGCCTATAAACAAAAGTCAACGATAGGTTCTTCATACGAGACAGTGTGGAGGAAAGGCAAGGGACGGGTAGCAGCTTAAATAGCTTCGTGTAATGCCTCCACAACAGAAGGATTGCTCGGGTGAAGCAAGCTTGCTGTTGCCGGAAGCTGAACGCGAGCCCCAAGCCGCCACCAAAACTTGACAAATTTGTGTGACAACGGCAGGAAAACGTACCAGGACATCGGCGATGGCGGCATTGACAGACTCAGGGTCGGCAACGTCTGCGTAGTGGGCGGTCACGGTAGGAACGCTACATGTTGATTCATTGTCAGCAATTGGCGCTTGCAAGGCTCAGGAATGTGGAGGTAGCACAAGGAGGGGTCGAGGGGCTCGTAAACGCGCGCCCAGCAGGCTAGTGAAGCTGCACCCGGGTGGGAGGCGAATCCGGAAAAAGCAACCTCACGATGTGTAACCTGGGGTGAAAGGACAAGGGGCGCACTTACACGTCGGTGTGGTGGTTTTCCTTGCGGAAAGTCTCCATCAGGCCCTTGGCCGAGCGCTCAGCTTCCTCCTCTGTGTAGGATCATGGTCAGTAGAGAAGGTGAAGCTTGGGTTGGTGGGTCTTACTGTGCATGTCGACAATGGCGACGTTGGCGCCGCTGTTGACCAGGGCTTGAGCCATGACGAGTCCGAGACCGCGAGCACCGCCGGTCACGATGCCGGTGCGACCCTCGAGCGAAAAGCTGGCGAGAGTGCGCTTGAAGTGCCATCCGGCGCGGCCCTGGGCAGGACGGCTGGAGGGGAGGTACTCTTCACCTGGGTATTCGTAGCGGACAGACTCGTCGGTGCGGGCAAACTGGCCACCCTCCTCGGCAGCTCCGGCGTTCTTGGGGTCGTCCTTGGAGGACTTGTCGCTACGGCGAGCAGAGAGAGAGAAGCATCGCTGGTGAGCTGCGGTAGGGCGGGCGGCAGAGGATGCGAGGTTGGCAGAGCGCGGGGCGGTGTAGCGAGCAGCTCTGGAGAGCATCTGTGGGCGAAACATGGTGTCGAGGTGGGAAGGGTGTGGTTTGGAGTGAGAGGTGGAAGGTGGAGAGGAAAGAGAGGTCAATTGGAGTGTGGGGAGGAGGGAGATGGTTTTGTAGCTGGAAGGGAGAAGGACGAAGAAGAAGAAGAAGAAGAAGAAGAAGAAGAGAGGGAGCTGGAGCTGCAGCTGTCGAGTCGCGGCGGATGACGTTTTGGGTGTGCAGTCCAGTTGTGACGGGCGGGAAGGAGCTTAGGTTCGCTGCCCTACCACTGCTCCTTCCCCGGGCGGCGCTGTGGCCACTGATTGGCGGGCCCCCCTTCCGTTGGCTGCCCTGCCCTCTGCCCTCCCTCTGCTCCATAACATCACTCCCGCCCACTCCGCTCCACCTCCTGTCCTGTCCACCACCATGACGCCCCCTCTCAACCTGTACCTCTTCACCTGGAACCTGGCCCGCAACCTCGTTGATCCTCGTCAGCTCGCCGTCGATTTTTTTCGCGCCGCCGCCCCCTCGCGCTCAGGGTCCAGCTCGCCCTCTGGCTCTGGCTCCGGCTCCACCACAACAACGCTCCCTGACGTCATTGTCCTGAGTCTGCAAGAGATCGCCCCAATCGCATATGCCTTTCTCGGTGGCCACCTGCTGGACCCGTACCTGAGTCGCATCATCGACACCTTGCCGCTCGCCGCCAAACACCACGGCGCGAGCCCAGATACCTATCGTCATGTGCTGACCAAATCCCTGGGCCTGACGGCCATCATGGTCTTTGCGACTCCCGACGCCGCCGACCGCATATCCTGGATCCAGACTGCCGGCGTCGGCGTCGGCCTCTGGGACATGGGCAACAAGGGTGCCGTAGGAGTCCGTCTGGGACTGCGCCCCGAGCCCGACACCGACCTGCAGGAAGACGTCGAGCTGACCTTTGTCGCCGCGCACCTGGCGCCCATGGAGCCTGCAGTAGCCAGGCGCAAAGAGGACTGGGAGGCGATAGCGCGCAACCTCGTCTTCGAGGCCGACGCCGAGCACGCTGCAGCCAAGGCGGGGGAACCTGCAGTAGAACGCGGCGCTCGAGACGGGGACGACCAGCAGCCCTTGATATCAAAAGACTATGCCTCGAGCGCTGCAACCGCCCTGCACGGCATCTACTCGCCGACGGCTCACGTCTTTTTCGCTGGCGACCTCAACTACCGCACCAGTGACACGCCCCCCTCGCCACAGGACCACCATTCGTTCCCCCAGCTAGAAGCATCGCCCGACTCACCACTGCACTATTCGCATCTCCTGAAGTCAGACCAGTTGGCTCGCGAAAAGGCCGCTGGCCGCGTCTTCCAAGGCTTCGTCGAGGAACCCATCACCTTTCCACCAACATACAAGTTTTCATTTAGTAGACGACCGGTCCCTCCTCCGCCATCAGAGACTCCGTCTCCCGAGCCCGAATTGACGACATGGCCCTGGGCCAAACATCGCTTCCCCAGCTGGTGTGATCGCATTCTCTTCCTCTCGTCTTCCAGTCCCTCAAACGACAGCAGCAGTAGCGACTCGCCTCTCCAGCCTCACTCCTACACGTCTCTCCCCATCCTCGCATCCTCTGACCACGCACCCGTCGCCCTGTCCCTCTCCCTCATCCCCAAGCCCGTCACACCGCCATCTGACCCAGCGCATCCGCGCAACAAGCCGCCGTTCCCGCTTAGCCCGGACTGGAAGCAGCGCCGCGACGCAGCGCGAAGGAAAGAGGTCGTCGTTGGCGTGCTGTCATGGCTGGCCTTGACGTGGGAGGGCAACGGCGTGTTGCTGGCCGTCATTGTCGGCTGGGCTGCCGTATGGGGTGTCTTGGGAAGCAGGTAAGTTTTTACGTTGAGGTTGGGATTGTCAAGCGTTGCGACGGGGAGGGATTAATGGATTGGGATCGAGGCTGGGACGTGGTGGCTGGCTTTGCGGGGTGCGAATGAGCACCGCAGAGTCGCAAGCTTCTGACAGACGGGACGGGACCGGGAATGTCGAAATGAAGATGAGAGGATCGTGATCTTATCAGCCCTTTACGTATCAATCTTGCCTCACAGACAAGACAGACTCCACGCCCCAAAAAAAAAATATCAAACAACGTACGATGAGATGAACACTTTTCTTGCTCTATCAATCCGAAGGCTTGTCACATGTGCAGGTAATGAACAAGGCAGGACAAGGCAAGAAAGCGACGCTGCAGGCTCGAACGAGTGAGGCAGGGCAGAGCATCTTGATCTTGACGTTTTACACCACGGCGCAAAGCAGACGAAACGTGAAAATGAACGATGTGAAGAGAAGAGTTTTCTATCAATGACAAAGATACCTCGCTCAAGTCCCCACCTTGCTCCTACTTCTCCAGCTCCTTCCTCCCGCTTTCCCAAAGGCAGAGAGCTTCATCCACGCATCCATGCGTTTGAATACTCTCCCTGCTCCCGTAGACAGCTTGGCGGACGCGTCGCCGTGGGCGTTTGGTGGAAAGTGGTGGAGAGCAGGGAGTGGGATGCTGCGGTGAGAGATTTTGTGTTGTGAGATGTGGTGGTGGTTGAGGCATGCCGTCGTGTAGGCAGGCTTTGCTGCCTGGTTGCCATGATCGATGCAGAGCGGAGTCAACCATGGATGATGGAGGACGTAGAGAGTGGAAGGGAGGGAGGAGAGAGGGGCGAGGGAGACAGCGGAGGAGGAAGGACGACGAGTGGCGGCCAAGGTAGAGAAGAGCCAGGGAGCAGAAGAGACGCAGGCAGCAAAGGCAGCGAGGTGAGACGTAACGTATGAATGGATGGACGCTCAACACCACACCACATCATCACTTCCTCTTCGCCTCCTCCAGCACGACATCCTCTCGCTCGCCCGCACCAATCTCGCCCTTTTGCACCTTCTTGACCTCGCCATCAGCCTCCACAACATCATCCAGCTCCTCGCCATCCTCAACGTCCTCCTCCTCGACCTCCGTCACGGCCTCGGCCTCCATCTCCTCACGCTCGCTGACCCGCGGGCCCCGCTCGCCCTGCACGACCTCGCCGCCGCTAATCTGCCACTCCATGAGGCGCGCGAAGGCGCCGCCGCTGCGGCTCAGCTCGTCGAACGAGCCCTCCTCCGCCACGCGCCCGTCGTTGCCGAGACACACGATGCGGTCCGCGCGCTTGATGGTGCTGAGCCGGTGCGCGATGCTGATGGTCGTGTTGTTGCCACGCAGCAGCGCCGTCAGCGCCTGGTTCACCAGCGTCTCGCTCTCGGCGTCGAGCGCCGACGTCGCTTCGTCGAGGATGAGGATGTCCGGGTTCTTGAGCAGCGCGCGTGCGATCGCAATGCGCTGCTTCTGGCCGCCCGAGAGCTGCGTGCCTCGAGCGCCGACCGAGGTCTCAAGACCTTCGGGCTGCCGTCGTCGTTAGCGTGATGTTGCCATTCGATGAGCTATTGGTGTACTTACAAAGTCTCCGATGAACTGGCAGTTGGCCTTGCGTGCGGCGGCAATGATTTCAGCCTTTGTCGCGTTGGGGTTGCCATAGGCAATGTTTTCGGCAATGGTGCCGGAAAAGAGCACCGGTTCCTGGCCGACAAAGCCAATCTTGCGGCGCAGCTGTTTGGCATTCATCTGCGTAATGTCCTTGCCATTGATGGTGATGCGGCCCTGATTGGGGGTGTAGAAGCGGAGCAAAAGACTGGCGACGGTCGACTTGCCGGCGCCGCTGGGTGCGACGATGGCGACATTTTTGCCTTCGGGAATCTCGAAGGTCAAGTCTTGAAAGATGGATACAGCCGGCCTCGTTGGGTAGCTAAAGTCAACGTGTTCGAAACGGATGGGGCCGCGAGCTGACTTGACGGGGTCGCCGACTGTGGGAGGCAGCGTTGGGTTGCGGTCTTGCAACTCAAATAAACGGCTGGCTGCTCCAACGCCCTTCATCAACTCCGAGTAGAATCCGGAAAGACCAAACATGCTTGAGCCAGCATACGCGGTGTACATCAAAAAGGACGAGAGGTCTCCGATGCTGATGGCGCCAGATTTGACCATGGCACCGCCAACGTAGAGAACTCCGAGGATGGTAAAGTTGCCCATCAGCCCGGTGCTACCGAAGAATGAGGCCGCAACAATGGCTTCTCTTTTGCCCAATTCGAATATCTTCTTGACCTGGCGGTTGTATCGGCCGACCTCCTGGGCTTCTCCGGCAAAGGACTGAGTTGTGCGGACGTTTCCAAGGCGCTCCTCGGCGATTTTCGTCAAAGTTCCGAGGTTCTTCTGGATCTTGCGGCTGATATTGCGCATGTAGCGCCCGAAGAGAAAGGCAGAAACGGCCACGGGTGGGAACATGATTCCAAGAACGCCGGTGAGCTTCAAAGATACCCAACCCATCATACCGAGACCGGCCGCACCGCTGACCAAAGACCGAAGTCCATCTGAGAGATTCTGCGTGATGCTCTTGCCGACAATGATTGTATCCGATCCCAGGCGAGAAATCAAGTCTCCCACTCTGTTGGCGTCGAAAAACTCGGCATTTTGAATGAGCGTGCGCCGGTAAAGCTGGGATCGTAACCGCGCGACGACTCTCTCGCCGACAATTCGGAGGAGAATGATGCGTCCGTAGTTGGCTCCGGCTCCGATGACGAGGACTCCGGCCAGGGCGGCGTAAAAGGTCGTAACATCCAGCCCAAAGAGCAGTTCCTTGTTGCCTTCGGGAGAGGTTGCAATGTCGATAATTTTGCCAATCGAAAAGGGTATAGACATGGTTACAGCGGAGGATATCAGCAGAAAGACAAAGGCAATGCCGAGGGTTTTGGCTTCTGGGCCGGCAATCTTGACGAGTCGCAGAACTTCGCTCATTCCACCTTTTTTCCCGCCCCTACTCAGCTTTGCGCTGAGATCAACTTTGGCTGCCTGCGCAGCCTTTTCCGACTTTGAAAAGCCGTTGTCATCGTCGTCATTGTCTTCCTGGTCCTCTTTTGCCCGGTCCTTCATCTCATCCTTGTACGACTTTTTAGATTCGGCATATTTCGCAGAGACGGAGAAGGGTCGTATCGAGGTGGATGCGGTCCAGACGGACGTGTTGAACGGCGCGGAAGACAAGATGCGTCCGCGGCTGAGGTGTGACGTCGACGTCCGCCATGCAGCTGCGGTAAGTGGGGAGGCAGAATTGGAAAAATTCCTGGGGTTGGCGAGCAGAGCAGCGACTGATCGAGCAATTGGACCGTCGACGGAGTGTCTGGAGGCTTGAGAAACAAGTCCCCGACAGTTCCAGGCGCGCTGGAACATGGAGGTTGATGCGCGCATTGTTCAGCCAGCGAATTACCGACGGGCGATGCAGAGAGGACGGGTGGATGCAAGCAGTGGGAACGAGGTGAACATGATGCTACCAGTGCGAAGGTGAGCTATGCGAGCGGGCTGGCGGCTGCAGGCATGGGCGGTGGTGTGGACAAAAAGTTGTAGAAGCCAAGACGGTGGTGATGCGATCATACCAGGTCCAGGTCCAGGTCCAGGGACGGGGACGGGGACGGGGAGTCAGCTCCAGTCGTCGGCCGCATCAGGGTCCGACTTCTGCGGAATCGCGCAGAAGCAACGCAGTAGTGGCCCCGCGCCGCCCTAGCTGGCAGCTCCTCTGCTGCGACAACTTCTCCCCATCCACCACCACCATCTCCTCCACTGCTTCTTCTCGCAGTTTGTGCTTTATTGCCTCTCGTCATCCAACCATTGTCTTCTAGCGTCACCTTCTACTGCGCATCCCCGTCGCAAACGCCACCTGCATCACCATGCCAATCGACTACAGCAAATGGGTTTGTCTCGCAGTACCCCTCTGCAATCCCCCGTCTGACAAGCGTGCAGGACCAGCTGGAGCTCAGCGATGACTCCGACGTCGAAGTCCACCCCAATGTCGACAAGAACTCCTTCATTCGCGCAAAGCAGAGCCAAATCCACATGGAGCGAGAGCAGCGAAAGCATCGGATCGTCACCCTCAAGTACGAGCGCATAATCAATGACGGCCTCTTGCTGCGAATCGACAACCTCCTCACGGCACTCAAGTCGCACAAGGATGCTTCCAACCCGGACAATGTCGACCAGCTCGTTTTTCAATCCCTGCTAGAGTCCGCCGACCCTTCAGCAGACTCGCCGCCCCCGCCTCCCGAGGGAGTACACACCCACATCAAGGAAAGGCCGACGTGGTCTAGAATGATGGCTTCGCTGGTCGATGAAGTCAAGAACCAGGTTGACGAGAAGAAGCCAGCGCCCGAGCAGCGCTACGATACTTTCATAGAGCAGTTGGGGGAGGAAAAGAAGAAGGTTGCTGGCCTACAAGGACAATTGCTGACGGCGCTGGCCGAGCTGGAAAAGGAAGCAGCACGCCATATTACCAGCGACGACCTCAAGACCGGCTTCGACTACTCCAACGTCAAAAAGGCCGCAGAACAGCCCTCTACTGCGGGCTCGACCCAAAACGCCGATTCTGTCGAACTGCTGAACCCCAGCAGGCCTACTATTTCAGGTCGCGCGGATACTGGCCAGTCATCCGGCGCAGATGCCGACATTGAAGACGGCGCAACTGTGGACGACGACCCGGACAACGTCGTGGCCAGCAAAGACGCCAAGGAGTTTGCAAAGATTCCCGTGGGCGACTACCGCACATGCCTGCAATTTCTTTCGGACCACCCCCACATCCTCAAGGAAAGCGAAACGGACGGTCTTTTAGTTGAGGCTTTTGATGCCGAACTGGAGCAAAAGCACAAGTACTCCCACCAGTGCGTGCATCAAGCACTTCTTTTGCAATACTGCCGCCAACTGGGCCGCGATGGAGTACAGCTCTTTTTCAAACGGCAAGTATCCGCGCTCCAACTCAATCTCCTTTTCTAACGTAAAGACAGCATCACGACCAAGGAGCACCAGGCCCAGAAGCTCTTCTTGGATGACGTCAACAACACGTACGGCCGCATCCGCACGCGGGCGGCAGAAATCAGAGAAGAGCGCAAGAGCAACCCGCAGCAAGAAGGTGTTGAACAAATTCAATTGCACGCTGTCGACCCCAACACCACCATCAGCATCCGCGTACCGCCTGCAGTGGACGAGTCCAACCCCGAAACCACATCGGAGGAGGCCAACGCTGCGCGAGCCATTTTTGATTCGTTCCCGCCCGGCCTGCAGAGAGCACTGCAAAGCGGCAGCCTAGACGAGGTCAACAAGGTCTTGGCCAAGATGAGTGTGGACGAGGCTGAGCAGATTGTGGAGCAATTGGGCGACGGGGGCATGTTGAGCTTGGAGGAGGGAGTCATTGACGCCACGACCGAGGAGGGCCAGGCAAGGGTGAAGGAGATTGAGAGGACAGGACGTATGCCGGGCGAAGTGGAAGAGACGGAGCTGGCTGCAGACCCCGAGTGAGGTTTGGCCTGTCTTGGATGACGCGGTCAGCATGGCAAATGTTTCATCCTGGGCGTTGATCAAGAGGGACTCGCAGGCTTTCACGATCAAAGAACATCACTAATAGAATACATGATCACACACAAGTTCAGCTTGTTGGAGAGGACAATGTAGAGCAAGGGGTGCACCTGAGCTTGGCAGCAATGCTACCCCTCTCGCAAGCCATTTACTGAGTTGCATCCCGTCGCCATGACCGGGGGGTTGATGTGTTCGAATCATGATTGGCACACGCCTAGACATGCTCTGACAAAAGGCCACGGTTGAAACCAGGACAGAAAGTGTTTACTTGGCCGCTCCACCTCATGCCGTGCTGCCCTGGGTCGTCCGGGTGTTTGGCGCAGGGAGTGAAACCTCCGAGATTCAGCCGCTCGCAGTCGTCACAACCAACCGAACCGCGGCGGACGTCAGGTCAACCTCCGCCAACCCAACCTCAGCTGTGCTACTCTCCTCACTCAACAAGCCGGACGCGCTGCCGACCACATTCCTCTCCGCCTGGCGCATACTATGAAGCGTCAGTTGCGTCCTTGCCAGTCAAGGCCGCCAACTCTTCGCTGACAGCCAAGCTACTGCAGCTAAATGAGCCCCTCTGTTCACGTCTCCCACCATGTTCAACATCTCCAATCTGGTAGCGAAAGCCCAGCAGTTTATTGAGCCGTCACTGTCCCTGTCTACCACAAACTCAGGCCGCCCTTCGAAAGCCACCCTCTTCCGCCACCAATTCCGCCTCCCGGAGAACCAGAATCCCCTGCAGGAGATCACCGCCGAGCTCACCCTCGTCGCGCCTCAGTCCACTCGCGGGGCACAAGATGGCGCATCAAGCGCCGAAGCTCGCCAGGGGAGTCATTACATTGGAAAGCTGCATCTCAGCGAACAATACCTCTGCTTCTCGACGCAGGGCAGCAGCTTCCTGTCGAGCGCAAGTCTGAGTTCCAGCTCCGCCTTTACCGGACAGACACACGGCGCAGGCCCGGCTGGCAACGGCTTCACCCTCCCACTTTGCACCATTAGGCGCGTCGAGCGATTGCACAGCCAGAGTTACATGTTTGCCCTGGCCATAACGACGATAAACGGTCTCATCGATACGACCAAGGCGAAAAAGGACGGCGTAGTGCCGCAGAAGCTGACCATCCAGCTGGCTGGCACTCGGCAACAATGCGAAAGGTTCTGCGACGGCCTCAAGCGCGGTTTGCGGGAAGGCGTCAAGGATGTCGAGAACTTGAAGGCGGTGATACAAGACTGCTACTCGGAGTACTTGTTATCGGAAGACGTAAAGCCCAAAGAAGGAGACAAGGAGGATGAGCCCAAGAGACAACCGCCAGATACCGGTCTAGGAACCCAGTTCAAATACCCTGGTAACCCCCGCAAGCTGCGAGAACCTACCAAGATCAGACTGTGGCGCGAGTACCTCCGCGAGAACGGCCGCAACGCGACTTTGATGCGCCAGCCAACTTTCCACAAGCTCATTCGCGTTGGTCTCCCGAACCGTCTGAGGGGCGAGATCTGGGAGCTCACCTCGGGCTCATTCTTTCTCCGCCTGCAAAACCCCAAACTCTATGAAGAAACCATATCCAAAAACGTGGGGCGAGAGTCCCTGGCAATAGACGAGATTGAAAAAGATCTTAACAGGAGTTTGCCCGAGTATCCCGGCTTTCAGAGCGATGAGGGAATCAATCGTCTTAGACGCGTCCTTACTGCCTATAGCTGGACCAATCCCCGGGTTGGATACTGCCAGGCCATGAACATCGTCGTTGCTGCGCTCCTCATGTATGTGTGACCTGTGACTTTGAAGCACTTCCGCTGATATCAGCAGATACATGTCCGAATCGCAGGCCTTCTTCATCCTCTCCATTTTGTGTGACCGGTTGCTTCCAGGATACTACTCGACAACCATGTACGGAACCCTTTTGGACCAGCGCGTATTTGAGTCTCTTGTCGAGAAGACGATGCCGATTCTTTGGGAACACCTCGTCAAGCAAGACATTCAACTCTCCGTTGTTTCCCTACCTTGGTTTCTTTCCCTCTACATCAATTCCATGCCTCTGATATTTGCGTTTCGTGTTTTGGATGTCTTCTTCCTTGAAGGTCCCAAGGTTCTCTTCCAGATTGGTCTGGCAATCCTCAGGATCAATGGCGAAGAGCTGCTGGACGCAACCGACGACGGAACCTTCATCTCCGTCCTCAAGACTTACTTTGCACGCCTGGATGAGTCGGCACACCCCAAATCGGACAATCCCAAGCTGCGCGCAGTCACGAAGTTTCAGGAACTCATGGTCATTGCCTTCAAAGAGTTTGCAGGCATCACCCAAAACACAATTTCGGAACAGCGGGCCAAGCACAAGGACGCGGTGATGGAAAATATCGAAAACTTTGCAAAGCGCACCTCGCTGCGCAACCTTGGTCCCGACAGCAAAAAACTCAGCGTGAACGACCTCGGCTTCCTGTACGATAGATTCTACGGCGTCCTTTACGGACGCCAGCAGAGGGCTCAGTTGGCAAAGCAAGAGGAAGAACGCAAAGAGAGGGCCAGTAAGATGAGAGCTTCTCAAATCATTACAGGATTTTCCTTTGGAAGCGACGTTGAAAAAGGCCGTGTAGCCCTTGGACCCAGTCCTACGCAAATGGACTATGATGCATTCAGAGAGTTTTTGGCCGGTAAGACTTCCACCACACTTGATCTTGCATCATTTCTGACATTCGCAGGAATTGCAAGATGGGCCGTCACGGATTCGCCAACCTCTCCTCAAGATCCTCAACAACCGCAATCGTATTGGAACAAGGCAAAACCCAGTCTATCTCCTTGGGGCAGTGGCCCCGAGCCTACGGATCACGAGTTCATGCAACGTCTGTTTAGGCATTGGGACAAGGATGGCAACGGTCAACTGAGTCTTCAAAACATCGTTTCTGGTTTTGCAGCAGTCAAAGGATCCAAAGACATCATGGCCAACATTGCCTACTTTTTCGACCTTTACGATGACGACAAGGACGGCAAAGTTGATCGCGAGGGCATTCTCAGAATTTCAGAGGCGCTTCTTTTCCTCACTCGCCGTGGCCTCGAGCTTCGGTCAGCATCAAGTTCAACCGACGCTTTGCAGCCCGCAAACCCAGTGGAACCCGAAAAGGAGAATGATGACGAGGCCATTCTTAACAGTATATCGGCATTCATTCGCCGGTGCTTCGAATACGCCGACCCAGGACATGATATCAACAAAGCAGCTCAATCCGCGGTTAAGGACACGGCCGACGCAGTCAACGACTTCAGCATCGGCGACGAAGACGACGAGGACAATCTTATCGACGTCGATGATGATGCTTCGGCCAAACCTGACAGCAAACCAACCATCAACACTCAAATTACTGTTCCAGAGTCGTCCGCAAAATCCCCAACCTCGCCAAAGCCGGACGTAACGTCGGCCAACCTCGCTCTCGACCCTGCGCATCCCCTCTACATCACCCTCCCGACTTTCCGCATGGTCATCCTCGCCGACGAAACCCTGGAGCACTTCTTCGACCGCGCCTTTTCCAACTCTTTCCGCCTCTCCGACATCCCCATTGCTCCAGCCGCAACACTCACCACCTTTGCCAACGCCGGTAAAGTTTCTCCTCCCGGCGGCGGCTCAACGCCAACGGCGTCGTCTGGCCTGGGAAGCGGGCTCCCAACGGTCCCGTCAACGGGCGGCGTCGTCCCGCCTGGAAAGGGGCTCCGCGGCATGTTGGACAACATCGTCAGCGACGGCATGCGCGTGGCGGCCGAGGTTAAGCGCCGCATGGACGAGGCGCAGCGCGAGATGGAAACGACGGGCGGCAAGGCGGGCCAGGACGACGACGAAGACGGCGACGAGGAGGGCGGAGGTGCCGAGGGCGATCGCGACCTCCTCGAGGGCGCCGAGGCTGCGGACGTTCAGATGCACGAGGAGAAGAAGGGGCACGAGCAGAGTCTTATCGATGCGGGTGAGGGCGGTGGTGGTGGTGCTTCGGCGGGAGCCAGTAAAGACGACACAGGCAAGCTGGACGCGAGTGGTAGGGCGAGGAGTGGGAGCGCGGCGAGCAAGCGCGTCGTCGAGTTTGACCGTGGGTCGACGTTGTAATTCTACTGAGTGAGAGAGAAAGAGTGTTTTCGACATGCCTACACACCTGCCTACCTTCTCATAGCGTCATTCATCTTCTTTGGCCTGTCTGTTCGTTTGCCTGCCTGTCTGTCTACCTGTCCGCGTTTTCCCCAGCCTAGCCCGTCCACGGTCGGTCAGGTTCGTTCGAGTGTGTGGTGTTTGGTCTTGTTGTCGTTGCTGACGTTGGATCGCAGAGCTAGCTGAGCGGGCGGCAGACAAGAGTGGACGACGGACCACACAGACAACACCGTATCCAAGACACATTGGGTATGCAGCAGCCTCTTTATTTCTCCATTTCACCCCATCGCTACTCGTTTCTCTTCTCTGTCTAACGTAAGATATGTACAGTGGGAGGTGCGCAAGCGCCGTCACAGTTATTTGCCGCGACGATTCCATTCCACACGCTTCTGTTCCATGAACCAGCCCTTTGGCGGACGACAACGGCAATGAGGACTAGCCTTGTTTTCAGAAGCCTCTTTGTTTCTCCTCCATCTCCGCCTGGGTTTCTTTTCCTCTCACCATGTGCAGGGCGTGGTGTGCAAACGCCGTCCGGGTTCTTTTGCCGCCACTTTTCGTTTCATCCACTGCTTGCTCGATGACTTTGAGGACGTGGGGATGAGGGCTGCGCCGCGATGATTATTGATGGATGCTGCACTTGACACAACGTGTTAGCTGGCCGTCATGCCCCGGATGACACAAAAACAGGAGTTTGAAGTATCTGGCCAAACAATGAGGGTGGGGAGGAGAAGGCGCAGCGGCAAGGACGAACTGAACAGACTGATCTACCCCGACCAAGGACTCAGGCTCACTCGACTCACTCCTGCCCAGTGTCGTGCAGTCCGTATACACGCGAAGGTCGTGACAAATATGCCTTCTGCCTGTGTGTGTGCGACGCCTCTTTCGTCAGCCGGCGCTTTGCTCCCGCGGGAGGGACGCTTGCAACGAGAGGATTTGAGAATGGAATCAAGAGATACGGAAGGGGACAAAAGTGCTAGGGACAAGAAGTTGTGGGGTTGGTTGGGGTTGGACGAACCTCCGGCGACGCGTCGACACAACTGGGCCTCTGGACGACAATGCGGTGTTTTCCGCAACGAACCAGCCCTTCCCGTGGAGCAGACCCATCGTACACCATCCTCATGGCTAGGCCGTCCTGCTGGATCGCGACAACCCCGCCCAGCATGGCTCCACCGACTAGCGTTCTGCCGGAGAGCCGGGAGCCGGTCCATCAGCAATACACATCGTGCTCCGATATGTCCGAATCCCCAAAAGTGGCTCCCGCATCGGAAAGGCACACCTGCTTGTTGTAGTTGTCCGAGTCACAGCCCCTCGATAGCCGCCATACGGTGTGCTCGGTGAGACAGGTGCACACCTTGACGGGCGGGTTGCCCATGAACTTGGGAGCGGTCCTGACAGTCACTGGCGTCATTCCGTCCCTGCCAACGCAGAAGTCGAGAGCCTTCTGGTGGACGAGGCTGGCGAACGCGTTGCATCGATCCGCACAAGACTCGGCGGTGCCGATACCGACCACGAGGGTGCACTCTGCCTGCATCTGGTTGCAGCCCTTTGCGGCGTGCGCGTTGCGCACTGAAGCCAGAAAGAGCATGAAAATGCAGAGTAGGCGATTCATTTTCGGCATCTTTGGTGGTGATTGACGGGCGTTGGCAAAGATGTGATGAGGATGAGCGTGGTCTTGAGGATGCAAAGTAGAAGATGGAGGCACTGCCTTTTCTGTCCACATCTGGTATGTTCCGCCGTAGTTTTGTACCCTGCCTGTTTCTGCTGACCTGATGAAGCTCTGCCTGTCCATCCGCCGAACTCTGTTCGCCCCATCCTTTACATGATCACTGAACTATGTTGGGTATGCTGCTGGCCTTACCGCTACATTTTCTTGATAAACTAGGTTTAATGAAAGCGGAAAATTGACACTGAACACTAAGTCCTCCGAGGAAACGAAAAGCCATAGTGGAATCTGAGGAAGCTCAGTTGACTGAGGGCGTGCAGTGGTCCGGCGGCGCTTATCACATCACTTTTACGGTTACGAGACGGCTACCCTGGGCCATGAGAAAACGGCAAAAGCTTCAATTATCCTCTGCAAGGACAGGTAGACTCACCGTTTGTTTCGGATTCAGCTGAAATTCAAAGTCATCTCTTTTTCCACATGGCAGGCTATGAGGCATCTCACGGGGACTGAATTCCTACGCGCCAAGTTGCTTGTTAGGTACTTGTACCTGAGTCTCCTTTTCAAACTGCTCGACCAAACCGACCGTCTCTCCCCACATACGCGAGCCTCTCGTTTCAACCATTTTCAGTCCATCGTTTTCCACGCGCAATGCAGCTCCTCATAGCATTGCTGGCGCTCCTCACCCTCGCGCCCATCGCCTCCGCCGCAGACTGCAAGCACGTGCGAGTGCAATGCCTGCGCGCCATCATCACGACAGAAGACTGTGACGACGCCTGCAACGACTTCCACGAGCAGATCAACGACTGGGAATACGACCACACTGCCGACCCGTGCGGCGGCAACCTGTCCCCCGCCGTCGTGCTATCCAAAGACGTGACGTGCCCCTGCACCGGCATCAGGCTGTGTGCGTGTTCGGGGTCCCGCGTGGCTTTCAAGGTGCGCAAGGCAGTTGGAGGCGCGGACTGCAGCAACGATGCCTATGCCAGCCGCAATTGTCCTGCCAACTCGGATATGGCGAACGGCGCAGTTGTCGACGATGATACGGACTGTTGATGGAAAGGCGGTCTCATTACTTTCTCCAAGCTCGTACGCCACACGCCTACCGGACTTGATCGCCAGAGTGGTTAGCAAGATGGTTAAAAGGGCGGGCACAAGCTGTGTGCGAATGCGAATGCGAATGGAACCGCCAAGGGAAGCTGTGGCAGATTTCTTCAGTCAAGCAATGCAACTCCGGCAGCACTGCACGGCTACAACTCCAAGTTATTGCGTGCACATTTGGTGTTGGGCGTCTGGCTATGACAGACCAAATAGATGTTGAGCAGATGGGCCGTCGACCAATCAGAACCAGAGTTTTACGACCCGCCGCGCACTTCTCGCTTTCGCATTCGGTCGAGCGGCGTACAACCTTATTGATTTACCAATACCAAGTCTTGTCCATGGCTGCAAAGCTTCCTTATAGTCGCACACGTTGATCTCCGATTCTTTACTTTTCTCGGCATCTTGACCCTGAATTCTTGGTTTCTGGGATGGACTTTCCTCTTTGGGCGGTCGTTTGGTTACGCCTTCCGATGCTTGCGTTGCCCAGCGGTACCGCTCACCTTGTTGGTAGCTGCGCGGCTCTAGCTCAAGAGGTCGGCCACGATAAGGGGATGAGAGTTTTGGTAAACGTAGCCGCTTTTGATTTGAGTGTCTGCCAGGGGCGGCGAATATGTTCACCTTTTGCTAACTGTTAGTCTGTCTAAGACGCAGGAACCAAACCTAATCCGCACTTTTCATTCTGGCGCTTCTTCATGCCGTGTAAGGTGGCTATTCTAACGGACGAGCGGCTCTTCCCAGTCGGCACTTTGGTATCAGCCGGCATTTCTCATCAACGCCGGGATCAATTAAACAAGAAACAAGCCTTGCATCGAGAAAGCTTGTCCTCCTTTACACCATTTATCAAATTCGTCCGATGGCCTCAGCGCTTTTTGTCCGTCCCCAGCCGTGTCCCCCCCCCCCCCCCCCCCCCCCCTTATTTTCGATGCTCGAACGTCGTCTTCATTGCCCCGCCGTAGTTCACTTTTCCTATGTGTTGTGGCTTTTCTGTGCTGTGACTTTCTGCACGGCATGAATCATTTGAATGATTAACCGCGGTCCACGTTGGAAATTACGGGTCGCTGATTGAACATGCTTGGGGAAACAGAGTAAGTCGGAAAGAGGAATTGATTTTGGTTTGCACGTCCGCCAGGGGCTGACTTCCTGGCATCCGGGTGATACTATTTACTCCGGAGGTTTCCATGCTCCAATCTACTTCCATGACACCACATATGATATTGCGAGAAATCCAGCAAACCTTTTGACGTAGACGAGCCAGAGGGAACCGGCGAGACTCAGGCCTGCGGTTCAGGCTGAGATGTCTGTCCTTGAGGAGCTGATCGATTCGCGAGCCAGATCATCGGTATTGGATAATCATGGCTGAGAGGCTATGGATTTACTGGTTGCGGACGGCTCGATCCGTCGCATTTGGATTCGTATTGTTGGGTGGAAAACTGACGCAGCCACTCCCTCATCCGAACTGCTCCCAGTCGGGCTCCTCCAAGGCCTTTGGTTGACCGGCCGAGTGGTCAGTGGCCATCATCTCCAGCACTTCCCTCTCCGAAGCCTCCACCACCTCCACATCGTCAAAGTGCTCCGGGTGCTCGAGAGCGCTAGCGCCCTCGCCCCCCTCTTCTTCTTCGCCGCCCGCACCTCCGCTCTGGACCTGGACCTGGCCCGGGTCCTGGTTCTCCTCCTCCTGGCCGTTGTTGACCTGGCCATCACCCGGGGCGTCCTCCATCTCGACGTCTCCATCCTGGTTCTCCTCCCCCTGGTTCTGGCCCCCCTTGCACGACTTCCTCATGTGGCGCTGCAAGGTGTAGTAGTCGTCGGACGACATGGAGCAGCCGCCGCACTGGTACACCTTGCCCTCAGGGTGTGCCGCTCGGTGGTGCTCGATCAGGCGCGGATGGCTGGAGAACTGCTGCTGACAGATGCGGCAACGCTTCGGGTGCTCGTGGTTGGTAGCGTTGCTAGCTTCAGCAATTGTCAGCAAGTTTCTCGAGATCAAGGATGGACTGTAGACTCACCCATTGCTGAGGTTGTAGAGCTTTTTAGATTTGATTCGGTGAAAAGGGAAAAGAGACAGAGGTTCCAACGGGCTGCGCTTCCAGTGTCAGTAAATGTTGTTGTGTGAGGAGGCAGTGCATATCCGTTACCTTGAGCGTGTGGATGGCGAGACTGAGGGCTCAAATCCGTGATCTGATCTCAACGGTGCTTCGAAGATCACTCTCAAGAGCTTGTCCGAAAGTCGAACCGGTGCTCAAGCTCAAGATGGTGAGGTTGGTGTTGTGATCCGGCTGAGCAGAGGTTGAGGAATCAGTGGTGTTGAGAGGGAGAGGAAGATGCGTCAAAGAATCGAGGCGTTGGCTCAAGGTAGTCGAGGAAAAGAATTTTGAAGTCACAATATTTATCTGGCGCCAGAGTGCGTTGGCGTGCCGGAGGCTTGAAGTCCTGAGGAAGGTGCGGCATCATGGGTACCGCCTGCTCCAGCGCCTGCGGCCACAAAATAAACCGTCTGGTGTTGACCATGCTCAGGAATTGCAGATGCTGTGTAAATAGAAAGAGGGAAAATTGGTGGCCGTATACAGATGAAAGAGTTCTGTTCGAAAAGTCACGATCTTGATTTGTTGTCATTTTTGGTGTTGCACGCCTTGCCAAAGTCTGGCCTCTTAACCACTTCGCGCAATGGCAAGAAGCTCTTTTGAACGAGCACCCAAGTATGGCCGAGTGCCAACGAGAGAGCTCGAGTACTTTGCAATGCTTGAAACGAATGCTTGCGCCTCTGCCTAATTGTCCTTCAGAGCCTCACGAAGCCCGTCTGTGTCAAGCTTCTTCCCGCTGCTGTAGTAGACTGCCTTCTCATGGATTCGCTTGCGGTAATTCATGTCTAAGACGACGTAAGACCAATGAGCATGGCAGCCGTGCATCAAGTTATCAACCTCCTGACTGCCATTTTCAACGCTACTATTTTTTTACCACTACTCTATGCCCTGGCCTCAACACGGACCTTTGCCTGCATTACACATTAACAACTTCCATACCCTCTGTCACGCAGGTGTGGATCGCTGCTCACCTTCTACTCCCGCGGCTCACTACCCATGAACCAAGTGGTGGCCTCAGTAGTGGAGGCACTCTCCTCAGCATCTTCAGGGTGGACCCAAATGCAGCCAGCGTCGATGTAGGCACAATCGGTACAGGCACCGCCAAACATGATGCCATCATCCTCGCAGTCCGTCCTGCGGGTCACCTTCTTGCAAAACATGAAAATGCCACCATCCTTCGACGAGCAGGCCTTGCAGGGCTTCATCACCACTCCATATTCTCTAAGTCTTCTACTGGCAGGCCGATATTCGGGCAGCAAGGCGCGTGGGGGTCGGTCATCAGCTCGAGCAGCTCCGCAGCGTAGCTGGGGTCGTCGAACTCGGGAGCCTCCTCCACCTGCTCCTCCACTTCATCCTCCTGCTGACTCGCTTCTTCTTCGCCAGCAGAAGCCTCAGCCTCGGCCTCCACCTCTTGAGCAGCTTCCTCCCCCTCATATACCTCATCCTCCTGGTCCTCCTCCTCCTGGTCCTCCTCGTCTCCATCCCCGCTGGCGTCATGCTCCTCCTGCTCGTCTTCCACAGACGCCTCCGTTCTTCCTTGGCAGGTCCTCTGATGCCTAACCAAGCTGCTCGCATGAGTCATGGCTGATCCGCAGTGCTGACACCTGTGGACCCGATCACTTCCATGTTCGGCGCGGAAGTGTCGTTGGAGGCTTCTTTGTGTTTGAAGGTCCTCGCCACAGATTCTGCACGTGTGGCGCCAGTGCCGGGTGCTGGTGTCAGTCGAGTTTGAGGGAGGACGGACTGCTTCGGACGCGCTGCTGGAGCCGGACGGCGAGTGTGAGGGAGGATGGACTGCTTCGGGCGCGCTGCCGGAGTCGGACGTCGAGTTTGAGGGGAGGGCAGCTTCGGAGCCGCTGCTGGAGTCCTCTTCGCCCATGTCCTCGGATTCGTCGTGGTCCTCATCGGTATTTACGTCCTCCACTTCGACCTCGCTGCTTGGGTCGTCCTCGCTACTCCGGGCGTCCTCGCTGGCCTGGGCGTCCTTGCTGCTCTCCTCCCCCTGAGTTCCCGCTGCCGGCGGAGCGCGATTTGCCGGACAGTTCTGGCGCTGGTGTCTCCGGAGGGTGCTGAATCGGCCAAAATCCGCGCCACAGGCCGCACATCGGAACGGCTGGTTTCCCGCGTGGTTGGCTTCGAAGTGCGTGATGAGGTCTGCACGCCGCGTGAAGTCCAGCCCGCAGATGCGGCAGCGGTTGGGGTGCTGAATGTCCGTCGTGTTGGAGGCTGCAAAGGCGGATTAGTACGTGATCTGGGAAAAGGGGCATGCGGAGACTTACCCATTGTGCAGCAGTTGGATGACTGTTGAGATGGGAGAAGGGGGTATATTGGAGAGAGTCGATACGAGGCCAACGAAGCCTTTATACAAGTCGCTGCAAGGTAATGATATCAGCAATCTGCCAGGACGCACGCTTGGGCGGAAAGGTGGGCGGGAAGGTAAACTTACAGAGTATGAACCAAAGCCTCTGAGGCAATTGAAAGTGTCCAGATGGTATACTTCGAGCTCAGGGGGCGCGGGCGGGCGAGCGGGCGGGCGAGCGAGCGAGCGAGCTATACTCGGACGTGGTGGGCAATGGTTTTGAGGCGAGGATGAAGGCGAGTGTCGATGGTGTGAGTGCAGTGTGCTGGAAGCCGTAGCAAAGCAGTACCTGAGGATTAATGATGGAAACAAAGAGACAATGAGGAAGAAATCTTCAAAGTTTTGTTGTGTGCGGAGGTTCCTGTGTGTCGGAGGTGTGAAGTGTCGAGGCAGGTAGGCGTCGTTGCAGGCGCAAGCACCAGAAGCGAGAGCACCGGAACCGAGTTCAACCACCACCGTAAGCGAAGGTAGACGACTTCCCAAACTGGACGAATGTCTCTTCACTCACTCTGAGAATCTCAGAAATGAAAGAATCAACTCGCCATCTGTCTTTGCCTGCCATTCTTTCCCGTGAAGCTCGGGCATTGTCCTTCTTTACATACTGCTCCCTACACTTCGACCACAGTCGTCAACCTCCCTCGTCAACGACCATGGCTTGAAGTCTTCTTCTGCCAGAGTTGCCCTCCACATGCGTCTTCAAGACCTGACTTTGTAACATCGTTCCTCGTCTTCGCCGCGTAAAGAGTGGACAAAAGGCTGTGGAACGACCACGTCTTGTCGCATTCGAAGGCTCGTCTTTTAGAATGCCGAAGCGTTTTGGCCGTACATGGACTAATTTTTACGGAGCAAGCGTATGGTTTGAAGGTCCAAAGCTTCATCGAATGTCAAAGACAGTCTTCCGCGCCACCGGAAGACTTCTGAAAGAAATACAAGCGTGGAGCGCAAGTTGTTAGAAACGGCTAGGAGCAACGACAATAATTTGGCTATCTACTGGGCAATGTGAAGAGGTCCAGGAATCATTCGAAGTGCCTGTCACTACCTGCTGCGCGGAAGTTTCAGGGAAAGCAAACTTCAAGCAAATGGAATCTTCCACTGCATTCCACCTCCGAGGCTCAAGACCGAAACAAAAGGAAGTCTTTGATGAGTGTACAACTAGGGGTCTTCATAGCCCTGTGTCTTTGGTCAGCTTGGCCAAATTGATTTGCAGTGATGCAAAGTAGAAGGAGAAGAAGATCAAACTGACCTGACCGGAATCCGCCCTACTCGTTGTCAGAACTCGACTCCGACTCGTCGTCGTCACTGTTGGCTTGCTCGTAGTCGGCAGAAGCGTTCTGCTCCACCTGCTGCGAGTCAAAGCCTACGAGAGACTCATCGTCAGCTTCGGACTCCTCTTCGTCCGAGTCCTCCTGCTGGCCCTCCTCCTCCCAGTCCATCTCATCGACATCTTCGTCCTCCGAGCTGGACTCCTCGGCTTCCTCAGCCTTCAACTCCTCCTGCGCCCGGACCAGCCTGGTCGCCAGCCTGTTCATCTGGGTCATAATTTTGCTGACCTCCGCCCGAAGCTTCCTCTTCCGCGCTTTCTTCTCGGCGCGCGCCTGCTCCGCCATCATCGCCTCCTCCTCCTCCTCGAGCCTCCTGATCTCCGCCTCCTCCACCAGCCTCTGTGCCTCGTCCTCCGCACGCCAGCGGGCCTCCTCCGCAGTGGTCGTCGCCCCTCTGGTTCGACAGCCCTCCCGCAAGTGGCGAAGCAGCTCCCTGTGGTGCATCGTGGAGCACCCCTCGCACTCAGGGCAGACGTAGGCTTTGTCGTGCGGGTGGGAAGCCTCGAAGTGTGCCTTGAGATCTTTGTGTTTGGTGCATTGGAGGCTGCACAGGCGGCAGAGCATCGGGTTCTCGAGGTCCGTGACGTTGGACATGGTGCGTTGGAAGTGGGTTGAGGTGAGGTTGGAGGAAAGTCTGGTTCTCGTCAGTATCAGCCTTTTGCGGAGAGGAACTTCAAGTCTTACGAGTTCGAAGCTGCTCCGGTGAGAGCAGAAGCTGGATAGCCGGTATATACTGGGATCTCCGTCGTTTGACGAGGATATACGTTCCAGAGATGGAGCTATACGTGAGGAGGGAAAGCCGTCGCGTGTGGGAACCGTTGGATTGGCTGGTTCTGCAAGATGAATTAGAGAGCGAGGGGGCAAAAGAGATGCAAAAAGCTCAAGTACCTTCGTTTGAAAGAGTTTTGAAGGGCTGATTGCAAGATAGCGGTGCGACGCGGCGATGTGGGCGGGAGCTCTCAGCGTGGGAGGATGGTGTTTTGGCAGTGTGCAACGGCAGCTGCGACAACTTGAGAGAAGCTTTTGAGAGAGAATGCTTTCGGTAAGGAAAAAGACGAAGTTTTGAACGAAGTTGTCTGTGAGGTCGCCGAAAAGTGTGGTGTGTTGAGGTGTTGAAGTGTCGAGGTGGGCGGCGTTGAGTCGTTGGAGGGTCGACGAGCGCCGGCGGCAACACTTGAAATTTGCCAGGTCAATTTTAACACCACGAGTGTCAAAATTGCTGCAAGTCAGCGGCACCAGACAGCCTTTGGATTTCCTGGTCGAGACAGGCAGGACGAAATTGGACGCGAGCTTGGAGTTGAACTGTCTGGTACCCGTCCGCAGGCGCTCATCTGCACCTTCGACTTCCTTCGCTTTGAGGCGGCGGTCTGTCGCCAGTCTTGATCTATTCAGGTTTGATTTGGGTCTTTCTTGCAAAGAGGCATGTAAAAAAGAAGAACAAGAAAGAGATTGAAGCAAAGGACAAATTCGAGCACATCCATGTTGCTCTCGAGCCCAGGGGCTAACCAATTCCCTACATGGCTGGATATCCAAGCAATGCTGGAAGTCAGCGTCCCCCAAACCACTAGATCTGCTATCTAGTCGCTTTGGATACCCTCTTTCGTACCATCTTTCCCCTGCCCTTGATTTCCAGCCCGTCAAGGTACCTCTCCTGCTCACCAACCATGAGGATACTACTCCCCATCACCGTCACTGTCATCTTCTTGATACTCCCCGCCGTACTGCTCCAGCATGTCCTGGTCTTCCTCCATTTCCTGATCCTCCTCGACACCGCCCTGCAGCTGCTCTTCAATCTCGACCAGTCTGGTAGCCTGCTCATGGAGCTGGATCCTCAGCTGTCGAGCCTCTGCCTCCAGTGCCTGCTTCCTTCCACCACCGCTGATGCCTCCCTGCTCAGCCGTAGCCACCTCATGAGCTGTCGATTTCATCGCGGCAGTGGGCTGGGCTTCGTGTTGCTGAGGGCTGAACGCCTTTTCGATCGCTGATTCGACCACGCCACCCAGATCTTCCTTCAACGAATGGACCAGCTGCTGCTTGACCTCCTGCAACATGAGGTCGGTGAGGAGGAATTCTCTCTGGAGCTCTTCTGACGGCGGAGGTGTTGGTGACAACGGCGGCTGGCTCGGAAGAGCACGAACATTCGTCGGCTGCGCGAGTGGCGTCAGTGAGCGTGGTCCAGCCTGGTTTTGCGTCGTCGATGCGCTTCCCACTTGCTCCGTATGCGCAGCTTCACCATCACCAGTGCGGCCATCCTCCAAGCCTCCATCCTCTTGCGACTGAGTGTTATCTCCACCGCAGTTGTATTGAACGTGCTCCAAGAATTTCTTGACTGTGCTCCTGCCGTGTCCACATCCACCGCATTTGAACAGCCAAAGTTCGGGTCTATGCTGGTCGAAGAAATGGTATCCGAGGTCCTTCTCATGAGCCGCCAAGTAGCCGCACATCCTGCAAGTGGTGCGCCAGAATGCCGACTGCATGTTGGTGACTGCATCGGACGGATTGTTGTTGGACTCCGCGGCGAGCTTGAGCTGCGCGATCTCCTGCGCAGCGTTGGGCCTGCTGCAAGGTCCTTTCATGTGCCTCTTGAGATGGTCGAAATTGTTCGTCATCGCCGAGTAGCATACAGGACAGCGGTAGGGTTTGGTGTCGGGGTGTTCTTCCTTGCAATGGACGACCAGCTTCGTGTGGTAGAAATACTCGACGCCGCAAATGCGGCAGCAGGTCGGGTTGGCCAGGTCGGTTGAGGCTTCAGCTTCTCTCTGT
The DNA here is from genome assembly GCF_038025025.1 of Phyllosticta citribraziliensis. NCBI lineage: Eukaryota > Fungi > Ascomycota > Dothideomycetes > Botryosphaeriales > Phyllostictaceae > Phyllosticta > Phyllosticta citribraziliensis. Next base: position 63,609 of record NW_027117343.1, read on the forward strand.
CAGTGGATTGCGCTGGGCATTGAGCGGATGGGGTCTTACCCATGACGAAACGGGAAGCTTGACGTGTGGATAGCTGGTGTTGTGCGAGAGTGAAGGAGTGAGAGGTTGTGCCTTGAACGTGGCCGCGTTTGGTCGCGTGGAGGATGACCTGAAGCGCAAGTGAGTGGAGAGTAGTTTGAGGCGTTGGGGAGCTGACTGAAGTGGGTTCGGAGAGGGAGAGAAAAGTGCCTTGAGGTTGAGCTAATGCAGATAGCTCGCAGTGCTGGCGAAGCAATCTGGAGCGCGACAAAGTGGCGAGGAGGTTGAAGCGTCCGAAGCTCAATCGATGTAGGCGCAGAGGAAGGGAAGAGGCAGAGGGGCGACGAGGTCAAAGCGAGGTCACAGAGACGGCGACGCAAAAAATGACAACAAAATAATATGTGGCGCGACGTCGCCGAGTGACTCGGCGTTGGCAGACCTCGATTAAAATGCGCAAAGAGTTAAAGCGGGAAAAGGTTGAGCACGCGGAAAAGGAGGTGACTGTTTGAATTTTGAGAGAGGTGCAAAGGAAACAAATGATTAAAAGGCAAAGTTTTGGGGACGTGTCTACATGGACGGGCGCCAGAGTGTTTGTTTGAAAGCTGGAAAAGGCAGGTGCGCTCGCCGGCGCCCAAAACATCAATCTGATCAATTTGGTAAAGGAAAACCCATTCGCCACTGAATCCCATCCATCGCACCATGTCGAGAGGTCGAAGTACTATCCGACTCCCCATCCCACCCGATTCAAGCTGACCCAACCAAGTGCTTCATCAGCAATTCGACAAAAGGAGAACCGCCCACCGCACAAAACCCAATCGCGGCCGGAGGTGACTGTCTTCCGACTCTCTCGTGCTCCCAACCCCGAACAAAACAAGCAAAAAACTCCTCAAACTCCTCAAATCTTCATCGAAAGACCCGATCCAGTGAAAAACTCCTCAAAAAGCCAGACCATTGAGCAAGAGACCCGACCTGGCCATGAAACCCTCAGAAAATGTGACCCCCGGATCAAGTCGAGACCCTCGTGGTGGTAGCGAATGCCTGAGCCTACTGCCCCAACTCTTTCTTGGCGGCGTGCCTGCGATCACCCAAGGCGTCGAGCTCTTCGTTCAAATCGTCGTACCGGCGGTCAATCTCATCGTGGTGAGCAACCATGGCACGGTACTCATCCTCCGTCGCCGGACCACCCTCCGCCACCGTACCACCCAGCCTTTCTTTGATCGCCTCTTTCTGTCGCCACAGTGCCTTCGCCCGGTCGTCCACGCTCTCCATCTCTTCCTCCAGGCTCTCCACCTCTGCCATCAGCTCCTCGAACTCCTCCTGGGTCTTCTGCGCGAGCCTGCGCTTCTCCCTCTCCGCCCGCCTGTCTCTCCTCCTGGAGGCCTCCTGCTCATCGCGAATCCTCTGCAGCTGTTGAGGGCTGCGTTCATGGTCGTGTCTGCAGGACCGCCAGTAGTGGCGACGAAGGCTGCTGAGATGGTTTGTCCACATGTCGTTGCAGCCAGGGCACATGTAGTGCGTGATGCCGTCGTGGTCGTCAGCCATGTGGGCGTTGAATTCCCTTCTGGACCCATTGTTCCTCCCGCAGATACGGCAGACACAAGACCTGACCATGTCGCTGGGAGGATCTGGTTGTTTCACAGTCAGTACGGACTTACTGACGTCCAGGAGTAGAAACATACGATTATCGCGGTAGACCGGGGTGGAGGGAGCCATGTTAAGAGATGATCTGGGGTATGATCTGAGAGATTCGAAGCCGATTGATGTATGATCAGGGGTCTCGAAGCCGATTGACGTATGATCTAGGAAATCCGAAGCCGAGAGCACCAAATGTGAGGCCCGACGTTCTCAGGGATCGATTGTTTGGAGAAAGAAGCAGGATGACAGAGCTTGGGTGCAGTTGTGAGGCCGTCAGGAAGATTGAAGCTTGTCAAGAAGAGGAGTGTGGATGAGGAGGAAGACAGCTCCAGAGCAGCAGGACCAGCAGCCTTTATACCCCTCAGCAGCCTAACGGTCCACCGCCGGGTCAGGCGCCGCAACACCAAAAGAGTCATAGACAGCCAGCTGGCATGATGGTGCCATTTCGCGGCCTTCTTAGCACCAGCTCCCCAACACAGGAAGGAATACTGAGTAGGCTTTCACATCGACGAACGAAATAGGAGCAGACGAGCTGGGCATTTAGGGTGACGAGCATATGACGGCGTGAAGAAGTCTGAATATGTGGCGCATATGACGGCGCGAAAGGAGAGTGTCGGCGTTGTCGACGAATTGTTTTGTGCTGCCAGAATTGAAAACGGCGCAAATCGTACGAGCAGTGTTCAAAAAGTACGCCGGAAGAAAGGAGGTTCAAGAAAAGAAGTGAAGTAAAACCCCTCAACACCGTTTTTGATTGATGACTGACTGAATGACTGATATCTATCTTCCACGCTATCCGACCCCTAAACAAACCAAGAACTCCTCGAGCTGCTAGACCTCCAGGCCAGAAACCCTCATCTGCTAACGCATAACTAGTCCGCTCCAGGCGATCAGCGATCTGTTCTTCTCCACCGCCCTGCTTAACCTCCGGCTGGCCGCATTGGTCCTGCTGCTAAACTTGTGGGCGCTCATCGTGCTGCGGCTCCACCTCCTGCTCCACTCCAGGCTGGTCGCACTGTTGCTGCTGCTCGACTTGCGGGTGCTCATTGTGCTGCGGCTCCATGTCCTGCTCAACATCCGCCTGGATGATCTGGTACTGCTGCGGGAATTGAAGGTACTGATCGCGCTGTTGCGCGTCGACGTGCTGCGGCTGGTTCTGCGGCTGCATACGCTGCTCAATCTCCATCTCGGTGTACTGCTGCGGCTGCTGGTACTGCGTGTACTGCAAGTGCTGATAGTACGGCTGTGGCTCTTGCAATCCCAACGGCTGCTGCGAGAGGTATTGGTCGACATGCTGCGACTGGTACTGTGGCTCCACGTGCTGCTCGACTTCCAGCGGAATGTATCGGTGCTGCTGCGGGAGGAACTCCGGGTACATATCGTACGGACTTTGCTGCGAGAGGGACTCGTAGGCGTGCTGCGACTCGTACTGCGGCTCCACGGCGTCCTCGTACTGGACATGCGGAAACTGAAACTGCTGGGCCCGGAACATATCCGTAAGCTCGTGCTGCGCGGGTTGATGGGACTGCCGAAGAGGCGGGAGCGGCTGCTGGAGCGGGAACTGCGGGAACTGCGGCGGTGGATGGTGGTGCTGGTGCTGGTGCTGGTGCGGAGACTGCTGGAGTGGCTGCTGGCCCGAATTGAACGCTGCGATCTCCCGATCCTGATCCCGAATCAGCCTGGCACCCAGGCCCTCGCGCTCGCGCTCGCCGTTGGCCCTATTCTCATTCTCGACCTGCGGTGCCCTCTTCATGACCTCCTCCTTCTTCTTCCTCCCACCCCTCCCCTTATCCCTCTTCCTCTCCGCATCGACCTTCTTCTGCTGCTCCTCATCCCTCGGATGGCCCTTGGCGCGCCAGTGGTGCCGGCTGAGCGTGCTCCACTCGTCGGTGCTCATGCCGCAGCCCGGCCACGGACACTTGAAGACCTTGTGCGGCGGGTGGCGCGCGGCGAAGTGGGCGCGGAGCGAGTTTTGCGTTGCGCCGTCCATGTGGTGGTCGTGGCAGAGGCGGCAGCGCTTTGGGTCGCGCATGTCGGTTGGGCGGTCGGGCGGGTCGGGCGGGTCTGGTGGGTGGTCAGATTGGAATGGTTGTTGCGGGGGTTCTGAAGGGAGGGGGAGGACGCACTCATGGTGGCGAGCTGAGGTGAGTTGAGATGGTGGCAGCGGCAAACGGTAGATGGAGAGGTTGGACGTTGAGGTTGAGGTTTCTGCTGGTCTCGCGGTCAGGTCAGTCAGTCAGTTGACTAGGGGCGAACAGAGCGAGAGCGGAGAGCAGCATACACGAAGAGAACCGGCGCCCGGGTGGAAGCAGTGAGGACGTGTGATGGAAAGAAAGCAAGAATCAGGAGGAAAGAGTTGGAGCAAAGAAATACCCTTCGACGCCGTGGGCCGTGACTTTGAGCCTGGCCTCGGCGACGAGGGGCGCGTGGTGTTGACGCCGGCGAGAACATGTCGCTACAGGGGACGACGGGATCTCTGGGGGACGCTTTGCGCGAAATTGAAGAGATGGGTGATGAGAAGACTTCATGAGAAAAAATGATGATGCAGTCATTGCGAAGTGTATTCGGGTACTAAGTGTAGTCAGGGGTTATCAGAAGTGCATTCAGGGGTAATATCATCAATCCAGAAAAGAGAAAAAAGGCAGAGAGCAAACGAACAAGCATTGAGAAGGTCTTCACAAGAAGAAACAACCAGTCAGTTAGTGCTCAGCACACTCAGGGCTTATCAAAAGTGCATTCAGGGGTAATCCATCCCACACAGAGGACAAGAGAAAAAAAGCCAATAGCCTCCACACAAGCATCTCCAGACAAAGCCAAAGAGAAAAGATATAAAAAGGCAAAGATTTGATTTGATTTGATTTGATAGCAGAACCACCACAGCACCACCTCAACGAAAGTCAACAACCAACCCAGCCCAACCTACTGCCGCAGCCTCTTCCCAAACTGATTCTGCATCTGCCTCTGATCCTGCCTCTTCCGCAACTCGCGCATGATAACGTCGTTGTCCAAATCATACAGCGTCTTCTGCGACTGCGCCTGCGCCGACGGCTGCTCGCGCTGCTCGCGCGCCCGCGCCCGCGCCGAGGCCGCCTGCGACTTGATGTAGTTGGACAGCTGCTGCAGGTTCTGGTGCAGGGGGGGCGGCGGGGGCGGGGCTGCGCTGGGAGGAGGTGGCAGACGCGAGCGCGACGTCTGCGGCTTCTTCTTGAAGATGCGCGTGTCGCGCGTGTTGGGCGTGTGGCGCGTACTGCGCGATGCGGGCGTGAAGGCGGAGGTGGGGCGGGGGCGGCGCGCTGCCGACGTGTAGGCGGAGGACTGGTTGAGGGTGAGGTTGTCGAAGGGGACGCCGGAGACGTCGTCGTTGTTGGCGTTCTTCTTGTCGTTCTTGTTGGTGGTGGTGCTGTTTCCCGCGACGCCCGACTCCGTCTTCAGCTTGTTCCAGTAGCTCGCCGACCCGCCGCCGATGCGCTGCCACGCGCGCGCCGCGTTGGCCATCTGGATGCGCGCGTCCTCGCGGCTGCGCTGCGACACGTTGGCCATGGCACTGCCGCCTCCACCACCACCACCTGCACCACCGCTGCCGCCGCTGTACCAGATGTTTGCGTTGCGGATCGTCTTGTCGGGAGCGAGCAGGGGGCGCGGCTGGCGCGGCGCGGGCGTTGGCGGGACGGGCTGCTGCTGCGGTTGCGCGTCTGGCCTCGACGAGGGCATCTTCTCGAGCGCCGTGCCCACGTCGTCGTAGAGCTCGAAATACGGGTCGTGGTCGACGAGCAGCTTCGCCGCGCCTTGGTCCTCGTTGTGCTTCCAGAGGATCTCCTGGAAGCGCGCGCGCAGGTCGGCGCGCTCGAAGGGGTCGAGCACGGCTTCGATGGCGTCGAAGAGCTCGATGACGCTGCTCCGGGGGATGGTGTCGATGCCGTCGGCCATCTTGCTGGGTCGTCTTGTTGGAAGAAGAGAAGAGAAAACGGCGGAAAGGGAGTCTGAAAGGCGGAAGAGGGGGGACGCGGATGGCAGTGTGCGGATTCAGTCACTTGCAACGAGGAAGCTGACCGATCGTCGCGACCCGAAGAGAAGCGCAGAATCCTGTCGATTAAATACTCAGCGGAGACAAGAGCGCCGCAAACGTCTGCCCTGCCAGTCACCTGTGGTCTGTCAATCGTGCTGCTTTCTGCCTCGGGACAACGGTCACAAACCTCGAGCGCAATTGGACAAAGAGACAACGCGAGCGCCACATTTGCCCGACTGAGCTTTGCTCTTCCTGAAGCGGCCGCTCACAATAGCAGCGATGTTCGGAGAGGTAGATCGGCCTTGTTGTCGACTTTGGATCCGCGGGATGAGCAGTCGGTCCGCGTTGGCCTGGCAGTTGGACTTGGCTGAGCTGAACGTCGTCTTGGGTGGGTGGAGGGAGCGTCGCGGCCGACAAAGTGAACGACAAAGACCAGTGACGCGGGCAACTCGTCTGCAGCAACAATGCGGCAAAGCGCGACACACCCCAAGCAACCATTGCCGGTGGGGATGAGAATGCAGCAGCAGCTTGCCAAGTGCAGCTTGGTCTTCGCAACCTGCTGGCCCAGGTCGTCGGAGGAGTCCTAAACGATGCCTTGAACCTCTCCGTTTCCCAAGCCAGCTTGCGCTTGACTGTCCACACCTCTATCAGCGCTGATATCCAGCTTCCAGCTGATTGCGATTGCTGTTCCAGGCAGCGGAGCCGACTCGACGGTGAGAAACGACGCGGTCGACAAAATGCAGGCAAGACAAAGCTTGACGACGCGAGCAACCCATCCGCAGCAACAATGCAACAAAGCGCAACGTGCAACACGCAACACGCAACCAAACAAGCAGCGGGGAAGCGTCGAATACGAGGAGGAAATAGGTAGATGACGGAGTGAGAGAGCCAAAATGAAACAGTCAGTAAGAGAGAGAGAGAGAGAGGAAGACAAGTAGACGGACAAACAGAGAGAGGGGGATGGGGGAAATCCATTTCATTTGCAACTTGACCAACTACTTCCTCTCACATAGCTAGCGACGACAGTCTGTCTACCGTAGTATGCCAGTGTCGTGATTCCACCACCAGCAAGGAAGCACACACGCACCTCTCTATCTACCCATCGCCTTGGACCATCGCATCCCACAGCGAAACAATCAGTGTCTTGTGCCAGACCACCACTATCCATCCATCCACCTGCTGCCAGCGACTTCTCTCCACCCACTCATTCCCCGCGCATCCACTCAGCCAGCCAGACCAGCCAGCGCCATGGTGTAAAGAAACGGGGGACGAGCGACCGAGCGAACAAAGAGCCATACCCACACCCACGACAACAACGACAAAGCGAGCGAGCGACGAAAACGTCAACCCGCCCTTGTCCGCACCACACAACCAGCGACAACAACACAAAACTCAAGAAAAACAGCAAGGAAAAAAGTTTCATGGCAATTTGACTACTCGAGTGAGCGTAAAAGAGAGAGAGAGTGAGAGTGTCTGTTCGGTTTGATTCATCTCGTTCCAGCTAAGGTCGATGACAACGACAAAGAGCGGCAGAAAAAGCAAAAGCAAAAGCAACAACGGCAACAACAAAAAGTAACCCAAGGAAGAAAAAAACCAAGGAAAAGGTCTGTGGTCATTCTAGTGGTAATAGTAGAGGTAGCGAGTAGTAATTTTGATCGCAAACGAAACAAGGAAAAAGCGCCCAAGGAAAAGCGCCAAAGGTCGTGGTCGGTCGGTTCAAAGACGGTGTGGTGTGTTGGACATTTGTTTTGCGTCTCGGGTGACGAGGAAGCGCAGTGCCGTTTCTTTTTTTACGTGCATCTGCATTTTTCTCGTCGCCCCGATCGACAAGGAAAAGGAAAAAGGCGTAGTAGTGCAGAGTTTTCGTGTCGCCAGAGGCAGACTTGGGAATGAAGGGCTAGCGAGCGAAGGGGCCCGCAGAAAAAGGAAGAAGCAAAAGCAGAGCAGCAGATGCGCAAGGTTCGAGTCAAGTCGACGGAAGGGGTATCATGCTCGCAAAAGTATTGTTTGGTGGTGTACTTCGGTCGGTCGGTCGGTCGGGTGGTGGTTGAATGTCGTTGTCGTAGTCTAAGATGTCGATGGTGAAAGCGGCGAGGCATCGGGTTTTATATGAGGACGACCCATGGCGTCGCGAGTGACAGTATGAGGAGGATGATGAGAGCCAGCTGATAGAACGACGGCAGCTGATGGTGGTCTGAGTGGTTGATGTTGACAGCCCCGAGAATGGCGTATGCGGCGAAGCTTGGTGACGTGATGATAGCGGATAGGAGCCCGGGTGAAAGTGGTAAGGCTGCTCGGAAAATGAGCGCAATAGTGGCGAGCGTGATCCATGCGGCAATGGCGCCAGTAAGAAGAGTCCAAAATGCTGTGTTCACGATGTCTCGATGAGCTTGTAGCGACTGGTGAGGAGGAAATGTAGATGGTTCGGTCTCATAGTCGGGGGGAAGGTCGAGCAAAGATGGGCCGCCCATGGTGAAGTCTTGTTTAAGGATGGTGACCGGGGCGGTGTTGCTCTAGTTTTATAGAGCGAGCCTTCCTTTTTGGGATGGTGAACCATGGAAGCTACGAGCCAAAAGTTGCAACGATGGAAGGCTCAACTTGACGCCCAGAAGCAGTGGTGCAGGCAGTACCGCTACTCCAAGCATGTTCAAGGTAGGTAGGGAGAGTCTCGTCACGTGCCGGCATCAGCATCGCTTGAGAAGTTTCCAGTCCTGCCACGCGTCAGTCATTGGGGCCGGCTTGTCCGTGTCGATGTTCAATGTACCAGTGGATTGGATTGCGGATTACGGATTCTGATGGTAAGGTCGATGGATGGAGGAGAGGAGGTCGAGGTAAAAAGAGCTCACCCTCAAGCAAGAGCAAGAGTAAAAGATGGAGATCGCCGCCAGACGGTGCGACCCCAAGAAGAAGAAAAGGTGCAACAGCAGCAACACCCCAAGCAGCGCAGCAACGCCGCCGCCAGATATGCCAGCCAAAGCCAGATGACAACGCCGTCTGTCGAGAGAAGATTCGGTGAGGGGGGGCCAGGAAACAATCCCAAGAATACTCTCTCCCAAATAAAGGAGAAAACCCCCTCCCCCAGTCTTCACAAAAACACAAAATCAAAAAGCTCCGTAATGAAACCCGGGTATCTGGCTCTCTGCTCTGACAATGTCGATAGATGATGATGAGGGGGATGGATGAAAAGGACGCAGCCCAGCTCCGGGTTTCAATAATTGTGGCCGGAGAGGGTGGTGTTGTGGTGGTGGTGCTGCCGCAGCAGTCTATCCACGTGTGGCCGGCCGGGGGCAGGGACAGCCCGAGTCGTCTCAGTCGCCTCCTGTTCTTCTGCTCCACATTCCCCCGCGTGGCCACACAAATCATCTTCCATCTCGTCTGGCGCGAATGCCCTTTACCAGGTCTCGCCAACTTCGCTCAGCTCCCTCTCACGCGCCGCAGAGCCCGGCGGAGCAATGGACCGAGGGCCATGTGCGCCGACGCTCGATCTCCGCGAGACTCTGCTCGGCCGTCTGGGCAGCGCCGTTGGAGTGGGGATGCCGCTGCCGCCATTTGGCGTCGGGATGCCCGAGCCTGGACCCATGCTACGGGTAAAGTCTGGCTTGCGGCTCACGGGCGTCGAGAAGCCAAAGTCGCGAGGCTTGGGCACGGGCGGCGTCGGCGTCTCTTCCTCAAAGTTGCGACGAGGAGGCGTGGGCTTGACGGTGTTGGCACGGCTGCGGCCCGTCGGACGTTGGTAGTTGGGTCCAAGGCTGCTGCTAAAGTTGGTGGTGTTGGCGTGAGACAAAGACGGCGTGGGCGTGTGGTTGCGACCCTGGCTGCTGCCCGGGCGCTGGGCACCGGTAGTGTTACTCCTAGAAAACGGCCCGAGAGAAGCAGAAAAGAAGCTGTCTGCGGCTCCACGGCTCGGCGGGCGGCCGCTCATGTTTCCAGCAGTCTTGGGGCGGACGCCGGTGGTGTTGCTGCGGGTTGGTGGAAGTGCCGTGCTACGGCTGGGAGGCCGTCTGAAGGAAACGCTCTGGCCGCTCACGTTGCTAACACCACTGCGCTCGCTGGCCTGGCTGGTAGGCCTGCTCATGCCAGTCGTATTCCCAGGGAGCAGACCAGCTGAACTCGGGGCCTTTGCACCGCCTGCAGCGCTGAAGCTGAGCCTGCTCACTCCCGTGTCGCCGCCAGCCGCGGAGCTCGTCGTGCTACCGCTAGTCCGCGTGCGCGCCGCCGAGCGCCCAGTGATGCCCGAGGCACCATTGGAGTGGTTGCTCATGGCACTGCCGCCGCGAGGACTTGCGCGGGGCGGGGTCTGGGTGGGCGCGGGCAGCTTGCTGCGCACGTTGTGGACGCGCGACTCGAGCTTCTGCATCTTGCTGATTAGCCCACGAATCTGGTACAGAGAGCCTGTACGAGGCAAAGCACCGTCGGCGCCACTGCGTTTGGAGTAGTGGCTTGCCGTTGGCCTGCGAGTCGTGGTGCCCGGCGTGGTGCGTCCGCTCGCGGAGCTCCACGGTACGGACGGGGCCCGAGAGTGACGCGAGCGCGCTGCGCCGTAGTCTCTTGCTCGTGGGGTGTTGTCCTGAAGCGTGAGGGGTCGTCTTCTCTGCGACGGTTCGAAGCCCTTGGAGGATCGGTCCTGCAGGTCGGTGAAACGTGGCGAGGGAGGAGTGGTGGCGCTGGAGCGCTTCGACTTGGATGGCGGCGGGGTGGACGTGGTCGGGGAAGACAGCGTCGTGGCAGAAGATGAAGTCTCTGACACGGGCGAACGCGGTCTTACCGAAGCACCAGTGACAAAGGCATGAGTCTTTTGCTCCATGTGCCTTGCCATGGTCTCTTCGGCGGCCCTCAGCTTCTCCTTGATGATGTCGGCTTCGATGGACAGGTCCGACAGCTCGTCGCGTAACCGCTGGTTTTCTATGCGCAGGTCCTCGCGCTCTTGCTCGCCGACCTTGATTTCCTCCTCGAGCATGACGCTGCGCTCAATGGCAACGTTGTACTTTCCCTCGAGGTCTTCGAGCGATGACGTCTGGTTGCGGGCCTGGCGCTCAAAGTCGTCGTTGGCGACCTCGATGTCGCGCAGCTTGAGCGTCATGGCGCGGTTCTGCTCTCTCAGCGTCGTGATTTCTCTTTGCAGGGCATTCTGGGCTCCATTGGCTTCTGTCTTGGCCTGTTTGCATTTGGCCTGACACGACGAGGGTTAGCTCCGGTCCGCGACAGAGAGGCGACGGCGACCCCTGGCGATCCCCCGATGGATGCGAGCAGCGACGCGGGGGGTCGGGGGACAGAGGCGAGGGCAACTCACCTTCCACTCGTCGACTTCAAAGCCTCGCTCCTCGAGTCTCTCCTTGAGCTGGCGTTCGCGCTTCTCGCTCTGCTCAATGTCCCTCTCGAGCTCCGACTCGACCTCGCGGCTGCACTGCTGAAAGTCTTGCAGCTCGGCTTCCAGGCTTTCGTACTGGGACTTGTAGTATGCGATTTGCTCTTCGAGGGTTCCGTTGGCCAGGCCCGGCGAGGCCAGCGGTGCATCGGTCGCGGATGCCATGGTAGGCGGGTGTGCGGTTGGTGGGTCGGCTCGTGAATGTCGGGGCGGTCGTCAGTTCAGTCGTTGCCGTGGTCGTGGTCGTGATGGGGGCGGCGTCGTCCAGGCGGGGGTCGTGGCGGTGGTGGTGGTTGTGGTGGTGTTGTTGTTGTGGGTGGGTCGCGGTCGACAGTGTGGTGGTGGTGGTGGTGTTGGTGCCTTTGGTTCAGTTCAGATGCGCAGTCCCGAGCGGTGAAGTGCGCCTAGGGCGTTTCACGAAGCAGGGTCTGGCGGGGGAGAAATTCGAGTCGTCTACTGGGGCATCCGGTCGCAGGCCATGTCCTCGGGCGGACGAGAGGGCGTGGTGGGAGGGGTTTGGCGAGTGTTGTTGTGTGGGCGGAGGGCGAGTGTTGACGAGAGACGAAGCGGGCTGGAGTGGGATACCTACTTGCTTGGTGGACCACCTGCAGTGGTGACCAGTGACCTCGTGCAGCATTCATTGCCGGTTGCTACGGACCGTGCCCCCAGCCCCAAATCCCTGTGACGTGCATCGAATCCATGGCGCGACGTCAACACCACTGCCATTTTGTTTTTACGGATATACACACTCTCTCAGCACTCTGTTGTCTTCGCTCGTCGCCCTCCATCCGTACCTGACTGACGTGGCAGCGGCTCCGGATTGCCATTGCAGTGTGGAATAATGGAATAGCGGTCACTGCTCTCCACCGCCGCTCCACCGCTACATCCCCAGCCCGCCCATCATCGGCGCCATGTCGAGAAAAATCAGTCGCTCTGCTCAAATTCGCCGACGACAGCTCGCAAAATATCCATAATTAATTAACGCTCCTTGCCGCCATCGCCATCGCCATCGCCATTCCCATCCCCATCCCCCTTTCCCACCTGCAACTGCTGCAGCGCCTCCTTTCCCGACTCCACCGCGTCCCCCACCAGCTCCTTGACCTCGCCCGCCGCCTCCTCCGCATTCTGGCGCAGCTCTCCCGCCGTCGCTGGGAACCGCCGCAGCGCCTTGAGCAGCACGTAGTACAGCTGGATCACGCCGACGTGGATGTGCTCCTTCATCAGCATCGTCAGCCCGTGGGTGAAGAAGCCCTTGAGCACCTCGCCCGACAGTCCCCGGTACAACCCCGCCGGCCCCTCGCGCCGCGCTATCGCGACAATGGCCCCGACAATCGTCGCCCGAGCGTCTCTCTTGTCGTGTTTCTGACCCCCTTCTTCCCCATGTCCTCCTGCTTGCGCCCGCGTCTTCGCCACCGACACGGGATACGTGATTGTGCTGGCCACGGCCTTGCTCGCCGCCGCCATGAGAAACGTCAGCCGCGCTCCCGGGCTCTTGCGCTTCTCCCGCGCCACCAGCAGCCGCAGCAGCGAGCCCTGCAGCAGAAACGTCAGGGCCGGATTGACCGTGAGAATCAGACTGGCGCTGTAGCCCGCCCAGAACCCCGTCCAGCCCTTCTCGCGCCAAATTTGTGCCGCGATGGCTCGCGCCGAAGGGCCCTTTGCCATACCGTCCCCTGGCTTTCCATTACCCCCGTTGCTGATGCTGTCGTTGTGCCTCTGCCGCGCCGCCACCATGGCCGCCGTCTGCTTGCGCGTGACGACGTTCTGCACCGGCGTCGTGCACAGCTTGGCCGCGGCGCCCGCCAGCATGCCAACCCCAATCTCCTCGAGCACCGGCAGGCTCCTGTTGCGCGCCAGCCCCAGCATGCCCTGCCGCGCGTGCCGCAGCATGTTGTACGCCAGGAAGAACAGGAACGAGTCGAGCACGCTCTTGACCAGCGAGTCGCCCACGCCGCTGTAAAAGGCCGCCACGCCGCCCTCGCGCCCGTACATCTTGCGCACCGCGTCTGCTATGTCGGCGTATGAGTCGTCGTCCTGCTCTCTTGTCTTGCCGCCGTCCTGCCCCGCCGACCGCGACTGCACCTGCAACCGTGTGATGACGACATCGAGCGGGTATATCAGCAGGTTCGCAATTGCTGAGCCGATGGCGCCGGACGTGGCGTGGCCGAGAGCAGGCAGCGCGGGGCCCAGCGGCGCGCGCGACGGTCGCGTCTCCTCTTGGACAATGTGGTAGAGCTCGAAGGCATCCTGTTGAGCGCGGTGTGAGCTGATGAACAATGTGTGCTTAGAGGGTGGAGAGGTAAACACCAGCTGCTCCGTATAGAACCAGGCATTCTCGTCGTCGTTGTCAGCCATCTTGTCAGTCGACGCCCCTTCACCTTCGCCTTATCCTCTACTTTTTTCCTCTTCTCCTTGTTCGCCCTTTGCTTCCTCGAGCTCGCCTTCAGCTCATGCGGCGGCGACTCGTACGCGAGATCTCTCAGTCAAACGGTAGGTAGGTACAGTCCGTATCCCCAGATTTCCTTTGGCAGGTAGGCCGGTAAGTTGCCTCAGATAGTAGACGTCAAACTCGGCATCCAGATGTCCGAACGAACACGAAGACCAAGTGCTGTTCCGGTCCGGCTACGGTTAGCTAGTCCGCTCGGGTCCAGCTGTGCGATGGCAAGCTCAGGTTGTTTGCGGGCTAGCTCAGACAAGTTTTGGCATGTGATAGAAGAACGTTGGGGTCGGATAACGATGCGAGTTGACTGACGACATGGTGTGCGCCCACCAGCCCAGGTTCCCCCCGCCGTGCGGAGTGCCCGTCGACCGTGCGTGCAGTCCGGGGTGTGTGGCTGGCGACGTCATTAGGTATTGGTGGCTTCCTTGTTGGCCCGCGCCCTTCAACACCGTGCAATGAAGGAACTGACACAAGCGATTAAAATGTGCTTTGTTCGCACGTTGTTGTCAGGAAACAGCTTTGTTGAACTGAACCATGTCTTCACTACTAGACCTGCGCTACCTACCTACCCATCTATCTAGAGCTGCAAGAGATAGAAAGCGCTAAATAAAACAGCCAACAGCTAAAAGGACCAAAAGAACTCAGCGAAGGTAGGAAGCCGTGCCCACATTTTCAACCTGGTAAATAGATGAGATGATCGCGATGAAAGAAAGGGTATCTAATGCAAAGACACTGCGCCGCCCACCGCCGCCACCGATAGAAAGAAAAAAAAAAAAATACGCTCGTCCTGTCTTTTCTTTTCTTTCCCTCTTTCAGAAATGGAGACGACAGAATGTCGGAAAGATCGCTCAAAGGCACTGCCCTCTTCTTCCCAGCTACCTCACGCCATCTGGCCTCTCTGCCCCCTAATCTGAATGCGCCCCGGGCCTCTCCCATCAAGAATCTTGCGCCGCACCTCCGCAACATCGACCTGCACATCGCCAGCCCCCGCCACGCTCAGCCCGCCAAAGCGCTGCGTGACGTCGGCATCGAAGCTCCTGCTGCCCCTGGCGCCACCGTACGCCAACAGCTCCTCGCCCTCGTCGTCGTCCGACGCGACTTCTTCTTGGCCCGGCAGGCCGATCTGCCGCGCGCCGAGCGTGCGCTTGATGTCTTCGAGCAGCACCTCCATCGGGCAGATGTACGCGACGCGGCTGCGCCCGCACCACGCCAGGACGTGGCCGCACACCCGGCCGTGCGCGTTGTCGATGACCCAGGCGCCAGAGTCGCCGCCGACTGTGTTTGCGTTAGATGGCTGTAAGGAGACATAGTCGTGTGTGGCAATCTTACCTCCAAGACCGCCCGTGACGTGCCAGGCACGCGCGTAAGAGCGGCGCCCGTGGATCTTCACGGCCGTCATCGTGTGCCCGATGACGCCGCCGCGCAGCCCAGTCGTACGGCCAAAGCTGTGCACGCGCAAGCTCGCCAAGTCCGCTGCGCGCGCAACGGCCCGCGGAAACTCGTCGTCCTCTGGGTGGAATCCTGCGCGCGTAACGGGGTCCAGGAGCGCGGGTCGCGAGGTACCCGTCGTCTTGTTCTCCGGGCGTGAAAAGCGGCGACCGCCTTGGACGAGGTTCCACGGCTGCAGGCGCTCTTCTTTCAGACGTAGAAGTGACCAGTCGATTTCGTGGACTATGCCATCGCGCTTCCAGCGCCGGATGCCGCTGCTAGCGTGCACGCAGCCAAGCTCGTGACTGTCGAGGTGGTCCTCGTCCTTGTCTTCTTCGCAGGGGAAAAAGTCTTCGTCGACATCGTCAATGGCCGGTTGGGTAATGAGTAGGCCATCGGCTTCAGCCGAGCCCGACTCGATGCCAGGCACGTCGCCGGGTTCGGACGGGGATGACTTTGTTGATCCTGTGTCGCTTTCGTAGTCGGAGTAATCGAGATCAGACTCATAGGCTGCACTGGAGATCGAGTCATCGAGGTAGTCGTCATCATCTTCCTCGTCGTCTGAAATCTCGAATGGCTGGGGCGACAATGGCGGCGACTCGAGAGCGGGTGCAGAGCCAACAGACGATAGCCAGGGATAGGAAGTTGCCCGGCTACTCGAGCGGTATACCTGTGCGGCGCTGCATTCTGCATTAGTACTCTTGCCGAATTATTTTCCCTCATTTCTGCGCAGCTGGGGGGTGGATGAAGATGTGATAGCCGCTATTGCACGATGCTCTGCGCCGTTGATATCGTCTTTCGGAGGAGTTAGGGATGGCAAGTTTCGAGTGTACTAACCCATCATCGCTCATGTCGTCGTCGTCACTCTCGTCATCGCTTGGTACCTCCAACATGTGGTGCACGCTCATGCCAAATGGCTCTCCATCCACAAGAACTACGCCTCCGTAGCTGACTGGCGGTAGGTGTTCGCCGTTGAAAGCACCAATGCTCGCTCCACAAACTGGTCGCTGTTGATAGAGCTTGTTCATCGCTGGGATTCCCTCGTCATCGTGAGCCATGGACCGATAAGTCGCTGCAGCAGGCCTCCTCTTCTTTCGGGATCCCGAATCAGGCCTCGAGAGTTTTGACCGTCGAATCTTGCCCTTGTGGACCTTGAGGTCGTAGATGGCCTTGTCGTAGTT
This sequence comes from Phyllosticta citribraziliensis, assembly GCF_038025025.1. Lineage (NCBI taxonomy): Eukaryota > Fungi > Ascomycota > Dothideomycetes > Botryosphaeriales > Phyllostictaceae > Phyllosticta > Phyllosticta citribraziliensis. Next base: position 79,679 of record NW_027117343.1, read on the forward strand.
GAAGCGCTTAGCGAGTGCAGCCTTGGCCTTTCCAGTGCTGGAGCACGTAATGACAATCGTTGGTCGTGCTTCTGCAGGAGAAGGGCCGATGCCAAAAAGATCAATACTGGAGCTCTCATCGGAATCCTTGAGTGCCCTCTCGCAGATCCGAATCAGGCGGGGAAGCAGGACGTGTCCCCACTCGGTGGCAATAGTCGGAGAGGGTTGCCAACAAGGCTGGACCAGCAGCTTTCTCTTCTTGCTTGCGTTGTGCTGCTTGATTTTGTTGCGAATGGAAACATCATCCACCGTGTTGAGCTCTAGATCCGATGGAATGCGCGTCTCGATCCTTGGGGGCACTTGTCGTCTTCTGAGAGGTTTCCGGGGTACCGAGAAGCGTCGCGATTGCTGCTTCAACCGCCATTGGTTTTGAATGAAGCGAACGCTGCGCTCGAGATCGCTCCTGGATGCCCTCAAACGATTTCCACGACACAGGCTTTGGAACGAAACGACAGCTTCCTCCAGGTACTCTCTCAACTCGGGCATGTTCAAAAAGGCAGCCGATGCTTCGTCAAGAGGAGGCGAAGCAGTCTTATCCTTTTCGCGCGGTTCGCTCTGCTGGGTTGATCTGGTCGACTCCTTTTCGAGCTTTGACTGATATGGGCTCGGGGCACCTCCACGAAGTTCCGAGGGCGATTTCTTCTCGCTGACTGCAAAATCCCCCGGGGATGGCGCGGAAATGTTGTAGTCGATTGGCTCCATGTCGTCCAAGAGGCAGCATCTTTGAAGCCTGCTCAAGAGGCCGTCGTACACGACGCCGACTTCCGATTCCGAAATGTTGCGATCTCCGGCCGCAATGCATTCTCGAACCGCATTCATGTAGACCGTGCCGCACTTGTTGGCCAACCTGCGGATCCAAATGTCTTCCAGCCGGAGCTTGAAGTCGGCCAAACTATACTTGACTTTGAAAACATCCTTCAGTGGGAGCCAGAGCCCAATTTCCAACAGCATCAAGGCAAGACCGTACATGTCGAACTGAATGCCGTACGGAGCGTTTGTTCGATTTTCCGACTTGGGGTCGTGCGGGTGGCGGTAGATGTTGAGGACGTTGGGAAGGGGAGGGTCTATGCTAGTTTCGGAAAAGATGTCAAAGGAGCAGACGAAAGGAGACCGAAGTTCATAGTCCGGGTGTCTGACTGATTCGCTTCGTGGCCTGCGGAACAGTAGCACATTGCCACTGTTGACTTCCTTGTGGACCACACCGTGCGAGTGGAGTCGACAGAAGGTCATGACGAGATTATGGGCGATTCGAAAGCGTTGCTCGAGAGGTGGGATGTTTGGGACTGCTTGGCTCTGTGCACCAGAAGACTTTGAAGAGGCTTGGAGCACGTTGAGAAGGGTGACGGGTCGCATGGACTGGAGATCTGCCGGTCGAAGTGGCCTCGCAGGGCTGCCGCACGCAAAGTGCGGCAGTTCAAAGACCAACCCGAATCGAGGTTGTGAGAAGTCTTCAAAGTATCCGAGGCATTTGAAGACTCCATATTCTGACCCGTTGTTTCCACTCTCAAAGTGCGCGTTGCGCTGCTGGTACATGGAAAGGACCTGCTCGAGGCGGTCTAACGGAGGTCCAAAACCACCACCTCCAGTTCGGTAAGCAATGTCGAAGCCGGCATACTCGATGAGAACAGGTTGAGTTGTCGATTCGGAGCTTTTGTAGTCGTATCGCTGCAGTTGTCCAATCAGGCGCGAAGACGAAGGCACCCCGATTGTCTCGTATGGTGGAGGCTCCTCTTCTGGTAGAATGAGATCTGAGCGCTCTATTCTTGGAATCGGTTCGCCGGCATCCAGAAGTTCCAATCGAGGGCTCGGCTGGTGCACTTTCACGTCGCCGAGTGCGAAGTCGTCATCCACGAGCGGCGCTTTGGCAGAGCCAAATTCGGAGTAGGTTTTTGACCGTTGCTGCGCAAAAGCCATGGGATTCTTGCCTTGCGCAAACTTGCGCCTCGATCTCGACAGGTCGTAGAGAGTGTCGATTGAGCCGCTGAGATCTTTTGCCAATTCTTCGTAACGCGCCTTGCCAGCGGGATTCCAGTCGCGCGGCACTGACGCCTTTCCCCTGCTCTTCAAAGGGCGCATGTCTTCAGATGCGGCTTGCTCAGATATCCTGATTTGCTCGGCTTCGTCGAGGATGTCTTTGATAGTGGCCAAAACGCTGGATACAGTCTCGGTCAAGCCGGCTTTGGCAACAGACTCGTCGATGCTGCCTTGCGAAGCAGCAGAACTGTCGTCGCTCCATTCCAGTCCCCAGGCGACCAGGCGGTCCTTTTGCATGCGGAATCGGCGGTGGATGGCATTGAGTTCGGGTACGCCTTGCAGCTTGACTTGCTCAGCGAGCATGTCCTTCTTGGTGTCCGAGTAGAGCTTCGTGAGCCGCCTGGCCAGCGGCGCAAGGGTCGTCATGATTGCGGATTGTGTACTACTTGAAGGTTATGGATATTCCAAAGATCGATATGTGAATGTCATAGGTCCGTGGCGCTTGCGACAGGACGGATGCGCGGCCCCGCTTCTCCTCTGGAGACTTGTCCTGGGGGTGGTCGGTCTCGAATCACGACGTATGACGGGAGGTCAAGAGATGGAGAAGTTGAAGAGGTGGAGGCCGGCTTGCATGAAGGAATGGATGGCAATACAAAAAGGCGCTTGGGAGCAGGCACCAGTCTCAACATCGAGAAGGTCCATGGTGCTTTTCGCTGTTGCCTGACGCTGCAGCTAGGCCCGCTCCGGCTGGGGGGTGTGGCGCAGGGTCTGGGCTGCACGAATCGGGCCTCGCGCCGCGAGTCAGGCGCCTTGCCTCTTGTGGTCGAAACTGACACCCGATACATGTCCAACACCTTGAATGGTGGTCCAGAAGCAACCCTCTGCATGTCGCTGTCCATTTCTCTCCAGCTACCTAGTCGAAACGCAACGGCAATGCGTGAAACACGGCCGCACGTGGCGCTTTCCAGCCATCCACGCCCATCTTAGTCCTCGACCAGTACAGTACAAGACTTGCGTCCACGTATAACAACGCGTAAGTTCGTCTGCGCCAATCGCCGCCCTCCACTGCCTTGGCTGTTCACATGACGAGCCCTCCATTTTGCACTTTTCCTGTGACTTTGCTGGGTCTTTGTTGAGCTGCAGCCTGTCCGCCAAGAAAGTTTTTTGGCATATCACCATCCCGATTGGTTCAGCCGTCTTAATTCGGCCTGACGAATTGACCGATAGCGAACGAGCCAGTCGGTCTTTTCAGTCTCAACAGTCCAGAACACCCCCAGGCGTCGTCTATGACCGTGTGCTTGTGGGCTCGTCATTGGTAGCTTGAGACAAGTTAGGTGGAGTGCACTCTCACGATCCGTTTGCCGCCGTAGAGTCGCACAAGTCGAGAGTGTTTCAGGCAGGCAATGGTGACTATAGCAGGGGAGGCGGCTAGGCTTCAGCAACACAGGAAGGCGAAAATGTGCGCTGCAAAGTTCGGATCCGGATACGAGAAAACCGAGGGGACAGAAGACTCGGCCAGCTGAGCGCGAGACACCGAAAGGCGGCAATTGAGCCACGGCAGGGCCCATCAATCTTGATCCCTGGCCTAGCAGGCAGCCGTTTGATCTTGGAAACCTCGGGCCAATCAACCCAACAGCCCCTAGAGACTTTGAGATCATAGATATTTCTTTGCTGCGGCGGCAACCCTCTGCCTGAAGACGGGACTCCTGACAGGCTGGTTCAGAGCGTAGAACGGGTTCATGATCGTCTTGACCCAGTTGTCGTAGACGTCCATGAAGAAGTTCTTGATGGCCTCCTCGGCAGCCGGGGCGGTGGGGTTGTACGTGCTCGAAGATGGGTATGCCGAGTTGCGCACCGAAGACATGGAGGCGGCCGACGAGCGGTGGTTGTCGTTGTGGGGACAGGTGAGGAGCAGGAACTTGACGTTGCCTGCGGTCAGGAAGCACGAGATGTAGTTGTTCTGGAAGCGGTCGATGTGTTTGAGGTACCTGGCCAGCTGGTCAGCAACGAGCGTTCAGGGTAGCTCAGTCCGAGGCGCAATGGGAGCTCTCACATCTGTCCGCCTCCCCACTGCACTTCTTCGACAATGTCGAGACTGCTGTGCACGATGAACTGGTTCATGTGTCGCGCCTCTTCCCTGAAGCGCGCGATGCCGTCGCCGCCGCCCCTTGACGTCCCGAATTCATGCTCAAATAGCGGGTTGTCCTTGGTGCCCACAATGGCAAAGTAATAAGACATGATGGCGCGCGAGGACAAGTTGAAAGCCGGCGTTGGGACTTGCTTGGAGATGGAATGGAGTCGGAGCAGCTGTGGAGCTCCCCCGGTACGTGGAGTACTGCCGAGGCGGTGAAGGCCTCCCGCGCCAAAAGTTCCGACACCATCGCAGACCATCACGTCCGTCGATCTCCAGACAGACCGCAACCATGTTTGGAGCATTCAAGCCATCGTCGCCGCTTTCCGGTGGTCTTCTCTGGTGAGTCCGGAATACAATTGCCACAATTGATCTCAAAGACTACGACACATGCTTACACCAATCGCAGGAAGATTCCATGGCGGCTCTCGCCTCCCCAAAAGGCCCGCCAACGTGGCCGCCTCCGCCGCGTAGACAACGTCGTCGCGACCGTGGACAAGGCGCTCGCACGTGTTGGCATCCACGGCACCGTCAAGCTGGACCGCTGGAAGGAGGAGATGCCCACCGAGCCGGAGATGTTTGCGCGGGACAAGTACACTGTCTTTGGCCGGTACCAGAGAGGCTACAGGAAGGGAATTCACAGTACGTCCATATTCGCCTCGTGGCACGAGTGCTGGTCGCGATTGTTCTGGAGATGTGGTGCTGACAGCCGTTCCAGAGGTGCCCAAGTGGACTCGCGTCTCGCAACGTCTCAACCCGCCAGGTTTCTAAACTTTGAGACGTATATTCCTCTTCTGCATCTTGGCCTTTTCTATTTTGTTGGGAGCATGAATCGGCGCATATGGGTACTCGGCTCCACAGAATGAGCTGTCAGCAGTGAAACAAACCATGCTCGTTGGCCTCAAGACCAGCTTCAGAACGACGGTGTCCACTATGATGTGACAGTGACACTATCGAATTTTTGGGTAACATGCGACTTTGGGTACGGATTCGTCCGCTTTGCAATCCAATCAGTCGCCGGGGTCCTCATCGCAAGCCTCATCGATGCGGCTCTGGATAGACTCGGCACTTCTTGCAGCCTTCCACGAACTGAGGCGGATGATGGTCGATCCCTTTGCATCATCGCACTATGGCTTTAGGTACATGTATCTTGTACACTGTAAACATGATTGCGACTCCTAAACTATTCCAACTTTTCCATCCCTAACGCCTCTCAAAACCAATGACAGCTCATTTCTTTCCCCTTCCCTTGGCATTAAACGTCTTCAATGGATCCGCCTTTTTGACTGGCCTGCCCTTGCCCATCTTCTTCTTCATCGCCCGAGCCTTACGGATGCGGTTCTCCTTGGCCTCGTCCTTCTTGAATCCCACAAATCCAATCTCTTGCGCAGCGTCCTTCTTGCCTCCCGCTGGAAGCAAATACTCGGGCACGTGCCTCAAATGCGGTTGCATCCTTGCCGTTCTGGCTTCGCTGTCGTGCCTCAGATGCTGCAGGTCCTGCGGGTTCTCTTCAAAGTGGCGTTTCAGCTTCTCAGACTTGAGCAGTTCCTGGCGGAGCTCGCGCGCACGTGCCTCACGTACGGCGATGCGGGTCACAGCGCGCAGTGCGTCGGCGAGACGATAGCGGAATCCATCGAGCTGCTTCATGTCGAAGTTGTACGGCTCCACCTTGCTACCGCGCTTCTCTTGAGACTTTTCGATCTTGGCCAGCACTTCCTCGTCGCGCTTGCACGATTCGACGCTTGTGGGCTTGTGCTTGCGATATTGGTCCTTGGGAATAACAAACGAGATGGCCATGCCAGTCTTGCCAGCGCGCGCCGTACGTCCAATGCGATGCGTGTAGGATTTTGAGGTGGTTGGGAGGTCGAAGTTGAGAACAAGGGAAACGTTTTGAAAGTCGATGCCACGAGCAATTCCGTACTCCTTGTCCCGTTTGCGCGCCTTGCGCTTCTTGCGAGGGGGCTCTGCCGATGCGTCCTTGTCCTTGATCTCTGAGTCTTCCGGCGCGTCATCCTCCGCTTCCGCTTCTTGCTTGTCCTCTTGGTCTGCTTCTTCCTCCACGTCGTCTTCTCCAGACTTGCTCTTTTTCTTCTTCTTGTGTTCGCTACCCAGCACCTCATGCTCGTCCGTGGCAATGATGATGTCGTAGACGTTTCTGTTGAACTCCTCCACGACGTGAATTCTTGAGTTGACAGGAAGCTCAGAGTTGAGAACACAGCTCTTGATGCCGAACTGCTCGAGGAACAGCTTGAGCCTGTAGCAGCGGTCTATGTCTGCAACAAAGATGATACTCTTTCCTTTGACCAGTCTCAGCTTGAAAACGGCGTAGATGAGCAGAAACTTCTCGTCCTCGGCACACTTGACAATGTACTGCTTGAGCTTATCCGTGTCCTCCTCCTCTTCGTCAAGCTCCAAAAGTACCGGATCGCGGCAGAAGAGCCCCTTCAGGTCGTCGACGTCGCTGCTTAAGGTTGCGCTCATGAGGAAGGCTTGTGCAGTCTTTGGGATGGACTTGGAAATGTTTTGCAAGTCCTCCTCGTAACCGTACGAAAGCACCAAGTCGGCCTCGTCGATGACCAAGTGCGCAAGCTGGTCCAACGACAGCGCTGAGCTGTTCAAATTGTGGAGAGCTCGGGCAGGTGTCGCTACGACAATGTCTGGCGAGTTGGCGAGCCGAGCGCGCTGCACCTGGTCATCCTCCTTCAATGTGATGTTTGCCGTCCTCACATCCTGACCGCAAAAGGTTGCAAAGGCTTCGATCGTCTTGCTCACTTGGCCAGCAAGCTCGCGCGTAGGAACGAGTATCAAGGCCGAGGTGCATCTAGAAAAGCGAGGGTCGGATTTGCGCTTCAGGATGGATTGAAGAATCGGAAGAACGTAAGCCGCGGTCTTGCCAGAGCCCGTCTTTGAACGTGCTGCTTTGCGTTAGTAAAGAAATCACACTCGGTAGATTGGACGTACCAAGTATGTCCTTGCCCTCCAAAGCCAGCGGAATCGCCTTGGCCTGGACAGGAGTGGGCTGTGAGAACTTCTGCCGAACGATGCCCTGCAGTAGCCTGGCGTCGAGTCCAAGATTGTCGAAAGATTGCGAATTTTGTTCGACCGCAACGGCGTCGGCCTCCTCGGGCACATCGTTCTCGTTCAATTTGCGCTTTCCCATGGTGACGTTGGTTTGCAGTGGTGCTAGTGTTGTCGATGATTTGGTTGCGCTTGGCGGCGAGGAATTGCGCCGGCTTGGGGGAAAATTTCTGCCGACCTCCACCGCCTCGATGGGGTCTACCTCCGGCACGTCCTCCCCGCACAGACTGGACGAGTCTCCTTCAACACCATTGCACCAACGTCCGTCGCACTCATGTTTTCAATTTCGACACGCGAGGATACTACTCTCTGTGCTTGAATGTCACATAGCCCGATGACATCGACGACTACTCTGTTCACTCACTCGAGGAATGCACTATATTGACCAAACACTCGAATTTCAGGCTGACAGCTCAACAATCGTCTCTTCGCCCGTACAGACGCGAGGCGCGCTCTTCCGGCGTGTCGTTCCCAATGCTGTCGAGGTATTCGCGGAACGATTTGCTCATCTTCATGACCCTCTGGAAATGCTCGCTCTCAACTATGATTTCGTCTCCCTCTTTGTGGTATTCGCTCTCGACAGCGTCGTGTTCTGCCAACGCGATTGCCGTCTGCAAAGCGTTTCGAATTTCCCGACCATTCCAGTCCATGGCACACATCTCCGCTCCCTCTAATATGTAGCGGGTCGCTCCGGGCGCCACTCGAATTTTCCCTTGGCATTCCCGGGCCAGTTTGTCAAGAAAGTTTTTCCAGATCACTCTTCGTCTCTCTGGGCTGAGTTTCTTGATCTCAATCATGATGTGTACCCGCGATATGAAAGCTTCGTCGATGAACCCCAACCGAGTGGTGGTCAAAAAGAGAAGGCCTTCGAAGTATTCCATCTTCCGGAGAAAAGCTATGCCAACATCAGCACATGAACAGAAGTCAGGCGCAAGCACGCTCATACCGGATACCATTGCGTTTCGATCCACGTCTTTGTGTTGGCGACGTTCCAGGAAGACGTCTGCCTCGTCAATCAAAAGTATCGCCTTGAATCTGTTTGCCAAGGAGAACCATTCCGTCAGCTCCGCTTCAATCGTCTCTTCCTCGTCTTTCAAGTCGGCCATAGTGAGGCTGATCAGGGGTCGTCCAGTCGCCATGGCCGTGGTTTCTGGCAGCAGTCAACACGACGCGAATACTCAACTTTCTACACGGGGACTTACCAACTGTGTATGTTTTTCCGACACCCGGGGGCCCTGTTTGCGGAGGTCAGCCACCAGCCCTTGGAAGGTCTTGTCCAGACGAACCGTGTAGGAGAACCACGACACCCTTGCCCTTGTTCTTGATAAAGTCTGCGGACCACGGCACTTTGGTCTTCATTTGACGATTCGATAGGGCCTTGATGAACTTGAGTTCTTCTTGGGGAATATTCGCCGGTGGGACTTTGTCAGGCTCCCCCAACTCGGAAATCCAGTCGACGTTGATGATTGCTGGTTCGATAACCATTAGCGTTCGACAGCGCTCGAAGCATGGCGCGAAACTTACTCCAGCTCTTCGTGAGGAGCGCAAACCCCGGCATGATCGGACAAAGAAGAAACAAATGTTCCTCTGACAGGAGATCGGGCGAATGATCAGGATCCTTGGTATTTAAATCCAACGGATTGACTATCTTCGACGATGCAGCCCTCTTGGGGTTATCCAGACCTTCTGGACCCTGGACCACTTCCATGAAGTCGTAATTCCAGTTGTGGTCGGGAAGATCGGTGTCCTGGGAGTACGTCGTACAGGCTATGAGAGGACCATTATACTTTTGTCTGGGTCAGCCAAAATCTCCCGGGGTTTCTGGAACGCAACTTTACCTCTGGTTTCACTTTCGGCAACATGAGCTTCCCATTGTAGTTGACGTACGAATGGTCCTTCCACAGGATGTTGCGAATCAGGCGTCCTCTTTTCTGATAGTCCGATCTCCGTTTGTTGCCGTCTTTGATATCAAAGTAGTCCCTTGGAAACACGGGCAGATCCAGGACAAGCTTCTCGCCTTCGAAATGATCGACTGTCACCTTCTTCAGGGCTGTCGCCAGCCAGCCAGTCCCCCAGATGGAGTCTTGAAACCAAACGTAGATTTCCCAATGGCCCTTGTCGTGCGCCTGTCCTCCAGTTCCGGGGACCAGTGCGGCTCTCTGGATAACGCAGCCGATCCAAACGTTGTCATGAATATGGTATGAAAGCGCCCCGGGACGAAGGAGGTACCACAAATCATTGTAAGTGACAGTCGGCTTGGCTTTTTGAAGTCTTTTCTGAGCTGGCAAAATTTCTCGCTGGATCTTTGGGTCCAAGTAATCCAGCAGTACCTGAATGTGTTCACACTTTTCCAGATTCTTCGGATTGCTGCTTTCGAGAGATTGATCCTCTTCCAGTCTGGTCTTGAGAGCCTTCAGTTCATCGATGTGGTGCAAGAGAGCACAAAATGGCTCTCTGAAGGTCACTGTATCTCCGAGAAAGTTTTGACTGCAATCGGTGAGCAACAGCGGCCATCAGCTTTCACGGACGACAATACCTGGGATAGTACTCGACAACTTCCCTGACGGCCTCCAACAGGACAGCTGAGTAGATCACCATGGTAACTTTGTCAATACTTGCGACCTTCATGTCCGAAAGAGACTGGCTCCCGGCTTCCCACACGCGATTGATTCTTCGGGTTCCATGCACCACCGGCATTTGTCTCCAGCCTTTGGACTCGACTTGCACGAAATGCTTGATTTCAAAGACGCTCGGAGGGCGTTGACGTATTGGCTGCGCGATTTCGAGAGTCAGAGGAGCGTCGTTCCTCTTCTCTACAAAGTAGCCGCCGCTCCTGTCGTTGCAATGATACACATATCTGACGTTGCAAGGACTCTCATCGACAGGCTCCACGGTCGATGCTACGGAAGCAGTCTCAGCCGCTAGGTGCGCATCCAGTGTATCGACCGGAGAGGTCTCAAGCATTGAATGGTCGTGATCGCTTAAGTCGGCCGGAAGATCAGGCTCGAGATCCGCGTCGCAATCCTCTGGCAAGTGGATTCTTGGAGCGATCTCGAATTCTTGATTGACATCCTTGCTTGAGTTGTCTCTTTTGTTCTCTCTTTCCGTCACAGCGCCTGTCGAGGTCGGGCTGTTCTTGGCGATTTCGGTCACCTCTGGGACAACATGATCGGCCTGGAGTTTCTTTATGTGTAAGCCTCGCGTTGTTTTTGTCTACCTTGGTGTTTCTGTCTCTTACCATTGCTTGCTTACTGATATGCTTCAATTTCTGATCAGCGAACAAATGATCAAGATCCAAGACAAGGCAACGGAAATTTCTGGGCAAATCGAAAAAGGTGGTGCACCATTACACGAGGCTCAGACAAGTTCCGCGGGAGAATAAATCGACCAGAAGCCCCGCACTGCAAGTAGCCGCGTACGCTCCCTTTTGGACGCGAGGAGGCTGTACAGTGCAAGGCTGGGCGTCTCAGGGCTTGATGCAGGTAAGAATATTCATCGGAAATCCGCAGGGCACGCAGTTCTTAGCCTCTCCAATCCTCAGATAACCGACCTGGTCTTTAATAAGCAGCCTTGCTTGTTGTTTGCACTTAATGGGCTGACTTGTTGGCTTATCTGCAGTACGTGTGGTGAGAATTACGCTTGGTAACACGAATCAAGTGCCCGAGACCTTGCGCAGAAGTAGCAGTGATCGAGGTGAAATGTCTACATACTCGTCACATCCGCCCCTCGAAACCGAAGCCTTTTCCCCCATCGCTGGGCTCTGCATAGGACGCAACGAAGTATTCACTCAGCCAAGGGTACGAAATCTGCCAACTCCGGCACGCCACGAACCGCAAGATCAAGCCTGACGTGTGTGCAGGCAGAAGCGTTGCACCTCGCTCAGAAGCTTGATTGGTTTGTGGACCTGCTGTGTCATCAAGCCACCGAGGAGCGACCACGACTACAGCCTTGTTCGCAGCCTTGTCGCTGACCGCTTGACCGTTCACTGGGAAGGCAATCTCTAGTTACGAGTTGGACCTTCGCAAGTGGTCTACTGCCCTGGCGTCGACTTGAACCTCCGCGTTTCCGGCACGGCACACTCTTACGAGATTAAGACACAGTCATGGATGCCTCCGACGCTTTGCTGCTGGTCCGCCAGTACAGCGAAACACAAATGTCCAAAAATCCAGACGATACGCTTTAGTGAGTTGAATTCGAAAGACGGTATCGCAGAAATCGCACTTATGCTTTGGTAGCAAAAGTCTTGCAGACATGGTGCAGTGGGAAGAACAACAGGAAGCTTGAGGAGAAAGAATTTTCAGCGAATCAGCAGACAAGTCTGTGCAAATGTACACCAAGAATGACAATTTTGCAGAGAACAGATAGTGGGGTTTTCGTCACTACAGCTCCAAATCTCAGCTGACCTTGACGTAGCTATGATGTCTTCAACGGGGTCAGCGAGGTAGACGAAATATCCCAAGAACTCGAAAAGTCGTGGAGCAGGGTTCTCAAACACGTCAACAAAAACAACAAGAGGAGAAGACACCTGTTTGTCCGCGAAGAATATGAAAAGCCTAGCATGGAGCAGTTGCGCAAGTTGCTCGATGAGTCGCACAAGGAAATGGAAAAGGGGAAAGAAACGAAACGAGGCAGAGCGAAGAGCTGGGTCGTCAAAGTCCTCGACACGCTTGGGCAGTATGAGTATCTCTTCGCAATGCTTCCAAAGGACGACAAGTACTCTTTTTTGTTCGTCGGCGCGTTCACCGCAAGCGTCAAGGTTTTGGTCCCACCACTTTGCCGTTGAAGGTCGACTGATTGCAGCAGGCTGCTCAAACGCGTGAAAGCACGGCAGAGAAGATCTCCGACTGCCTTGGAAGGGCATCTGATCAAGTGCGCACTTTGTACAAGTCGGCCAGGGAGGCTCCAGACTCGGAGTACATCAAGAGGCACATAGCATGCTACTACTGCGCTCTGTTCAAGCTCCTCGCCAAACTGTTGGACGAGTGGTACCGCTCGCCCACACAACGGCTGAAAAGCATCCTCGGAGATTCGCTTCAGGCAGAAATGCGGAACTCCATGGACAAATTGAAGTACCACACGGAGCAGGCGGAAAAAGAGGCCAACAGTGTGACTAATAAGAGGTGGCTCAACGTCGTGGCTTTGAAGTTGGGGGCCCATTGCCAAGCGGGATTGGTCGGGCAGGCCATCGACAGTCCGAGATCAAGGGCAGCGCAATCGCCTCCGCCGACGGTCGCGGCGCCTCTTGAGAGGCTGCAAATAGAGTCAAATTGCGGAGATTCGGGGACAGATCAAGCTGCTCCACCCGCGCAAGACGACATCAAAAAGGAGTCGCCCGAGCACGATGAGCCAGAGAACCCCGCAGATGCAAGACCCTACTGGACAAGCAAGACAGTCCAAGAAGCCACGGAGAACCTCGGGCGATTCGTACAGACAGAAAAGATCAACAACCTTTCAGCACAGTCGCGCTACCTGTCGGTCAACCATAACGTCTACCATTCGCTGGCCTCCTGGGCCTCGAAAGGTGCTTCGGAAGCTCGATGGATAGCGGGACCGCCGCCCGATGCCCAGCCATCGCAAAACACCTTGACAGCGGCGTTCATCGTGGCCGCTTTGCGCAACCTCGGCGTGCCGGTCGTGTCGTACTTTTGCGCGTACGACCCGAGCCGTTACAGGTCATTCGATCTCGAGGAGGAGCTTCTCAAAATGGTGTACGCGTTGATCCACCAGATTGCGGCCGCGCTGCCAGAGCAGCTTGATTTTGAAACCAGTAGAGGCGCAGCACTGGATCTTTCTACAGAAAGAGTCGTCCAGTTTGGATTGCGTAAAGACAGCCTCGCGCAGGCGATCGAGCTTCTTGAGGAAGTCCTGTCTGTCGGCCCGCCTCTGCTCTACGTCATCATTGATGGCCTGCAGGTGCTTGACAAGGCAAGTAACGGCTCGGGTTTGAAAAGCTGTCTGCAGCGCTTCGTTGGGATTCTCGGCGACGCGGTCAAGGCTTCATCCGACCATGGAAAGATTGTCAAGGTCGGATGGTTCACTGACCATCAGAGCATGACGCTGCAAGAAGCCTACAGACTCGGCACCCTTCGAAAAGAAGTGTTTGATTTTGAGGAAGAAGACGAGCTGCTGGGTATGATGAAAGTGCCCGATGTGACGAGGTTTGGCAAGTCGTAGTTGGACCGATTAAGGAAAATGAGGAGGCGCGCTTCAGCCCGGTCCATCTCTTTTTCATCTTCGTCTCGAAGTTTACTCGTTTCCGTGAGCGGTTCCGTACAGCACGAGCAACACGCACGTCGACATTTGCGCGTAAAAGGCAAATTCCAGCTCGCGCCTCGTCTCCAGGTGTGAGCTGCACGCCTTCGCCGCCTCGTGCAAGGCAAGCAGGTCGTCCAAGACGTAGCAGTCTCGGCCCGGGGGTAGCGCAGCGTCGGGCCTGTAGACAAACTGGTGGACCAAACGCAGCTTCTCCTCCATCGAAAGGTCGTGGCGGAACGGCGTCTGTCGGAGAGGACGGTCATCCTGGCAAAAGAGGTGCATGCACTCTACCCGAAAGTCTTCAAAGCGCTTCAGCGTCTCTTGCTGTCTCGAGTCGGCCTCGCTGGCAAGTTGCGCAAGTCTCTTCAACTCCGGCAGGAAAGCGATGTGCGCGTCGGCTCTTTCTTGCCATATTGTCATGAACCAGTTGAGCGCGATGGTGAAGCAGCGGTACTGGGCGTCGCTGAAGAGCGTGCGGCTCGGTCCTCCGTTGAGCAGCGAGCGTCTCGAAATGAACACTTCGTCCTCGGTGTTGTGCAGCGCATTCCTCTCGAGTTTGAAGGGCCTCGCTTCCCCGTCTGCGTGGCGAGGATTGCGCCCGTTGTCAGCGTCGGGCTTTTCGATTGGCCTGCATTTGTGTGGCTGCTCGGATTCGAGCTGCAGCGCCTCAGCCTTGCGCTTGGCTGGTGGACTTGGTGTCTCCGAGTGATCGCTCCAAATCCAGCTAGCGGTGTCTGGTATGGATCCATTGTCTCCGTTTGTCGCGTGTAGTCGGGCCTGCTCTTGCTCCACCAGAAGCTTCAAATGTTGCCGGAGTTCGACTTGCGATGGGTTTGGACTATTCTCTGGGTGTTCTTGCGTCGAATTTCCGGGGTGGTTTGATTTTTCCCGAACGGCTTCTTCGTACGGGGGCGGATCGTCATCTACGACGGGATTCCAAGCATTTGGCATGGCCTCCTTGTCCTCGATTCCGTACACCGCCCACTCATCGACCCCCCATGACCGACCGCTGTATGTCTTCACGTGATCAATCGACGGAGAATCTACTGGAACGCTCCGGGCTTTGGTGGCAAAGCGCTCCAACAAGTCTGCGGCAGACTCCAGGTACGGCAAATACACTTCAAAGGCAGTACTACGCGAAAGCGATCTCAGGCTGAGAAGTAGGCCGCGCGAATTCGAGGGCAATGGGTTTTTGAACGGTTCAGTAGGCATCATGGCGTAACCGTGTTCTTGGAGGGCAAAGGATAAGCGAAGGACTTTGGTAGACGAGCCGAGGCCTGCTCTGCGAAACTCATGGGCTGCTTCCGGGTCGTCTTGGGCCGTCACGACATCGATGGAGAAGAGATTGTCTAGGCTTGCAAAGGAACGCGCAGGTAGGATGAGATGGACATCTCTCCTTTTCTTGCTTGCGACCCGCATCTTCAAAGGAAGGGAGAGTCCAATCATGCACTTCTCATCTGCATCATCGGCAAACCACATGGACAATTCACCACAGCGACGTCCAGAAAAAGCCAATTGCCCAAGAAACATTGTGTGTCCCGTCTGCGCGTCGCGCCATTTCACCAAGAACTCGTTTGCGTAATCCAAGTGTGGTGCGGAAGAAAAACATGGACGGCCTTCCATCGTATACGCAGGGAGGATTTCAGGGGCACGGACACAGCAGATCTAGAGTAGCCAATCAACCGTGATATTCAAAATATCTACAGCAGTAAAGTACAAAAACCCCCGCGAAATTGCGCAGGAATCCCACCCACCCAGGCTTTGACAAGCTGTTTGCTTGAGAGCAGCACTGGCTCCACTAACCGGGTCGTCGCGACGAAATCCTTGCCTCATGAGCGAGCCCAGCTCGAGAAGTTGTGCGAGCCAGAGGTTTCCCTCGAACTAGCACGCGTCCGGAGAAGGCCAGCCCAGGAAGAAAGCAAACAGGAGCAAGGCCAGAAACCAGCCAGACCGGCGATCCGAACGATCCGAGGGCGAGTCAAGCTCGAGAAGATTGTGCGGGCCAGAGAGGTACCTCGAGCCAGCACGCAACCAGAGAAGACCGACCCAGGGTTTCGAAAGGAACGACCACCCTCGCAGGCAACCCGACACTCCAGCGCGACGATTGGATCCCGGATAGTTGCTGCGCGATCGAAAAGCAAACAGAAGAAACGTACGTTTGATGAACAGGCGAATGATGGACACGAAAACGAATGAGCTGTCGGCGCGGTGCGGTGATGTTGTCAGTTGAGCTGACTTTCCGGGGCTGGGCTGGGTGGAGTTGATCGGTTTCGGGAAATATGTTAGTCCGAGAAACGCGCGCTTACCAGATCACGTGAATATTCCTGGTTCGGGACCGGAGCCACAACCATCAAACATCTTCCCCGCGCTTTATAACGGCGATCCTACTTTTACAACAGTGTTTCTATTCTCGAGGTATCATCAGATTTTGATTGAGACATCTGCATTTGAAACTCACCATCAGATTTCCGGTCAAGCCTTTCTACCTCGTTTCGGCAAGCTTCCAGAAGCTTTGGAACCCAGCGCGAACGCGACGTGCAGCCGGAATCCATTGTCAGTCGGGTCGCATTGAAGGATGTCACGACCCTGAGACCGCCATTTTGCATGCGCGTTTGCAATTGTCCTCTCCCAAATGCCGGCCCCGCTCGGTTTCGCCCCGAGGAATGCTGACATCTTGCAGCGCGGGAAGATGTAGCGACCCAACTGCAGACGACCCGTTGGCAACAACACTGGAGTGCCGTACCCCAGTCTGCGAAGCCCACGCAACGCAAACCGGTCGATGGAAAGAGCCTCCGGATGCGAAAGCCACTGGCGTAGTCCAAAGTCTAGCCGTCAAGAGACAAGAAAAAGACAAAAGAAGGAAGATTAAGTAAATGAGAAAGAGACTGCTCGGCAACGCATTTATCGGGCGCGTTCCTCCAGACCGGCAGCCTGCAGTGGCTTGGAGGGGCCGCACCGCTTCTGGCTCAACAACCGCACAATCACGAGAGACGAACCACACAGAAACCATTGGCTTTTCTCCATCACTGGGCATCAAAGTCCCCAAAATATCTGCACACGTTCACGAAATGGTCCCTGATTCTGCCTCAAAAGACTTGAAGGATTGAGAACACCTAAGAAGCGCAGGGCCACAGGCGCTGCACCATCTGTACCAGCCCTCTGATTCTGATTGTGGTCGCATTCATATGTCCCTGCTCTGCGGCAACATCTCAGCTTTCGCCCATTCAATCGCCTCGTCCTCGGGCACTTGCAGCTATAGCACCAGGACCAGATCAATCGCCGAAATTCGATTTCAGCTCTTCACAGCACTCTGGACACCTTGACCATACGCTTGGTCGAAGTTTCCTCGCAAGTCTGCATGTCGGGTACTCTGCACGTCAAGCTTTCAATCATGTTCTGGTCTTTGCTTGCGCTAAGACTCGGAGCTGGCACAAACTCCCATATATTCAAAATGAATTAACAAGTACAGAAAACTCCCATTTCCATTCCCGCAGATCCCGAAAGATACCCAGTCCCTCCCTAAGACTAGCACGATTGGCGACCGAGCGCCTGGGTGATGGTGATGCAGCTGGCACCGGTGTAGGGGTTGTCCTCCTGGCCGTCCGGGCAGTCGCAGGCGGTTCCGTAGGGGCCAATGACGCCCTGGCAGAGCTTGGCGCAGCGTCCTGAAAGAGATTCGGAGGTCAATATACTTCATTCTGGCGATGAAAGTCAATTTCCAAAGAGGAGAGTCTCATACCCTTGGGGTACTCGCACGAGATGGCGCCGCCGTAGCATGCGCGCTCGCCGTTCTGGGCAAGTACGGGGGCGATGAGCAGGCCGACGGCCATGGCGATGATGGAAGTAATCTTTTGGGCGAGCATTGTGGAGGTGAGTGGACAAGGTAAAGGGTTTGGTGAAAGAGATCGAGTTGCTTTGTTCGGAATGAGGGGACAGATTAACGGTCTGAATTGCACTTCTTATACGCCCTCATTGTCTTGTCTTGGGTACTGACTTGTCTGTTTATTCAGGCACGTGCCGTGGAGGCTGTGGAAAATGAGGACTGTCGTATAGAGTACGATGCCTCGAGTCACTGGACTTGCCAAGCAGAGCGAGCAAATGGAGCGACTTGCCAAGCAGAGCGAATACATGGAGCGACTTGCCAAGCAGAGCGAACACATGGAGCGAATAGGCGGTCCTTCGGCGCGCTACGCTCAAAGCCGTTTGGAAGCTGGTGCGTGTCAGCCTTGCTCAAATAGTGCGGAGTTCTCCGACGAGCAAGGCGTTGTTCTCCGAAGATCAAGGTGTTGTACGGTAAGTGCGGTCGATTTACTGACTGCAGATCTGCCCTCATGGATTGGCTGAACGAAGCTCGCTTAGAGAACAAGATTAGCTTTGCCAGATCTCTGGGGTTAAGCTTAACGAGAACGAATGCATGGTGCCCGTGGGACGAACCGCCCACTGATCAGTGGGCCCACTGCAAATTGCTCAGGCGGTGTACTGAACAAGGGCGATTTTTTCTCGGGATGCGACTGTGGTACTCTGCATCGACTCTTGATTCTTCGGCCAAATTGCCCGCGCTGCGAGCACACATGAGCAGTCAAACTGAGGTCAGGATAAGCTTGAAACAAACGTCAAAGGGCGTTCTCTTGATTCATTTTTCCACCACGTGCCGAGCAGCCTTGCATGAATCGTCAAGATTGGTTCCTGTCTTCGGTGGCCGGTACTGACCGTGGTGGCGGCTGCAATGGCCAATACGATGGCCGACAGGACGCCGTGTTTGCGACCTGCCGAATCCGGTAACTCGAAAACTCGACCGCGCTTTGGGCGACAAGCGCGTGATGTTTGAGAAAGGACCGAAGAAAAGTCGGCGACAGCAACTTCAAACGTCTGGCAGCTGGATCATGGTCTAGAGCAGGCGACAAGCCATGCTGAAAGAGCTGGAGGCGTCAGTGATTCAAACATGGGGAGTCATCTTTCTGCGGTCTGGATTCGGCCCCCTTCGACTGCTCACGACAGAAAGGGCGCCCTGAATCCCACTTTACCATACGAAGAAGACATCAAAGTGTCCCGACCGTCTAACAGCCCGACTCTACCCAAGATCGACTGTGGAGAACCGACCGAGTGTTCACGCCTTGGCGCCGGGGATGGCCAACTTCCTCAGGCCCCCTTCCCCACAACTGCACTCGGGCAACTCTTTGGTACCTTTCTGCCTCTTCCACGTAGATGCCATAGCAATGGTCAATCCAAAAGGAACGGAAAATTGTGAGGTCAAACGCAAATCGAATATAACAGAAGGCGTCCAAACGGCCCGGACCTACTTACGTCAGCACGGACCATCCCCCTGAGTTCCCATTTTCGCAACAATACAAAGTTTGGAGGTAAAGAGCTGCAGCAAGTCTGCGCCTACTGCACGTACACAGCAGCTTCGCCCGCTGAAATCATCGAACTGGGCGAAACCGTGGCAATTTTGCCCGATGACATGTGCAAGGGGGCGATGATCCACAGAATGGGTCAAAATTAGCCGCTCCCTTGGCGTTTGGCAGTGCTCTCTCCAGCCATGAGTCTCGAGTCAAAGACACTCGTATTACAAACCTAGCACTTCCTAGCTGTTTACCGTAAGAGGAAAGCAGTAAACCTGCTCAAACAGACTTGGCATTTGGCGCTCGGGGGTACAGTGTGCCAGCAACATCACGTTGTGACATCGCTCGGGACTACCCAGAACGACATCCAGGTGCATTATTACTTACCTGCTTTAGGCGATCTTATCTCAGGCATGGAAATGATGCTCCGCCCTCCTGCCTAGGGTTTGAGAGGCGTTGAAGTCTCGTGTCGGTTCAGGCCCGAGTCAAACATGTTCGAATGGTCACAATTGTCCAGTCGCCATGACTTTGGCCAATCTCGAGAAGGTCAAGAGGCACGAGAAACATCTCTTAGCAACTGTATAAATACGCCAGGGCGGACCAATACCTGGCAATCGCAACCATCACCACTCTCCTTGATCCTCAGACCTCAACCCATACCCTCGTCCCTCGCTCAAGCAACCCTCCGCTCTCTCCAACAGCAACCATGCACTTCGTCCAGCTCTTCACGACCGTCGCCGTCTTCCTCGGCCTCGCGTCCACCGGCCTCGCCGCGCCCTCTGAGAACAATGGCGTCCTGCGTACGCGCCAGAACGGCCTGCGCGGCTGCATCGGCGGCGCCATCTCGTGCGAGTATCCCAAGGGCCGCTGCGCCGTCATTTGCTCCGCCGACGGCTCCAGCCTCAGTTCCGTCTGCCAATGCCCGGACGGCCAGGCCGACAACCCCTACACTGGTGCCCAGTGTATCGATGTCATTAGGGCTGCGGGTCGCCAGAGCTGTTCCTAAGGTAAGGGCGATTACGAGTTTGTTGGAGCTGAATGTTGTTGTGCTGACTTTCGATTTTATAGCTAGCCACGGGAGCTCCGTGGAGCCTCTTCGACAGAAGACAACTTGGATGTCCCCAAGGCAGGCGATGAGAAACTGAACATTGGAATCCGCATGCTCAAGTCGGACAATTTGAAGGCGGATCTTTGTAGCCAGCGCCTGCGCAATTAAATGATACCCAATATTTCGCCAGTCTCGAAAGAGCCCTTTGCATCCAATTGCTGCTCTTGAATATCCATTGAACCATCACACCCATCCACCTTCTCCCACTCCCTTCCCACAAGCCAAACACCCAAACCGCGCAAGGCCACCCTTTTACGACTGTTCTTTAAAATCGACAGCAGCATGACACGAAACCAGGACTGTCACAGATCTCAAAGCAAGCGAAAAAGCAAGGACTACACCCGCAGGACTGCAGTCGAAGGTGCGCACGCAGGCGACGTTTGTCACATCCAAAGCGCCCAAAGCCTCGCCCACCAACAGCACTTCAACACAACGACTTGTATGTTAGTAGCCATGGGTCTTTTACGTACTCTCTGTTTCTGCACGTTTTGCATGCGCCTGGGCCGCGTTTGCTCGCCGATATCGGCCCGTTTGCATGAGTTACGGTTCTCGCTCCACCAAAACGCTTTCAGGCGTCCCCACATACTAAAAAGTCAACCCACAACAACAAACCATCATGTAGCTCTAGAACAGAACAAAAAGACAAAAGAATGCGCCAGCCGCGAATCGAACGCGGGGCTCATCGAAACTGCTCATGGCAACGATGAATTTTACCACTAAACCACTGGCGCTGGTGTTGTGATTGATGAGGATAGGCCACGCTTGTCCAATCTATAAACATAGTTTTGCTGAGGAAACCTTAGACAGCTCTCCGATGAAGCCTTTGAATCACCGAATTGATCCCTGTTCCGGACGATTAATTCGATCCAGGCGAACTTTTCCAGCAACAGCGTAAACTTTCGCGTCTTTAATCCTGATTGTTGGTCCTCGTCGAGCGAGATATTGTTTCCCTTGTCGAAGACCAGTCGCAACAGGAACAAAACACTTAAACAATCCATGTTGCCAATGAAATCAATCGACAAAACAAAAGAAACCAAAGCAAGCAAGTCTTCGACGTATGTAGAGTTACAAAAGGACGAACGTATGATCAAAAACTCCTGTCTCGCTCCGTCTGCCAGTACAGACAAAAGTTCGGCATGTCTTCATCACAGACACGACCAAGGTCCTTCACCTTGACATTGTACTGAATCGGATGGGCAAGCGAAAAGTTGATGCGCGAGGCAGGAGTCAAGGAAACACCGTCATTTGCCGGAACCACCGCGATTGATTCCTTGATCATGCCGCGTTCGCGTTCACCCTGAAGCCATACAGGGTTCGAGTTGGTCGTGTGGACCACGGCATGCGCCTCTGGCTCGACACCAGGCTTGTTGACTCCACGGTTTCCGTACGTTGATACGGGGCTATGACTCTCAGATGTGCCTCGGCTTTGGATCTTTTTCAGGACTCACACTGCGTAGCAAAAGCCTTGTTTCGGCTGAACCACGATGAAGCGGCGGATCTGCGAAAAGACGCGCTGGTCGTAAATGACCGTCGTCACATTGTCGCCGACATTCCTTGCATTTTCTCCCAGTGGCTCAGTGAAGAGCACGGAGAACATCTGCAACTTGTGAGCAAGTCAGCGTGGCAGGTTGAGCTTGTTTGCTCACACGACCAGCATGGAAGAACTGGCGAGGCCGCCTTTGCACTTCGTAGCCTTGGACAATCAGCCATTGTCATTGTGTTTGGAGCTCAAACGACTCACTCGGGTCGAGCCCCTCGACTGCTCCCGGTGATTCTCGAATCAGGCTTTCAGGGGTTCCTGAACAGTTCAGCGTCGATCTTGTCAAACAGTGGCGGTGCACAAACTTTCTTCAAACAGCGAAGCGACCTGAGCGGATGTGGACTGTACAGAATCGTGTCGCTGACTTTGATCTGCTGTGAGTTTGGCATCCAAGTCGGACTCTGATGAGCATTCCTACCGGCTTTGCCAGACGGTGATCCATTGCTGAGATTCTGGGAAACGTCATCTTCTGTGCCATCATACTCGGACGAGTTTGAAATACCAGAACTCCATCGGTACATGAAAAACCTTCCGTTGGAGTCTCTCACCCACTCGCGAGTAGGGTCTGCCATCATGGTGGGGGTGTACAGCTTGCTCAGCGCCATGAGATTTCCAGTCCATCAAGCCAAACACAATATTTATCTTCCATGGAACCACGCCCTTTCAGGACCCAGAGCAGAGCCGCACTACACCGCGAAAGGCATGTCCCCTGCTAGGCGGAGAGAGGCGAGGGCCACTGGCCTCTTCAATACCGACATGTCGAATCCGCAACGACGCGAACCTGTTGGCAAACCCCGCTTTTACATGGCTGTGCCTCAAGCACCAGCGCTGTCTGGCCTGCAAGTGTTTGAAAACAGAAGGACGCCGCAGACTAGCCGACAAGCGCGGCGCCGATCTTCTGTTGGCCGTCTTCTCATTGCACCACGTGTATTTAAACGCGCGCCTCTGTTATCGCGCGTTTTGCTTGTCCGAGAGGAGCGTAGCCGTTTTGGTTCCGCGAGGCATTGGTCCCTGCCACTGCATGTCAGCAGAGGCATCAAGCGAGATGGACTGCAGGCAGAAGTGGTGTGTTCGGAAATGATTCCGAGCAAGAGAGCCAGTCTAGGGGATATGTCGTGGCTGCACCAGGAAGCGGGATCGCTTTGAGTGGTCGCCATTCCTGTCTACACATTCCAGAACTCTTCTAAATGCAGCACATCGGAGAAAAGAATCTGGGGATCTCTGCATGGTCCTCTAAAAGCCATGCTGGCACTAGAGGCGAATGGTCGAAAGAAGTCGAAATCTCTGGGCGGCGTCGCAGTGTAAATGATCAAATGCTATTGGATTAGCTAGTAGGTCGCGAACTTGGTGACAAGTATCAACAAGATAGAAAGCCCGAGGAAAAGGGAGCCTCCTGTAAATTCAAACGATGAGTTGGTTTGTCGCCTGTCCTGTTGATCCGACCACTTGCAGAGCACGCAGGATACAAACAAAGAGTGAGCTTCAGCGAAGGTACGCCCGCCCCGAGTCTATTTCTTCTTGATTTTGCGCATCAAATGTCGTTCCCACAAAATCTTGAAGAACTCATACATTTCATCGATTTGGGTGTTGATGGACGGCACCGTCGACTCTCTTGTGATTGGAATAGAGTTGCAATCCAATCCCTGGACAATCTGGGCAGAAAGCTTCGTCTTTGAGCTTATTCTGAGTTGATACTGGAAACAAGGCAGGGTTCTGAACTGGCCACGTCTTGTTCAAAAAACCGCGCCGCCAGATCCCGCCAGTCTCTGCCCTTGACATGCGCAAGCAAGGCCTTTGTCTTGGGATTTTCGACCGCCATTCGTGGTCCGAGCCGTATCCGTCTGCAACTGCTGGAAACCAGTTAGCGCGGTCTCGAGAGAAGTCGGACTTCACGCCGCACTGCACAGCCTTGGACATCGCCACATCTTTGCTTCCCGTCGCTAACCAAACGAAAGCCCTGCGCCGCCTTCGACTCGCTTAGTTGGTTCAGTTTACCTGCATCGTGGCGCGCAAACCAAAATCTTCGCGCGTTGGGCTTTCTCTCGGTAGGAAACCCAGTGGCCATGAGTCTCTGCGGCTGAAGTCTACGCCGCGGCGTTCTGATTTGTCCAACCCAGCTGCGCCACAGAGAGGCGAGGACGGATGGTGGGCTTTTCGCTCCGTTGGCGGCATATGAATTGGGGTCTGAGAGGCTGCTGCACACACGGTCTTTGAGAAGTAGGTGCGGGGGAGATGCAGGCTTGCCGTCCGTGTGTCGACCCTCGCCTTAGCTCCACCGGAGTCCATTGCCTGGAATTCGGTCCCAGAAGTTCCAGAAGTTGAGGGGCGTAGCAGCGCGTTCAGCACGCGACAAAAGACTTCGAGAAAGACCAGCAACAAGAACGTTCGACTACGCGTCAAGTCGCTTCAGAGTCAGTAACAGTATCTCGAGAGGAACAATGCCCGAAAGCTTGATTACCTGCTGCCATCCGGCCGTTTTCACTGTCAGCCGGCTACCAATTGGCTCCAAGGGCCAGTAAAACTCGCCAGACGCACAGCGTCAGCTGCACAACACAAGCAACTCACCAGCTCTGCTGTACTCTTGCATCGCTCCAATACAAAAGCTCAAGACACCGTGTGAGAGGAATCGGCCGTTTGTTTGCATCCAATGAGTATTGCACGTGTGCAGGGCGAGGTGGCATGCGGATACCACTCGCTCAAAAGGCCTTGTCATGAACGTGGGTTCAGAGATGGCTCTGCACCAGCCGCGAGCACTTTCTAGTTTCCAGCGGCAAGGTCTGAATTATTCGAGAGGACTCCGCGAGAAATCTTGGACATTCCAAACCAACGGCAGCAGCATACGCCAAAATGACCCAAAAAGTTGCGAAAAAGCGCACCCAGCACTGCGCTCACAGGCAACAGACTCCACCCCACCATGGCACTACCAACAAGTGTTGCAGCCAGTCAGCTCCGCCGGGCCTCCGCCAGCCTCATCGCCAATGGTCCAACACCACAGCAGAACGCCAACCGACCTGGGACGAGAGGGTAGGATGCAGCCACTGCGTTGAGCCATTCTTCACACCGTGGGCCGAGCCGTGCGCTAATGCATCCGTCGACCGTGAGCAAACACGCCGGCCAACCACAGCCAGCCGGCCGGCCTCAGCCTTGTGCTTACATCCATGCATGCGGGAACAGCGCCGGAAAGCCTGCTTTCGTGGATTGCGACGCTCGAGCGCTGTCTGCCTGCCTGCCTGATGTAGGCCTCCGCAGGATGAATCGCTGTCAGAGCATGCCGACTGGAGGCAGCCGCATGCTGCGAGGGCGTCTGTTCGGGTGATGTAGCGATGGGTTGTGAAGCGATTGGGTCAGGCGTCAGAGGAGGAGCGGGCGCGCCTGCGGAATGGCAAGAAAGGTGGAGAATATTGAGAGGCGCCTCGCCTCCGGTCCAGAAAGGTAGCAGCGGCGTCTTATTCCTCCAGATAAAGAACGGGGCAGGCAATTCTTGCCGGCGTGACAACGTCAGCAGTCGGGAAATTGAGGCGCCACCGAGGGACAACCAGCTTCTCTGTGGGAAAAAAAGGTACATCTGTTTTTGCTTGGGCATGTAACTACGTCGGGGAGCAAGTACATTGGCAAAAGGACACTGATACCGCCAAACAAAAGCTCGAGAAACCAGCACTCTAGACTTCGTTCAAAAAAGTCGGCGGAGGCTTCCTGAGTTCAGGCGTAGGCGGGCCCGTGACGGGGAAAGACTGCTGCTCTTGCGGGCCCGGAGCAGCCGAAAGCCAGTCGTTGATCGCATCTCTCTTGTTCTGCCCGTCCGTCGCCGGGGGGTGGTCTAAAGCAGGAATGACAGGCTCCTGGATGTCTAGCTGCTGGTAAAGCGGCGGGTATATCTGCTCGTGCACTTGGTGTTTTGCGGACTCGATGGATACCGAGGAGCGCCGGGGAAGCAGTCCTTCGTTGATGCAGCGCGAAAAGAGCTCTTCCGCCTCTCTTTGCGCGCTTCTGAAATCGTAGGCGAGTGAATCTCGTGTACGGCTGTACTCTTGGTAGAACTCTAGGTCCGGAGGCGACACGGGCTCTCCCAGGTTCGTTCGGCTTTCCCTCTCTGCTCGGTCATCGGCGTGCCCGCTCTCGAGTTCGAGTAGGCGCTCGAAAAGAATCGGCACGCTGGATCGCTTGTCGTAGTAGGCCTGTAAGAGGGGATCCTCGGCTTCTGATGTTGCCGCCGACTTTATTCGAGAGTCGCTGAGTTGCCGGCCGTCGTACTGCTTGTTTCTGAGTCCTGGATAAATCTTTTCGACAATCTCCGATATTTCAGACAGGACGTTGGTCAGGCGGTACTCGTCCGCTCCCTGCCTCCTCTCCATCTGATCCAGGAACTGCTGTTCTTCATCCAATTCGTCTTGGATCCGATACAGGTGATTTATAGATTCGATGAGCTCAGGAGGGATTCTTCGGGGAGGGATGCTCTCCAAAAGAGCCTCAATTCCAGACAAGACTTCGTTCTGGGCCTTTTGGTAGTAGTCTCGCCCCCGCTTAGTCTTTTCGCGCTGGGTGATCAAATTCACTCGGCCACCTCCGATAAACGGCTTCAGGTTGCCAAACAGATTCAAGTTTTCAATCAGCGCCTCTCCAAGAGCCGGTGAGAGCTTCAGTGATCCTGGAGTCGGCGAGTGGTGCTCATCCTCGGTCTGCGTGGCACTCTCAAATGATCGTCGCTCCCGACGTGGCTCGTCGACAGCAAAGCTTTTGCGCTGGGCACCGTCTGCGTCACTCTTGTCGCACGCAGAGCACTCGCCTGCGTTGTCCATCGGTGCCGGTTTTCCGTGGGATCTTTTCTTGGAAGGATGACGTGATGATTCGTCGGGACTGCCATCCGTCAATCGAGGAGGTCAAACATCGTCACCGGTTTCATGCCGGCTCGGAAGAGACAAGCGCTCCGAGTTTTACTCACCTCGAGTTGGTCTGCTTGGTAGATGGCGCTGGTCCAGCCATCTTGGAATTCTTATGCTCCATGCTCACCGGGAGTGGCGCTCCGGCAACCAGCAACTTCCAATTTCGGGCTTTGGATGATGTGGTCTTCGTCCATCAACGCCAGTTTGCAAGGCTGAAGTAGTCTTCATGCATCTTAAAGCATTGAAGCGGATCGAGTCGGCTGACCCGTACCCGTCGGGTTGTGTGGCTGAGCGTCCTTGCTTGTCATCCGCTGTAACACTGTTTTGCAGTCGGTTCCAAGGCTTGCCCCAGGACCCCGCTTCAAACAGTCCCACGTGTTCTTCAAACCAGAGGTGCGGGCCGAAAATCCGCTTTTTGGTTGCCTATTGGGCTTACTGCTGCATGTCAGCACGGTGATGAAGAAGATTTTCACAAGCATGCTTCGGAGCCTCACTCGCCCCGCCATCCCTACAGTTTATAGGGACCGTGAAGAACCATAGCAAACTGCTTTCAGAGTGCCGACAGTATGACTGACGAAAGCCCAAGTGATTGGCCGCCAGACAAGTGGCGCGACCTCCCGACGGACTCTTGCGGTGCAGAGGCAGCGGATGCGCAGCCGCGGGCCGACCAGGTTAAACCCGCACCGCCGGATGAGGAATCTGATGAGCAAACAAGCGGCAACAACATTATCGAGACTTCTGTTGGTGCCGTCATCAAGATAGGGCCAGCAGAGACAGTGACAGATCCCCCGGCTTTGCAAGAGGGCATCAGAGCCCGCAAGCGATTTGAGAGAACTCCGGGCGACAGAGAGGGGCTTGACCCAAGTATGGAGACCCGTTCCTGGTGAATATCGAGGCTAATAGTCAAAGATTATGTCGTGAGGGTTCCTGGATACAGATTCTATCGCCTGGGCAAGGTGTTTCGAATTCTCTGGCCTGAGCCGGCTGGAAACCCCCAGGCAAACACGACCTTCATTTCCGGCAAATGGAATGAGAACATTTTCGTAAAAATTCGATGGTTTGTCGTGATCCGCGAAGGGCACGACTGTTGCACCTGCTTGTAGGCATGATCCCACTGCCATTTTCAGCTCTTTACTCACCACGTCCAAGGCCAATCCAGACATACCAGTCGCAAGGCGTCGCTAAGAGAGGAACTGTCAAGAGTGACCACTCAATCGTCTTCAGCGAAAGGACTGCTCCATCCGCCAAACCGCGCGAGCACCCGGTGGGAATGGAAGGCGGCATGCGAGATCCAATTCGAGTGCGAGCAACTCATCCCGAGGAGCGTAATATGGATCCCATGTCGCGAATCAACTACGCAAAGCCATACACGGTGGAACACTACGTGAAATCATACGACTTTGGCCAAGTTGATCCAGCATACGAGCACGTCCTGCTCAACAACTTTGCCGCAGTCTGGAACAGAGTGCCGGAGTTGGGCAACAACCCTACAACGGAAACATTTTCAATCTCAGTCGACGTCCAATCGAGACAGAGGAATTCTTTGGGCAGAAGGCAGGCGAATCAGGGCCACTCACCGGTGGAGAGATCTCAAAACACTTGGGCGCCGCGGTCTCCGGACTCGAGCCCAAGACAAACGGGACGGCGAAGACATTCGAGCCATTTGGGCCAATACGCTGGACCGGCCTCATTCCAAGCAGAAGCTGGCGTCGAGCAAAATGACGAGGAACAGGGTTACGATTTTCCATACTTTCGCCGTCAATGCTGACGCATCATCGCTGGATGGGACTTTGGGTTGCGAGGAGAGGAATTTGTGTTTGAAGCGGGCGCTCGGGCAAGGTGGAAGTCTTCTTGCGCAGTCGATGTTTGCCAGAACCGAGATTGACTTTTCGTAGTAATTGATCCGGTGTCCAGGGAGCGTAGCGAGGCAAATGGATTCAGGGGCTTGCGACGTATTTATCACTCAGCTGACCATTTTCTTGCGAGACGTGGCGTCAAATCGAAAGCAGACCCGATGTACTTTCGGGTGCTTTGAGGCGACACCGTCCGCAGACCGCAAGAATTGCGAACAGCAAACTCGTTCATCCCGACAAGGTCAGTAAACAGAAATGGAAAACGAGACTTGTCGGAGCTGCCAGAGATGCCAATGTCTTGAGGTTTGGCAACATGCTCCATGGCCACAGCCCCGTTCGGAAAAGATGAGGGGCACTTTTGCAACGCACCTCGGTCTTATCGCCGTTAACAGATCGCGTACAATGTTGGCGCATCATCACGAATCTCTCCACGAATGGCCAACGAGCTCTTTACTCTGCCCCGCTTGGGGATCTCGCTTGCGTCCATACCCCGGAAGAAATACCACCGAGAGTCTGGGGAAAGCGTCGCCGGAGATGTACCGGCAGATGCATCATGTGGGTGTTGTGTTCTCGTCTATGTCCGTACTTGCAGCAGTATATAGGCCCCCTGCAGCTTCGGGAAAGCTTGATAAAGAGCCTCTGGTGTGGTCTTCGTGTTCTGAAGCGTGCAATCATGAAGCTCCAAAGCCCCCTTTCCAGTGTGCTGTGTCTTTTGGCGTCTGCTGGAAGTGTACTGGGCGTCTCGGGACCGTTCCTGACGCAGCTGAACGAATCGGCGTGGGTTTTTGGAAACGAAATCTGGAACGTCACACAGTACCAAACATTCGCAACAAAACTTTGGTATGACGAGAGAGACCTCGTGGGTGATGCTGTTGGACACTATGTCAGCTACAGTACGTCGAAGCCGGAGAATGATCGTTCATGTCGTTGTCTAATGCCGCTTCTTTAGATGGTGCTGCGTCCAATTTCAATTGGACGTCTGCTTCGGTAACCGCAAACACGAGCACGTACCTCGACATTGCCTTTTCAGCCATTGAAGGCGACATGCACTGGGTGATATACCCAGACCTTGCAGGCGCATACCAATACTTTGTCAATCACGGACTGCCAGTCCTTGGAGAATTTCGCACGCTCTGGCGACTGGACAATACAACCTTCCCCAAAGGACGAACGAATGTTAAAGACGAGGAGCTTCCGGCGTTGAGCGAGTACAGTGCGGCGACCAAGATACAAGACGAGACGTGGGAAAGAGCGGATGGAACCTTTATTACAAAGTACGACTGGACAGCATGGACCAGGACGTGGGACTTTTACGGAGTGTACGGAGAAGATGCTGGAAGTTGGTACATTGTGAGTCTCGTAGCCGAGTCGTTGGCCAAGAGCACATTCAAAGGCTCACGCGATTTGCCCGGGTACGGATTGTTAATTTTGTAGAATCCAGGAAAAGACTACTACAACGGGAACCAACTCAAGCAGGAACTCACGGTGAGAGCAGACCGTCAATGGATGGACGACTGTTTGCTGACTTTATTTCGTTGGCAGGTCCATCGGGAATCTTCGACCGGCGACGCCGTGCAGCTGAACATGTTGCATGGGACACACTTCATGGCGTCCTCTTCCGACGTTTTCTCCGATGGAAAAATTTGGGGTCCCTGGCTGTGGTATCTCGTAAGTGGGATCCGGGACATGGTAATTACATTGCTGACCCGCTGAACTCAGAATAATGGTTCCAAAGCGGACGCCGAAGCACGAAAAACCGAGGAGTTTTCTTCTTGGCCGTATGCCTGGTTCGACAACGCTTGGTATCACAATCGAGCCGCAGCTGTGAAAGGATCAATCTCACTCTCTGACGGACGTCCTGCGAGTGGCGCCGCAGTTTTTCTTGGAGACAACAACCCCAACAAGACAGCTCTCGACATGGGTGGCGGATACTACTATACGACATATGCCGATGCAGATGGTATCTTTTCCTTTGAGCACGTTCTTGCGGGGACATACGGGCTCCAAGCGTGGTCCAATGGCAGCGCGATCGCAGATGTCTCAACGTCACTGCTGGTCAACAATGTCCAAGTCCCTTCGTCAAATGGAAGCGTCGACATTGGAGCCCACGTGTGGAGACTGAACGATCGACGTCGTCTGTTCCAGTTGGGCGATTTCGACCGCAAAGCCCTAGGATTCAAATACGGTGGAGCCCCTTATCAACATGCCTTGGTGGATAGATGTCCGGCCAATTTGACATACACCGTAGGCAAGAGCAATACGAGCGACTGGTGCTTTGCTCAATCGGCAAATGGGACTGCGCAGATCTTGTTTGATGTCGACGCAGTGTCAAATCAGACAGCGGTGCTGACAGTGTCCCTGGGTGGTTTCTCCGCGGGAACCAACGCAGAAATTACTCTCAATGGCGCAAAAGTCGGCAACCTGTCGAGTCTCGCGTCGGATCAAAGCCTGTACAGGTCTGCTACGGCTGCAGGCGAATGGCGTTTATTAGAATTTTCTTTTGCAGGAAATCTTTTTAGGAAAGGAAGCAATTCCCTGGCTTTTACGGTGAAGAACAGCACAAAATGGCGCGGCTGGATCTGGGATAGCATCATACTGGAGTGGGCGTGAAAGTGGTTCTGGGAGGGAAAGCTATGGTCGGTTGGGCGAAGACGTGGAGAGTTCTTGGGGCAGGCAGAGACTGCGTTGGAGATGCCGTTTGACTCGCGGCCAGTGTAGGCTCTGAATTTTTCTCGGGAATTCCTTCTCGTCCTCTTACCGGCTTGGCATTGACGATTTGGACCCCACGCTCAGACCTGCCTTTGTAGGAATGTTGTGTGGATACCGGAGGTACCGAGAGGTGTTTGAATGTCAAGAACATTCGTGGATCGACGGGTCCAACACGAGCAGTCGAACGAGTGAAAGCAGGTCCATCCGTTGCGAAAAGAGCGCAGTCTTGAGTGGTTTAAGTCGTACGCGAAGGCGATGGCGAGAGGCTCTACGGGCGGGGGGAGATTGGTGTTGTTTCGGCGCAGTGCAGAGGGCAGAGCAACAGGCACGTGCGAGAGTGGTTTGGTGGTTTCCGTTGTGGTTCGGCAAAGGCGCTTAGTCAGTGGGCCGGGCGCGGGCCAATGGAAAGCTCGCGGAAGAGTCTCGGTCGGCAAGGCCTTGTCCATCGTCACCTCACTGCCGAATCGTCATCATTTCATCTTCTTCTTCACTCACCAACCGATGCCGCTGATTCTTGACCCCACGGCCACCATGGCGCTGGTCCAAGCACCATCCACGTCGACTGATCGGCACTACCTCAACAATGGATGTGTCCAAGTATTTGCCCGCCATCGCCCGCTCAGAAATCGCTGATGGAGCTTTTCTGAGCCCCGTAGCTTGCCTTGGTGTGTTACAGGGAAAGCGTTTCAAGGTCTTCGGCCAACCTTTCCTCGGCTCTCAACCGCACGTCCCATCGACGGGAAAGCCCCCGCCCGCCTTGTCAGGTTGCTTTGACCTTGGTACGTACGCTGTCGCGGCCTCTGCGTGCTGATCGCCGTTGCTGAGCACGATAGGGGCAGGGGAACACCGTGGCCCTGCGCGCAAACAGACTGGTCCCAAGATCCAAGAGGCTGTGTTTTTGTGGCGAGTAGTACTTACGGTCAGCAGCCAACTCCGCCGTTGCCAAGTCGCACATGATGATGCACTCCGGTACCCAAGAGCGGCCGTCGTCTTGTCATGTTCCGACGTTTGCTCGATTGATTTCGACTTGTGCGAGGGCCACGCGCGCTATATTGAAGCTTTTAAATTAGCTGCTCAGCTTCATCTTCTCCAATCATGCGAAGCAAATCCAAATGGACATCGCTTGGAGGTTACTCGGCACGGGTGGCACCTAGAGGCGCGGTTGCCGATTCGTCTTGGCATCGGGCCGTAGCTGCGCAGCATGTCATTCTTCGACGTTGAAAATGGCCCCAGACATCATATGGGAGAAGGACCGACAGGGCTCTGTGACGAATGCGGGAATGGCAGACACTGTTGGACCCCTGAGCGGTGAGGAGTGGGTCTCCATCCAGTGGGATCCTGGAGTGTGGCTCCTGCTGATGTAACTGGGGACGACGACACTCAGGACGCCAGATCCCACAAGATTTCGTTTTCCCCGTCTCAGCTTCTCCAAATCCCAGCCGTCTCATGCAAACGATGGCCGACAGTCAAACCCCCGAAGCAGATGGCACATCCAGAAAGCTGCTAGTGGCCAGGTTTGTCGCCCTCATAAGTTTTAATGATTGGTTGCTGAACATCACGATAGTCTATGGACCCTCTCTTCTTCGTTAGCCGTCCTTTCAAGCAGATTTCTGCTCCTAGAGTCAAACTACCGTATGTGTTGCCAATTTGTCTCAAGATCTTTTGCTGATTGAACAAGATTTTCGTGAGCGTTCTCTTGACATGTAATCCGGATTTCTTCGTCTGACCCGGAACTGTAGCTCTACACCTCCTCCTGGTCAACCTTATCGTCATTACCATAGTCCTGGCCATCATAACAAGGGGATCCCGTCAGCGCCAAGCCATCTCCATTCCAGGCTCAATCGACGAAAGCGCAATCAATGCCGATGATGTCAAGCAGTATTGGCTCATCCCAGAGACTCTGGCCATGGCTTTGTCATTTCCATTGTCTATGCAAGCTCTCCTGCATTGGACCAACCTCTCCACATTGACTACGATGCCTGTGAGTCAAAACGTCGAAGAAGCAGGTTGGGCGAGTCACTGATCATTTCCAGTTGTTCTCGTATCTTTCGTACGAGGTCTTCAGTCTTGTTGTCAACCTTCCACAGGGTTTGAAGTGGACCAAAGCCATCCAGGTTACAGGCATTGCTTGCTTCAGCTTGCTGATCGTGTTTGACGAATATCGCCTGACGCCGGAGAACATTCTTTGTTCCTTTTTCGCAACCTTCCTGGCAGGACTCGCCTTGGGTTGCAAGCGTATGCGCCCCTCGACATTGAACCCATCTACCAATCCCCCAAGTGTCAGATTTGACGCCATGTTTGTTTCCATCATCTGTACCACGGCATGGTGTATTTGGAAAGAAGACCCAGTCGCTGCCATCACAAACTTCCTCAACGTGGACCCCTGGATATTCATGTTGAACCTTGTATCTTCGACAGTGGCTGTACTTACCGGAGGCTCAATCATTTTCCCATTTAGCTCTGACGACCATTCGCCTGTGGAATCAAATCTGGCAACGACGCAAGTCGCCAAGGTTTCGGCCAACTTTGGAATGACCACCATTGTAGGGTTCATCTCGACTTTCCTCCCCATTCGATCGTACGCCACGGTCCTCCAGCTTTGCTGTTATTGCGCTGCTACAATTTTCCTGCTGAGCACACCTCAAGTCGTTGAAAGCGAACCTTCGACGAGTCGAACTCAGGGCTTTGGACTGGAATCATTTTTCAAAAGGAGAAGCCAAAAGCCCAGCTTTGCCGTCATTGACGATGACGAAGCCTTGTCGGACATGAGTCTTGTTAGCGAGGCGGAGCCGGCGCCCAAGAAGAACCCCATTCTGCCGTCGCTCGTTTCCCTGGCAGCTTACGCGGTTTTGCTCGTAACCTGGATCGGCTTTCTCGCTTGCAATTTCGGGCCGCTCCCGCAGTCAAACGCGCACGCCTCGGTAACGCTTTTGGACTCGTCGTACTCTGCCACTCATGGATTCGACGTCGTCATTAGCATGTACGAAGAACCAGTCGAAGCCGTGCAAGCCATCGTGTCAAGACTTTCGGAAATTCCACTTGTCAGTGGGTCGGCGCCCCGGCTGCACCTCTACACCAAGGACCAAACAGCAAACGTCGAAATGCTCAAGGAAGCGACCGGCGCTTACCAAGTCACCAAGCTCCCGAACTACGGGCGTGAGGGTGACACTTACCTCCAGCACATCCTTCGTCAATGGGACAGCCTCGCCCGCCATACGCTCTTTCTTCAAGCCGACGTGCACAACTCTTACGAGATTTTCAACCGCATTCAGGATTTCTACGTCCCAGAAACCGGCATGCTCAGCCTTGGATTTAGCGGCAAACTTTGCGAGACGGATAATTGTGGTGATCGCTGGGGCTGGCGCGAGGAGCCTGCGCTTTTGCACGAATGGTGCCAGAAGATCAACGGCGAAGATTGCGACAAGATTCTTCTGTCGTACAAAGGGCAGTTTATCGCTTCCGCCAAGCGAATCCGCGGCATCAACAAGGATGTCTACGAAGGACTTCAGTTGGGTATGACCGATCCCGAGAGCTGGGCTCACCGAGAGCCTTACCTCGCCGGCCGCGAGGACTCTTTGAATGCGCCGAGGCTGGGATACACTTTGGAAAGAATGTGGTCGGTCATAATGCAATGCTCCACCGACGACATTGCATGGAAATGTCCATCACTGCTCAGTCGCACAAGACGAGGCGGGGACTTCGGCGATTGCCAGTGCTTCGACCCACCGGATTCGATGATGCTCTTTAATGCGACTTCGATTACTTGAATGGCTCCGTTTAGAGACACAATCAGACCAATGCACGGAATACCGACGAGTACAGGCGGACACCTTCCACAAACGACAGGTCGTTTTCGGAATCAGAATATGCGCAGAGATCACCTCTGGACCGACAGCAACTCATCGACCGCTGTGGGACTCCTCCAATCTGCCATTAACTCTGTACAGTCCCTACCGCGTCCACCATTAAGATAATGGTTAAGAAGGTCGTCGGCAGCAACGCCGAGAAAGTGGCCTTGTGCCAGCGGAGAGCCAAGACCTCTGCGAGGCCTTTCGTGAGATTAGGAGGGTAAACGCACCACCAACGTCCCGCTTCTGGGCGCAACGTTCTGACTCCACGGGTCGTTTCGCGTCTGGTGGTCCGTGGTCAAAGACGGCAAACCCGTTTGTCTCAGGCAGAACTCACAGCACCAAACCCGCAAAGCAGTTGCGGGATAAGAAGGAAGGTACTACAGGATTTTGGCGTGCGGGTAGGCGAGCAGGAGCAGAAGCGGATTTTGACGAGGAAGATTTGTAGCAAAAGATATACGGGAAGAACTGGAATAAGACGATGATATCAACCTTCATTAGGATCAAAGCCAGCAGAAGGAGCTGTGTTCAAGACAAATTTTTGACGAATGACAACGATATCCCCGCGATTTGATGGCAGGGGTTCTTGTTCGGGCCGTTGGCGAAACATTTCAACCGTCGCAGCACCACTGCCAGTTGTACCGTCGATCCCCTGGGCTCTTACATTTGAAGTACCGACACAGTGGCTGACGTTTTGCAACTTGTGGCGTTTCTACACAACTCGATGCGCCGCACGAGTTTGCGTCTCCAACACTGCGATTTGCAGGCCGTGCGCCCGACCTCGAGTCCAGACCAACATCATGGAAAGGCTCCGGGAGTTGAAGAAAGCGCAACTGCCTGATTGTCGAGTCAAGGCAGTATCTACGATGCTGTTGTTGAGCAAGTAAGAAGATGCTGCCGGAGAGCGCAAGCTCACCGACAATCTGTGCTGTACGCCCCAGGATCTACTAAAACTCACAGGTTTTCCCGCGCGCCATTGATGCTTGCGGCAAAAATCTCAGAAGACACCTCATCCCACTGGCAAACCTGAGCATACCATGGCGTCATTATGTCGCACAATAGTCGCGAATTGAGTCGTGCACACTGCACCGCCAAATACCACCCGGCATATCCTTGCTACTTTTTTCAGGGCTGAGGCTACTTTGCACGTTAGCGACCAAGAAAGGCAATTGCGTATTTGAGACTCCAGTTCCCTACTGACCATGTTTCGGCGGTTTTCTCGCGCTGGAAATACGCTGCGCGACGTGACACTCTTTTCCATCAACTTTGTCTATCTGCAGAGGATCGGAGCATGATCCGCTTCACTCGTTCTCATCATGCGACTACCTAACGACTTTCGCTCCTTTACCTCGACAGCTGTCACCATCTGCCTCCTTTGCGCAAGTATACCCAGAGCAGATGCATCGCCCGCAGATCCTGGCGTCTCGTTTGACGACATGAAGATGCCCACGTTGACACTCCCTTATGCAAGAGTCAAAGCAAAGGGCTACGATGCGAAGAATGACGTAAGTGGACACCGCAACGGTCGAGGTTGGATTTGACTGACTCGCGACTATCAGATTTACATTTTCAAAAACATACCGTTTGCTGCACCGCCACAAGACGAGCTGAGATGGACAGCACCGCAACCGCCAGTAAAGTCAGAATCTATGATCGATGGCTCCCACGGTCCGCAGTGCATACAAGCAACAAAACCAGGCCCATTCAAAGTTCTTGGTGAGGCTCTGGGAATGCAGTCTGAGGACTGTTTATACCTCGATGTCTACGTTCCAAGTAATGCCTTGAACAAACCGGTCAACAAATTACCTGTAATTCAATGGATCCACGGAGTAAGTTGATAATCGAAACGTCTGTGACTTGGCTGACCGGACGCAGGGCGGCTACGTCCACGGCTCGAAGGACCTGTATCCGGGCGATATGCTGTTGAAGACTTCGAAGAACAGTGTCATATACGTCGCAGCGAACTATCGATTGGGTGCTTTTGGTTTCATGGGCGGCGCCACCATGGAAGAGTCTGGTCTACCAAACGCCGGTCTTTGGGACCAGCGCGCTGCGTTGAACTGGACGCAGCAGTACATCAGTCTGCTTGGAGGGGACCCACAACAGGTGACAGCATTTGGCGAATCCGCTGGCGGTGGCTCGATACTGCACCACATCACAGCCTTTGGTGGCAAGCAAGATCCGCTCTTCAAGCGCGCTATCCTCCAAAGCCCAGCGTTCGACATCAAATGGGACCGGAAAGGCGCAATCGAAAGACAGTTCCAGACATTTCTGGAAAAGGCAGGATGCTCAGGGCAGGACGTCAACTGTCTGCGCAAGACGGGCAGAGAAAAACTCGAAAAAGCAAACGACGGCCTCGTGCTCGACCTGGCGACTTTGCGCAGCGCCTTCAGCCCCGTCCCGGATGGAGGGTGGGTGCGACAATCGCCGCCGCTCGAGCTGCGGTCCGGCAACCACTGGCGCGGCATCGAGAGCGTGCTACTCTCACACGTCAAGGACGAAGCGTCCATCTTCACGGACCCGCGCGTCCTGACTGACAAGCAATTCCACGACTACGTCAACTACTACTTCCCAGATCGCAGCGTCGCCGACGGCATCGAGCGGCAGTATCCGCCACCCGAGGAGGACAAGACAACGTACACGACGCAATTTGCGCGCCTCGCCATCCTGCTCAACCACTCGGGTTTCGTATGCTACGTACGCAACGCGGCCGACGCCCTCGCCGCCTCGGGCACACGCGTCTGGAGCCTCTCATACAGCGTGCCGCCGGCCAAACACGGGGCCGACATCATCCCCATCTTCCAACCGCCGCCAATGCTGGCGCCCAAAACGGAGCGCGCCTACCGCGACCCCTTCCGCGCGCTGTTCGTGTCGCTGGCGCAGTTCGGCGACCCCAACATGCTGACGCGGCGGCTGCGCGACGAGGACCGCGACAAAGAGACGGTGGCGGACCGGCTGCCGGACCCGTGGCCGCAGGTCGACAACAGCACGGACGAGCTGGGCAGCGTGCTCGAGGTCGAGGCGGGCGACTTCCGTCTCGTCAACGACCCGCAGAATGCGCAGTCGGCGTGCAACTTCTGGATGGATGTCGGCGCGTCGGTCACGGCGAATGGCGGGTTTGCGCCGCCGGATGGCGTGTTGACTAAGGATTTGGCGCCGAAGGACCAGGCGAGCAAGAATTATGGTGGGTCGCTGCTCCCATTGTCCCTTCTCTCGAACTCTCCATTGCATCGCGGAGGCGCCAGGAGTTGCAGTTTTGCTGTTGCTTGGACACATTTCCCATCCCACAAGGACAGGAACAATGCTGACCACACACCCAACACAGGCACGGCCGTCCTACAAAACCCCTTCACCAAATCCCCCCTCGACGAGCAAACGCGCGCCAAGAGCGGCAACGGCGGCAAGAAGAAGAAGTCGGCCGCGCATCTCCTCGATGCGCCGACGCGGTACGTCATATCCCCCCCTCATCCCCTCCACCCTTTTTGCTTAACAAGCGGCATGAACTGGTTGCTTGTTCAACCCGCGCTGATGATTTGTGACCGCAGGAACACGCTCCTCCGCAACCTAGCAATCGGGGGCGCGATTCTGGAGATGTTGTAGGCGCGAGAAGAGGGTTCTGTTTCGCCTTATCCGCGTGCGTGTCTGGCGTGCTGGGGTATTCGTGGCCGGGGGTTGATCGACGGAAAGAAAGAGAGATTATTGCGTGCAGGATACAGTAATCAGTCGTACAGTGTATGATACCGCGGCCAAGTAGCTAGCGACGCCCTCCCTTTCTATTTTCTTTTCTTGTTGATATTTTGTTTGTAGAATAGATACACATTTTACTGCTTCTTTTCCAGTTGTAACTCGCGCTTTGCTTCTCACGTCGTGTGCCTTGCCTACGTGCAACTGTGGCTGCTTTTCGCCGCGTTGAGGATGCTTGGATGGTTATAGTCGGGATGGTTTTATGGTGCTCAGTCAGACAGGTGGGGCCAGTTTCGCGCCACGCGGCGGCGAAGCAGAGTGCTGAGGTGTGGCTAGAGAGAGGGGGGAGTGGCGCGGGTGTGTCCGTCTGCGGTCAGACGGAGGCATGGATGGGTGTGTACATGCATAGCAGTAAAGAGATAAATAGAGAAATAGAGCGATTGGGGGCAAGAGGGACATCCTATGGCAAGGCTTTCTCATAGATGTACCTCTATATATTTACAACCAACACCGTTTATTCTTCTCGGTTCTTCTAAATTGGTAGTCTGTAAGCTGCTGGCAAGGAGAAGGCGATGCGGCGGCCTCCGTCTGAATCATCAGTGTCGATCAATCTACGTAGACAGGTACGGAGACGTCATGGTAAAAAGGGATCTGATGCTCGCTATAGATGTATGTACTGCACACGCGCACAAGTCCATGTAAATGCATAGATCTAGCCACTCGAGCAAAGCAGAACGACCGAAGCCAGAAAGATAGATGCAACGAAGCAGCGCACAACCAAACAGTCTAAAAACGAGAGAACCCCCGCAGCGATGCATGCATACCTGATGCGAATCAGATCTACCCACCCCTACCACTCATCCCAGTTGCAGGGCCAGCCTGCACACTGCACCGCACCACCGCTCTGTAGCACAAGGAAATCTAGAAAAAGACGGTAGATGCAATGAAATGTCGCGCAAGGAAAGAGCCCCCACCATCCACCCTGCCGTCCATCTGCAAGGTACTTGTGGCATCAACAGCACAGCACACCCCACCCCAGAGCAGAGCAGGCTGGCGGCCTCCTGTGGCTGATGCATGACGGGACGAAGCCAGCCAGCCACCCCGAAGGGGTCATCCAGTCCCTCGGTCGATTGGTCCGTTATTCCACCTAAAAAGAACAAAGTCAGCGCAGCCCAGCACAGCACAACGAACGTCAACCCGACGAGCCTGCTGCCATGCCTTGTATCAATGCGTACGTACCTCTCTCTCTCTCTCTCTCCCGCACCGCCTGCGCTCTACACCGTCTACACCATCTACTTCGTCTTGCAACCAGCGCACTTGACGTGGCCGCAGTTGCCGCACCCGACGTTGTGCGGCTCGAGGTGCGGGCCCATGGTGCACACGCAGCAGAACCAGTGGCCGGCGTCGGCGCAGGGGCCGCTGGCGAGGGGCGTGATGGCGTCTGTGATGAGCGACGCGTCGAGGAGGGGGTCGATGGCGGTGGCCATCAAGGAAGACGAGGGCGCCATGGTGGACTCGGCGGAGAAGGGGCCGGCGATGGCGGCGGCCGTGGTGGTGGTGGTGGCGGGCTGCATGATGATAATGCTGAGATGAGATGGGATGTGATGAGAGGAGTGTGTAGGTTGTAGAGCTGAAGAGCGTTAGATAGAGAAGAATGCGGCAGTGTCTTTCTTTCTTGCTTGTCTATTGTCGAGACTATTCGGAGAGTGTGTCTGTGTGATGCAGAAAAACGACCACAGCGGCAGACTCAACACTGCTATATACCCTCCCGCAGCATGCGTGCAACGACGCCGTTTAGAATAGTCTGCTTGCTTCGCCCTGCTCTGCCATACCGCAATGCCTGCCTGCCTGCCTGGGGCGTCACCGAACGGTGTGCCTCAGTACGTGCCAGCCAGCAGGGGCCAAGGGGTAGGGGAGGAGGGGTTCGAGCTGGAGCTGTGCCATCCGTCACCGTGGTCAGTGACGCCCTTCTGCCTGTCCTGAGGCCGCTATAGGAGCAGCAGTCCAGGTGAGTCAAGCCACGCCTCTGGAAGCTTTCCGGCCGCTTGCCGCATCGGGGAGGAAGTGGGTGTGGCGGTGGTGCGTGGGAAATTACAGACGCCGACGTCTGTCGAATGGGCGGACGACACACTCGTCGGCGACCTCCGATGGATGGATGGGGAAAGAGAAGAGTCAAAGGCAGAGAGGCAGAACTCAGGCCTTGACCGTGAGAGCGAGGCGTGGGAGGACTGCCTTGCGGTGCCGTCGGCGTCGTGGTTTGTTACCGCGTTGAGGAGACTAGATGTTCGTGACGGATTACGCATTTGTCTTGGACACGCCTTGCTACGCCAGACAGCC
Source organism: Phyllosticta citribraziliensis (assembly GCF_038025025.1). NCBI lineage: Eukaryota > Fungi > Ascomycota > Dothideomycetes > Botryosphaeriales > Phyllostictaceae > Phyllosticta > Phyllosticta citribraziliensis. Next base: position 120,457 of record NW_027117343.1, read on the forward strand.
TATGAGAGGCCAAGTCAGTATCATTTCCTGCCAGCATAGGGTCCAGAGGTTGAATACGGCGTCACTTACCACGAGCCAAGACAGGCCGACTGAGCCATAGCCGTGCCGTAGAGCGACGGTCTAATCTTGTAAATGTCCAATAGCTGCGGCTGTGCATGGTTGACAATTGGGTGTCGATGTGGCACGTAGTCGGGACGAACGATGCACCTACGCCACAGGCAGGACCAAAAACGCCTGACAGCCTGAGGAGCTGAACAAGTGCAGGCCTCCGTGTGCCTCGGGCCGGAAACCAACACACCTCTTTTGCAGGACGAGTTTGGCGTTGGTGGAACAATGTGGATGAATGGACTGATTGAATTGACTACAGAGACGTCGAGGTGAAGACGCTATACTGCAGGATGAGGCCATGCTGTTCCCACAATAGGCAAGTTGTCATAGCTGAAGAGGCACGGATGTGGCTGAAAGACCCTAGCCCAGCAGACGAACCAAAGCGACTCACCTTGGCAGCATTGCCGCAGGACAACCTCAACACCACCCCACAGAGGTGAGCTTCGCCACGGCTGAGTGACTGACTGACAGAAGCTCGTGCGTCTCGGCCGGTGGAGAAGAGCTGCGACTTGGTCTTTGCCGGGATCTGCCTCAGTCACGAGCACACCAAGTGCTGCGCTGTCTGGATGCAAGTCGGGAGCATTTGCATGCGGCTCTGCCTGGGGCAACAGGGCACCAGGTGGGCCGACAAGGCAGACGCGGCGGCATGATGGTAGACAGAGGCCACCTCCAGCGTGTGTGACGGCAAGCCCATCCGTCTTGCGGTGAAGAAGCGGCGGCAGTAGAGGACTGTGCGCAAGCATCCTGGCCGTTGGCGAATGGCAGCCATCTGCTGACGTCGAAGGTGCGGCAAGAAAAATGGTTCAATATTTGCTGGGGACAGAAACGGAATAAGCTCATGGCCTGCGACGAGACGGAGGGAGCGACACTTGGGCCTTTTATCATTGATCAATTCAGTTCAGCCTTTGTCCTCCAGTCCAGTCCCGCGCAGATGCGATAGTACCTGATGCAAAGGAAGGGCTCCATACAATTCCGGGATGGAGGAGAGTAGGTAGTCGGCAGCGACGAGGCTGGCCAATCAGATGGCGGGGATGGGATGGAGCCGCCGACAGGCAAAAAGTGAGGCAGCACCAAGGGCAGTGTGCCCTGGCAACTGATGCAGTGTTTCGGTCAGAGGCCTTCACTTTGACAAGGCTGAGGGCTGAGTTGAAGCAGCCTGGAGAGGGTGCAACTGAGGGGACGACGGCGTGCAGCAAAGCGTGGGAATGAAGAGTCCAAGGCTGGACCCCGCGGTTGCAACTCAACTCCACTTTCGGGAGTCGGCTCCTGGCGAGGCAGAACGGAGAGGCAGAACGGAGAGGCAAAGCGGATGTGCAACGGTGGACGCGCTGCAGGGAGGGCAATCTGGCGAATCACCCGGGCGGGCGCATGTTCCCAGAGTGGACGAGGCAGTTGACCCGGGCGGCTCTGCGCCATGAGCTCATCGTCAGGACGACTGGACGTGACAGCTGGACCAGACGGCGGATGAAGTGGCGGGCTGGGTTGACGTTGCGGTGGTGGACGTTGGGGGAGATGAAGTGCCGTCTGGTGGTGGTGTTGACAGGCGGACCATGACGTTTCCGGCTTTGTCACGGCGGTCCGAAAGGGACACCCCTCGACATCTTCACATGCATCCGTCCATTACTGCACCACCGGGCTTGCACCTTGTCCGTCGTCCTGGCCTGGCATTCCTTGGCACCAACCGTCGATACAGTAGCTCAACAATGCTGCTTGCGCTGCCATTCAACTTGCGACTCCTCGCCTGCTGACATCCGGTCCTCTCTCCCTCCCTCTCTTCTCTCGCTCTGCCAGGAGTCTCTCGCCCACGAGCCGCCAATCATGGCTCGCGTCTCGGCTTGATCACTGCTTTGACGCCAATCTTACGACATCTTATATCCGCAATATCCTCCACAACCTCCATATCGTCGCACCGCGTCTGCACCCGAAACGCCTCCGCAGCCGTCCACCATGGCGCGCGTGCCCTTTCTGAGTCGGCTGAGGCCATGGCAGTACATCTATCTCGTCTCGAGCCTGCTCCTCGTTGCTCTCGAGAGCTTTATCCGCATCATAACCCTTGCGCTCCCTGGCCCAGTCATACATCTGTTCTACCGCGCCTCGCGCCGCTCCTTCAATTACCTGTCTTCGCCACAAGGACGCCGCTCGCGCAACAAGAAAAAGGGCCTGGTCACCTCAATTGCGCAGGCCTCGGATTTCGTCGAGCTCTGCGAGCTGTTTGGATACTATGCCGAGGAGCACATTGTGCAGACAGGCGACGGCTATTTGCTTGGTCTACACCGGTTGGGATGCAGGCGGGGCGAGGAAGACATGAGGATCAATTCGGGCCCCGGCAGCATCAAGAAAAAGGTCGTCTATCTGCACCACGGTCTGATGATGAATAGCGAGGTCTGGGTCTGCTTGTCGGAAAAGGAGCAGTGTCTACCATTTCAATTGGTAGACCGGGGCTACGATGTATGGCTGGGGAACAACAGGGGCAACAAGTACTCGAAAAAGTCGACCAACTTTGCGCCGACGGACCCTCAGTTTTGGAACTTTTCCATCGACCAATTTGCCTTTCACGACATTCCCGACAGCATCGACTACATCCTCTCCACCACTGGCCAGCCATCGCTTTCCTACATTGGATTCTCTCAGGGGACCGCCCAGGCCTTTGCCGCCCTTTCGGTCCACCCCACGCTCAACGACAAGGTGGACTTGTTTATAGCCCTGGCCCCTGCCATGTCTCCCAAGGGCGTCAACAGCGGCTTGGTCGATAGCCTTGTCAAGGCCTCTCCCGACTTGCTGTTCCTGGCATTCGGGCGAAAATCGATCCTGAGCAGCACGACCATGTGGCAAGCGATTCTGTATCCTCCAATCTTTGTCCGTGTGATTGACCTGTGCCTGTCATTCTTGTTTGGTTGGACGGTCAAGAACATCAGCGCCCACCAGAAGCTCGCTGCTTACCCGCACCTGTTTTCGTTTTCGAGCACCAAGACGGTGGTCCACTGGTTCCAAATCATTCGCAACGGCACCTTTCAAATGTACGACGACGAGATGCAATCGCCCTTGAGGATCACCAACGATGCCAAATATTACAAGGTCGCCAAGTTCCCAACGCGCAATATCAAGACCCCCATCGTCCTTGTTTACGGCGGGAGCGACAGCCTGGTGGACATTAAGATCATGCTTAGAGAGCTCCCAAAGCACGCCCAAGCCAAGGAGATCCCGCACTACGAGCACCTCGACTTCCTCTGGGCCGCCGACGTCGACGACATGGTTTTCCCACACGTCTTTGGCGCTCTCGACAAGTATGCAGGCACCGCCAGCAGCCCATCGCCGTACCGCGTCATGCGCACCCCTTCAGCAAAGGTGCGCTCGCTCTCGACCGACGACGACAGCCCGCACACGGCGCGCAAGATCTCGGAAAACATCACGTCGGCCTCGACGCTCTCAGCCTCGACGCACAACACGGACGGCGCCCAAGACGCCAGCTACGCCGACGCGGCCAAGCGGCCCCCCAGCCCGTTTGGCTCGCCCCTGGCCATCCGCGTCCCCAACGCCAACAAGCAGCCGCGCAACAGCGCGGAGCGGCCGCCGTCGGAGGGCTCGCAGCGCGACTCGCGCGTGTCGCACAAGAGCACCACGTCGCGGCCCGAGGGGTGGTGGAGCAGCGACGAGGTGGGCGGCACCGACAGCAGCCCGCCGCCGCCGCCGGCGGGCAAGAGCCCCGGCCGCGCCAGCATGAGCAGCGTGCTCAGCAGCCGCGAGGGCGGCAGCAAGAGCGAGGCCAAGTTCGGCGAGAAGGGCATCACGCTCGGCATGGGGCGCGCGGTCGGCGGGCTCGTGGGCGGCGAGGCGTTTGGCAGTACGGGGAGTCCTGGCCGAAATGACGGCACCATCAAGAAGAAAAGCGGCAAGAAGAAGTGAGAACGGGAAGCGAGAGGACAGCTTTTTTGTCAGGTTTATGAAGAGCAAGTTTGGCGGTAGTGGTGGTGTTGGTGGTGGTGGTGGCGGTAGTGTCCCTGGCAAGGATAGGGGTAGAAGCAAGGATGCGCGGCGTGGTGTTGCAGATGCACATGCGGACGCAGATGCCAGTCGTGCTTCTTCGACGCAAACTGCTGCGTCTGGCAGCGCGTCTAGCTCCTAGTTTACCTACCTACCTTACCTACCTTCCTTCATATCTCCTTACCTTACCTCATCACTCCCCTTTTCCTCAGCTTCAGCGGCATCACATCAGTTCAGTTCAATGCAGTCCAATCCAATCCAGGAGCGCCACCCACGTGTTAAACCCCTATCCTATAGCCGCCCACCGTAATGCAGCATAGCAGAGCACAGTGCTCAGGTACCTCACAGGGCACACGCGCATGCACGCGCACGCGCTCGAGGCATTCATGCGCGTGCGCGTGCGCATTGACTCTCACGAGTAGGCAGCAGCGGCGGCGGCGGCTTCACTGCCTCCGCACGCGCCGCTCTTCTGTACACATATAAAGGCTCAGAGTCCGCCGTCTAGAAGAGGGCAAGCGGGCTCAGTGAGTGAATGAGAATTGAGGAGAGGGGAGAGGCGCGACCGCAATTCAAGTGGTCGGCCGAGTGTTGACTTGTTTTGTTTGTTTGGTTGGTTGGTTGGTTGGTTGCGCTCGCTGGGTTGATGAGGGAGTGAGTGAGTGCTGGATTGTACCTAGGTTATGAGGAAGGTGGGTAGCAGTGTTGTTGTTTAATGGTGGGGTTCATGTTAATGTTGTGTGGTGGGCGTTGACGTTGTAGTATTATAGCGCGTGAAGAGTTTTTGTGTTTTTGATGTGGAGAAGGGAGGGAACGAGGGAGGCAGACGAATTGAATGTAGCTCGAGGGAGAAGAGGAAAGGGAACGTGTAGATGTTTTGATAGGCGTCTTCTAGAGGCGACTATTACAGCTTCTACAAGACTTTTTGCCGCCGGTGATGTGCGTACGGTAGCTACATACGCCACACTTCTACTTCCAGCTGCGTCGCTTACGCGCCGCTACCGTGGTGCAGTCTGTAGGACCAAAAGGAGGGGAGTTGTGCCAATGCTTTGCTTACTGCCCGCCCCGCCCGCTGCAAACCCCTCAAAGCTTCAAAGTTTTTGTACGTGCGCGGTTCGTCTGGTTCATACGAGGCGCGCGCCTACATCTCGTCCCCATGTCCATCGCCTCTGCGCTTTTTGCCGAATAGAATGCCTCAACGCCGTTCCAATGCCGTTCTTATGTGTAAAATGTGATCAGCCGCGGAGTTCTGAATCTCCGCGGAGTCGTCGCTTTGTACAATTCTCTGCTTTCGGCAGACGCGGTGGCAGGCGGACTACCATCTGTGCCGTGCCGGCTTGCTCTGCTCCGCTCGGCTGGCCAGCTCACCATGGCCACCATGAACTCTTCTTTTCGCTCGGCTGTGGCGCTGGCGGCGCCTGTGGTTGCGCTTCCGGGCTTTGCTGCGTGTCCTGAGGGAACGACGGCGAGGGATTCGCAGGCGCAGGCACAGCAGTAACGGTAGGCTCGACATCCTGATAGCGCTCACTGCCAGCCTGAGTATCGTCACGACCGCCGGCCGACGCCCTCACGACATCCGACAGCGGGCGTCCGGCGTACAGCTGGCCGCGGTTCTCGTTTGTGTCGACCGAGTCCTCGACGCCGGCGTCCTTGGCCAGGGCGACGGGCATGTTGCCGCGGAAGCGCTTGCGCATGTCGACCATGCCGCGCTTGCACTCGCCGTAGCCCTTCTTCAGCTGCTGGCAGCGCGTCGGCAGCGTGTCGATGAGCGGTGGGCGCAGGCAGTCGGCGGCGCTGTTGCGCTGCACCATTACGCAGTCGGAGTTTTGGAGGCAGTCGGCCAGCGCGGCGCCTGTTGTCCTGTTAGATTTCCGGGCGGCGGCGGGTCATTGGTGGACAGAAGGGCGTACGCAGGTCTTTACATGAGGACGGCATGGTGGAGTGATGTTGGATGGCGGCGGGAGTGGTGAGAGTTTGGAACGGACTGGAAGACGTCCGGTAGGGTTGAGTCGACGAACCCTTGCGGGCGATCTTTTGCAACGGCACTTCAACGGCCGATGGCGTCACGTCCAGTCAGTCCACCACGCAGGTTCCCGCGCAGGCAACTGAATCCTCCGCTGACCATCTCCATCACTCCGCATCGTCAACGCCTTGGAAATCCGGGGTGCTGATTCGTCGCCTGCCACGCTCTTGCTCCTCGTCCAAAATGGCCTCCGTTGTTTCATGATGCCGTCGACGCCAGACCACGCCTCGAATCTGGTCCTGCTGCGCCATTTCAGCTCGTCCCGTCGTTGATGGGGCCAAGACCAACTCCTCACCGCGTCTCTACTTCCCTCGAACCCTCGAACTCGAGTCCGGCGCCCACGAGCCAGCGAATACAGGCGCTTCCTCTTCCGAATCCAACCCTATTCTTAGTACCCAACCCATCGCCATGTCGCGAGCCACGTCCCCGCGCCCAGCCTCGCCGCCAGATTCCGAGTCGACGACCGCTGGTCCCTCGCCGCCGGACCAGCCCCAAGAAGTCGACGCGACGACACTGCTAGATATCAACCGCGGAAATAGGCCTAGCAGAGCATCCCTGGTGTCTGCCTTTGTGGTGCCCGTTCTGGTCATTGGTCAGGCGGCATGGGCAACCTACGTTGTGTGCTACCAGCTGGCGCATCAGCGGCTGATGAAGCGCGACAAGCAAATGGGAGCCGGATACGCCGTCATCGTCTTGCAGGCCTTGTTCATTTTCATGGCCGGCGTGACATACATGCGGCTGATTCAAGTCATCTACACGGATCCAGGACTCCTGCCGCTAGGCATGTCCAGAGCAAAACCGGAGGACGGGGGCAACGACGACATGAAGGCAGTCATGAAGAGGTGGAGCGAGAAGAGATCCATCATTCAGCACACTACACCCGAAGATGCGCGCACCCGGGAGGAGCTGTTCAAGGAGCTTGCGGCGCACAACCAGCGGCAAGCCGAGTTGCGGATGGAAGCGCTCAAGTCCTTTCGCCCCAAAGACATGTTCATCGTTGCCCCCGACGGTCTGCCGCGCTGGTGCAAGACGTGTGAGACTTTCAAGCCGGATCGAACGCACCACTGCTCGGACCTGGGCCGCTGCGTGCGGCGGATGGACCACTTTTGCCCGTGGGTCGGCGGCATTGTGTCCGAGACGACAACCAAGTTCTTCGTACAGTTCCTATTTTACGCCATGCTACTCTGTATCTTCATGCTCGCCACGACCATTACGCTGTTCAAGCGCGACAACGACCGCTACGGCCAGCGCAACCCACAACTGATCGCCCTACTGGTCCTGAGCGGCGTCTATACGCTCTTCACCGTCGGCATGTTCCAAAACTCCATGTGGATGCTTGCCAAGAACTTCACCACCATCGAGCAGCGCCAGTTCGGCATGCCGCTCCACTTGGCTGTGCGCATCTCGCCCGACTGGTACGCGGGCAACGTCGACCACCTGTCCTGCTATATGGTCGTCAGCTTCGCCTCTGCCCCCGGCGAGAAGTGGGCCATCTTCCAGACCGATCCGCGCGCCAAGCTGTGGGATCTTGGTGGCGCCTATGCCAATGTGTGTCAGGTGCTGGGGAAGCGCGTCTGGGAGTGGGTTTTGCCCGTCACGTACAGCCCGTGCGCGAAGCCCGCGGACGACGTCTCGGAGTACCCATTTGGTCCTGCGGCGTTGGCTGTGACGCAAAATGTGCAGGCACCAAAGTAGGCATCGAAAGAAACGAAGGCTCCTAGCCTTGCGGCTACAGGATGGGAGCATGCGTTCACTACCTCAGATGAAGCTAGCGAGCATTCGTCCACTGCCACCGCTGCGCCTAGGGAGCTGCCGTTCCCTGCAGCAGCTAGACCCAGGAGTATCGTCTCTTGCAGCACCCCTGGTGTTAAATGTCTAGCAAATGACATCCTCATATCTGCACCTGCTGGCTCTCTGGAATTTCCTCATCCCTTTTCACCTGCATTTCTGGCTTCCCGCTAGCGACGCAGCCTCTGTTATTTAGCCCGGCGTTTGGCTTCCTCGTTTTGGGACACGTACTCCGATCTCTTTTCCGCGCTCTGTGATACCCCAGCACTTTTGACTGTGGCAGCAGCCTTTGGGCAAGCAAGGATAGCAATGACAGCAACTTGATCATCTCTCCGTGTTCGCGTTTCTCTTGAAAGACATGGGATGGGGTGGGATGAGATGGGAATCCGTTCTCTGCATTTCCTCATCCGACGGGCCTTCTGTCACGAGAAGATCAACCCTACCTAGTTGCATCCGCGTCGGAGCAGCTCAAGATCTAGCTACCCGCCGTGCTGCTCACAGGATCGTCCCTGGAGCGAATGAGGAAAGTGCCCATATCTTGCTTCGGCGTTGAATGCGTGTGCAGCCGTCGATTGATCCGCAGGCATGAGATGAAGAGCTACCTTTTCTTCCTCACAACTCAAACTGACGACGCAAGTCTATGTAATTACTCCACCCCAACCCTTATTTCTCGCTGACTGCCTGATGCGGCGCAACTTTCCTCCAACTACATCTTCATCTTTACCGCTCCACTCACACTGACCTTGGACGTCGGGCGCCCTCTTCAATCTCACTTGCGGCTGAACGCGCGGTCGACTTGGACAGAGCTATTACTTCTTTACCACACCACCCACACTGACCTTTGACGTCGGGCTTGCTCCTCAGTCTCACTTGCGGCTGCACCCGCGGTCGACCTGGACAGATCTACCACTTCCATCTCACCCATTCAATCTCTCCATCACTGAACCTTCTTCGATATCTCTTCTGCTTCATTCTCACCTTAGGACTACGACTCGGAGTTGCTGCTTGGTTGGATATGAGGATCGATGTCGTCGTCATGGGGTCGGCTCTGGTCTCACCGCTATGACAAGAGACCTACAGACTTCACTTCGACGTATGCTACAAGAGAAGAGACTGATGGAGCCCGACTGAGCGAACACTGTGATATCCAAGGGTCTGGACAGTCACTGGCCTCACCTGGGCCTACACAGTACCATGCGCCATCTGCTCATCAGAGTCAAGGTCAATCGGCCTGCCAGGATCCGGCTGGATCTTCTGATCCCAACCACGCCCCGCTGCTCCATCGACACTCGGTCCCATCAACCAATGACCACTGGTTGGAGCAGCTTCTGGGCCAGTGGGAAGATGAATCGGAGGAAGATGACTGTCGTTTTCCCACCTCGGGAACGGGCCCAACAAAGCATGGAAATGCGTTCGAAAAGCTCATGCAATCCTCCAGGACAGCGGAGAAAAGCCTCGACGCAGAATCTTGTCCTGGCCTAGATACCCACGAGAAACCGGCCGATGAATCAAGCGATCCGTTCGCGACTCAACAACCAAAGAAGAGTGAATCGGTGCCCGTCGAAGTGAGAAAATCGAGTTTGCTCAACATGTCCGCGGATACTAGGGAGCATCTCAACAAGAATTTCGAGAAGAGACGTCTTCCGTTATTAGAAGGCAAGTGCGATTCGACTCGTTGCTGGCTGCATCCTGCCCCGAATCCCAAAGGCAGAGTGCATGTCTCGCTGTGCTGGAGGGATATTGAGGCATTCGGAACAGCGGAGCCCCAGTCCATGTCTTTCGAGTACGGCGCGGTCTTCAAACTTCTCGCTGGCACCATGACGCCTTCAGAGCGTGAAGGCTGGGTCAACGACGCCTACCACCTCTCGCACCTGTGCGGCAATGCGACTTGCTGCAATCCGGCCCACCACGTCATCGAGTCAGCGACAGCGAATGGCACCCGCAAAGCCTGCCACAATCGCAGACGCGGTGGTCCAAATGCCTACTACCTTGTCTGCAAGCATGACCCGCCGTGTCTCTTTCGCACCACGGATGGAGCTGTCTATGTTCCCAAGACGGTCAAGGGTGAGGTGCAGGATACAAAGCCACTTCGCCAGGCTACTCTTTCCTTTGGCGTTACGAAGAGCGAGAAGGTTGCGAACCCAAGCAAGGCGCTGATGTCGCTTGATTCTCCGCTTGAGGATGTCGCCAAAGACGTGCAAGACACTGCATCGTCGGAATACAGATTGGATGAGCTAAAGAGGCGCCCAAAGACCAAGACGGAGCCAAGCCTCCAGTCTCGCGACCTCTTCCAGCTGAAGAGGGAAATCGAATCGATGAATACAGTCGAGTTACTCAGACTCCAACGCCAGCTCAGACAGGAAAGTAGGGAGATGACCAGCTTTTACAGAAATTGCATTACCGGATGGATCAAAGAACGAGACCAAAAACTGACCATTTTGAGACGAGCTTTTGGAGATGGCTGAGGAGAGGAATCTGAGACTGCTCTGGTTCCAGTCTCTGTATATTTTCACGACTTTTTTGCGCTTGGGTGCTCATTGGCGATTGATTTTCAGCACCAGATTCTACGGGGTACCTGGGGTTTATTTGTTTGTACCCCCACCAGTCCGCAAAGACTACTCACTGACAAATCCTACAGCCAAATCCAGCCTTTTCAATCTTCGAGTCAGCTCCCCGACACTAAGAACACTCAGCAATTACCACAGGCTTGCTTTCAGAATATCCAGAACCTGCATAGATAGAAGTCGGGGGCAACCTGCAAATTGCCATCTTTCCCATCTCCCCGTGACGTCATGCAACTGTAATTAACGGGAGGAACGGAGGCATCCCAAAGTGGCAAGATTCCAGACCCTTGCCGCTTTCAGCCTGACGCCATGTCACCGTCAACAACGCGTCTTCCTCGTCGAGCCAACCCGCAAACGCGTCGAAGCATCGACCAGCTCCACCAAACGCCAAAGACCTGTTGAATTGTGACATTTCTGCCGCAGTCGGGATTGGTCGTCCTTAGGATGCGGTGCTGCTCTGCAGGGCACATTTCGCGGTGATTGCGGGCCTTCCAAACGACCTCTCAAGCGTCAGAATTTGCGGAGAAATCTCAGGGTATGGTAATCAGACGTTTTTAGCTTTGGTTTGGGGGGTTTACGAGGCCAGTAGGCTATAATGAAGTCAGATTGACCACCCTGTCTACAAACTGGCCGCAAGATGAGAATACGTAGGAGCCAGACGCAAATCTGCAACCATCAAGAAAATTGCTGACATGTTCAGATGAGACTGTTTCTTCAGGAGAGCGGCGGCTCCATCCGTTTGTCCAAGGGCTCAAAGACCTCGAGTCCCAGAGACTTTGCGCAGGCAGATTGTGGCGCTGGATGGCAAACAAGCTTGATTGTTCGACAGACCAAACACTCAAGGCCTGGATGGTAGACTTGCTGCAGCCAGGGCAAAGCGCAAAATCGTTTGATGAAGGACGCAATCGACAGTCACGGTAGCCGGTAGATGGTGGTTGCGCATATGCAGCATGCCGCTGCTGTGCACGCGCGGGTACCCGTTTTGAATTTTGACGTATGTTCTCTCGCCGTCGTCTCCTCCACAAGACGTGAAGTCGAGCTTCAAGGCAGAGGCAAAGACGCTAGTGCCAGCGCCCGTCGGTCACCTACCTTACGCACTCGCCTTTGGCTGCGTCGTCGCCGTTGTTGGAGGCAGGCGCGCCCCTCCAGGCCACTGCCCTCAGCCTGTCTCGCTCCGGCCCACAACCACAACCACAACCACAACCACAACGTCCACCACCTGCACGCAGCCTTTTTGCCGCGCCTCTCCACGTCCTCGTCCTTCGTTTGTACCGCTGCCCTCTCTTTCTCAATCAACGCGTTTGTTTTGTCCCGCGCCTCGGTCAAACTGGCGTCGTCGCAAGGAGAGGCCCCCCAAGGTCGTCGCCGACGTGAGTGGACTTTTGCGAGCGACCTGCACCTCACGACCTTTGCCCGTCATCCTCCACTGGAGTCGTTGCATTCTACTGACGCGATTGACCTCGCAGCGCGTGGCGGCCGCAATCGTCGCCGCCAACATCAGACGCCATACTCCCACATTCAGGTCGTTCGCAACCACGACGGACCCTCCTCGCGCGTCGACCCAGAAAGCCTATTCAGGTACATCCCCTCTGACAACGAAGTCACCAGTCTTCGCAACACTCGCCCTTTTGATAGCTCTACAAGCTCCACCGTCGCGTCCGGCCAGACCTTTGCGGACATTGCTCGCTCCGGAGCTGCGCGTGCCCCAAAGAGCGACCACACTAGCCAGCGGTCGTCGAGCGGATTGATGAAGATGCGACCAAAGCAGAAGAGTTGGAAGCCGCTCGATTTGAGCGCGGTCGACAGTGAGTACACCCCGCGCCATGGCTCCTCGACGAGCACTGACCGCGGTGAGTAGTCTATGCAGAGCGTTCGCCTCTTGCCGGAATGAGCGATGCCTCGACCCCCTTTGAAACCGATGCTCTTGGAAACAGCTTTGTGCCGGACTCTACAATCTCAAGAGCTTCTTCTGGTAGCTTTGGCGGGCGTGACACATCTCTGCCGCCCATGACGCACCCAGAGCCTCATGTCCAAACAATGGCCTATGCGGAAAACCTGAATACCATCTCGCAACATAACCAAGACTTGGACGAGATTCTTCAGACTTTTGGACAACGTCTGCCCGACCCTGTATGGCTCAGAGCCAATGAGGGCAAGTCCTCCGGTCAGGTCAAATTTATTCAACACCCCAGTCGCGATGTCACTGCGCACCGTTGGTCTGCTCAAAACTTTGAGTGGCAGGAGATTGGAAGATACTCCTGTAATCGCAAGTTTATGGACGGCAACGTCACTTCGCCCTTGTTCTTGCAGCACGTCGAGGCGGATCCCTCGCGCACCCAATCTCTGAAATACTTTGCAAAGCTTGCCAACGATTATTCTGGCTACATCCAGTCACGCCCGCCCAGTCTTGACTCTACACCCTTGAATTACGCGTCTCGTCCGAGCCTCAACTTGAATCCTTCGCTTCACGACCCAGCTCGGTACGACTCCCTGTCTTCCATTGCAAGCTCGCACGCCATGGAGTTGCCTTCTTTGGCCAACCTCTCGCTGGCTGATCGTCCCGCCGTTCTCCAGTCATCGCGACCCACCCAAAGAAATTCCATGAGCATGCACTTGCAGGGCCTTGGAGCGGCCGAGGACGACCCATTCACTGAATCCATCTCACCAAGGAACACCCGTGCCTTTGTTCCAAGTTCCGATGCTCTGCGTAGGTCAACTATCATGCAAGATGCCAACATGATGGATTTCGCCTTTCGCTTTCCCCCTCCTGGAATGTTGAATCAACAGCGGGACGATTCGATTTACGACGCTTCCGATCGGGACGACTCAAGTGTTATCAGCAGTGACCGCCGCGCCTTTTTTGCCGAACAGGAGCGCAAGCGCACCCAACAGATGAGACAGAGTGTCTTGAACCCTGGTACGCACAGCCACCTCAACGAGGAGCTCTTCCACAGCATGCAGGCTCAGCAAAGAGATCATGACCACACAATTACAACAATGTACCACCGAGAAATTCCAGCCCAGGAGCCTGTCACGGCCATTTTCGCGCCCGAAGAGTACCAGCCAACAATGATTTTGCAGAGGGGCGGTACTACATATAGCTCCCAAACAGACGAGAGCCGAGCACGCATGCGAGAGTACCTTAACAGGACCGCCAACGAACTTCCATCTCACAACACCACTCACTTGGCTCCAATGGTTTCTGTGCGATCAGATTCTACCGAGGCCGCATCTCGTCCTCTCGAGGACTCATCGGGCCAGTGGCTGATGCCACCGACCAGGCCCACTTCATCCATTTCGCAGGCATCTCGTGGTGTCCTGCAATCCAGCGATCCCGAATCCGACCAAGCGCAGTCTACAGCTCTCGTCTTCAATGCAATCAACAGCGAAACGACTCCTCAGAACTTCGATGGCCCCTTTTTCGAGAATGAGGAACCCTCTTCAGACAACCCAAACGTGAATCGCACCACGCTCAAGGCTCCCGAAGAAGAATTTGAAGAATGGTGGACGTCTGGTTCGACATACCAGCGCCAGAAAGACTACCTTGAGTCTCTGAATGCAGCTGGCGCCGGTCAAGGTTCGTCGGCCGTCACCAATCAGCTCATGGTCTCGCTTTACGAAAGGCTTCGTCCCTACATTCGGGATGCCGGAGCAAAGCCCAAGCCTGAAGACTGCTTTGCGCCCTTTGGCAAGCCTCCGGACTGGTGCATCGACCGCGGCCGCAGCGGCAAGGAGAGCTTCTTCGGTGAAGACTACGGCGAGGTTCCGAAGCGCATCGGCCGCGACCCGCGATTCAAGCCCACCTTTGGCCAGTTCCCGACGTCGTACAGCGCCGACCTTGGTCCGATGAACTGGGCTGGAGCTGATGAGGAGAGCTTTAGCTTTAATGCTAATCCTGGGGGTGCTGCGGTCCTGGGGGCTCGCGTTGGGCAGGCTGGACATCGGACCCGCTATTAGGTCTCTTGGGTCGGAGAGTCAGATTCCTGTGGATGGGTTTATTTGGCTTCTCTCTAGCTTACGGGAAGATTACTGCTCATCGCATCTCAGCAGAGTCTACGGGCGAGCATCGGACTTGCTCAGGGTACCGCATGGCGTTGACGGCACACCATCACAGACCGTCCTCATCCACCTTACCGCCCGCTTTCCTACCACACGTCCAACCCTCGCTTTCTTATCGGCCGCACTCACTTGCTTCAAAAAAGACTCAACACGGACAAAAAACAGCCACTCCCTCACCCGATTCGATCGATGCTGTCTCGTCTCCTCCCCCCGCGACTGCTTACTTTCCGTCCTGTGTATAGTATCGCTCGCGCACGCATGCTTTGCTTCATTGCTTGCTCTCTGCAGAGTATCTCTTCTTTTTTCTTTTGGACTGGATGGAGTGGGTTGAGGGATGGTCTACCACGACCTTTCCCTTCTTTTCGTTTCTTCTTTTTTTCGTTTCATTTGAGTGCCGTTGCTTCGCTTTGCTGAGTTGCGATGGGCTGGGCTGGGCTGCGCTGCGCTGCGCTACGCGCGTTGTGGTGTGTTGAGTTGCTTGAGGTGAGATGGGATGAGACTGAGGAGCGAAAGTGAGGTCACGTACTCTACTTCTCCTTCTCTAGCCGAACAGTCTCCTTTCTCGGACAGACAGACGGACGGATGGACAGTAATCAGACGAAGCGATTGAATTCCACATTGCCCTTTTTTGCTTTGATCTACGCTGATGCAAGTCTCTCTGGCTGTGGTAGATGGGGTCATGCTGTTGGAGAAGATTACTGCGGTGGAAAGGCAATAGCAGCATTGACCGTACACAACATTCACATTTCACCAATGTCGATTGCGAATCGTAGTCAGATCGAGTGAATTGGAACTGCAGCAGCAGCAGCAAAACTAAGCTGAGACTAAACCAGGACTAGACTAAATAAGCCTATTCTATATCAGGTCGATAACGAATGTAAGAAGACGAGAAAACAGCTGCTTTAAACAGTAAAGACGGCGCTTTTAACGAGCGAACAGGGGTCGGTGCAATCAGTGCAGTGCAGTACGCGCGGAAAAAGAAGGGAAAGACAAACAGAAAGTAGACGAGATGGGTGAGGAGGGTAAGGAATGTATGTCAAGAGTGCGGATCAACCGACTCAAAGACTTGGGGGGGGGGGGGGGGGGGGGGGGGCCGAAGTACGCTGCGAAAAAGAAGACGAAGAGATAAACAACCCAACAAACAATCCCCCCCTTTTTAGCCAAGGCTGATCCTGCTTGCTCATTCACTTGCCCGAAGAATCCAGTCCAGAATCCAGAATCCGGAATGCTTTTGCCCGCTTTTGCGTCGTCGGCCCTGATGCTGATGCTGATGGTGATGCTGGTGCGTGCCCTGCTCGCTTTTGTGCGTGGATGATGGGAGAGGGAGATGGGAGGAGGATGCGATGCGATCCGCGGAAGCCAGTCCGCGGATAGAGGAAGAGAAGATGACGGGGGACACTCCATTTGGCCAGCCTGGGCGAATGGGTGGAGAGGGGGAAGAAGAAGAGACACGGCGCCTGCGTGCTCAGTTGCTGGTTTGCTGGGCGGCCTGCCGGGGCTGCCCTCTGGAGGGGTGGGTTTGTCTCTCTTGCCAGGAAGGCAGACAGACAGACGACGCGGCGTCGTGCATACGCGGGCGAAGCCAGTTCGCCCTGCTGCCGCTGCTGCCGCCAACTGCTGTGCCGAAAGACTGCGTCTGACGCTTTCGAACTCGAACTCTCACGCTGAAGGCATGCTCCAACGCTTAAGTGTAGGTGACGTTGTTCTGGCGCGCAAATCCGAGGCGGTAGGTCGGCTGCGTCTGGTCATAGACGATAAACTGGCTCTTGATGAAGATGTCGCCGAGAATGGCAACCGACATGCCGCCGTTGCTCTGCAGGCCGCCGTAGCAGTTACCCGCGTAGTCGACCTGGCCGTAGTTGAGGTAGCTGCCGGGCACCGTCATGTTGGCGCCGGGGGCGAACAGGGTGAAGGTGGGCAGCTTGGTCGAGCAGGGGTAGATGTACGCGCCCCACGTGTTGCTGTACGTGGCTCTGGGGACCGTGTTCCAGTAGGCCGTGACGATGTCGTTGGGGAGAGCGAGGAGCGTGGTGCCCGTGTCGACGACGGCGCCGAAGCTCTTGCTGACGACGCTGCCCGTCGTGCCGATGCGGTAGCTGCTCGTCTGGAACTGCCACCAGCCGCTCGCGTTGTTGACGGGCACGTACGAGATGGAGCCGTTGTACGACTTGGGGTCGATGTAGCCAAACGTGTAGGATCCAATGGCGCCCTTCTTCAGCAGCGACGTGAACAGCGGCGCCGCCAGCGTGTTCTTGACGTTGTCGAAAAACGTCCTTTGGCGGGTCGGCCGCACCGAGTTGATGGTGGAGAAGCCGAGACCCATGAGGCCGTCGTAGGCCGCGTTGACGAACGAGCTGGACGCGTTGAGCGCCGCGCCGATGACCTGGTTGGGGAACTTGACCGCCGACATTTGGAACGTGTCGTTGTAGACGATGCCCTTGGCGTAGCTGCCGTCCAGGTACGTCAGGCCCCAGGTGAGGTTCTTCTGCAGCACGCCCGACGACACGTCGTACAGGTTGTGGTTCTTGGATTGGTTGGCGGGCATCAGCGTCGAAAAGGCCCACATGTCGGCACTGCCCGTGTCGATGTTGATCCACAGGTTGCTGGGGCCGATGTAGAGCGGAATCATGTAGGCCGTGTCGTACGAGTTGACGGGGTAGCTGTTGGCTTGTCCGACCACTTGGGCCTTTCTCCTGACCATGCGGCCCGTCAGTCCGCCGAGACCTTCGCTGAGCCCAGACACAGCAGTCGGGACCGCTGCAAGAACACTGCCAACAGCTTCGGCCACCGGGGTAGGAATCAATCCAGTCGTGGCGAGAATGGTCGGCGCGGCCGAGGCGATGGCAGCTCCGGCGGCAGCCAGCGCGGGAGGCTCAAAGCCATATCTGTAAAAGAGGTTTTGGTACTCGATGGGGCCGCTTCGCAGTTGGAGACCGTGGGTCTCTTGGGTGAGAGTAAAGTTGCCCGGGCCGTTGAGGGTAGATGAGATCAAGCCCGGCAATTGGCGCTCCTCCAGAGGAGCGGCCGCTGCCAGCAGCGGGAAAAGGAAAGAGAAGACAGAGGCGGAAGAAGGCATGATTGATTATGAGTGCTGGATGCAGATGCAAAAACGAGAAGGGGAATGCTGGGTTGGATGCTGTTTGACTGGCGGACAGCCCGTCATCTTTATATCACTACTCCAGCATCTCGGCATGGCATGCACTGCCAGTGTGCGCCGCCTTCGATGCAGTCTGGCTGCCATCACGCAAACTCCACAAAACTCCAGCGTAACCAGTGGAGCCAGAGCCTAGAACGACGCTTGGCAGAAAGCCAAAAGCTGGGTAGACTAGCTGAGCTCGGGGTATTCCACGTGTGTTCTGAAGCGCATTCGTGGATGTTCCAAACCAAGGGATGTTGGGAGACCGCTATAGAGGTAGGATTTGGGCTTTCCTGGTTGGCCAAAGGGTCTTGATATCTCGCCGGATTTGGCTAGAGCTCATGGCAGTCTATCCAACGCCACGGTGAGCTTCTGCTTGGCTGGATTTCCTGTGGCAAGCGCTCTCAACGGGCGCGTTCTCGATCCAGATAGTTTTGTTTCACTAGACGAATGATGTGCGAGGTTGAGGTTTCTTTCATTGACGGTCAGCCTTTACGACGGAGAATCGGCCATCTCATTGGCGTATGCACGTATTTTCTGGGCAGAACGCCACTTCTTTTTCTGTTTTGGCCTCCAGAATGGTTCGCACACGTCGGTAGAAAGAAATCGCGACGAGATAATTTAGCGGTAGACTTTCCCTAGGTCTGAGCAAAGAACCGTTGTCCAGACGCATGCTTCAAAGATCTGCCAGTGAAAAAATTCCACGAGGTCGACCAGCCGGAACGAGACTTTCGTGAAGGACGTCTCGAGGAGTTTTCTGCCAAGACAATGAAACTCTGATTAAGTCTGGTATCATCAAGAGACGCTTCAGTCGAATGCATCAAGTCCAACGCAAAGGATGGAATGCGGGGAGTGCTGAGCCTCAGCCACCCGGTACATTCCACGACGCCTATCACGAATAGCGCAGTTACGCGGAGGCTCTGTGGCTTTCCGAAGCCGCGAAACAATGCGGTTGTTGTGGAGGCTAGGAGGAGAGGCTCCCGTTCCCCAGAATGGTGGCGGAGCTGGTCGTCCCCTTCCCACGGCTTCTTCTCCCGGCGGGCAAGCCGTCTGCATCTGGCGTCTCTCCAGCTGAACATCTGAAACTCGAGCTGAAGAGTTTCGCGATGGATTGAGGCTGGTTGTTTCTTTCCAGGACGCTCGTTCTGGCCCAACGCTCGCCAAGAATGTGCCGTCGAACTGGTTGCGTTTGGGAGCCATCGCATTCCGTCGAGCGGTCATGGAGGTCCAGGAGCAGGAGATGGGGTTTTTGCGGAATGCGTGTCGTGGCGTTTGCAGAAGCGCAGTGTTCCCAAAGAGGAAAGAGCGTGGGTGGTGACAAATGAAGTGAACCGAGAGCAAAAGTCAAAAGACATGGAGACCTTGACTAACGCAGCCCGTGTTGACCGCGCCAACGGGCCCAGGGCAACCACTCGACGTCGTCCACGCTCCCGCTAGCAACACCTCACCGCCGCCGCCGTCCTCTCTCTCTCTCATCCCTCTCTTCGACGTCCCAGACGACGGCCGGTCGAGGCTCGCTCTCAACCAGCCGTTTTGCTGCTCCCCAGTCTTCGGCACTTGATCCACTGGAGACTTCGTTCGCTGTCGTCATTCGAGTACTATCGAATTCGCAGCATCGCACACCGCATTGGGAGGTTTCGACCTTCCTGGCATCTGCCGCGCAATGACGTCTCTCGTGGACACGCTCAGTGCGCTATCGACGCCGTCTCGGGCCATGCTTGTCATTGCAATCGTTGTCGTCATCTTGACGGCCATCTCAAGGGCGCTGTCAATTGTGCCGGAGCCTGGAGAGCCGCCGTTCGTGCCGTCCAAGGTGCCGTGGATAGGCCACGCCATTGGCATGTTCCAACACGGCAAGCGATATTTCAAAACGATAGAGTACTGTGACAACTGACCACCACGACGAGTCGCGTGCTCATGCGTCGAACAGCAAGAAATACGGCTACGACATGTACACGCTGCCGATGTTGGGCTCGCGGACGTACATTATAACGTCGCCCAACCTGGTCGTCGCAGTCAACCGCGCATCCAAGACGATATCGTTCAGGCCGTTCATTGCGCAAATCTTCACGCGGCTGGCCCCGCTGGACAGCAACGCGCACAAGATCAACATGGACTCGCTCGGCGACCCCAACGGTCTGCTGGCGCGCAGTCACGAGATTGTCAACAACGCAGTCCTGTCCGGCCCCGTGTCGGAAGGCCTTTCCCGCGAGCTGCTGCGCGGCATCGCCTCCAACGTCAACGGCTGGGGCCGCCAACGCGAGCGCGTCAAGCTCGCCGACATCCCCAAGCAGCTGTTTGGCGACGCCACCATCACCGCCGTCTTCGGGCCCGGTCTCCTGGAGCAGGACTCAGGGCTCTCCCAGGCGTATTGGGACTGGGACAGCGGGCTTGTCGAGCTCACCTTTATGCCGCTGCCGTGGCTGACGTACCGCAGAGCCTACCTCGGGCGTCGCAGACTGCACAGGGCGCTGGAGCGCTTCATGCAGACGGGCCGGTACAAGGAAGGAAGCCAGATGTTGCAAGATCGCATCGCGCTGCATACGGGATGTGGTTACTCGTGGAAGATGGCCGGGTACATTGAGCTGGGAATGATAATTGCCGCATTGCCCAACTCGACGTATTCGGCCTTTTGGCTCCTCAGCCACGTCTTTGCCGACAAGTCGTTCCTCCAGGAAGTAAGAGAAGACGTGGCTGTGGCCGTCGAGCGCGTAGGAGAAAAGGCCATTGTCGACATCGACACGGCGCGAACCCGCTGCCCGCTTCTCCAATCAGCCTTCCGCGAAGTCCTGCGACTCCACCAGCCCACCTCGTCCTGGCGGACCGTCCTCGAAGACACGCGACTCGACCAATACCTCGTCAAAAAGGATTCGCTTCTCCTGGTCGAAGGCGGCCTCATCCACACCAAACCCGCCATCTGGGGCGCCGACGCGCTCGAGTTCAACCCGCGCCGCTTCATCGACTCGCCGAGCGGCACGCGCCTCGACGGCACCGCGGTCCACCCGGCCAGCTTCCGCGGCTTTGGCAGTGGAAACGTCTACTGTCCCGGCCGCAACGTCGCGCAGGTCGAGGTGTTTGCGCTGATTATTGCCCTCGTGATGGGCTTCGACGCTGAAGGCGTGGATGGCCCGGTCGCCGTGCCGCCCGTCGTCGACGACAGCATTCCCCTCGGTGTCGGGCGGCCGCGCTGGGAGCCCGTGGTCAACATGTCGAGGCGAAGCGGCTGGGAGGACGTCACTTGGGATTTCCGGCTCTCGATATCGAGGCAATGACGCTGAGACGCTGTAGGTGGTGCTTTTGTTCAATGTCTGCTTTTATCAGTACAGGTACGGCCGAGGATGTTCCGTGCATCTTCACCCGCAATTCAATGGCAGGTTGGTTGAAGAAAAGGTTGCAAGCGTGACTGCTCAACGGCCAAGAGGTGTCGTGGGTGTTGAGCTGGAGTTCTGGGCGGGGTTCGGTTGGCTGGGGCGTTCATGTTGTTGGAAGTTCGGTTCCGGTGACCGAGCAACCACCACACTCGACCACCGCACACGACACCCACCTCACCACCGTGACCTCAACCG
Organism: Phyllosticta citribraziliensis; assembly: GCF_038025025.1. Lineage (NCBI taxonomy): Eukaryota > Fungi > Ascomycota > Dothideomycetes > Botryosphaeriales > Phyllostictaceae > Phyllosticta > Phyllosticta citribraziliensis. The sequence goes on from NW_027117343.1 coordinate 141,679, forward strand.
CCCAGAGAACCATCTACACTACTCGCACCAATCTGTCGGTCAGCATGCAAATCTCGCTTGGCCACATCACAAGTGTGCCACGGGCGCTGCAATGGGCTCTCCCCGCAGCTCTTGGTACCTTAGTTGGTGACCCAGTGCCTTGGTTGCATGGTGACGATGTCACATAGCCCACGTCAGGCCAGGCCTTCAACAATTCTCGCTCTTGTATTTATCATCCCTCACTCGCCATCTCTCGTCGCTCCAGTCTCCACTCCTCCTACAAAGGTTTTTTACAAAGCAGCCCTCTGCATGTCAGCCATGCTCGTGCTCATCCTCATCCTGTTGGCCGCACTTGCGCCCTGCCCCGCAGTAGGGCGCGGCTGGAAACGGCGCGAAGTTCTCTTTGTAACCTCGTACACCGGTGGATTCCAAGATCGCGGCTACGTCGCGACCTTGTTGCTCCAACAAAAGAAGACGAAGAAAAAGGAGCAAGACAAGTGGCAGATGGATCCCATAACCTGGGATACAAGGTGTGGCGCCAGTCCTTCGTCTGTATTCGTGGACGATAGCCGCGGAATGATGTATTGCATTGACGAAGGCCTCGGCGCTCCCAATGGCTCAATCACGAGTTACAAACTCTTCTTCGCACCCGGACCCTTTCGTACCGGTTCGTTCACAGGCCAATTCCGACCGCCCCGCGGCCATGTCATCACGCTGCCTGGCGGGGTCAGTGCGACGACCTATGGATATAGCAAGAAGGACTGGTACGCTCCCACGGAATTTGATCGGGATGACTGGCTCTTTGGCAAGGTTTATCCCCAAATCAGTAATGTATGTACCTGACAACTTTATTGAGAAGCGGCCTCTTGACAAGCTAATCCATTTTCAGACAAGAGGCCGCCGGTCGCCACATTACCTGGCGGTCGCTCACTACAACGGTAGCGCTCTCAGCGGCTGGAAGACAGACAAAAGTCTGGCGCGTGTGTACGATTGGGATCTGAAAACCGGCGCCGGGCACTACATCTACCAGCTCGATAAGCCCGGCCCAAACCCCCAACGACAAGAAGCATCGCACCCGCACCAGGCCCTCCTCGACCCGACCAAGGAATTCCTCCTCGTTCCTGACCTTGGCGCTGACATGGTCCGCATCTATCAAAACAGCAGAGGGCCTGAAGCGTCCCAGGGAGAGGGAGTGGGCTATTTGGACCCTCAGCCCCCGCTGCTTATCCCTGCTGGCTGCGGCCCGCGCCACGGAGCTTTCGTCAGGTACAAGTCCGAGATGCCAAAGAAGGAGCGGAAGAAGGATAAGGTCTATCAGAATTGGAACACCTACTTCCATCTTGTTTGCGAATTGAACAACTCGATTATATCCTACAAGGTCAATTACGTCAAGCGTCCCGACGGAAAAGCCTGGTTTCCCACCTGGTCGGACGAAAAAGGCAACAAGAACCTGGCACAAGCCCTCGAATTCAAACAAATAGGCCTCCAGAACACCTTTGGCGGTGCTCGCGTTCCCGAAGGCGCGGCTGCTGCTGAGATAGTGGTATCGGTAAGACAGTCCTCGGCGCAGTACCACCAACCACTTGTCGCTAACCACATCACAGCCCGACAAAAAGTTCGTCATTGTGTCGAATCGCAACGACTCGTCCTTCCCCGACTTTCGCACCAAAGGCCCATCGTACCCGGATCCAAGAGAACCTCTGCGCAAGGTGGAATCCGACTCTCTGGCCACCTATTCCATCGCCAGCGACGGTTCCTTGAATTTTGAAGAGCTGTCGCCGGCAGGCGGCAGCTTTCCGCGCTCCTTCGCGTTGAACAAGAAGGGGGACGTCGTGGCCGTTGCGCTGCAATACAGCAAGACGCTGTCGTTCTTCCACCGCAACGTGACAAGTGGGCGGATGGGGCGGGAATTCCTCAGACAAGAAGACATGGGCAACCTGACGTCGGTCAGCTTTTGGAAACGCTCAGTGAAATACCAAGGGCCGTTTCCTGGCGGGTACGACGCGGCGAACATGTGCTTGGTAAAGATTGATAAAACGGATCCGGGCATATGCCACAAAAAGGTTTTCCATTGGCCCGAGTCGTTTGTGTGGCCTGAAGATTGGCGAAAGCTCCAGGATTATCCGGCGCCTGGTACGAGTTTGATTGACAAGTTCCCTTGGGCTACATACGATTACGTCTCCGATGTCAAGTGGATATTTTAGTACTTCGTGTACATAATATAGATTGACGGTATTTCACGATTTCAAAACAGACAAGATGGACTAAATAGAACTTACTTACCTACCTACCTACCTATATGAATGATAATGGTTCGTTTCCTGTACAGGCTGGAATAGAGTAGAGTCGTGCGCAGAATGACCTGACGTCTATGAAGCGGTGGGGCAACGGCGGCCGTTGGTCATCAGATGGCACCGCTATCCCCGCCATCGCGTACCGTAGTGGACCCCATCCGGATCCCATCCAACCCGCGCACCTCACTCCGCTCGCGCAACCATGGCCACAATCTTCGCCACGACACCATGCCTCGCTCGCTCGGCCCCGCGTCTCTCTGCCGCGAGCCTGCGCTGCTGTTTGGCGCCCATTGACCGCCACCAACGCCGCCGACTGCACTTTGGCCGGGACGCGCCGCGACAGGTGCCGGACTTTGCCTTTGCCTTTGAGTAAGTGTACGGCACCGTCTTCCTCGCCAACAAGATTGACGCCTAACAGCACCACCACTCCAGCATCGACGGCGTGCTGCTGCGCTCGTCCGACCCCATCCCGCGCGCCCACGCCGCCCTCTCATTCCTCCAGCGCGAATCGATACCCTTCATCCTGCTCACCAATGGCGGCGGCAAGCACGAGGCGGACCGCGTGGCCGAGCTGAGCGACAAGCTCAAGCTGCCACTGGACACGGGCCTGTTTGTGCAGAGCCACACGCCGTTTGCCGACATGGAGCACTACAAGGACAAGACGGTGCTGGTGGTCGGCGGCGACGGCGGCAAGTGTCGCGATGTCGCCGAGCAGTGAGTGCCGCCCGCACAGCCCAAACCCCCCCGCTCGAGATCCCGCGCTGATATCGTCTGTGATGTGATAGATACGGCTACCGCAACGTCATCACCCCCGCCGACATCTACCTCTCGAACCCGGACATCTGGCCCTTCAGCGGCGCGCTGCTCCCGCACTACGCGCAATTCGCGCGGCCACTGTCCTCCGCAGCGCCCAAAATCGACGCCATCTTCGTCTATGCCGACCCGCGCGACTGGGGACTCGACCTGGCCCTCATCGTCGACCTACTGCTGTCGGCGCGTGGGCAGCTGGGCACGCTGTCGGCGCTCAACGGCCGCGCCGACCTGCCCAACGCCGGCTTCCAACAGGACGCGCAGCCGGCGCTGCACTTCAGCAACCCGGACCTGTGGTGGGCGGCGCGGTACCACCTGGCGCGGCTGGGCCAGGGCGGCTTCCGCGAGGCGCTCGAGGGCGTGTGGGCCAAGGTGACGGACGGCAAGGCCGCGCTGCACAAGCACGTCTACGGCAAGCCGTACCAGGCGACGTACGAGTTTGCCGAGAAGCGCCTGCTGCGCCATCGCGAGACGCTGTTTGGCGCCGACGCTGCGCGCGGCACGGCGCTCCGCACCGTTTACATGGTCGGCGATAACCCGGAGAGCGATATCCGCGGCGCGAATGGGTTCAGGAGCCCCGTGGGCACCGAGTGGCGTAGTCTGCTCGTGCGGACCGGCGTGTATCAGGAGGGCAGCGAGTTGAGCGTCACGCCGACGCGCATTGTCCCTGATGTCTTTGAGGCGGTGAAGGCGGCGCTGGGAGAGAGGAAGTGGGCGTCGAGGTTGGAAGAATAGGGGATTGTGGATTGGTAGGCTGGTGGCCACCTGATGGCGCTGTTGGTTAACTGCATTGGTAGCGTTGAAGCGTAGGTAGGTGGTGCAGTGTACATGTAGGCACCCACGTGGCAGACCTGAGTAGCAGCATTGACAGAGCATGGCATCACATCATCATCACCACCCCTGGACCCTGGAATCCATGATTGACACCAAACATAAAGTCTCAGCCTTTCTCGAAAGTGTCCTTCCGTTCGTTGCGTTGCGGCCCTGGAAATCGCGACAACTGTCGAATCAAAAGACTTCCATATGACGACGCAAAGATGGGCAAACCGAACGTGCAACCAGGATAAGAATTTGTGGGTAATGAGATGCATCCACACCAATGGAAAGGAGTTGTTGTCAAAGTACGTCACTCGCCACAGCCTTGGGGCGGCGAAAAAGCACATGTGTGCCTTACTGCCTTCAACAGATGAAATTGGGGGTTGCAGAATTGCGGCATCGTCAATTACAACAAAGGCAATAATTTGAGTCCATTCTTCACCCCCTACCATATTCCATATCCACCTTGTGGTTCTGAATCCACCCTCTCATTGTCTGAAACCACCTCCTATTATCTCATTCCACCCTCTCTCATATCGTCGGACCTGTCTGCAGACTTGCTGACGTGTTAAACCTAACGGATGACAAAACGTCCCAACGGAGTCCCATAATATGGACGTGAGAAATCCGGCAGCGGCTTTACTAGTTGAACTGCTCGGGTGATGTAGCTGTTGACCGTGTCGTATTCATAAGGAGGGCCTAAGTCGTCTTGCACATCTGGTTCCATGCGCAAGTACGCCAGGACCAGCTGAGGGTAGGTCGACGTCATTCCAATGCGGCGTGCCGCCTCGACGGCCGCAACCACAAAGTCCGTGATGGAAGCACCAACGCTCGAGACGTGTAGACGGGAGAAACGAGGCTTTTCCAGATCCGTAAACCGTTCTCGGCGATCAAAGATGCCGGTTGGCTTCCCCCACCTCTTGCGCAGCAAGTCGGCCCAAATGGAAATGCCCTCTCCAGTAACAGCCTGGTTGCGTAGTTCTCTGGTCAAGACTGAGGCATACCACGTGCGAGCGGATCCAAGGAGGCAGAGGTGAAGGTTCACGCGAACCTCTGAGACGGAAATTCTTCGCGGAACGGCGTATACGGCGTCAATGAACAGGTCCACATCGCGGTAATACATGACGCCCCTATTACAAACAGCTTTGCCGGCGCCGTATTCTTGAACCCCAAGATCTGGATCAAAGAAGCCAACCTTCTTTGGTCGGAATTCCTGACGACGGGCTTCTACCAGGACATTTAGCATATTCGGGGAGCGGGTTTGAAATTGGTCTCTCTCGGCCTCCAGGGCTGCCAGGCGCTCGCTCAGAGCATCGAACTTTTCTCTCAATCGTTTGGTCTCGCTTTTGCACTCAGCAACCCCCGTGGCCTGTCTAGTAGCTGTATTTTTCGTGAAGAGGTCCACGTTGTTGACAAGCTGATTTGTTGACCGGCTCAGTAGTCGATTTGAGAACAAGAGCATGTCGACCAAGACCCGTGGGACAAGCTCTGGAGGTGATGCAGTCTCCGTAGGCGCAGCCTCGCTGCTGCCACCCGACGGCGTAGGAATGACCGGCTCGTCCGAGTCGGAGTCGCTCTCGGGGTGGGATGCTTGGGAAGTTGGCATGGCTGTTCTGGACAACAAACCTCCTGCGACTGGTGCCAAAGCCGGTGGAACCGCAGTGATCGCACAACGATTTATCGTGACTGAAAGGAGACGGAACGTCGATGGCGAGGCCGGATGAGAGGAGGGAAGCCGTTGAACTTGTATCCTCGCTTCTGTTTTGCTGAAGGGATGGTACGGAGCTGAAACGGTACTGTCGCGCTGGCCCCAAAGAGGTGAAGCAAGACAGGGAGCGGATAGGCGAATTCAGCCAAAAATTTGGCCAAGGGAGAAACGAGAATAGAGTAGGGTGCGGCGTGACTAGTCCGGTGACGTTTTCTTCCGCGCATTAACTCCACACTAAGAGTAGGAGTAGGAAAACACCAGTACGTCTCTCTTGCAAGTTCCAGTCTCCACATTCCATTTCTGCATCTGCACACACGCCAAAAAGAGCTGCTGCGAATGGGACGTCCATGAATGAAGGTCGGAAGTGAGTCAGTAAGCGAGCGTGCGAGCAAGTGCGCCATCCGTACACTTGCAGGAGTGTTCAGCAGATCACCATATTAGCCCAAGTCCCGTTGCGCTCAGCCATACCAAAATACACCGCATACTTCAAGATTCCCCCTCAACTCTCATCCGCATCTATTGCTGCTGCTGCTCCGTGAACTGCTCCACTTCCTCCTGCAACCGCCGCCTCGCCGCCAGATCCCACTCCCTCGCCTCAAACAGATAAATATACACGTCCCTCGCAAACGGCGACTCGCACATGAGCTCCATAAAGACCCGCGAGTGCCTGAGCACGGGGCCATTCTCGGCCGCGTAGATGAGGACCTCTTCCTTGACGCCGTTCCGATTCTCGGCCACGTGGTCGTAGATGAAGCGCACGGCGTCGACGTACTCCTGCTGGTGCTCTTCGTTGGCCATGTCCATGCGGTATTTCAGTGTCGCGGCGAAGTTGCGCTGTGCTGTCTTCTACAGCCCGCTGATCTGGTAGTAGCGCGCGGCGATGTACACCTTGGCGTGCCTGATGAGCGCGTTGGCGTCGTGCAGCACCGGATAGGCCGTCGCTTAGATGTATTTGACCATGGCTTGCAGAATGGCGGGGTCCTCGTCGAGGATGATGACGGGCTCTGTTGACTCCTGCGTCGAAAGCCATTATTAGTGCTTGTCAAGTTTTAGAATTCACAGGTTAGCATCCTACGATGCTGTGACCGTGTACCTTAAACCCGTTCTTGGTGCTCAGCATGGCGCGGAAAAAGGCACTTCCGACGCTCAGGACGACCCTGTGCGCTTTGATCTGCACATCGCCGCAGACAATAGTGATGTCAGAGAATTTGCCTGTTTGGAGGTGTCTTGTTAAGGTGTCAGTCTGGAAGTGTCTTGGCTGTCTCCTAAATCCGTCTTTAAAAGTAACTTACTCGCTGAGCTTTCTGGTGTACATCTGTGGTCGCGTAGGAGGGAAGGCTGGCGGCGGAGTTTGTGAGACGGCGCGACAATTTGAGGCGGAATGGGCGGGCTGTGACGCAGCTTTAAGGGCAAGGATAAATTTGATGAGAGGCACGAACGATAGATATTCTTTAGGAAGGGTGGTCCGGTGGTTGAGAGTGTAAGGTTTTTGCGGTGGCGATGTTAAGCGATGCTGTAGAGAGGCGGAGGATGCTTTGATGAGAAGCCTCCGTTGCCGTGTCCGGGCGAGTGTTTATTTCTCCTCCCAATGTTTGCTCAGGTGGTTCAGGCAAGAAATAGATGTGTGCTCAATCACGAGTGGCACCGGATGCCAAACCAACCTCAAACAGTGCGTCACCGACAGTTTACAAGGCGATAAAGGACACTTTTCATCACACATTTGAAGTTGTGGCACATATTCGAATATCCTAGAAATGGCGAGATGTTATGCAAGCTCAGCGGCCAACGAACAGTCGAGATTCTCATGTTTGGCGTGTTCCCCGCAGCTCGGTCACGGTCACAGAAACAGCAAATCAAGCAAAAGGGATGGAAGCAGAGGGACTTTGCGCCTCATTGACATCCGTTTCAAGTCTGCAAATTGTTATGTCGTCTCACGAAGCTCGGGCATTGAGAAAAAGGTGTTGTTTTGGACAAAATCAAAGTCCGAACTTCATTGTTGTATTGATTTGGGAGGTATCAGTCCAAGAGACGTCCAACGGCAGCTGACTTCCGAGTCCTCCACCGTACTCTCCTCCCTCCTACTCCGTACTCTTATTGCGGACCAAGCGGATTCCGGCGAAGAGCTCCTTCACCTTACGCCAGCTGAAGTCAGGAGCAGGCGTGTAGTAGGTCCGAACAGACCAAGACTCGTCCCAGCTAGGACCCTCGTACGGAACATCCCTGGACAGCTCAGCCGCCGCAACTTTGTCCCAGAAGCCGGAACCGCGAATCTCCTCCATGAAGCTCTTGGAGAAGGCGAGAGTCTTCAACCGATTGGCCGTGTAATCGATGGTGGTCTCCCTAAGCGCGCGAGTCGTCTCCGGGACTATGTCGCAGTAGACAAACTTGATCGCGGCCGCCAGCTCCCTGAGCCCGTCGTCCGTGTACTCATTCACTTTGTAGATCGCGAATGAGAACGCGTACCGGGTACGATTTTCGAAGAGCGGAGCCTGGTAGTAGGGGGCGGCCGCGTGCATCCTCGCATGCATGAGAATATCGTCCTGGTGCTCCGGATCGGGATAGTCGCTGGTGTAGAAGAACCTGATCATGGCCTTCATGATTTTTGGGTCCTCCTTGAGACGGACCTCATCGACATTTGATTCCTATCGGAGAATAAGGTCAACAGGAGGTCCCAAACGGTCTCCATCCGGAAGAGCCACGTACCTTAAAGTGGTGGGTAGAAAGCATCTTCTGGAAGAAAGCACACCCAGAGCGGAGGATTATTCTGTGTGCGCGAATGGACTCTTCTCCGCAGACAATCGTGATGTCGCTATCCTCTCCCTGTTCAAAGAGCCTTGCGAACTGATTCAGCTTCGCTCGAGCTTTGGGATTGAATTTCCTTGAAAAACTCACTGGCTCAAGAACGAGGCTTGCATCGTGAAGGGTAGGGCTGTAAGCGAGCTGCTCTCCGAAATTTCGTAGACCGTGTGTTTTGCAGCACAATGACGCCGTAGATGTGAGTGTCAGAGAAGGAGGCAGTCAAGCCCCGAGTGGTAAAGCAGAGGTGACGAGGAGCTGTGTGTTGAACGTGGAGATAGGGTGAGAAGCGAAAGGCGTCGATGATACTCTCTAACGTTGTAGTTCCGGTGGAATCTGGAGCAGCGAGGAGTATGTGTTGGAAAATCTTTGGGGTTGACGGGCTGTCGTCGAATATTTAACATCGTGTGTGGGCGGTAGCACCAAAGCAGAGGAAGGCGCATCGCGTCACTGGCCCAACACCGTCTTAACACAAGCAGTGTTGATTTTACCTCAGGCGGCAGTTCTTAAAGACCAGTGTAGTAAACTCCGAGTCTGGTTATTCAGCGAGCTTGTCCAGTGGCTCGAAGGATCCTGAGACGGATCATCTTTCCCGCCCTCAAAGACGGCGACGTCGTCCCAGAGGCCGCAGCCGTAAACTGCATCCATGAAAGCCTTAGACTTGCTCAGGACCTTGATGCGGGGAGCACAAAGCTCGACAGCAATGTCCCTGAGCGTGCGCACGGGATCAGGAGTCGTGGAGTTTATAATGTTGATTGCCTCAGCCAGGTCCTCGAGTCCCTTCTTGGTCTCGACGTCGACCGTGTAGATGTCCCACGAGAATCCATCCAATTCGGCAGTGTCTTCGAGGAGGCGGGCGTGGTAGAGGTGGTAATGTCGCTGTTTTTGCCGCTCTCGAACTGTCTGACGAGAGAAATTAGCTCCATTCAGAGCTTTGAGATTTTCTTGGATGACTTACTGAGTGAGAATGGAGAGGTCCATCCTGGCTCAAGAGCTCTGAACGAGAGGCTCACTAGAAAGGCTAGTTTGATATACTATCTCGATAATGATATACGGATAAAAATGTAGAAAAATCATTCACTGGATTGAATCGAGCTATTTCAAGTCCCCCTTATCCTTCTCTTTGGCCCAAAGAAGCAGATTCTCACTCACAGCAGTCGGCGAGCGACCACAAAGCCTCAACAATGCTGGAGGTGCTCCACCAAGTTGTGCTAGGCGAGACGGTCACTGCAGAAACCCCGTTCTGCGCGTCAGACTCAAACGAGTCCATCCAGCCACCCGGGTCCGGGTCACCTGGCGTCTCGCGACTGGCCTTGGCCTGCCGGGCAAGCGCCACTTCTCTGCCAAAGTCCGTCCCCGACTGCTGTAAAAAGGCCGCATTGCCAAAGCCGGGTCTGCGAACAATGTCGCGCGTGCAGCTTCCGCTTGCTTGCGCGTCATCAACACGTCCTTGAGGCCGTGAGGGTCCTCGCGCAAAGTATGGCGAACGCGAGCGATGAGCGATGACCTTTCCGCCGGTCAACTAACGGGCGGCCTGCACCGACGGAAGTTAGGAATTGCCGCAAGAATAAGCGCGCGAACATACCTTCAGCCAGCCAGTAGGCCAGGAGCGAGCGCTCATTGGCTCGCGGCGTGTTGGGAGTGTGCTGGAGTATATGTATGAGGTACGCGAAGAGAGTCTGTCTGGATATACGCTTCTCTTCCTCAACTCCTCAACAGAGAAACATTCCACATCCCCCCTCCCCCTCCCTCCCACTTCCTCCCCATTCCCCCTCCCCACATCCAACCACCTCACCTACCTCAACGCCACAACCTCGCCGCCCCTCCTACAAAACCCACAAACCAAGCCCTCGCATCCATCCGACTGGACGCAATACCGCTCGACGCAATACGTGCAGAGGAAGCGGCGGCCGCCAAATTCCTGCTTCAGCGCCTGATTGCGTTTAGCCAGCAGCGCGGCGAGTTCGCGGCCGAAGGCGCCGACGGCGTCCATCATGGCGTTGAAGGCGGGGTTGGAGGTGAGGGAGGAGAGGTTGGGGGCGCAGAGCGTTGTGAGGAGGGTGCGGAGGCGGTGGGGGGATGAGGGGGAGGGCGCTGAGGGGGTGGGAGAGGGGATTGGGAAGGGGGTGGTGGAGGGAGGCGGGGATGGAGATGCAGATGCGGATGCGGGTGGAGACGGTGAGGACGAGGGCAAGGGGGAGGTAGGAGAAGACGGCGAATTGTCGTAGACGAATGCAATGACGGCAGGCAAGGCGGCCGCAGTGCGCGGCCAGTCCGCCGTCGCGAGCGCTTCGAAGCGTGTGAAGGCGATGTCGGCGAGCGCGGGCATGAGGAAGTAGCCTGCCGCGGCGTGCATGGCGGCGTGGAAAATCAGCTCTGCGGCCAGCTCGTCGTCGACATCGTCGTCGTTGTGGTCGTCGGTATGCGTTGTGCTCTCGTTGGTAGGGCAGGGCGAGGAGACGGAGGAGGACGCACACGCGTAGTCGCGCGTGTAGATGAACTGCAGGACGGCTTTGACGACGGCCGGGTCCTCGTCGTGCAGGTGGACTTCGTTGCTTTGTGATTCCTGCGGCGGCGCTGTCAGGTGTTTGTTCTCTTTAATATCTGCGCTCGAAGCGCGCTGGATGGACGAGTGAGGGTTGGCGACGCACCTTGAAGTTGTGCGCCGGGTTGAGCGCCTTCTCAAAATACGGACTGCCCAAGCTGAGGACGAGCTTGTGCGCCTTGATCGCGCGGCCATCTCTACAGACGATGGAAACGTCGGCGTGGCGCTCATTCTCAAAGTACCTAATTGAAGTCAAATTAGCTGCTGTTCAGGTGTTGGTGGACGGGCAAGGAGGGGGATTCGTACGAAGCCCAGGCGGGCGAGCAGACACACTGGCTGTGGGCTGGGGAATCCTCCATCGTGGAATTGACCTCGTGTCATGGCAGAGGCTGGAGAAGTTTGTGGAGAACGAAACAAAAGACGAAAGCGTCTACACGCGTTGGTGGTGCGGTGTCGCGCTAACCCGCTCCGGCGGGGGAGAGATGGGGTAGTCGCGGCGCATCAACGCACCCACACCGCTCACACAACACCAATGCAACGCGTTTTTAGGTTGGCATGAGATGTGCTGCTGCTTTTTCGATAGTCGAGTAAAGAATCGTCCCCGCTCTTTCTTGTCTTGACTTTTCCAGCCTTTTCTTCAAAGAACGATGACTTGGATGCGTAGAGAAATGCTAGGCAAAAGGCCAGTGCAACAAAGCAAGTGTGATTCGGAATCTCCACAGCTCTTTCCAAAAATGTGTTGCGAAGAGTACCCACCGTGTTTTTATGGTCGAGCAAACAGACGTTTCAATGATGCGGATCCTGTCGATGCTGCTCCGTCAACACCGCTGGCCAAGTGGCAATGATTCGGAAAGCTTCATCACCAAAGACAAATCCACTTTGCCTCTGAGCCCCTTGATTCACTAGAGGGGCACCCAGACTGGTGAAGTCGAAGCATGCACGCCATGTCAGTGCAGATGTCCAAGTGTCCTCCTGGAAATCGACCCCAACGTAGGGAAAGAAAGCAGCACGCCGATATATAAGTGGCCAAAAGAGGCAAACAGCTTGTGCCCTGCTGTTTTACGACTGGCGATTGTTGGCCGCTGAGAAACACGCAAGTGTCGAGCCGAAGGCGCAAGGAGACTGAGGTGTAGAGCAAATGAACGGAACTTTTTATTTGGAGGAAGAAACTTTGCACGATGCAGGGTCCGGTGAAGACTTCAGGACGCGCAGTGCCTGTTATTCTGTGGTGTGCAAGTGAGAGTGTGGAGAGACATTGCTGCCAGCTGAACTGCCTTGATGGAGAGATTTTCCGAAACGGTCGGTTTGGTTAAGGCAAGAAACGAGAGAAAGACGACAGGGTGTGCTCATTGTGGTGAGCTTGCTTAGCTTTGCCTGGCAACATGGTGGTGGCTAGCGAGCAGACAAGCGGTCTCGACCCTGGGGGCACATGGAAAGGTGCGACAGGGATGGCCCGGCTAGATGAGAGCGATAGCCGACTACTGGACACGGCGAATCTTCAGCAAGCACGAGGTAAAGCGCGCCATGACGAATTAGGAAATGCTTGACCGGGGAAGTCGATCGGCACGCTGACAGTGCATTCAGCTGAGCGCCATTGATACCTGAAGTGCTGGGTGATGAACACGATTGCTGACGAACATGGCACCGACCGCTCTGTAGGAGCTTGGCGAGGCAATGGTGGAGTAGGGGTTCATGAGGTCTGAAGTGGGCGTCGCATGGTCAGGGTCGAGGTGCCTTGTGCCTGCAGACGCCAATCGCGGAGGATTCGGCAGTGGTTGACGAAACTTGGGGCCCAAAATATCGACGAGCAAACGAGGCGATAAGGGTCCGGTTGCAAGCAAGAGCTGCGTCAATACTCTGTTAGCGCGTACCGTAGCTTACGTTGGGGCATTTTTCGAGGCCAAGGCTGAAGTGCAAACAACCTCATGAAGGTGGTGGGGCCAACAGAGCTTATGTACGTGTTTAGCAGCAGGAGGGCCGGGGATGAAGGTTGCAGGGCAGGGCAGGGCAGGCCAGGGTGCTGAGGTGACGAACAGGCTCGAGGCTACAGGCGGGTATGCCGAATGCCGCTCGGGACCGGAGAAGACGGCTTATCGGTGGCGCAGAGGGCCCATGCGCGTTGCCGACTCGACTCTTGGTCCGTCTGGGAGCGGCGCCGGACAAGGCAAACTGGGGCGGCGCGCCGCTTCGATGCGGAGAGGGATCGAAGCGGTTTCGAGAGTCGATATGGAGAGCGGCTCACGAGGCAGCCGGTTTCGACGAGCAACCAGCACAAGAATGGGCAAAGCGGCGGACGGTGGACCGGCTTGTGATGCAATCGGAGTCCGAGGCGGAGAACCGAGCGGGCCGGGTCTCAGATGGCGGTGGTGGTGGTTGGCGAAGCGGTGCAGCTAGTGGTAACGGGGAACCAAGGGGCCGTCTTACGGGCTGGGGTCAGGGTATTGGGGGTCTGGGGCATGAGGCATGTGTGCGGGTGTGCTGTCCAGCAGCAAGATGAGAAGGGACGAAGCACCAAACAGCGAGGGGCCACATGGGCAGCCGGATGCATGGCGACAGGGTAAGGCAGGGCAGGGCAGTTGTTGGCGAAAGCGGAAATGGGTGGGAAGTGGTGACGAAGAGGGATGGGAAGTGTGAAGCAAGAGAGGAGAGGGGCGGAAGCTCGAGAGCGGACGGGCGGCGTCGGCGGCGGCGGCGTCGGCGGCGGCAGGACTACGGGGAAAGGGCCGACAAGACGACGAGACAGGCAGGAAAAAGACGGAGGAGCAGCAGGATTTTTCTACGAGGACGAAGGGAAATGTCCAGGTTCGGGAATGGGTCGGGGCGCAAGAGCGCTGAGTGGGATTTTGTAGGGCCCAGCGATCAGCTGCAGTCCCAACGTTGACGCCTCTCCGCAACTTGCGAGGGCACTCAACAAAACGACCGCCGTAGCGCGTTCCTTGCATGGCCACGGCCGTGGCTATTCCGAGGGGGCTCTCTGCCGGCGGACCTCGCATCAAGCGCAGAGGAATCACGTCGCATCTGACGTCTCGCAGTCCGACGGCCATGGGATGGGCTGTTGTTCTCGCTGCTGTCTCTCGTCAGGTCGTGTTGGCGCAGTGGTTGGCTCGGGGCCAGGTCGTCGGGAGTGCGGCGGCGCGGCTAAACCACTCTCGGATAGCTAGCCGAGCTGGTGACGGCGGGCTGAAGCTCAACAGCTCCAGTCCGTCCAGGTCCCGCCATGGCCACCCACCCATGTCCGTGTCCGACAGCTACCCTACCCTACCGCAACGGAACCGTATGGCTGCCGTAATTCTCACCCTCCCTCTAAGCCCGTGACGTTGATATATTCGCGCCCGCCCGATCGGCTCCAGACGCTTCATTTCCCCCCTCCGTTCCAATTGATCCAGCTTCAGGTCTCTCCCTTCCCAGACCTGTCCTGAACCCTTCCCTCGTCCTTCCCCAGAGCCCATCAGAGAGGGCCCACCTCCAGTCCAGCACCGCAGCTTCCTCTGCCTCTCCGCTGCCTGCCCGCGTCTGCCACTCTGCTGTCACGCACCACACGATACTTCCTCTCCTCTCACTCCGCAGACATCTTCCCTCTATACCCCGTTCTGCTTTTCATCTACTGCGGCGTTTCCGAGCATCGACTTGTACACATTAGACGCTACATCCCGGCTTGAATCTCGCCGAGTCCCTCCCTCCTCCGCTCAACTCCTGCCCAACAACTCCTCTCCCGAAACATCTCTCAATGGGCCTCTCCGCAGACATGGCCGACTCAAACGGCACCAACGGCCACAGCAATGGCGCCCCCAGCTCCTACGCCGCGAGGCACGACATTCACTCGCACTTCATCGGAGGCAGCCACCTGAACGCCGCCCCTCCGAGCAAGGTCAAGGACTTTGTCGCCGCTCACGACGGTCACACCGTCATCACCAACGTGGGTTTGCCCGCCAGCTCTTATTCCCGCTGAAATCTCGCTAACCCCGCCACTCCCCAGGTTCTCATCGCGAACAACGGTATCGCAGCCGTCAAGGAAATCAGATCGGTGCGAAAATGGGCATACGAGACGTTTGGCGACGAGCGCGCCATCCAGTTCACCGTCATGGCCACGCCTGAGGATTTGCAGGCAAACGCAGACTACATTAGGATGGCCGACCAGTATGTTGAGGTACGTCGAACCCCAGAAAAATCTGGCTGGCCCCGCTCTCTAACCCCACCCAGGTCCCGGGAGGAACCAACAACAACAACTACGCCAACGTCGAGCTCATTGTCGATGTTGCCGAGCGTATGGACGTCCACGCCGTGTGGGCTGGCTGGGGTCACGCCTCCGAAAACCCAAAGCTCCCCGAATCGCTCGCCGCATCACCCAAGAAGATTGTCTTCATCGGTCCCCCAGGCTCCGCCATGCGCTCGCTGGGTGACAAGATTTCCTCGACCATCGTCGCACAACACGCCCAAGTCCCCTGCATACCGTGGTCGGGTACTGGAGTCGACGATGTCATAATTGACGACAAGGGAATCGTCACGGTTGAGGATGAGATCTACAACAAGGGTTGCGTGCAGTCGCCCGAAGAGGGTCTTGAGGCGGCCAAGAAGATTGGCTTCCCCGTCATGATCAAGGCCTCTGAGGGTGGCGGTGGAAAGGGTATCCGCAAGGTCGAGTCGGAAGAAAACTTTGTCCAATTGTACCGCGCTGCTGCGAGCGAAATTCCCGGCTCGCCCATCTTCATCATGAAGCTGGCCGGCAACGCGCGTCACTTGGAGGTCCAGCTTCTTGCTGACCAGTACGGCAACAACATCTCCCTCTTTGGCAGAGATTGTTCCGTCCAGCGTCGGCACCAGAAGATTATCGAGGAGGCTCCCGTTACGATTGCCAACCCGGAAACGTTCCAAAAGATGGAGAAGTCAGCAGTGGCGCTGGGTAAATTGGTCGGCTACGTCTCTGCGGGTACGGTGGAATACCTGTACTCGCACGAAGACGATGCTTTCTATTTCTTGGAACTCAACCCCCGTCTCCAGGTCGAACATCCGACCACCGAGATGGTGTCTGGCGTCAACTTGCCCGCGGCACAGCTGCAGGTTGCCATGGGTCTGCCTCTGCACCGCATCCGCGACATTCGTCTCCTCTACGGCGTCGACCCCCACTCGGCCACCGAGATCGACTTTGACTTTTCGACCGAGGACGCTCTCGTCAACCAGAGGAAGCCCAAGCCCAAGGGTCACACCACGGCTTGCCGCATCACCTCCGAAGACCCCGGCGAAGGCTTCAAGCCGTCGAGCGGTACCATGCACGAGCTGAACTTTAGGAGCAGCTCCAATGTCTGGGGTTACTTCTCCGTCGGTACTGCTGGTGGTATCCACAGCTACTCTGACAGTCAGTTTGGTCACATTTTCGCCTACGGCGAGAACCGCTCCGCCTCGAGGAAGCACATGGTCGTCGCTCTCAAGGAGCTGAGCATTCGTGGTGACTTTAGGACAACCGTCGAGTACTTGATCAAGCTTCTGGAGACGCCTGCTTTCGAGGACAACACCATTACCACTGGCTGGCTGGACGAGCTGATTTCCAAGAAGCTCACCGCAGAGAGACCCGACCCCATGGTCGCCGTCATTTGCGGTGCTGTCCAAAAGGCCTGGGGTGCCAGCGAGGCGTGCATTGCCGAGTACAAGCAGAGCTTGGAGAAGGGTCAGATTCCTTCCAAGGATGTCCTCAAGACCGTCTTCCCCATCGACTTCATCTACGAGGGCTTCCGCTACAAGTTCACGGCGACCCGTTCGAGCGCCGATGCTTTTACCCTCTTCATCAACGGTTCGAGGTGCCAAGTCGGCGTCCGTGCCCTGGCTGACGGTGGTCTGCTCGTGCTGTTGAGCGGCAAGTCTCACAACGTCTACTGGAAGGAGGAAGTCGGCGCCACTCGTCTCTCTGTCGACAGCAAGACTTGCTTGCTCGAGCAGGAGAACGACCCCACTCAGCTCAGGGCGCCCACCCCCGGCAAGCTCGTCAAGTTCACCGTCGCCAACGGCGAGCACATCAAGCAGGGCCAGACCTATGCCGAGATCGAGGTCATGAAGATGTACATGCCTCTTTACGCGCAAGAGGACGGTGTGGTCAACCTCATCAAGCAGCCGGGTGCGACTCTCGAGGCCGGTGACATAGTAGGAATCCTCGCGCTTGACGACCCGTCCAAGGTCAAGTCCGCCCAGCTCTTCCTTGGCCAGCTCCCCATCTACGGCCCTCCTCAAGTCATGGGTTCCAAGGCGCCGCAGCGCTTCAGCTACCTTTACAACATCCTTTCGGACATTCTCAAGGGCTTTGACAACCAGGTCATTATGCTCGACACTCTGAGGGAGCTTATCAATGTTCTGCGCGATCAAGAGCTTCCTTTTGGCCAGTGGAACGCTCAAGCTTCTGCCCTCCACGCCCGCATGCCGCAAAAGCTCGACTCTGCCCTGGCGCAGATTGTCGAACGGGCGCACAGCCGTGGTGTCGAGTTCCCGGCCAAGCAGCTCATCAAGGCTTTCAACCGCTTCTTGGAAGACAACGTGGAGCCCGGTGACGCTGACCTCTTGCGCAGCTCCCTTGCCCCACTGATCGACGTTGCCAACATATACCTCGACGGCCTCAAGGTTCACGAGTACTCGGTCATGATCAGGCTCATCGAGCAGTACTCCAGCGTCGAGTCGCTCTTCTCCACGCGCCAGAACAGGGACGATGAGGTTATCCTCAAGCTCAGGGACGAGAACAAGGAGAACCTGGTCAGCGTCGTCTACACTGTCCTCTCGCACACTCGCGTGCAGTCGAAGAGCAACCTCGTTCTGGCCATTCTCGACTCGTACAAGCCCAACAAGCCCGGCGTTGGCAACGTCGCCAAGTACTTTAAGAACGTCCTGCGCAAGCTGACGGAGCTCGAGTCGAGAGCCACTGCCAAGGTCGCCGTCAAGGCCCGCGAGGTCCTCATCCAGTGCGCCATGCCTTCGCTGGAGGAGCGCACTTCGCAAATGGAGCACATTCTGCGCTCCGCCGTTGTCGAGTCCAAGTACGGCGAGTCTGGCTTTGAGCACCGCGAGCCCGACTTTGAAATCATCAAGGAGGTCGTCGACTCCAAGTACACCGTTTTCGATGTGCTTCCTCAGTTCTTTGCTCACGGTGACCCCTACGTCGCCCTGGCTGCTCTCGAGGTCTACACTCGCCGTGCTTACCGTGCGTACTCGCTCAAGCAGATTGACTACCACATTGAGACGGAGCCTCCTTACGTCCTCTCCTGGGACTTTGCCCTGCGCAAGGTTGGCGAGTCCGAATTTGGTCTGCCCATCGAGTCGTCTCACCCTTCTACTCCCGGCACCCCGGCCACCGAGATCTCAGCCTTTGGCTCGAAGCGCGTCCACTCTATTAGCGATATGAGCTACTTGTCCCGCCGTACCGAGGGCGAGCCTACCCGCAAGGGCGCGGTCGTGCCAATCCCTTTCATCGAGGACGCCGAGGAGTACCTCATCCGTGCTCTGGACGCCTTCCCCATCTATGGCAATGGCAAGAAGAGGCAGTCGAGTGGTAACAACGCCGGTCTCCTCGCCGATCTGTCTAACAAACGCCGGCCCACCACCCCTGGTGCTAAGGACACTGATGAGGAACTCACTGCCGTCTGCAACATTGCCGTTCGCGACGCTGAGAGCTTCGACGACAAGGAGATTCTCGCCCGCATCCAGCCCATTGTCAACGACTTCAAGGACGAGTTCCTTGCAAGGCGCGTGCGCCGTGTGACGTTCATCTGCGGCCACAAGGACGGTACCTACCCCGGCTACTACACGTTCCGTGGACCCACCTACGAGGAGGACAGCAGCATTCGTCACATTGAGCCTGCGTTGGCCTTCCAGCTCGAGCTTGGCCGACTTAACAAGTTCCACATCAAGCCCGTCTTCACCGAGAACCGCAACATTCACATCTACGAGGCTGTTGGCAAGGGTGCTGAGAACGACAAGCGCTACTTCACGAGGGCTGTCGTCCGTCCTGGCCGCCTGCGGGAGGGTATCCCCACGGTCGAGTTCTTGGTTTCCGAGGCCGACAGGCTCATGAACGACATTCTCGACGCTCTCGAGATTATTGGTAACAACAACTCGGACATGAACCACATCTTCATCAACTTCTCGACCGTCTTCCCCATGCAGCCCGCTGATGTCCAGGAGGCCCTCGGCGGCTTCTTGGACCGCTTCGGTCGCCGCGCCTGGAGGCTCCGCGTCACTGGTGCCGAGATTCGCATAGTCTGCACCGACGAGAATGGCATGCCCTACCCGCTCCGCGTCGTCATCACTAACACCGCTGGCTACGTTGTTGACGTCGAGCTGTATGCCGAGAAGAAGTCGGAGAAGGGCGGCCAGTGGCTCTTCCACAGCATTGGCGGCACGACCAAGATTGGCTCGATGCACCTGCGTCCCGTCTCGACTCCCTACCCGACCAAGGGCGCCCTCCAGCCCAAGCGTTACAAGGCCCACATCATGGGCACGCAGTACGTCTACGACTTCCCTGAGCTCTTCCGCCAGGCGGTCGAGAACAGCTGGACCGAGATGACTTCCAAGGCTCCTCATCTTAAGGAGAAGCAGCCCGTCAAGGGCGAGTGCATCGAGTACAGCGAGCTCGTCCTCGACGAGTACGACAACCTCGCCGAAGTCAACCGCGAGCCTGGTGCCAACAACATTGGCATGGTTGGTTGGATCGTCACGGCCAAGACTCCCGAGTACCCCAGGGGCCGTCGCTTCATCATCATTGCCAACGACATTACCTTCAAGATTGGTTCCTTTGGCCCGCTGGAGGACAAGTTCTTCCACAAGTGCTCGGAGCTGGCCCGCAAGATGGGTATTCCTCGCATCTACCTCTCCGCCAACTCTGGTGCGCGCATCGGCATGGCCGAGGAACTCATCCCCCACTTTTCCGTCGCGTGGAACGACCCGGAGAACCAGCAAATGGGCTTCAAGTACCTGTACCTCACTGAGGAGAAGAAGAAGCTGTTTGAGGACGGTGGCCGTAAGGATGTCATCACCGAGCCGATCAAGGAGGACGGCGAGACGAGGCACAAGATTACCACCATCGTGGGTGCCGAGGATGGCCTTGGTGTCGAGTGTCTGCGCGGCTCCGGTCTCATTGCCGGTGAGACCAGCAGGGCCTACGAAGACATCTTCACCATCACCCTGGTCACTTGCCGTTCCGTCGGTATCGGTGCCTACCTCGTCCGCCTTGGACAGCGTGCCATTCAGATTGAGGGCCAGCCCATCATCCTGACTGGCGCCCCTGCCATCAACAAGCTGCTCGGTCGCGAAGTCTACACCTCCAACCTGCAACTCGGCGGCACTCAAATCATGTACAGGAACGGTGTCTCGCACATGACTGCCTCTGATGACTTTGAGGGTGTGTCCAAGATTGTCCGCTGGATGGCGTACGTTCCCGAGAAGAAGGGCC
Organism: Phyllosticta citribraziliensis; assembly: GCF_038025025.1. Taxonomy (NCBI): domain Eukaryota; kingdom Fungi; phylum Ascomycota; class Dothideomycetes; order Botryosphaeriales; family Phyllostictaceae; genus Phyllosticta; species Phyllosticta citribraziliensis. The sequence goes on from NW_027117343.1 coordinate 162,051, forward strand.
AGCCAGTGCCCATCTCGCTCGCATCTGAGAGCTGGGACCGCGACATTACCTACTTCCCGCCCCAGAAGCAGCCTTACGATGTCAGATGGTTGATTGCCGGTAAGGAGGACGACGAAGGCTTCCTGTCTGGTCTGTTTGACCGCGGCTCCTTTGAGGAGGCGCTCGGCGGCTGGGCGAGGACCGTCGTCACCGGTCGTGCTCGCCTTGGTGGCATCCCCGTTGGTGTCATTGGCGTCGAGACTCGCTCCGTCGAGAACGTCACCCCTGCCGACCCTGCCAACCCCGACTCGATCGAGCAAGTCACCTCCGAGGCTGGTGGTGTCTGGTACCCCAACTCGGCGTACAAGACTGCCCAGGCGATCCGCGACTTCAACAACGGCGAGCAGCTTCCTCTCTTCATCCTTGCCAACTGGCGTGGTTTCTCTGGTGGCCAGCGCGACATGTTCAACGAGGTCCTCAAGTACGGTTCGTACATTGTCGACGCTCTCGTCAAGTACGAGCAGCCCGTCTTCGTCTACATCCCGCCCTTTGGCGAGCTCCGTGGTGGCTCGTGGGTCGTCGTCGACCCGACCATCAACCCGACGTTCATGGAGATGTACGCCGACGAGGATTCGCGCGGTGGTGTTCTCGAGCCCGAGGGTATCGTCGGCATCAAGTTCCGCAAGGAGCGCCAGCTCGAGACCATGGCCCGCCTCGACACCGTCTACGGCGACCTTAAGAAGAAGTTTGCGGCCACTACGGACAAGGCCGAACAGGAGAAGATCAAGGCCGAGATGACCAAGCGCGAGCAGCTGCTGCTGCCCGTCTACGCCCAAATCTCGCTCCAGTTTGCCGACCTGCACGACCGCGCCGGCCGCATGGAGGCCAAGGGCGCCATTCGCAAGCCTCTGCAGTGGATCAACGCGCGCCGCTTCTTCTACTGGCGTCTGCGCCGCCGTCTCAACGAGGAGTACATCCTCAAGCGCGTCGTCTCGCCCTCGCCCATCTCAACGCCTGCCAACACGACGGCGCCCACCTCTGCCGTCACCCGCGAGGCGCTCCTCGAGCACCTGCGCGCGTGGTCCAACGTCGCCGACTTCGACTTCGACGACCGGTCGGTGGCGCAGTGGTACGAGCAGGCCAAGGCGGAGATCTCGGCCAAGACGGACGTGCTGCGCAAGGAGCGCGTCATCGAGGACGTCAAGACGCTGTTCAGCCGCGACCGCGAGGCCAGTCTCAAGGGCGTGCGCGAGATGCTCGAGACGCTGCCGACGGGCGAGAAGGAGCTTGTCCTGAAGAGTCTGCTCAGCGCTTAGAAGGCTCTCACAGGTGGTGGGGGAGGAGGCGGAGGCGCGTCGACGTCGTCGGCGGCGAGTCATAGCTCGGCCCACTCGTTCAAAACTGCGCTGGAGGGCGACGATGCGCAATCTTTCGCTACTGCGCTCGAGACTTTGGGGGTCAGGGAGGAGGCGGTGGAGGATGATGAACACACGACTGAGGAGAATGCAAATGGGAATGGGAATGGCAATGCAAGCGAAAATGCCTCGGACGGGAGCCTCGAGGCTGTGGATACAGAAGAAGCTCAGGCTGAGGAACAGGAACAGCAAGGGGAGGCCATTGCAACTGCCGCGGCAAATTCTGTCGTTGATGCGAATGCGAATGGGAATGGGAACGAAACTGAAGCTGATATGCCCGGCGGTTAGAATCCGCCCGAGGCCGGCACTGATTGGGTTGTTTGGGATTAAGCAAGGAAGGGAGGTAGAGGGTCATTACCGTTACTGTTGCTACCGCTACTGTTGTTTGTTAGAACTGGCTACTGCTACTGGTGGTTGCTTGTCTTCTTCTTTTGTGGGCAGTAGTCTTCTGGACAGTGTTACTGTTGAACAGTTGCTATACGAGGTTTCTTCATCGTTGCTTATGCTTCTTCTGCTCTGGGATTGCGCTTGTTGTGCTGTTATGTATGTATATGGCAGAGGACCACGCAATGCAATGCAATAGACAATGCGACATTGACCTTTGCGGAATGGTGGTGGTGGTGTTGCTGTTGTCGTAGCTGTTCAACTATCCAACTATCTATATCCATATCTCCATTGCGCTGCTCGCTCTTCACATGCCCATGCCGTTGGCGGAGCGCTCGACCACGGACGCTACGGTACGGTACTGCCCTGCCCGACCGCAAAACTACCCGTACTCTGTGGTCGCCATCCCTACGCCACAGCATATCCGCCCGCCCGCCGCTCACGCTGAGAGGAGAGAAAGGCGCGGTAGATATCGTCAAACAGCCCAGCCCAGCCATCCGTCGCGTGAGACTGGCCCGGTACGGCCCGGCCCGGCCCGGCCCGGCCCGTAGACGACGGCGGCGAAAACGACAAGAGAGAGAGACAGGTGTAGTGGTGGGTGGTGCAGCCTCTCGGAGCGCGAAGAAGAGAACAAGAAAACCGCGGAGCCAAGATGTCTTCACCTCGAAGCTCAAGGCCGTCCGAGAGAAGCTGGATAGCTTCACTGCCGGCCCTGCTGGAGTTGCTGGACACAAAATTGAAACGAGAGCAAGAGAGATGAATCCAACACAGGGGGGCCGCTTGTCAGCGCGCGCGATCGGGTGCGTCTGACGGCTCCAAGTCTCTCCGAAGTTGTCCACGCTCAGGTTCAGCGGCGCCGAAAGAGGTTTGCTGCTGGCCATGTCGACGTCGATTGGTTCGTCATGGACACGGTGCACCTTCGCCGTCGGTTTGGCCTCAACAGAGCGCATTCGCAGCTGAGCATGGCATGTCCGCGCTTGGATCCGAGGCTGCAGGCACTTGTTGCGCGCCCGGGGAGAGTTGATGCGGTGAATGGCTTCGAAAGAGGATCTGGGCTGTCGGTCAGTATTGGGCGATTTCGTGACAAACCGCGCAGGATCAGACAGGACCGTGTCGTCGAATTCCATTCACTGCTGCGTGGGGGCTTTCGTTGGCCACTGCAGCTAGATCGAGTGAGTATCTCTCTTTCGACGCTCACTGTGCAAGTTCATGGCGAGGCCAACGGCGATTGGTCACCGAGTTCTTCAACACGCAAGCTGTGGTGCTGGACTGTTCCAATGCTAGCTGAATCGCTCGTTGAGGGAGAAATGGAGGGTGTGTGGTGTTTGCTTCATATCGCAACTCGTTAATAGAAGAAAGAGAAATGGAGACGTGTTGGATGGAGAGAGACGATCATTGCCGCTGATCCCACGAGCGCAACACCCAGTGGGAGAGCTTCGGTTGATAGCGAAGCTCGCAAGTCCCAACTTTCAAGATACAGAGATCGTGCAGCTGCCAGGCATCGGGCAACCATGTCAAGTGTCTATCGGATGGCCCGCACTCATCTAGATCGAAGCCGGTATCTGACAGAAACGCAAAGCAACGCTCGAGGTGTTGTTTGTAGTCGCGGAACTCTCTCAAATCTTGGTGTTTGTCTTCGAACGTCAGGCTCTCGTGATGACAAAAAAGGACGTGTAATACGATGCTCCTTAGAATGACGTGGTCGTATAGCCATGTGTCGGCCTTGTGTGTTGCAGTAGGAATGAGCTTGAGAGCATCCAGGAACTCGGGCTTAGGCCAGGTGTCGAGGAAGATAGGACCGGACTTTGGGAAGAGGTCTTCTCTGAGTGCTGGTACCTGGTAAAAGTCCGCGACGGCCCACATACGGAAGAGAAACTTCATATCGGACGAGTCCTTTGGGACCTCACAGGATGAATAGTACATCCAGCGCAGCATGGCCTCGACAGCGACGGGATCTGCATGGCTCATCTGGATTTCGGCGGTCGATTCCTGTCGTGACGTCAAAAAAGCCCTCATCAAGTGTGGACGAGATTTACCGCAGCAACCAGATCAGTTTCCAACGACTTCGTAAAAGCCTCACTAAATCCGCAAACGATGATCCTGTGCATTCGAAGCGTCTTTCCGCTGGGAGATTTGATGTTAAGGTCGCAGAAGAGGCCATGTTCGAACAAGCTGGATCGTTGCTGGTTAGTCCTGCCGTAGTCCTCAACTGCTGGTCGCAGCCGTAAACCGGGCTACTTGCTGCCGGAATTTCTGTCTGACGGGAATCAGAGGGGCCACGGTGGTCGGGCGATCTCCTGAGCTGGGACCACTTTCGGCAGACATCTGACACGCTTGTTTGATGCTGTTCCAGAGAAAGGCTCGGTCGTTGTTTTGTTTCGATATCGTACGCGTGCGGGGGCGCGTCCCAATATACTTTTGTATACACGGAATACGCGACAGGCTGCGAGTGGTACCCTTGACATTTCCCATAGTTGCGGCCCGGCCCGCCCTCGTTGCGAATTTTGCGCCCCCATCCAGGTTGATTTTGAGACTCATCGTCTTGTCCGCAGGACCCGTGCACTTGGGCCATGGTTCATGCCCGTATCGATATCGATGCTTTCAGGATTCCGTTGGCTATGTCGTTTCACCTTCATCGCAGCTTCTTGTAGAGGTTATGATTTGAAGACCATTAGTAGTACTGAAACTTGTTTTCGCCGACCGTGCCGCAGATTGGACAGGCACAGGGGGGTTCGTCGGTTAAGATAGGCAGAAAGAATTCCGAATTGCATTCGAGGCACCGGTACTTCTTAAGCTCTCTAGCAGTGGCAATTTCTTCGCAAAGATCTCTCCAGAAGTCCGTCGCTTCAATTTCCACGAAATTTTGATTGTTCTGGTACGTCTTAAAGGACCACGCACAAGACCAAAAGGCAGCCTTCCGAAGCTCCCGTTCAGCAGCGGGCGTGGAAGAGTAAATCAGCTCGACAGCTGCGGGGAGATCATCGTCATCCAGTGGGCGCCGCCATCTTGTGCTTTCGAGGAGGTTGCTGAATGATGCCAATACGTCTTCTTTGAGCGAAGACACCTGGTAAAAGACCGATGCGATGTACACACGAACGTAGAAAACGAGCGGCTCGACAATGTCTTCTGCGAGAGAGATTTTTCCAGTGTACATCCAGTCAATTAAGAACTCGATTGCCTCGGTGTCTTCGTGCAAGATCTCGATCACGCCTGTATTGGCCTCCTGCAAAGATTGTCAGACCCTGCTGTGATCGAATGGCGATGCGGTGACGGACACGAAAGTTGGAAGAGCAAGCCTTCTCGAAAACATCGCTGAAGGCGCAAACCAAGGCCCTGTGGACTTGCTTTGTTTTGCCATTGGGGAGCTTGATTGTCAGGTCGGAAAGAGGCCGGACTCGTAGAACCTAATGTTTCCGTGCGTCAGGCCTTTGGTATCATAATGCCCTTTGGATGACCTATGCTTACGACTTCATCTTATCCCGAAAGCCCTCCGGCAGGGGTGCTGGGACCTGGTCTTCTTCCATTCCGGCTTTCCCAGGCCTAAGCCTTTTGTTTCTCGCAATTCGGAGCCTCGGGTCGGGTTGAGGGCGCTCAGAGGATTTTCAGATTCGCAGTCGACCAGCGGAAAGAGAGTCTTTGGTGTTGGGGGCGTGGAGGGATATTGATGGATGTGGTGTTGAGTGTATCGAGAGACGCGCTGCGAACGCGATCCCTGTTGACGCGCTGGTGTGGGGAACCGGGAGTGGGTCGGCTCTTTCCCCGGAGCAGCCACAGGCGGCCATCGGCTAATTTCAAACAACCTCACCTCCTCCACGACAACGCCTCGACGTATCCTTCGAAAGTCTTCGCGATGGTCTGCTACAAAAAGAACAAGTCACCAAAAAATTCCGCCGCGACAAGCAGTCGGAAATGGCGATGGGCATGACAGCATCGAGTCTACGAGCCAGCCAGCGACATGCATGCATTTGTGCATCGAACGACGCTCCTTGGCTCCGACGTGTGCTCCAATTTTTAATCGGTGCTTCAGTCGACGAAAGCTGCAGCGCTTACCAGGACGATTCCAGCACGCCGGGGCTTCAATGCTCCCGGTACTATCCCTTGAACTGACACGCCGCCACGGACCATGGCACGTCATGCACGCTTCTTTCTGGACTTGAAACCTTTCAAACAATATCATTCCAGTGAAATATCGCTAAAACCAAATTCATCGCATGCGTCACGACATCTTCTCGCCGCTTAGTTGGCAACAATCAGTCCAATGGCGGCCAGCTTCCTCTTCTGGCTCTCGTCGAAGAGCCTCGCCCTCTCCGGGTCGTCGGAAATCGGCGACCTGACCTTCTCCTAGCATGGAATCAGCAAATTCCCTCTTGTTGTTCGCTTGGACTTGATACTTACCCATTCTTCGGACAGCTTTTGATTTCTCCTGAGGAGTATGGCCTTTTCAGCCTCGGCCTTGGTTGTGAACTTGACTCTCTCCTGCAAGACAGACGTTAGCTCTGTCAATTCCATCCACTTGCCATCAGCAACATACCACAATGTACTCGGCCGTGGAAACGGGAGGGTATCTGGCAGGGTTCTTCTCGGAACACATGTGGGGAAACACCTGTTCGAGGTCAGTTTCATTCAGAAGCAAAAAAGCACAGGGACGTACGCCAATCTCGTCGTCGTAGTTGAAGGTGAAGAAGATGGGGATGCTGGTGCGGCACTCGGTGCCGGAGCGGTTGCACACGCGGTGGACGGGGCTCTTGTACAGGTCGTTGGTGCAGCGCGAGAGGAAGTCTCCGCCGTTGACAATCAGAGCGCCCTCCTTGTTCGGCACCGAGACCCAGCGGCCCTCGTTGGTCAGGACTTCGAGGCCACCCGTCGACGTGTTGTTGACAGTGACTGCGTTGTAAGCTTCCGCAAACATGTTGGGGAATCGAGAAAAACTCACTGACTTGGTAGTCTGAGTGAGCACCCATGCCGACTTCGTTGGCCCTCTCATTCGGATCCAGGGGCTTGGGGTTCTTGGCCGGCGGGTAGTACATCAGCCTGCCACTGAGCTGGCGCCTCGTGGTCAAGTGCTCGAACGCATCCTCGGGGAGGTCGAGACTCAGGGCGTACAGCTTGACGAGGTGCATCGTGAGGTCAAAAACACCGCTGTAGTACGACCGCATGGCCTCGAAGAAGCCGGGCAGGTCCTTCTCCTCGGGCCAGGCGTTCTTGACAAACTGGGCCACGGTACCATCCTCCTTCTTGACAACGGGGCGGTTGTCGGCGCTGGCATCGATGGCCTCCTCGTAGCCAAAGTTGAAGGCCTCCTTGGTCTCACGGTCCCCCTCGGCACTGGTGTAGCCGACCGACTCGTAGCCAAAGCCAAACTTGCCCCTGAGCGTGTTCTTGACCTCTTGCGGTTGGTCCTCGAAGAAGTGCTTGATCTGGCTGAGGATGCCGTTGACTGCAGTGTCGGGCACTTGGTGTCCGGTAACGTAAAAGTAGCCCTCCTCCGATGCGACCTTACGGATCTGAGCGGCGACAGCCTTGCGAGCGGCCGGGTCTGTCCAGGTGCCGGACAGGTCAATGGTGGGTGGGATGTGAATGTTGGCCATGGTGTTGCGTGCTCAGAGTTGTGGGGACTTTGTTGAATGACTGACTTGTGCAGGCTTGACAATTGCTGGGCAGGAATCCTCCTGCAATCCTTATATCCTATACCATGATGCGGATTTCAATCGTCGGGTCGTTTGTGGGGTATGGGGTAGGGGCTCGGTCACCGAGCCCTGAAACTCTCCATCGACCACCGATCAGGACACCTGATGACGCGTGTGGTCTGAAAAGGGCAACAAATAGAGTTGTGCTTCGGCTTCATCATTCGTAAGTCCGCTACAGCTTTTTCCCCGCGCGTGTCGTTGCTATCGCCGTCACTGGATTCGGAAAGATTACGCCGAGCCACCCAAAGAAGAACAACACAAAAGGGGCATCCTACTGCGAAGGATACCACCGTCTACGGCATACTACCCTCCATCATGTCCCGCCCCACAATCAACCACTTGACGCAAACGCTTCACCGCACGGTCTATTCAGCCATCGACCCGGCCAGCCCCTCGAACTCGGCGGCCGGCAAACGCGTCGTCATCAGCAGCGGCGCCACGGGAATCGGCTATGCCATTGCGCAGTCTTTTGTCACCGCCCATGCTGCTGTCGTGATATTGCTCGCGCGGCGTGCCGACGCCCTCGAGGAGGCCGCGGACAAGTTGCGCGCCTACGCCGCGGAGCAAAACACCGCGACGACCATTTGGACGTATACTCTCGACATTCGCGACGATGCCGCAACGGGGGCTGTATTTAAAGATGTGCGAAGACGGTTGAATGAGGAGGACACTACGCCCGATGGCAAGGAAGAGCAGAACCAAGACGTCGACATTCTCGTCACGAGCGCAGCTTACTTTGCACCGCACAACCTCTTCCTCTCCTTCTCGACCGAAACGCTGCGCGAGAGCTTCGACACCAACGTGCTGGGCAATGCAAACCTCGTCCGCGCGTTCCTGCGCCCCGAAATCCCCTTCATCCCCTTCACGCCCGTCGTGACGCAAGCCGCGCAACCGGCCACCAAGGCCGATCCCCCTGCCGGCGCCAAACCGCCAACGAGAGCAAAAGTAGTCCTCGACGTCTCATCCATCACAACCTGCGCTGTGGTCCCCGGCGTGTCGGCGTACGGTGCCAGCAAGTTGGCGTTTACGCGGCTGATGGCGCACCTGCAGGCCGAAGTGTCGACCGCTTTGCCGCACATTCGCATACACAGTTTCCACCCCGGCGCCATCTATTCGCCGGCGATGCAGAAGACGGGCTTTGCGCCTGATTTTATCCGGTGGGATGATGAGAGCTTGCCTGCGGGCTTTGCCGTTTGGTTGGCGTGTAATGAAGAGGCGGCGTTTCTGAAGGGTCGCTTTGTATTTGCTGCGTGGGATGTGGGTGAGATGGTGGCGATGAGGGAGCGGTTTGAGAAAGAGCCGGGGCTGTGTCGGATTTCGCTGGATGTTTGATGGAATGTTGGGCGAATATCTCACAGGTTTGCTATGCAACTTGTTTGTTCTTGTCTTGAACGAATCGACGACGTTCCATTGCGATATTATCGGGTGGTGGTGTTGGCTGATACAAAGCACTCAGTCAACTCGCCGCATTACTTCCTAGCTTCAATGCATCAATCCTGTTGATGAAGTCTTCCACCGCCTCGTCCTCGACCGGAGGCCTCAGCCCCGCCTGCACCTGCACCTCCATGCGCGACCACGCCAGCGTCAGCTGCGCATATGTCGTCCCCATGCCAATCTTGCGACCAATGCGGACTGCCTTGAGCACGAATTGCGTAGCGCCAACGCTCGTCTTCAAATCCTCGCCGCCAAACCTGAGGCCCGCGAGATCGCGAAAGGCCTCGGCGGTCGTGTAGCCCCATCTGGAGCGCAACAGGGCCGCCCAATTAGCGATGCCGCCATCGTCATCATCCTCCAGCGTCTTCTTGCGCTGGCTGTCGGTCAGGACGGAGTAGTACCAGATGCGCGCCTCGCCGGCGAGGCAGGTATGCAGCGTCTTGCGGATGACGTCGGCGGGAAGCATCTGCATGGCGATGTGCACCGCTTCGATGAAGAGATCCACGGTCCGGTGGAATGGCGAGTTCTTTTGCCCACCGAACACGACGTTGGCCGAGCCGTACTGCGCTTCGGGCAGGTTGTGGTCGAAGAAGCCGAATTCCTGGGGAATCAGGCGCAGAGGGCTTGGGTCAGCGAGGGCGCTTTGCAGACTGGAGAGCCGCTCTTCGAGTTTTCGGTTGTGGGCTTGAACGCTTTGCATATCGGCTTTCAGGTGCTCCAGGTCTGTTGTCAGACGCGCCGTTGTCTCTTCGATGGATTTTGGAGGTTCTGCGAATTGGTTTGTAAATTCTGCAAATAGTTTTGTCGGCTTTGAAGTTTCGCTCGCCTCGCTCGGCGGCGTGGGCATCTCTGGCCAGTCGATGGACACGTCGCTGGCAGAGCTCGATTTGGCCCAATCGTTGTTTTTTTGGGACATTGACATGATTGCCTTCGTAAGAAACAAGCTCGAGTTTTTAATGAAGAGGTGGAAGCACAATTGACTTCGGGCGAAGGGGATGGAAAGGTGATTGCATCTGTATTTATGTTCCCTTTTGTTGAAGGAGCGGACTGAAGCTAAAACAGGAACGCAGGACTTCGGTCCCAACGACCGTGCAAAGACGAGCCTCCCTTCGCTTCTGGGTCTGCTTCCCCCTTTGTGCCAGAGATGGATCCGTGAAGAGGAATTGTCTGCTAATTACTACTGCGGAGCAGTCTCAAACCCCCAAAAGAAAGAATGATCACGACCTGCAAGCACGGCAAATGCCGGGGCAAATGCGCCAGCAGGTGCCCTTTCAACCGCTCAGCTTGAGCGCCCGAAGCTTTTCGATGAACTCTTCAACCGACTCGTCTTCTGTTGGTGGCTTGACCTTGGCCTGCATCCCGCGCCCCAATCGCGTGTACGTCAATGTTAGCTGCGAAAAGACGGTCTCCATCCCAATACGGCGCCCGATTTGCACCGCGTAAAGAACAATATTTCGCGGGGAAGTTGTGGTCCATTTTGATATCATCGTACGTGATCTCGAGACTTGCAAGCTTTTGGAACACGCCTTCGGTCGTCAATCCCCACTTCCCGCGCAGGAGACCAATCCAGTTTGAAAGGCCGTCGCCCTTTGTGAGTTCTTCGCGCTGGTCGGCCGTCAAGATTGACGAATACCACGTGTAGGCGTCTCCGTGGAGGCAGTGCTGCAGATTATCACGGAGGACTTGCTCCGGGATCTTCTGAGCGGCATTAGCGATGGCCTCGATGAAGAATTCTACGTTGCGGTAGAGGCGCCGGCCATCCATGCCCGTCGTATAGCTGATAGGGTTGCCTGAAGAATAATCGAAGTCTTTCTGGTAAAACCCAATATCCCGCGGATCAAAACGTGTACGGGGTTTAGTAGCAGCCTCAGCCAGCGCCTCAACCTTCTCCTTCAGCTCCACAACGTCCTTGCGCAACTTCACATTATCTTCACGCAGCAAAACCAAGTCCAAATCGCGCCGTCTCTTCTCCTCTTCACGGCGCGTTCTCCACCTCCCTCGTGCCTCAAGCCTCTGCTCGCCATTCCGCTTTTTTTCGATCTCCGCGGCAGGCCGGCGCTCGGCGCCTTCACTTTCATCTCTGCCATCTCTGCGTCGTTGAGCCCTTTCAACGCGCCTGAACGCTCGCAGTCTTTGCAGTTCAGACGGCTCGCTGCTCCCAGCTGCAGGCGCGGCCGCGTTTGCGGCGCGCGAATAGTAGGCTTGAAGTCTTTCCTGCTCCTTACAAACATGTGGGTGTCCGCGTGATCCAGACGGCTCGCTACTCCCAGCTGAAGGCGTGAGGATATCCGAACCGTGCGAGTAGAAGTCGCTTTCGGAGCTGCTGTCGAGTGGTGGGGAGGGTTTGGTGGCCGATGTGTATGACGTGTCTGACATGGTGGCTGTATTGGACAAAGAACGGCAGAGGAATGGGGATGAGTTGAGCGCAGCGAAAGGGCGGGAGTGTTATGAGTGATGGATGATGAGTGGGTGCTGTTTATGAAGGAGAGGATAGCCGTTGAGGTTTTTCGCGTGCTGTGCTTTGTTGGGACTGACGCCGTCTGGAGCTAACAGATTGAGGTAGCGATTCGGTTCCAGCGACGTAAACGGAGGCACGAGTCGAGCGAGCGAGGCTTGTTTGCAAAAAGCGTGGCACACGCAGTAATGGCAGGGGACAATCGAGGAGTTTGCATATGCTTACCAGATAGATACATGATAGGAAGCATTCAACCCGCCCTAGATCAGCTGCGGGAGTCAAAGTGAGCGGTAATAGTGAGCATCCGATGGCTCACGCGCAGAACTCTAGGAAAGTATATGTGAACGACCTTTGCTACCAAGCCCCAGCGGTTCCCTTTACTTGCCGCCCTCCCCTCATCCACCAGTCAAAAAACGGGCTCACTGTTGCTACCGCTGGCACAGTCGCATCAATCCTTCCAGCAAATCCACCGGCCGACTCTCCTTCCCCCAGCCGCGGAACTCAGGGCTGCAACTCCTTCCCAAGCAAGCCCGCATCGCCCCACGTGTGAGAGAGTAGGGAGAAAACGGCGTGTTGTTCTCTTCGTCAAATTGACACCTGGATGCGCAGAGTGCCGGAACCACGTCGCCCAACTGTTCTCCTTTTGACGCGGACCACGGTACAGCAGCCGGCGTGCTCCAGACAAGTCCGTTTAAATCACATGCCGTACAAAACTTCATCTCCCCCCTGACATGGTCGTTGTGCATTTTCCGAGACGGAGAAACATGACGCCGCATGAGCGCTCCCTCACAAGCCCACCCAGTCAACCCTTCAATTGATTTCGCGAGCGCTGACTCGTTCTGTACGACGCGACCCCCAGATTGACATTGCGGACGAACTCGCTGAGCGAGGCATCAGCATCCGGGGGGCAAATCCAAACGCGCAGCGCCGGATCAATGCGCATGTACGCCAGCATCAGCTGCGGATAGATCGCGGCAATCCCGAGACGGCGCGCCTCCCGCACCGCAGCGGCAACAAACTGCGTTGGCGAAAGGGCACCGCGCCGGATGCTCTCGGGGGTGAGGCCCATTGCCTCGAGCGCCTTGAGCGCGTCGACCTGGACGGGGAGCGCGTGGGCGGCGGCCCGGTCCCATTGGCGCCGCAGCAGGTCGGCCGCGCCGTGGAGCGTGTCGCCGGTTGCGAGCGCGTTGCGCTCTGCGTCGCTCAGCACCGACGCGTGCCAGGTGCGCGCGGAGCCGGCGAAGCAGAGGTGGAGGTGTTTGCGGACGGTGGCGATGGGGATTGTGCGCGCGGCGACGGTGACGGCGTCAAGGAAAGGCTCCACGTGGCGGTAGAAGGCGACGCTGCCTTTAGAGACGACGTCGCCGGGCCCGTACTCCTCGACGCTGAGATCGGGGTCGAAGAAGCCGATTTGGGCGGGTTCGAATTTCGGACGGTGCGCCTTCGCGAGGGCTTTCTCGGTAGAAGAAAGCTTGGCTTGAATTAATTTCATCTCCACCCTCAGGAGCTTCACGTGTTCCCCTCGCGAGCTCAACTGTTGCTTGAGCCGTTCCGTCTCCTTTTTGCACTTGGCCAGTTCGGCAGCGTCGGGTGCAGCTGCTTCTTCCTTGAACCGGCTCAAGTTGCCGACCAACTGGCTCGTCGACTCGTTCAGTTGGTTCGCGAAGGTGAGGAGGTGGGCCATGGCTTGGTGGACTTCCCCAGATGATGTCGTCTCTTGGGCAGCCTCGCTGCTGTCGCTCGAAGGCGTGGGCATTCCTAGATCCTCTGGCTCAGAAAACTCGCTTTCAGAGTCCAATTCGTCTACCGTCAACATGGCTGATCTGGATGAAAGATTTGGTGTCGTGGCGACTGAAAGACAGCGTGGCAGACCCAAAAAGTGATGAAAGGTCTGGGAGAGAGGAGGAAACACAGAGGGCGATGTTGAGGTTTTATTCCCACTCCCGGTTCGTCGAAGAAGCGGACCGAAGCTAGATGCTAAAGTCGCCCCTGTCTCGACGACGCAAACAAGGGAGGAATTGTTGACAGACTCGCGGCGATTTTATCAAGGAACAGACCGACAGGCTAAGCGACCGTTCTAGCGAGAATTTCTGACGGTTCGAAGAGAAAAGCGGCACTGTTTGGCTGGAGAGGGTGTCAGACTAGGCCGGACGATGCGTCGAGCAGAAGAGACATGAGAGAGGGAACACATCGCACTCGCTCGCTCAGTCGGGCAACAATCCCACACACACCCCTTCCATGTCCCTGGCTTCAACCAATTGAACCACTGAGCGGCCTTCACCGCTTTCTCACCAGCTGAGAAACTTTGGACGACACTTCAGCGCTGATTTCGATGAGGTTTGCTGGCTAGCATGCAGACAGGAGTAAGGCGCACGTATGGATGCACACACATCATCTGCTGCATGACTGCTCTATCGAGCGCATGTACCACGACGACGACGGCGACGACTGTGACAGCAACGACAAAGGAGACCGACAGCCAGAGTAATTAATAGATGTGTCGGGATGGAATGAGAAGGGAGACAAAGAAAGAACCGGGGTAGCCGATTAGCCAGGCAGCGCATCACAACATCCCGCCAAGCAACGAGGAAACAGCATACATACAAAAATACGTATGTAGCAGAGGCACATAGTGACGAAGAGGAAGAGACGGAAAAAGAATGACCGACCAACCTCTTTCTCTCTCTCCCTCCTGCTCTCGCTGCACCGTCGCCATCACCACCAGCCATGTCCTGTCTGTCAGTCACTCACCGCAGCCTCTCTAGCAGCTCTACTGTCAAAAGACAGCATGCGCACTCAACCGGCGCCCGCAGCCATTCACTCAGCCAGCTAGCGACTCAAACAAGGCTGAAGCCAGCAAGAGAAAAGGAAAAAATGGCCCAGTCGAGTCAGCCAGCCAGCCAGCCAGCCAGCCAGCGAGCCGCTGCGTCAAGACAGACAGACGCGTCAGACCCGCGCGGTCTACCTTTCATTCAGTCCAGACCGGTCAAGTCTAGACAGGCAGGCAGGCAGGCAGACACACAGGCCAGGGGAGCAGCGGGCGGGAAGGCGGGCGGGCGGGCGGACGGACGGACGGGTGAGACATTCGGATTCGAACAAGCACACACATCCAGATAGCTGCCGCGCCTCTGTCCGCGCCCATCTGCCGTCTGGCCACCCGCGACAAAAGAGTATCAGTACACGCAGACACAAGTTGAGGCCGATGACGCCGTGTGGCGAAGGTACGTCGTGCTGAAGCCATGGCGGCGGCCGGCTTCTTCGCTGACCTGAACGGTTGGAGCGAGCGCTCGAGGCTGTCTGTCGAGAGCATACGCTACGGCGGCGGAGACGGAGCCGCGCAGATTGAGAGGCTCAAGATACTGGACGTGAAAGAGACCTGCTCGAAGTTTACCGTCTGGTGGACAGAGCAGATGCGCACTGCTGCCTGACTGCGTCGTGAATGTTTCCCGCGGGGCCATTTTTCTGAATGGCTGGTTCGCTGCCTATCCATTTTGTCTTTGGACAAAGTCAATGTACATATCAGCAGCAGGCAGGACGAATCAAGGGCACCTCGATGCCGTCCGTCAGTCAGTCAGCGTCAGCCTCAACGCGCCAAGACAGGTTAAAGGCGAGTGGGTGCCAAAGGCAGAGCACGGAGGAAAGGAGAGGCCCAGTCGGCAGCACTGCCATGGCCTGCCACGCCATCCCAGCCCGGTCGGTCGCTCTACTGCTGCTGCCACGGCGGAAGAACCCAAACCCAATCACGCGTTAGGTGCCGGGTACGACGCTTGATTGGGCCCGGCCAAGGTATGTCCACGCTCGACTGCCGACTGATCCCAAGCGGTTCGCAGTCGAGAGCCGGCGATTTGGGTGGCGTGTGGCTCGTGTGCGGCTTCTCATGAGTAGCTATACTCGCGTATAAGGTGGGTCTAGTCGTTCCGTTATTTTTGCATCCGCGCGAAACTCTGCAAGCAAAGAGGCTCGACGATTTGGAAAGAGGCGGTGGCGTGCGCTGCGAGAAGCGCTTCCTATCGCGGTCGTCGATGCGAAGGGCGTCGAAATTTCCCGGCAGAAATCGATGATGACTTGCCGGACCAAAGGCGACCGAGCTGTCCACAGCACTCTTCGTAAGCACAGGCGCGCGCAGGCAGCGAGGGGAAATAGAGTTTGGACATGCACGTCCAAGGAGGCAGCCTCGCTAGGTAAGCTGGCAGCTGCTGTCCGTCTGGCTTGTGAAGAAGACCAGGGGCAAACCTGCTACTGCAGCCTGTCAAGGACAGAATGGCCATGTTCAGGGGTGCGTGCGCTGTAAGCAGACGTCTGTCGTGGATGCGAGGCAGCAAGACGTGTGCATGGACATTGCTGTGGCTTTTGTGAAATGACTCGAGGAACGTGGCTCGTCTCCGATGAACCCATTCTGTTCGATTGCCCAAGCCAGAGCTACCATATTCGGAACCGTGCGGGCAGGGTCGGCGGCCATGGTGAGGTGCGGTCGAGGGCTCCTCCCTGCCTGGCTCAGGAGAGAGGCTCAAGGCGATCGGGTGCAGCGCGACGTCCATGGAGGTACCTGGCGGGACCGTCGACAAGAGAATGGTCCTGCGACATGTAGGGCCGTGCTTGGGTGGCGAGTATACAAGAGCTTGGACAGTGGTGTGGAAGAGACGTGGACAATGACAGGTTGTCCTCAAACCGTAATTGCATCACAGGGACACAGCACATCCGCTGCCACGCCTCGGCCCGCTACAATCTCTCCGGACCTGACCCCCGCCTGGAGCCGGTCGACGTGATTGGTCTGTGGCGGAGGTGCAGCTCCGGCAGTCTGTTACGCCCTGCTGGCGTTGCTTTGCAGTCGGCAAAGTCCAGACGGGTGCAGCGCCAATGAAGGCTCTTTTTGTCCAAAGATGATTCTGCAGGGCAAAGTTAGTGGGATTCGCTGCCGCGTCGCGCTGTGAGCCATCCTATGAGAGCCGGCGGACGTGTAGGGAGCAGGGATGTTGGGTAGAGTAGGCTCGTCCAAGGCCAGGCGCGTGCTCACGGCCGCGAATCGAACGGGTGCGAGCGGCAGCATATTACAAGGTTTAGGCGTTGGTGTGCCTGGACTGGCTCCCTCAGTGATTACCGACGAGAGCCTGAGCCGAGCGGCATGGCATGATGTTGAAGGAACAAAACAACGGCAGAGATGCGGGGCAGAGCTAAAGGCCCACACGAGCGAAGCAAACAGAGTTGCTGCGTGTGGAGCATTTGGATGCGGCTGGCCAGGAAGCGGACCGACTGAGGCTCTGTTGGGGGTTGGAAAATGGAGAAGTGTCTGCCTGAGTGGTGAAGATCTGGAGACGAGCGCAGGGGACCAGATGCCGATCATGGGTCCGTCTGGCCCCACAAGTGGCCGTTGATGCGGAGGCACGAGGCTGAGTCAGTGGCTAGGTGGAAAAGTAAGAGGGCGAGGCTGTCAGGGAAGACCCAGCGAGTGGAGGATGAGCCGGCGGCCGCGCGAACCTTTGAAGGCGGGCGACGTATCCCGGAAAGACCCCTAATATCAGAGGGCATCTGCAGAGGACTGGGATGGCCAGCACGTCATGACGGGTGCAACGATGTAGATGGTTGCTCGATTGGGATGGTTGGGCGGACTTGGTTGGGTTGGCGGAGCCTCAAGATGGGCAGCGGAGGGCAAAAACCAAAAGCGAAAAGCAAGCAAGCAAGCAGGCAGATTGGGCATGTTTTCCGGGTCGCGATGATTGGATTGCGGGATCGCGCGAGGCCATTCAGTCGAGTGAGTCGTCAGCCTTGGCCAAAAGCAATGGGCTGGGTGTGTAGGGAAATGTCGGAGGATGAGGCTCGCTCCCGCAGTCTTCAGCCGGGATGTGGCGGAGGACATTGTGAAACCAGTGATGGAGGGCGCTCGGAGGTTTGGAGTTTCATGGGGGCAGCCTGGACGCGATTCAGCACATGCGCAGAGGGTAGGGTAGTAAAATGCCGCGTTTGCTTGGGCGGGTCAGGTACGTACCGTACTGAGTGAGAGGGGAGGTGGTACGGGCTGGGCTGGAGTGAGACGCGGGCGGGGCGACGATGGGTTGGGCACAGGTCGAGGAGAGGTTGACGAGGAGAGGAGAGGAGAGGAGAGGAGAGGAGAGGAGAGGATCAAGAGTCGAGAGTCGAGCGCTGAGATGGATGGAGTCGAGGAGGGAGTCGAGTCGAGGAAGAACCAAAGACATGGTGGTGGTGGTGTTGTGTCAGGTCAGTGCTGTTCCCTTCCCGCTCTCCGTCCGCACCGATCGCTGGAGCCAAGCCTTATCATTGGCCCGCCGCTATCTGAAGCTCTAGCTGCTGGGCCGTCCCCAAACAGTCAAAGGCCGCCCCCAGCACCACCTCAGTCGCTGTCCCCACACGCCCGCCGCTCTCCCTCACTTTACCTTCTTGACCTCTACTCACCTACTACTTTACACTCCACTCCGCTCCACTCCATTCCTCTCCCTCCGACACCACCACCACCACCGCATCGCATCCCCATCGCTGCCCGTCGCCTAGCTGCGTCTGCATTGCCCGCCAGCCTGCCCGCCTGCCTGCCTGCCTACCGCTTGAAAGCTCAAGCCGCCGCACGCCGCACTACCCTACCCTACCCTACCTGACGCCAGCACCAGCACCAGCACCCGTCCGCCCGCCCGCTACGCTGCATCTCGCTCCACCTCACCTCGCCTCGCCTCGCTTCGCATCGCGACCACGCCTCGACAACCTCGTCGTCCTCGGTCAGTTAATCCACCGCCGATCCTGATTCCGCCATCCATTCCCGCTGCATCATCGTCGACTTTTGGCCCAGGAGCATTCCAAAACGCCTTCGCATCGCCACCGCTCGCTCCCTTTGTCTCGACGCCAGACTACGTGCCGTCTTCCTCTTTGACCGCGCGCAACCACCACCGCAGCGGAAACCACAAAGACCGACATGGCCGCAGGGCCTCCATCTGCTAGCACCAGTCCATCGCATCTTTCGCCAAATCACTTCCTCAAGGCTCAGTTCAACGGCTCGTCGCCGCCAAAGTTTCCCTTCTCGACCACCACCATGACCGCCGACGTCTTTTCGGCCACGGCCGCCCCTTTGTCCCACGGCTATACTCTCTCACCCATTGGCGAGCGCGAGTCTCTCGAGAATGGCACCTCCCCGCTTTTTGCGCTCCCCGAGCTCGAGTCGTCCATCAGCAATCCCGAGACCAAGTACACCCCCACAATTCTCGTACGCAAGCTGCCGCGCAACACCAGCGACGAAGCTGTCCGCAGCATGCTCCTGTTTGCCAAGGACCTCCTCAGTACTGAAGTCGTGAGAACCGACTTCCCCGAGGACAAGGGATACTCTACCGCCCTCGCCCGGTTTAGGTCCATCGCTGGAGCCGAGGACGCAAGAGAAAAGCTAAACGGCAAACCAAACGCGGCCAACGATGGCAAAATGGTTGTGGAGATTCTACCCTCTGGAGGCCTTCCCGCCGTGTTTGGCGCTCGGCGGAACACGGTTGACGGCACCGCCAGCCGTCAGACGTCGGGATCGAATTCGTCGGCTGCCTCGTCCACCGGTCGCCAATCTTCGCGCTTCAACGGTACCTTTCAA
Organism: Phyllosticta citribraziliensis; assembly: GCF_038025025.1. Taxonomy (NCBI): domain Eukaryota; kingdom Fungi; phylum Ascomycota; class Dothideomycetes; order Botryosphaeriales; family Phyllostictaceae; genus Phyllosticta; species Phyllosticta citribraziliensis. Next base: position 180,978 of record NW_027117343.1, read on the forward strand.
TCCCTTGAGAAGCTGTCTCCACCGAATGGCGCCCTCGGGAACGGTGACTTCTCCCTCACCGACACTGGTCTGTTCAGTCCCAAGTCACCCGTCGCCAACCCCTTTGGAGAGCGTTCCCAGAACCTCAGCAAGCAACTCATCAACGATGACGCCGGCGACGACGAGACCAACGAGTTGATCAAAGACCCGGTGGCCTATGCGAGAAGTGGTCAAAACGGTCCGACTCACCTGGGTCGGCGCACCACAACCCCGCAGCTCCCCGTTTCGCGTTTCGCCAGCTTGTCTCTCAACACGACTAGCGGCACCAACAGCTTGAAGTCGCCTCCGCTGTCTAGCTTTGCATCTCCCCGGTCGGTGGCGACGGTGCACTCCCCCGGTCCACCAATGTCGGCCATCTCGCCAAACAACGTGCACCCCACCATGGGCTCCTTGGGACCAAACTCCAACTACCAGCTGACTCCTCAGCACTACCAACGGCACAATTATCCTCCGGTCAATCCGGCCGACCAAAACCCGCCTTGCAATACGCTGTACGTGGGTAACCTACCCATGGACACGTCCGAGGACGAGCTCAAGGCCATGTTCTCCAAGCAAAGGGGATACAAGCGGCTATGTTTCCGCACCAAGGCCAACGGGCCCATGTGCTTTGTCGAGTTCGAAGATGTCTCCTTCGCAACCAAGGCCTTGAACGAGCTTTACGGCCACCCTCTGCACAACAGCGTCAAGGGCGGCATCAGATTGAGCTTTTCCAAGAATCCGTTGGGAGTTCGCACCGGACAAAACAACAACAACAGTACGTCGACTTCGTCGATGACTTCGCAAAACACCGCGCCCGGCATGGGCAGCGGCTTGGGCATGACTCCTGGCGGCTTTTCTACGGCCACGGGCCCACCTCCCGGACTGGCACCTCCCGGCATGACCTCGCCCGTCGGCGGCGTCGGCAGCGTCAACGGGAGCTCCAGCTTTGGCATGTTCTCCAACGGCAGCTTCGGCCTCTCTGGCAACTCGATGAGGTCGCAGCCTCTTTCCGGTGGCATGGCGGCCACCACCACCAGCGCATTTGGCGGAATGAGTAATGGCTATTCCGACTACATGATGGGGCGTTGAGAAAAAGACTGATTTTACACTTGTTTTTTCATGCCACGCGGACGCGGCGTTCGTGGGGAACGGCGTTGGGCTGCCGCTCCTTTTCTTGCACACCTGTCTTACCTGTCTTTTCCGAGTCATTTCACGGTGTTTAACCACGTGTATCCTTTTATGCTGGAATGGGTCCTGGTCACGGCGCGACGTACTTTCAACCACCCTCTCCATCAGGTCATCTTGGAGGTGGTCTCCTTTTAGCATACAGCGATGATTCCCCCCGTGCGTTTTTGGCATTCTTCATGGTCTGCTGTCGGAAGCGTTGATGCATTGTCGGGTGTTCACTAGGGCTCCCATTGTTTCCTTTTCTCTCCTGCCGCGTCGGCTTGGACGCTTCGAGGCAGAGACTTTCTTCATGGGCCTGATTGCTGGGTAGGAAAAGCACGGTCGCGAGAGCTGTGGCATCCTCATTTATCGGAATGGGAACAAAGGGACTCGTAGCGACTGGTTTTTTTCTTTTTCTCGTTATTGCTTCCGACAGCTGCCATGCCCCCTCCAGAGAATCATATTGGCAACATTTTTTCTTTTCTTCCTTTTTCTGCCCCTCTCACTAAAAGACCGGTCATCTAATATCCAAAACTGCCAGGCGCTGGATCGCACATGTCGAGGCGCTTCGAGCTGCTGCATGACGACGGGTGTTGCTGTTTCCCCAACACACAAGCGGCACATTTTCGCGAAACCAGGTTGTGGGGCGCGTCTGTTTGCATGGGACTCGTTTTCTCCGTTCTTCAAATAATGCTCCCTCCTTTTGTCTTGTTCTGTGGGTCGTTCCTTCGTCGGTCGTTGGTGTGTTGCGAGTTTGTTAGCTTTATAGAATATGGACTGCCCTTTTCTTTGCACTCTGCGACTGCCGTGGTGCTGAATGTGGCAAACATGTGCGCGGATCTACTCGCTGACGTGCGTCTCGTATGTGTTGACGTGTCTGGGACGACCGCGGGTGCCTGACGATCCAGGAACTGGCTTCCGAGCCCTGCAGTGAAGTCATTGCCGTCCTGAAGGCAGAGGCTCATCACGTGCGCCCCTCGGCTGTCGCCGGCGTTTCGCCGACGCGAGCTACGGGCGGGAGAAATCTTTGCCAACCACGTCCAACAACTCCGTCAACACCACCTCCACATCAACCCCATCAACGCGTTATACCCTCTTCCCTTTTTGTCATTGTCATCAATTCCTCTTTCTTCATCCACCGCTGCCCACAAAAGTCTCCACCATGGCCTCGCGGCCTTCATTCTCCCTCTCCGCCTCCCTCTCACAATGCGTCCGGACACAACGCACCTCAATAGGCACACAAGCACAGACGCGGCCCTTTTCACAATCATGTCGACGAGAGAAGCAAACGCTCCTACGACGAAGAATGTGGGACTGGCTTCGGGGACCCTTGGGCACGGCGCTGCGCGACCCCATAGCGGGCGGCACAAACTACCTCAACGCATACGACCTGCGCTCCGGCGTGCTTCGGCGGACGGGCAAACCACGGCCGCCTCCTGGCGAGACTATCGAGCCGTCGGCAACCGCTCTAGACCTCAGGCCTTTTCCGCAAAATCCTTCTTTTCCTAGCTCCCGGGTGCTGAGCGAGGAGCTGCGGGAGAAGATTTACCAGAGCATCGAGGTGGAGAAGCAGTCGATACAGGACGTGTGCTCGACGTATGGCGTGACGCTGCAGCGGGCGGCGGCCGTGGTGCGGTTGAAGGCCTTGGAGAAGAAGTGGGAGCAGCAAGTAAGTCGCCTCTGGTTCCATCACCCCTTACCCAATGATGAGACAAAATACGATTAGTCTTTCCGACTACTCCATGGAGACACTTGCCTATTTATTCTGAGCACACAAATTCCCCCTCAATCAATTCAACGTGGCGTGGACGAACAGCACCGCTAACCAGGCCCAGGAAAAATTCCTCGCCAAACCCTACTCGCGCGCCGTCCTCGACATGCTTCCCAAGACCGAGCTCGCCCGCGACCAGCGCGACCAGCAGGACCACGAATCGACGGCCGACCTGCCCGTGCACGCCGCGACCAAGACGCAAATCTTCTGGCCAGCGCCCGAATCGAGCCACTTCACGCGCGCCGACGCGGCCAAGATCTTCGACAAGGAGCTGCTGCCGGCCGACGAGCGCATCCCGATGCCCGAGCAGATCGACGCGGCGCGCGACCAGCTGATGGGGCTGTCGGCGCGCGAGCAGGGCGAGCGGCACGTGCAGCGCCTCCAGGCGCTCGAGGCGCAGCGCGCGCAGGAGAAGAGCGCCGCCGAGGCGAAGGCCCGCGCCGTCAAGCGCGTGCAGGGCCGCCGCTTTGATTTCAAGTTTGAGGATGTCAGCGTCGATGATGCGGGCGTGGATGGCAAGAGCCCGGATGGTGTCGGTTGGCGCTATGGCATGCCGCACGAGGACCGCAAGAGGGGCCAGTACAAGCACCCCAAGCGCGTCGAGGCATAGTTGGCTGTGGTGGAGGGATGCTGGCGGGCTGGCTGGCTTGTTTCCCTCACTTCTCTTCAATTGTTCTATAGACCCACCTACCACGCGCGCTCTTTTTCTGGGCGCGTACGGCATGGCATGATGACATGAGACAAGGCGACGTTGCCATCACTCGTCGCTCCCGTCTCCTCGATGAGCCGGCCGTCTTTTTAAATCACACTCCATTACGTCGACGAAGTTGATGACCTCACCTTGTCTCTGAATCTCTATGCCTTTGGCCTCTTTCTTTCCCTCTCGCCTTCCTCTGCCTCCCTCTGCCCTCTCTCTCTCTCCACGCGCCTCAGCCGTTCGCTCCCCGCGGCCCTGTTTGCCTCGTACACCCTACCCTGCCCACGTCTGAATGACTGCGGCTGCCGCTGCTGTGGCAGTAGCAGCAGTACCGGAAAGCAGCGAAAAGTGGAAGATTCTCGACGAAGTGAAGTGAACTGACGCCCCCCTTTTTTCTTTCTTTTCTTTCCTTGGAAATTCCTGCCACCCCCCCCGCCTCCTCTCTCTGAGCAGCAGGTCTCGCGCCCGCATCGCCCTTGTCGCCAGCTGCGCGCCCGACTGTCGCGCCGGCTAGCTTCGCTGCCGGACGTGCTGTGGAAGACTGTCGCTGCCGCCGCTGCTGCTGCTGCTGCTGCTGCTTAGGCAATGTCAAATGTCGAGGCCTGGGCTTCTGCGGCGAGCAAGGCAGGTGCGCGGGTGAGCTCGCCGCCGCAACGCGTGGGGTGTCTCGTCAGAAGAAGCCGCGCGGCGGGGGCCCTTCTTTCTTAAATGTAGCAACAGTAGACTTTCTCTTCGTCAGTGAACTTTCCGAAAGACCATTTATCAACAAACCCACTGCTCGACTCCAGTAGCTTGGTGTTTGTTCTCTTCTATTCTGTTCAGGTCTTTCACATGCGTGCGTCGAACGAGCTACGTTCCGGTCAGTCGGCCCTCTGGCACCTCACTTAAGTTCCACGGTCACATCGCATCGCCCTGCCTTCTCCTTTCTCTCTCCAGCCCGTGCGAGCGCCTCGCCAATCCAAACGACGCGAACGCGCTTGTGATCGGGCCATATCATCTGTCCGGTGGCGGCCGGCGTGGCCCAGGCCCTCCTTCCTCTCTTACAGCCCATCGCAGAACAATGAGATGGTAAACCGTCATTTCTGTAAGGATCGCGCCGACCTGACTCCTTGTACTCATCCATCCCACCGGCGCCAGCAGGCGCGGCAAACCCAGTCAGCACCCAAAGGCTCAATGTGCTTGCTTGCATCCCATGGCGAAATCTGCTGGTTTCTGGCATGCTGGATTGGATTGGATTGGCGCAGTTCGTTCCAGCAAGAAGCGAAGCCGGTGCGTGCCGCTGTTGACGTCGCGCTGGAGGTGCTAGAAGAGGAAGTCGTGCGGCGGCCGCTTGTTCATGAGGTATGGGGGGAGGGGGGGGGGGGGGGGGGGGGGGGGGGGGGGGGGGGGTTGTTGAAGGCGGCGGGACCCGCGGTTGCGTTGCCTCGGAGAAAGCCCCTAACGGACTACCATGCCAATCACAACTGACGTCACGTCACCTACATCGGACGGGAGTGAAGCGAGGGCCAGCATCTGAAAAAGGGGTGTCAGTATACGGGCAGCCTTTCTGGACGGTTGATGGTCAGGAACGGGCAAGGTACCTGGTAGTTTGCGGTCGGATTTCGCCACATTCAGTGGTGGTTTCTCCGCACGCTGAGTTGGTGCTCAGGTCAGGGACGGTGCAGGTCAGGCTTTTCGCGGTTTGCGGTCACGTCTCGCACGCTCGACGATGCCCAGGAACGGCGTCAAGTCTCAGATGTCGGTGACGGGGCTCGGTGCAGTGCTGAGTCCCTCTCAGGGCCAGTCACGCTCAGGAGCGAAGGAGCGCGACTCGTCGAACGTGGTAGAAGTGACGGCGGCGGCGAGATGCGGCGAGCGGCGACGGTGCTGGCGAGAGAGGATTGCTGCACTGACTGAGAGGCGCCAGGTTGCTCAAGTGGAGCGGAAGACATTCGCGGGAGGGCTTATAGTCAGGTGGGAGGTGTGCGGTGTGCTATGGCAAGGTGGATGAGTCGAGAGTTCGTGTTATGACACCAAGCGGCGGCGAAGATGTTGATGGGAGGTGTGCTGCGCGCCGGCGACGACGACAAGACGTGCCGGTGACTTGCGGGGTTTGGCGAGCGCGCGGTCAGCACATCGCCCTGGGCACCAGGCTCACTACTTCAGATGTCTGGTCTGGCAGTGCGCAGTTGGGCGAGTAGGTAGGCGCGGTGGTGTGTCAGTTCTTCCAAAACGGGGGTCATTCTTTGCGAGGAGGGTAAGGGGTCAGGGGGCAGGCATTCAGCGGCGCAGTCTCAGTGAAAGCAAGCAACACTACCATTGCACACACCTTGCTTTTGCGAATCTGTATTGTTTCTTACAGGTAGGCTTGATTGTCGCGCAACGCGTAGGACACGCCTCTCCTCTCGCAAACGCTAGAATCTGTCCTGCAATGTAGAGCGCCGGGCACTCCCGCCGTTCTGCAATATGTTTTGCGATGTGAGCCTGAAGGCTTGTAGACCCATGCGCAGACCCATGCGCAGTATGCTGTCGACCAGTTCGACAATCGTGGTAAAGGGCTGCGATGGCATGGCTCCGGACAGTTCAAGAATACCGCTGCGCTATACTCTTCGACATGGAAAAAGGGGGGTTTCCGTTGGATGCGGGAGTCGCCCTCGTAGACCATGTGGATGATGGCCCGCACCGCAGCAGGCTGTGCTGCGTGTAGGTCAATGCCGTTCGTGTCGACTACTTCGCCTTCTATCAGCAGCCATCAGGACAATGTTCGACGAAAAGGAAGGACTGGTTGCAAACCGTGGCTCTATTCGCGGAGTCTAAAGCCTTGCAGAGAACGTCGTTCCGAGAAGTTCTGAAAATAAACGATTGCTCCAGGAGGCCAGGTACGCTCTTCATGAAAGGGAAAAGGCATATTGGTGGAGCTGACCGACCGACCTGAGAAAAGGCGCCTAGCCGGTTCCTCTGTTGACCAGGATGCACGCATGGCGCAGATCAATGATCCTGGAAAGAGTTATTGCCCCCTGAACGACCAACGGCTCCGGTCAACGACCTTGCATCAACGACAGCTTAATTCACAGAATTTGCAGAGGCATGGGCCGTATGGCAAGCTTTCTGCCGCTGTTGAAAGCATGATAGGGGAGAATACGGTTTGGCCCTACAGTACTGGATGCAGAGTGAGTGGCTTGAAAGGGGTGCATGCGAGCGAGCATCTTTCGCTTCCTCCCGCGAGGCTTGCAGGGGGCTACCTAGCACCGGACTTCCGCGGAAAAGCCAAACCTCAACGTCAACGGGCATGGCACAGTGGAGGCCGGACTCACGGACGCTAGGCACGGTCGAAGCAGCAAAAACAGCCACAGTGGGAGACAGAGGACGCGAGCGCAGTGATGAGGGCGTTGCTGATGGCGTGCACCGCGCTCGTGCGTGGTGGACTGACTGATGACGGACGAACTGCACACGACGCACCCGGTGGAGGAACTGCATCATAGCCGTTGGGGTGCGGGCGGATGTTGAGTGCGTGGAGATAGCGATGAGTCAATTCCGCGCGGGGAATAAGAAAACGCTCTGCTTGGAAGCTTGATCCCTGGGGAATTCCCTTGCCATTTCGAGGCGCCACCCGAATGTATTGTACGGGCTTTGCTGAACTCATAATCCAGACGTTCGACCTGGGCTCCTGTGCCTTACTTTGCTGTCCACCGTTCAATTCCAGAATGACTAATCTTTTTCCTCCTGTCAAACGGGCGAGAGGAGCTCCTGCCTGTTGCCATGCATCGTCGGAGCAAGCTAATATTCATCTCTGCCTATGAATTTTGTCCCAATGTTCCCTATAGCTACTCCTATTGCAGATATCGCAGGTGAAGCTTGTGTCTTTCTGGTATGTCGTCACGTCCATGATTTTGAGGCTTTGGCAGTAGAAAATGGGGCACCAAAGTGTCACCACAGACGCAGATCCAGCGGCTGCGGGCGCTTTATGTTGCGCGTGCATGGCATGGACCACGTCTTTGGCGAACGCGGGAACATCGCCCAGAGTATCGTTGAAAGCCGGGTCATCGACGATGTCATCCATCTTGCGCACCGCCGCGTCCACAATAACGTCGCGCAGACCGCGGTCCTGTTCAACAGTGCCTTCATAGATGCTCTTCACGGCGACGCGTAGCATGGGCAAGTGAAACATGCCGTCTGCGCCTTCTTTGAAACGCGACACAGCGGCGTCCTTCAGGTTCGTTAGCTGGTACATCTCGGCCGCGGCGAATACGTTGATGCTGGCCATGAGCTCTTCATTTGGGTCTGGGCTTTTGGGGCAGACGCCGTGGTACATGTATTCGAGGATGGAGCGGACGACGGAAGGGCTGATATCTTGCAGTTCAATCGTGTTGGTGCGTGCTTCCTGTGTCGGTCCGCCGCTGGTCAGTGACTTGAATGAGTGCGGCGGCGCATGGGTGAGGCCGCGTAAGGAGGGAGCACGTGCCTTGAAGCCGTTGATGTCGTCAAAGGCGCGGGAGAAGTACTCGCTCTGTGTGCACACGACTGCTTTGTGTATGTGGAAGGTCTGATCACCGCAAACGATCTTCGCATCTGAGTAGCGGCCGGACTCGAGCAATCTGGGCGGGCAAGGTCAGTCAAACCGCCTTGTGGAGGGGCTGCTCCACATTCTGCTTACCCGCTGATAGACTGACGAACATGGCGATCTCCAGGAGTTGAAGACTCCATGATGTTGATTTGGGATGGTGAGTGGATGGGGCAAGGGTGGGAGGTGACTGATGGACAGTGATGGGCAGTTGAAGAGGTGACGCGAGCCTGCGCTCTCTGCAGGTGCTTTTCCTTTGGCACGGTTGCGTGCTGCAACGACCAAAGAAAAGAGAGTGCCAATTTGGCGTTGGGCGCAGCGGGCGGTGCTTGTGCCGTGGGCGTTGGCTCCCCTGTCTCGTGCTGGCAGCGCCTGAGCTCGCTTGGTTTCTCTCGCGACCGAGACTACGCAACCTGAAGCGGAGTTGACTGCAAACAGAGAAAGGCAAACAACAAACACGATCTTTTTGGTAAATCTGCTCTGCACGAGAGGAAGCTCCCAGAACAGTGACAACGACCTTTTCGCTTTGTGCGCTCCTTTCTTACTGAAAAGAAGCCTTCAGAAAGTCATCCAGCCGATCCTCGGAACAGCCAAAAAACAGCAACAACAGCCCGCCCTATGCTCTGCAGCCTTTGTGTTTGGCGCTCCTCCATCCTTCTCCAAACTGTTGAATAAGGATGTGTTTGGCTGATGAGCTTTGGCGAGCGCGCCGCCCAAAACATCGACCCTGAAATCTGCTCCTCCATCATCGTTCAAAGCCCTAGCTGCTGTGAGCCTCAACGGAAAGGAAAAAACGTGGAGAACGCATACAGGGTATTGTAACGATCGATCGGCTACCCCCTTAGTAACGGGAGTGTATTAATGCTCTTCCAGACAACAGTCGACTAAAGACAGCAAATCCGAGCCCGTAAAGGTTTTCTAATAGCAGGGGGGATGTCAGAACAAGCAACCTGCGCAACCATGCGCCTAGCCCGCAGAGTAGAATACCTTGAACCTGGGATTCTTAGCCCAGCAACTGATGGAGTCCCTCCACAGGTGAGTCGTGCGCAGCTAGTCCATAGTCCAGGCACGTCCGCGGTGCGCGCCATTAGCAACGGAACTGTTGGTGGTCCTATATAACAACACCAAGCAGTCTCCTGTCACGTCATCTCAGCTACAGTTTACCTAGATAACTATAGCTTATCTAGATAATAACTTACTACTTTAGTTAAGATATACTTATCTATTAGCTTTACACATCTTAATAAGTTTAGGACTTATTAGTAGTTAGTACTAGCTACTACTCCCCCTAGCAGTTTTAGTAGTATATAGATAGCTCTTAAAGTAGCCTTAAATAGAGTCTTTAGTTCTCTTATCTTACTTTATCAGGTTATAAGCCCTTATATTATATATATAAATTACTTATCTAGCTTATTTTAGTATTATACTATAATACTATCTATATAATTATTACTAATAGTTATTTTATTATTTTATTATTTTATCTTTTATTATCTTATATAATTCCTACTCTTTAGTAAATTTATTAGTATTATCTATTTCTATAACTCTAAATAATATACTAATAGTTATTATTTTTATTATAACTTTACCTTCCCTTCCTCCCTTATTATCTAGTAGTTTAGGCTTTACTACTACCTCATCTTCTATACTAGCTAAGTAGGCTAAGGCTAAAGAAGAGGTAGATCTAACTATAAATAATAGTAAGTTTAATATCCCTTTAAAGAATATCTAGCTACTTAAAGGCCCTACTAACTAGGTAACCTTTAAGATAATAGTTAAGATAAGGCTTAGTCTATTCTATTATACCTATCTACTTAAGAATAAGCTAAAAAATACTACTAATTATAAGAAGGATATATATATTATCTACTAGTTTATAATAATTATTATACTTCCTATTATAATAGTACTATAGGGGTATACTAGTTTAGCTTACTCTATATAGTAGAAGCTTTATAATATATATAATACTAAGGGTATCTTCTCTAAGGCTAATATTATTAAGGACTTTATCTTCTATTAATATAGTAATTTTATAATAGTAAAGGAATTCTATAATACCCTATATAAATAAAGGTAAGCCTATATTAGCTATATCTAATAGTAAGTTAAGGACTAGATTCTCTATATTCTACTTTTAGAAAACTTATAGGATAATATTCCTATCTAGTATATAACTTAGTATATAAATTAGTATAATAAGAAGGAGATACCTAAGTTTAAGGATCTCTTCTATACTATAACTAATAAGATTAAATATACTAGTAAGAATAGTACTATAGCTCTTATTATTTATACTAGTTAGTAGTCTACTAAGTAGTCTAAGTCTAACTATACTACCTATAATTACTATAGAAAGAAGGGGTATATTAAGGCTAAGTATAGCTATTTTTACCTTAAATACTATCCTACCTATTAGAAGCTAGTATTAGGGGTATTCTATATACTAGATAATTAAGTCTCTAAACTACTAATAGTAGTAATAGTAATAATAATATTAATAACTAACCCTCTAGTATAAGGTATAAACTACTTTACTACCCTATACCTATATCTAGCTTTAATAAAGGATAAATAGATTATTAATACTAGGGCTAATACCTACTATATACTAAATTTAACTAAGCTAATAAACTACTTATAGTTTATATAGCTAGTCTAGATATATAGTTTAGGTATAGTAATAGCTATTAGCTATAGTAATACTATACTCTACTATCCTATAAATAGTATAGTTAATACTCTTATAATAGAGGGTATTCTATATATTCTAGTACTAATAGTTAGTCTTATCTTAGCTTTAAAACTTAAGTAGAAGGGACTATACCTAGATTAGCTTATCTCTATATTATAAATATAAAACTATAGAATAGCTATTATAGCTTACTCTAATAGTTTAGGGGTAAATATTCTAATAGTTATTAATAATAATTATATAGTATAAGTATTTACTATAGCAACTCCTCCTATAGTAATATATAAGATATAGTACTAGTAATTAGGGTATATCTATACTAGCGCGCTTAATAAGCTCTAGTACTAGGGATAACTTATTATTACTAGTAACTAAGACTTCTATTATAAATCCTACTATATAGCTAAGTCCTACTAGATAGTATTATATAAACTAATACCTTAAGTAGATATACCCTTTAGACGCGTCTATATTAATATATTTAGACTACTTATAGTTAGCTATAATAGCTACTATTAGGAGGTGGTATTTATAGATAACTACTTATATCTATAATACTTATTAGTTATAAAGACTAAGGGCAACGCCTTTAATAGTATTTAAAACTTTAGTAAATAGACTAAAACCTAGTTCTAATATAAGATCTAAGCCCTCTAAATAGATAATAGCATAGAGTTTAGCGGCTAAAAGCTACTAGTATAGGTAAAGATAGAGGGTATTAAGGTTAAAAAGATAGTACTATACTTATCTAAGTAAAATAGTATTAGTAAGTTATCTATATACCTTATTACTAATATAGCCTACTCTATAAGTATTATATTAAATATACCTTAATTATTATAGATAGAAGCCTATTAATATATAGTATATCTTCTTAACTATCTTCCTACTTATATACTTAATAGTAAGATACTAGTTAATATTTTTAATAATACTATTAGTAGGTATAAGGATATCTAGTTACTAGTACTAGTCTTTAGTATTACTATATATACTTATATTCTAGCTAAGAAGCGTCTTAAGAGCGCTAAATTTAATATAAGAGTAAAGAAAGGATAGTTTATTAGCTATAACTATAAGTATATCTTCTAGGTATATCTCCCTTAAATAAACTAGGTTATCTATACTTAGGATATATATTTTAGACCTCCTTAGTAGCTAGACTTAATAGCTACTATAAATAATATAGAAGATAGAAAAGTTAAGAATAGTAATAATAAGATACTTATTATATATTTTATATTAAAAATAGTTTAAGATACTCTTAAAGGCAATACTAAAGTAATCTATAATATAGTAGAATAAGTAATTAAAGTAGTAGAGAGGTCTAATATAGGTAGTATAAATATTAGTAGTAGAGGTAAGGAGGATGTATTTATAGATATTATACTATTAATAGATAAAATAGATTAGATTAATATCTCTCTAGCTAATAAATATACTAGATTTAATAATTTAGTACTTACTAATCTAACTTTAACTCTACTACTACCCTTACTATCTCTATTACCTATACCTACTCTATTACTAATAGCACTATTATAATACCCTTAGTAGATTTATACTAAGATATAATTCTTTAATAAGAAATATAGTTTAGATAATACTTAACCTCCTTAATTATCTACTTACTATATATATACCTTTACTACTATAGAAAATACTACTTATTACTAATAAGATACTATCTCTACTAATAAGGTTCTACCTTACTTATAGTATAAGGCCCTTATAGGGCTAAAATCTATCTATTAGAGACCCTCTATAGATAAGTAGATATAGGAGTTAACTAATACTAGTACCTTTAAAGAGACTAACTATCTATTAGATAGCTCTTAGGTACTACTACTATAATAGGTCTAGGTCTATAAGCTTAATAAGCTAGGTAAGAAGGTTATCTATAAGAGCTATATTATAGTTTTAGGTAATCTTTAATATAAGGGATTTAATATATCTAAAGTATTATTATTAGTTATTATATTTCCTACTTTTATACTATTTTTAGTAATTAATATCTATTATTACCTATTTTATAAGTAAGGGGATATTAAGATAGCCTTCCTTAATATACTACTAAAAGACCTAGTCTATACCTATATACCTCCTAGATACTAGGTCCTATAATAAGTTTAGCATCTCTAAAGAGCCTTATATAGCTTATACTAGTTACTACTTACTTAGTTTTAGTACCTCTATAATTTCTTATACTACCTAGGTTTCTACTCTCTCCCTTTAGAACCCTATATTATAAGATACTAGGATAAGCTTATATTTATCCTTATCTATATTAATAATCTCTATATTACTACTAAAACTAAGTCTAAAGTTAATAAAATTATCTTACTACTTAATACTAAGTTCTACTTTAAAGATATAGGCTAATTATATTACTTCCTTAGTCTTTATATTAATTAATATATAAATAGTATAATTATACTATTCTAAGGTAGATATATTTAAAACGTTCTTATATAGTTTAGTATAAGTAATACTATATATATTCTTATACTAATAGATTCCTATAAATTACACGCATATAATAGTAAGAACGACCTAGACTATTAATAGCTTTATAGTAAGATTATTAGCTTACTTATATAGTATATAATAAGATACTACCTAGCTATTCTTTTCCCTACTACTTATCTCTTATAATATACCTATAACCTATTAAATAAATACCTTACTACTACTTACTAAGTCCTTTAATACTTATAGGGTATATATAATTATAGAATTATTCTATATCCTAGTAATAATAGCACTCTTAGCTTATAAATCTATATAGATACTACTTTTACTAATAATCTAGATACTTATTAGTCCTTATTAGGCTATATTATTATAGCTTTAGGTGGTTTACTATATATAAAGAGTAGGAGATAGAAGCTTATTAGTATATCTATAATAGAAGCTAAGTTTATTAACCTTACTCTTACTATTAAATAAGCTATCTAGATAACTTAAGTTCTTATTAAAATAGGTTATAAGGGCCCTAATACTTAACTAATCTAGCTCTATAATAATAATAAGAACGCTATCTAATTTACTAATAGTATAGAGTTTAATACTACTATAAAATATATTAATCTATACTACTAGTATATTAAGTAGGTAGTTATAGATAGAACTATAACTATCTCTTATATCTCTACTAATAAGATAATTATAGATAGGCTTACTAAAGTATTAGTAATAGTTAAGTACTACTACTTTTATAACCTTATTAGGTATAGACTAATATAGTAAGTTTTCTATTTAGTTAATATAACTACTTATATATCTACTTTACTATAACTATCTCTTTTCTTATCCTAGGGGGTGTATTAGTAGTCCTATATAATAATACTAAGTAGTCTCCTATTATATCATCTTAGCTATAGTTTACCTAGATAACTATAGCTTATCTAGATAATAACTTACTACTTTAGTTAAGATATACTTATCTATTAGCTTTATATATCTTAATAAGTTTAGGACTTATTAGTAGTTAGCACTAGCTACTACTCCTCCTAGTAGTTTTAGTAGTATATAGATAGCTCTTAGAGTAGCCTTAAATAGAGTCTTTAGTTCTCTTATCTTACTTTATTAGGAACTCCATCATCGCGTGCGCGTCCTCTACTTATATAATATAACTAATGCTGCTCTAACTAATACTGCTCTATCTAGACCTGCCTGGCATTTATTAGTAACTCGTTTACATCGTTCCGCACTTTAGTAAAGGAGTTTACTGCTACCATTCTCCAACTCCTTCTTATATTCGTCGACTAAAAGAAGGCCGGCCAAGAAAGAGCGGCGGAGCAAGCCATTGTCTTTCTACGCAATTACGGTGGTGGTGGGACTATACTTCTCGGGCAACGGCTTCTAGGACGATAGTACCAGGAATATCCTTGCGAGCTTGAGGCCAATTCAAACCTCCCTTCGTCGCCGTCCGTGTTAGAAATCCTCACATCAGGCCTATGGCGTGTCTAGGTCATGATATCTCTTGCATGGGCTTACAGTTATCTCTTGCTTGCACGGAGAAAAATGATGTCATTGCATCTTTTCGAAAAGTGCCTCACCTCGCCGCCGCGCGTGTGACTCGCCTCCATTTCTCGCCAGTTCTCCACCGCAGTCCTTGCTCCAGCCCTGCTCCCAGTCCACCGTCCACAGACGGTAGCCCGGGGAAAAGTCAAGTCCAAACATTTTACGCCACACCCGACCAGGGCATTCTAGCATCGAGTCTCTATCCAACCGAAAGCGCATAACTAGCAGCTCTCTAATCAAATCACTGCTGCGTCTCACTTCCGGCAACGCCCTGAGCTCCTCCAAAAATGCCGCATCTCACAGCTAATGCGACGGACTATCCTATGGACTTACATTGAAAACAGCGTGCAGCTCCCCCGTACACTGGAACTCCTCCTACATGAGCTCCGCATCCGCACCGAGTCGGCCGCTCGCTGGAGCTGTCATTTGTAAACCACAATGGTAATCGGCTACTCGTATTATATTCTAATGCATTGCGTAGCAGTCCGTTGCGAATTATAGACTCCCCTATCCCAGGATTATGCCTCCAAACGCTGAGCTTTTTCAGACATCTCCACACGCCGGTTTCGAATCCTGGACGTCGGCGGATTCTCCCCCACAGTTCTGAATCGGGACTCTGCGCGATACTTCTACCGCTATCCACTTAGTATAGCAAACACCGACAGACTCGCGCTAATGCAAGCCGTGTAGCACTATATCGCTATCCCACTAACGCCGCCTATGAGCTGTCCACACTGCATCCATGCCTCGGGCTTTGCTAAGGCAATCGGCTCCTGAACCGACTATATTTTTAGAGAAGTAACGTCTCTTTTTAGGTTTCCTCCGTTCTAACGCACCGCCGATGATCCGATCTGCTTCTTGAAGGGGCGGGGTATCTCAGGTTATACCATATGGCGAATCAATCACCTATGGCCGCTAACTATTTAAATCAGGTCTCCCATCAGGTCGTTCTACAGCTCGGCCTCTCTTCTTTACTTCCACCCCACCATTCTTTGATATCCGCTTCTTGTCTTTGTTTAGCTCCTGTTGCGGACCCTCGATGGCCTTACGGGAGACAATGGTATCCGTACAGGGGAGAGTCCCCTCGGTGAATCCACGGTTGTGCACCGAGTATTTCAAGTTAAACTTCCATGAATATTGCGACTATTGCAATAAGGAAGACTTGGGTTGAGGGGTCCGGCCTGAAAGCTTGACATGCGTTAGTATCCCACTTCGGCGTTGGTTTTAGGAGTCGACTAATTTTCTCAAGGTTTCTCGTGTCGTGTGGACCGAAAAAGAATGATGTCAGCAGTCAGGCCACGCCGGTTGTCCCACTGCATCCGCTTCTCTCGGAAGGATGCAACCCAACACTTGGTATTCAGGTTCGTGGATGGACGGCGCCTTCACCTGGATCATCAGAACGCATGTGGACGACCAATACTGTGGTACTCAAATATCTCCAAAGAAACGACGGTCGAAACAGACCACTGCATCATCAGCAGACTTTGGAAGGTCCAGCGCCCACCCAGTGTTCACACTGCAAGCCGACCAAGCGCGTTCACTTCTGAGAAGAAAACCAAGAATCCCGCTGCGATTCTTGCATGGAATATTGCAAAAGGAACAATGGTCGGGACAGACCGCTGCACTACGAGCAGAAGTTGCAGCATCAGGCTTCAATCCAGTAGCCGCAGTGCGCACGCTGCGACTCGATCAGGCGCGCCAAGCAGAGGAGCTGTCGAAACTCCGGGCCCGGCACGTAAATACTTGTGCTTCTTGGCCTTGCCCGTCTTCATGGTCGCTGCGATTTCCCGCTCTGTCTTCCACCAATCCACTTGGACGAGTAACGTACCAGCGTTGCCACCTGGTTGTCGAGCTTATCGGTGAGCCTCACCTCGGCGGCGTTCTTGGTTCGCCGTAGAAACTCCCACGAAGCGAAGTATCGCGTCCATGTTCGACTTGGAACCGCTCTGGCCAAGACTGCGTATCTTCAGCATTGCGTTCTGCGAACCCTGAGCCACGTCCTTCCCACGGGGTATCCACACTGTGCCCGGCATGCGAATATGCACGGTTCCAATCCCAAATTGCTCAAAGATTGCTGGGCTCGAACGTTCCTCCGGCCGCCCTACGCCCTGTCTCGTCCATTTGGGTATAGCGCGAATGACAAACGGCAGTTCGTGGCAAAGCCTTGCCTAGGGGACAAGCACCGGTGGTTGAATGTTCGATCTCCAGTTCGGGATTGATCTGGACCCACCAGGTCGACTCGCCACTCCCGGCGTCTTCAGCTGCCGATGCTGCCGTTGTCTCCTCTTCATTCCGTACGGTTGCTCGTCGGTGGTGAAGACTCGCTGCTGCTTCAGGGGTCTGTCTCGACCGTTATGCTACCGCCGGTAGCCGTCGTATGGGTCGGCATGTCATAGACGCGAGAGGGAAAGGTGAAGACCGGGTGGAGAGATTTAGGCAGGCAGTCGAGGCCTGGGAGCAGATCTGCGTCGACTGCCTAAGGGCGAGAGCATTCATGCTGGATGTTATCCCTGAGGCCAAGCCACCTACATCAACCATTTCAATCGGGTGTAATGAAATTCGAGCAGTACTCGGCCTGCTTCACCAACGGTTTACCACAGAGATTCTGTCGTAAGTTCAAGCGGCGTGACAGGTCCGGGTATGGGCCGGTCTACGGTGCGGGTAGAGGGTGGGTTAATGCCAAGTGCAACTTCCTCCACGCCTTCAAGATGGTCGTGTCGGCCGTCATTGATGACAACGAGATGAGGAAATGGTTGCAACAGGTCATGACTTGCAACTTCTGCTATCAATACCGCAAAGATCATCATGTACTACACAGCATCACATGTAATTAGTTCACTTCGGCCCCCCAAAAAATGAAAAACTTATTCAAAAGCTTCACATGTGCATACCGAGGTGAGAGTTTCATATGAGTATTCCACAGTGGAAAAGCAGCTGTCGTACGTAGATCAGCAGAGTTGAGGCACAGAGCCAGTTCTGTACGTCGCAGCGAGCGGAGGAACAGACCGGGGGGTGTCTCGCTAGGGATCATCGTCGTGCAAGACCCAAGTTATACACACGATTCTGACCTCCCGCAGATCATATCCATCCACGCAATATTGAACGCGGCGCTTTGAACGAGGATTTTCTTGCCCACTTGATCATCGAATAAAGGCAAACAATCAAAAAGCTAGACAGACAGGCAGAATGACGTGTCATGGGCTACATCACATTTGGGATATCTCGGAAAGTGGACGCGGACTCTCGCTTGCCGGCTCGTCTCTGCTCATAACGAAAAGAAAGAAAACATCATCACAGATATACCACCCAGCCATACCCAGCTTACTAAACCTCCGCCTCAACCACTCTCGTCACGCCCGTCGCCTTCGCAACGTCCTGAATAGTCTTCTCATCCGCAAACCGGTCGTGCGGCACCCACTTGGAACTATTCTGTGGCGTCGTCTCCTGGAGCATCTGATCGACCTGCTCCAAACTCAGGCCCTTGGTCTCGGGAACCATGAAGTAGGCAAACAGCGCGCACAGCGTGCACGTGCTGCCCCAGACGAAGAAGACTTTGGGGCCAAGATTCCCCTGGTCGGCGTCGACCATGTACGGCGTGACGTAGCCGAGCACGAAGTTCCAGAGCCAGTTGCTTGCCGTGGCCAGCGCGACGCCCTTGGCGCGGATGGGCAGCGGATACACCTCGCCGATGACGACCCACGCCGCGGGACCCCACGTCGAGGCGAAGAAGAAGATGTAGATGCACACGAAGACGATGAGCACAATACCGGCGGCGTTGGAGCCCGGCGCCGCCGTGCCGACGATGGCCACGATGAATTCTGCGAACAGCATGCCGACGGCGCCCCAGATGAGCAGCGGGCGGCGGCCGAACTTTTCGATGGTCCAGAAGGAGACGGGCGTCGAGACGACGTTGACGACGTTGGTGATGACGCTGTAGAGGAACGAGTTGTCCATGCCGACTTGCTGGAAGAAGGTCGTACCATAGTACCTGCAGCGATTGTCAGTCCATTGATATTCTCCGGTGAAGTCAGGGGGTGCTTACATGATAAAATTGATACCAGTAAACTGTTGGAAGCACTGCATGGCTGTACCCAGGACAACACGGCGCAGGTTACCACCGGGGCTCCAGCCGCCGCTGAAGCAGTCCGCCCACGACGTCTTCATGAACTCCATTTCGTGGCGGTAGTTGGCAATGAGCTCGGCCAGCTCGGCCTGCACGTATTCCGAATCGGCCGGCTGTCCGCGCAGCGTCGCCAGTGACTTGGCCGCCGCCTCAATGCGGTCTTTCTTGACGTAGTAGCGCGGCGACTCGGGGAGTAAAGCAAGACCACCAGCCAGGATGATGGCCCATAGGAATTGGATGGCAATGGGAATTCGATAGCTTCCCGAGTCCATGCGGTTGTGCGTGCCTTGTGCGACGCAGGAGGCGAGCAAGAGACCAATAGTGATGGCGAATTGGTAGCCAGAGACGATCGCTCCCCTCACGGCTTTAGGGGCAATCTCGGACATGTACATGATGATGGTGGCAGAGACGAAACCGACGCCAAGGCCTGCGATGATGCGGCCAGCAACAAGGAGACCGACTTCGGTCGAGGCGACTTGGAGAATGACACCGACGGAAAAGATGCCGCATCCAGCAATGACAGTGTCACGGCGGCCTATCCAGTCCGAGACTGAACCAGCGAAGAGAGCACCAAAGAAGGTTCCGGCTGACAGGATGGAGGTGATGAGAGATTTCTCCCAGGTATGATAGAGATATCCGTTGTATGCGTTCGTTGTGTCGGTTGAGCCTGGGTGGCCAAATTCTTGCTTGAAATAGTCCATTGCGAGGACACCGCTAATATAACCCTGCACGCCGTCAGGATGATTTCCATCACGACAACAGTGAATTTACCGAGTCATATCCAAAGAGAATACCACCAAAGGCGGCGAAAGCGCAAAGCAGGTAGGCCTTGACAGTGACAGGAGCTGGGAAAGGTCAGCGCAGCCCCAACATGGTCATTCCCAAGCGTAAACATACCCTCCACTCGGGCATTGAGCCCCTGGTCGCGGTTCGACTTTGGCGAGAACTTCATGATTGCAGAGAAAGTCTCACGACACTTGATGGTGGAAAAGACAAAGGACAAGGTCTGAATTTAAAGCAGAGAACAAGACTTCCAGGCCGACCGGCACACGACATGCGCCTTCGCAGTGGACGGCTTTGGACGCACAACACCTGACAGGGGTCTGTGCGGGCGACTCGGTGCATTGTGGTCTCGAACACAGGGCAAAACCTCACGTACGGACAAGTGTAGCGACTGTGGCTTTGGGAGTAGGCCCTTCAATCGCTCGCAAGTGGCACAGGGCGCCAGCGGCACCTGTTGATCTGGACGCGCGCGGGGCAATTGGAATGGTAGCAGCGGCGATGTTGTCTTTTCATGGCCGGCGCCGCGCGCCACAGCCTCGTCGGATAGGCCGAACGTGGCCCCCAGGCGCGCCCGAGCCGATGTTCTCGAGCAAAGAGACATGGCGATTTGCCGTGCAACCTTCCGTGTCAGGTCATACGGGCTCTTTTGGCCCGCCGTCAGCAGCGCTGAAGACAGCCGGACGAGGAGGTACTGTACGGTGGTGTGGATGGTGGGTCAACAGGGTGGTGGATCCTTTGACAACGACTCAGATGTAGCCTTGTGAGACATTCTTTCGACCTGAATGCGTTTGTCCCCGGGTCAATTCCAATTTTTCGCTGCTCTTGTGAAGGACAATACTCTCTCTGACGTGGAGGGTGATGCCGTGACGTCGTCGTCGCATGATGTCGAGATAAAGGAGTCTTTGTTCGGGGACGGAGCGAGCGACGTCGAGGGACGACGTCGTCAACGAGGGCTGGTCCGTGCTGCGGGGAAGCTAGCTCTCCACGGGGAAGAAATCCGGGTCTGGGGCAGCCGCTGCACAGGCCACCCACTCCAACGACACCTCGCCCCTCGTCCCCGTCTCTCGTCACTCAATCAATCCCAAATGCCGACCTGTCGGCACTACCCGCCCCTCTGCTCCTCTCTCGCCACGTGTGGTCCGTATCTACCTTCTTTCTGGTCGCCACGGCCGGCCCAAGAGGCATGACCAATCCTTCCGCCTATTTCATCCCAATCCGTGTCGTCTTTAACTCCTCATCTTTGCGGCCATTCTTTCTTTCCCCCGCCTCTCCGCCTTTGCTTCCCCTGTCATCTCCAGTTTCTCGTCCTCGACCGGCCTTCATGCGACTCAGCTATTAATAGCCAAGTCGGTTCCTGGCCCAATCATGTCTTCCACGGAGTCTCTCTTGCCACCGCTGTCGGCCTTCTGCCAAATGACCACCGCGCCGCGCTTCGAACTGCTTTCTAGAAGCTGACGCTCCCCGTAAGCAATAAATCTTTGCACCACCCACCGCCGACGTGGATCAATACACGATCTCCTGAGCACAGCACGCGGCTTGTATGACCCGTCGACCCCAGCAGCTCCTCAGCTCGAAAGCTGTTCGCCCCCTTCTGTTCGCTTGCAAGCGGCCAAATTCCAGCGCCAGATCCGGCTCGCCGCGCAAAAACGCAAGCCAAAAGATGAACGCGTGACCTGTCACGCAGTCTCGTGATGGCCTCTGCTGCCTTTCTTTGTCGCGTTTCTGCTCCCATTGGTCCCGGGCTACAACCAGTCCAGCGAATCAGGGAAAAGGTAGCCTGTTATTGTCCGGCCCCCAGCCATGGCCTCGGAGCCTGACTCGGCTTTAGGCTCGGCCCTGAGGTGATACGACAGCTTCTCAGTCGCCGCAGACACATGTGAAGAGGGGTAGGTCGGTTCTCGTTTTCGTATTGCCTTGCTCGTCGAATGGTTCTGCGATTGCTTTGGAATTGTGGAGAGCTTTCGAATATTTCTTGGACTTGCTGTCGAAAGCCGTGGAATACATGTCAAAGCCTCTTCGTGCGCCGCGTGAAGCTAGTACATGGAGCGCTGAAATACCTGTCATCCAACACTCGAAGACAATCCGCGAGCCATTTTCAGTCTGAAAAGAGAGGGGAATATTCATTCGCTTGCTTGCTTACTCATGGGCCTAATGTGGCGTACGCGATGACTCTCTTGGTCCAGCTTCCAATCGGTCAGGGACCTACCTGCTCATGAACACTCCTCGCTTCCGCTCTGTGGTGCAGCAAACACTGAGGCCGTCGCCGCCGCCGTCGTCTTGGGTAATTTTCAAGAAACGGAGACGCGTTTTGGCTGTTTGGTAGGTTGCTGATTGAACTTTGCGCAGCGTTCATTGTTTGGCGATCTTCTTCATCCAAGAGCAGGAAGGATACGACATCGGGGTTCTGGTTCGAGGTACGAGGGCATTGACGCTCTTGATGTTGTTTCCCGAGCTTGACGGGTGGGGAAAGACGCCGCCTTGGGCAGTGATACCGGAGTGTTCTGAAAAATGTCAGCTTCGCAATCACCTCCCAGCACAAGCAATTGAGCCTCTCGCCCCATGGAAAGAAACTCCTCGCTTGCCAGTGCAAGCCTTTGGTACGTATGAGCAAGCTGATGGACACGTTGGCGCGGCGATGGGGTAGTTGTGGCTAAAGAAGCGTGTGTGAGAGGGGGAAGTCAGTTAAAGGTACGTTGGCTTCCGTGTTATCCAGCTCTTCAGGCGCTTATCCACTTGTTGTGGCAATCTTTTTGGGTGTTTTTCCCCGCCAAATTAACACCTTTGCGTGTGAAAACTGGCAACATTTGTCTGGTGCAAGCGAGTGCGGGCGTATATATGGCGAATGGTGAGTACTTTGCCGTGGCGCCCGCATTTCCAAATGCAGCCTTCCATGCCCCCTGTGCCTTCTGCACTGTTGGTCGATCGCTTGCCGAAGGCGCGTGTAGTTTTTCCGACGACGCGTCGTGCCTCTAAGCAAAACACCACCGCCCGCGACCATCAACTCAAAAAGCTGACGGCACCCTCTCTTCAACTCAAAATCATGGCGCTCTCAAAGGATGGAGATGACTTCCGCAAGTCGATTGGAAAGTATGAGCTCACAGATCTGCCCGTTCACAGCCTTTGCTAAGCATCCAGGCTTTTTGACACCGGCCTATACTCTGACGCCCAGGTTGTCGTCGGCACAACCATCTTCAACGTGCACAAATCTGTCCTTTGTACGCAGAATGCCTACTTCGCTCACGCCTTCGATGTGGCCCATGGATTCAAAGTATGTCCCCTGTAACGCAGCTCCGGCTACCTGTCTGAGAAGTTGCATGAGCTAATCAGACGAATACACAGGAATCCTACACCAGCGTCATCACCATCGAGGAGCCCGCAAACGTTGAAGTCATCAAAGCAATGCTCGAGTATATTTACAAGGGAGATTACACGGTTGCCAGCGATACCGAGGCCCAGCTTGTAGTCGACACCGGCGTTTATGCGGCGGCAGAGATGTTCCGAGTTGAAGGTCTCAAGCAGCTGGCAGCTGAGCGCATCAGCTCGAATATTGACAAAGTCTTCTCATCCTCTAACCTGGCCATCGTTCTCGATAATGTCTACGAGTACACCCCGGAGCACGACCGCCAGGTTCGTGACCTTTTCGCTAAAGCCGCAACAACCAAGATTGAGAGGGAGGGTCTTCTTGGCAGCGCTACCTTCCGCGAGGCAATTAAGGAGAACGGAAACTTCGCGGCGGACATCGTGCTCGCCATGCACAAGACAGTCAACATTCAGGCCGAGGTCACATGCCGGATCTGCACCTCCACGACATTGGTCCCGACGAAGGCCGTGGAGGAGGAGAGGGCTATCCTCTGCGACGGTTGTAACCGCGTCTACGGCTTCCAGTACTGGAACATCAAAGAGTGATCCGCTGCAATCACCAACTGGCTCCGCAACTCGACATTGGCAAAGTCTAGGGAGAGAGTGAGGGACTGGAGGTGAGTCAGCTTTCATAAAGCTTTTCTACAACTGACTAACAAACTTGCAAGTTCTTCGGGCTCTCGGGGGAGCTTGCTGCTCCAGCGTACCTCAGACAGCTTCCCGCACCGGTTCTGTATTCGAAGAGTGATTGCATTGGGATGGGACAAAATGGGGCTACAGACAGGCATCGGGGTATAGGTGGTAGATAAAATGGAACTTCTCCATCTGCATTCATTACTGTCTATAATTTGGGGTAGGGCCCAAGAGCACAGCCTGCCTTGGGGGCTTGCTGGTTGACGCGCTCACGTCATGGACGAACGACCTCCTTCGCCGCCATGAGTTCAACGTCGCCACAACGTAGCGAACGACGTTGAGACACCGAGAGCCAGCTTTGAATCTACACTGCCGTCTACGGGATCGCAGAAATACTCCAGATCCATGGTCTGAAGAAACTCGCAGCTGAGCGCGCTTTCGTTCTCCAACCTCGCATCTGTCGTTGCACTCGTCTACGACTCCACCCCGGACACCGACCGTCGTCTCCGGGACATGCTGGTCAAGTCCGAGAAGCTCAAGATAGAGAAGGAGAACCTTCTCGGCAGCGACACGTTCAACTCATCTATGGAGGAGAATGACACTTTCTCGGCAGACCTGGTTCACGTCCTGTTCGATTGGGTCCAGATAAACTCTGTCAGGGCACTACTGTTGCTCCTTCGCACGCTCGGAAAACAAGGCAGTCAGAGAACAAGGGGCGCTGTGGGTGGATAAGTAAGAAAATGATCACGGCGGCTGGAGGAAGAAGGTAGAAACCAAGCTGCTGCTGAATGGGGACGTATGACAACATAAGTGAGAAGGCGATGGGTGAGCTTGTTGAGACCAGCATTGATGAAGTTCCCTTCTCCTTCTCGCTATTCACATTTTTGAACAAGTCTGTATTTTTGTTTTGAAGCACTACCGAGGACTCAGTGCCAAATGCGGCCGCGCCTGCCTCCTGCGCCTTCGGAGCTTTTGCACCGGAGCCGAAGTCGCGTATATTTTTCCGTCGGCGCGTCGTCTTCCTAACCAAAACAACCACCGCACACCACGGAAACCTCCAAGCTTCAACGAAAATTTCACCGCGCAACCCCAAAACCATGGGGACCTCCGCGGATAATCTCTTTCGCAAGAGCATCGGCGAGTACGTATTGCAAGCAGAACCCCCAGCTCTCGAACAAGTCACTGAAGGCGCTCAGGTTGCTCGATTCGGGTCTCTACGCCGACGTGGAGGTGAAGGTCGGGACTACTACTTTCAAGGCCCACAAGGCCATCCTCTGCACTCAGTGCGACTTCTTTCGTCACGCATTCGACAAAAGCAATGGCTTCAAGGTACGTCCTTTACAAATCTGCCTCAGGTACCCTCGCTCTCCCCAGAGATCAGCTGCTAACCTGAGACGGTGCCGTGCAGGAGGCTGAAACCAACGTCATCGCTCTCGGAGAGCCGACCACTCCCGAGGTTACGCGCGCGATGCTTGAGTTCCTGTACCGTGGCAATTATACCAAGACTCAAGACGCCGAGAGCCAGTTCGTCATCGACGTGGGCGTCTTCATTGCCGGCGAGATGTACATCATCCCTGGCCTGAAGGAAATCGCCTTCACGCGTATCCAAGAAGTTCTCAACAACGTCGTCTACTATTCAACTTTCCCGACCGGCATCGCAAAAATATACGATTTCACCCCAGAAAACGACCGCAGCCTCCGCAACTTGCTGGTTGACACTGCCAAGCTCAAGATCGAGACTGGGGGTCTCCTGCAAAACCAAGGCTTCAACGAGGCCTTGGAGACTTGCAGTGGTTTCGGCAAAGATCTAGTCCATGCGCTCGGCACTTACACAGTCATCTGGGAAGAGTGATGGACGTCTGTTGGGTTCCCAAGACTAAAACATATACGGCGCTGTTGGCCGGTTGGCAGGATCAGGGCGGCGTACGTTGGGAGTAGCTTACACGAATGAATTTTGCTTCTCTTTCACATCTGGAATCGTGTTTTCCTCTTTGATTCAAAAACACCGCAAGAAATATCTCAGTAGTGGTGGGCCTCCGTGGCAGCGTAAGGAGCCCAGCGAACTCAATCACGCTGGAAGATCCCGCCACTCCCGACGTCGTCCGCTCCGTTCTAGCATTCCTACACTGCGGCGAATAAAACACGTGTGAAGACGTTGAGAAGCACTTTTTAATTGGTCTTGGGGTCATGGTGGTCGCGGAAATGTACATGATCCCGAGTCTCAAGGAGCTTGCATTCAGCTACCTTTACGACAATATCGACTAGGCAATGCGATACTCGAGTCTGTCGTCTGCTATGAACAACATCTATAACTTCACTCCCGAGGACGACCACGGCCTCCGCGACCTGCTTGTCCAGACGGCAGTCGCGAAGATTGAGAACGAGAACCTTTTAGCAAGTCAGTCCTTCAACGACGTTCTTGAAGCCTACGGCAAATTCGCGAAGGACATCATCCATGCCCTGCATAAGGCTACCGTCGTCATCTGGGAGATCGACCTTGAGTGCAAGGTCTGCGCGCAAGTCGCCACCATCCCGATCAAGGCCAGGTAGGAGGGCAAGGCTACGTGCTCCTACGGTTGCGATAGGGTGTACGACGCAAAGTATTGGATTTGGATCTGAGGGAGACATCGCCTTTGTGGGTGGTTCTAGAGAATGCAGTCATAAAAATCAACCTCTTCCAATCGGCCTGTCATCAAAGCTGCCTGTGACTGTGCCAGGGCGTGGCCGAGAGGCCGTTGTTTTTCCCGTCGCACCTGCGATGTCCAAGCGCCAACGAAAACCTGCTCGACCAAGCGACTCTTAACGAGGCGGTGAAGAGCAACATTGGATCCACCGAGGGCCTCGCTGACGCCCCTCAGAAATCAAAGAACCAGGAGGAAGCCTCAAGAAGCTGAAGATCGCGTGTAATGTATTGTCCAGGAGGGAACGTGCCAGGAAACTGAAGCGGGCCGTTCAAATGACCACCTCAACTACTCACCAATTACGTCACTCCGCTTGCCTTCGGTCGGTTTCTGGTTCATTCAAACCAGTCCGGAAGGTAGGTGATTTCGCCTCTGAGCAGTTTTCAATTTCCAGCCAGGTCGCTCGCCCTATTTTCACTCAACATGCAATTTGTCGCTGCCCTTGTTGTGTGCGAAGCTCGTCGAATGCCTCGATGTGGTTGGCTCTGACCTATGACGCTTACGTACTATGCTGGATGCGGTGTCCAAAAGGAAAGAGGAAAGAACGAAACATCATTGTTTGTCGACTATTGTTTGTCGACTATTGTTTGTCGACTCCCCATCCCTCCAGCGTTCCCGTCATCCCCACCCCGAATTCCCTCCCACACATTCTGTGCTACACAATCCAGGTTTTTTAACTTGTCCAGATCATTCTTTTCGACCGCTTCAGGTCCGTTTATCATTTCCCAGCACCTTTCCCCGGCTTGCTTCCAGTTAGTTGGAAGCTGTTCCTTGGCCATCTGGGAAAATACCCTCCGCACGTTCATTGTTTGACGTTCCAGCCAATGCACAGTAGGCCGGGTGTTCGGGTCAAAGAACAGGACCCCGTGCCCAAGCTCCTCCACCATATGCCTCCACCTCCTTGCGATACTCAACTCGTTATGAACCAGAAGCCTCGGGCTCATACTGGACCGTCTTTTGCGCCGCAGCTCGCCGCCCGTGATATGGTACAAATCCACCAGGGCCGTGGTTACCAGGGCGGCAGCTTTACTGCTCCCACCTCTTGACCTTTGGCCACCGCCGTCCAGTTCCCTCTGGCGCAAAACCTCCTCGACTTGGTCGTCAAAATGATTTGCCAACATGAGGTAACTGACTTTTTGCCTCACGGCTGCTGCGTTGGCTGAGACATTGGCCTTGAAAGACATATCGAACAGTTGGATGAACAGTCGCTGCTTTTCCTCGGTAAGACAAGCCGCGTCGAAGTTGGCCATCTGGTTTTGGTCGAAGTGGATACTTGCAGCCATTGCCGGTTCATTTGCTGTGTCGGCGGGTGTAGATCTGATACCGGGGTCGCTGAGCGTGTTTAATGTCGAGTTGATCAGGCAGATCGTCATTTTAAACTCCTCGGCCTTTCTGAGCAGGACCTTGCCCATCTCCGCCTCCATCATTACCAACCCCTGTGCATTCTTTTTAGTAGTCCTCTTTGTTCTTGATACCGCATCGCCCCTACCGCGCAGACGGGTCTCCGTCTCGGACTTCCTGATCCATTCAATGTCCGGACTTACCGCCCGGAGCTTTGTCAAAAGCCTTTCTTCCTTTTGGGCTTCGTCGTCGAGGTCCTCAGCGGGTCTGGTGGCAGACGGACCACTCCGAGCGCGGAAAGGGGCATTCCTGGAAGGCGAACAGGACCCGGATGACTCGTTGGAGTCGTCGGAATTGTCGGACAAAGAGATTACTTCGACCTTCTTGGATTGACCGGCTGTTGCGGCCTGTTTGTCCGTCTCGACACCATCGATGTTGTCGGGCCCCGCCGATGAAGACACCTCCGCCGCCGTTACATCCTTTCTCGCTCGCTTCCGTTGCGTTTCCTCTTCCTCGTTCTCTCGACATCGCTTTCCCAAAGCAGCCGAGGTGGCCTTTGTCAGAGCAGGCCCCGGTTCTTCACGCACTCCAGATCCGTTGACGTCACTTTTCCTGGTCACCCTAAGCAGCTGGTCCCATTGACCGAATCCGAAGACACCGTCGAAGCCAGGAGTAGTGTCCTTGAGAAACTTCAGAACTGAAACTCTGGAGGCGGCGACAAGGAGGCAAGGCGCCGTCGATGGATCCCCGTCCCCGTCTTCGGTCCTTGGACCAAGCACTACTGCACCCCGAGAGACAGGGTTTGCCGCTTTCCTTAAGGACTTCGCGATCGCAAGAAGGGATTCGTTTGGAAAAGGCACAAAGTAGCCGCTGTCTCTAAGTTTGAAACTGCTGCTTGTCAGCTGACAATCACGTCAAGATCGAGATGGCGCGCAGACCCATCGTGGAAACGAAGACCCCTGATGTCTCTTACTCTTCCGTTCAATGCAGCGGCTGAAATCTCCCCCAATGGAGCCTGTCCCGTTTCGTTTCCAATGGCGGAGGGGCATCTTCTGGAAGCTCCGGAGTCACTGGCCTCGAGACCAACAGGTTGGCAAGGGGACTTTTGAGAGACATTTCGCTCCGAGGCATCAGGACTGGCAGACGATCGGAGGGGTGGATTTAGATTTGAACGCCCAACACAGGGGAGCATTTTCTGAAAGACTTTCTTGAATAAATTCAGTTCAGAGCAATTAGTGAGGATTTTTCAAAGACCGCTCAAGAGGGGCGCGAGCTGGAAATTTTGGATTGCTCGGGGCGGCTGCCGGGGCTCCTTGAGGTAATTTGGAAAAAGGTATTCCTCAGGATTGGCTGGGGACAGAGAGAGGCGGAAAACCACTTGCTCGGGAAGAGACAACCGACAGAGTGTTTATCTTCTTCATTCGCGGCCAAGAGTATCTGCGACTCGCTATACGCGCCAGAGCATAACATTTGTCCTCAAAGCTTACTGGCCGACGCGCTTACGGCCCGGGTGCGCGAGGAATTCCAGGGTACGCGATGGCTGCCAGGGTGCGCGATAACTTTCAGGGTACGCGTTCACTTCCAGAATACGCGCCGACGCCCAAGATACGCGCCAACATCCAGGGCACGCGCCTGCATCCAAAGTGAACAAGCGCCGTTAGCGCCAGGACTTCGACGACACCGCTTCAGATATGGTACGACGGCTCCGAAACCCAATTGCTCATACCACTCATCAATGTTGCTGTCGTTGTCCCGGTCGAATCGGATATTCATCATCCAAGGAGTTGGTGTTTCCTCGCGCCTGGAGCGCCGTCGGGTGGTCTTCGAGTTTCTCTTCCGGAATTAGCACCTGCTTGCCGAAGCCACTAAAACAGAGTTTGATCCGGAGAGTAACCTGCAAAGTGCGTCGTTCAATAAGGCGATTGAGGGATACAGAATCGGGGAGGTCGAAGCCATATGCGAGGTCGGCTCTCATACAACGATGATCCCAGCAAGACTATGTGCAGAGAAGTAAGCTTTCTTTTACGATGGCTTTTGTGACTCCAGAAAAGACTTGCATTTCGTGCGGGGTGTAGAAGACGCATGTGCAATAATCCAAACAAACAACTCTCGCGCGCTACAAGCGCTGATGGCCCTTGCGCATCTGCAGCAGCTGCTGCAAATCGAGATGAGGCGGAGGAAGCAAGGGACATACAGTAGCAGGGGTGGATAGGCTGCGGGTCTCGGAGCAGAGCGCACACAGCACTTCCATCATGCAAGCATGTTTTCTTCCCTCACCAAGTCATGGAGGACGGAGTCTCCTGTAGGCAGTAGAGTCGGCAGACAGCCGAGGCGCTAGTCCGTAGTTAGTCCAGCGTGGTGCTGCGCAGGCGTCGCCCAGGGCGATATCTCAGTCTCGCACTCACCTACTCAATCAATACACCTGATTTCGCACCTTCGTCGGCCCTGACCTCCTTCACCAAGCCCATAATACTCGTTCTCGGTCTCCTTCCTACTGTCCTCCGTTCTCAAGATTGCAGTAGTGGAACATGACAGACTACGCGGATAACGGAGCAATAGGGGCGGGGCCGTTGCAAATA
Organism: Phyllosticta citribraziliensis; assembly: GCF_038025025.1. Classification (NCBI taxonomy): domain Eukaryota; kingdom Fungi; phylum Ascomycota; class Dothideomycetes; order Botryosphaeriales; family Phyllostictaceae; genus Phyllosticta; species Phyllosticta citribraziliensis. The sequence continues at coordinate 211,395 of NW_027117343.1, forward strand.
CCAGCTGCCTACGCCGACGTCGAAATCGTCTGTCTAGATACATTGGGAATCAGAGCACACAAATCAGTCATTTAAGACCGCAGCATCTACTTCATGGATCAGTTGGATCTTCTGGAGACTAAAAAGGAGTATGAGGTGCGTCACCTGCCAAAATCCAAAGCTTCAGGCCCGCTGGTACTAATGGTAGAAGCGAACGCATGTCCTGAACGAGCCTTTGGTCACCGAACTTCACACCTTGTACAGGGACTCTGTTGTCGTCCGCGCAGTCGTTGAGCACATGTACTTTATGGATTATAACGAGCCAAAATACGCCAAATGGCACGAGATGATGCTGTTCCAAGTTGGGGTATTCGACGCAGCGTTCTTCCTGGATGTTCCCTCCACTCAGGAATTGGCGAGCAGCCGGTTTGAAGCACTCGTTCGAAAACACTGGAAAGACCCGGGCTTTGGGGACGTCGTCGGGCGTATGGCGTACAGCTTCCAGTACATTCAACCGCTCCGCGCCGTTTGCTTTCAGGTCATGCGCGACAACGGTTGGAGCTTGCTGGAAGATGCTGGATTCTGTGAGGAGCTGAGAATGTTTCTGGGCAAGTGGGGTGGAGATCGTCTGATTGGGCAGCTGAAAGATGTGCGCTTGCAAATGGAGGGACAACCAAAAGACAACTGAAACTTTGGGTGTCGACGTTGGAATCTCCGGGCTTGATGCAGTTTGGGCAAAATAAAAGCGGATTTTTTCAGGATTCACTGCCTAGTGAGTAGTCCAATTTGAAAGACGAGCTCAGAGCTGGAGCGAGGATTCAAGTCTCGAAAACTGGCTGTGCTGTTGGAAAGCCAGTTGAAGTGGCTCGCGCACGCAGCAGCAGCAGCACCGACAACGTGCACGGCGAGCAGTGAGGTGAATGGAATGTCGCAAAGCATCCACACGCGACAGTTTGCGTCGATTGAGAGCGATGCAATGCGGAACTTGCAAGACGGCTTCCGGCCTGGGGAAGTCTCCAAGTCGTGGTGTTCTGTTGTCTCAGAAGTGGCTGGTTAGGTAGGTCGTTGGTCGCGTCTCCGGGCGCGTCCTCTTCTGGCAGCTTTACCTCCCACATCCTGGCCACAACGTGCCGTTTCCTCTTCAACCTCCCAAAACAGCGTGCAAGTCACAGCTTATACCTGCGCCAACCAGCCCAGAGCATCTTCAAAATGCCGGCCTCAGAAGGTGACCACCGCCTTCGCAAGTCCATCGCCAGGTGAGTCTCGCAACCAGCTAGCTTCCACTTCAAGGTATCGAGTTGACCCGCCTCAGCCTACTGGACTCTGGCCGTTTCGCAGATGCGAAGATCGAGTGCGACGGCCAGACATTCCACGTCCATAAGTCCGTCATCTGCACTCAGAGCGAGTACTTTTCCCGCGCGTTTGATGAGAAAAACGGCTTCAAGGTAAGTTTTACTGCCTGTGTCGCCCCATTTTGTGCTTCCTGTACTCACTGATGACGCGTCGCAGGAGGCAAACACCAGCACCATTCAGCTCCAAGAGATCGAAGCTTCCACCGTCCGCGCAATCATCGAATTCATGTACCATGGCGACTACAAAACTACTGCCGAGGACAACGATCTGCTGCTGAGCATCGACGTCTACGCCGCCGCTGAGATGTACCAGGTTGGAGGCTTGAAGGAAGCTGCTACGCGTCATTTCAAGGAAGTAGCTCCCAGCATGTTCGATATCCCTACTTTCCCTGATGCCATTCATGCGATTTACCAGAGTACCATGGAGGAAGATCGTGGTCTACGCGACATCCTTGTCGATACAGCTGTTCCTCAGATTCACGACCTTGTCAAAGCAACGAAATTCAATAATACCCTCGTCCAAAATGGAGAGTTCGGAAAGGATCTCGTTCACGCCATGAACATGAAGTTTGAGGATGACGTCTTGGTGACGATCACTTGCCCTGGCCTTGGTTACCCGGGCTGCCTAGGCCAAGAGAATGTCAAAGGGGCGTTGCTTAGATCTGGAAAGCCGCTCCTCTGTAATTACTGCGGAAACGCTGCGCCATATTCCAGATGGTTCCGGGTCAACCACTGAATGATGTGTCCAGGACTCACGAGTCGCGAATCACAGAGCAGTCCGGGGTCAAGATGGTATGTGGGCACTGGAAACAGGAGCGGAAAGGAAGCACAACGACAAATGGATGGCTGTCAATGTTGGCGCAGGACTGACACCAACTCCATGGATAGACTGGGTAGTGGGTACATGGCCCAAGTCAAAACAGGTACACATTGAGCATCTCCCAGAAGAGCTTCAGAACACTCCCGCGCGAGCATATCAAACTAGCAAGAAAGTTTTCCTTGCACGAGGCTTGAAGCAATGTCGCACTCCTGCATTCTCCGCGAGTCGATTTTCAACACTCCACAAGTCCTTCAGAAGCTAGACTGCTAACTTTCTTTTCCATTGACTCATCGCACCCACGTCTCCGCTCAATGCGCTCGACATCCGCTCACGGAATTGGAGCCCGCCCGTATTGTTCCGTGCCTGGGTTTGTGCATCAAGCTTTAACGGGAATGCCGTTGTGTCTAGGAAGCCCCTGCAAGCACGGCGGGAGGAAGCGAAACATGGCCGCATGCGCAGCTTTCTTGTCGTCAGCCTTTCTGCATATTCAAACCGCTTGTCTCTTATCATGCTTTTGAATGCGGCACAAGGTTTGCTTCCTCTTTCCGCACCTCTGATGGCTCTGCGGATTGAGTTATTTTTCGCGCAAGCTCGTTGACCGGAGTCGTTCATTGGGAAGTCGAAACCTTTTCAGGGATTGCCTCCATGCGCGGATCCTGGTCGATTTGATCGACTTGGAAGCTGCCCAGCTAGAATCTCCAGTGCATGGAACCGCTTCTCGTCCTGATGCCAGCCAAAAAAGCAGCGAGGGGACGGACAGGCTGGCTCTCCACGCCAATCCACTTCTTGCGTCTTTCCACGGCAGGATGTCCACGATGGACCACGATTCGAAAGCAGAGGAACCAATCCAGGCCCCTTTTCTCAGGTCAGCTGCGCCGAGACATGGTTTCATGAAGACCTTCCTTTCCTGCTGACGAGCTCCAGCCTCTTGGAATCAGGCCAGTTTTCCGACCTCAAAATACGATGCAAGGAAGACGAGTACAACGTACACAAGGCGATCGTTTGTCCACAGAGCGACTTTTTCGGCACGGCTCTGAATTCCGTAGGTGGATTCAAGGTTTGCAATCAGTGTCTTGCGTCGAGTATTCTCCTAACAGAAGACGAAGGAGTCGAAGACAAACGTCATCGAACTACACGAGGCGGATCCTGCCGTGGTGCGAGCCATCGTTCAATTCCTTTACCGGAGTGACTATCAGATGGATCCCGAATCCGATGAGAACCGTACGGTTTTCCATGTCAGCATGTACAGTGCGGCGGAAATGTACCAAATCGAAGGCCTGAAAAGCAAAGCCTTACGTCACTTCGAGTCCCGATTCTCAAAGTTTCCGGATACATCTGAGCCATTCGCCAAGATTGTTGAAATGGTCTACAGCTCTACTGTGGACCATGATCGAAGTCTCCGGGATCATGTCGCAAGACATGTGGCCCAGAGCTTTGATGAATTTCGCAAGAGCTCGGAGCTCTCTACGATTGCAGAAGATACTCCAGGTTTCGCGAGAGATCTATCCTATGCTTTGCACGATAATTATCTACAGCAGTTGAAAGTACTTGATAAGCTTGAAGGCTTGGAGATGACATGTCCGCACTGTAAAAGGAGCCAGTTCATGCCTATTCGGGATCTTTTGAACAACACTATGGAGTGGTGCGGGTCATGCCACAAGTATAAGTATGCGCAGGCTTGGACCCGTTACTAAGTGGATCGTAAGCAGGTAACACTTGCTTTCCTCCATGATCTAAGAGGATATTTCATTCAAAATGAGATTGTGGCATTCAGCCTGACGAATCCAACGTCCGGTCAAACGGAAAATATTGAAAACTCAAGCTTCCTATTGAAATGCCACACAGAGCTGTCTGGTGGTGTCGAGTACTACATCTATTGCCTATTGCCATCAAGAATCAGTCTCCACAAATACGTTTGTTGCTTTGCCGCCATTGGCAAGATCCGAGCTCCACTAATTGCGACTTTTTTAAACGCTGGCGGCTTGAGCAGGGGGGCGAAGTGAAAAGGTTCTGGAGTTTATTTGCGGTTCTGGACAGTAGGTAGTCATTTTCCTGCGAACCGCGTGTCTGTCCATCCGTTTCCACAATTCTCAGTAAAGTTACTTTACCTTTCCCAGGGGGTCCTTGCTATTCTGTTCAGCTGCAAAGACCCAGTCCACATAACTAACTGCCCGTCTCGCACCGCTGGGCCGTCACTTCGACAGTCTTTTGCAAGGCCTTGTCAACTCGGACCCTGAAGATTGCAGCGACCATGGGGCAACTAGAGGAAATACAAGCAATGAAAAGAGTCTCCTTCAACCAGTAAGCTCGATTGGAAACCTCATGCGCAAGGACCGCATCATGCGTGCTGACTTGACTTGCCCAAGAATCTTGCAATCAGGCGAATTCTCCGACCTTGAGATACGTTGCAACGAAGACAGCTACAAGGTTCACAAAGCAATCGTCTTGCCATAAAGCGAGTTCTTCCGCGCAGCTTGTAAGGCTGAGCATGGCTTCAAGGTCGGACATTTTCCACCTTGCCCCCAGAGCAAAACTAATGAGTCGGCATCCAGGAGGCAACGTCTGGCGTTGTAGAGATGAATTAAGTAGACCGTCACGTTATGCGGGCCATTGTCCAACACCTATATGGAGATGATTACATCATGCCGGAACCCGAATCAGCCGAAGAGGCTGCGCTATTTCATGTCAACGTGTATGGCGCAGCTGAAATGTATCAGATCAACGGAATGAAGGAAGTTGCACTCGTACACTTCAAAAGATATTTCTCCGAGGCAATTACATGCAAGAAATTCGCCAGAGGCATCGCCGTGGCGTACAGCGTTACCGTGGAGCAAGACAGAGCCCTAAGAGACTTCATTGTCGAACAGGCTGTCCAAAATATCGACACTTTAACGGAAACCGCACAGCTCGACACAGCACTGGACGAGACACCACCCTTTGGAAAAGAACTAGTTCATGCGGTACACGTGTGCCATGTGACCTAACTAAAGAAAGTTGATCAGCTCCTATATATCGTCATGCAATATCCCCATTATAAGAAGGGCGTGCGTAAAGTTAAACTTAAGAGCCTGGTAGGTGATGACCTTTATAAATGCAACTCATATTGCTAGATAAGTATATTATAAATATAGAGCTAATATCACTAGACTCTATATAGGGAGTTGGCACCTTATACTAGAAGTAGAAGGAAAGGCTTATATATACTAGAAGGCTTATATATTATCTCCTATATTTATTTTAATTTAATTAATAGAACTAATATATATAGCATTTCTTAGTATCTTTATATACGTTTTTAAGGCAAGTAGTCAATCTTATAGCTATATATAAGGTATAAGTGCTGTCTAGTAAGATAGAAGAGTAGATAGGCACTGCTATTTTATTCTTAAAGCACGACTTTTAGGTATATTTATACTAAAGAGACCTTAAGGTAAAGATTTATTAAAGAAAATTATACTACCTAGTACTATAGCTGTATTTAGGGAGGATTTTTTACTACTATATTTACCCCTTTTCTATAGTTATACCTTAGGAGCTATTCTTTACTACCCTAACTATACTTAGCTTATACTACTTTTAGACGTATAGCGTGCTAATTTAGGCCTAGAGCTAGTAACTATAAGGTATAAATATTTACCTATACTTGCTTATATTTCCTAATTAGGCAGTATATTATTACTTTATACTATTATATTATCTAGATTTCTTACCCTATACTAAATAATCCTCTTCTATAAAATTACAGTCTCTCTACTATATTTATATTAGAAGTCTGCTTATAAATTACCTTAACTAGGCGGGTATAAGATGGCACCTCTATAGCTATTAGGCAGTATAAGGCATAGCTCTCTATTAGTAGTCCTATATAATAATACTAAGTAGTCTCCTATTATATTATCTTAGCTATAGTTTACCTAGATAACTATAGCTTATCTAGATAATAACTTGCTACTTTAGTTAAGATATACTTATCTATTAGCTTTATATATCTTAATAAGTTTAGGACTTATTAGTAGTTAGTACTAGCTACTACTTCCCCTAGTAGTTTTAGTAGTATATAGATAGCTCTTAGAGTAGCCTTAAATAGAGTCTTTAGTTCTCTTATCTTACTTTATTAGGTTATAAGCCCTTATATTATATATATAAATTACTTATCTAGCTTATTTTAGTATTATACTATAATACTATCTATATAATTATTACTAATAGTTATTTTATTATTTTATTATTTTATCTCTTATTATCTTATATAATTCCTACTCTTTAGTAAATTTATTAGTATTATCTATCTCTATAACTCTAAGTAATATACTAATAGTTATTATTTTTACTATAACTTTACCTTCCCTTCCTCCCTTATTATCTAGTAGTTTAGGCTTTACTGCTGCCTTATCTTCTATACTAGCTAAGTAGGCTAAGGCTAAAGAAGAGGTAGACCTAATTATAAATAATAGTAAGTTTAGTATCTCTTTAAAGAATATCTAGCTACTTAAAGGCCCTACTAACTAGGTAACCTTTAAGATAATAGTTAAGATAAGGCTTAGTCTATTCTATTATACCTATCTACTTAAGGATAAGCTAAAAAATACTACTAATTATAAGAAGGATATATATATTATCTACTAGTTTATAATAATTATTATGCTTCCTATTATAATAGTACTATAGGGGTATACTAGTTTAGCTTACTCTATATAGTAGAAGCTTTATAATATATATAATACTAAGGGTATCTTCTTTAAGGCTAATATTATTAAGGACTTTATCTTCTATTAATATAGTAATTTTATAATAGTAAAGGAATTCTATAATACTCTATATAAATAAAGGTAAGCCTATATTAGCTATATCTAATAGTAAGTTAAGGACTAGATTCTCTATATTCTACTCTTAGAAAACTTATAGGATAATATTCCTATCTAGTATATAACTTAGTATATAAATTAGTATAATAAGAAGAAGATACCTAAGTTTAAGGATCTCTTCTATACTATAACTAATAAGATTAAATATACTAGTAAGAATAGTATTATAGCTCTTACTATTTATACTAGTTAGTAGTCTACTAAGTAGTCTAAGTCTAACTGTACTACCTATAATTACTATAGAAAGAAGGGGTATATTAAGGCTAAGTATAGCTATCTTTACCTTAAATACTATCCTACCTATTAGAAGCTAGTATTAGGGGTATTCTATATACTAGATAATTAAGTCTCTAAACTACTAATAGTAGTAATAGTAATAATAATATTAATAACTAACCCTCTAGTATAAGGTATAAACTACTTTACTACCCTACACCTATATCTAGCTTTAATAAAGGATGAATAGATTGTTAATACTAGGGCTAATACCTACTATATACTAAATTTAACTAAGCTAATAAACTACTTATAGTTTATATAGCTAGTCTAGGTATGTAGTTTAGGTATAGTAATAGCTATTAGCTATAGTAATACTATACTCTACTATTCTATAAATAGTATAGTTAATACTCTTATAATAGAGGGTATTCTATATATTTTAGTACTAATAGTTAGTCTTATCTTAGCTTTAAAACTTAAGTAGAAGGGACTATACCTAGATTAGCTTACCTCTATATTATAAATATAAAACTATAGAATAGCTATTATAGCTTGCCCTAATAGTTTAGGGGTAAATATTCTAATAGTTATTAATAATAATTATATAGTATAAGTATTTACTATAGTAACTCCTCCTATAGTAATATATAAGATATAGTACTAGTAATTAGGGTATATCTATACTGGTATACTTAATAAGCTCTAGTACTAGGGATAACTTATTATTACTAGTAACTAAGACTTCTATTATAAATCCTACTATATAGCTAAGTCCTACTAGATAGTATTATATAAACTAATACCTTAAGTAGATGCACCCTTTAGATACATCTATATTAATATATTTAGACTACTTATAGTTAGCTATAATAGCTGCTATTAGGGAGTAGTATTTATAGATAACTACTTATATCTATAATACTTATTAGTTATAAAGACTAAGGGCGACGCCTTTAATAGTATTTAAAACTTTAGTAAATAGACTAAAACCTAGTTCTAATATAAGATCTAAGCCCTCTAAATAGATAATAGTATAGAGTTTAGTGGCTAAAAGCTACTAGTATAGGTAAAGATAGAGGGTATTAAGGTTAAAAAGATAGTACTATACTTACCTAAGTAAAATAGTATTAGTAAGTTATCTATATACCTTATTACTAGTATAGCCTACTCTATAAGTATTGTGTTAAATATACCTTAATTATTATAGATAGAAGCCTATTAATATATAGTATATCTTCTTAACTATCTTCCTACTTATATACTTAATAGTAAGATACTAGTTAATATTTTTAATAATACTATTAGTAGGTATAAGGATATCTAGTTACTAGTACTAGTCTTTAGTATTACTATATATACTTATATCCTAGCTAAGAAGCGTCTTAAGAGCGCTAAATTTAATATAAGAGTAGAGAAAGGATAGTTTATTAGCTATAACTATAAGTATATCTTCTAGGTATATCTCCCTTAAATAAACTAGGTTATCTATACTTAGGATGTATATTTTAGACCTCCTTAGTAGCTAGACTTAATAGCTACTATAAATAATATAGAAGATAGAAAAGTTAAGAATAGTAATAATAAGATACTTATTATATATCTTATATTAAAAACAGTTTAAGATACTCTTAAAGGCAATACTAAAGTAATCTATAATATAGTAGAATAAGTAATTAAAGTAGTAGAGAGGTCTAATATAGGTAGTATAAATATTAGTAGTAGAGGTAAGGAGGATATATTTATAGATATTATACTATTAGTAGATAAAATAGATTAGATTAATATCTCTCTAGCTAATAAATATACTAGATCTAATAATTTAGTACTTACTAATCTAACTTTAACCCTACTACTACCCTTACTATCTCTATTACCTATACCTACTCTACTACTAATAGTACTATTATAATACCCTTAGTAGATTTATACTAAGATATAATTCTTTAATAAGAAATATAGTTTAGATAATACTTAACCTCCTTAACTATCTACTTACTATATATATACCTTTACTACTATAGAAAATACTACTTATTACTAATAAGACACCATCCCTACTAATAAGGTTCTACCTTACTTATAGTATAAGGCCCTTATAGGGCTAAAATCTATCTATTAGAGACCCTTTATAGATAAGTAGATATAGGAGTTAACTAATACTAGTACCTTTAAAGAGACTAACTACTTATTAGATAGCTCTTAAGTACTACTACTATAATAGGTCTAGGTCTATAAGCTTAATAAGCTAGGTAAGAAGGTTATCTATAAGAGCTATATTATAGTTTTAGGTAATCTTTAATATAAGGGATTTAATATATCTAAAGTATTATTACTAGTTATTATATTTCCTACTTTTATACTATTTTTAGTAATTAACATCTATTATTACCTATTTTATAAGTAAGGGGATATTAAGATAGCCTTCCTTAATATACTACTAAAAGACCTAGTCTATACCTATATACCTCCTAGATACCAGGTCCTATAATAAGTTTAGCATCTCTAAAGAGCCTTATATAGCTTATACTAGTTACTACTTACTTAGTTTTAGTACCTCTATAATTTCTTATACTACCTAGGTTTCTACTCTCTCCCTTTAGAACCCTATATTATAAGATACTAGGATAAGCTTATATTTATCCTTATCTATATTAATAATCTCTATATTACTACTAAAACTAAGTCTAAAGTTAATAAAATTATCTTACTACTTAATACTAAGTTCTACTTTAAAGATATAGGCTAACTATATTACTTCCTTAGTCTTTATATTAATTAATATATAAATAGTATAATTATACTATTCTAAGGTAGATATATTTAAAATATTCTTATATAGTTTAGTATAAGTAATGCTGCATGTATCCTTATACTAATAGATTTCTATAAATTATATATATATAATAGTAAGAATAACCTAGACTATTAATAGCTTTATAGTAAGATTATTAGCTTACTTATATAGTATATAATAAGATACTACCTAGCTATTCTTTTCCCTACTACTTATCTCTTATAATACACCTATAACCTATTAAATAAATACCTTACTACTGCTTACTAAGTCCTTTAATACTTATAGGGTATATATAATTATAGAATTATTCTATACCCTAGTAATAATAGCACTCTTAGCTTATAAATCTATATAGATGCTACTTTTACTAATAATCTAGATACTTATTAGTCCTTATTAGGCTATATTATTATAGCTTTAGGCGGCTTACTATATATAAAGAGTAGGAGATAGAAGCTTATTAGTATATCTATAATAGAAGCTAAGTTTATTAACCTTACTCCTACTATTAAATAAGCTATCTAGATAACTTAAGTTCTTACTAAAATAGGTTATAAGGGCCTTAATACTTAACTAATCTAGCTCTATAATAATAATAAAAATGCCATCTAATTTACTAATAGTATAGAGTTTAATGCTACTATAAAATATATTAATCTGTACTACTAGTATATTAAGTAGGTAGTTATAGATAGAACTATAACTATCTCTTATATCTCTACTAATAAGATGATTGCAGATGGGCTTATTAAAGTATTAGTAATAGTTAAGTACTACTACTTTTATAACCTTATTAGGTATAGACTAATATAGTAAGTTTTCTATTTAGTTAATATAACTACTTATATATTTACTCTACTATAACTATCTCTTTTCTTATCCTAGGGGGTGTATTAGTAGTCCTATATAATAATACTAAGTAGTCTCCTATTATATTATCTTAGCTGTAGTTTGCCTGGATAACTGTAGCTTATCTAGATAATGACTTGCTGCTTTAGTTAAGATATGCTTATCTATTAGCTTTGTGCGTCTTAATGAGTTTAGGACTTATTAGTAGTTGGTACTGGCTACTGCTCCCCCTGGCGGTTTTAGCAGTATATAGATAGCTCTTAGAGTAGCCTTGAATGGAGTCTTTAGTTCTCTCATCTTACTTCGTCACTCTCTTGCTAGGTTCGTCAGGGCAAGGAACTCTTTGTGGCCATGCTGACCTTTTCAAGCGTACTGGAGTCTGGAGAGTACTCCGATCTTGAAATTCGCTGCAGTGACGACAAGTACAAGGTCCACAAGGCCATTGTCTGCTCACAAAGCGAGTTCTTCCGCCTAGCGATCAAGCCTGAAACCGGCTTCAAGGTTGGTTACATCCCCACAACCGCCAAGCTCAATAAATCTAACAATGATTCCGCGCAGGAGGCCACTTCCAACGTCATCACCTTGCATGAGACAGATCCTGCCGTCGTTCGAGCCGTCATCCAGTACTTGTACAGCGGCAGCTACGAATCAGCCGTCGATATTGAAGGCGCATTCGAAGTGCTGATGCGTCACGCCCATACGTACGCAGCCGGCGAAATGTATCAAATCCCTGGCCTTAAACGCGCCGTTTGCAAGAAGGTCGAACAGCTTTTTCCTCGCGTCCTGAGAGCGAAGAGCCTTGCCATCGACCAATTCTCAGGATTCATCAGCGCGGTTTACGGCACCACAGTTGATACCGACATAGACCTCCGCGAGGTTGTTTTCAATCACATAGCTTACAACATGAAGCAGGTCTTTGGACCAGGCTTTACCAAAGCTGTGGAAGAGAACCCAAGGTTCGGAGTCGACATGGTTTGGCTGCTGTTTTATGATAGACGGCCGGAGATTCGCGCACTCGAAGACAACCTGCCGACTATCAGCTATCGTTGTACGGCTTGCGCCGACGTGAATGACGTGGAATATGGAAAGGTCCTGCAGGATGGCGAATTGCGATGCAGTACCTGCGACGCCCCACGAGATATGCTTGTCTGGCGTCCCATCTGCCTCTAATAGAAGGCCTTCCAAAACGCAATCCTTCAAGGCTTGCTCCGCAAAAGGACTGGAACCTACGATGTCAGTAGAAGTGATTCAGGTTCGACACCATTTCTCCAGAAAGTACTGGCTTTGACCATGTACACCCAAGTACAGTGCTTACAGATTTGTCACAGACCTCATTACCGGACGTGGATGTTTCAACTTGCAGTTCAGCAACGCTGCTGGCTAAACTGTTGTGATGGCCGGCCAACTCAGGACAAGGGCTGTGCATCGGGCAGGGTTCAGCACGGAAGGACGGGAGATGTCCAGAAACACATCGCAAGGGAACAGTTGGATGGCTCCCAAAAAGGAGTGAAACTTGCATTCAAGAGAGCTAGATATCATGAAGAAACAGTGAAGACTTGGGCGCAGATCATGCAGTGGTGATATGACTTGACCAGCGAAGACCAGGCTGTTTGGCCGCAATTCTCATTCCGACACAACGCCGCTTCGTCGACTGTGGTCCACCTACATGACGCCCTTCGTTTCTGAGGCGCAAGAAACCGCCCCAAGCTTTTGGTAGTAGGATTCGAGGCTTTTGAGCACTCTGGTTTTCGAAGATCGCCACCCTGCCTACAATGTCCTTGTGAAAAAGCCAAACAACCCAGTACCTCGGCTGATCTGTTGATAAGACAAGGAGAATCTGCGCTTTTCGTCGAGTCGGACTTTCCTTGCACGTCTCGTAAAGCACGCGACATCGTGCCTGCATCCCTTCCTGACTCCAGAACGAGCCACCTCAGTCTTCATTGACAGCCAAGGCCCGCGTTTTATTCAACAGTCACCACAAAGAATCTATCAGCTTACCCATTGAAGCCACGGCAACATTCATTTAGCATCTCAGACCAGCCATGACGCCTCCACCACTTGATCTCGTAATCGCCGCGCAGCAAAAGTTCCGCCGGTGAGCAGCGCCCCCACCGCATCCTCCACCCGCAGCTGACCAGAGCCAGTCTTTTGAGTCAGGGAATTGGTATGAATCTCGAGCTGAGGGTCGGGACTGGGAGGGCCACCGAGAGCGTGAAAATCCACAAGGAGCTTCTATTTCTGCAATGTCCCATCTTCAAATCGATCCTCCAATGGCGGAAAGAAAGCAACGTGCGCGCCAGTCTTTCGCGCTCGCCGCAACCGTGTCAGGGCTACTGCTGATCGAGACTGCAGAGAGATACCAAACTGCTCCACTTCGTCGAAGATCACCCGCTCATCATCAAAGCCCTGGTCAGCTATCTCTACGAAGGGAGGTACGACCCGCCGGCGCCAGACGCGACAGACTCGCCCCTCCTCTTCCACCTGGACCTCTCCGATGCGGCGGAGTTGTGGGGCTTGATCCGGCTCAAGTGCGTCGCTGATGAGTGCTTCATGAAAATACTCTTGGATGGCCCGAATGATTTTGGGTCCCTCAATGCCAAACTCTACGCGGCGCACATTTCGGCGAGGGAAAACCACGATCTCTATCGCCGAGTGGGGAAATGGATGGGTAACGAGCAGGTCAAGGAACTTGTGGACAACAAGGATTTCAGAGGGTTGCGCGAGAGAATGTGGGCAAATCTTGCTGTGCCAGTGCGCAAGGCGCTGCAGCAGGAAAGAGTCATTGTCTACCGGAGCTGTTTTTCCGTCAAAGCGAGTAGGCGAACAGGCGGTCACTATTACTGAAAATCAATCGTTAGCGCAATCAAGAAAATCTGTGGATGGAAGGACTTTTGATTCTCTGCCTCCCTGATGTCTTTGCTACAGAGAATCCGGACCTCATTGTTATCCACGCGCCCGGTATACCCAGACGCCATACCCACAATAGAACCACGGAGAAAGCAAGACAGAAGCGATGAACAGGGCAGGTGCCAGCACCACCTCCTCAAACACCCATGTCCAAAGAAACAACAAATTTGGAGTTTCGCTTGCGGTAGTGACAGTCCGGTGCATCGTCGCCTTTTCAAGATGCAGGTCGAGGGAGCAGCATATTCGTCTTAGCAAGGGACCTCTGTGGTAACGTTGACAGCTTTAGCTTTGCTCTTCTTCTTCTTGCTAGAAGACTTGCCTTTCTGATTGCCTGACGGCATAGGGACGCTTTGGCTGCCCTTTCCAAAGAGCAACTCGTAAGCTTCCTTCTGAGATTGAGTGGATGACACGGAGTTGCTCCTCTTGCTCTTTCCCGAGGGCTTGTCGCCAGAGGACTGGCCCTGCAAGCAGCTGGGCAGCGCAGGTGTACTTTCAGGGCCTGTTGCGGGCCGAGGTGTGCCAGAGAATAGGCCAGTCGTGCGGTTGGGTGCTGCGATGGTGCCTCCAAAGCTAGATCCGAGGACCAAGCCAGAAGTTGATTGACCCTGTGGGTTGGTTGATGCCGTGGGGTCACTCCCAAAGGGCACCCCGAAGGGCGAAGAAGATTGGCCTTGGGTGCTGGTCGACGCCTCGGGTGCACTTCCAAACCTCGTTCCGAAGAGTGGTTTGGAAGAAGATTGGGGTTGCGTGCTGGTTGATGCCGTAGGGTCACTTCCAAAGGGCACCCCGAAGGGCGAAGAAGATCGGCCTTGGGTGCTGGTCGACGCCTTGGGTGCACTTCCAAATCTCGTTCCGAAGAGTGGTTTGGAAGAAGATTGGGCTTGCGTGCTGGTCGACGTCGTGGGGGCACTTCCAATTCCCGCTCCGAAGAGCGACTTGGAGGAAGATTGGCCTTGCGTGCCGGTCGATGCCGTGGGGGCATTTCCAAATCTCGTTCCGAAGAGCGGTTTGGGAGAGGATTGGCTCTGCGTGTTGGTCAATGTCGTGGGGGCGCTTCCAAAACTCGCTCCGAAAGGCGCTTCGGAGGGAAATTGGACCTGTGAATTGGTGGGTGCCGTGACACAACTTGGGAGCCCGATTCCAAAGAGCATTGATCCCGACCGAGAAGAATAATCGGACAACCTGATCTCTTCTCGAGAGAATCCTTGATAGCTAGTTTGGAACTCAATGTCCTCGAAATGAGACATGACATCTTTCCCAAACGTGTCCTTTTCTTTCTCAGTGTGCGGTATGAAGTTAAAATCCCGACTGAATGCGCCAAGTTTGCTCCTTGGAGCGAAAGTCAACCCAGGTACGTTGACGTGTCCAAGCACTGATATGGACTTTGGAGCGGTTGCAGGCTGCGAGACAGCAGTGGGGTTCGGGTTGGTCATTGGAAGGCTACCGATGGAAGGTGGGTGACTCTGTGAAGGCCTAGGAGCATGAGAAGTAGTCGTGGCCGCCATTTTTCCAGTGCTGTCATGTGTGCTTTGGATGGGCGGCGGTGCCGGAAAAGTTGAATTCGAAGCGCTTGCGCCGTGGCTATTGAAAATATCGCGCGTGGGTACTTGAGCCTTCCGTTTTTCTTGGCCACCAGATGTTGAAATGCCTTCGCTGACTTTCCCAATACCGCCTGCGCGTTTTCCTGAGCGGTGGACATCCCTGGTGCATCTACAGCGGAGGCGCGCGTGTTGGAGTGGGCGGAAGCACCATGACTGGGTCCTTTGATGGCCAAAGGTATAGATACATCCGAGGCGGAGGCCGCGCTCTTGGGCGTAGTGAGGGCCGTGGAGGGCGGCAGCGTGCTCACCAGCGCCCGAACGAGATCGTTGCCGAAGCACCCAACGGCGTCCATCGCTTCGCTGAATTCTCCTATTTCCAGCAACTCATGTATTTTCCCCGTGCAGAGCTCGACGATGAGATGACGCAATCCACTATCACTCGCCACGTCCATCTCGTAGATGGCCTTGATCGCAAGGTCCATGCGCAAGTCTTTGACAGTCGCCGCGTTTTCGAATACAATCTTGGCCCGATCGATCGCTTGGTCTCGGAGGCCCTTGACACCATAGGCCTCTCCAATGGCACAGACCTTGATGTGGAAGAGGAAGAGGGCTCCTTTGTCGTTGTCGCGGGGAACGTCGTATTCGAATCGGTAGAGGTACTCCAGGAGAGCCCTCACAGCGGCGGGTTCGTCCTTGTCGAGTCTAATCCTGTTAGAATACGGATCCTGCGTAATACGTTAGGCGCGACAGAAATGCTTCACGTGGACCGGTGGTACCGAGAAGTTGTTGCGAGGATCGACAGCGCTCTTAAAGAATGCGCTCTGCGAGCACAAGACCATCTTGTGCACATTGTAAAAGCTCCCGTCACTGCAGTGGAGTTGAAGATCTGCATACAGCCCTGACTCTAGCATCCTTTTGAAGTCAGCGAGACAGATCTGGCAGATGGCGTGCAAGGAATGGGGCTTACTCTCTGAGGCCAGCTTTGAGCGGGCCAAGCGCCGTGTCCTCTGCCATAGCGAACGGTGCTCAGGTTTCCGGCGACGAAAAGCGTCAGAAAGCGGTGGAACGGTTTTTTTCTTTTGCGAGGAATGCTCGAAGGTAGTTGCTGCAGGAAGGCTGGAGAAGATGATGGGTGTGAGCGGAATGTCGACGTGGAGGACAGCGGCACGTTGCGGAACAATGCCAGTGCCCGATTCGCGTCGGCTCCCGCGTTAATCCCAGACGCGAGGTCAGCTGATCGCTTGGAAAGCTGGACCTGGAGGTAATTCATTACACCGGCGCGACTGTATCCGCAAGCTGATGAGTATTCCTCATCATTTCTATCTTCCAGCAATTTTTAGTTTATCTGGTAAGTAGCCTCTGAAGCGCATGTGCTCTGATGCATTGTGGCTTCTCGTCAGGAAAGTGCTGGCCGTCTTGATGATATCTGGGGGAATCCTGGGCCCTCCAATGAACAGCACCCAGCGCATCTCCTCCAACAAATCTTGCTTACCTCCAGAAAGTCGCGACTTGTTCTGTGAGGCCGCCTCTCAAGATTGAAGTTTTGAGCTATACGGAGAGGTACGGTTCATCGACTCGCCAGGGCTCCACGGTATATGGCACGTGCGACACAGTCAAAGCTACCAGCTGGCCCATTATGAGGAACCATGGAGGCGGAAAGCATGTTGCGCAGCGTGTGCAGAAAAACTTGAATGATTTGAAAGCGCAGAAACGTGCCCTGGTGACGAGAGGAGGTCGAGTCGGCAGCGGAGGTGCCATTCCCAATTGGGAACCATAAGCGAGCTCAAGGGGCAGACCTCACTGAAAACCGACACCCCTGACGACATTTTGATCCTGTAACTAATTTGAATCATTATTTACAGGCCTATACATTAATCAGTCATGAAATCCTTCAGAAATTCGTTGCGAGCGATCCAACTGCGATTCCTTTTGCCATAAATCCAAAGAGGGATCGTTAGGAGGCAGACAGCTAGGAAACATGACCCTAGGACGTTAAATACCGACAAAACACCCGAAGTTTTTATCCAAGCATTCACGAAGAAGGTTAGTCCGAACGTTAAGAAGTTCCGAGCATTGATAGCGACGAATGCTTCCTCTGCGAGGTTGGGGAACGAGTCCAGGATATATCCGAAAACGCATACTCCGGCAAACGCTAGCGTGGCATTGGCGATTCCGTATGTCAACACCGGACCAGCCCAGTGTGTTTGATCATGGAAAGTAATTCCGAAGCCATAGAATCCGATGCATCCTATAAAAACCACCACAAGCATGAGCGGAAGTCGAAACTCGGGCTCGTACACTCCGTGGTTGCGATGCGCCAATTTCAAGCATATCCAGTCGTTCAAGGGGCCGGATATGACTTCCGAGATGAGAACCAGGATAAATGGAGAAAGACCCGTAAGTCCAACGTGTGAGACGGAGAAGTTGTACGGTGGCTGCACAAACAATACTCCGTTGACGACGGAAAAGACCACAATCCAGGTCAAAGTGGTGCCGTAAATGAGGAAGCCCCAGATGACCGCCGGGTAGTAGAAGAACATTACGACCGGTCGGCTGAAGACCTTCCAAACTGGTGCCCGGGAGTATCTCTGTCCGGTCCAAGGGAGGACAGTGCGCCAGTATGACATCTTGGGCTCGGCTGATCCAGGGAACTCTACGGCCAGCTCCTCCGTGTGCTCTGGCAGAGCGCCTTTTTTTGTGCCGAGATCCTCGTCGCTGTTGTATTTTTCTTCCCTGGCAATGGCGTTCAAGTTGACACGCGGCCTGTTGTAGGACGTTTCCGGAACGAAGAAGACGATGCCGATCAAGGATGCTCCGAAGAGGATTCCACACACACCAAAAGTCCAATGCCAACCTAGGTACTCTATGATGTACCCTGAAATGAAGGACGCGCCGCAGATACCGCAGGTCAGGAACAAATTCCAAACGGCGATTCGAGTTGCGCGCTCGTGGACGAAGTACATGTCTCCGATGGTTGCTTGCACCAACACCTCATATGGAGCCATGCCTATCGCTATCAGTGAAGCCCTGGAGATTATATCCAGTCAGTAACTCACCTATTCCACCGATGATTCGGCTTCCGAGGAATGAATTGTATGTTTGAGCTTCGGCGCCCCAGATGGAAACAATCACAAGAAGCACAATGGTCAGCAAGTACATTGGCCTCTTCCCGAAGAGCTTGGCGAAAGGATTTATCAGAAAGACGCAAAGTCCGAGTGTCAGAATGACCCAAGCCGTGGCTTGCGAGAGCGTGTCGACGGAAACACCCAGCTCTTTCGAGATCGGCACGAATCCAGGTCCAAGCATTGGGCCATACGCTCCGACCACCGCGGAGGCGAAGCCAACGATGAGGAGGATGGCATCCTTTTTCCAGGTGGGCCACTTTGCACGCGATCAGTTTAAGGAGCATTCGTGGGCAGACACAATACTTACGTTGAGGGGGTCGTTGGGAGAGTCTGAAGGCTGTGGGACCAACAGAATGTGCGAGTATTTTCCCTTTCCGTGCTTGAGACGCTCAGCTGGAACATCTTGAAGTTCAGGCGGCAAGTCCCCCTGATCTCTCATCGCCGCTGTCACGACCAGTCAGCGCTGCTTTCTCAACTGGCGAGCGGCAACGAACCCGTCCCCGGCACAACCTCCATCTTGTGGTCTTCAAGAATCCCGAAAGGCATATTGACGATTGACAGGTGAAATTCTGGTGATGCAAACACAGACTGTGTCTCGAAGGGAGCAGACTTTCTTTTTCAAAGACCGTCCCCGCCAGCGGCACTTGAACTAGCTCCTTGCCGTTTCCCACTCGCTGCAGACTGCTCATCATTTCATGGCACCAGATGTATGGTGGCAGACCAAGCCCGAAGTGCGGAGACCCTGGCAAAACATGGTACAGCTCAAAATGTGGGGAAGCTTAACTGGCCGGACAAGGATCAGCCGCCCACTCCTCAGGTCCACTCTTCCCATTGCCAGATTGACTCGCGGCCGCAGGCTCTTCGGCAAGAACCGTGACCAAAATAATGCCTAAATTGTGTCTGCACGACGCGACCTTGATGCGATTGGGCAAAGCGGGACGAAGCGTCCAGGTGACCGGCAACACTTGACGCAGCCGCGTCGTCTCGATACACGGTTCGCGAAGCAACGAATCTTTCAAACTTGCGAAGCTTATACTGACTTTTTGGCAGACTCTGCTGACCAACCGCATGCTTTGCGGAGCAATGGTGATGTCAAGCAGCGCGGACCCACGGCCGTCCGTCAAAATGGATAACGTCCACATTTGATTACTCGATTTGAATCTACATCTGGTCCGAATCCAATCACGACGCACTTACAAAGACGCTTTGACTTCCTTGAAATCCCTTCGAATCGAAGCCACTGTCTTCGGGTACACTTCGTACGCGTGAGTTACGGCATCATGAGCAAGCAGCCATCCTTCACGAGGCAACTTGATGGCTTCAGGATTAGCCTTGATGGCTTCAAAGTCTGCCTTGTGCCACTTGTCGCGCGTCGTGAAGCCCGTCTGTTGCGCTGCTCTAACGCGATCATACCGAATGCGCTCATAGGCAAGAAGTGCCTCCTGGACGTTACTCTTCCCGCTCAGTTCGAGACAGATGGCGACAGTAACACCGTCCTCCATTGCCTGGCTTGCGCCCTGGATGCTAGTCGGTAGGAATGGATGCGCCTAGGAATGATCAGCCTCAGGGAAAGTTTGAGAATTAGAAGTGATGTTCTTACCGAGTCTCCCAAGAGCGCGATTCTTCGCCTCGGGGACACCCATTTGGGCAACGCGTCGCGGTAAACAAGCTTCCAGTCAACCAGGCGATCAGGAGGGGTTGCTTTCACCAATGCATGAACGACTGGAGACCAGCCATCGAGGGTCTTGATGACATCCTCAATCTTCCCCGGTGTCGACCAACTTTCTTCAATGTCCGCCTCATCCTGCAACACTGTTAGCCAGCCATACAAAGAGCTTTCAGCAACACGACTTACAATGTGAGTGCAAACCCAACTCATCTCCTTGCCACCCTTGGTGGAAGCAGCGAGGAAGTGAATGTCTGGGCCTAGGAACCCAGTGTGGGTGTCGCCGTTGACCACAAGGGGAGCAGTGAGTGGATTCTTGGCTAGTTCCTCTGAGCTGAACCAGGTTCTCCAAACGGCGTATCCAGACGACTTTGGCTTGTCCTCGTATCCGAGAACTGCAAGCCTCGCGGTGGAACGAACGCCATCGGCGGCCAGAACAACGTCCGCAACAAACCGCTCTCCGTTGCAGACTACGCCCGCTTCGCGATCAGACTCAAAATATTCTTCCACTTTCATCCCGAGCTTGATCTCGACTCCGACGCTCTTTGCGTGATCCCAGACAATCTTGTGGATCTCCGCTCGGTGCCCGTTGAACTTCTTTCCATTGTTCTTCTCGAATTCTTTCTCGTCCAACTCCCAGATCTGGTCGAAGAGCAACTCACCGTCCCATTTGTACAGCGTGAGACGATCCGTGTTCTGGCAAATTGCGGTTAATTGTTCCTCGACGCCGGGCCAGCGCCTGAAAATGCGGCCTGCATTGTGGCCAAAACTGATGATATCGCCGAGTGGTTTGAGCTCGCTGAACGCTTCGAGCAGCAGGACTTCGTGGCCGTGTGCGATGCACTCAATGGCTGCCGTAAGTCCAGCAAAACCAGCGCCGATGATGATGACTTTGATGCCGGAAGGTTCTGGCGCCATTTCGACCGTGAATTGAAGAAAAAAGATGGAGAGACTTGAACGTCGGAATCAACAAGAGGGCCCCGAGTACCTTTTTCTCTGCGCGTCCGCCTTGCTAAGGCTGATGACCTGCAGGCCGAACCCGAACGTGGACTCGAGACGGGATAGCCGATAGTCAATCACCGGCAGCCGCCGACCTCGATGCTTACCAATGCTGGGATAAGCAGATGGGGGATCTTCAATGCAGTTTGCCTCCTCTCTGTGAGGCTTTTCCCCACAATAGCTAACTTCATGACGTTGGTTAAAATCTGGGGTAAGTGTGGAGAGGGAAACAGGGGTACCCCACACAGCATCCCTGCTCGTGACGGGAGCGAGCGCTTCGATCTGGGCATCATCTCGACCCCACATCTTCTTCTGTCGTCGCGCGCGACTCCACCGAATCAGCAAATCAACACTCTCAGTCGGGGCATCATCACCGAAACGTTTAGAGAGTTGTTCCAAGCACGAACCACAGAGCCCGTTGGGTCTCGAAACAGGATCCCGGCGCTTGTCGGAGCACCACCACCATCCAGCTGTCCAATAGAGTCTTTGCCTCTTCAAACATCTATCGCCGTCCAGCCGTCTTCTTTGTGGCTTACGCTGCTCCAATGGCTGTTGCGGAATTTCTCACGCTCGAATTTTCGTATCTCGCGTTTTCTATCCTCGTACTCCTGGCCGTCCCTTTGCTGACAGTGCTTCATGACTTTCTCATCTGGCAACGCATGCCCCCGGGGCCACTCCCACTCCCCTTCATAGGGAACAAGCACCAAATCCGGCGGTCGAAACCATGGCTGCAGTTCGAGGAGTGGTCGCACAAGTACGGGCCCATCTTCACGGTTTGGATCGGCCGCCAACCGCAACTGGTCGTCAGCGACGCCGAGATTGCCTCTGAGCTGTTGGAAAAGCGCAGCTCCATATTTTCAAATCGACCGCGGATGGTGGTGCTCTCCGAGATATTCTGGAATGGCGCTGGCATTGTCACGTCGCCGTACAGCAAGGAGTTGGTCCTGCGGCGCAGATTGCTACATCAGGCAATGACAGCGAAAGCGCTGGAATCGTACAAATCGGCGCAGACGGCGGAGGCGAGCCGGATGTGTGGAAACTTGCTGCGCCAGCCCGACGACTGGGAGAGGCTGTTTGAGTGGTTTGTTGGCAGCACCACTTTCTCCATCGCGTATGGACATCGCGTCGACAGTCTGGATGCCCGCGTCGCAACGTGCCGGGCAAATACCTCGTCGAGACTCTTCCCATCTTGAAGCACCTGCCGGATGCGCTCGCCCCGTGGAAGCGAGAGATCAAAGAGAACGGCAAACGCTTCGTTGGTTTCGCCATTCGGCGGCTGGAGACCGTGGAGAAAGAGCTGGCCCAGGACAAACAATCAGGATCTATTCCGCCCAGCTTGACCAAACACCTCATCGAACGCCGCGAAGCGCAGCCTGACCTTCCTCTCTCCCGGACCAACTTTGCCTTTATCCCTGCAGCGCTTTTCGGTGGCGGCACAGATACCACGGTCGGCATGCTTTGCACTGTGGTCCTCGCGCTTGTCACGAATCCTTCAGTGCAGCGCATCGCGCAAGCCGAGATCGACGCCATGGTGGGCTCTTCGCGCTCCCCGACCTTTGACGATTATCCAAACCTGCCATACACGCGCGCCCTGATCCACGAAGCGCTGCGCTGGCGGCCCGTTTCCGTCCTCGGCGGCGCACCGCATGCCAGCACTGCACCAAGTTCCTTTGGTCCCTGGCATATCCCGCGCGGCACGCCCGTCATCGGCAACGTGTGGGCCATCAACAACAACGAGGCGTACTTTCCAGACCCGCAGCGCTTCGACCCGACTCGCTTCCTGCCAGAGACGATGGCGCTTCGACATTCCGGTGATTCAAAGGCGCGCGCTGAGCTGGGGAAACCACATACTTCGACCGCGCATGGACACTCCGCTTTTGGCTGGGGCCGTCGCATCTGTCCCGGCTCCGAATTGGCGCTGAATACGCTCTTCATCGGTGTGGCAAAGATGTTGTGGGCTTTTGACGTGTTTCCAAGGGAGGGCCACAGCTACGACACTATGGCATACACCGACGGCTTCAACATGAGGCCACGGCGCTTCGAGTGCGACATCGAGGTCCGCAGCGAGAAGCACAGGGAGGTGTTGCTGGCCGAAGAGCAGGAAGCGTGGGAGGTGTTGACGCAGTTCCCGGCCTTTGACTGAGTCCCTGTTTCAATGGGGTAAAATTTGGACCGGCGGTAGACCACAATTGAAGTTTTTGGACTTTTGAATTTCGGGCGCTGTAGAGGCGGCGGCGGCGACGATGGTGAGAGAAGTTATCCGGTGTCTCCGCTCGATCAAATTGCAAACGGGCACAAAACCTTCCAGAAGTTGTTTCCTCCCACTCTGGCCTCAAACGCTTCATCCCTTAGAAAGAAACATAAATGCAGATGCCATGGATCCATCTTTACAACATCAAGCGCTTTGGATTCTCGATCGTGAGGAGTTGCATAGCAAAGTGTCGATCCGGAGAGTTCGAAGGGCCGAGGCCAATGAGGCGACAGGCTGGAAGAGCGCTCCGACGCACTGAGTTGCTTCAGAAGGACAGATGAGAGAGTTCATGCACCAACGCGTCTTGTCGTGACAAGTGAGGTCGTTGAGCCGCTCGGAACAAGTTGAAAGCCCGAGCGGCTCCGACAGGGATCCCGACTTCTCCCGCGCCCGTCCCCGCCGCATCCTCCTCTCCCCATCTCTGCCTTCGGCCTCCTCCGACCGCGACAGCTAATCATTCATTCGGCCAACGAGGCACGAGGCATTGCAAGCATTGCCCACTTTGCTGGAAGAAGCCGACCGCTCACGCCCACAGCTTTCGGCCCCGACAGAAGCGTCGCTGCTCGGAAAAGCCGGTCGCGTCATGATGAGCAGGGGAACGAACGGCGGTAGAAACTTCTCCAAGTCGCGCTTCTCCCTACGGAGAACCCCGAGCGATGAAAACAGAAGCGATCAGAGGCTCGTTGCCAATCCTTCCTCGCGGAAAAGAGATGAGTCAGATGGTGTTGGGGGCAGTAGGTCTGCTTTGGTCGAAAGGGCTGAGCAGTGGTGTGACGGTCACCAGCTGCGAGAGCTGCCCTTTCGCTTGCTCCCAAATCCTTTTCCCAAACGGGCAACTATTGAATAGCTCAGCCAGTTTCTTCATGTAGCCCTCACGAGACCGTCAGGCGCAACGGTTCAAACGGTTTGGACACATGACGATGCTCGAGTCCCTTTCTTCAACGTCTTCTCCTTATAAAATGTCGTGTCGCGGATGGATGATGCCGCATCTCAGGCTCAATCACACAAGTCGCAGCAACAAACACTCCACTCAATCTTCCTTCTTGTCGATATTACATCCACCTTGACTTACCTTTTACTTGTGCATTCACATCACCACTCCATCCACCGTAATGTTTTCAACGCGATCTTCGCTTGGCGCAAAGCCCTTGTCCGGCCTCCTCAAGGCACGGCCAGCGGCCAGAATGTTCCACCAAGGTCAAACAATGCGGATACAGCCCACCGCAAGAGCAATGAGGCAAATGACTGTAAGCGCAATCTTCCAGAAAGCCCATCATGCCAGAAACTCATTGTTTGTTCAGGTGGAAGGACAAAAAGCACACACGGCATCCCAGCGTCTTCGGGCAATAGGAAGAAACATCCCAGTCGAAATTTACCCTCTGATTGCCGTCATGGTGTAGGTATCCTTGCTCCTGCTTTCCTGAGCTCACGCAGCTGACATGCGCGAAGCTGCTCTCTTTCTTTCGGGGTCTACTCTTTCATTCGGCCGGCGTACCAAGACCCCACGCTGCGCCTTCATCGCCGCGGCCACAACTGAGCTCGCGGGCAGTTTCTCGTTCGGCAGGGTCGGAGTTTGCGATTTGGGCGCTTCGGCAGGGCAAATGTGCCGGGCTCTTGGAGGAGTCCTTCGATTGTTCATATTCCTGGCTTCAAAAATACATCAGTTAATTGCACCTTTTCGTTTGGGGCTAGATACCTGAGCTCACCGTAGGACTGACGAATGCGCCTGATTGTAGCAAAAAGAGGCTCGTAGAGGGCGTCGAAGTGTTTGCTCCCAAACGATGGGCAGGGACGGCGAAGGGACGGCGAAGTTGGCCGCACTAGCTGGTCTTCGGAGCCGTTTTGTGCGCTGAGTCGCTGCAAGCATGTCGCTGCAAGCATGTCGCTGAGCCGACAGCTGGGTCCAGTCCTGGGCGGTCTCGGTGGCAGTCTTGTTGTGCCGGTGGTCGTGCCGTGGCGGCGGCAGTCGCGCTGTAGGTGGCGCCTTGGAAAGGTTCGCGTCAAAATCTCGTTGCGCCCACGCTCCATCTTCACACAACCTCCTTCGCCCCACAGTAACGACCGCTGCCATGGCGGACGACGACGACAAGCTTGGTCCGCTCAAGACCGGCTTGAGCGAGTAAGTTCCCTCAAACTTTCCTCCAAGATCTCTGTTGACGATCATCAGCCTACTCGAATCCGGCCTCTTTTCCGACCTCAAGATTTGTTGTCGCGACGGCACTGTCTACAACGTGCACAAGAATATCCTTTGCGCTCAGAGTCTGTTCTTCAAGAATGCGCTCAATCCCTCCAGCAATTTCTTGGTAAGTCCACTTGAAGCTCAGTGCTTTCTTGGCTTCGCTGCTTGTGGTCTTCCAACAACTCACTGCCCTGTTCACTCTTTCAAAAGCTAATGCCCTCCTCTAGGAAGCCCGATCCAACACCATCAAGCTTGAAAACGACGACCCAGCGGCTGTGAAAGCTCTCGTCGAATACTTCTATCGCTTTAAATACACGACCTTGACGTAAGCGAAGATCAGCTTCTGATCTTCCATGCACACGTCTTTGCTATTGGAGAGACATATCGCAAACCAGGTCTTAAAGACCTCGCCATACTTCGCTTTAAAGCCACCTTCATGGACGCCAAGTGCCTGAAAGACCTGGATTTTCCGAACGCTGTGAAGACGGTTTACAGAACTACCGTGGAAAGCGACAAAGGATTGCGCAATTTGGTCGTCGCTCTCACATATGCCTTCATTCGCACATTCACGAAAAAGAAGGCTTTTCTGAGTATGATGGCGGAAGTCGGAGAGTTCAGCAAAGATCTCACCCTGGGAATCATCTCGTTGGGCGATGCAGATATGAGGTGGCTTTGCAAGCATTGTGAGCGGGAAGTTGAGATGGACCTTCCAATTGCAGCGAAGGACGCCTATTGTCCGTCCTGTGGGAAGGGGTCTAGGAAGTCCGCTTGGTTTGGCAAGGCCAAAAGCCACTGGACCGGTGTTGCAGAATACGACTGCCCTAATTGCAGAAGTATCGTGTGGATGGACCTGGAAACCGATCTCCAGCCATCAGGTGATCCTCCTCAGACTTTTGCGCCTTGCTGCGGCGTTCCTCAAGCCAACGAAAAGTGGCAGCGTTCGAAAATCGAGGTCAATTACAGCGACGAAGACGAAGCACCAAGCAGGGAGCCGAGCAGCACTTCGGATGAGGACCAAGTCTGAGGCGAACATAGCCAGAATTTGTCTGTGGCGATTCGCCGACTGTAGTTGCATTCTGGTCCTGCGCCGAAGCTTCCGGTGGCACACGGCGCCTGGATAGATCCCCTTCCATAGTGAAATTAGACTTCACTTGAGACCAGCTCTATGGGTGCATTTCTGTCACCTGTTGTGTACTGCCAATATCGAACAAGTTAGGCCGGCCCGCGTGCAACTTGACCGATTGTTTGCGCTTGCCCGCACGCCGCCAAAAAAGTGAATAAAGGCAGACATCTCGACCGCCCGCGCTCCATCCTTCTACAACCTCAACACACCGACCTCCAGCGCGATGGCGATCGACAGCGACCAGCCCTCTCTGCTCAAGAGCGGCCTCAGCCAGTAATTTTCCGAAGATAAACTCTCCCTAATATCTCTCTGACCTTCTCTCGGTAGGCTGCTTGAGTCCGGCTACTTCTCAGACCTTCAGATCTCATGCAATGACGGCACGGTGTACAACGTCCACAAGAGCATCCTGTGTGCTCAAAGTGCATTCTTCATGAACGCCCTCAATCCTGACAGCAACTTCAAGGTTAGAGGCGCTTGGTGGACTTTTCTCTCGGGCTTGCTTGAAGACTCTGGGTGTTTCGCTTGCTCGCCAACACGCTTGCTCGCCAACACGCTTGCTCGCCAACACGCTTGCTCGGAGTCTCCATGACCTCTGCCTGCCGACCTTACTCACCTGAATGTCCTGCCTTCCTTCTTCGTCGCACGCTCTTAGTTCTTTCTCTGCCCCGCCGAAAAACACCTTCCCCCACAGTCACTTGTCACTGCAGACCCAATTCTAACTTCTTATCACAGGAGGCTCAGACCAACAAGGTCCCGCTGGAACACCATGAGCCGTTTGCAGTCAAGGCTCTTATTGAGTACTTCTATCGATTCGAGTACACCGAGATCGACGCCCCGATCAACGAAACTCTGCTGTTTCACGTGCACATCTACGCCATTGGCGAGACCTACGACGTAAAAGGCTTGAAGAAGCTGGCCTGCGACCGATTTGAAGCCATCGTTGCAAACAAATCCTTCAGAGAGCTTGACCTGCCTTCCGCCATCAAGGCCATTTACAACACGACCGTCGAAATCGACAAGGGCTTGCGCGGAAAGGCCATTGCTATTGCTAGAGCCGACATCAAAGCTGTCATGGAGTCGAAAGAATTCTCAGAGATGATGGATGAATGCGCGCAGTTCAGCAAGGACTTGGCTCGCTCGTTGGTCGAGGATCCCCTCACTGCGCCTTGGTACAAATGTACAGGCTGTTGTGTTGCTATTCGAATGGAACTTCCAGATGGCACTAAGAGAATCCATTGTCCACGCTGCCCTAGGTCCTTCACTAGAGAGGTTTGGGTGGGCTCAATGGCGGCGTCCAATTTGTCGCGTCTGTGCAGGTACAGTTGCCCGCAGTGCAAAACGATCATTGCAATGGATATCCTCTCCGTTGGATCTATTGGTCCCCAGACTTACTGCCCTTGCTGCGGAATTCCTCGTCAAAACACAAGCTGGCAGAACAACAAGGTGCTTAGCGAGAGCGAGGGTGACGAGGAGGAACATGACGAAGAGGAGGAAGGCGAAGACGAATACTGAGGTACGGTTCAATGGAAATTGAGAATCAAAATGGCGCTACCCCTCACGAATGGAGCTTCTCAAAGGCCCGAGGGTTGGTAGCGAAAGTCATGGCATACACAGTTTCCTAATCACTGCACTCATGGGCGCTTGAATGCTCCCTATCACCGCTCTCTCAGACTCCTAAATGATCCTGAGCACATGCTCTAGTCCAGAGCGGCTTGAATGCTCCCAGTCAGGTGTCTATTAGAGTCAATGGATAATCCCTGAGGGCGAGACTGATTCCCTGCTCGTGTTGTGTCCCACGAATTTTGTCACCAAGTCTCATTCCAAGTCTGTTGTTCTGCCCCTCCTGCGCATCACGAGTATTCCCAATTTCTCTGTACAAAGTTTCAGCTGTCCATATTTCCTGTATGATCACTCAATGACACGCCAATTCCTTTTGTCCACATGGCACGCCGGTCTTCAGTGCGTAGCGGCGATATGCGGCGCGCCGCAAAGGTACATGTAGGTAATTGTGCAAACTTGGGTGCTATCGACTTGCTGCTCGAGGTTCACAAGTAGCGATTCGTAGCACTTGCCGTTCACCACGCACCGTGGGCCGAAGCCAGATAAAACCCTTCGCCCTCCACCTTCGGCGCCGCCCTTCTGACAACCCTCAACCTCTCCATCCTCAACCTTTTCATCCTCAACCGCCATCCTGTACCTCTTCATTGTTTGAATCCATCCTCAACAACCCACCGCGCTGCTGGCCACCGAAATTGACGCCATCAGCACTCCATTATCTAACCATCTCCTCGCGCCGATCAAATATACCTCACCTTGCACCTTTGCTCTCGCCTCCAGGTCGCCCAAGACGCCCATGATCTGCGGCTGCCAGCTCAGCATCATCTTCACCTGAACATCGGTGATCTGCCGCTAGTTGCCGAGTGTAGCTCCTAAGCCCGTCGCAGACAAACGTCGACTCTGAAGTCTAAGGCTACTCGACCAGCTCACATTCGAGAGCGTTTTCACTCCTTCGGCAAACATACGGCAAGGCTTAGAGCCATTCCTTCATCATCCTTCGAGGAACATTGGACGATTGACGTCTTTGTTTCGACCGTGGTGCACCAATCGGTCGGCTTCAGCGACACGTTGAGATCCCGAGCATGAATCGAACCTAGCCTTCAACAACCACGGTATCTCGTTCTTCATCATGGATGACGGAACAAAGGCTGGTCTTTCCGCTTTTGGCGAGTGAGTACCACCTTTTTTGCCCACCAAATCAATCACTGACCCATTGCAAGCCTACTTGATTCCGGCCTTTTCTCCGATCTCGAAGTCCTCACTGGCGATGGAACAAAGTACAATGTGCACAAGGCGATTCTTTGCGCTCAAAGCTCGTTCTTCCGGAATGCTCTCAGCCTCCAAAGCGGCTTCTTGGTATGTTTTATGTTCCGGACAACTGGACCAAAGGTGAAGCTAATTTTAAGCGATAGGAAGCAAGAACCAACGTCATCAGGCTTGAAAAAGATGAACCCGCTGTGGTGAGAGCTCTTCTTGAGTACTGCTATCGGTTCAACTACGAGCATAATGTCGAGGAACTCAACGACGCGTTCCATTTCCACATATGCGTCTATGCCCTTGGAGAAACCAGCTGCGTGCAAGGCTTGAAGGACCGAGCCAAGGAGCGGGTTGAATTCTTCGAGTGGGCCCATTACGACTTAGAGCAACTGGACTTTACACTTGCGGTGAAGACCATCTACAACACAACGAAGGCCAGCGATAGAGGCCTCCGCGACCTTGCTGTCCGAATGACCCGAAGGTCATTTGATCAGGCCATGGAACTGGACGGATTTCAAGAAATGATGGGCGAAGTTGGCCAATTCTCAAAGGACCTCTGCCACTCGTTGCAAAAGGATCTCAAAGCATTTGAAGATGCGCCCAGGTACAGCTGTCAGGGTTGCCGCTCTTACATCCGCATGGAACTTCAACCTGAGAACGACTTGTCAATGTTCTATTGTCCTTACTGCAAGTTCCTCAACTTGGCCTCTGAGTGGGAACTTGGCAAGTCAAAATACCCTGGAAAGCTACCAACGTACAAATGCCCCGACTGCAATAAACGAGTTGCAATGGATCTTTGCGCAGGTGGTCGCAAGGCGAAAACATCGTGCTATCACTGCGCGACTTCTCTCACGAATGAGAAATGGAAGTGCCGTGAGTCAAAGTGCGACTGATCGGCCAGCCCTGATCGCTGAGATGACGAGGGTGGCCACCAATGGCTGCTTTGAAATATTCAAACCGACCAGTCAGACGAGGGGAGGATCGTTTGAATGGTGATTTTCAAAAGAAACTTTGACGACTGCCTGGGGAGGGAAGTTTTGAAATGCTTCTTATTTCAAGTTTAAGATCTCCCCTGCGCACTTCTACAACCGCCATGAGTCTTTCAGCCCTTGAATTCCAGACCGATAGAGATTTAGGTACAAAAACAGCTGCCGTCGCAACCAAAATCAGCCAGGAAACCCTAAGTCCAACAGTCACCATATCACGCACTCGTCGACGAAAATATCCAAAAGTGGCTCACCGTCAACCGCCTAGTCATCTTGACTGTGGAGGACACCTATGGCTCATAATCCTCCTCTACTAATTCATTCCCTTCCCAAACCCGATTCCTCCTTGGAGCTCCGCACAGATAGCAAGTAGTCTCGCTCAATAGACCCCCCGGGCAAAGCTCTAGACGGTTGACCCCCCCACAAACATCACAGGCGTACTCCTTCAGTGGTGCGTGCAAAGTCGAAGTCACCCTGTAAGCCTGCCACATCTCGCTGTCTTGAATCTCTCCACAAATGGGACAGTAGAATTCATCGTCTTCCTCGAGGGGAAAGTCCACAAACATGGTAGCGGTGCACCACCGGCAGGTGTATCGAGGGAGGGACTTGAGCTGGTGGAGCTCGCTCGTGGAGGAATCCGACAAGTCTCTGAAAAATTGCGTGATATCCTCCAGCTCGTCCTCGAAGCCCTCAGTGTTTCTTGCCTCGTCGATTCGGTCTCTTGTGAGCTGGACGACAACGTCGCGTAGGCCCCTGTCGCTGTGGACTGTGGACGCGTAGATTTCCTGGACAAGCCGGGGAAAGTTGATCTCGTCGAAACTCAATGGATGCAAGGCATCAATGAAGTGTTGTTTCGCTGCATCCTTGAGGCCTGGTACGCGAAACGTTTCCCCGGCAGCATATACGAGTATGTGGAAGAGCAGCTTGCTGTGGTCGTCATCCATGTCCTCATCGCTGTAATCCAACCTATAGAAATAATTGACAACCGCTTCAATGACGTTCGGGGGCTCGTCTTTAAGTTCGACGACGCCGTTTCGTAACTCCTACCGCCAAACGTCAGCGCCACCTTTTGCAAAACGCGTTGCTGACCGGAGTGTTTGCGTACTGTGTAGTTTCTGGCTGGATTCAGCATGCGTTCAAAGTACTCGCTCTGCAAACAGAGTATGATCTTGTGGACCAACCATTCGCTCCCATCGCGATCACGAATCCGAAAGTCAGAGTGAGAACCGTTAGCTAGGTAGCTTGCAAATTGTTAGCAAAAGACGCTGTTGAAGACGGTCGTTTGGTTGAGTTTACTCGTAGAGATTGCCCTGAGCCTGGAGCACAGGCAGCACCGGGCGATTTGCCATGGCAAAATGAGAAATGTCCACACTAGCAGAAGACTAGAGTGCCCGGAATGCGAATGTGTAATTAGCGAGATCAGTTCGCGAAGTGTGTCGATTTCGATTGATTGCAGGTTGTCCGAAGGTTGAATGATGTCGACGAAGCGCAGCGGAATGCCGTATGGTGCATCCAGCACTGGCTCTTCCTTTATTGATATCACAGGAAAAATGTCCTCGAGCAAGATTTATCCGTTGTTCGAATGAAAGAGAACCTGCTTTGCTCAGCAGCGCGAGATAAAGCTCCTTGTCTTGAAAGTCCTTGATGCCATCTACAGTCGATCCGGAGTCCGGTCCCAAGAGAGAGGACAAAGTCTCCGCCGGGAGCAGTCGAACGAAGCCACCATGTTTTTCAAGCCGGGGCTCAAAAGTCAACAAGACTTCGTTTCGGCTCGAACAGACGCCGCCAATGCCTGCGGCGCGACCGCGGTGGTCCTCCGGATACAAGATACGCGAAAGTCCTAGACGACTTACCCTGGCAGCTTCGAGAATTGCATTGGAAATCTGTCGTTGGTCAGGACTTTGTCGTAGGGATTGATTAGTCAAACAAAGAAAAGGTCGTTTTGTTGCCTGCACCACTGCTTTCGGCCGGGTAAATGGCACAAGACAAAGAGGGCAAATTTACGTTGACGAATCGGCATATTTCTGTCTGCTTGCTCTGGAATCATCCCAGAAGCGATGATGAGTCTTCTCAAGCAGACTGGTTGGCTGAAAGCCCGAAGGTGACATTTCCATGATGCAGGCGTTCAGTGTCATGAGTCCGCATTGAGGTATCTCGAGGCGAGGCAGAACGAAAATGTTAATGCTGCGGAACTTGATCTCTTGGTTCAAGGACAGCAGAGCTGGCGATAGTGACAGGTAGTACCGTGTAGGAAAATATGGCGGTAGTAGGACTGCACCGCCGAAGCTGAAGCACAGCGCGCTGTCGTCGAAGCCGCTTAAAGCCCGCGCAATATCCTAGCCTCTACCAAAAATCCACAACACCACCTCAACACGCAGACTCGAACTCGAACTCGAAAAACCAAATCGTCTTCCTCGGATCTCTACAGCATCATCGTTCATCTGCTTGCTGGCCGCAGCCTCTTGCAGCGCGCATCGGCAAGCTCACACTGACCCGGAAGGCGAAGGCCAAGCAGTCGTCCGCGCCATCTCCCACTGCCATCGTCGCAAAGCCTTGAAACCCGGCCCCATCACCGAAAGACAATCCAAAAGACAAAGAAAAGGACAAAGAGCGGTCCAGAAGATTCAAAATCTCAGAAGAATCGACAGCCATGCCGTCGGCTGCCGAGAAGTTGCCTTATCCTACCAACTTCCAGAAATGGAACTGGGGCGACGACTTGCCCCCACCTGCAATCGCGAAACGCAAGCAAGACGGGGGTGTCAAGACGGCGGCCGTCAGCGTTACATCTCTACACAATGCCAAATGGTCCATCTACAACGCCAAGATCGAGATTTCCGAAGACGTTCTGCCTCCCGCTAACGTCGTTCTTTCTGATCGGATTGCGTATGATCTGTCTCAATTCCTAGCCGACAATCCGATAATCGTGAAATCCAAGCTCTGTAAGTACTGGCCGGGCAACTACGATACGCGGGGCAACCTCATCAAATCTCTGCATCCCGTGGGATCACCGGCTCTCCACAACGTTGATGGCAAGCCTGCCTACGCAGTTTCTGCTGGCAGGATCTGGATCGGGGAGCCA
Source organism: Phyllosticta citribraziliensis (assembly GCF_038025025.1). NCBI lineage: Eukaryota > Fungi > Ascomycota > Dothideomycetes > Botryosphaeriales > Phyllostictaceae > Phyllosticta > Phyllosticta citribraziliensis. Next base: position 244,946 of record NW_027117343.1, read on the forward strand.
GGCCTGATAGAAGCTGAGAAAGAAGCCGAATCCGGTTCGGTGGCAATGGTACGCCAAACGGCGCCATGGTGGAAGCCTACTGACGAGGAGATGACTTCGGGATACTCGTTTCGTTGGAGCCCAGGCAAAGCAAAGCCGCACTTGCTTTCGCCTGACTGGGACCGTTTGCCCTCTTCGCTGCTCAATGAAGCTGAGCTCCAGCCTCTGCTCCAGAGCTATGATGTTGACCAGCTTCGCGCAAGCAACGGCAAAGTCTTTGGAAAGAACGTCAGGAGCCCATCGCACCCCGATCGCCAGGCATACAAGTCAGTCGTGGACCAATACAAAATAGAAGCCCGCAATAAGAGACAGGCCGTAACAGCGGCTTCTGACCCAACATTCCTGGAACAGCACATTCGCACCGCTACGAATCTCATAGTATTGGATGCAGATGTCGGCCCCCGCCCATTCGCGTCGAACACCGCTCCTGTTCAGTCCCAAATAATCGTTCCAACGCCGCACGTTGATCGCCTCAGCCGTCACGACAGCTTCGACAGCGAGCCTAGTGTCGGTGGATCCAGCAGCTTCCTTGGGTCTAACACAGCCACTGCTTCATCCAACACCCTGAGCCGTTCCGTCCAGCAGGCTCACCACATCACCGGAGCACCAGACAAGCCAAACGAAGAGACCCTTGCCTCCCTGGACGAGATCTCTGCGATAATCCAGACCACGCTGCGCGAGAACACGAACGCGGTTGCGAAGCTCGAGCGCGCCTGCTCGGGCAACATCCCGGACACCGAAGCGATCCTCAAGGACATAACCGATGGGCGAGAGCAGGCGAGCGGTCTTTGGAGCAAGTTCAACGAGCTCGGCGCTTCCGTTGATCGACTGAACGACCTCCAGGAAGAAGTGAATGCTGTCAAGGAGCAAATGGAAAAGTCAAACGACGTGCTCCGCAAGGTGCAAATTCAACTCACTTCCCAAGCGAACACTGGCAATGAGAAGAACACCGGCAATGAGACTACGTCGAACAGGTCCTTGAAGCGCAAGTCAAGGTTCTCGTACATCGAGGCCCAGAGCCCTCCTCACCAGCGGCCCCGGCACTGAGCTACGCCCAGCCTCTTGCGAGTTGCGTTGCCACTGCGAACACAACACCACGATTGCGCCGCCTCATTCGTACAGTCTTTGCGCGACAACATGGTCTTGTTCCTCATGACTACGATACTCAGAGTTTCTGAATCCGAGAAGGACGACATTGGGAGCTGGATCCCACAGGAACGGTAATGTCTTGTGGATTTTGCGTTTTCAGTTCATCCACATCCAGCTCGACGTTTTGCATTTCCTTCGGTTCGGCAATCTCGACATCGGCACCGTCGACTCTCATGTGCGACAAAATGCTCCAGCCATCGGGAGTGACTTATTGAATGGCGATGGCTAGTACCACCGGCTTGTGAGTTTATGCTGCGGCAGAAACTTTTCCTTCTTCTTCTTCCCTTCCGCTCCCCTGATCTTCCACGCGCTTCCCCCGTTGTCAGGTTCCTCTAGTAAAATGAGAACGCAGCGGCTTCTGTGGAGTAGTATCAGGGCAGTCAGTAGTACGTTTCCCTCCGCTTGGATTCATCTTGGCACTGCGACCAGATCCATGGTTGAAACGGGCATCAAAAGCGTGCGAACGTACTGTCGTTACCCCTTAGATAGGACGAATTCCAGAAATACATCCCAGAGCTTGAGACCACAGTAAGAATCATCAGGTGATGGAGGTAGCGGCTGCAGTACGTAAATGATGAGCAAGCAACTCATGACAAAGGAAAAGCCGGTACAGCTCTCAAAGTGGCGGAGCATGGTGTTGAGCTGAAAGCACGCAACGAAGGGCAAAGCAATTTCCTCCCTCGACGGCCGTACCAATCCAATTGCTCGGTTGACTGGCTTGTCCAAGGCTAGAGTTGATCGACTTCGCAACGTCGGTCATGCTCACTTTTTCCACTGGTCTTCATCTCTCTTTCTCATTACTGTCAATGGCCTGTTTGACTAGCCAGTTTTCATTTCGTACGTTCAAGTTCTTTGCACACCACCCTTTTCCGGTTCTTTCAAGGTCTTGGACATCTCCCGTGTCTTATCACCGCCCTTACTCTCTCGAGTCTGCACATGCGTATGTAATACGCGTGGCAACACCATACCGACAACCTTGCCATCCTGTCATTTATTCGGTTATCTGACTCCCTCTTTCAGGCCGCTGGAAAACAAAGGGAAGGCCTCGGACCAAACTCGTGGTGGACCATCAAGCTTCATCGAGGACTTTCTTGTGTAGTCGGAGCGCCCCTTTATGCTCTTTTTTGTATCTGAAGTAAACCCTGCAGACATAGCTATTTATGAATGCGTCAAGGAGTCTCCTGAGATGAGAGCAAATGTTCAGCAAGAAAGAAACATTTGTGATGACCTTCGCGGGGAGAAAAGCCGGAGCGGTGATATTTGCAATGCGAAAAAGAAAGACCGAAGAGCAAAAATTGTCGGTAGAGAGTTTCCGGAAAAGCGTAATTTGAAAAGTGTCTTAAGCAATGTATCGGACGGCGCTGGCCAGTCTTGGATAGTGGTCTCAGAGGTCGCCCCGGGTATAGCCCCCCTTTTCGGCATATTAGCGGTGGTGCTCGCACCACCACACATTCTCCTTTGTATGTGGGTGCGGCCATCTTCCCAACTTCCCCTTGACGCCTGTACAGCCTCACGAGGCGCAATAGCTATCGACGACCTCGTGGTGTTTTCTTTCCTCGGCATGCTTTGCGTGACGACGTTCCTCCCTGGTCTGTCGGGCATAGTTCGCCCAGAAGCATTGAAGAAAATTCGTCTCTGGGTGATTATGCGGAGAGATACGTGGGCGGCCGCAATCAGTGAATGAACTCTCCGTTGGTCGCTCTTCCACTGGCTCCATTTTCTTGATGGGGCCAAAGACAGGACGCTTGGATTTATCTGCTCCCTGTGCGTTGCACAGAGCCACTGCTTGACACTGTTGGGATTGATAGCGCGGCTGACAGCCTCCATACTGGCATTCTTTGGGGCGATCTGATTTCAGCTCAAGGCCCATGGTCGCTTAAGTGCTATTGGGACGCTTGAGGTGGCTTTTGCAGTATCATGAGCATGAAGCACTCGTCACGTCCAGGTCGGCCTCCGCATCTTCCCATCATCCGTATGGCTTTTTCTTGCAGCCGTTCATGGAACATTTCTCAGGCCTCTCGTTGCGGAAACCGTCTTTATTTGCCTGTTTGTATGGTCTCAGGGCCCCGTCGGTTCATTTGCGTATTTGCAGCACCATCGACAGACCCAGCTATCGGGAAAGGCGTTGATTCTCTTCTTTTGCTTGCAGAACTTGGCCGGTTTAGCGCAGCTTGGGTTGGCGCAACGATCTTCTGACAAGAACAGGGCTCTTGGCACTTCTTCTCTGGGGTCAAGGTCAAGCTCCCCTGGTGGCTCCGCGAAGAAAGCGGATGCTCCTCCGGTCTTCTCAGGAGACCAGATGTGATCCAAGCCCTTTCCGTGCCACGGGCGCTCGGGTAAGATCTTTTGGGCCTCTGACAAGACCTTGCCGTACCATTCTGCATGGAGCGGCGTGGTGGAGACGTTGCGATGAGTTGGGTTGATTTGTGTCAAGGCGGGGAGAATCATGATGACAGAATTATGATGACAGTCTCAAGGAGCAGGGCTCGGGTGATGCGCACCATGTACACGAGCGACGCCATGACCTGCAGCTGTGAGCCTTCAGACGATACAGAGTCTGGGGAAGTCCGTAAAAGCTGTGGCACACCCACGAGGCTTGACGGACTATGCTTCGAATGCTTTGAATGCTCCTTGGTACTACCACTCATGGGCGCTTGCAACCTCCTCAGTACTCTGGTCAAGGACAGCTTGAAGGTTTTATTATTTGTGCGGCGGAATACTTAAAAATGTCACGAGTCTCGTCGGGACGTCTTTTTCAAGCTAGGATTGTATTCTTATTTGCACAAAAGAAAGAGGCTGAGGGATGACGGGGAACATTTGCGTCCGTAGACTGGCAGTCAGCGGGGAACAATCAGTCAAAGTTTGAGGTCCCAGGAAGCTCGGGGGCATTCGACTCTCGCGACTTCTCCTCCAATGAAACCCCCTGCAACCTCTCAGTCTTTGAAGAGGAATTTTGACCATGAATCTCCTTATGACGATGTTTCCCGCCGACCTTACAAGAAGCAAAGGTCGACACCAATTGATGATGAGGATGACCTGATCCTATGCCTTTGCCACCGTCCATCAAAGGCTCCAGCAATCGGAAAGACTACCGAACGCGTGGTCTTCATAGACGACATCAAGCATCTCAACATAGGGAAGAAGCTGAGCGGAAAGTCCAAATCCGTGTCAACTAATGTCGACGACTCCTCCCGCGAAATCCTGACAGTCATTACCGATGGAATCCAGCAATTGATCCTCCGCGCTCTCAAGGAAAAGAAGACTATGGGCTGCTCCGGCCGATTCGTTTCGGTGCCCGCAGACGAATGCTCCCTATCGCTCGCGTCGGCACGAGTCCAACCTTTCTCCCCCCTTCTCATCTTAGAGCTTGAATGCTCCCTGCCCACGTCATTTGCTTTTGGCCACACGCGTTTCTCCTGTCACCCTTCTTGTATGGTGCAAGTCACGCTACGTCTGACTTTCTCGAGCCTCGTGCTCTGGCCCAGCTTGCGACGGTCGTCATGGCAGTGGATGTCGCAAAGGTTGGCATGGTGGCAGCGAAAATGCTGCCCTGAAGCCCGGCACCTCGCGAGGGAAAGTCGCCCGTGAGTCTGCCCAGGGGGGTGGGAGGTCTTGAATGCTCCCTATCAATCGGCCGTTCCAGTGGATGAATGACCCCCATCTACTACACTACCTCTTTTTGCTGCGGGGAAAGAGGTGGCAGCGCGGACGGGTGCCGGTGGGCATTGTTTTATGCATTCCTCGAGATGTTGTTGATAATTTTTTCACCCTACGTAATATTAGTACCAAAACTAATGTTGGATCATTGTACTTACATTGGCGCCGTCATGCAAATTCATGTCTGGCTCGACTTTCTGGTAGAGCTGGCAGAAACTCTGGTGCCGGCAAATTTTGTGGAGGGCCAGACACCCAGGTGCCGCACACGGTCCTTGTACCTCCTCCAGGCTCAGGAACCTTCACTTTGGCCCATGGCGGAGGCAGTATCATAGCATCTTGGGCGCCTCAGCTGGCCAGTGGAAGACACGACCTCCGTCAACCAAATCAACAAATGCCTTTCTTTTCCTCGTCGTTCTCAACTCGGCGTCGCTTCCTTTCCCGGGGAAGCATTGTCACTGCCACCAGGGCAGACAAACGGCTTCTTTTGGGTGAGGCTTACGGATGCTCCTCGTTGGCATCGCATGCAGACGCTTGAATGCTCCTGATCATCCTGGCGTCTCATCGTTTGGATGCTCCCTCTTGACTGCCAGTCTGAATGTGCGAATGCTCCCAACCACTCCCCATTCTTTTCCTTCTGTGTGGCGCGATTCTGCACACCAAGCCTTGGTCCAAACATTGTCCATGGGTGGTAAGTGTTCAATTTCCCTGACTTGGACCGGGGAATTTTGACGGTGATTATTTGGAAGATGGCATTTCCATCCAGTGGTCTTCGTTCCAGCGCAGCACCTCGTTTGATTGGCGTAACGTATCTTCCATGGCGATGAGCTGGTTTGAAATGTGGCGGGCGTTTTCGCGGAGCTGCGCAAACGCACCAGACATCGGCTGTCTGTGATCGGCAGCGACCATATCGACGTCATTCTGAAGCGATGCACGAAGCTTCCGAATTTCCTCGATGGCGTTCTCGTTCTCAGCAACTTGGTCTCGGTTGGAACGAGACAAAGAACGGTCCTGTTGATTGTAGGCGCTACGTCGCTCGCCATGGCGTTGAAGCTGCCGTTCAGGATCATTGGTGTCGGAGAAGCGTTGCCTGTTGAAGGCGGAATTATTGTCGTAGCCGGACTGCACGTCTGCCTTCTTTGATATGCGTCTATTGCTATGGTCGTGAGGCGTGACGAGCCTTGCATCTCGATGGATGGTCTCGGGCGCTGGGTTTCCACTGGGGGGTCGACTTTTGGCAGACTTACGTTTCGCCTGCAAGTAGGGACGGTACGGCTGATGATCGGGGTGAGTTGGTGACCTCTTGTTCCGACCGAAGATCGAGCCATCTTCGCCACGGATGTTGTCCATGTCGTAGTCTTGAAAAGCGTTCGCGAATTCAGGATGCAGCGCTCTCTCCTGGTCGCTGACCCTGTCGTAGTCGATAACTTTGTTCTGCAAGCTAAGCGCAGCATCGGCATTGAAGCTCGTGCAGATCCCGCTTTGCTTTTCCGCTGCCTTCAGATGCCACCACGGCTTCGAAGCACGAATATGACTCTGCCGAGCGCCTTGAGCAGGCATGTATTCGAAATTTCCCATCTCTTTCATATTTGGAGCACGGTCTGTCGAGTCTCAGGCGTGGCATGGCGTACGAGACAAAATGCGGCTGTCTGGAACGCCTCTTGTGGCCAAAAGAGAAGGGCGCGGACAGGGAGCATTCAAGTACTCCATCTGCCTCCTTGAAACTCGCGCTCAGGAGTTGCACGTCTTCAGACGTGCAAACACGCCCTCCTCGCCACCACTTGTTCCGGCATAGGGGACCATCATGTCGCTATCTTCCACCAGCATCAAGTAGCAGCCATGTTGGTACGCTGCTTTGTTGCTGCAAGACGGCAATCCTTTAAGCGTCTCGATGGTGAAATTATTTCCGAGATATAGTCGGGAAGCAGACTCATGTTGCGTTCCATCAGCTGATTGGTGCTGAAGTCCTCGACCAGGCGGGCAGATTTGAAGGACATGCCGCGGGCGACTTTGGGCAACGTCGTTCCCTCGGACAGACGAGCAAGAGTTACAAACATAGCCTCGAGGATGGCTCTCAACTGCATCTTCTGTGTATTCAATGGCGGACGTCCTGGTCCCCTGGGTTCACCAACGTTGAGGCTGGTCAGATCCTCCATTTTGTTGACAAAGGGTAACCGCCGACGTCTCGCTGAGCTGCGTGTTGTGGAGCCGTCATCTCCAGAGAGAAGAGAGCTGGTATCGCTTTCAATTTCGCTCTCATTGTCGCTGTCACGTTCATTCTCGCTCGCGCTGTCGCTGTCACGTTGAATTTCGCTCGCGCCGTCGCTGTCGCTTTCCGTATCGCGCTGGCTGACTGCATCACTGTAGACCGATTCATCACTCTCAGCGTCCCATACGCTTCCCGAACCGTCGTTGAATTATCTATTGTTGAGCTCTGTATGCTCAGCATCGGAGCTATCATCGTCATGATTCGTGATTGACACGCGGCTTTTCGATACGTTGAGAAGTCTTTGTCGAGACGCAAGGCGAGAGACAAGGGAGCAAAAAAGGTTTTCAGCGGCTCGGGCGTCGAGGTTTGTCGTCGGTCAAGGAGCATTCGCTTGCAAAGCGCAGCGGTCGCGGGTCGTCATTTGAGGAGCATTCGTTTGCAGAGCGCAGCGATTTCGGCAGCGGCGGCGATGCCGCAGGTTGAGGCTGGGGTTGAGGTTGCAATGAGCTTTTTGGCTGCAGTGGTTGACGTTGAGGTTGGGGTTGAGCTGGCGATGCGATGTTGGCCCGGAGTTGAGAAAGCACGAGAGAGGAGTCCTTCTCTCAGCGCTCAACCTGCGACGAGAGGGACACCAAGGCAAGAAACTACCACAGTCTACGAGAAAAATACGGCAGTGATGACAACCAAGTGGACAAAGAGGGTCCCGAGAGGACTCGCTCATTTCAGACTTCTTCCTGCAGTCAAGGAAGTCCGTCAGTCCACACGGAGAAGACAAGAGCCCGCACCTGCACATGCCTGTCCTTCCAGAGAGGCATTATAAACCCAAAGCGCGAGTCCTATGTCAAGGACCACGCGGGACGGCGCGTGCTAAGTAGAATCTCCATGGTCGGTATGAAAACCTAGCCAGTTGCGTCGGGGCGAAAGATCCTGGCCAGCTTTGCAAGCACCACAAAGCATGCTCGATTCGCGTGGTCTGCGTTTCCTTTTTGGTCTTTTCTTTTTGATCTGCCTATCCGTCTATCTTTTTTGTCTCTGCGAGCATCTCCTCCTCCTCTTCCGTTTGTTCCTTGTAGGCGCCGCTCCGGCTGGCGCGCTGAGTTTTGTCCCACACACAAGCCGCTGCGAGCGTGGACCTACCTCATCTTGGAACTCCACTCTGCCCACCCACGTGCGCCACTGCAGCCATTCCTCACTGCTCACTCACTCACTCACCGTTTGCTCGCTCCTGCCGTGTCGTATTGAATGAGGCATGTGGTGTACGCGACGAAGCCGTACCGCCGTGTACGCTCTACGCTCGACGACTCTGTGCGAGGTAGTCATCGTTGTGTTTGCGTACAGGTAAGCGGCGGCGCTGGTCATTACCACCATGACGCGAGGTCAGCTGGCACGAGCAGGCAGCGGAGTAGAGAACGAGGAGAGGAGAGGAGAGGGCAGTCAGAAAGATGGTGGGGAAATGGTGCTCGTGACGATGATGATGCTGCTGCTGCTGCCGCTGCTGTGTCTCAGGCAGTGTAAGCAAGGACGGACTGCAGACAGAGCAAACAGACGCGCGGTAAGGTAGAAAGAGAAGAAAAGAAAGAAATACGAAGAATTCGAGAAGTAGAGCGCGTCGGACTACCAACCAGAGAAACAAACAGAAGCAAACAAAACCTACAGCGTGCCAGCTCCACCACATCTGCCTTGTCCATCCACCTATGTACCTTACCTTACCTTACTCTTCCACTTCCATCCACGGGCAACAAACGCAGACAGCACTCGCCGTCGTCCGGCTGGCCGTCGCCCATCGCATCTCTCTCAGCTGACGCCAAAGCGCCGCCGCACCAGGCACATCAGAAGGTCGACACGAAATCAATGTCGCCACATGGCGGCACTTGAGCTGAGCAATGCGACGGCAACGGCGACGGCGAGTACGAAATAAGAGTACGAACGGCGCGTCCGTCCGTGTCTTCTCTTTCGAGCAGCAGAAAGCATTGAGTGGCTCCAATACTGGGCGAGTGGGCGGGGGGCCTCGTCATATGCGCAGCGCAGCGCACCTCAGCATGAGTCGCAAGCAACAATTGAATGGCTTACTGCGGCGCCATCTCCGGCGCCTGTGATAACGAAACGGGTGGGAGAAATCGGTGGTGATGACGGTGGTAGTGGTAGGGCGTGGGCAGAGCCAGCCAGCCAGCCAGCCAGCCCGTCCGTCATCAATTCAGCGTGTACGAGTCTGAGAAGTAGGCAGGCAGGCGAGTGACGGAGTGAGGTCGTTGGCGTGTGCGACCTGCGCAAGCAGGCAGGCCGATGGAGAAGTCCGCGCAGAGAGGCGAGGCGCGCGCGGCTTTCTCCTTGGTGGTCGGTCCAGCCAGCCAGCCAGTCAGGGAGGTCACTCAGAAGGAGCGGCGGGCGGATCGGGGCGAGACACGCGGGAGATTCTAGAAAGGAGCTAGAAGGCGTTGTGAGAGGGAGGGATGAGGGATGAGGGATGGAGGGAGGGGGAGAGGAGCCATGCGAGCGGTTCTGCTGCTGCTGCTGAAGGGAGTGGTGGGAGGTGTGGGTGGGCAGAGGACTGGAGCTAGCTAGCGGGCTAGGGCGAGGATACACGGCATGAGAGTCGGACGGGATGCGGTGGATTGGCCGGGGAGCTCAGGGAGCTCAGGGAGCTCAGGGAGCGCATGGCGCGTGGGGGCGAGGATGACGATGAGGGCGAGGGAAATGGGCGACGCAGTACAGGATGAGGATGGGCGAGGTGAGGTGTGGGAGCACGACAGCAGCCAGCTGCGCACCGGGCACGCGGGAAGTGGGTAAGGGTAAGGCGCTCTCGCTCAGCACCTTGCAGCGAGCACAACGGCATCCACAACCACAACCACAACCACAGCCACCACCGCAATCTGCCAACGCCCATATTCTGCCCGCCGCATCCACCATCATCTGGATAATTGCCCGGCTGCCGCATGGCCCGGCCGCCGGCATTACAGCGCAATGCGGCAATGTGGTACAGCTCGCATCCATGCCATGCCCGCTGCTCCGCGCCACGCCCCTGCAGCCTGCCTACATACAGCACAATGCCAATGTGTTTACCACCGGGACCACACCTGCGTGCGAAGAAGAGAACGGAATGCAGGCAGCGAAATGCCGTCTGCATGGCGTGTGCCCTTTTGATTTGGAAAAGAAACACAGACAAGCGACAAGGGGACAGACAAAGCATTGTTTTGCTCGGTAGGCGCTGCGCTGTGACGGCGTTGCGGCGCTGGTCAAACCCTCCCTCTAGATCCCTTCGCGGACCACCACTCTTCTCCAACCGCGGCTAATCGCAGAAGCAGGATAGTGCAGCCTCTGGTTGATAATCTCGTCTATCACCCAGCCTCCACCTTGACAAACTCCCAGATCGTCGTCCCGTGATTCCGCATGGCCAACTTGCCGTCCTCCGCCACGCACAGCACCATCAACGCGTGCGAAAAGAAGCCGAACGGAAACATGATCTGATAGCCGCCCTCCGGATGCTCTCGCGGCGTGATCAGCTCCCAATTGTTGAGTGCCGCCGCCCCCGGGCTGATCCCCCTCTTGCCATCGTGTCCGAGGTATCTGCCCGAGATGGGGTTGTGGAAGCCAAAGTAGCCGTTCTTCTCGACGCACAGCCAATGCGTCGCCGGATCGTGCGGGCTTGAGACGTGCTTGAGGGCGACATTGCCGTTCACGAGGGCGATGGCCCGCCCTGTCGCCTTTTCGATTATCTGGTAGGTGTTGCTGGGCCACGGGACGGTGCCGCGACTGCGCCAGAAGTCGTCGTCTGCTGCCATTGAAGGCTCGGTTGGCGAGGTGAGGGGCGTCAGGGTAGGTTGTGACGATATGTCGGACACCGAATCGTCTTCTTTGGTGTCCATTTCCGACTTGAAACAACGACGACGGCGAAGCATGAGAAGGATGATGAGGACGGACATTGCTCATATCAGATATCAGGGGCGAGTCGCACCTAGTGCACACAGAATAAACTCATGGCAAACTTAAAGCCAACCCGCTTGGATGGGCGAGCTGGCAAGCAGGCAGACAAGCAAGCTCAAGCTCATGATGCATCGACGTTGTGTTGGAGTCGTTGGATAGCCGCTCCAACCCAAATCCCGCAACCCGCTTCCCTGTCATCGAGGACAAGACAGCGGTCGTCGGCCTCTGGCATGCCATGTCGACTCCTGCGAAGAACCCACCTCATGGGCAGACGCCTATGCTAGTCTGCCTAGGCCCTTCTAGTTCATCGTCCATTTCCCTTTCTCTGGCTTGCTCTTTTCTGTCCGCACACACGCTTAACCCACCTACTGAAGGAACAGGTAGCCACGACTTTTCTTCCACCACTCCACCAGCGCCTCTTATCGTCTCTCAATTTCCGCAGCCGCCCTGCTTCTCGCCGCCTTCTTCCTTTTTCTTCTCGTTTCGATGTACAGCGCTCTAACCACCCAGCCGCTAAAAAGAGGACAACCAAGAACCGACGGAGATACTGGCGAGCGGTTATATCCTCCATCCGGCTGCAGACAGGAGGTCCAGATAAGCAAGCAGCAGCGCGTCGTCATCTGTCAACCGCTCGCTCATCTCGATTCCTCGTCTCGCATGCGTGCGCGCCTGGCTGGTCTGCTCCTCGACGGGTGCGCGCATCGCGTCGCATCGCATCTGCTGCTCTCTGCCTTTCGTGGTTTGTCAGCAGGCGCGGCTGTCATGCGTCCATGCCGCAACACACATCCACACACACGCCATTTACCGTACCTACGTACTCGACCCACAGACGCGCGCGCGCGCGCATGACCGTTTCGCTGCTCGCCGTGGGCCAGTGTCTCACTCGCCTGTCATGATTTGCCGTCCGTCATTCGCCTCGACTGATGGGATTGACGAACTAACTGCCCTGCGCCCGTTTGATCATTTGTAAGGTTTCACGCTGTGGGCTGGTCGCAAGAAACGACGAGAGCCAGGCAGCCAGCCAGTCAATCGGGTCAATTGCGCTGCTGCTCTATGGTTCTGAGTGTGGTGCGGCGGATATTGGACGGCAGCCGGTATGGCGTCTCCAGGCCGCAGCGACAACCACAACCACAACAAAACCACCCGCCACATTCTCTCAAACCTCACAATACACCCCTTCCCCACAGTCCCTCTCCCTCCTACACCGCAACAAACTCCCAAAGCGTCGTCCCATGATCGCGCCTCACCACCCCCGCGCCATCCTCACCCACACAAAGCACCATCAGCGTATGCCAATAAAACGGGAAAAGGATCTGATACCCGCCGTCCGGGTGCAGCCGCGGCGTCAGCATCTCCCAGGCATCCAGCGCCCTGGCGGCCGCTTTGATGCCCTGGTGTCCGTCGTGCCCGAGGTACGTCCCCGCCTGCGGGTTGTGCAGGCCGAAGTAGCCGTTCTTCTCGACGACGAGCCAGTGCGTGGATGCGTCGTCGGAGGGCGTGGTGGCGGGTTTGAGGGCCACCGTGTTGTTGATGGCGTGGAGCGCGCGGTTGCTGTCCTTCAGGAAGACTTGGAATTTTTTGTGAGGCCAGGCCAGGGCACGGCGCCGCGGCCGCTGTCGTCGTTGTCGTCGTTGTCGTTATTCTCGCCGTCGTGAATGTCTGCTCCAGCGGTGGCACACTCAGTGGGCGGCGGCGTCATGGCCGCAGAGTCCGTCCACGCCGTCGACGGCGCCTCGCCGCTCCACAGCCTGTCCATTTTCTCGGCCGCGGACATGGACGACATGTCTGCGACGGGGGCGTCTGCGTCTGCGTTGACGATGGCCATTTGCCGAGGATGCAGGACCACCGGACCGCGCTGGATGAGATCAGATGGGTGCTGGATTTGCAGAAAACTGTAGAATCACGTTGAATATAAATTGCAGAAGAATCCCGTCCGCGATGGGCAAACGCAACAGCGGGCCGGCGTAAATAGACAGACAGGCCAAGAGACAGGTAAGACAAGAAGCTCACTCGCTCGCTCGCTCGCTCGCAGGCAAGCAAGCTCAAGCTCAAGCTCATCCGTCCACGATATATGGTGTTGGAGTCGCGAGCCACCGCTCCAACCCAAATCCCGCAACCCTGTCACTGGGACAAGACGTCGGCTCTCCAGCATGTCGAGAAGCTACTGTACGTACGCTCTCGGAGCCCTGTCCATGTACGACGTTGTAGCTAAAGTCGACTACCTCGTCCACGGCGACGAGAAGGCTTGAGAAGGCATGTACCGGGCGTGTATGTATGTATGTATGTATAGCTGTTGTTGCGATTTCACTTTGGCCAGCCGCCATTCATCGTCACAAGACGACATATGTGTATGTTTACGCGTACGGAATTACGCATGCAGACGCGATCGACCTGGTCCTTCGCAGACGAAGACGCTGGCCACCCAAGCCCAGCCAAGGCAGACGGCATGCAAGCCACGTCGGCCGGGGGGTCAAGTATGTAGATATCCTGCGTACATACCTAGGCGAGCGAGGAAAAGAGTGTAACGAGGACATCTTGGACCGACGTCCATGCCGAATCCGACTCCAACGAAGAGCAGTGCTGTCTCTCCACGCTGCCTTGCCATCCATTTAGATTTCTGACAAAGCGCACGCGCTCGCCCACGGCGGCACTCATTTCATCGCGTCTCTGCTACTGCCGTTGCCACTGCCACTGCTGCTGCCGCCGCCGCTGCTGGTGTCGTGGTCGTCGTCGTCGTCGTCGTCGACGCGTTTCACAGGTGAGCGAGGATGCCCCCTGCGCGAGCGGTCAGTCAGGCACTTAGTCAGACAGACAGGCAGGTGAGTCGGCTGGCTGGCCGGCTGGCCGTCTTGTTGGCGCGCAGATACGCAAGCAAGCAGGCTGACATGTTAGGGCTGCGTTGCCCGCCAGTCCGCTCGCTCGGTTGTTCGACGATATTTGGGCGACGGTGCGACGCGAGAAAGGGCTTCGCTCGCTCGCCCGCCACAGACGACGGCCTGGCCCAGCTTCCCTGCCTCCTGCCTGGCTGGGTGCGCAGTGTGTTTCACGGCTGAGGCGACGCGCCTGGAGGGCAGAAACGTGCGAATATCAAATGGATGATAATGGAAGGGCGGGCGCGCGTTTTGGCTTGATTTGATGCAAAGCAACGCAAAGCACCGCAACGCCCAGCCCGACAGCAACGAGTGTGCGTGTTGTTGTCGGCCAAACAGCATGCTGCCAATTTGGCTTTTGCATTCACTTTTTGGCGGCGGCGGCAGCGCGGGAAGGATGGATGGGGTGCGTAAGCAACGCCGCTCTTCGTCTGCCTTGCTCCCTCTGTCCGTCCCTCCTCTATCATCTCAGCAAGACGGAGTAGTTACTGTACCCAGGCCGGGTACCAGCAGCAGCAGCTTCTTGATGCAGACTCGGGCCTGACATCATGATGGAACCGGCTCTCTGCATGGATGCATCATCCATCAATCAGCCCATGCACCGACGACGGGCGATGGATGCACACCTGGAGCTAGGGCCAAGCGCAGCGCTGCCGCCATCACGGACCTGTCAGAAACGGTCATTCCAGGCCTGACCCCAGCAGGCAGGCAGCGCAGGCAGCGCAGCGCGAGAAGAGAGCGGCACAGCAGGGACGCCCCCGCCCGCTTGATGCCCACCCCCCGGCCGTCCGTCCGCCAGCCAAACCGTCGCGGTAAGAGGATGCGCCCACCCCCCCCGTCGACAGCAAATGTCAACGAGGCAGGATTTTGCCCAAAAAAAGATTAAAGCGCCGCGAAATCAAGGCGCCCTGGCGTGGTTGAGGAGGCTGTGACGTTTATGCGGCAGCGTTGGAAAATCTTGTCCATTTGCCGAGACGCAGACAGCAGCGGCTTGGGGGATTTTCGCGGTTGGCGTCGTTGTTGTTGTGGTCTGTCGTCGTCGTCGTCATGTCAAAGTGGATCAATCAAGATGGGTCTGAGGTGAGTCCTTGACCGCTGCAACTGCGGGAAGAGTCCCAAGGAATCTCGGGAAGCCAGGGAAGGGCCTGAGAAAATCACGAGCTAGGGAGCCCTGACTGAGCTGGCCGGCTCCGTCTGTCTGTCTACAAGGTTCGTGACACGCCGTGACAGCAGCAACCTTAATTCTGCGTATACTCTTCGTTTTGTCGACGATAATCCCCCCCGGCCTTGTGTCCGCCATTCACCACAGGCGCGACCGGCAAGTCGCTCGCCCTTTGACTGAAACTGGCTGCGTGTGCTCGTAGCGCGGCCGCCCTCGGTTGGACTTGTTGGCCGAGTGGAGGCCACTTCCGGAGGGTGCCGTCCAAAAACATGTCGAGTCCGAAAGATTATTGATGGGACGTTGGAATTGGAAAAAAACAAAGCACGCATTTTGCATGAGCAGTCAACCACGGTCTGCCCGCCAGATAGGAGCAGCGTTCCTGGCCGGCGTGGGCAAACAAGCATGAGGACCCCAAATTCGGCCCCCGTCGACAATGCCTGGACCGTTGGACGTGCCTACGGGTAGACATGGGTGGGCCAAGATGCAGACCAGGAACGTCGGCCGGGATGCACGGGTGGAGAGCATCATCAACACACGGTCTGTGATCAACGTCAACAACGACGACTGGCGGGTGGTGTCTGTCTGTCGGTCGTGAGTGAGCAACGCAACTCGACGCGAAGCCATCAGCCGGCTGACTCGATGTTGCTCGTGGCGATCGCCATTCCACATGCACCAGCCGCTCCATTCTGCAAGGCCTTGACCGCGGCAAACGGAGAGAGAGAGAGACAAAAGGACAATTTGGAGCTGCACGTCGCCGCCTCGCGGATGGGGCGAGAAGTTGGAGCATTGTGTGCGACCATGACTCGACGATATGCAGCGATCATCTCCGCGAGGTGCCGGGCGCTTGCTTGGAGCTTGGCTGCCACCAGCTGGAACAATGATTGCGACTCATCACGTGTCAGCTGCCCGATAGTGTTTGCGGCACCTGAACTCGCGAGTCGACCGCGAAGAGATGAGAGGCATTGGATGCTCGGCCGGTCTGCGGTGCGGAGCAGAGTGGTGCAGGCGTCGGCTTGCCTGCAGCTGCTGCACCCAGAGGAGAAGGGTGCTCCGCATCAACAAAAGTCAGTCAGCTGCGGCGCGGTTGATTCCATGCCTTCTCCACATTGACGCGTGAACGCGCCGCATAGCAGAGCAAAAGGTCTAGACGTCCGAGGCCGAGCGGCCAATCATGGCCAAGGCCGGGCGAGTGAGGAGAAGGCTTTATCACGCGTCAAACTGTGAGAGCAAGTCGACGTCCATCATGACCTGATTGATCATCACCGGAGCGGGCGAGGCACCCACAACGAACAAGCCGCGCTGCGGTCTGAGGACCTGACGCTGCGCTGCGGGCGCACTGGCGTATTCTCGAGACCAAGTTTCGAGGCTCGTATCCGTGCCGGTTTTGGCCCGAGGGACGGTTTCGTCAGAAGACAAAGTCAACAGTGATTGAACGACTGCCGCACCGTGCCGCAGGTTGCAATTAGAAGCGAGTCGAGTCGAGTCGTCGAGTGTTTTGGCAAAGCAAAAGAAATAAACATGAGACGCAAAGGACTGCTGCGTCAGCGAGGGCCGTGTGAGGTGTTGGAACAGGCGACGGTGGCAAGGCGGAAGAAGTTTGTTCAGAGCTTGTTCTGTGTCGAGGCAATTGAGGCGACGCGACGACGTCGGGGAGCATTCGGGACGACCAGACCGATGCATCCGCATGGCCGACGCTGGCGCATTCCAGCCCAACAACAACAAGTGTAACCCATGGGATCCTCACGCGCTCCAGTCGGTTCGGGCTCCGATTCAGCGACGTGACGACTACGATTCAGCAGGCGCATGGACAGGCTGCGCTAGCTAGCCAGCCGTGCCAAGGCGAGGGCTGGATTAATTCGTTGATATTTTTCGCCGTGATAATTCGCGGTTGACAGGTGCGCCAGGCCGGAAAAAGAAGGCGAGCAAAACAGCGACGGTAGGGAAGGAAGGGTAGGGAGCGAGAATTGGCAGCGCACGTCAGTCCTTACGTACGCAGAACCAGAGGCGCCGATCGGTAGTCGAGGCGCCCGGGCGGGCAAAGAAACGTCTTTTGGCGGCGGCGGCGGCGGCGGCGGCGGCGGGAGTGGATAGGCCATCCGGCCGCGGAGCGCCATGGCATAGCCAGCCAGCCAGCCATAGTTGAGTCGTGGCCGTTGTGCCGCGCCATGTCCAACGGCGGGCCTATCAAGGGCGACATGGTCTGGTGTTTGTGTTGGTTGTAGAGGTGTGGCTGGTTTGGAGGGCGCGTCGACAGGCGGGATCCATGGCCATGTCTGCGAAACAGCTGCTCTGTGCGCGTCGATTGCTGAGGGATCGGACGGGGACGGGGACGGGGACGGGGACGGGGACGGGGCAGGAGGGCGAGATGTCAGATCTGGCGCGGCAGGTGACGGGGCGTGGCCAGCACCAGTGATGGGTGGATGGGGTGGAGGGAGAGCGGCGACAAGGAATGGGAGAGGGGGGGGAGGGGTGGTCCAGGGTGGTGAGGAGCAGGGGGACGGGGGTGGAGGAAAGGGAACGAGTCAGGGGATGTTGGAGGAGAAGGAGCAGGAGCAGGAGCAGCGATGAAGAACAGTAACTACATACAAACTATGGACAGTCGTCGCAGTCCACAGACCCATCGGGCATACCCTCCGTGGGCGCATATCGCATGTCCATGGGGCGCTCGTGGCTGAGGGCGGCGGGCTTAGGGTGTTTTGAGTTTATTTCAGTGCGGGCTCCACCCGGACTCGACTGCCGCTCCAGCCAGTCGCACGCGCAGGGCAGGGCCGTTGGTAGCCTGTAGCCTGCCCGCCCGGCGCCCGCCCACTCGACCTGACTGCCACTGCCACCTGTGGGAGAACTGACTCCAGGTAATAATAACCAGATGGGCTCCGGGGTATAAGGAAGAGCCGGCGCCTGTGGCGGTCCCCTCTGGTAAGTGCCTCCCTGCTGCAATCCTCAATCAATCGCCCTCCGCCTCGGCCTCGGACGCGCCCGGCCACCAAAGCCCTGCTCCCGCCTTCGCCGTCAAGGTTTCGACCTCTTGCTGCTGCTCGTCCACGCCAACCTGGACCCCATCGCCTCGCCTCACTTCGCTCCGCCAGAACTGCTGCTCCTGTTTCGTCGCGTCGCCTTGCCTTGGTCGCATCGCACCGCATCGCAGCGCATCCATCCCCTCGCTCCTCGTCGCGTCGCCTTCTGCTGCTCTGCTCTGCTCTGCTCTGCTCTGCTTGCTCCCTCTGCGCGCACCGTAGTCGCGGGCGAGTCATCTCATCCCGCATCCTGACCCGGCGCCCGCGTGCTCCCCTCCCCAGGCTACATGGTAGGCCCCTTCTTCTCCTCTCTCACACCCCCCCTACCCGCTGTACCTTGTCTAGCAGCTTGATCCATGCGTGCTGCCGCCGGCGTCTCGTCTGCGCCCGGCCCACGACGCGTTTCACCTAGCTTGCTTGCTTGCTTGCGCGCGCGCTGTACACCTCACCTGCCCGACTGTTCTTTTCTTAAGCGGCCGCTGCCTGTCCTGTCGCGCCCCCGCCGTCGTGATCCTCGGACCCTGTCTTTGAACGCGACGAGGGAACGACGGAAAAAAAAAAAAAAAAAAATCCATTTCCCTTGACATAATCCTCGTCGGGCCCCGGCATCGTCTTTGACATTTCTCTCTCGCTGCTCTTGCTTGCCTCGTCCCTCCCAGCATCGGGAGCGCGAGGGAAGGAAAAAAAAAAGAAGCGTCTGGGTCCCGCCCGCGTCGCCCTCGACCACCTCATCACAACCTATTTTTTGTTTTCTTTTTTCTATTTTCTCCTGGGCCTCGGGGTGCCTTGTTTCACTCTCGGTTCTCCCATTTCCTTCTGGCAGCAGGGGTCGGTCGGTCCTCGTCCATCCTTTTGACCAGCCACACCGACTCTCACGTCGTGCACCTCTGGCTAACGCTCGCGCGCCTTCCAGCATCATCCCCACCCCGCTCAGCAGGGCCTGCCAGCGCCGCAACCTCATCCGCGACCGGGTGTGCTCCAACAACACCAACAGCATCATCCCAATTCGCCCCAGCAGCCCCAGCATCCTGCCCAGCACCCAACCACCCAAGGCCCCTACGCCTCGCCGCACCCTCCGACGCCCCACGGTCTCCCCTCGCAGCAACAGCACCAGTCCCCCTACGTCAGCAACGTTCAAGTCCCTCCCGGCCAGCACCCGCAGGAAGTCCCGTACTACGCGTCGGCTCACCCAAGCCCATATAGCACCAACAGCACTTCTGGGAGTTACACGTCGTCAGGTGCGTCTTGCCACCGTCTGTCCATCCCTTCTTCTTTCCCTTCGTCGCGCCGTCGCTCATGCGAACCTACGCGCTGCAACGCGCGCGCCGCTCCTGCTGCTGTGATCGCCACAGGGAAGCTGTGTGTTGTGACTGACGCGTCTCTAGAAGCTTCAGACCTCTCCATGGCCACCGCAACCATGAACAGGCAGTTTCCGCCCATTTACCACACGCCGCAGTCGAATTCGCCAGCGTCGATCCAGTCGCCGCAGCACGACCAACATGGCCGACCCATCTACGGACAGTCGGCCGCCCAGGTCCCCCAAAACATGTATTACCCGCCATACCAAATGACCCAGCAGTCGCCCTACGCCCACCAGCAGACGGCACCAATGGCTCCCAACATGCCGTTGATGTCGAAC
Source organism: Phyllosticta citribraziliensis (assembly GCF_038025025.1). Classification (NCBI taxonomy): domain Eukaryota; kingdom Fungi; phylum Ascomycota; class Dothideomycetes; order Botryosphaeriales; family Phyllostictaceae; genus Phyllosticta; species Phyllosticta citribraziliensis. The sequence goes on from NW_027117343.1 coordinate 264,603, forward strand.
CAGCAGACGCAGCCGGCCATGCACCACCCGCCGGCCCACCCTCACACGCCCGGCCTGCCGGGCAGTCCACGGACCAAGCTCAATCAGACGCCTCTGCAGAGGCCCCCATCAGGACTCGGACACCCGCAAGGGACGCCGACGGCCCCTCCAGGCAGCGCTGGTAGCATGCACTCGGGTGCTCCGCCAAACCCCAACGCCAACCCGAGCGCCGCTCCCGGCCCGATTCCTGCCACGACACCACTGGTCGTGCGCCAAGACTCCAACGGCGTCCAGTGGATCGCATTCGAGTACTCGAGAGACCGCGTCAAGATGGAATACACGATTCGCTGCGACGTCGAGTCGGTCAACGTCGACGAGCTGCCCTCGGACTTCAAGTCCGAAAACTGCGTCTACCCGCGCGCCTGCTGCGCAAAGGACCAGTACAAGGGCAACCGCCTCCACTACGAGACCGAATGCAACACGGTCGGTTGGGCGCTCGCGCAGCTGAACCCGTGCCTGCGCGGCAAGCGTGGACTCATCCAGCGCGCTGTCGACAGCTGGAGGAACAGCAACCAAGACCCGCGTCTGCGCAGCAGGAGGGTACGACGGATGGCGAAAATCACCAACAGGAAAGCAGTCCAGCAGACGCAGCCTGGTACCCACTTGGCAGGACCCGGTGCGCCAGGCGCCGCAGGTATTCCTAACGCTGCAGCTGCTGGGATTGCTGGGGCTCCAGGTTCCAGGCCATCGAACATGGGAATGGGCGGCGGCGGCGGTGCGCAGCTGCACCACCATCATGAACACCCGGGCGGTGCGCCGGGCGGGGACGATGTTAGCGGTATGTTCCAACAGATGTGACGCGCGACTTGAGATTGCGCTTTTTTTGAAACGGATTTGCAATGATAATCATGTCCTGTCGTTCTGTATCGCACTTGTATTGCATGTACATTATTACTCCTTTTGATGTAACTTTCCCCCCGCACTGCACCGTCGTTTGTACCCGTCTGTACCCATCTCGTCATGCACGACATGTACCCTGGCGCAGATCGCGATCGTCAGACAAGGTAACGATAGCTAATTTCTCGTTTTGGTGTAGCCGCGAATGACTACAATGAGGGATCCCACACCCATCACCACCAAGCCCCGAACGGCCAGACCGGCGCTCCCGCTGGCGACGTCCGCCAGGCCAACAACTTTTACCCTACCTACCCCCCCAACCCTGCGGCTGGAAATCCAAACATCCCGCCGCTGGAGCAGACCATGGCCCCGGTTCCGCCTCCACCATCCCACGCCGCCTCGACCAACAAGGCGCAAGAGGACGAGGAGCGCAACCTCGAGCTCTTTGGCGACCTTCCCGAGGCCAAGCGCCGCAAGTTCATCCTCGTCGACGACGCCCAAAGGGGAACCCGCGTCCGCGTCCGCGTCATGCTGGACCAGGTCAACATGGAAGAGATGCCAGATTCGTACCGCAAGAGCAACTCGGTATACCCCCGCTCCTACTTCCCGACCCAGATGCAATCGCCTCCCGCATCTCCGCGTGGCACTCGTTTCTTCGATGACCCCGAGCCCGAGGAAAAGGACGACGGCACCAGTGGCCCCATCCCCGTCACTGGACGTACCTTGGTCCCTGTGCCGATGCTCGACGGTTCCGAAGCCAAAGTTCCTCGCCCACGCATGACGCGGGCCAAGAGGCACAAAGAAGTCACTCTCAACGACCTGGGCTACCGCATGACCTGGAGCCAGAGCAGAGTGTTTGCAGGACGCACGCTATTCCTGCAGAGATCTCGTAAGTCACCCTCAATTTAAACAAACGAGGACAAATCTAACGCTAGTAGTCGATGCCTACCGCAACAAGATGCGTAGCACAATGGTCGCTGCAGGTCAAGACGTTGCGCCGCATTTCGAGACGCGCGTGGGCAAGAGGCGCTGGCTCGAGAGGAGCAAGCGATCCAAGCGCGATGCCTCGCCTTAAAAAAGCACACATCCAACTGTCAGCCTGCCTGGTGGCTTATCTCGTGGATCTTCGAACGAGGGCCTCTTTGCACGACTCGAGCATCGACCCTGGTCTGACACGGCAGAGCTTCCTAATTAGGCCCCTGCATCCTGTCTCTCCCATCAACGATTACGCGAATGCGGCCCGGGAATATTAGGATCCCCTTCCCTACAGAGCATCATGTACCCACCCCTCTACACACGGCAGGGATGGGGATTCGTCTGTCCTGTGCAGTCCGATGTGTGTAACATTGGATTACTGCAATCGTCAACGCACACACATATTCCTGCGTCTCAAGGCACATGGCCGCGTCGACTGGGTCTCGCCTCTGCTTGCTCATCCATGGCCCCTACCTCGTTTCCACCCTCCGGCACGGCTTCCCTGGCCTGTATCATCCCTGGACGCGGACTTCCTCTTTCATCTGGACGCAGTCCACCGGGATACATGCATGCATGGCTGGCAGATCTCAGCTGCTTTTTTCCCCATCCATCGAGTGCTCCGCCACTTTTGCACACCCACCAGCATCAATGCCCCCTCCCTCCCCTTTATTGTATTGATTCCAACCGCCGCTGTTCGTATTATGCTGACTGATTGCTTTCCGTGCGTCGTGCCCAGCGTGGCGGGGTTTCATCGTCATTTTGCTGTTTTGCTCGAAAGAAGACGATGGGCTTTGTTGCGGTTTTTTCTTTGCTTCCCTTACAACAAGATACGATTCCCCTGTAAACTTGAACATGCCTCGCACCTGCTTTTCACTTTTTCCCTTTTCTTTTCTTTCCTCGGGGCGGTGGACTCGGTCTGGCTTGGCGTACTCTGCTGCGTCGATTTTACGCGGACGATACGTTACTGGCGAATGGCTTGTCCATCGTCTTCGTCGTCGTCTTCGTCGGCTGCCCTTTGATGGGCTTCTGGCTCGAGGTCTTCGCCCCCCTTTTTTCCCCTGTTTCATTTTTTGCTTTGCTTTGCTTTGCTTTGCTTTGCCCTGCGCTGCGCCGCTCTGCTTACGAAAGACTGCACTGATTCTGTTTCCCTCCCCCTTACAACACAAGAACTCACGCAAACTCCAACGTCCCCTTCCCCCTGCCCTGCCCTTGCCCCTGCATTTGTTCTCGTTTTCTTTGCTCTGCTCTCGTTTTCTGCTCTTCTCGCCCCTCTCTGTATGCCCTGTTATGACGGAAATGGAATGGAAACAAGTATAAAATGCGCGTCCCGCGGTATGATGATGATGTTGATGGCAAAAAAGAGGAGATGATGGGTGGGATGGATGGGATGGATTGGGATGGCTAGCGCTGCTGCTTTTTTGCTTGCTGTCTTTGCTGTTGGTTGACGATGGTGGGTGGGGTATGGAAATGAATGGGTCGGCGGTGGGTGCGTCGGTGGGTGGCTCAATTGCTTCTGCTCCTTGTTTCTCCTGTCGCTTTTGCCGTTTTGATTGGCTTTTTTTTTCTCTTTTTTTTTTTTTTTTTTGCCCCTCCAGTTGTTATACTACTACACTGCTACATTATCACCTTGCTGCGTCGTTTGCTAGGGAAGGTAGTCTGAATATCAACCTGTCGTTTCTCTCCCCCTCTCTCCTGTCCCTCTCTGGCTCGTTGATGCGTCGTGATGGACGCGCCTGTATTCAAATACCAAATGCCACGCCCGCAAACCTGCCTACATACCTGGTACCCCTCACGCTCCATGCTCGACGACGCGCTGTCGAACTCGTCTGTGGCGTCTCTCGTGCCCACTTACCCACCAATGTACCTACCTACCTACCTACCCCTTGGCTGGAATAGACACGACACACACACACCGCCACCGGTAGTATAGCGGCGTCTGCCCTCTGTTGGCACTGTGCCGTGCGTGCGTGCCGTTCCTCTATGACTGATTCGGACTATCCTGCCCTTCCTGAGCGCTTTGCTCGTCGCCGTACGTTTGATTGGCGGCATGTCGTGCTGCTGTGTATGCTAGACTCGTTCACGACGGCACCGCTCTTTTCTCTTTTCTTTTCTTTTCTTTTCTTTTCTTTTCCTATTCTGTTCATTCTCTTTTTGATGTGTTTATTTGCCACGTTTTGTCGTCTTAGCTCGTATGGTACTGCATGTCGTCTACGTGTATGAACGACGCGAGTAGGCGGGGGGGGGGGGGGGGGGGGGGGGGGGGGTGGGGGAGAGGGAGCACGCGCAAGCAAGCAAGCAAGCAAGCAACTCACAGCACAGCATTCCACGGCCAAGGAAAGAGCAGGAGAGCGCGGATTCAGCACCGGAGACTTGCGATTCGATGAGACCAGACCAGACCGGACAAGAAAGAAACGCTCTTGGCGGCTGAAGTCCCCTCGTGCCATCTGGTCTCCCGCTATACCACGCACGGCCGACGTGCTGCGGGGACCTGATTCAGGGTCCAGCTCTAATGTGCTGTGCTAAGCTTGCTAAGCTTGCTATGCTTGCTATGCTTGCTATGTATAGGCGGGCGGGAGGGCAGGGAGAGATCGATCGGGGAGAAGGGTTGGAGATGGGATTGGTTGGTTGGAATAATTAGTAAGGTGCATGGATGGATGGATGGATGGTTGGATGGTTGTTGGCGCAGAGTTCAGAGCGCAGGAGTACGTGAGTGTACTTGAGGGAAGGTCGCAGTACCTGATGTACTTCATTCATGTTTTCTACTTGTGTGGTCGAGGTGGAGAAGTTGATGGTGTGGAGAGGATGGGAGAGGGAAAGGATGGAATGTGCTACGACGGCAATGCGATTGTCTTCGTGATGGAGCCACATTGAGCGGAGATGAAGCAAAGCAGAGCAAAGCATAAAACCAGGAAGGTCACAATGTCACTCCGCGGAGGCGGCAATGCCGAGCGATCCACCATCATCTCGCCTCCAATCAATCTCATCACATCCGCATCAACAACAAACACGCGCTCGCTCGCGTCGTCGACTCCACAGCAATCACCGGGCTCGCTCGCCTGGAGACATGATGCGCTCTCCACAATCATCATTCATCAGCTGCCCTGTCAGTCAGTCAGTCAGTCAATTGCCGGTCCGTTCGTCTCCACCTCATCAAAGACTCTCAGCGACGTAGACGAGAAGGATGCCGTGGCCGTCAACCCCACAAAACACGCCGGCCCGGGCACAGCATTGCCCCATCCATCTGACCGGTTGCGGGGAAGGAACGGCGGACGGGATGCCATGAGGGGCGGGCGGGCGTGTGGATGTTGCTTCGCGCCGGCCGAGGGAAGACCACACGACCCGGACGCGTCGAGGGCGGCGTCACGTCATTTGTTGTTGATGCGACTGGTGTTGTTGACGACGGCGGGGCGGAGAGGAGAGCGCGCGCACGCACGGGTCTGGGGGTGGACGGGTGCGTTTTGTGCGCGTGTCGAGTGTCGAGTCGTCGGCCGACCACTCACCAGCGAACGAGACGACGAAACTTTTGCTGCCCTCGGCAGTGGTGGTGGCCTCGCCTGGTCTGTTCTGTTCGACTGATGTGATGATGGAGTGGAGGGAGGTGGAGGGAACAAAGCGATGGACCCAACCTGACCCACCGTGATTATGTACGCCGCGCACAATCGGCACGGCAACGACGCGCTGCCATCCTGCCGCTCGCTCCTACAGGCGACAAGTCGCTGCACTCACCTCGGCAACGGATGCGATGACAGCGACAACATCGAGGTTGCTGCTCGTTGGCAGTCAGAGCTGTCAGCAGTCAGCAGAAAGCGACGTCGCGTGCAGGCCCTGCTCCAACAGCGCTCGGTCGCCTCATCATTCGGTCGATCTCTCGGCGCCCGCCCACTTGTGTGTGGAGTGGGTGGAGCAGCGCAGGGCAACAGAGAAAGCGACAGCGGTGCTGATGGTGGGAGCGCCGTGTCGCTCGTGCTCGTAACCATGTACACGGCCATCGGCCCGGGCGCAAGGCTGGTTTGGGTTGCGAGGTGCGAGTTGCGAGCGAGCGAGCGAGCGAGCCTGCCTCTGGCCAAACTAAGTGCTGAGCTGAACGACCTCAAATCCCGGCGCATTCCGTAATGACGGATTCATTCTTTTTCTGCGCCCGTAGTATCGTCAGCTAAAAGACATCAGCCCTGCGACGACCGCGGCATGTTCGGCATGGATGCGGGCGTGGCTTGCGAGTGATGGTTTCTTTGACAGCGGGAGGGCGACAGCCAGACACTAGACAGGCGTGGCTCGGTCGGGAGCGGGAGCGGGCGGGGGGATGGCATGGGGAGAGAGAGTGTGGAGAGAGCTTGGGCGGGCTTGACGGAGCTTGAGCCCTTGCGCTGGCTGGCTGGCTGGCTGGCGGTCGGGTCGGGGCGCTCGCTCGCTCGCTTGGTCGCTTGCTTGGGCTTTGTGGTGCATGTTGTTTCCGTTCTTCAAGGGATGTTTGTTGTTTGGTCGGTGGGGGTCTTGCTTGTCAGGGCCTGGAGACGCGAGGGATGGCCTTGAGACTAAAACACCACACCAACGTCCAAGTGCTGCATATCCAGCCTCGATGACTTTTGCATCATGTCGTACCGTACTCCTGCACTGGCCAGCCCCTTCTGCAGGGCTCGTTCGGTCATATATCACCAGCTTACGTAGGCTGGTGGAGTAGTCGGCCATGGGCATTGCGCGGCCTGAGAGAACTCGTAGATATAAAGCCCGACAGCCTGCGGTGCTGGCACTTTTGGCCTCGTCATGTCGAATGAGAAGCCCGACTGCTGCAAACGACGACCCGACATGTTTGATGAAACGACAAGACGCGAGGTCCAACGACGGCCGCATCATGCGTCGCCGTTTATGTTTCCCAAGCCGACACGAAACGATTGTTGGCGGTGACGTCGGCGTGCCAGCAGAGAAGCCTGGCGGAATACGACCTGACTGGAGGTTGAATATGGACATTCAAGAGCGAGGGTTTCTATTTCAGTGGACGAGTTGCCGGGGCAAGGCTGTGGCTGTGGCCGGGGCGGCTGGTGTCGACTTGGGTCTGCTCCTCCATGACCATGTCTGGCAGAGGTAGGGCGGCAGCCTTCAGGTCACCTCTCCACCACCTCCTCCACCTCCACCACCACCAACAAGCCTGCCAGCCAGGCCAATTCCATCACTCTTCAGCTCCTCTTCTCCTCTACGCTCTGTCGCATCGCCCTCGTTTCTGCATCTTCTGCACCCGCTCGTTGTGCTCCACTCCACATTCCGCTTGCCTTGCGTCCCGCGCCGTGACACTGGACCCCGGCTTTGGCGGCCAAGAAGGCAGCCCGCACTGAAACTAAATCATGCCCTCACCCTCGCAAGCCCCTTTCTCCCGTACCTTTTCCTTTGAGCGCGACGACGATAGCCGCCCGTACTTTTCAAACTCTGCTCCCTACGACGACGTCCCTCCACCCCCGCCAGTCCACCGCTCCATTCCTGCCCAGCAGAGTTATGGTCTGACGCCTCAGGCTCACCAATACCCATCCATCCCCCCGGTCTCGCCCACAACCCATCGCAGCCAGTCATCGTCATCGCCCGGAATGGATAATAATCATGGTGAGCCGCACCATTCTTCGCCCTCCGCGTGCCACTGTCGCACCGCTTCCATTCGCTTGCAAGCAATTAACCTTTTCCTGCAGCAAACTACCAACAGCCCTACGGCTTCGTCCCGCCTGCGACGCACATCATGGGCCACGGTCCTTCCGACTCCAACGTCTCCCGCGAAGGGTTGGCCTCTGGCGGTGCCCTGCCCGACAACATGTCCCACGGGAGCTTCCCGACCCCGGATTCCCACTCGCTGAGCCATGACGGCATCTACGCCGACGACCCCTACCGCTCACGCGCGAATCCGTTTCAAAACATCGACCCCAACGAAATTGACGACGATGACGACGACATTGCCGCCTACCAGAGAGGCAACCGCGCGTCGGCTGCGAAAAAGGGCCTTGCGGCTGGAGGTGCGGCTGCTGGCGCTGGCGCTGCCGCCGCCGCCTTGTCCAGCAGGGACCCCGATGGTCACGGCAACTACGCGCCCATGGGACCCAACGGGCCCGGAGAGTACAACCACGGCTTCGCCAGCGAAAAGGCCGAGTGGACCGCCAAGGAAAAGGCCGTCAAGAGGAAGCGCAAAATCATCATCGGGCTGGTCGTGGCCTTCATTATTGCGGCCATCATTGCCGGCGCGGTGGCGGGCGGCATCATTGGCGCCGAAAGGGGAGGCAAGGATACGTCGGCGCCGGCATCAAGCCACAAGGACGACGATAGCAGGGGCGAGTATGACAAGGACTCGCCTCAGGTGCAAAGGCTGCTGAACGACCCGGACCTCCACCGCGTCTTCCCGGGCATGGACTACACGCCGTTTAATGCGCAGTACCCGGACTGCATGCACAACCCGCCTTCTCAAAATAACATTACGCTCGACGTGGCGGTGCTCACGCAGCTGACGTCGGCGATTCGGCTCTACGGCACCGACTGCAACCAGACGGAAATGGTGCTTGCGGCGCTGGACTTGCTCGACATCAAGGACGTCAAGGTGTGGCTCGGCGCGTGGCTGGGCAACAACCAGACGACCAACGATCGCCAGATGTCGCAAATGTGGAGCATCCTCGACAAGCACGGCGCGTCGCCGTTCGCGGGCGTCATTGTCGGCAACGAGGTGCTGTATCGCAAGGACATGTCGGACACGGCGCTGGGCAAGATTCTGAAGGAGACCAAGGACAACATCACGACGCACGGCTGGAATCTGCCGCTCGCGACATCTGACCTGGGCGACAACTGGACCGAGCAGCTGGCGTCGGAAGTCGACATCGTCATGGCCAACATCCACCCCTTCTTCGCGGGCGTCGAAGCGCACCAAGCCGCATCGTGGACGTGGTCATTCTGGCAAAACCACGACGTCGCCGTGACCAAGAGCCTGACGGACAAGAAGCACGTCATCAGCGAAACGGGCTGGCCCAGCGCCGGCGGCAACGATTGCGGCACCGAGGCCGGCTGCACCAGCGATACGCAGGGTAGCGTGGCGGGTATTGATGAGATGAACATCTTTTTGGGCGACTGGGTGTGCCAGGCGCTCAAGAACCAGACCGAGTATTTTTGGTAAGTCTGCTTGGTCTTTCCCGGCAGCACGCAAAGCAGAGCGAGGCGGGGCGGAGCGAAGCGAGCGCTTAGCGTATCCAGCCAGACAGCTGCTTGCAACGAAGCGCCGCGCCGCTCCGCGCAGCGCCCCAGCTTCACACCATTTTCTCAGCTAGTCCAAACCCGCGGCCGGCCGGCTCGCAGCACCGAAAATAAACGAAGCAAAAAGGACCGTTGCTAACACGTGAAACAGGTTCGAAACGTTCGACGAGCCGTGGAAGATCCGCTACAACACCAAAGACGAGCAGTGGGAGGACAAGTGGGGCCTGATGTCGGTCGACCGCAAGCTCAAGCCCGGCGTCAAGATTCCGGATTGCGGCGGCCAGAAGGCGAAGGTTGTTACCGGCAATCCTGCTGCGGTGTAGAGGGGGGTTGTGAGTAATGAAGTGCTTGCTCCTGGACTCGAGAGAGGGGGGAGCCAGAAAGCAAGCGAGCAAGCAGTGGAAGAACAAGACGGCGACGACGGCGACGAATTTTCCTTGTGGGTTTGGCGGGCGGACGGTTTATTTGGGTTGGGCTTCACCACCCGATATTGGAGATGGGCGGCGGTGGGAGGTACGCGATCCTGACATTTCCCCCCCTTTTCTCTTCAGCTCCTCTTTTTCCAAGAGATGTGCGCGGGTAGGGAGAGCCTTACAAGGAGAGACACGGGGCTGGTTGGCGGCTACATTGTCCGATTTTGTTGTTGTTTTGTTGCATTTGGTAAAGGATAGGACAGGTAGGATGGGATAGGATTACGCGTCATGGGTTTATGGATTCAAGATTTCTGATTCAGATTCAAGTTCTCATTGTTAGTTGGCTGATTGGGCCGTCGTTGGTTGTGGATGTGATGTTGGTGATGGTGTTTGGCTTGCTGGTAGAAGGGGCGTTGCTTTCTCTTCAACACTCAGATTGCATTGCCTGTTTGGGACTAGCACCGCCGACGCACGTCTTTCTTCGCGGTGTGTCGACGCTCTTCGTTTCTTCTCTCTTCTCTAACTGGTCAATCGCGTCACTTTTCTGCCTGCGCTGCTGGCTTGTTACGAGGCGCTGCTCTCCTCACCTCTCGCTCCTCTCTGGGCAGTCACCTTCTCCGCTACCTACAGTTCGACGCGACTCTCTCCGCTACCCTTCTCCTCTTTACCAGGTTGACCTCACGTCACCCTCTCGCTTGCGGTGCTGGCTCGAAACAACCGCTGCTCAAACGACTCCATCACCTGCGCTATCCAGTGCATTGAGCAATCCGTCACCTTTCTTCGCAACACGTCGACGGGACCATCTCCTCTTCTCTCTCAAGGTTTCTTTGCAACATTCTCTCACTTGACCTGCTGGCTCGAAACAACGCGCTGATCTGTTTACGCCTCCTCGCCTTTCCTTCCTTTCTACCTCGAACGACTCCATCTCCTTGATCTTCCACAATCAATTGAGCGATCAATTGAGTGAGGCTACGGCCAGTCCTCTGCGTCCTCTGCGCCCTCTGCGCCCGTCCTCTGATACTGGCAGTGGTGGTGTAAGTGCGCGGTTTCACCTTCGATACTCAGATTTGCTAACCAGGACTAGCACAGCCTACGCACGTCTTAGTCGCGCCGCATTGACGCGACTCTCTCCTCTCCTCACCTCCGCCACTGGAAGCCAGTCCTGAATGCTCCCCGTCATCTTCAGTGATCGAAAACTTTGTTGATACACGGCTGCCAGAACGAAACACGGATTCGGAGGGCAACAGTCGGCTAGCGAAGTCGAGGAATCAGTTGGCGCTCAACTCCCGACCTTCGACATTCGACCTGTCTCACTGGGATTCCACTGGCAAATGCTTCGCCCGATTGCCCTGCTCCTCTTGTCTGATCGGAGTCCACCTCACCATCTCACCTGCTGACTTATCGAAAAGCGCTGCTCTCGTCTGCTATTCATTTGGATCTACCTTCGCGCTGGGTGGTAGTGTCAAGAAGCACTCAACCTACACCATGGACACCACCGCAGGAAGTACGCCATATCTAACCCCTTCAGTAACAGAATCAATCCAAGCTGACTTCTTAATTCACCTTCAAGGCTTTTTCGGAGGCTTGAAAAAGCTCGTCGACAACAACTTCAAGAGCAAGTGGAACACGGACCTGACCATTGTTTGCAAAGGCGAGAAGCTTTTTGCGCATCAAATAATATTGGGCGCGCATTCCGAATTCTTCCGCAAGGCTTGCGATCCGGAATCGTTATTTAAGGTGAGATTGGTATTTGTGTAGTCGTTCCTTTGGCTTGAGCTGATGCGCAGCGCAGGAGGCTAGGACCGGCGTGATCAACCTGGAAGATGATGATCCGTTCTTCGTCAAGCTCATGCTGGTGTACTGCTACAGTGGTGACTTGGACGACAAGATGATTGCTGAATGGGACAAAACACATTACAGCCGCTACCCTGATAAGGAAGTGGGCACCGCAATTTTCAGCGTCCTCATGTACGCCTTGGCGGACAAGTACCAGATCAGGGATCTCAAAATCAAAGCAGCAGACCGCCTGAGGTGGTGGTTTTGCTTGTCAATTGATATCGAGTTTTCGCCAGTTGTGCTTCCGGAACTTGCCCGCAAAATATACACAACAACCCCTAGCACGGATCAGGGATTGCGCGACCTTGTTTTGTTCTACGTGTTAGAAAATGTCGACTTCCTCATGAGGATTCGGCGCTTCAAAACCACAATGAGCAAAATTGATGGCTTCTGGGCAGATTTCGCCGAATACACCATACAGGTTGGCAAGAGAGAACGCCAGTGTCCAGAGTGCTACGGGTATTCCGAGCCGGAATTCCCCAGGTGGACCGTCCGCCGCAACGGAGCCTCAGCCGAATGCCAACATTGCGAAAAGAGCCACAGCTGGGAAGAGTGGAACGATTTAGAGGACACAGACGAAGCCATCGAACCTGACGACGACTCGGATGATGAGGCAACCCAGTCTTTGGAATCGAACAACAAACGCAAGGCAGACGAGGTAGACGAGCGGAACTTGTTCCCGTCAAAGGCCCGCAGGCTTGCCAGGCGCGCCAGCGTTCCTTGATCAACAAAGGATGATCTCCTGCTGCAAGAAGACACGGCTTCTGTGAAGTACGATCTCAATTTCTCCCCTCGACAGCCGAGCTTCAACATCCAACCATCGAAAGGTTATTTGCCCGGAGGAACCGAATAGAACACGGCCTTGTTGAGGCCAAATAAATCATTACTGGGTTCTCCTACACGAAGAAAGGACACAGTGGGCGAAGGTGCTTGCCCGACTGAGGTGGATTGGGTTAGTCTACGACGGAAAAGAGCGGTTCGAGAGTGGATCAGTGAGTTTGCTGGAACGACAGACTGGACTGGAATGGAATAGACGGCTGCAGATCCGACAAAATGGATGATATTGACCTGGCTAACTGCATGTGGCTTTCCACACAAGGCGACGCATGGATGCAAGCATGCATGCGCGAGTGGCTCCTGGAAGGCGAAAAGTACGTGCATAGGAGGTACCTACATCTACATGCCTTGACGAATGCTGCTTGAAACCTTGGGGCTGCTCTACGAGCTATGCGCGCTGTGCTATGCATGCGCTTTGTAATCTGACCATCTCCTTTCTGCGTTCACCGCAGCATCCTCCTCGCCCCCTATTTCTCTCTTCGTCTTTCCTCACATTGCACTCACCAATCACACCGCCCACAAGTCCTCCGCACCCTTGGCTTCAACACGCAACACTGCCACGCTATCACATCCCACCATACAGTCGCAACGCAGTAAAGCGGCACGTCAAAGCCAAAGTTCAGCCCAAACAAACAACAGCTGCGAGTGCCGGCGATGAGCGCACGAGCTGGTTGACTGGCTGGCTGGCTGATGGCTGATGACCGGGCATGCTACTTTTTCGTCTCTTCTCTTCTCCTCTTCTTCCTGACTGTCCTCCTTTGCGTCGTTTGCTGTCTATCTCCTTGCGCCAGTCACTTTTTGCCACCTGCTGCTCCACCTCACGCATTGCTTCGGCTCCGTTCAGGCATGATGGCTCGCTGGCTATCTCGCTCGCTTGTGGGTCCGTTGGTCTGGTCTGGTCTGGTCTGATTCGGGAGGAGGGGACAAAAAGGAAGGGGGGCGCTGATGCTGATGATGACGTTGGCTTGGTTGGACAGAGGAAATGAATTCGAGGCGAGACAGGTGGAGAAGACGAGTGCAATGAATGAATGCCTCGCATTGTATAGAGTGTAGACTTGCTTGCCGCCCACGTCTCCATTTGCGTCTCCGATTCCGCAATCAATTCACCATCGCCATATCCACCCACCACCACCCCCTTTCCATCACTTCCGCTCCCTGCGCAAACAAACAGTCGGCGTCACAACTCACAACCAACATCACTGACACTGACACTGTGCCTTTCGCCTCGCGACAGCGCACGCCAGCTACAAATTCCATCTGGTTCTGAAATAGCATTCGAGCAGTGCGGTACAGTCGCGGATCAAGTTTGGATTATCGCTTCATTTCCTCACGCATCATCTCGTCGCCGGCTGCAACCCCCGATGGGCCAGAAGGTGAGAGCGCGACCTACTACCGTAGTCTCGTGCCAAACGTGCCGCTCACATGGCCTGCCTGCCTTCCATGCCATACGCTTCCCCCCCCCCCCCCCCCCCCCCCCCCGTCACGTCACGCCAGTCAGTCCGACTCCGAGTCACCACCCCACGCTCCTACATCCACCCGTCGTCCCGCATCGTCGTCATGGCCAGTCCGTCAGTCAGCCAGTCAGCCAGATATTTACACAGATAAACACGAACAAAACCTGCCCGGCCGGTAGATATTCAGATAAGAGTGTGCGGTGTGGTTTACAAAAAACGAGTTGGGGTGGGGTGGGGTGGGGTGGCAAGGAAGGTGGCGGATTAAGGACGAGGTCAGGCAGGTCAACGACTGAGAGGAATAGAGAGACAGAGAGAGAGAGGGAGAGCTGCAGGTGCAGGTGCAGGTGCAAGGAAAAGGACGAGCACAAGGAAGCAAGCAACGCAGCCGCAAAGGAAAGCAAAGCAAAGGAAAGATTAGATCAATCGGAGAGAAAAGGCGAAGGAAGGAAAGCGAATAAAAGAGAAAGACAAAGCGCGCTAGATACGTCCGTCACGTTACATCGTCGTCGTGTCCTCATCAGGTCGGATACGTCCTCCTCCACCTCCTGCTCCTCACCCCCCTCTTCTTTTACTTCAACTTGTATCGAAACCCCCACCTCCACAGCTTGGGAGCCCATGGCGTCACGGTCGTTCAGAAGACACCAAGCCTTGCGGTGGGTAATGTTGCTCTGACGCATGCTATGCACCTTTCGCCTTTGCTGACTGAGGCGTCGAGGACCGCTCGCTTCCGCTCATGTTCCTCTCAAGGCGTCGAATCCAGGCCGCCGTCCACCTCAAAGCTCGTCCTTGAGCCCCCGCACCTTTTCCTTGACTTCCTCCACCTTCTCCTTGACGCTGTCGACCACGCCCTCTGCCTCCTTCTCCGGCGCCTTGTCAAAAGTCGTCGCCTCTCCGACCTTCGCCTTGGCACTTTCGACAGCCAGGGCCAGTCGGCTCGACGCGCTCGCCAACGCCTCGCTCGCGGCTTCGTACGCGCTCTCCACGCTAGCTGCTGCGCCCGCGCCCGTCGAGGTGGGCGTTGCGCCGTAGATGGCGTCGGAGAGCTGAGCTTGCGCGGCTGACGCTACAGCGAGGAGGCTGGACTGGGCCTGCTCGGCGTAGCCAGGCGGAGTGCCGTAGACGGCTTCGGATGCGCGGGCAGAGGCGGAGCTAAAGGCAGAGCTGGCAACTTCTGACGCTGACTCAAAGGCGCCCTTGGGCGTGCCGTGAACCTGGATACTGGCTGCCTCGACGGCGGCGTTGAGCTGGGCGTTGGCGGCTTCTAGGATGGATTCGAGCGAGGCAGGAGGGGTGAAGGTCGCATAGTCTGCGGCAACAGAGACGACGGACGATGCCGAGTCGTAGGCTTCGGATGCATATGATGAGGCGGCTGATCCGGCAGCGGGGAGGGCGGTTGCGTAGGCAGATTGCAGTCTGGAAAGGACACTTTCGGTGAAGGACGGCTCCTTGCCAACAACCAGCTCTGAAACGAGGTCCTGGACTGCAGCATACTGGGAAGCGGCAATTTCCGTGGCCTGGGCTGCGTGGGAAGAGGCATCAAGGTAGACAGAGGAGTACCACGGCGTGGGTTGACCGTAGACTTGCAGCGAAGCGCTAGAGACGAGAGAAGCCCAGTTTGCCGACGCTTGGGAAGCAACCGACTCGACTACACCGGTCGAAGTGCCGTAAACTGCCGAGCTTGCTTGCACAGAGGCTGCGGAGAGGGATTCAGACGCCACAGAGAGGGCGGCGTCGTACTTGGAAGAAGCAGCAGAGAGGACGCTTTCGGCGGGGGACTTGCTAGTCTGGCCAGCTACTGAGCTGGCTGATGCGAGAACGTCGTCAAAGTGGCTCGACGCAGCAGCAACGGCATCGGAGTACTTGCTCTGAGCCGCCGACAGGTACTTTTCGTAAGCAGGCGTCGGAGTGCCGTAGACTGCAGTCGAGGCGGCGTCGACAAACTCAGAGTATCGCGCATGAGCAAGGCCGATGCCTTCGTAGTAGCGGCGTTGAGCCTCGGCCATGTACTGCTGGGAGACGGGCGTGGGCGTTGCAACAACGGCATTCTTTGCGTTTGCGTACTGTTGAGACGCAAAACTCAGACCCTCGCTCAAACGAGAAGATGCTACGGCAGAAATGGACGATAGAGCATCAGTGACGGTGATGTCGTCGGAGTCGTCAATCTCGTCTTCAAAAACGACCTGCTTTGCCTCGGGGACGGCTTGAGCGGCTACACCGCCCCAGACCTTTTTGACGGATTCAGTGGCTTGTTCAAGAGGTTCCTGGACAGGCTCCCCATGAACCACATGGCTAGCCTTGGAAGCAAAAGACTCGTAAGCCGGGGTCTCTGAGCCAAAGACAGCCTCGCTTGCCTTGGTAGCGACGGATTCGTAGGCTGGCGTCTCCGAGCCAATGACGGCTTCGCTGACCTTGGTAGCAACAGACTCGTAGGCTGGCGTCTCGCTGCCCAGGACAGCCTCGCTGACCTTTGAGGCGACAGACTCGTGAGCTGGTGTATCGGTACCGAGAATAATCTCGCTTGCGCTTGAGATGAGAGCGTCGACATCGGCTTCGGGTTCAGGAGTACCAACAATAGCCTCCTTGGCTTGGTCCTTCTTGTAGGCGGCGGCGGAAAGGACAGTCTGCGCCCCATCGGCAACCTTGTCGTAGGCCTCAGAGGCTTGAGAGCTAGCAGCAGACGAAACGCTTTCGACAGTGCCCTGAGAGCCATAGACGGCTTCAGAAGCTTTGGTAGCAGCTTGTTCTGCGACGTTGGGCGTAGTTCCGTAGACTGATTCACTGGCGTGGGCTTTTGCCTCGTCCACTTGCTTCTTGGCTGCAGCGGTAGCGCTTTCGGCGCTTTCAGAAGCCTTGGAGATGATGGACTCGGAAGTCTCGTGAGAAGCACCGAGAACGGCTTCGCTGGCGTCGTTGATGACCTCCTGAGCAGCCTCCTTGGCCTTGCGGACGGCTGCAACGGCAGAGGCCGGGATGACCTTGGAGGAAAAGTCGTCGGAGGTGTCTTGGGTGTAGAGCTTGTACTTGGAAACCTCTCTCAGACGGACCAACTCTTTGGCAGCTTGTTCAGCGAGATCCATGGCCTGGCCTTCGACATCCTCGCCTGCTTGCTTGGCAGCAATCAGCCCCTTGTGCTCCGAAGCAACATCGACGACTTGTTTGCGCCACTCGTCAAACGTCTTTTTCAAAGCATTGTACTTGGCCCAGTCCTTGTAGGTGACGCCATCCATCCACGCCCAGCGCATTCCAATTTCTTGCAAGCCGAGATCGCGAATGTTGTCCACCACCTCGAGGGTAGAGTCGGCTGCGGCCTTGACAAGAGATTGAGTTTGATTGTCATACTTTTGCTTCCAAGATCTGACTGCCTGAGCCTTTTCTTTGACGGCCTGTCCCGAAGAGCGAATGGCCGAGAGAACCGTTTCTTGGGCCTCTTCAATGTCCTCCTCTGTGGGCTGTTCGGGCAACTTCTCAACAACGCTGTTAATCTTGGACTTGATGTTGGCGAATTTGGAAGCAATCGTTTCCTCCAATTGGACAATCAGGGCTTGGCCAACCCCGTTAGCCTGGCTCTGGATCTGGTGGTCTGTGATTTCTTTGACGCGCTCCGAAAGATCTTCCGATCCCTTGTTGGCGGCCTTTGTAAACTTTTCCTGCCAAGTCTTGAGGTCACTCTCGACCTTTTCGCGCACGTCAACGTCGCTGGCCTTGGCGGGTGCAGCAGAGCTGCTAGATGCAGTGGAAGCGGAAGGGGTCGCCGTCGCGGCGACGGAAGAGGACGACGATGAAAGGCTAGAGGCAGCGGAGGTTGCAGAGGAGGCGACATCGACAGCCTCAACGGCTGCTTCCAGCTTCTTGCTATCCTTGTATCGACCAAGCCTCTCACTGATTCTCATCAACTGCGGCTCGACATTGTCTCCGTAAAGAATGCGAATCTGGGGCCACACTTGTCGAAGCAAAAAGGACGAGGCCGAAGAGACGCCCCAGCGGGCGTATGGGTAGCCGACGTCCACGGTATAGTAGCGGCCTTGGTCGAAGGCATTTTGCGCGTGTGGGAGAACCACCTGGTAGGCGGGCAAGACCTTGTTCTTGTAGGCATCTTCAGCGGCCGAGGTTGCCTGAGCGTAGTAGGGAAAGATGGCACTGGACAATTGCTCAACGTGGGGCGCAAGGTTGGCGTCGTATTGGGCCTTGACCTTTTCCTGGGCCACATCTATCTGGGGCTTGACAGTCCGCTCCCACTCTGAAAGAGCATAGTCCCGGGCATGTGCGACGCGAGGAGCTCCATAGACATCATATGTGCGCTTGGTGAAGTCGGCGGACGGGGCGTAGACCTGATGGTTGAAGCGATCGACATAGGGTTGGGCCTTTTCGGCGTAGGGCGCGAGGTAGGAGTTGTAGTATGGAGTGACGTAAGGCTCGAGATGGGAGTAGGTGTGCAGATACGGCTTGCAGATCTTGGGCGACGAATCGTCAAGGTCGTGGAGAGACCTGGGACAGCGAAAGAGGGTGGTCACGAGAGTGTACCACAGTGCCAGTCTGGTTGGCGGGTCAATTCAAAATTCTGTAGCGGTTGGTGGGCACATGGGCGCTTACCGAAGGACATTGCTGAACAGCCAGGCAGACCAGCTTCTGCGCTGGGAATTGGAGCGGTGGGAGCGATGGACGTTTCCATTCATGCTGGAATCAATGTTGCCGTTTGCCTCGGAGGGAGGTTGTGGCGCTTTTGCTTGGCCGTCAGGCGGCACGACCATGGTGGGCGTGAAGGTGTGGAGGCGCGTGCGATCGACGCCGTCCGTGCAGTGGAGCGAGGATGGACTGATTCGGAGATGGTGATGGGTCGAGACAAGACGAGGCAGCACTCGAGGCAAGTTGAGCGCGGTGGAAGAGCAGGACGGCAGACAGGTAGAGCGGGCGGTGGCAGCAGCGGGTTTTGTGGTTGGAGTTGGATTGTTGGTGGTGCAATGCAGGCTGGCAGGGAATCAAGCTCCTGGGTGCAGTCCAGGTCCAGCGGCCAAGACGGTCACGTCATAGGCTGCCTTCACCAGGTTCAGGTGTCGTTGCGCTGCAGCTGGGAAAAGATGAGGTTCTTCTGCCGCATCCCGCTCGACGCGTCTTGAACAGTAGCCAGCTTATTCTGCCTGTGCCAGTGCCCGCGTGTTGCAGGACGAGCTGAGTCAGGACAGAGACCCTTCTTTACCTTAGTTTACGGTGGTTCCTTGCCTACACGTGATCTCCTCTTGGCTCCACCGGCACCTCACCACCTGCACCACGTCCCGTCCGGCCTTTCTGCCCGCCGCCATCCCATCCATCGTCCATCTCACTACTCGACTACTCGAAACCTTCTCCTCACCCCTCCGCTCCGGACACTCCCTTTGTTTACCCCCCGCTTTCCAGAATCAACCCCCCTCTTCTCCACCCTTCCGGCCTCCTCGCTGTCCTCACAACGCTGCCTCGCCACCCCGTTGGACATGTTTCCTTGAACCTTGATAGACTCCGGCTTTGAGCCTACCAACTCTTCTTCGCCCCGTCGGCCCACGTCCCGCGCTCTCCGCCTCCACCATGGCCTCCGCACATCCTTCGCTAGCCTCTCGAAGGCCTACCTTACCCGACATCATGAACGACCCCGACTACGATCCTGGCCCCGCCTCGTCAGATAAAGCCGACGAACCAGACACCTGCAGGATATGCCGAGGAGACGGAACTCGCGAAGAGCCATTGTTCTACCCCTGCAAGTGCAGTGGCAGCATCAAGTTTGTCCACCAAGACTGCTTGATGGAGTGGCTCTCGCACTCGCAAAAGAAGCACTGCGAGTTGTGCAAGACGCCTTTTCGGTTTACGAAACTCTACCACCCCCACATGCCCACCCAGCTTCCCACGGGCGTCTTCTTGCGCAGAGCCGTCGTCCACGTCTTGCGACACTTGCTGACCTGGGCGCGAGGACTCCTGGTGGGATCCGTGTGGCTTCTCTGGCTGCCGTGGTGTATGCGCGTCATATGGAGGGCCCTGTTTTGGTGCGGCGATGGAGGATTCGCTGGAGACTTGCACCTCGTCGCCAACATCCACAGGCAGCGCACTGCTCTTGACGGTGCTGATGCTGTCAACACCTCTGCTACTGCCAATGCCAGCGCGTCGCCGCTTCCCGCCATTCTCTCCCCCGTTTCTCAGACCTTGAACATGAGCGCTGGCGAACCCACCGCATATACCCTTTTCAAGAAGTTCCTTTTCGGCTTTGGGCCCCTTCACTCAGAGTTGCTCAATATGTCTTTAACTAATGCTACCGAGAACGCGACGGCCGTCATGATCACCCATCGGCAATCCTCACTCCTCTCCAACGTCTCCTTTTTCAAATCTCTCACCTCTCGCCCCTCGATAAACCGACTTATCCTCGACGTCATAGAAGGACAAATCATCACCGTGGTGGTCGTCATTGCATTCATTTTGATTTTCCTTATTCGGGAATGGGTTGTGCAACAGCAACCCGTCATGAACCTAGCCGATATCCAGCCCCAGGTCCACGCCCCGGCCCCAGTCGAGCTTCCCATTGAGAACGAGGCCGATGAGCCTGTCCAGGATGAGATCCACCAACATGACCACCAAGACGACGGAGATGAGCCCCAAGGCGCCGCGGATAACGCTGATTCGACCGCGAACCGCTTTCGCTTCGACTTTGCCGCCGATTCCTCTGACGATGAGGATGACGAGCCACTCCCGCCAGCGCCGCCGGTCGTTCGGGAGAATTTGTACCGCATTCCAGATGCGCAGGTTCGCGATGCAGTTGCACGGCGCAAGTTTGAAAAAGCAAACGACCTCATTCATGCCATGGATCCTCTGGCGCAAAGGGTCATGGGAGCGGAACTGGGAATGTGGATTCACCACATGAGCGAAGCTATTCAGGAGGTGTCTCAAGAGGCGGAACAAAGGGAGAGATTGGCCGACGAAGTCTCGGAATGGTTGGACGGTGTGGGGTACCTTCCGATTGACCACCCCTACGGTCTTCTCGGCGAACGGCTCGACGATGCAGCAACCTCTTCCGAAGGTCCATCGAGCAAACAACGACCGAACATGCCTGGGCGCGGAAAGTCCCTCTTGGCTGCACAGATACGCCGAGAACTGGAAGAAGGCGCTCGGACTGTTCCATCCCTGTCCCCAGCCGAACCGTCTTCCGAACCAGGTGCCGAAGCCCACAGCGAGAACAGCGACGGGAGCTGGCAACAAGTCTTCAAGACCGATGACAACGAGATCGGGGAGTCCGCATCAAACGCATCGCCTTTGGTTGTCCACAATGAGTCAGGCGCGTCCAACACCCACGAATCAGGTGCACAGCGCGCTGCATGGAGCCTTTCAACAGAGAGGCGCCGATCTGCAGGACCGGCAGAATCCGAATCAGGCCCGTCACACCTGCACGAGATCGATGACAACATTCGCGCGTCTTCGGCAGAAAGCTCCCCAACAATAGCCCCAGGAAACGAACCTCAGCAAGCTGCAGGACCGGTAGCAAATACACCTGCGATACCCGCTCAAGCAGCCTTGAGAGAAACATTATGGGAAAGACTTTACGACTGGCTGTGGGGAGACATTCCTCCTGCCATTGGCGAAGATTTGGCTCACGCCGTTGGAAACGAGGAGCATGTCGTCCAAAACATTGCAGATGAAGATCCGTTTGTGCAGCGCAACGCTGGCATCGAGGATGACTTGGACGCACCCGCTCAAGATCCGCAGGTCGCGGAAGCCGCTGCGCAAGCTGGGATCGACATCAACGCCGAGCAGGATGCCATTGAGGATGCCGAAGACCTGGAGGGCATCATGGAGTTGATTGGCATGCAAGGACCGATTGTCGGCCTTTTCCAGAATGCCCTGTTCAGCGCTGTCCTCATCTCAGCTACTGTGGCTGTGGCTGTCTGGGTTCCCTATCTCTGGGGCAAGGTGGTCTTGCTCTCCCTCGGTCGACCAGTGTGGCTCTTTTTGAAGGTGCCTCTTCGCCTGCTGTCGGCTGCGGCGGACCTGATTGTCGACTCGACACTATTCCTTGGTGCTGCATTTGTCTACTGGTCCATTGCTCTCCTCCGGCTGGTGTTGCCCATGGCGAGCTCTTCCGAAGCTATCGACTCTGCGGCGTCGACGACGCGTACAATTGCCGAATCAGCCATCGAACGCATATCCAAAGTGTTCCTCGTGGCGAGCTCAAGCATGAATTCGGACTACCTCCATCTTTCGGCAAATTCCCATGCCGCTTTGCGGTCACTGCAGCAGGAGCTTGCCGGGTGGATATCGTTTGTGTGGGATTTGGGCGCGTACATTTATGGCAAGGTGGCTGCAGTTGATCCGGCATCCATCATGCCGGCCGTCAACCACGTTGTCGATCTGTGTGCCACGGCATGCGCCACCGCCTTGAGCAACCTCCGTGCGGCTCTTCCGACCATTTCCACCACCAAAGGCCTTTCCGTGACGCTCCAACTTGGCAACAGTACGGCAACCCCTGTCGACCCTGCATTCGAGTACTGGACTGCCTGGGATCGTGTCATTGCGATTGTTGCTGGCTACGTATTTTTCGCCGTGGCTGGAGCCTTGTACCTGAAGCGGGGCACGCCCTTTACCAGTTCTCAAAATGGCCGAAGGGTCGAAGGCATCATTTCAGATGTCCTGCAGCAGGCTGGCGGAGTCCTCAAAGTCATTCTCATCATCAGCATCGAGATGCTTGCATTCCCGCTTTACTGCGGTGTTCTTCTCGACTTTGCCTTGCTCCCTCTTTTCGAGGACACTACCGTGGCCACCCGGCTCGCATACGCCCACCGGTCTCCCTGGACCGCTGGATTCGTGCACTGGTTTGTCGGGACTTGCTACATGTTCCACTTCGCGCTCTTCGTCTCAATGTGCCGCAAGATCATGCGCACCGGCGTCTTGTACTTTATCCGCGACCCGGACGACCCGACTTTTCATCCTGTTCGGGATGTCCTCGAACGCAGCGTGACTGGACAACTCCGCAAAATTGCCTTTAGTGCCTTTGTGTACGGCGCCTTGGTCATTTGCTGCTTGGGAGGCGTCGTGTGGACGCTGCACTTTGGCTTCGACGGCGTCCTGCCCATCCACTGGGCCACCAACGACCCGTCCATGGAGTTTCCGCTCGATCTTCTCTTTTTCAATTTTCTCACGCCGCTGGTTGTAAAGTTTCTCAAGCCCAGCGATGCTCTGCACGAAATGTACAGTTGGTGGTTCAAAAAATGCGCACGAGCCCTTCGCCTTTCTGATTTCCTCTTCGGAGAGAAGAATCTGGATGAGCGTGGCCATCACGTCAGACGCACTTGGACTGCCTGGTTCAAGAGACAAAGGGGGGATGCGGAAAAGCCCGTCATCGGCGAAGACCGACGCCTCCTCGCCGACGACCGCAACATCGAAGTCTACTTCATGTTTGACGGCAAGTACGTGCGCGCCCCAGCGTCGGACCAAGTCCGCGTCCCCCGCGGCCAGACGGTCTTTGTCGAGGTCGACGTCTTTGACAATCGCGTCGACGGCGCCACCGAAACTGGTGGTGGCATTCACGACAAGAATTCATCCTTCACGACAACAGTCTACATACCCCCCTGGTTCCGCATCCGGATCTGCCTATTCGTTTTGGCTATTTGGCTCTTTGCTGCACTCACTGGCGTTGGTGTCACTGTGATTCCCCTCCTCTTTGGCCGTCGCCTCTTTGCGGCTGTCCTTCCAGCTGGCACGCGGACAAACGACATTTACGCATTCGCGACTGGCATTTACATCTTCGGCGGCATAGCCTACGGATTGTGCCATCTCCAACCACTACTTTCCTCAATCAAATCCTCTCTGCGCCATCCCTTTGCGACTACCTATACCACCATCACCGTACTCTGCCACTTGGTCGCGCAAGCCGCATCCATCGCCTACGTGTACGGCGCGCTCATCATTTTACTTCCTGCGCTCTTTGCCCTCTTCCTCGAATTCTATGTCCTCATCCCCCTGCACGCTTACCTCGGCCCTGGCGAGACGCACGTCGTGCACATCATCCAAGACTGGTCGCTGGGTTTCTTGTACGCGCGGATTGCTGGTCGCTTCTTGCTGTGGAACCACAATTCGCTCGTCAGCCGCGCGCTGCGTGCCGTCGTGCGCAACGGCTACGCGCACCCCGACGCGCGCCTCGCCACGCGCGCCTTCGTCGTCCCCGTCGCCTGTTTCTTCGCAGCGACACTGCTCCTCCCCCTCGGCCTCGCGCGCGTCATACACGCCGCGCTCTTCGGCGCATCCGGCCCCGCTGCGTCGTCGAGTCCCTTCCAGCCCAGATCCGCCGCCGCCGACGCAGCCAAAGCACACCAACCCCTGACCCACCACGTGCACTCCGTCGTCGACTCGCCGTCGTCGGTCCCCTTCGTCACGGCCGTGTATCCAGTCTGCCTCGCCGTCGCCGCTGTGGCGTGGGGTCTGTGGGCGCTGACGCGTGCCACGGAGCGCTGGCGCGCCCGCATCAAGGACGAGGTGTACCTCATCGGCGAGCGCCTGCACAACTTGGGCGAGAGGCGGGCGCCGCCGCCGCCGCCGCCAGCAGCTCCCATGGGAGTGGATGCTGGTGTGATTGGGGACGAGGGTGCGCTGGCTTTGAGAGGATTTGGTGATGATGGCGTCGAGGGCGAGGCTGTGAGATGATGATCGGCTGGGAGGAGGAGGCTTAGGGAAGCCTTGTTGGCGATCAATGGGTGGTTTTCTCGTGTTGTCGTAGTTTCTGAGCGGGCATTGCTTGCTGCCGTTATTTGGTATTGTTTACTTTACGTCTTGTCGTCATGGTTGGTGGTTGGTGGTTGGTGACTTCAGCTGCTGTTGCGTGTGGCAGTCGAGATTCCTCAGGAGTAGTGCTGGTTGTGGTGAGTGGTGATGGAGACGCGGAGACGCGGAGACGTGGCAGCCATCAAGTCTATACAATTCAAGGCATTCGTTCGTTCATTCGTTGCAACTCACCGACTTGCGTCCTTCTTGCCTGATTCTTTGGAGTTTGAACGTTGGATCTGGGGAACTTCAGAACCGGGCGGGCCTGATTTTGATTTTGGGAGTCTTACTGAATCCACACTCCCACCCCCTGTCAACAACTAGAATCAACACACCGTTACTGTACCCACCCTCCCACCCACAGCTTTACTAAATCCACCCTCTTCACTAGATGACCTTTACGTATTTCTTATATTTTCTTTCACCTATATATTAGAAGGGTAATATACAAAATCCACCCATATCTTATACGCCAAAATAATATCCACCTACTAAAATAATTTCTACCTATCTCTATATTAGAGGTCTAACTAATACTACTACTACTACTACTACTACTCCTATCTTTAGCTATATTTACCCCTAGTTACTTAAGATACTATTACTATACTCTAGGAAGGGACCTTACTATTATAATTCTAGGTCTAAGACCCCTCTCTAGTATATAGTGGGTGGATTTTGTTTTAGTGGGTGGATAATGTTTTGTCAAAGGCCAGGTGGGTGGTTTTTATATTTGCCCCTATATATAACCATGAATAGTCTTACTAGTATAGACTTCCCTAATTAAAATAAAGCCTAAGATAAAGTATATAATTAGTTATAGGAGGGTGGATTTAGTAAAGTAGAAGGTGGATTTAGTAAAGCCATAGATGGGAGGATGGGTTCAGTAACAGTGTGTGCATTCAGTTGTCGACAGGGGGTGGGAGTGTGGATTCAGTAAATAACCCTTTGATTATCGCAATCAATCCGTCGCCCATGGCACTCTTCGACGCACAATGGAGACTCTATGATTGCGACATTAACTTCTCTATATAGTGCCTCCTGCCTACTAGGGTGATACTCTTAGATAAGATGTCATTCGTCCTCCGTAATCTCGTCGTGAAGAGGGGAATCATGCCAATGACCAGTCTCCGGAGAAATTGGCCGGCTAACTTCAATGCGGAAGGCAAATTCACGCGATCCCTCTAACCCGTTGGTGCCCCTACTATTATAAGGTGACAAGGTCAGCTTGGGTACGCCGTTGCTGAGGGACGAATCTTCCTGGGAGCTGCTGGCTTCGAGCAGGCTCGCATCAATCTCCCGGATCTGTCGCGCAGGCATCTTCTGTGGAGCACTCCCACAAACCAGGAGAAGGAAGAGGGTATCTGCTTCAGATTCGCACCCAAGCACGCTCGTTTTCATGTTTTCGAAACAGACTACGGCCGCGTCCCATTTGATCAGCGCCACACGCATCCCACACAGGAAGAAGGGTTCAGTTTGTATGATGCCAACAGATTGCGCACTCAATACGGCGGTGTCTTCGGCGTAACAAGGTTTTCCCTATCTCACCCTGAATGCCAATCCTACCACGGAATGGCAGAGCAGATCTCTCGCGGGATGCAAGGGGAAAACGACCCGGCTATGCGTCTCTGTCCTTCGGCTCTTGACAATGAGGAAGCGCGACCTCGCAAACAGTACCAGTTGGACTCGGGTGAGCCCGAATACCAACCCGAGTTGCGTCCCACCGTCACTTACTGGGATGTTATTAGCACTCCTGCCATTCAGGACGCTATCCAGAGGAACGAGGCCACCCAAGCTGAGGTTGAGGGCCTGCGCAACCAGCATGCTGACCTTAATGAGGACCTGAGCAATCTTCAAGCTCATTATAGAGCCCTGATTGCCTCCACAAACGACGTTCTTGCTGAGTTCGAAAGGCATCTAAGCACCTCTGGCACAATTAATAAGCTGACCCAGCATACGAGGTCAACATCAGGCTTGCTTCAAGAACTTCTCAAGAGGGGGAGCCGCGCAATGAGTCCAGTCCCGAACCAACAAACCTATCGGATCGTCCAGAGCGCCCAGAGTTCCATGACGATCGCTTGTTGCCCAAGCGACACCGCTACTTCAAATAGCATCATGCTCTGGGCCGGGTTCTATTAGCTGAGCCGCATCCCAGAACTGCACGTCACTTACGTGGTCCTGACGGGACTTTTCAGACTCTTTCTTGTGGTGCTTTCCAGAGCCAGCTTGCATATCCCCTCCTCGAATGCATGTTTTCTTTCTCGGATTCTGGCTTTTTTCGCAGTGTTGGGAGTTGCCATGGAGCAAAAGAGATAAGCATTCTCTGCCCAGACAGTCTCAGTTCCTGGCCCTCAGAGCTGCCGCAGGGGAAAAAGAGGGTGGATCGCCCTCGGGCGTTGCTTGATCCAAAAATGCGCCAGCGAGCTCAAAAAAGGGAGAGGTAAAAGCGGAGACAGGTTGATACGGTAAGTAGTCTTGGATGGATCCCCTATTCCAGAAATTCCATGCTTTTACTATTTATTATTTGACTGGACCTGGTCTTTCTAATGAGTGGTGCGGCTGACATCTTCACGGTGGGGGCGGAAGGGCTCACTCTCTGGCTAAGTCTGGTCTCTCTGACGAACGGTGCAGCTGACATCGTCGCGGCGCGGGCGGAAGGGCTCGCTAGCAGGCTGGACCTGGTCTCCCAGACGAGCGGTGCCACAGTGGGTGTAGAAAGAAGTGAGACTCCCTAGGTCTAGATACAGTAGTGGGCGGATTCTCTCTAAGTGTGGGTGTATATGTAAATGAATGCTCCTTGAGCGCGACTGCAGCAGTAGATGAATGCTCCCTAAGTGTGGCTGTAGCAATTAATGAATGCTCCCCAAGTGCACTCACATTACCAAGAGGTCTGTCGCATTTCTTAGACACCCACTGTGGTGCGGCTGGTATCATTGGCGATACGAGAGATCCGGAGGGATCTCTGAACTTCGGTGGCGATTTTTTTTGGGATGAGCGGCGTCACAACGTCGAGGCAAGACCAAGGGTATTACTTGCGTCCGGGGTGGATCTCGCTGAGGGCAAGGTAAACGAGGGCGCCCAGGTTGTCGTGGCTGAGATGTTGCCCAGTTTCTCTCTTGCTTGCAAGGTCGCCCGTAGCTTCAGGACCAGGGTTCAAAGCTCTGGTGGCTGTGTCGTTGGCAATGTCGGTGAAAAACTCTTGGGCTGACCCGAAAGACCGCTGGTGAAGGTGACTATCCGTATTCTTAGAGTGAGGCGTAGGGGGTGGACGTCAAAGTGCAGATGGCGATGACGATGTGAGAATCTTGGGATTTTGATGGTGAACCGCGGGGTCCTTAATGAGACGGCATAAGGTAGAGGTGGGCGTGTGAAGCGGGTGGTAGATGTTGACTGGTAGGCGTTGCCCGGGCTGTTGGTAAACATCAGGCTGCGGTGCCGCCCGCACCACCGTGGCCTCTCCCTCTCGGTCACCACCTTGCATTTCGCTTTTTTCCGTCGACCTGACGGATACTCGCATGAAGGGTGTAGGTCTGATTCATAATGTCGAGGAGAGACTCAGCGAGGTTTCCCCCTATTTGGCAGCTTCCGCCCGTGTATACTGGCCAAATCGACCATGTTGTCATTGGTAGCTGAGAGTCTTCAACTAAGGAAGACTGTCGGCTGGAGAACATCAAGCAAGTAGATGGAAAGGGATGCAGATGGAGATGCGAAAATGGAAATGATACTGACACTGACACTGAAGTAGAAATTGGTATGCCGTGACATTTCGATGGGCATTTTGCAGGTTTGAAGTGCTTGGGTGTGGTGTGATACGCGCCCGTGCATGCGCAAAGCGAAGGTTCAGGAGAAGGGAAAGGGGAAGGAGGCATAGTAGCTGCGGCGGTGGACGAGAGCCGCACATATTGGGGTACTTGACTGCCTTGGATTGCGAAAATGGAAGAGCAACAGCACTTTTCTTTTGACGCGGGTCGACTGCCAGTCTGCTTATCCTCCTGACTATCTGCCAGTCAGGAGAGTTGGCGAAGTTTCGACGTGACAGTGCCTTCCCTTCTTCGCCCATGCACGAGGTCATGTCGTGAAAACCTCTTTCCCGCGAGCAGGTCAGACGTTTCCAGAGTGTACAGACAGAGCTGGTTCATTGGTGCAGTGGATGGAAGATGCCTGAGCGCAGCCGTGGTGCTGAATGACAGTTTCCAACGTTCACTCGCCGCGTTTGGCCGATGAACTCGACGGAAGAAACAGCAATGATGGGAGGACAAAGAATCAGTGTGTCCCTGAAAGAGCAAGTCTATTATGCTACCTCGTCCTTTATCCTGCCTTCCATTGAGTGCTTGCCAGACCCTTCCATTCCCACAGGTGCCTTTTTCATTCCGCAACGTCTTCGAGCAATCCTCCTTCCGTTTCCCTGTCTCCCTGAGACTCTGATACCCTTTTGTCTTCAATCAAAACGTCTTCTTGAGGATGATACAAGTTTCATGTTGCATTCAGATGCCGTCGCAGACCTGCAGCCTGCGAGTCTTAGCCGCAGGAGGACTCATTCCAAGCTCTGGGGTTTCTTCGAGTCGCTTGCGCTTGTTGGAAGATGATGGAGACTCGTCGTCAGAGCTGTCTTTGTAGCTTCCCTTTTCGTCGTCGTCATCAAGCGGCTTGTTCCACTCCCTCATACCAAAGAGACTCTTGCACTTTGGACACGTGAGGCTGTTGGCAGCGAACCAATGGTTGTACCGGACCGTCCAATTCGGGAATGACTGTGATGAAATGACTTTGCACTCCGAATTCGGACAGATGCGCTCCCGCTTGCCAGTCTCCGCCTGATAAATGTGGAGTTCTCCCCAAAAGCCCTGAATCTTTTCCATTTTGACTCTGAACCGCTTCGTCTGGATGAGGTAGTGCAATTCTTTGGACGTGAAGTACAGTACGAGGTCGCGCAATCCCCTGTCCGTGCAGGGAGTCGTGCGGTAGACTTCTCGAACAAGATCGGGGAAAAAGTCAAGGTCGGAACGGGCCCATTCTTCGTGTTCCATGTACTCTTTGAATAGCTGTTGTGCGACTTTCTTGAGGGACAGAATCTGAAATTTGTCCGCCAACCCATAGATCCGGACTGTGCAAAGGGCGATATATTCCCATGTGTCGCCGTCCATGTCGTTTTCTCGGCACCATTCTTCCATGCATTCTCTGTCTAGGTCGCCTGTGTAACAGTATACAAGCAAGATCCGAACGAGAAAGGCGTCATCGTCGGTAAGAGTAATCACGCCGGTCCTAGCTTCCTGTTCCAACCTTTAGTTTTTGGCAGAACTAATACTTTGCGTCCGTCTTACCTTGAAGGGCGATTCTGGATCACAGGCTTTCTCGAAAAACGCGGACTGCATTCCAACTATGATCTTGTGGACGTGGAACTCCTTGCCTTGGCAGCGAATCGTAAGGTCGGTGTTCCATTTGGCCTGGAACATGGAGTTGTTGTTTTCGAATATATAATAGAATAGGGCATCACGCAAAGCTAGGGTAGGTTGTCAGTTTCGTACAATCGTAGAGGAAGGAGTGACGTACAATCCTCACCGTAACGCATGGTGCAAGAAGGCCGGGCGCTTCCCACTATCAGCAAGAGTGTGAGGCTTGGATCGGACACTGCTTGACTGGCAGAGAAAGGGCGCGGCGTAAAGGAGAAGATGGGCAGGTTAAGCGCTTTGTGACTGCCAGCGCGAAGGTGAGACGAAGAGAAGAGGAGCGCTTGTTGGCGAGCCCACCGTTGAGGGTGTGAGTTGAAGATGCGAAAAGCATCACGGTGACCTAAACGCGTCGCGAAAATCTGGCGCAGGCGGCGCTAGTCCAGATCAGGAGATACGGGTGGTGAGGAGGAAGGTGGGTGACTCCTGATATCGGATTAACACACACACATGCGGCTACGTGTTAATTTGGCGCAGACTGGTTTCGCGCTCAAGAGTGCCTGTTAGTGCAAAGATGCAGGCAAAAGCAGCTCCTCCACTCATTCAGTCACTCACTCACCACATTCGCTCGTCACTGATCCATGACGGCTGGAAAAATGAGGTTCGCTTTCCTACCAATCTGTCGCTCCTCCGTCTTCGAAAGTCCTGCCTGACTCCAAGCCCAGACTTTGAGAATCCGATGCGTCCTCTCCCAGAACTCAAGTCTGCCCACGTCTCAATCTTCGCAAATCCAACGTCTGGTGTTCAAGAGTCCAAGCCTGCCTATGCTGCGACCCAACGGTACCGAGCCACATGCGCCCACATCGTTGACTCCGAAAACCTTTCGAACTCTTTCAAAGGTACCTTGTCGCCGCAATCCCTCGCTTGAGAGGTCAATATGGGCCTGGCCAATGGTAAATGGGGACAAGAATTGGGAACTCAGAGGCTGGACTTCTCGCTCAATTAAAGAAAACATGAAGAACAGCAGCGACGAAAGACTTCTGCAATGCACGGAATGTTCCATCACTCCAAGCGTCAGCGTCTCCGAATGCTCCAGAACAAGCAGCGCACAGCTCCCTCTCGCATCTTCCACGTCTCGTAGGCCTTGCAACATGTCTTGATCCAAACACCCCACGCCAGCATCATCGCACTCGGTTTCGCATCCCCTGAGTCGAATCCCACATCCGTCCGGCGAAGATTACCGAATGCGGACACCGTGGGAGGTCGGTATAAGAGTAAAGGCAAAAAGCTACGGCTTGACGGGAAAGCCAAACTCTATCAACACGTGATTCCATTTTTCCACAGGTACCGCGTCGGCCGGGCCCGTCTTTCCGACATGTAAACCAGGGCTGTACCCGCGGTACCGGCCGCACCCGCGGTAACGGCCACACCCGTCATTCCGTTGTCCCGTTACTTTTGTGTCAGTGGTGCACCCGCTCTTTTAATTTCTCGTTTACTTAGTTGACGGGTCTTCGCGCTCGCTCGATCGAGGCACATTGCCTGCGGGCTGACTCCGCTCATTGAGCGGTCGTCATGCATTCATCTTTTTCACACAATGCGGCTGGTAGCATCGCTGCCAACCCTTTCGCTCTTCTGGGGTCACATCTGGGCTGGTGTTCGACATACTGCTGACATGATGGCAACAAAAGACCATAAGGAAATAGATTCTGTCATTTGAAGAGTGAGCTACTTTTTTGGGACTTTCAGCTCCGTTCCGCTTCTTGGACCCTTCAGCGATTGTCTGAAATTAAAATTGCAACCGAATTCAGTTTTCTGAGATCCCACTCCAACCCTTGCCGTCACTTGCCGCCAAACTCCATGTCAAGCAATATGCCGTTCTTTCATAGATGCATACCCCTTTTTGGAATCCTCCGCTTTTTTTCCAAAGAAAATTTTGTCCGTCTCAGGTTCGGAAACGTGAAAGATTTGTTGCTCGCCTCACCCCAACGCTCGCAAGGAGCATTGAGCTCCACTGCCATTCACTCTCGAGGAGCATTCAGTTCCATGGCCATTGATGAGAATGTGCCATTCATTTGACACGCCTTTTCTTGGTTGGTTGGGTTCCAATGTTGGCTTCTTCTCCATCGCTTGACTTGATGTCGTACTCGTCGTACCATTTATCAGGCGGGGCTTGCGGGTTCCACCTTTCAATCGAGAAATTATTGCGACACTTCCTGCACTGGACTTCGTTCTGCTGCAGCTTGTTTTCGAACGACACGTTCCAATCGCGCTTGCATACCTGGCACCAGCGCTCGCGCTTTCTGGTCTCGATGTTGCAACGCACCAATTCGGGCCAGAATCCGTCCAGATTTTTCATGCTCTCTGCGAACCGCTGGTGACTCATGAGGCTGACGATATGCTTTGAAGCGTACGCGATAGCCTGTCGGCGTAGTCCTAGATCAGTGCTGGGTGTGGTCTCGAAAATCTTGTGCGTGAGCCTCGTGAAGAAGGCCGGCGAGAGAGTGCCGCAAATGTAGAAATTGGAGAGCAAGGCATGGAATGCTCCTTGCGCAGCCGACTTGAGCCCAGCCACTCGATATTTGTCGGCAAGCGCATACGCGAGGACCCAACGCATCAACTTCTCAGACTCTTCCTTTCGATAAATGCCGAAGTAGAAGTTATCACCCGTCTTTTTGCCCGCGGGTAGGTCCCTAAGTATTCCAACGTCGGCCTCGCAAGTGTAGCAGTAGGAAAGCATGAACCTAACGAGGATCGGGTCTTCATCGTCGAGCGTAATGACTCCTGTCCTGGCCTCCTGTTTCCACGCTTAGCTCGTTTCGAAGTCAAGGACATCGTAGATCTTACTATGAAGGGAGAGTCGTGCTTGAAAGCCAGCGCAAAGAATTCCGACTGTGCGCCGAGGACGACTTTGTGAGCATAGAATTCCTCGCCGTTGCAGCGAACAGTAAGGTCTGTGTGCTGCTTCGTTTTGAAGCCGGTGGTCGAGTACATGGTGAGACCTTTCGTCAATGTTTTGGCGTGGTCTGCAGCAGATGGATCAGCTTCGCCTGCTTCACGTTTGGAAAGAACATACCGGTCATGGCGAGGAAGCAGCTTGACGAGGTGATCTGGCGGATGATTTGGTGGAGAGGAGAAGTGATGAAGAGAGGGCTCGGGTGAATGTGCGAGGTTGGAGAGGAGAGAGAGGTGCGCGGTGATTGAAGAGGTAGATATACCCGCAGCGGGCACAAAGTCCAAGTAGGAAGGCTGAGTCAACGGAGGAAGTCACGGTGGCACCTCTCACTCCAGATGATGAGAGCAGTTGAGGTATTGAGCAAAGCTAGACCTGGATGGGGGGTTCATGTTGAGGTTGAAGAGGAGAGGAGCTGCGTGGTGATTGAAGAGGTAGATATACACGCCCGTGGGCAGCGCCGGCGCAAGGCCCAATGAGGAAATCTGGGTCAACGGAGGAAGTCACGATGGTACCTCCCGCTCTACCACGCTCCGTACTGCATCGCGCGCTGCACAAGCAGCGAACAAAAATATCTTCAACTCCTTCACCACGCCACGCCGTCTGGCAGACTCAATCCACCTCACCACTGTCTTACCGCACCACTCTCCGATTACCACATCTGCCGCCGCACCCGTCTCGCTCAGGCGCCTCTTCGAAACGACGCGCCTTCGTTCTTTTATACCTCCAGCTTGCTTCGTGGGTTGCACCAGCTTTGCGCAGTCCGCGGCTTCAAAGGCTTGCCAAATCTTCGCTTCCATTGCCTGAACTCACACAAGGAACGCGGCCGTACATGTCGGGGGATAGGATGCATTGCTTTCTACATGCGGGGCGAGCGACAACGCAAAGCCAGCGACTGCGGTTTGGCCTGTGGAGCAGAAGCGTGTTATTCTTCCACAGCTGTTGGTCGTGGCGAGGAGATACAAAAGGAAAGGATGCGCCCGTGCTCTTCCTGGAACGAATGGTCGGGAATGCGGATGCAATATTCTCGGGGTTTGCTGCAAGCAGCACACCATGGTAGTGATTGCGGCCGGGCCAGCGAGGGAGGGCCGTAGTATCCCTTGAACGGCGATAGAGCACAAGAGAAAAAGACAGTATAGGAAAGAAACGAACGGGCGGGGAGGGAAAGGAAAGGCAGCGTTTGGGCTTGGGTTTGCCGGACGGTATCGCGGCCGAAGAGGAAAACTCTGGACAAATGAAAGAAAGACCCAGGAAATGATGTGCGTAGCAACTCCCCAGAAATGTATGGACAGACCCAGAAACTTCTTTCGACGCCTTGCGAGATGCGTGGTATACCAGTATGAACCACCAGTTGCGCCAATCCCGATGCTCCTGTCCGCGTGTTGGCCCATCCGAACACGATGCCGTTTCAAACGCCAGGTACATGCAGAAAAACCCCAAAGACAAACCTCCATCCAAACATTACAGCCTGCAATTGTCGAGCAAATCCTCTATCTGCATCATTGGCGACGCCGCGCGGGTTCTCTTCGCATCCGGATTTTCAACCCCCTCAATGAAGCTCTTTCCTGCGTCGTCATCGTCTCCGGCGATGACGTCCTGCTCGTCCAACCAGCCCTCCTCCATGGCGAGGACGATCAAATCCTTTGCGGACCAGACGCCCGAAGTGGCTACGTTATCTGGATCCAAGAGATCCTCCAGCTTCTCCAAGATCTTCTCCAATGCCAGCTTCTTCTCGACGAGCAGCTCTTCAAACGACTTTTCGACCTTGGAAGCTCCCTTTTTCCTTGACCTACTCCCGTTGGATCTGCCCTTCTTGATCTTCTTGGTCGGCGTAATCTGGTACATCATCTCGTGTAAGACGAAGTGGAGCCACATGAGGTTGGTTTGGGGATGGAAGCCGGCCCAGGTGCGGCCTTTGGCCTTTGCCTCATCTTTTCGCGCGTCGACGTCGGCGAGGGGGTCGTCAAGGAACATGGCGCCACGCATGTAGCGGTAGATTTCATACTGGTAGTTTTCGGATGCATCGGCTTCAAACAGATAGTCTTGCAGCTCCAGGTCCTCATAGGCAATGTCGATGAGTTTTGGCTCCGGGGATTTCAACGGTGACGTCATTTGAGCTCGTGATAATGTGTAGTCGATGAGTGTGGTCTCGAGGCCAGTGAAGTTGAGCTTGCGTGCGAGCTGGGCGGCGCTGCTGGGTGCGGCGATGGGTTCGTTCGAGTTGATGGGCCGGATGCAGATGTTGCCCATGTGCAAGTCGCGATGTTCGAAATGCGCTTCCTCTTCACCTTTGCCCAACGCCAGTGCGATGCCCCAGAATATATCCCAGACGCCAAAGACGCCTCCAACAGTCTCCAAGTCTCTCTCCTCCAGGTCGCTGCCTGCGTCTTGCATCTCGATGACCGCCCAGAGCTGTGATGCGTCGTAGCTGCCTTCAACGCCGGGATCGGGAAAGATGCTTTTGTTCTCCTCCGGTCGCGCGTCGTTCCAATCCCGCCAGGCCTTGATGAAGGGTCCCGAAGGTGCCCCCTTTAGAACTTCGACTGCTCGAAAGTTGGTGAAGCCTGGCACTTCCGACATACGTTTGAGAAGTTTGACTTCGCCAACGACGGACTCTACGGAGCTCATGTTCTCAACGCGTTCGTCCAGCTCCTTTTCCTCTTCGGTCCTTCGTTTTCCTCGCGGGCGGTCGACAGTCGGAGGAGGCTTCAGAGCTATGATCTTGAGAACGGACTCGTCAGACTTGGTGAAACCATAAAAGTCTTCGTTGAGCGCGAGTCGGTACACCTCGCCGTAAGATGCTTCGGCTATTTTGATGACCTGGAATCGGGGTTCCAGACTGGCTGCCCATGTTGAGAATCGTTTTGGCGCGAAGTTTCTGTGAGTAGGGTCTGAGCAAAGGCGAAGCAGGTTTCTCACGTGGAAAAAGACTGGGTTTCGACGTCGATGCTCTGGTATCGAGACATCTGGGGGCTTTCTGCGCCCAGATTTGGCGCTTTTTGCCTCCGGGGTCGCTGTGGCCGTGGAAGGAAGCTTCTCTGAACACTCGATCGTTGGCATGCATGCCCCGAGGTCGAATGCTCCGGGAGGCGACGAGGCTCCTCTCGCTTCACATTCGGTTCGAGTCGTCCCTCGGTTCAGCTTTGCTTTTGGCCGTCGAGAAGGCGAGCAGACGACGTTGCTATCAATGGGTTGCAAAGCACGTTGTTGCCTTTCGACTTTGCTCCCGTCCTCGATTCGGTCGTCTTCGAGCTCATTCATCTTCGAAGCCCTTCGTTCCGGAATGGCCTCGACAGTTTTTATCGGCTTGAGCTCCGTTGGCTGTTCGGTCGGGCTGGTGAATAGGTCCGTCATGCTGCAGAATGCGGTCGTCTTCTTGGAACGCTTTCCGTATGTTTTGATGCCGGCCATGGTGTCGGCTCGAGTTGTCGGCGTATTCCGGTGTGGGTTTTAAGTTGAGCGCGGTTCCCAGCGGGCGGGTGGCAAGGGTGCGTGGACGGTCGGAAGGGAGAGATGTTGAGTTGGAATGTTGAAGAGGGCTTTGCGCAAGCTGCGACTTTTGCCTGATCTCGTGCTAGCGCGGTGGTTGCCCCAGCAACGTTATCGTCATCGTTATCGTCATCGTTATCGTCATCGTTATCAGCAACGACAAGGGCAGACGAGGCAGTCAGGGATCGTTCAACTGCGTCGCCTTTGTCAGAGGGCCACCGAAAAGCTTCTAATGGCACGGCGTGTTGGTCATGATTGCGCCCAAAAAGTTCGGAGACAGGAATGTCCGACATGCCCGAAGTAGACGCCCGAAGTAGACGCCCGAAGTAGACGCTCGAAGTAAGTGCCGAAGCAAGTAGTCTTCTGCATGTCCTGCTCAGAACTATTCATTTCAGCCACAAAGCAACGGGAAGAGCGTTGGGGAAGTATCTCGTCCCGAATTTCAGGCTGGAAGAAAGCATATCTCCATAAAACGCGGCTTTCTTTCCTATTAGGATCTACGTCCACATGCAAAGGCTGAGTATCGAAATACCGGTTATTCACTCTCTACACCATTAAACTAGATATTCAACATGGGTAAGGTTCACTTTTAGGGCAACAAGTAGACCAGTCACCCACAACTAGCTGAATTTGTCGATAAGAGGCCTGAGTACATAGCGCTCCGTGAAATCGATGGCTACGCTCAGCGCCTAAATGGTGGAGCCTCAGCACTTACCGCAAAAAGTAGGTCATTTGGACTGGGTTCTTGGTAGTGCGCGTCCAGCAGATGTTCAAGATATACGCGAAGCCCACGGATACAATACAAAATCTCAAAATCCAAATGCCTAGGTATAAAATGACGTCGGCGACTTGGCCATGCTTAAACGCGTGGTGCGCGCGTCTTATTTGCTTCGGCGCAGTATTAACTTCTCCATGACGCGGCATGACTCTGTTCTCTTTTTGGAAATATACCTTGTTATTTCGGGCTGCAGTCACCCTTGTGGCTGGTCAACATTGGCGGTAAGAGTCCGTGTGGGAGCTGTTGTTGAAACGCGTTCAATGACGGCTTCAGTGCAGCTTGTTACTAGGTAATTCTTGCACGCTGGCCGGAGACGGCGAGAGCTATTTAGAAATCCGGTTGCTAAATGGCATTGCTCTGACTCTTGAGCTCGATGATGGTAGGTTGTGGTACTAGAAGTTCACTTTCTAGGGGCATACCAAATTGAACATCTGCTGCTGTCAGCCTGCTCTTACCAAACCTGAATAACATTCATTGCGTCACGGGCGTATCTTTCCGCTCCCTTGCAAACCCCCATGTCAAAGTTGCCGCTGACTCGAATTATTAAGGAACCTATTTGACGGTGCATTTATGGCCAACTGTTGCAGATCAACCTGGACTTGTCACCAATCAATGCCATTGTTTCAACTCAATACGGCTTAGAGTTGCTACCCGGGCGAAGATAGTATGAAAATAGCTTGATTCAGGCCGTCGCGCCAATTACGCAAGACGGCGATAACAAGTCGTCTACCTAACAAAGCAGACAAGGGAACTGACGAGAAAACTGCCAGCACGACTGTCTCAGACCTCAAGCAAAGAAGCAAAGAAGCAAGCAAGACATGACTGCGAGACTGCAACCGAAGTTGCGTGCGCAGGTGCGCTTATCACTACCGGAGGAAGAGAGCTTCGTTATACTCTGTTGTTTTGGAGAACGCCGTAAATCAACGGTCTTCAGTCCACTGACCGAGGCTTGGTAGCAAAAGCCGTGGCAGACACAACAATGGTTGAGGTCAGTCAAGGAGAATTCAAGACCCTGAGAGATTAGGTCTAGGGAGCATTCGAGCCCCAACCTACAGAAACTGAGGATTGTGTGTGCCACGACTTTTGCGGCGGAGCCTTGGACCCTCCGACCACTCCGGCTCCTGAGGTCCGCGAATCATCCCCATCATCGTGCCGTGTACCGTCACGAAATTTGCCACAAGCCCCATCATCAACCTTGAAGGCAATGGAAGATCCCGTTCTTCGACTTGTGTGTCTGGAGCCGACGAGCTGGAAACAGCGGAGTGCAAACAACTCTCCTCATCGTTATTGCCTCGTCCTTCGTGTTGCGGAAGCTTCTTTTGCCTGCGTCACGCGCGCAGCCATTTCCACCCGGTCAGAATTTCAGTGACCTCTCCATGATTACTCAAGAAAGAGCCAAAGCAACTATTATATCCCACTAGAAAGCAATTCAGCATCTACAGATCTTGAATGCTCCAAGAGACCAGGCAAGAAGCAACGCCAAGCCAAAAAGGGAGACAGAAAGGCGCCGCAGTACGATTGACCAGCGAAATTCGCCACTATCATCCGCGGATACGCAGTTCAAACTTCTCCTGTGCGTACAGGTAAGCCAAACGGAATTGAGCAGTCCATGTTGCATTCCACAAGATGACCACGCCAGATGCAGGGTCGTTGCTAAAGTCGTCGAATAGCATTCACGTTCAGCACCATGTGCACATTCTGCGATCTAAAAACTACCCTGTTCCTCTATCATTTATGGCTTGCATTTAAGAGTAAGCTACACAAAATCTGTCTCTTTGACGTTTTGTAGACCCACCGTGTTGAGCCCTATTAGGGACCTTAACGTTCTCTGCCATGCCAATCAGGTCCATGAAACAGAGCACGCGACCTCAACACACACCCGCTGTCTGGCGAAAGCCCACCGTCTATCCTCCCGTTGAGAGCCTGTTCAGACTCGAAACTGCCATCTCTCGACAAGCTGCTTCGTGAATGAGGAGATTTCTAAAGTTAGCAGACTTTACGGCGTTGGAGAGAGGAGACGACGGTGGATCACGGCTTGAAGCTGCTGTGTTGCCCACTTTTCTCGAGGCTCACGATAAGAGGAACTGGCTATAAAGCCCACGTCTCTTCTCGTGGAAAGACATCTATCCAACATTGTGACAGAGAGAAAACTCCCCACTGTCTTCAACATGCTACTCCAGAAACTACTCTTTGCTCTTTATTTCGCTGCAGTCATCCACTGTCAATGCCTCAAAAACCCCAGCAAAATCATCAAGGCAATGAATGGTGAGGATGCCCAACTCCGCCTTGTCTTTGCCCACCGCGGCATCCAAACCCGAATCGCCGTGGAGAATTCTATCCGAGCCGTCGACGAGGCTTGCAAGACCGACGTCGA
This sequence comes from Phyllosticta citribraziliensis, assembly GCF_038025025.1. Taxonomy (NCBI): domain Eukaryota; kingdom Fungi; phylum Ascomycota; class Dothideomycetes; order Botryosphaeriales; family Phyllostictaceae; genus Phyllosticta; species Phyllosticta citribraziliensis. Next base: position 303,942 of record NW_027117343.1, read on the forward strand.
CGGTATCGAAATCGATGTCCAAATCGCAAAAGATGGGACCCTTTGGCCGAGCCACGACACGCGGGTTGGTCGCATCACAAGCTACAAAGACAAGCCCACGGACACCCTGTTTGATATCCTGAAGGACGACCCATACGGACCCAAGAACCCACGGATCAGAGACTTGACACACGACCAGCTGGATTCTCTCTTCCTCCGCAACACCCGGGGTGAGGTCCAACAAGGTGTCTATTTCCACAGCGTCGAATTTGTGCTCACCCAAGTCAAAACCAATTACCCTCACGTCGCCATAGTCTTGGATGTCAAAAGTGCTGATGCAGTCACGCCTGCCGCTGAGCTTGTCAACCGGTTGGGGATGCAGGGGCAAGTCGTCATCAAATTTCTTGCCGTCTGGGTTCCGCCGTCAGCCGTGGCCAGCGCCACAAGAGGCGTCGGCTTCATCGTTGTCACATACTGCGACATGCTTGACGGTTTTGTGGACAAAGGAATTGGCCCGAATCCGCAGGAGAAGGTCAAATCCTACCTCTCAGCGTACTTCAACAATCCCAACTATGTCTCCATGGAGCCCCCGACCAAGAACTGGTTTGTCTCCAACAACAAAGAGGTTGTGCTTCCAACAGGGCCCGGTGGCTTTGTCGACAGGTGGTTGGTCAACGAGGTCAAGAGGGGTATCGGAAAATTCCACTTGAGGAACGACTACAATCTTGGTACAGTTGACTCTTTGGGGCATTGTTGTGTGGACGCCAACTCCTATCTTGCCACCTCAAGGGTCTTTGGCAAAGAAGGCCCGGACCAGCGCTATGATGCCAACGTCGTCTTGAAAGCTGCGGACTGGGTGACGACAGATTCGGCTACTGAAGTCCTGGCAGACGCTGTAAGGTCAGGTTTCCGTGTCAAAAGGGACACTCTTTGCTAGGGAGATTTGCTTGCCTTTCATGAATTCTTTCTCACCTCCCGCTCTTTCTTCTCTCTTTCGGATCCTGGACGTCATTCGCTGGTCTGCTCGCTTGCCGTTTTTGCCCTTTCGAGTCATTTTTGCGCGTTTATTGATCAATGGCGAGGTCGGTTCGTGTGAGGTTGTTAGTGAGTTGCGATTCTTGGGAGGTTTGACAGCTTAGGTTGCCAAGTTCCTCGTCCAAGGACAATTTCTCCCTATTCCAGAACACTGAACTTGATCAATTGTCTCGTGATTAATTAAACAATTTTCCAACCGCGGAATCAAAAAGAACTTCCAGACAAAGAACGGAATGCAGGTTCAGTGCTGCCTCTGCAGTGTTCATCCAATGTGCTTGCTCCCCTGAACAACGTGGACAGCATCTGAGTGATCAATGACGACGCCCTGCTCAACTAACGTCATCATTTGCTTTTTTGTTTGATTTGCGCCGCGATATCTTGCCAGTGCACTCCCTTCCTGGGCTTCGGATCGTCTAGAAAGTAAAGCGTACATGCAGGTCGGGATTTTTTGTCATTTTGGTCTTGACTCGTGGAATCGCGGCCGTACCTTTGCGAATGCCGGAATCGACTGGGAACTTCCATGGACAAGCCGTTACTCCTCCCCGTATTTGGTAACTTTTCTCCCGGTGACAGCTTAGATATCGAATGCTTCTTGCAAGTAGTCAGAGCAGCATTAGTTCGTCGTCAACTTCGAGATACTGAATTCTTGACATTGAGTCCTTCATACGGGTGAGCTGTTCAATCCACAAGTGGTCACCGTTGACGGCTGAGCTCTTGAAGTTCTGGTATGTTTCGACCGTTTCACACTATGGCCGGTCGAATTTGGCAATTATGCTTCGGAATGTGGCTGGGATCATGATCTACGGCAATCGGAGACGGTGAGTTTCGGTCCCGAAGCGGGAGAAAGCTCCGCTCTCGAAGCCACAGTCGTCTGAGGTGCGGAATCTTCCTTTGAAATACCTCTATGTCCACACTTTTAGCGTGGCGGTCTTTTTTATCGCCGGTATCAGTAATTACAGTGACAATCTGGCTTCAGGGCGGTCATAAGGCTTAGCATGTGGAAACAGCTAAATCGGCTACGCGTTTCCTGCTCTCTCACAGCCCCTTGATTCACTCCTCCAAACCTGCACATCGCATTTTCCCTTCCTATTTGCCCTCTCCAACCCACAAACACGACGACTATGCTCATTCCCATTGTTTGGCTGTCGAGTCCGTGTTCCGCTGTTCATTGCTGGGAGGCTCGAGCAGATGTCGCTGTATGACGCTGGCCATCGGCGCCCGGGAAAAGTTCAGCGAACGTAAGAAGTCTACCAGGCTGCATGGCGGTGATAGTATTAGGAGATGTGTCCTTCAGGATAATCCAGGGGCGACCAAATCCGCAAAACGAAGTGAATGGCCGGATATCACCGGAAAAAGAAGGAGGCACATTCGCCAGGAGAGCACGGGGGCTGCCGCCGCCACCGTTGTGCGAAGAAACAACATCGTCGCCCTCTCTTTTTAAGGTTCCCCACAGGTAGATACATCCACTGGACTTGGTACCGGTGCTCCTAGTGGTGCAGCAGCTGCCGGGGCCCGAGTATCAGAGAGCCGGCTTCTTGTCGCACATTGGGCTTTGAAAAAAATGACAGACTCTCTGATTCTGGCGACGGCAATGAGCGACTGCTCCCTGAGCGTAGTTGTGACAATAAACGGATATTCCTCAGGCGCACTTCTCACTAAAATCTCCATAATTGATGCGTGCGCCAGGGGCGTTGTCATCATCCTCATCGTCCTCGTCATCCTCGTCGGCGACGGCGGCGGCGGTGGCGGCCGGGACAGCATTGTCGGCCCCGTCCTCGTCCTCGCCCTCGTCCTTGTCCTTGTCGTCGTTGACGGCGGCGGCGGCCGGGATAGTATTCTCGGCCTTGTCCTTGTCGTCATCGATGGCGGCGGCGGCCGGGAGGGCGTCGGCCGTGGGAACCAAAGCCGGGTGGATGGCGGCCGGGGGCGGAACAGCAGGGTGAGTCGGAGGGAAGTTAGAGCCGGAAAGAGAAATGGCAGGGGCATGCGGCTGGTTGCGCGCCCGCCGTGCTTGGTTGCGGGCGACCTCTCTTTGGTTGAGGGCGGCGAGGTGGGCTTGGGCACCAGGGATGCCGGCGGCTTGGTTTCTCTCAGCGATGCGGCGCGAGCGCGAGCGAGGCATGTTGGTGGTGGTGGTGGTGGTGGTGATTATGATGATGATGGGGGGTGTAAGCCGTGGAGGCGGCGGGGGCAAAGGCGGCAGCGGCGCCTCGGGTTCAGGTGTCGCTCTTGAGCGTGACGTGGAGGAGAGTTCGCAAGAGGGTGAAAGGGTTGACGGATGATATAGTTCGTTGATAAGGTGCGGTGACGGCGTAAAGCGTTGCTTGGAGATGATGGTGATGGGACAGGACTTAAATCATGGTCGCTTAAGTTGCGGAACTATTGGTTATTAAAAAAGCAGGGAGGACAGTTGCTACAGGCGTGAGCTATCAATTAATAGATTATGAGGGGAGGGCTATAGATTATGAGAGATGGTATCAGAGGTGAGATGAAGATGTTCTGGCATACAACAAAGGCTCATCTTCTCAAACTGAGCGCGCAGAAGAACATTCTGTGAAGAGCATGATGCTTCTTCATCGAGGCTGAAGTGTCGGTTCGAATTTCGCGGAAGAGGCAGCTTGAGACTACGGCATGTGAGAGCAAAGAATGTGCTGGAACAGGAGCAGATCAACTGTAGAGCGCGAAGGCGGTTGGAGCGCCGCAATCGTTTTGAAAGTGAGTGCCAGTCTGCTTGACCGACGGGAGTCCAAGTCAGTTGTCGTTGCACTGCGTGCCGGCCGCAGTGAGTCCACTCATCGAACCCACAACAACAAAGGACAACTTTCTCATTGATTCGAAATATGATCCATGCATTTCACGACTCCTCTTTGCAGCATCAGAGCAAAACAACTCTTCTGTGCCTCTTGAAAATATGGAATCAGGTCACACCATGCGCGCATTGCAGCAAGCGCCCAGCGGCGCAGTCCCTGGTCAAAAAGCGTCAGACAAACAGACTTTGCGACCGTCAGGCTCTCACTGACGCTCAGAAATGTCCGTAAGGTCTGAAGGCGCTTTTCCATGCTCAAGTCATCGTCATGAACGAGTCGCCCAGCACGGCACATTGCCGACCCCAATCCCCGGCACAACGCCAGCACAATTTCAAAGCGACAAGATCGCTGACTACCAAAGTCTTAAATCCAAGATTCAAAGTAGTGAGGACATCCTGATCGCTTTCGCTTTCGCTATTGTTGTCGCTCAACTCCACAAGATTCCTCGGCCAAGAAGACACTTCTCAAAGCCGCCGTCCAAGAGCCAATGCTTTCAAGGTAAATGTGCTCAATCGCGATGTATGAATTGATGGCGTGCTGACATCAACTATTAGGCTCAGGCGCCAGTCGGCTTGTCTGTCTTTGTATTGACCTCTCAAAGTTGTCACCAACTCTACGTTAAACACCTGTGGAGCACGTTTATAAACATCACTTGGTGCCACAACCTTATTGCAACACACAAGACTGGTGATCACGCTTAATACTACCTATTTGATCTGTAAAAACTTCCTCACGTGGACAGCATCCCTGGAATACCATGTAGTCTCGTTTCGCTATTGCCGGGAGAGTCATGAGCGAGCAGGGTCAAGCTCAGTCGGTATGTCAATACTCTGGCAGAAGTCACACACTCTCTTTCGATGTTTCATCTCCACGATTTAGTGGCTTCCCACTTAACGATATCATGGACTCTCTTGAGCTAAGGCTCTCGAACTTCTGCGAATTCGGGTCATGGGCCATGTCGCGCGTCTATGGCCTGAATCGAGCACTTCTCCCTATCTTCTGTCTTTGACGAGTCCCAATGGCAAGCCTAGCCTCATGTGGCAATCCAGGTCATTCTTTAGCCATGGAAACCCTGTCGATGGCTGCTCTCTGAGTGGTGCTGTGCATAAAGGCTCAGCCCAAGCGAATCCGACGTTACACCCGATTACGAACATATGCCCAATGACCGCGCTGTCAAATGCACATTTGCATTGCAACAAGACAAATTCGACTCTACTTCCCATGAGCTTTACCAACTCATGGCTTGCGGACGCTCCTGCCAGTTGGTGATGCACTGTGATGCAAGTCTTGGGCACATATGGTACATTTAGCTAACTCTCGACTGGCGTTGTGGCTCTCTACAAGTCAAAAAGCAAACTTTGGGGAAATAGACGAGCTTATTATGTCAGTTCCCTAAAACACACGGAAGTTCCCTTATTTACGTAAATGTAGTGAAAGAGGAATGACCAAGACCGGGGCGAATGTCTGCCACGGCGCCGTTTCGATTTGCTCGACTATTTACGATCTTCATTTGCACATATTTTGCTCGTATTCTCGTTCAGTGCCTCACCTAGACTATCCCAGCTCACCGCGACGTCCGTCATGGCTACAGCGACGCCTTCAGCCATGCTGCTAGACGCTTCGCCATTTCTTCCGTTGGCGGACTCACTTGCCGCCGCTGATCTCAATCCCGTACTTCAAAAGCTAACGACAATCTACAGAATGTGATCAAAGAAACAGATGCTGCTACAGTTCACCTTGCTATGGCCGGCGACGACTATGTATGACATCAGCTATAACGTCGCGGCACAGTGGGCGTCGAAAAGAAAATGTGACAGACCTCCTGGCAATGTGAGTGCACTTAGGGAGCATCCATCTGAAGCGGTAATTACGCTTAGGGAGTATTCATCTACTGGTGCATCTAGACCCAGGGAGTCTTGTTTCTTTCAACACACGCCATGGCGGCGTGAGCACAGAGTAACTGGATCAGCCCGTCAACCAACAAAGATTCCAGGCCTGTCATCCAGAATATCCGTCGCATCATCACGACCGCAGCAGTCGTTCGCGCAGGCACGGAATGCATCCAATCAGGGGAAGTCAATTACTCAAGCACCTACGTACTTTACCTACCTAGCCAAAGCAAACCCACGCACTATCGCAACATGACACAAACCCAATGGCTTAAACCACATAAGCATAACCCACCGTCACCCACAGCCAACCGCCCGGGTTTCTAACGACACTCAGCCCCCGGATCCCCGGAATAACCGCATTTTGTCCGTCCCCGGAGCGCAACGACGGATGACGACTTCCAAACTAGCTTTTTTGCGGCAGATTGGGTTGGATGCGTGCCATAGAGTTGCGAACAGCCTTTGGCCGCCTTGCTTGAAAGATGGGAGGGAGATAGAGTTTTATTCGAAAGGGGCAGTTTTGGAGCGAGTGGGGCTTGGTATTTGCGGTTTGTGGTTCTCCTGCTGCTACTCTCCTTGTCTGCTTGGTTCTCAAATGACTCCTGTTTGTATCGACGCATTGTGCTTTTTGCAGTGTTGGTTTTACGAGTTGATTAATGTTTCTGTTTCCTTGCTTTTCCGTTGTTCTCCTGCTCAGGGGCTGGCTTGTGGTGAGTCCCGAGAGCGATACCTTTCTTTCCACATACCCAACAACCATAGCCTAGAGAACGAGGGGACACAATGATTGATTCGGCGATGCAGATGATAAAGCAATATTCGCTGCCTCTCAAATGTCCAATACACAACCACTTGCAACCTCAGGCAAACCCAACCCAGCCATACCCCTGAGCCCCCACCCCCTATTCCTCCTCCATCGCCTCAGCCAACTCCTCCTCTGCACGCATCAACTCACTCTTCCTCTCCTCCACACCCCTCATAAGCCTCTCAACCATCCGCCGCCTCATCCACGCACACTCCCTCTCAATCTCCTCAACATACCGTCCGCGCGCCTCATCTTTAGACCGCAGCCACCTCACCTCTTTCTCCAGCGCCGTGACGCGCTCATTAGCGGCATCGAGGGCCTCACTGCACAATTTCTCGCCATGACACGCTTCGGCCTAGAGCCCCACCCGCTTGCCGGCCTGCTTCGAGTACCACCTGTGCAGCTTTTTGGACGTTGCCAGCTCGGCGGCGAGGGCGGCCGCGCACGCTTTGTGTCAGTTGCCGCGCTGCTTGTATTCGTCGCCGCGCCGCTTGTGGAAGGAGAGGTCGTCGAGCATGGGATGACGGCGGAGGTGCGCGTACTGTGAGCGGTGGAATGGTTAGCTGAGGTTTGAGAGATGAGAGATGAAGGAGTGTCAGGGAGCAGGCGGAGGCGCACCTTACTCTTGGGAAGGTACTGCGGCTTGTACTTGACCAGAGAGCTCGTCTTGGGTTTGTGCTGCTGCTGCTGCGCCGGCGCAAGCGGCGCGTCGCTCGTGGAGGTCGTGGCGTCGGGGGCAGGCTCGCTGCACGCACGAGGGAAAGACGAAGCCAACATGTTGATGGTGGTGGTAGCTTTTGCAGTCTTGGATGGAAGAACTGGTGAAAAGGAGGTTTTTCTGGTCGTCGAAGACATGAAGGTGGCAGACTTGGTAATGGCGACGTGCGGAAGAGCCGGTGGACGAAAGGTTGGAGACGGTGCTGTTGGACGAGAGGTCTGAAGTTGGAAAGGAAGTTGTGCGAGCAGAAGATATAAGATGGCGAAGTAAAATCAAGTGAAAGAAACTTGAAAAGGGAAATGGTGTCAAGTGAAAGGGACTGAAATGGGAACACTGCGAGGAGTTCACGTCCACATTCACAATTCCTGACAGGCGCCAGTCATTTCCAACAGGCGCAACACAGTGCCTTCAAAAATACAGTGTCAGTTTTCAAAAGATTCCCCGAGGTTGATGGATTTGACTTAGGCTTTAGGGTGCTCGTCCACGATCAGTCTGATCTGACCGACGAAGTGTTGAAGTGGCGCTCCCTCCGCTTCCCCTTTGCTGTGGCTACGCTTTTCAGCAACGGCGCCTGGGGAGTGAGAAGCCTTACCAGTTGGAAATGACAACTCGAGCACATTTGCAGCAAGGAATCTTGCTTGCCTGAGAAACCACAACAATAAGACAATCAAAATGCCTTAGTCCAACCAAGCGCCCACGTGAATGCGTACCAAAGAAAAACCTTCGTGGGCGACACTTCGCGACGACTCCACATCCCTTGCCTTTCTCCCTTCTTTCCGGTCAGCTTTGAGTCTCAAAGACTACCACCACCAACATAGGACTGACTCCTAGTCTGCCTTCTTCTTGAATGTTACTAAATCTGCCAAATCTACAACGCAGAGACTCATCTCATGTACTTCTTCATCAGCAGTCCTCCATGCTCTGTCAAAGCAAGCAGAGCCAAAGCCCACCAACAAGCACCGCGTCCGTATTCCATGTCACATATTATCAACGACGCCGATTCTTCACGCACAACTCCAAGCAGCAGCTCTACCGCACACGAAACCCATCAAAAGCACGTCATACCGACATCCTTTACGCCGGACTTCCGCTCTGCCCCCATCACATCGCCAATCCGGAGCACAGAGAGACAGAGAGCTAAATCCGACTGAGACGGCCTCACAAACGTGCTCTCCCTAGCCCCCCGCACGTCAATCTACATCCTCGCCAGTGTGCAATCCTTCTCGCCACACTGCCCGCCTGCCTGCCGCACAGCTGTCGGAATCTGGAATCCACATAGCGGTCTGCTGCAAGCCCATCACGTCTCTTCTCGTCTCGCCTGGTCTCGCCTCGCTTCTTTTGCTTTTCGACGTCGCTGTGGCATCCCACGCCGCAAGTCACCGATCTCCCGTGCGTGATATCATACACTGAGCAGCCAAGAAGGAAAAGCATTGCCCAGACGACTTGGCGACGATCAAGCAAGCATGAGAGCAAGCAAGCAACAAAAGCAATGAAGAAGCTTCACTTGAGAGAAAGAGCATAGACGCCAACAGGCAAAAGGAATGCCCAATCGCATCCTGCCGTACCAGGAATCCGCCGCCGCCGCCAGCGCCGCCGCCAAGTACGGAGCATCCTCGTCCGACACTGCTGCACCTCATTCCTACCGACCTACCTGCTAACCGAGCGGCCTGCTAAGATCGTCAATCGACCCGTCATTCGACAAGTCATCAGACGCGCTGCCGCGTGCGCCTGCAGTCTACGCAGGCCGGCGGCTTGGCCCGGAGCGGCTCCTCGGCTTGGCGGCGGCGGAGAGGCGGGCGGGAAGGGAAGGGAAGATCAGGAGCAAAGCCGAGAGCGCATCAGATGAATGCGGCGGCCGTGATGCCGAAGCTAGACGCTTGGCCCGCATGGTGATGGCGACGGCGACGCCGCGCTGCTGCTTGCTCGGCGAGGCGAGGCGAGGCGCTATTTGGAGAGTTCGTGCGAGGAGGAAGGAAGAGGAGAGCACGGAGAGGTTGGGCTGATGTTGCTGCTACTACCAAGAGCTGAGCTGATATGCTGTTCATGGGCGAGGGTGGTCGTGGTCATTCTCATCTCAGCTGCCGAGGTGTTTGTCGTGCTGTCTGTCTGTCTGTCTGCAGTTTCAGTTTCAGCAAGCCGCCAGACGCCAGACGCCAGGGAGAGCCAGGCCGCACCGACGGCGGGAAGAGTGCCAGGCAGCGTGAAGCAGCGTCTAGCTTCTCGTGACAGACGGACAAACTGACGGCTCCGGCCACAAGCGGGTGCCTGTGACAGGTCGCGTCGCGCCGCGTCTCGTCCGTCTGGTGCCTGGGCATGTCGGACTTTTCTGGACGCCTTCTCGAGCACTTCGAGTCGGTTCAAGCGAGCGAGCGAGCTGCTGCAGCTGGGCGTGCGTGAGCGATGGATCGGTGTCCTGCCGTCGTGGTCCTTGGAACCCAAGCGGCTGGGTCTGGGCGAGTCGTTTTGCGCATGTCTCATCCTCGTGAGAAGCTGGATGGTAGCGCCGCACGGCGGGGAGGGCGAGCACCGAGAGCCGTCGGTGTGAGTGTGTAGACGACTCTCCTCGTCTCTGGTGCTTGGCGATTCGGATAGGCCGGGGGACGCTGAGGCTGTAGGAGCGTAGCGCTGTGCCAGTCACTGTTAGCAAGCGAGAGGCTGAAGTCATGGATGGCGGGCTTGGTGTTGCGAGGCAGGTAGGTAGCGGTGAGCGAGCATCACGATGTGAGAGGATGTGTGGTGGCAGAGCAGGAGGACAGCGAGGAGGCCAAGAAGTAGCACTCTCACGAGCCGTCGCCATTGTCGTTGAAACGGACGGAGTGAGACACGGTTGACAACGTCAACGTCGATGGAGGAAGGGTAGCAGTCGGTTGACCTTCCTCTCCACCGCGACACCGTTTTTTGCCTCCATGAGACGGAGAGCGACATCAATGCCGCCAAGGACTCTGTTGCCGCGCCCAGCATTCCGGCTCCTCCCCGCCCCGCCGTCTCTCGCAGCCATGTCCCCTGCGCGCGCCTCAACCGCATCCAGGCCATCTCATTCTCCGCCCGTTGGCCTGTGTCTCTGTCGCTCTTGGCCAGCAGCCTCTCATACCAAGCTAACGCAGCAAGCCCTCGGCGCGCCGTCACACCGGGGCGACACACAGCTTGGCATGCCACGGGGCGGCGGTCGAGCGCCGTCTTGGTCGTTGTGGTGTTTGCTTTCCGGAGCTGGCTGTCGTCCACCGCCGCTAACTGCGTCCAACAGAATCACCACCTCCATCCCTCCCTCGCAATTCCAAAGCAAGGAATCCTCCACATCAAAAGTAAAGCAGACGGCAACACGCCAAGCGCGCCAGCGACCATCCCGCCGGCCCACTGGGTGCGGTGTCGCCTTGTCCCCGCACTCGCACCGCCCATCTCTTCCCAATTCTTCAACAACACTGCCTTGGATGACGATGAGTTGTCGCGCGCGCCACTCAACTCTCTCCACACCACATAGTTGGCACCAATCCTAGCCTCCAAAATCACATCCCCACGCCCCCACGCCCCATCCCGCCCGCCCTCCCCAAAGGCAAGGCATGGCAAAGCAAGGCCAAGACGAGGCAAAACCGGAGACACCGGCCAAGCGCCAAGGCAGCGCGCCGCGCAGCGGCGTCATGCTTGATGCGTCGACGACGCCGCGGACGGATACACATGTGCGCGGGCTTGGCGGCGCTGCTTGGGTAACAGCAGTAGGAAGGTACACAGACATTCCGCCTCACATGGCCCGCAGCCAAGACGGTGCGGTGCGCGCGTCCGCGCCGCCGCCACTGCCAAGGCGTGGGAGGTGCTGGCATCCTGCTTTTTCCTCTCGATCTTCTTCCTTTCTTTCTTTCTTTGCTTGCTGTGTACCTACATGGCTCGGGCAGGTGTCAACAGCAGCACCGCGTCACATCCTCCGCAGACACGGCAAAGCGTCGTCCGTCTGCGCACGCCAAGGTACCTACAGTAGATGACTACATTCGGTCTTTCCCTTCCGGCCTTCCATATGAATACCTAGCATCAACCAGCCAAGACGGGCAGCGGTACGTATGGCTCCGGGACTTGCGGACACAGATACACGTGTCGATGCGTTTTTGGCTACTCTCGCTTCATCAAAAATAGAGAAGCTCTTGTGTAGCTATTGAAGTAAGTACAGCACTATCGCTCGGTCGGCCGAGAGTGACAGCGAGGGCGGAGGAAGCTTGGCACGGCTAGCAACGCGGCGCGGACGGACGGACGGACGAATTCCAAGTTTCCAACTCTAGCAGAGAGGGTGTGCGTTGCCTTGCGTTGCGTTGCGCTGTAGTGCAGTAGTGGTGCGTCACCGCATTCCTTCTAGCACAGCACGTCCTTCCATCCATCCTACACACGCACGCTACACGCCATGTATACGGCTCCTCAGGAAAGCATGCGGCGATTGAGTCAACTACATGTGCCTTACCTAACCTACACGCCTACAAGCCTACATGCACGTAACTCCGCGGCGCTGCTCTGCTCTGCTGCGCTGCGGGGAATAACCACCACCCCACGACTCGCACCCGCCACCCACTACCTGGTAGCCTACGAGCTGCACCGCACTCGGCACGCGCTATCCCGCTCCCGAGTTGTGCTTCTGCGGTTGCTTCTTCGGTTCCTCCCCCCAATCCACAACCCGCACCTCCGCACCTCCGCGCAACTACCGTACACAATGCGAAGCAGAAGGCGAAGCAATGTGCTCTAGTCGCGGCTGAGCCATCATTCTTCCCTGTTTTCAGCTGCGGCGGGATCAGCAAGCGACGAGCCGACGAACGAGCGAAAGGGAAAGGAGGGAGCGGGCAGACGGGGAACCAAAGAGGGAGGCAGCGCAGGGTGTCGTATGGTAGGGCTGAGCGGGCATGACTCGACTCGACTCGGGGCGCAGAGGGAGGGAGGGAGGCAGAGAGGTGTGAGGGGTTTATGGATGGCGAAACCATGGAAAAAGCAGTGCGTATACGGCAACAAACGTAGTTCAGCGTCAGACACCAAGACGAGCACGAGGCACACATGGCAGTGGTATAGGCAGGCAGGCGTGCATGTCTTTCGCATGGCATTCATTCGTAAGAATAACAGCGTCGAGGGTGAAAGGTATGTAACGACGAGACAGCAGTGCCCACCCATTGTCCAGTTCATCTGTCCCAGGGAGTCCAGTCCAGTCCAGTCCAGTCCGTGCAGCGCGCCCAAGCAATGCAACTCTCTCTCTCTACTCTACAACAGCAACAGCAACGACTGCAAGTAATCAAACAAGTCAACGGCGACCAGAGCGGCCTGTTGTCGGTTTCGTCGTCTTCGTCTCCCTTCCGAGGCCGTAAAAAAAGATCATTCCAAAATCAACGAGACCCTCACGCGGCGTGAAGTGCAAGCAGCAACGGCCAAACGCCAACTCGTGGTATCAAGCACCCGTCGCATGTGCATGTGAGGGGCTTCCTTTCTTTCTGTACGGTGCATGTGCAACAAGCCGACCAACCCAGACAAGGAAATGAATAGAGCAAGCAAAAACTCTCTTTCAAAAAAACGACCGCAGCAATAGCAGCGGTCGCGGGTTCGTCGACTCCGACAACGCGAGTTGTGCAAGACAGGGACGAGCTGGGAGACGACGGTGCCGAACAAGCGACGACCTGACCGACGCTCCAGCCGCGCCGCACCCGCACACCTGACGTATCCGTGACGTGAAGGAAAAAGACGAGGGAGCCAATCGCATGGGATAGCCAGCATCCGAGCAAGAGGAAGAGGAGCAAGCAGAGAATGCCTTTTCTCAGCTGGCTGCGAGGCGTGCGCCCCGAGACGGTTGCCCAAAAACTCGCCTTCTCATTTGCGAGTTCGGCTTCGGCGTGTGTAGGCAGACTGGATGGGGAACTCGTCGGGCGACGGCCTTCGCATGGTTGCGCGAATTCCAGACCTCCCCTCGATGCTCGCCCACGGCACCCTCCACCCTCCCACACCAACCCACACCCCCGGATTCTCCGGACCCATGAACCTGGGAAAGTGGGGCCTCTCAACAACGCAAGTCTTATCGTTTGCCGCCGTCTATCACAGTTCGAAATGCGTGGCGCACAATGGTGGAAGAGACTGGAAAAAAAAAAAAAAGGTTTGTGGAAAGAATAGCTCCAACTTTTTGACCCTCTTCGCGCTGATGATCAGCGACAAGGTGGTTGTGGCAAAGAAACGTTGATTAAGAAAACCGCGCAATGGCACCGATCATGACCACCCATGGCCCATGTCGAAACGGTGCTGCAACGCCTTGGGGATCTTGCTTTCCTTGGGCGGGAGGTGGTGATGCTTCTTGACCGTGAGCGCTTTTCGAGCGTTCTTGCAGCCCGCCTTGGTGCGAGCGTCGACCGAGAGTGTGGAAGAGGGGTCGTCGAAGCTCTCCGGAGTGCAGCATTCTATCGCTCGCATTGTTGGTGTGGCGAGGACCTCGCGCATTGTGGCACGCTTGGCCGGGTCAGGATGCAGCATCTTGACGAGGAGCTTCTTCATGGATGGATTGTCCAAATGTCGGAAACAGGGCGCAGTCAATGGGAAAGCGTCGGTCGAGTTGTCGTCGAGGATGCGGCCATCCGGATGTTTCTTGCGCCACTCGTCCCAGTTGTGCATATAGGAAGCGTACTTGACGTCGTTTTTGGGGTCAGCTGAACCCCACGGTTGCTGGTTGCACAGGTAGAAATAACAAATGGCGCTCGACCATACGTCAACGGCTCTCGGGTCGTACGGGCCTCTCTTGTCGAGGATTTCGGGTGCAGTGTACGGCGGGCTTCCACAAACGCCTGGTTTGCAGAGGCGGATTTCGCCCATGTTGACACCACACTCACCGCGAGCAGCGCGCAGGCCTGGGTGTTCGCCAGAAAAGACTTCTGACACGCCAAAGTCGGAGATCTTTAGGTGGCCTTCACTGTCGAGCAGGAGATTTTCCAGCTTGAGGTCTCGGTGTGCAATGCCGTGGTCGTGCAAGTAGAGAACTCCCCTACAGAGCTGCTTGAAGAAGCAGAGCCGGTCGGGTGCACGGTAATGACCACCATAAGATGCCGGGAGAAAAAGGCCCCTTTTGACCAAGTCGTAGAGCTCTCCGTGGGGGCAAAACTCCATAATGTGGCTCCATCGGTTGTTGTGTTTGCAGAGGCGGATGCTCTCGACTATGTTGGGGTGGTGCAGGGACTTGTTGATGCTGAACTCGGATTTGATCTTCTTGAGGTAGTCGTCCTCGGTTTCGTCCTTGTCCTTGACGCGGAACTGCTTGGCAGCAAACAATGCCTCGCTGACACCATCTCTCCGACGCATGACGCGCACCTCGGCTGTCGCGCCATCGCCCAGCTTTCGTCCGCGGCGGAAAGGAATGGCGCTGGCACTCTTGAACTCCTTGTCCAGTTCGCAGTAGTCGATGATGAAGTCATCCGGAAGGATTGTCGACAGGCGACGAGACTTGAGACCGGTGCCCTCGGTTGCTCTGCCGAGAAAGGGGCGTGATGCTGGGACCTTATCCATCGGCGGCTGTGGGTGTGAGACAGTCTCGGGCAGGGACTCGACGCTTGGGTTCTTTTGGTGGTAGTGGTCTCTCCGATCCACCATGCCCTGCTTTGTCACATAATCGTCGAAGGTGATGCCGTTGCGGAGGGGGTTGGCACCAGAGTGGGTTTGAGTGTGGAACGGCCGAGGCCCAAAGTCGAACGAGGTCATGGGGTCGTCGAGGGTGCTGGTAGGAGAGCCAGGGGACGGCGGGGTCAGCGACCGAGTGGAATTGTTGGTGTTTGGTTGTGAGCGAGTCCAGCCGGAAATAACGGCATAGTCGGCCTGAGGAGGAGAGGGAGGGAGGGCTTTGTTCGGGTTGGGGTCGGATTGAGCAGCAGGGCGGCAGGCGGCAGGGGCGGGCGCGGAAGCGTCCGACGAGTGCTCACTGCTGCTGGTGCTGTCGTCACCCTTTTTGGACGAGTTGGTGCGGTGGATGCGCTTCTTGACAAAGGTGCCGATTTTCTTAAAGCCGCCTCTCGGCCCATTGTCCGTGGTGGTGGCGCGTGGACGAACGGGACGCGGGCCCGAGAGGGTCATGGTGGCCGTGGCCATTTGAGGATCGGTGGCCTTGTCTACAAAGGCATGCGTCTTGGAGAAGTTGGGAGGCGAGGTCGAGTCGCTGGTGGGCGTGACAGGCTCGGGGTGCTCGCTGGCCGAGTCGTTGCTGTCGCTGTCATCGGGGACAGGAACAGAGTTATAGTCGGCGGCGGCGGGAGCATGTGGGACAGGTCGCGCCATGTTTTTAGGGGCCGAGACGGAGGGCGAGGACGCGGGTGGTCTTGGGGAGTCTTCGACGGGCTTGGCAACGAGCATGGCGGCAGGGCACAGTCGCGGCGCTGAGCTTGGAGGAGCGGGTGCTGTAGCGAGACGCGAGGGTGAGACAGGCGAAAGCGGTTCAGATGATGGAGGGCGAGTTAGGCTGGAGGGGGAGTAGCGGCTTGGCGTGGGAGGTGGTAGTCGAGGTGGTGATGGACATGGATGGAGAGGATGAGATGGAGGAGGGGAGAGGAGAGGAACGGCGAGTCGAGGGAGTATATGTTGAGCGAGTGGAGTGGTCGATGGTACTGTAATGGTGGGTGAGACGGGCTGGGCCTGACGTCGTGGGGACATGAACGGATGGATCCTCAGAGCGCCTCTTTTTGCTGGGCTCCGGATTTGAGATGCCGGCAAGCGTGCAGTGCAGTGCCAGGCTTCCCCAGACGTGCCCCCCATGGCCGGCGATCCATTCCTGTCGAGTCCCCACTCCACTCCTGCAACCATCGAGCCCTTCTGGCCTTCTCGTGGTGGGGGTGCATCGACCCTCGCTCAACCTTCTTCAAAAATAGCCCCCCTCAAAACCACCACCGCCAATCATGGCGCCCCATGGCTACAGAGAAATCTTCGAACAGAGCCCGCGCCCTTCCTTGGCTCCAGGTCCGTGGCCGACACCCCAATGCTTGAGTGTGCCGCGACCGCGATAGGCGACTGGCTGCCGACATTACCCACCCGGCCAATGGGCTATTCTCTGCACCACTCCCTCCTCTCTGCACTACAATCAAAGGGCCCGATGGCCAATGCCGGCAAACGACACGAAACACCTCAGCCCATCAAACCCAAAGCCAAAACCAAAACCGAAGAAGAAATCAGAGCGAAAAACCGCTCAACGCTTCGGTCTGCCCCGGTGTCAAGCCTGCCCTGCACAACTCTCACCTCCCAAGAGCCACGTCACGACAGGCCAAGGACCAGCTCAACCAGGACTGCGAGACAGGCTGCCCGTGGGACGCTTGCGACTTGGTGTACCAGTCCATGGCGTCGCCGAGCCCAATCAACCGCCTCTCGCACACCCCCAGCATTTGCCAACTGCTGAATCCACGCATGGATGCATGCATTCAGGCTTGGCCTCACGTGCGCCTCCATAACCATCATAGGTATCTATCAGCCTCAGGTCTTCGACCGAGCAACCACCCTGTCCGTGTCTCGCATCTGCTCGAAACAAGGGGGAGGCCGACAAACGGGAACCTGCCGCGCCCGCCCCCGCGCCCTCCCTCTTCCGTCCGCCGTCCGCTGCCAACCCACGCCGTCGACGTCACTGGCGCCGCCCTTTGCAACGCTGCACTATCGCTTTCCGCCGCACTCGCCCATCCTGCCCATCATGCCCATGTCCACAAGGGCCAAGAACGCCTGACTATGTACAATCATTGTCGACCTGCCGCGGCACATTGCTCGTCAGGTACGGAACGTCGATGCCGCAGGGGTCTGCGGACAAGGTGCGCCCGTGAATCAAGCCAATCGGAGCGAGGGAGATGAAAGGGTCGACCTGCCTTGAACGCGCGGGAGACGGACACCGACTTCATCTGACGTGTGCTGTGCTCCCCCTGTGTCCATCGGCCATCGTCAATCGCCTGGCGACACTTACTCCTTGCTCTTCATCTACTTCGCAGGTCCTGATCAAGCCCATCATCAACTTACGACCAGCTCGATCCCCCAAACCAAACAATGCATCAGGAGAACCTTTCTGGCCTTTGATCGCATGCTCCTCGGCTGCTTAGGCAGCGCTCCATGTTTTGGTACCACCGTGTCACAACATTTCCCATCAACCTCGGTCTTGTCATCAAGGCACGGAATCGCCTACATGTCGTCGTCATGTATGTCAGCCAAGTAAGCTCAGCTAAGCTTCGCAACAACGGCATCTAGGGGCTTAGCGTTCCGATCCGCGTAGCCGTCGTCGTCGTCGTCCACCTCGCTGTTTTGACGAACAACACTGTCGCATCTACTGCACCTGCGGCAGAAGTGCGGGGACCACTTGGCGACTCGCATCCTGAGTGCTACGTGAAGATCTTTTGTTTTCGAGACGGAAGTAGACATGGCACTGCGCCTATGCCGCCAAGCGCTCTGGAAACGCCATGGCGATGCGGTGCTTCCTAGTCGAACTCCAGTGCAGCGCCGCCGGCTTGCAGGATTGCAATTTGAGTGTTCTACAGCAGTGGTAAGCGGCTTGCCGTTTTCCAAATCGACATGGAGACTTGCAAAAAAATGTCCGCGCCAATCATCGCATGGAGCAACTCAAATCGAACATCACCACGTTCAGGAAGTAAGAGCTTGGAACTGCCTGTGACTGCAAGGTGGATGATTTGCCCACTGGATGACGTCTGGACGTTTGAACTCAACGCGATTGCAGTGGATCTGCCCCGCTCGTCACTCCCGCTCGTCGCTCAAATTGCTCGAATCGTCATATCAGATTCCATGAATCATCTTGCTATCAGCGATTCGACATCTCAAACCCGCATCATCCTCCTCGTTGCTCGTGCCGACGTTCTGCCGGACATCAACACCCAATGCAGGGCCGCAATCACGCGATTGAGACCCCGGGCGAGCAGCATATAATTTGACATCAATCCCCCTCTAGGACCCACACGCGCCGCTCGAAGCAGCATCTCCGCTCCCACTTTTGAGACCCAATCACCAAGTCGCGCAATTCGACGCAAAAGTTGAACAATGAGGCAAGAGATTTTCAACATGGCACTTATAAAAGCTGGCGACGAGAGATTGTCTGCTGCCAGTTGCTACTCGCTTTGCTGTCGCCACCGTTGCCGAAATGCACCAAAATGTTGAGCAAAAGACGGGCCCCGTCTCCAGGCTCCACGCCATCTACAGGGGAACCATCTTTCAGGCCGTAATCCTCGGCTTGATAAGCTTCACGCAACCGGGAATCTGGTCTGCCCTCAACAGTGCGCCGCCCTCATTTCCATCTTTTCGCGGGACGTGATGCAAACTGAATTGGCCAGATTTGGGAGCCGGTGGGCAGGCTGAGCCCTACGTCGTCAATGCTGCCAACGTCATTACCTTTGCGTAAGTGCATTCTGGCAGCCTGTGCGCTTTTACTGACTCGAAGCGTCCAGCATCATGGTGTTTGGAGCACCGCTGGCAAGTGTGGTCGCCAATGTCATTGGCGTCAGATGGGTCATTGTGTTTGGAACCATTGGCTACGTGCCGTACTCTGCTGCGCTGTACTGCAACTCGGCATTCGGTACTCAGTGGTTCCTGATATTCGGATCAGTCACCTGCGGTCTATCGGTGCGTCTGACGAAGAAAAATCAGAAGCAAACGCTGACGGAGAATAGGCCTCTGCGCTCTGGTCGGCTGAGGCTACAGTCGCCGTGGGCTACCCAGAGCCAGCTCGGAGAGGGATCTGCGGTAAGAAGATGACCACTCGCACAAGAATTGCAGCTGACGCATTTTCAAAAAGTGAGCATCTGGCTAGCACTCAACAAGCTCGGCTCCATCATTGGCTCCGCGATCCAACTCGCCCTCAACAAAGACGGCAGCACAACGGGCTCCATCTCGACGCAAACCTACCTCGTGCTCGTCGCCATCCAATGTCTCGGCCTGCCCCTCGCCTTCCTGCTCTCCCCGCCCGACAAGCTGATCCGCACCGACGGCAAGAAGCCCACCTTCTCGGGCATCGGCCGCAGCTGGCGCGCGCAGTCCCGCGAGTTCTTCCGCATCCTGCGCCGCAAGGACATGCTGCTGCTCATCCCGGCCTTCATCACGTCCGAATGGGGCCAGACGTACCAGGGCAACTACCTCACGGCGTACTTTTCGGTGCGCTCGCGCGCGTTGGTAGGCTTCCTCGTCGCCGTCGTCGGCGCCATTGTCAACATCCTGTGCGGCTGGTGGCTCGACACTAGATGGGTCAAGCGCTCCACGCAGGCCCGCGGCACGTGGCTGGCCACGCTGGCCCTCTTTACGGCCATGTGGATTTGGTATCTGGTTGTGCAGGTTCGCTGGTCGAAGGACGCGCCGAGTATTGATTGGAGCGACTCTCAATTCAGTCAGGGCGCTGCGCTGTACATTTTGCTCCGGTACGCAAACCCCCTCTCCCTTCTCTTTTCCACCCCCCTTCCCCCTTTCTCCCTCCCCCCACCACCACCGCCACCACCACCACCACAACTCACTAACCCGCCTCCCACAGCATCGCCTTCGAAGTAATCCTCGTCTGGCTCTACTGGGCCGTCGCAGCCTTCGACTCGGACGCCGACGCCATCTCGGTAACGGTCGGCATCCTGCGCGCGGGGCAATCGCTCGGCGAAGCCTTCTCGTACGGCGTCGGCGCCGCGCGCTCCGCCTCGCTGCTCACGAACCTCATCGTCGCGTTCGTCGTCTTCTTTGTCAGCGTCCCGTTCACGACGTGGGCGGCGTGGATCGTGCCCGAGCGGCTGTTGGGCGAGGATGAGGATGACGATGTCGTGGTTGGGGGAGGGGAGGCGGGGAGTGGGAGCGGGGCGGCGAGTGATTCGGAGAGGGAGAGGGATTTGGAGCAGGTGGGCGTCAAGGTGGAGCCGAAGGAGTAGGGAGATGAGTGTAGATGACGAGGTGTTGCTGCTGCTGCTGCTGCTGCTGGGAAGAGCACATACCAGCGCCTCCTCTCGTCCAGCCCGTCGGGCTAGACGCGCGAAGACAAAAAATAGACGTTTACTTCTTTCGAAAAACCCTTTCACTGCTCGACTTACTTCGCAAACGTAGCGCCATCAACACAGGCGCGGAGGGCTGGCTGCGTTGGGCCAGCATCTGTTTCCCTCCCTCCCGCCTTCAAGGCTCCTCCCTGTTGCCGTTGACCATCTATCACAGAGTCTGAGTGCTCCACCAATCAGTCATCCGCCAGAGCAAGCAAAAACACGCTCCCTGATTCACCTGCTCATGATCGCATTGCTCGACCAAACACTCCATCGAGACGACCTGCCAGCAATCGCCAGCCAGCGTAGACAAAGCAAGCATACATACATACATACACCGACAGTCGCGTTGCTGGTCGCTTGATTCGTGCTGCTGCCGCATACATACACAGTCAGGAGAGACACTACCACGGCATCCACCTACCTCTGCGCAGCTAGCCAACTCGCTGCTTCTCTTCCAGCACTGCTGGTTCTGCTGCTCGTTTCGCGCGGCGCCGTGCAGTGCCCTGGCAGTCAGCGTTGCGGGATATTGAGCGTTGGTTGGTTAGGTGGCTAGGGAGCAACGAGAAGGCACAGGACCTGGTAGGTACGTCATACTCGACCGCACTCATCCATTTGGTCGCCCGCGGTTTTGGCGGTGGAGCGAGAAAGTGAACGACGGCTCAGGGAAAGGGGTGCCGCGCCACTGTGGCTTTGGGCCAGCTCGGCAAGCTCATTCTCGAGTCCCCGCTCTGTTGGTGTCGTGATGGGCTGTGGAGCTTGCCTTTTTGTTAAGGGACTTCGGCTTCTGCTGCGGGATGGCGCACTGCGAATTTGAACGGGCAACATGGGGTATCGGATCGGATGGGGTGTTGAGCTTGCGCCTTCGAGTGTTTCGAACAGCCAAAGAATGAGAGAGGTCAGGGGTGTTGACTGATCAAAACGAGGAAAGAGAGATTGCAGGACGCGTGTTGCTCGTGATTTTCATCTGGTTTCTAGCCATATGCATCCGGAAGGCGCTGGGAAATGCCAGAGGCGGCGCCTGTAGAAAGGAAGCATGTCTTCTCCCATCTGGAGCGGCTATGTGTCACTTTGGCACGGTCTGGATGCGAGGCAAGGATGGGGTTGAAATAAGCATAACGCGCTGATGTATTTCTATCAACAAGAAGCATCGACCCCAGATCCCTTCACCTGTACGACACCCCAAGCCATCCAGTCCACTACTCACCATCTCTCCTCTCGCCGCCGTCGTCCATCTACGCCGCAAACATCTTATTGAAATACCTCCCAATGACCATTCTCCTGACCTCACTCGTCCCCGCGCCAATCTCATAAAGCTTCGCATCGCGAACGAGCCGCCCCGCCGGGACCTCGTTCACGTAGCCCATGCCGCCCATGAGCTGGACGGCGTCCATGGCGCACTCGGAGGCGCGCTCGGCGGCGTACAGGATGGCGCCGGCGCAGTCCTGCGTCGGGATGACGTAGGCGCCGGAGGCGATGGCGGCGTGGTTGGCGTCGATGGCGGCGGCCATGGTCGACGTGTACGACCGCGAGGCTTGCAGCTTGGTGTGCATGTCCGCGAGCTTGCCTTGGATCAGTTGGTTGTGGGCGATGGGGATGCCGAACTGGGTGCGTGTGTGCGTGTACGGCAGGACGAGGTCGAGGGCTGCTTGCATGATGCTGTTTAAGTGTTAGCTGGCTGGTTCACCGGCCTTCGAAGAGGTTTCGCGAGCAAAGCAGAGATCTGGAATTGCGATCATGAAGGGAGACATGTGTTGCGTCTTTGCTTACCCGAGAGGTCCAGCGCTGAGGACCAACCGCTCTAGATCCAGGCCTTCCATGAGGACGCGCACCCCCTTGTTGATCTCACCCAGCACATTCTCTTCTGGAATGAAGACGTCCTCGAAGGCCAGCTCGCCCGTGTTGGAGCCGCGCATGCCAAACTTGTCGAGCTTGCGTGCACACGAGAAACCCGCCGTCTCAGTCTCGAGAATAAACGCCGTGATGCCCTTGGATGCGGCTTTGGGTTCTGTTTTGGCGTAAACTACCATGTAGTCGGCGTCTGGGCCCTTGGAATGGTCAGCGTCTGCGTGGAGCACACTACGAATAGGCGAAATGAAGCCCGTACGTTGGTGATCCACATCTTGGTGCCGTTGAGGAGGTACCCGCCATCGACCTTTTTCGCCGTGCTCTTCATGCTAACCACGTCGCTGCCCGCCGAATGCTCGCTCATAGCCAGCGCGCCAACCTTTTCTCCAGAAATAAGCCCCGGCAGATACTTTTCCTTCTGGGACTCCGACCCATTCAGCATGAGCTGGTTCACGCAAAGCTGCGAGTGCGCGGCATACGACAAGGCAATGCTCGCTGTCATTCTCGTCAGCCGGTCTGTCAAATTCACCGCCAGAAGCCAACCCGGCGATCCAGCCGGACCTCGCACGTACCTGACGCGCGACTCAGCTCCTCCATCACGATGCAATGCGCCTGGTACCCCATGGCGAGCCCGCCGTAGTCCTCATCCGCCGTGATACCCAGGAACCCCGCCTGCCCGAGCTTCTTCCACATGTCGTTTGGGAATTCGTTCTTCGAGTCCGTGGCCGCGGCGACTTCTTCGGGGATCTCTCTTGCTGCCACGGGCGTCAGGACGAAGCATTCGCTCCATAGAATGAGTCCACGCACCAGTAAACGCCTGCACAGTGCTCCTGAGCTCCTCGAGGTCGTCTCGCGTCGGCGGCGCAAAGCCCCGCGGGTGTTTGGATATGAAGGCGCGCTGGAGGGGCGAAGGCCCGGAGAAGGCGCGCGGCTGGCATGGCCGTAGCCTTCGGGCGCCGTGCGAGAGGAGCAAGCTCGGTCGCGGTAGTATTGAAGCCATTGTCGACGTTGTTTGTTTGGAGGAGGCGGAGGCGGGAGATCGGCGTGGGGTGAGCTGGAGGTGAGCTGGGGTTCCTTCAGCCGAGGGTAGCCGAGCTGGCATGGACGGCAGACGTCATCAAGGGGGAGGAAAGTCGTGCCGGATACAAGTCATTGTTCTTTCTCTTTTCCAATGATTTGATGTTGCGTTGCATGAACACGCTTTTTGGTTGCTTGAAGTGATTTAAGAAAAGTCGGTACATCCCGTCTTCCTGTGCATTCAGGGGGCGGCTAGAGCTTGTCAATCAAGCGTGACACCAAAATTTTTGCGTTGACAACACTATAACACACTTGATCGTGTTCAAAATATCTTTTCCCATGACCAAGCCTGCCCCACAAGAAGCTCCCCCAAGGCATTACATCCAACACTACTATCAACATCCCAGGCCATCACTCCGAACTAGAATCCGAACTGGAATGCGAACTCAAATCCACAGACTGTAGACTACCGCGATCATCTTCCTCGTCCGTGGTACTCCAATCACTGAGCCACGCCTCGGAATCATCTTGCGGCTCCTCCTCGCTCTTCTCCTTCTGAACCCACTTGATCGCCAAATCTGGCTCCTTCTCCAGCAGATAAAACTCATTCAACGGGTTCAAGAAGAGACTCGTCAGCGCCAGACACCCCTCGAAGAAGCGCACGGAGTGCCGCGCAAAGTAGAGACGCGTGGGATACGGGACTTCGTTTTCCAAAGAGGGCCCGCCGATCAGGCAATCCATGCGGTAGTCGGGCGGCTCCTCGGGACTGTCGCCCCATGGACGGGACGAGGATTTGAAGTCGTGCCGGAAGGAGAAGGTGTGTAAGCGTGGAAAGTGAGCGAGGGCTGAAATGATGCGCTGTTGTGAGCCGAGGCAGTGTCAGCGCTGATAACTTGGAGGTTCAAGAGGAGACGCAGGAAAGTGAGCAACGACGGGGACAAAATTGCCAAAGGATTGTGATATCCATACCTCGCGGTTTTCAACATAGATCATATTTAGACCCGATCCGGTCAGGGCGAGGCGTTCGAGGTTTGGTAGGAACGTGTAGATGGCTGGCTGGTGTGAGTACCGAGTGGAAAACAGGAGGGAGCTGTGTTTGATCGGGCTGATGGGCCAAGACTCACTTTTCACAAGCTCTGGCTCAACTTTTGAGTCCAGCTCAAAGCTGATCAGATGCGGCGATTTGCGAAACTTGCCAATCGCGTTTGACAACATTTCCTCCGCGTCCGTGCCGCTGTCCAATGCCCTCCTGACTTTGATGCTTTCGACGTTTGGACACAGGCGCCCCAAATAGTAGAGATCTTGGTAAATCGACAGCTCTTTGACGTATCGGAGGGTAAAAGTGGGATTGTCTCTCAAGAACACAGGCTGGCGAAAGTCACCGTTGTGAAAAAACATCCCAGAGAAACGGTCGCGTCTCGCCGTCTTGGATATTCGTGAGTGCCCCGCGTCGAGCTTCTCCAAACGTTGGGGCGTTCTCAGAAGACGGTTCAGTTCATATTCACCGACAGTAAGATCTCTATCAAAAGGCGTGACATAAGGATACGGGATTCGGAGTGACCTAAAATGACTTCAGCGGGTGGACTGTTACGAACGGTATGGCGCACCTCGTCCGCTCAAGAGCTTTTGGAATATCCAATGAACATCCCTCAAAAACGCATTCATTGAGTTGAGCCGGTAAACTCCCTCCCTCCAGCGAGACTGAATGAAACACAGATCTCTTTGCAACCCAAGTCGCCAAATACCGCAACCTGCGATTGGCAGAAGACAGCGCAACCAAGTGATTACGCCTCCGCCCTTTAGAATCTCGCCGAAGGCTTTCCTCCGCAAGGAAGTCGATTACAATCAAGAGGACATCATCATTGAGGTCATTGAAAGTAGCCATGATACCACCAAACCGTGAGTCTCCTACCAGGGGTCGAGCAAGTTGTATGGCTAGGGACTGCGAGGGAGGGGAGAGAGAGGATAGGTATGTACCTTAGTGCTACAACCTTGAGTTGTACCTAGCAACTCCTGCCCTGGCATGCCTGTGCTTGGCACACCAGCCAGGAACCAAATAGCCTCGGGTGACGCCATTGGCTTGCTTCTGGTTACACACAGCAGATTTCCAAGATTCTGCTTACCAGGTAGAGGCGCAAGTCACCACATAACCTAAGCAGTCAGTCAGTCAGTCAATCGCCAGCATGCAAGACAAAAGTGACTGTTTCAATTGCAGCTGGGCGCCCACTGCCCTACAAATTGGGGCGAAGCCCGCCGGATAGGGGAGCATGTGGAGCAAGCGGCGCCAGCGATGGTGGGGAAGTGGGGAGGCGGGGGAGAGACATTGGGGATCCACTTTGCGGGCGAGATGGGATGGAAGGAAGGTTGCTTTTTGTGCTACGATGAGATAGATGGGCTTGAGGAGCACTGACTGCAGTGCACCCGCTGGCCATCATGGCCCATGTCCGCTTGCGCCAAAAGATCAAGGGAAGTTGTAAATGTTCATATACCCAGGCCGCTCGCCCATACGTATCAAAGGCGCGCAGACACTCGAAGGCAGCGACCTGCTCAAGCGTAAGCAATCGTCGTGTCCAAGGAACCCCAAACGCCAGCATGTCTCATGGAGCCAGAACTCATGAATGCAGCCAAAAACTCCCAAAATGCAAAAGATCTGCGGCAAACCGCCCACCGCAAAAAGAAACAGAGGGAAGCCCCCACAATGACACGCTCACTTTTTCTTCTTGCCCACGTCCAAGTCGCCCGTCGCCAACAACTCTCTCCTGCGCGCCTCGACCTTTTCCTTCTTTTCGTTCAGCTCCGCAATGATCTTGTCGACTTCGCCCTCGGCCTGCTTGAACTGCCGTATGAAGCTGTCCTCCATTTGCTTGCTGTAGGGGTTGCGCTCGCTTCCCCTCTCCGGCAGCTCGACGCTCTTGTCTTCCTGTCCGACGGCTTTTCGCCGCGCGGCCTCCTCCGCCGCCTTGACTGCTGCGCCTTTGCCCTTGCCGCGACCGCCAGCTGCAGACTGCTCAGGCCACTGGCGGTCTTCGTCTGTGAGCAGCGCGTACAGTGCCTCGGTGGGCTCGTTGAACTCGATAAAGTCGAGCATCTCCGCCTTGACCAGGTTCTGCGCGCGCTGCCGCGCCATGGATTCCTCGGGGCCATAGGGCTCGAGATAGAGGTAGTGGGAGCGCACGGCGTGCTTTTCGCCGACGTAGGGTTGGAAGTAGAGGCGGATCTCGACAGTGAAGCCGCCCCAGCCGGTCTCGCGGACTTCAAAGGGCGGGTTCGCAATCACTGGGAGGAGGGTCAGAGAGGGCGCGCAAATTCGGCGGGGCCGTCGTACTTCTCTTCGCGTTTGGATATGTCTCGTGCAAGCTGAACTGAACCTTATTCAGCCACGTGCTAATGTCGGGGCCGCCGTCGACGTTCTCGACGTAGACTCGCCATCCTGTCGTGTGATCGTCTGGTATGCCGGGCGGGCGGTTCTTGTCGTCGAGTTTCCACGCCTCGCTGCCGATGCGGAATGCGCGCGTGATCTTGACGCCCTTGACGCGCTTCTTGTCCGAGAGGCCCGGCATGGCTGGGTATGCGCTGGATGGAGTCGCAGGGTGCTGGGCGGCGGCTCTGCGCCTGGTGGAAGTTTCGATATGGGGGACGGCGGCGGCGGGCGCCTGGGCCGGGGTCTGGGTATGCTGGGTCTTGCGACGCTGGGGGACGGGCGTGGAATTGTGCTTTGGGTCGAGCGAGTGCGACGGGCCTCTCTTCTTGCTGTTTGTGGTTGTGGCGGCGGCGGCGGCGGCGGCGGGCTGAGCTTTGCCGCGACGGTGGATATGGCGCGGATCTGGGGCTGAGGCTGAGGGTGCTTCTTCGTCCGACTCGCTCGGCGGCTCGACCAGCGACACGTTCCGGCTGTGGGTGCGACGTTTGTGGTGGGCGGGCTCCCAGACGCCAGGCGCAAAGTCGCCCCGCAGTTCGGCGGGTATGAGCTCGGGCGGGATGTTCCCAGTTGGGGTGCGGGCGGGAGTCTGGCGGGCGGACGAGGTGTTGCGCCTGTGGTGCGATTTTCCTCGTCCTGCACCGTGTGGATGGGCGTGGACTGCGACGGGCGTCGACGTCTTTTCGACTGACGGGATGGCGGCGGGCGAATTGGGGTTGGTCTCAGCGTGTCGAGAGCTCTCTGGTTGCTGGTCGAGGTCGAGGTCGCGGTCTGGTGCAGCAGCGGAGACGGCCTTCTTGGATCTCGACGGCTCTGGTCCGCTGGCATTGTGCTCCAGCTCCAGCTCGCGGTGCGACAGAGCTGCAGCACCTGCGCCTGCGTCTGCGTCTGCCGGTCCCATGGCTTCCATTGGCTTGGCGGACGGAATGAAGGCTAGGCTAGCCCTTGCTTGCCGTGTTCGAGTTCGAAGATCGATGCGGCGGAACAGTGCGGTGCGGTCCAACGTCGTCACGGTCGAGGTCAGGTCTCCAGATCGCTCGCCAGCATCAATGCTCAGACCATGCCCGACAACCAACATCTCCCACATCTCTCCCGTCCACCATGGCCTCGACTGCTGCCAAACGGAAGCTTGTCGTCTGCGGCGGCAACGGATTCCTCGGTGCGTCCCTCGACGGCATGCCTGGCGAGCTCCAGCTAACCCCATCTCTTCGCAACAGGCTCGCGAATTTGCAAAGCTGCCGTCCAGCGCGGTTGGACCGTCACTTCATTAAGGTATGGCCTTCCATGTTGACCGCCAACTCTGCCTCCCTGCCATGACACGGGCTAAACACCACGCACAGCCGATCCGGCGAACCCACCTGGTCCAGCGTCTCGTCGTCAACCACCGCCCCACCGTGGGCCTCGTCCGTCCAATGGGCCAAAGCCAACATCCTCAACCCAGATGAATACTCGCACCACCTAGACGGCGCCGACGCCGTCGTCCACAGCATGGGCATCCTGCTCGAGGCAGACTACAAGGGCGTGCTGCAGGGCAAAGAGTCGCCGCTCAACGGGCTGCGGAGAGCTTTCAGCGCCACAAAGGCCGGCAGCCAGAACCCGCTGGAGCGGAAGCCCGGCGAGGAGCTGCGGCCGCAGGAGAAGGACGGGCAATTGACATATGAGCTGATGAACCGCGACTCGGGTACGTCCACAGGCCGTCACCGACACCAATAGCCTCAGATCCTAACACACTTACCTACAGCCATCCTCCTCGCCCGCGAGTCCTCCACCGCACACGTCCCAACCTTCGTCTACATCTCCGCCGCCGCCGGCGCCCCCGTCCTGCCGCAGCGCTACATCACGACCAAGCGCGAGGCCGAGTCGACCATCGCCAGCGCCTTCCCCACCATGCGCAGCATCTTCATCCGCGCGCCCTTCATGTGGGACAAGAGCCGCGGCTTCACGGTGCCGCTGGCCGCCGCCACGGGCATCGCCGCCACCCTCAACGACGCCATTGGCGGCCGCCTGACTTGGCTGATGGGCGCCGGCGGCGTCAAGCCGCTGAAGGCCGACTTGGTCGGCGAGGCTGTCGTCGAGGCTGTCGACGCCGAGGATACCAAGGGCCCCGTCGAGGTGCCGGAGCTTGAGAAGCTGGCGAATAAGGCGTGGAGGCGCGGAATGTTGTAGATTGAGCCATTGAGCTCGCGCGCCAAACCACTCCTCTCTGGGTACATATGCGATGACGGCTTTCTTGAAAATAAACTCTATTTATGTTGTGTAGGACAATCTCCAACCCACGTTCAAATTCAATGAGGATGGGGAGTCCATGTCGTGATGGACGTACTCACATCATGACGTCACTGGGAGACGACACACCACACCACACATGCACCACCCGCACATATCAAATCCCATCCACCAGATTTCCTCATCCTCACATGCCCAACTGACCAAGACTCCCACATACAACTCGACCATGAGCGTTCACACCGGAGCTGAGCACTTTCAATTCCCGAACCGCGTCTCCGTGCTCAGGTAGGTGGGAGAAGGGAGGTACCGGTACGCATGCATGGAGGCACTGAACGTGCACAAGCAGAAAATAAGGATGTCTGTCACGCTGTGGGAAGTGTGGGAAGTTTTGGAAATCCTCAATTGATTCTTGTTGGGGTATATATCGAATCCATCCACGGTTCTGTGATGCGATGCATGGCAAGCCGTTCATGGACTGCTTCTGCTCGTTCTCCATCTCCCCCTCTTTCATGTCCTCGTTCTGTCTTCCTCTCCTTCCATTCTTGCTTTTGCGTTTAGACGACCCGGTCCTAGTTGATGTCCGTCGAAAACACCAGCGAAACGCCATCGTCGCCCGCAGTGACGACCTTGTCGCCCGCGCCCTGGACGAAGCCCATGATGCCGCCGCCCTCGCCGCCGCCCCGGTGGCCCCTCCACTCGCCGACCAGCCCGCGCGCCGCCGCCGCCGTGCCGCCGCGCGTGTCCCACCGCCTCACGACGCCGTCGTTGCCGCAGGACGTCAGGAGCCAGCTGCCCTGGGCGGGCTGGCCGGGGCCACCAGCAGACGACTGCCGCGGCGATTGCAGAAACTCGACCTTGATGACGGCCTGCTCGGTGCCCTCGTCGTCGTCGACGTGCGCGGCCTGGATGTGGCGCCGCACGGCGAAGCGGTGCGCCGTGTCGAGCAGCACGATGGACCCGTCGACGCTGCCGGCTGCCAGGAGAGTCAGCGGGGGCGCTGAGAACGCGAGCGTCTCGACGCTGTCGCCTTGCGTCTTGAGGCTGGCGAGGATGGCACCGGCTTGTCCGCTCGCCGCGCTGCTGCCGCCGCCCCTGGGCCCCCCTGATTGCTTGCCGCCGCCGGCCTTGTTGCGTGCGCCGGCGCCCCGCGCGCCGCTCGTCACGGATGATGCTGCGTCGCCGCCGACACGCGGCAGGCCGATGACGCGGACGTGGCCTTCGGCGCCGCCGACGGCTGCGAAGGCGCCGTTGGGTGCGACGGCGACGCTGTAGAGGCCGCCTTCGACGCGGAAGCGCTCGTCGTCGCCCGTGAGACCGACGACAGCTTGGCCGGAGGGGTTGGACAGGCCGGCCGCAGCGGCCTCGCCAAAGACGTCCCAGAGGTAGAACGATGCGTCTTCGGAGACGGTGGCTAGCATCGTGCCGTCGGGGGTCCAGGCGCCCGCCGTGCAGGGCATGGTGTGCAGGTAAAAGGCTTGGACGATGGTGAGCGGCGACGCCGTGTCGGCGGCGTTGACGGTGTAGACCCAGACGGAGCCGTCAGCGGCACCCAATGCCACCGTGTTGGGGTACGACGGGTGCGGGCAGGTCGCGATCCAGGTGATTTCTTCCACCTCCTGCATTTCGCCAACAGACTGCCACGACCTGGCCTGGCCGTTGGACGAATCGCGCCAGGCGCGCAGGCGCCCGTCCATGCCGCCAGTGACGACGTACTCGCCGGCGGGCTGGGTAAACGCAATGGCGACGATCGAGTCGCTGTGGCCCTCCAGCTTCGCGATGCTCTTGAGGCTCTCCCGCTCGCCCTGCTCTCTTCCCGACTCGCTCCCCGACCAGCTGGCCGGCAGCGGCGGCCGGTCCTGCTCCTTGACCACCACCTCGAATATGTAGCCGACGTCGTCGCCGCCGCCCGTGGCCACTATCGCCGGGTTGCGCGGGTGCTGTGCGATGCAAAACACACTGTCGTTGTGTCCGTCAAAGTGCGCCACGCTGTCGTTGTGCAGCTGGATCTCGGCAATGGGGCCCTCATCGCCTTCTTCCTCGTCACCCGAGTCCATGGGCGCGTCCTCATCATCGGCGATGATTTCCTCCGCGTCTTCGGGGTCGAGCATGTCGACGTTGTCGGGCTCGTCCTCGTGTTGTTGGTGGGGGTTTGGCGCCGACATTCTGGACGGTTGTTCGAGGGAAACGCTGGAAAAACTTTTGGAAGAAATGCTCGGGCTGTATTGGTGTAGTTTGGAGGGAAGAGAGGAGCGTTTAAAGGTCGGATTGCCAGTGTTGGAGGGTGGTTGCTTAGAAATTGAAATTTCTTGGATTCGGCGCAAAAACGGCATGGCGGGGCACTGGAAGAATCCAGCGCTTACATCATGCGCTATGCAGTTTGGTCCGAGTTCAGGCACCACGGTACACAAACACATGATTGTTTTTGCCGTTGGAATCCAGCTTTCAGCCTTGACTTGCTGACAATCACTGGTACATCCTTATAAACGAGGACAGCCGGCCACTTCATCACAATTTGGTTCCCAAGCTGGGCTGACTGTACGTTGTATCGACATCCCATCAACTACAACCTGACATCACGCCAGCTGAATATTGACACGGTAGCTTCGCAACACGCTCAAGACCGTCATTCATAAATACGGCCAGAGACCCAACTTCAAAACCTACATCTTGGCGCCATTCTTCCTCCTGCTTTCCTTTTCCTTGTCTCTCAGGAGACGGCGCAAAATCTTGCCGCTCGGGCTCTTTGGAATCACGTCGATAAACTCAATACCTCCCTTGAGCCACTTGTGCTTCGTCTTGTGCTGCTCAACATGTTTCTCAACGTCGCGCTTGACCATCCGGTCATTCTCCTCGACGCCGACTGAAGGACTCTTCACCACAAACGCCTTGGGAACCTCTCCCGCCGAGTCGTCTGGCACGGGAATCACGGCGCAGTCAGCCACGGCGGGGTGGGTTAGCAGGTGCGCTTCCAGCTCTGCAGGCGCGACTTGGAAGCCCTTGACCTTGATGAGCTCTTTGATGCGGTCGACGATGAAGACATGCTCGTGGCCTTTGGGTGAGACGCGAATGACAGCCTCGTCACCAGTCCGCATCCAACCGTCCTGGAACGTCTCCTTGGTGGCCTCGGGCTTCTTGAGGTATCCCAGCGTCACCGCAGGCGACTTGACCACCAACTCTCCGGGCTGGTCGTACTCGGTAATCTCGCGCCCCTCGGGTGAGATCAGTTTGGCCTGGCATCCGGAAATCAACGATCCAGAGGAACCAAACCAAATGTCGTTGACGCTTGTCGAAGTCACGACGGTCGAAGTCTCGGTGAGACCGTACGCCTGAAGGACGAACCATTTTGGGTGCTGCGCGGACAATTCGTCTGCAGTCTCCTTTCCTAGCGGTGCGGCGCCGGTAAAGAGCGACTCGACACTGCTGAGGTCGTACTGGTCCAGCAATTTCTTTTGCTTGGCCATCAAGATGATTATCGGCGGCACCAGGTACAGCGTGTTGACCTTGAAGCGCTGTATGGTCTCGAGAAACGGCTTCATCTCAAACTTGGGCAGGACCACGACACGGTCACCACGGTACACGCTGCAAAGACACACAACGACCAGCCCATAAATATGGCTCATGGGAAGCAACCCAAGAGCCGTCTCGGTCGGATCAAGCTGGTGTCCGCTCTGTTCCCGGTTCCTGTCGCGGTCAAGCTTGTTGTACATCTTGAGTTGGAGGATGTTGGAAATGACATTGTAGTGCGAAATCATGACTCCCTTGGGGAGTCCCGAAGTTCCGCTGGAGTAGCAGAGAAACGCTGTACGTCTCCGCCCCTCTCCTGGTTGCATTTTGAATCCTTCAATTCTACGCGCGCCAAGGCCCCTTTCGATAAGCTGGTCCACAGTCTTGAATTCGGCTGGAGCTTTTTTGCCGCCAGTCAATGCATCTGGCAAGTCCAAAATGTATATGTGCTTCCGAGGAATTCCGACTCTCCCAGCAGCCTCCAAGGCAGTCTTCAGAAGCGGCAGGCAAGTGAACAAGCATTTGGCGCCGGAATCCCTGAGCTGGTATTCGATTTCTGCAGCCGAGTAGGCGGCATTCGCAGGGGTATGGATACCCCCGAGTCGATGGGTTGCTAACGCGACAGTCATGGTGTCGATCTAACAGCAGTCAGCTCCGTTTGTCCTGGTCCGCATCCAATCCTTCCGACGACGCACCGTATTGACGCTGAAAACGCCAATGACCTTGTCCCACTCGGATCCGTTGTTCGGCTGCCAGCCCAGCTCCTGGGACAGGGCACGCGCAAGAGCTTCGATTCGGTCGATGACATGCTTGGCCGGATATTCCTTGCCAGAGAGGCCGCAAGTAAAAGGAGCACGAGCGTATGTGAGGGAAAATCGGCCGTAGGACTCGTTGTAGAGAAAGTCGAAAACGGAGGCAGAGTCCGGCGGTTCGGACGAAAGCTGGGGGACCCAGGACGGCGGATTGAAGACCATGATTGCCAGGGGCGCGAGAAAAGAGACTCAAAGGCTAGCGACCACGACCGAGCGAACGGTACAGCGGTACAGACAGGAGACAGGCTTGGTTTGGTTTGGATGAGTGATCAGTGATCAGACAAAGGAGGAGGAGACTGAACGGTAGCCGAGCTTACCGTGGACTGGCTGTGAGGGGTACAGCTACAGCTCCGCCCGCAGAGGAAAAAGTCCGGGGGACAGGGGGGAGACGTTCCCGGTCCGTTCCCCGCGCTAGCCTGCAGGAGCAGAGGGTGCCTGCGCTTCGCTGCATGTGTGGGGTAGGGAGCTATGACGCATCGCAGAGCCGCAACACCAAAAGGACAATCAAGCTGCCTGCATCAAGACTCTCGGCCATGGATGCTCCTCAAGCTTGCACATGCCACGCATGACAGCTTTGTTCGCGCCTTCCAGGGTGGTGCGCTACAGGACCTTTGTGTGCGCCATGACCACCTGCACTGCACCTCGTGCCGGTGGTATATATCGAGGTTCTTCGCCGGCTTCCGCCTCTTCCTCTCCATCCCACATTCAGCCTCAACATTCTTCTCATTGATACACCCCGATCCATCCCTCCATTGTACAAGCATTACTGCTTCTTCCATCATCTATTCTTGCGCGCGCGCGTGCAAGTGGAGCGACGCGCCATCACATCAGGCCATCGCCATCCAGTGCAGCTTCTTGAGTTGGCGGCACTACCCCGCCAAACCACGCTAAGGGGTCAGTTGACGGGACTCGCTACCGAGCGCTCGGTTACCGTAAATACCCTCTGATTCTCTCTCCAGACTCTTCATCTCTTCATCTCTTCATCTACTCTTCATCTGCGCATCCTCATCCATATTCTCAACATCGACCTGCGCACACCTCCTCACTACCTAGCAGCAATGGCGGCGACCGCACCTCTTCCCTCAACGCCAACCCCCCTTTTCAGGCTCGCGCAATCGATCGTCAACACGCCTTCTTCAAGCTCCTCGCTGAGCCCTCCTCCATCGGACCTTAGTGACCAGTCCATCCCTGAACTCCTCCGCTATGACTCTCGCCATGCGCACACTGGTCCAATCCCTTTCAGCGTGGATCCTCGTGATGCGACCGTCCAAGACGCTCCATTGTCTCTCGAAGCCGTGCGCAGTCAGTCTATTTCTTTCGCATCGGAGCCGACCGACGAACATCTCCCTCCAACTCCTTCCCCTGTCGACGCGAAGCCCAGGAAGCGCAAGGAGCCGCCTTCCCCCATCGGCTCGAAGCGCAGGAAGCAGAGGAAGGTTGCATTCCCACAGAGGACCTCGAGCCGCATCGCCGCCGCCAAGTTGAATCTTGAGGCAGACCTGTCGGATACGCTTGAGTTGCCCCACAAGCGCGAGAAGGTCCAGAAAATCCAGAAGGCTCAGAGGACCCAGAAGGTCCAGAAGTCCCAGAAGATCAAGAATGCCAGGAAGATCCAGATCACCCAGAAGCGTGAGATGATAGTGTGTCTATTCATCTCGGCAGAAAAACTCGGCGCGGTCGTCAAGAATCTTGAGGATGCCAGTCAACCCCAGACCGGCCCCCAGAGGAGATCTACTCGCTCAAGTCAGCGATTGCAGCAGCCAAACCCGCAGCCCACATCTTCTCCAGAGTCTCTCCCGCAATCAGGTCTATCCCTCCCGCCAGAAAAGCTCGCCGAGGTCATCAAGAATACTGGGGATGTCAGTAAATCCCAGACTGGTACCTCGAGGAGATCTACTCGCTCAAGAAGGCAACTGCAGCGACCAAGCCCGCAGCCTACATCTTCTCCAGAGTTTGTCCAGCAACCGGTCCGTTCGCGCCAAAATGTAGGCCAGTCCATCTTGTCGCCTCCAACTTCACAGGACGAATCAAACATTCAGCTTGCATCCAGCGCTACCACAGCTCCATCCCGGGACTTTACGGAAGAGGAAAAACACCTCGCAGGCATCTCCAGAGCCCTCATCGTCCTCAGCGATCCGCCAGAGGACCCGAGCTCATCCAAGCCGCCACCTGTGCGTGAACCAGAAGTCTGGGCTGACGGAAGACAAGCCCTGTGCGAGACGCTTCCTTACTACCACGCCTATCAGAGTGGTGGATACGTCACTGGCGGCTTTGCATATGGCTTCATGGTCGACAAAGAGAGCAGCGCTCGTGACTACATGGATTCCGAGGTTCTCATCACTCGAGCTGGAGGGGGACTCTCCAGAGACGCCAACAGCGGAAGCATGGTGCGAGGAAGCGACCAATCCCTCAAGTCGTCACAGGTCCAGGGAGTGAGAAACAGCATGGACTTCTTCAATCCTGTCGCCATCATTAGCGGCGATCGAAACCCACAGGCCCCGTGTGCTATGCCGCATCCCTACAACGTCCTCGATTGGTTCAAGCCAGCATACGTCTGGGCAGAGAAGTCGAACGGTCATGTCGTCGTCAAATACCGCTTTGAAAAGCTGGACAAGGACAAGTCAAGCTGGTGGATGCCTCAAGGACTGGAGGAACCAGCCAAGCTCGGCAGCCTTCCTGCGCCAGAGATCAAGACTTGTGATGATTGTTCCGAGTCCAGCACAAGGGTCTACCTTCAAGGATGGATGTGCCTTCAACCACAATGCGCCAATTTCTGGAAGATCGACGGCTTGGAGCCGGAAGAGGCCAGCCTGCTGTACGACCCTCGATTCCTGAAACAGTATACTCCATGGGGACACTCGAGCGCTCCGCAGCCTTTGCGACCCGAGCCCATGCGACTGGGCAGTATGCCGGTTCTTGGTGATGACGTTTCTTGGGCAGCAGGCAAGGGCATTGCTTGTCCTGACTGTGGCCGTTGCAACTCCCGAGAGGTTTGGAAGGGCTGGCAATGTGGAAATCCTGCCTGCAGCTTCGAATACAGCCTCCCTCACTCCCTGATCCCTCCATCCGGAATCCGGAACCCTTACGACCCGGCTTCAAAAGGCTACACCTCCTCCAAAGACCAGGTTTTGAGTTCCAGCGTCGGCTTGGAAGTCGAATTCGCAAACAACTACCGCATCCACAAGTACATCATTCCTGGCATCCCTGGATTCATCGCCCACTTCATAGCCAATGGCACCGTCAACGAGGAGCTTGATGGCCCTGATGACATGTGGACAGAGCTCCAGTCGACTGAGATTGGTCTATGCCGCCGCCCCCTCCAGTGCTCTACTCTGCGTGGCCCCATGCTCACCCAGCACTTTTCTGTGAACTACGGCATGCCCTACAAGTTCATCGCATCTACTGAAAGTCACAGCTTCGAGAATGCTTGCAAGGCCATCAAGGATTCTCGCTCGCGCCTGAACTGGGCTGCCCGCCAGTGCAATCCAGACCACGGAAACGAGTTCAACGAGTTGCTGGCTCTTGGCTACTTTGAGCGCCAAGGCATCGACTACCATGACGATGGCGAGAAGGGTCTCGGACCGACCATTGCTACGCTCTCGCTCGGTTCAACATCCAACATGAAGATCAGGATGAAAGCAAAGCACCACAACGGCGCCACCAAGTCTGGAGCGTATGTCGACCTGCCGCCCATCCCTGGATGTCTCAAGTACGAGGAGCGCAAGGCAGCGCACGATGCATTGGAGCAGCTTCGAGCACAAGGCGAATTCGACGCCGCAAAGGCCCGCGTGAAGCAGCTACCCAAGCAACTCGGCCTGAAGAGCAAGGGCAATGCCAAGGATGTCCTCAACATGTTTCTGCGCCACGGCGACATTGTCATCATGCACGGAGCCAAGATTCAGCAGTACTTTGAACACACGGTCGAGCATGCTGGCAAGCTGCGCTTTGCCCTCACTTGCAGGTACATTGATCCGGAGAGCCTGCCGCCGGCGGACCGACCAAGCTACATGGTTGAGGCTGATCAGGGTGTGTACGACGGACGTATGCTCCCTGACGCACGCGCGTGAAGGGTGATGAACGCTCCTGGCGGTGGTACGTGAACGTGGTCGAATGCTTCTGGTGCGGTGCGCTGTACGATTCCGAATGCTCCCTGGTGTCGTCGGTGGGAGCGATCGAAGGCTCCCTGGGTGTTTGCTGTTTGCTGTTGCGTTCGAAGGCTCCCTCTATTCTTTCGGTGTTTTCTCTGGGAGCAGTCGACGACTGCCCCATTTCCTAGTATGGGCGTTGCTATCTACACTTTGCTTTTCGGGACATGCTCACATGGAGCATGGATTTACGGACTACTGATACCACTGGGAGGACATACTCTTGCTCACTTCATCAATCATTTGCTCTTTCTTTGCTCAGGTAGACACATTAATCAAAAGTATGGTTTCGGATAGACAAGACTCCTGCTGCCATCTATGCACCAAGTAAAGACACTTTTGAACCCGCTTTCCCACCGAGACCGGAATGAAATTGCCCGTGAACGCCAGCCCTGATACCTTTGGGTGGCTAGAGAGCCGTCCCCCGCTCGAAGCTCTCGCGAATGTCGGCTGTGTACTTGTTGTAGAAGCGGGCCAGCTTGTCGTTGAACTGCTTGTTCTGCGCGGACGTCAGCTCCCACCCTGCAAATCCACGCGGAAAGAAGAGCACAAACCTTTTGATTGATGTACGTGACATCGCCGGCATCTTCCGCATCATTGATACCACGCGCCCTGCGGGCCTTGAGCCGCTGCTCCTCCGCCTTCTTCATAGCGCCGACCAAGCGATCGACGCCCTCCTTGTCGGGGCGATGGTTGACAAAATCGGTGCTGTCGGCGGTCGAGTAGAAGCTGCCGTCCTTGTCGACAGCGATCAGCTCGCCGCCCTCCATCTCGACGATCTCGAGGCCACCACTGCGCGCGGCGCGCTCGATGGCCTGCATCTTCTGCCGCTCGTAGCCGTCCAGGTCGGGCGGCAGGTCGCGCAGCTGGCGCTTGTACGTCTTGCGGGCGTCGGCGCGGTAGTCGGCGAAGGCGACGCCCGCGCGGTGCTTTTCCTTCTTCTCGACGCGGCGGTCCCACCGCTCGCTCTCCTCCACCGTCCAGTCCCAGGCGCGCTTGCGCTCGAAGTCTTCGCCTGAGTCGGCCGTTTCCGCTTTGAGCAGGTTGTGCGAGGCGACGGCGTGTTTGCGTTTGAGCGAGCTGAGCGCGGCCGGGTCGACGGTTGCTCGTCGCGCTTCTTCGGAGGAGTCTTTGAGGTTTTGCTTGCGTGATGCTGCTTGTCGTGCTTGTAGCGCTTTGAAGCGTGCGAGGCGATCGTTGGATGCTGTGCTGGGTGCCGCGCTGCTACTGCTGGAGGAGGCGGCGGTGGGCTCGTTGCTATCGTTGTTCTCGCTGCTGTCGGCGTTTTCTTGCGTCTCGTTCGTTTCTGGGGCACCTGCTGGGTCGGTCTCGATAAATCTGCGCTTCGATGACTGCTCCCCGGCGATGTCGCTCTCGGGCGTGGTTTTGCGTTTCTCGGACGGCATGGCGTGTGGGTTTGCGGAGGCTGGTTGGAGTAGAGAGAGGAGGCGAAGTCGAAAGTCAACAAGTGACGTTGGAGTGCAGCTGAAGGCGGTGAGGAGGTGAGTGGGTGAGGGCGTCCCCGGCACAGGGCAGGGATGCCAAGCCCAACCACCACCTACGGCACGACGCGCGGACATCAGAACGTCAGAGTTCCGCAACTCTCTCCGTCGACCAAAAACGGCCCGAAGCCATCCACCATGGCACGCCCCGTGCACTCTTCTCTGATCTACAATCCATCCTCCGTCTTCATCAGTCGCAACTGCAGTCAACGGCGCATCTTCAAGAGGCGGAGTTTCTCGACCGCGGCGCAAGCTGCCGATGACACGACTCCTCCTCCTCCGCCCGGCCTATCAACATCACTGCTCGAACTCAATCGCTCGTTCATTAGGAAATCAATTGGCGCCGAGCAGCTGGCGCCCGTCAAGAACGCCATCCTCAAGCCCTTTAGCAACCCATTCGCCGGCAACCCGCTCAACTATGATTCCCTGTGGTACGACCCGCCCTCGTTCGACGCCCTCGTCGACAGCCATTTGCGCGTTTTGGAGTCCTACGAAAACGGTACCAGCTTCCTGCGCGTCTCCGGCAAGCGCTACCTCTACTTCATGAAGGCCGTCTTGTCCGAACGCACGCTACCGCGCGACTGGAAATGCCATGCCATGGACCGCGTGGCCACGTATCTTTCCTGCCAGCATCGCGCGCAACTCGTTCGACCGCGGCGCCGGCGGTTTCCTGTCGAACTGCTGGGTCGCAACGAGCGCCTCTTGATCTTGCTCAATGCCATTTGCGCCGAAGCAGAGAGGGCGGGCAACCTGCCTCTGCCGCAGTCTCTTGTCGAGTTAAGCCTCGAAATGGCAGTCGAGTGCCGCAATTTCCCGGCGTGCATGGCTCATCTCCAAAGGCTCTGCGAATCCAACCACAAAATGAGTAGCAGGGTCTTCAAGAAGGTGGTTGTGAGACTCGGCGAGCCGCCGCGGTCTTTTTCCAAAATTCTTGCGCTGAGGCCTTTTCGGGCGTGGGATAGCACTCTCTCGGCGATGGTCATGGTCGGCGTGCCGGAAGAGACAGGAGAGAGCTATGGTTATGCCAGATTGAGCACTCTTGTTGAACGCAACGATCCAACGTGCTTCAAGCCCTGGCTGGAATCGCTTGCGGCTATGAGCGCCCAGTCCCCAGAATCCAGGCTCCGGTTGACACGACAACTACGCAGAGAGTGGGACAACTGGCGAAACTCACTGCGACCAAACTACGAGAAACGTCAAGCTCCTGGCATCCGGCCAGACCGCCGCGCTGCGGAGCTGGAAATGTGCTTTCTGGAGTCCTTCGTCCGCGCTGGCGCGTATTCAGATGGGTGGAGAGTCCTTTTCAGCACCAAAATCGCTTTTACCGCTCTGCCCCCGGATGTCAGGCGAGCGCTGATTGAGAATCCTGAATTCACGCAGCCAAAATCCTGGACGCCAGAGAACGAGAAGCAGGTGCTCAGCGTCTATGCAGAGTACTTGCGCGCCATTGAAGGTGCCCTTGGAGTCCAGTGGGTCCGAGACGAGGCGACGGGTGAGAGCTACCATAGGATTTCAACCGGTAACCTGCGTGCTGGAAAGTCTCGTGCGTCCAGGGGAAGAGTCCGGCGAAGAATTTCTCATCGCCCCAAGAAGTGAGAATCGCTGTTTTGTGCTTTTGTAAGTGAGCTGTATCCTTTCTCTGTGTCCCTTTCGTATTGACTTAACAGGATGTGTCGATCTGCCTTGCCGCATTGCATGTTCTCAGCGGATACCCATTTGCTATTCAATTGTAGATAAATAAACAGCATCTACACTTCCGCACCACTGGAATGCCAACACTTTAATGGATCACCTGCACGGGCTTCGGGCTTCAGGACAACATTTTCTGGATTATGGATTTTATTATTAACAGTCGTATACTGACATGACAGCCTCTCGTCTGACCGTGGTATCAATAATGTCGAGCTCTATAAGCTTCGTTCCTGTCGGACCCTGCCGACGTTCCCGACCTCTCGGACCACTGGACGTCATTCACCACGGTAACCTCAATCCTCTTCAACGGCACCTCGTCGCCGTGCTCGGAATCCCCTCCCTGATTAGCCGTATGGCTCATCGATCGTTCCACGACCGTCGTCGACGTCCCGTAGTCCTCGCCGTGCGTGGTGAAGATGTCGTCCAGGCGCTGGAAATGGCGCTCGCCCGTCTTGCTCCTCGTTGCGCCTGTGCCGCCAATGGTCACCAGCTCGGCGCCGAAACTGCGGCTGCGGCTCTGGCTGGGCGTGTTTTTGGAACGAGCCGCGCTGCTGCCGAATTGAGTCGATATCGCGCGCATGAGTGGCCGCAACGTCGGGAGACATGCGCTGATGATGCCGCATGCTACCTCGACGACGCACCACGTGCATGCCGTTGCAAGCGTCCCTTGAGATTGTCAGCAGGCGGTACCGCAATGCATTTCTCTCGACTTACACGTCGTGTCGCTTGTTTGGAACTGCATGATGGTCGTGAAGCGGTAGATGCTGGCAAACAAGACGCTACATTTGTTAGCCATCTGCTTTCGTCGGCCGAGGAGTGTGCTCACAAGCTACCGAGCAGGAACATGAGGCAAAGAGAAATCTTTTGCGCCAGCGTCACCTGCAGCTTAAAAACTTGGCCAACGGGCATGGCCAGAATCGCCACATCGGTGATGATGTTGGGAATGGCGTTACCGATGAACGAGGCCTTGAGGTCGATGCAAGACGCCTTGATGGACGTATCCCACGCGCCCTTGATGGGAGTACACTGGAAAATGCTGACGCAGTTGATAGCGATGACCCATCCGACGGTCATGAAACCCAGGATGTACGCGCCTATCCGGAACCCGGGCAGGGGGAAGATGCGCGAGTACATTGTGACGACGGACAATTTGACGAGGCCGACGCCTGTGCAGTAGATGCACTCGAAGGCCATGAGGAGCTACGAAGAATCAGATGGCCGCGCCGCTCAACCAGAAACCGGAAACGGGTACCTTGAGGACCATGACTATGTCTGCCGGATCGAGGATCTTGGCGTGCTGTCCCAAGCCGTGGGCAATCACTGTTGGTTTTTCCTGGTTAGCGTACTGCGGCGTCACTCGGAGCACTTTGCGTCCAAACGTACTGCCATAATTGAGACCGCCTGCGCCGTAGCAGAACAGCTATTCCAAGTCAGCCCTACTCCCAACACACAAAGGACTTGACAATACCAAAGCAACAACCGTCATCCAGTCGTCGGCCCCGAAATTCGCTCCTCTAGTCCACCGTGCCGCAAACCGCAGCACGACAAAGACGGTCGCGAGGACAAGCAGCGCGCTCGTGATGGCTGTAAGACTGGGGCCCTTGTCTTCATACAGGTCGTCCCGCGGCAGGAGAATCGACGCGTTGCTACTCATCGAGGTGGCATGGCGGGCCAAGGAGGCGTACGGAACCATGGAGCTGCAGAGATCGACAAAAGCCGGGGTGTGGAGGAGGTCGACTGGGACGACTTGTTCAAAGCATTCAACGCATAGGCGGCATGTGCGAGTTGTACGATATAATCTTCTGATGACAACGGTCGTCGGTGATGGAAGTGGCTGCGCGGTCGGGATGTCTGTCTCGGCGACGACGACGGGCGACTCGACTCGACTCGATTCGAAGCCGGGGGCCTCGCCCTACTTAGTAGACAGCGTCAACCGACTGGCAAGAGTCAGGAACAGAGTCAAGAGAAGGGCATGGGGCTCCAATTTTGCGCGGGCGAGGCGCTCAGACCGCAGCACAAAAGGGCTTGCACTTCAGCAATTGGGCATGCGGACGCGTTCATCGCTCTCCCCTCCGGCTGGATGGCTGCTGCGAAATCTCCAGAGCTGTGATTACATTAGTCGCGCCAGAGGCCGGCCACCTGCCGGAGCGTGGCGGGCAGATCTCTTTCTAAAAAACGTGGTCGCTGTTTGAAAGAGCGAGGCGAAAAAGTCCACCCCTTTGTTTGCTCCTCCTGCTCGACCAATCGCCTGGCCAGTCCTGGCCGCGGTCCGCGAGTCGCTCCCGTCGCCCACGAGTCGCAACAACACGCAAGGCCATCTCGCCCTTTGCCCATTGGGCCGCAGGGGACTGACGATGGCCAGTCAGCTGGATGTATCCGTCCATTTCTTACTGGCTCGGATCGCATCGAGCGCTCCGTGATTAATACGGCGTGGAGCTGGGTGATGGGCAGCACGAAAACACGTTGGGACAAGATTGTCGACGCTGCTTGTCCTTCCCGGGCCGAAGGATAGCCGCTTGGAGCGCGAAGCGCAAACGGGCCGCGTCCCATGGACGGCATTTCACCCCGAGATCCCGAACTGCTGCAGCGCCCCGGCTGTCTCGCGAAGAAAGAGGAAGCTTAAGCAACAAGGTTCTTGCGCCTCGGGCCCAGGAAGAGGGATCTTGGGACATGGCAGGCCTTTTGCTCGCGTATGCTCGTCTGCGACGGGTAAGCGAGCACGCTGATGCAACTTGTTCCCCGCCGTTTCGAAGCGTTTTGGGCCTCTCCGGCGGTGGACACCAGCCCCCATCTGGTTCACCCTGCCAAGTCTCCACGATGCCCCAATATGGTAAAATGGAGCCGCAGTGCAGCCGCCGCATGAAGGTCTGACTCGCAGCGTCCTCCGCGCTTCACCCAGGCCACGCGTTAGTAAGGGTCCAGCGATGTTCAGGGACCCGGAAGCTCTTAAAGCTATTGTGGAGGCCGAGCAGAAGAGGGGCGCCAGGCTCTATTACCAGGACCATTCTTCCCTCGTCAAACTCACCTCTTCGACAACTTTCTCCGGCATCCTAGGTTCCTAGCACAGCTACTGCCTTCCTCGCATCACCAACATGTCCAAGCCCGTCATCGTCTTAGCCCCCGGCGCGTGGCACACGCCCGACTGCTTCGACATTGTCCGCGACCAGCTCCACGCCCGCGGCTGGACCACCGACGCCGTCGCGTACCCGTCCGTCGGCGGCGAGCCGCCCAACAAGTCGCTGCCGGACGACGCTGCGGCGGTCCGCGCCAAGCTGGAGACGCTGGCCGACCAGGGCCAGGACATTGTCCTCGTCGTCCACTCGTACGGTGGTCTGGTCGGCGCCAATGCCGTCGAGGGCCTGGGATACGAGCAGAGGAAGCGCGCCGGCAAGAAGGGCGGCGTCATCATGTTTGTCTATCTGTCGGCGTTTGTGACGCCCAAGGGCAAGAGCATCAAGGACATGCTGGGCGGCCAGTTCCTGCCGTGGATGAAGTTCAACGTAAGTGTGCCCGAAAAACAAAACCAGGGGGTGAAGGGGGCGGCAGAGGGAGCACCAAGCTAACCACCAACACAACGCGCAGGGCGACTACTGCACCCCGGACACGCCCGAGCAAATCTTCTACCACGACGTCGAGCCCGCGCAGCAGGCGGCCGCCATTTCCAAGCTCAAGCACACGAGCGCCGCCGTCTTCTCGTCGCCCGTCACGTACGAGCCGTGGCACGACATGCCGACCTTCTTCCTGTACTGCGACGCCGACGCCGCGCTGCCGCTGCCCGTCCAGGACCAATTCGTCTCGCTGCTCGGCGCCGGCGCCACCACGTTCCACTCCAAGGGCAGCCACTCGCCCTTTTTGAGCGTGCCGGAGGAGGTCGTTGAGGGCCTGGAGTTGGCGGTCAAGACGGGCCTGGAGAAGAAGTCGTCGTAAGGTGGTTGTCGTTGGTGTTGTTGTTGTGCTGGGAAGGGGATGTGATGTGATACCACCGGTCTGAAAGCGCGGAGTTGGCGGACCCCCAAAGTCCTTTCAAGCAAAGAAAAAAAATCGATGTTTGTTGAGTGACGCACGCATGCGTTGCTACTCTTCCTCTCTCGCTCCCTCTCCGTCTCTTGCCCTCTCTCCGTCTCTCGGCTCTTCCATCTTCTTTTCCTTGTTCACCAAACGCCGCACCAGCGGCCCCCCAACGCGCTTCGAGAACATCGATCCCTTCCAGGCCTCGCGCGCGTGCGTGCGTGCGTGCCCACGAGTCGCGGCAGACCCACCGGGGAACCCTTGCCGAACCAGCGTCTCCACTCGCTCGTGGTCCGTGAGCGGCGGCGCTCCGGGCCTTGCGCGTGGCGGGCCGAGCCCCCCGTTGGCCCATTCGCTCCCCTTTTTTCTTCCTCTCTCTTCTCGTTTGCCTT
Source organism: Phyllosticta citribraziliensis (assembly GCF_038025025.1). NCBI lineage: Eukaryota > Fungi > Ascomycota > Dothideomycetes > Botryosphaeriales > Phyllostictaceae > Phyllosticta > Phyllosticta citribraziliensis. Next base: position 348,692 of record NW_027117343.1, read on the forward strand.
CTTGGGCGTTTGGTCGGCTCACTTCTGGCTTCTTTTGCTGTGTGTCGCTGCTGCTGGACGTTCTGTGGAAAAGCGCAGAACGTTTTACGACGCCTTTGTCAATGTCGTTGGTGTTGGTGGTCTCGCGAGCTTTGAGGAGATTCTGCGCGCGTCGTGAGGGCGTCGGGGGCGCGTCGTGCGCACTGATCAATTGTGAAGACGACACATGCCGGGAAACCCAAACGAGAGAATTCGATGTGTTCCCTTTTGGGAAGCCATCGAGTGCTTCCTTGTGGCCGATCTTCTCGTCTTCTCTTCTCTCTACGCGAGGGGATCGTCCTTTGCTCCCCCTGTCTCTTCAGACTCAGAGATCGCTTCTCTTTTACTATTGCGTAGCTTTTTGATGCGGCGTCTCTGTTCATACATCCGCCGCTCCCCAAAGGCCATCCATCCCGCAGGAAGAACTGCGTAGTTCTCGCTAAGCGCTCATCCTCAAGCGCGGCAGGACAGAGCAGAGCAGCAAGCACGACAAACAACAGCACCAAGTTGCCGAAATCACACGGCGCAGCGTGACCCTCACACGCCATCCTCTGACGACAATCAGCCAACCAGCAAAAAGATTGCCGGCGAACAGAGGTTTCCGGTAGCGCGCAAGCGGCAACCGCAACCGCAACCGCGACAGCCGCACTTGACGGCCAGAAACGGGTCTACGCGCGCGCCTCTCGCCATCCCAAACGCCTGCGACTCGTGTGCCGAGTCGCTGGGGCTGCGGCGCGCCATGTGGGCGGCGTGTGGCGCGCGTGCTTGAGTCATGGGTGCGCGTCAAAGATGTTGGGTCTGGGTCTTGCAAGAGGTGTGCTTTGGCTGCCGTGGTCGATTCTGTGCGTCCGTCACTGTTGACGGCACTGGTGGCTTGAATCCAGAATGTCGTAGGCTCATTCGGTCTGAAGGGAGGGACCTTGAGCCCGTTTGTGGACGTGGAGAAGGAGCGGTTCAGCGCCAGAAATGGCGTGGACTAAGATCTAAGATTTCCTATCCTATGACGCTGTTCATCGAAGCACTGTTTGCGCCTGGATTCCGACCGAGAATCGCCATTGATGCCAGACTCGAAACCTCAAAAACTCCCAAATGCACCGAAAGCTTAATGACCCGTCAACGCCGATTATGCTGAGCAATAGGAAATTTTCTTGATTGACTGTCGGCAGTCCCAGATCATCCTCCTCGTTTTTGTACTCCATTGCCCTGGCCTGGCACGACGTCTGAATGGAAAGGTAGGGACTCGGCCTTGGACGTATCTTCGATCGCGGAACCACTTGGCGTGCCAGTGTTCCGAATCTTCTGCAGAGAAGTGACGGCGGACTGCTGCGTGTCTCTCCTGTGGCAGTCGAGCAGATTCAGTCGAGGTGTGCAGACTAGGCCGAGCTGGCTCCCCTGTGATTTCTCAATTGAAAGTTTAGTCCCTCTCCAACTGACACATCCTCCGTTTCGGACGGGTAGAATGAAGCAGTTGAACTGGCTCTTTGGCGTCTTTGTGCTTGACGCGGAGGCTCTTCAACAGGTTGTCCGAGGACTTTCCTCTTGCCGCTTGTGTCCTCTCTGGACGGCTCCTCCAACTTGTTCACAGCGCGGCATTTGGGACATCGCCAGCACTCATCCCGCAGGTAAAGCGTGTAATCCTGATCCTGGAATGAAATGGACGAGCCCACTTTGCACTCCTTGCAGGTCCGGAGCTGGTCTTTGTTGTTGGCGCCAAACTTGATGATGCTGTCGCGTAGACCCTCAATCTCGCCCAGAAGCCACTTGTAGTCTGGGTCTTTGATCAAGTGGGCCGGGCCTTTTGAGGCGTATGCGAAGAGAATTTTGAAGAGGGCCTGAGGAAACGAATCCTTTTCATCGTAAAGCATGTCTGTCCATGCCACAAAGAACGTCGGTTTGAGGCGGTCACGGGGCCCCTGGTTTCCTGCCCAAGATTCTCTGCCCACAGGATCGTCTGGAGGATCGCCAAAGTATGACCAAAACTCGCTAAATATCTCATCCAGCGAGTGTCGCACCAACCTGGCCATCTTCAATTTTTTGGCTAAGAAGTACATCACCGTGTGAGCTATGATGGCTTCCTCGTCTTCCAGGGAGCGGCCGAATGTTTCATTGATTAAGCTCCGGAGATACTCCTGGGGCTTGAAATCGGCCTCCGGCTGATAACAAAAGGCAAGCAACGCCTTTATGGAAGCTGGATTCGCGTGAACGAGGTTGAGTTGCAGCACAGCACCTGGATTTAGTTCCTAATTTCGTGTGAGAATAAATCCAAGGCTGCAAAAGGGATTGATGTTACCTGTGAGCAAACTCGCGCAAAAACTTTGGAATGCGCACTGATGATGCTCTTGTGAGCACGGAATTCGGTCCTCTGCGCTGACACGATGACATCCGTGGATTCCTGCAGGGTGAAGCCACTGTCGAGGAACCTCTTGAGCTCTTCTTGCTGCATCGTTGAACGTTGAACGTTGATCGTCGGAGAGGTTGAAGGTTGTAGCGGGAAGAGTGAAGGTTGAAGGTCGGAGGTCGGAGGTTGGAGGCGGAGCGTTGAAGAGTGAAGGTTGACAGTTGGGGTTTAAGGGTTGAGTGTTGAAGAGCGAAGCGGAAGGAGGCGAGGAGAGAGAGAGGGATGAAGACGTCGAGAGGTAATGAGGAGGAAAGAGTCGCCTTTTGGCAGTAGTCGTTTGACCGCCAAGCACTAGTCCACAGCAAGTCTAGCGCCCACGTGCGCAGGCGTCACCAAAGGAAGGCGATGTCTCGCGTCCGCCGCGTCTCTCGGTATGAGTCGCCTTGTTTCCGCTCTCGTGGCGGACCTGTGCTCTTTCAGAGAAGGCTAAGAGGACCGACGAACAGTGGAATGGGAAGGAAGGGGGGAAAAGTAGATGCACAGCGAAAGAGGGAAGGGAGGGAGTTGGGTCGAAAGTGAAAGAGGAAGAGGAAGATGAACGCGAAGCCTTCATTTCTTTGTGGGTTACCAGAGGTTAAATAGTCGGAGAGTCGCCAAGAAAATTTATTCGGAACATGACACCTTTCGCAGCGACACTGCGTACGCACATCTCACGCAAATATGTTGAGACCGGGTTCATACGGACCCGAACTGAAGACTAGTTGGGGACGAAAAACGACACGGCTATCAGCTCCTGTAACTCACGGATTAAGGTCTGATGTGAGTTGTTGAAACATAGAGACAAGTTGAGCTTATTCAATCTTGGGAATGGAACAAGAGCAGTGTTGGGAATCAAATCAATAGGGCCCACACGAAGCTCTCCTTCATGGCTACCCCGGTATATTTTGAGCGCCAGCTTCTAAAGCAAGACCAGTTCTCCCTTTACAAACGAAAGCAAAAGACTCCATGGGCCCCTCACTCGAAGCAACTCTAACAAACAAGAAAAAGGGAACCTCCTCCGTCACTTTCTGTGCGCCCGGAAAGTCCACCTCAATTTCTGTTGTAGTTGGTTTTGGAATTTGCGCATCAAGCCTCGGGAATCCTTTTTCGCTTCGATGCCCTTGGATCTTCAGCTGGTGACGCCTCTGATCTGGTCGGGCAAACAGTGGGGTTGTTCGAGTCATCCAGAGAATTACGGGTCGCGCATCGCGGACAGCACCAGGCAAAAGGGCGACTGTTGAGACCATCATTCGGCGAGATCAGCGACATGATACGGCACTTGCTGCATTGGCGATGCTGGCTCGTGAATGTTGCGATCTGCTCGAGAAGTTCGTCGCGGAAGTCGTCAATATCGTTGACCATGTCTTTGAACTCTCGAGATTTATTGAGGTGGGTGATGTGCTTCGCCGCATATCTTAGAGTAATCAGTCGAATACTCTGCCGCGCAGTCGTCTGGAAGATTTCCCTCGCCAATTTCGCGAAAAACGACGGCGAAAGGTTGTCGAAGTAGCTTTCGTCGCTCGCACAGGGCTTCGAATGATAGTCCTTCATTCCTTTGATGAAGTCCTTCTTTTTGTCCATCAGACCGCGGACTTGATACTTGTCCGCAATCGCGTACAGGCAAAAGCTGCTCCAGAGTGGCACGAATTTTTCTTCCAGTGTATTCTTGAGTTCGTGGCTCCATTGTGAGCACGCGCGGCCGAAGGAGTCGTCATCCAAGTAGCAATACGAAAGCAGAAGCCTGACGAGCTTCGGGTCGTCGTCCTCCATGTTCACGACGCCAGTTCGAGCCTCCTGGGAGGCGAGTTAACACACATAATTGTTTTTGGCTGGAGTCGACGCTACCTTGAAGCCCGACTCTGGCCTGCAAGCATTTGTGAAGAAATCCGAGCACCCCGCAAGTACGACTTTGTGAACGTAGAACGTGTGGTCCTGGCAGTGGATAGTAAGATCCGAGTGATCTTTGAGCTGGAAGCCAGACTCGTGGAATCGTTTGAAATGCGAGCGCGAGACTGAACAATGAGAGTTAAATTAGCTTTGCAAATAGAGGTGAGAGGCAGTACTTACGCGCCATGTTGTTGTAAACTGATTCACGTTAGGCGGACTCGAAAGCTGAACCCCGGCAAAGCTTCCTTGAGCCCGCGGGGAGAGATTTTGACTTCGCCGCCCGCAAGCAAGACTTCAAGGTGCAGACAGCCTTTGCGAGGTGGGGTGTCGTGGAGATGGCTGAGATTCGCGGCGATGGGGGGCTTTTATAGCTGCCGGCCAAGGCGTAATGTTTTGCAGCCTCTGCTTGGAGGAGACCTAGAGCACACGTCGCGACTTCCAGTTCCGGCGCGCGACGTCACTGGTGACTGGCTGAGGTCCGGTGACACCCGGACGGTCGGGCACTTCCATGTTTCTACGCGTCTTTGCGTGCCTCTCCCCATAAACAATACACCACCACGGTTCCGGCCATGCTCAGTGTCGCGCCGCCGTCCAAAAGACAATCTGTATGGGCAGGAAACGGAGACCAAACTGGAGCACGTCAAAGCAAGCCCGCAATGTTTGTCAGAAAGAAAAGCTGCGGCAGCCCGTCAAGACAGCGACAGACAAACCATCCCATCAGAAGGCGCTGAACTGGTGGTCACCAACTGAACCAAGCCGACTCGACGTCATCTCCACGTGATGGCCTTGACGGCAGAGGAACGGGAGCGCAACACCTCGGCCTCACGCCATCAAAACAGCAGAGCCCCCAGCTCACACGGCGCAGAGCAGATGTCCCGTCCGCTACTTCAAGCACCGAGTGCGGAGCCGAGTCCCACATCACAAGTCAAAAGCGCCCCCACCGCAGCTTACACAGCAGTCCCCAAACCCATATCTCGAACCACGCCTCGCAAGCATTGCCGGTTCGAGCGTCAGGCTGCAACCTGCGGACCTCCGAGCCAACGGGCACTACTCCAGATCCAGTAATTGTGGCACTGCTTCTTCTTTGAACATCCCAATTTGCACGCTGTGGGTTCGTCGATGTTGCTAGTCTTTTGCGAAAAATGGCGGAGTTCTTGCAAAGAATTTGCTCGCTTGCGGCTGGCTGGTGGCGCGGTTTGGACAGAACAGGACGTGCCGCTTTGAGGTAGGTGAGTTTCCGAGGAACTGAGAGATGCGTTGCTCGGAACATATGAACGGATGAGTGAGCAGGTGGGTTTATAGAGAAGCGGTTTGCGGGTATGTTGTCTCTAGCATTTTTTCTCTATCGATGGTCAATCCGATTCAGTCGATTCTCTCTCCAACAATATGCATTTCACAAACGCCATTTCCTTTCTTCTCATCACAGCGCTCTGCCGAGCGTCTCCCAACCGACATCGCTACCTTTCTCCCCGTCAACTCGAGACACAGCCTCCCACCGCTGTCACCAATTCCTCATACGCGCCACCCCTCTACCAAAGCACCGTGTCCAAAACCTAGTCCCCAACGAAGAAGACGACACCAAGTACTACCTGGGCTACCGCGCAGCAGACTTCGCGCGGCCGTACGCCAAGTATTGGGATCCGAATGTGCAGCCCATAAGCAGCGAGGTTCAGAAGGGACTGAGTTCCAGTCCGTGGGCGAAGCCGCTTGGTAAGCTTGACCAGATGAGCTGATATGTCTTTGTTTTGCGTGTGGTTTGGCGTTGGCTGATTGGCGCCACCAGCTTTCTCGCCACAAGAAGCCGGTCGCCTGCTCATGCAGCCCGGGTATCTGCAGATGGAAAACGGGTGGACGGTAGGAGGTGACGGGTCACTGATGATAGCTGTGCGCACCGATATCCCGTCGAGTGAGTTCGTCCTAAAGCACCACCGCATCACGCACTTCTCCTTCTTCCTGCTCTTCCCCGTCCTCCAGCTTCCCCAAAAACAACAACAACACTGACACACCGCCCGCGCAGTCTCGGGCGAAATGTTCGACTGGTGGTTCGGCTGGCACCAGGTCGACTCGGCGCGGTACAAGCTGTTGAACCCCGTAGCGCACCAATACGCGTGGCACTTCCCGGAGCAACTGGAGTGGGCCAACACGTCGTCGTACGCGCAGCGCTACATTGGCACATTCTCGCAGATTGACGAGTACATCGGGCAGGACGCCAACAAAATCACCATTGCCTTTGTCGATCCCAAGGAGCTGGGGTTTGACAGGGAGCGATTTGAGGAGCGCGGCGTCGAGACGGTTGTTGTGGCGCAGATTATCTTTGGTAGGTCTGGTCTGGTTTTCTTTCAGTATGTTATTTTGAGAGTCGCGGCCGTGATGGGGTTGAGGCGGATGCGTTTGACGAGGAAGTGTCCGCGCTAACGTCCCGCGTCGACGGACTGACCGACGGCAGGCCACACCAACTCGACTGATCAGGGCTCCGGCCAGTACCTAGTCCACCAAGTCCGCCGCCTGGACGACGGATCCCGCGAGCTGCGGTCGCGCTTCTTCCTCAAAATCACCTCGGCGCAAATAGCGCACGACCTGCTTGTGCATTGCAACATTGAGATGCAGCGTAAGTTTCTCGTCCCGGTCTGCCGCCGTGATCGTCGGGGCTAACTCATTTTTGTGCAGACTTGAATTGCTTCCTGCCCGACTTGTTCAGCGAGTTTAAGGATAGGCTTTGAGGGCGTGGTGGATGCTGGATTGTGCCGAGGTGTTGGTCGTCTTCGTCTTTTTCAGTGTATTGCTGTCTTGTGTGATTGACACGTCGGTGTGCATGTTGGCCTTGGACGTGAGGCTTGCTACCGTGGCGCGCGAAGGTTACAGAGATTCCCTATCTCCGGCTCTACAGTGGGTGTGAGAGTTTCCAGTTCTGCCGTGTCGCATCCTTCCGGGCATGACGTGCATTTTGCAAATTGGCTGTATTGTTGACTATCCACCAGCCAGCCCTCTTTTCGCCGAACGTGTGAAATCGTGATATGGATGAGAAAGAGGGGGACTTATGGATTCTGGATCTCAACAAGGAACCAAAAGACAGCTCGCACCTTACGGGACGTCAGGTTCGTTCATTTATGCCGTTGGAAGCGGGAGAGCGGAACCATGTGAATCCCCCGCAACAAAGCAGATGCACCATTACTAAACAAAGCAGGCCGCGCCCTATATAAACGCAATCCATGACTTATGAGCTTTTTTTCAGTGTGAGATAAAAGAAGGAAAAGAGGACAAGAAAAAAAAGGAGAAATATTGTCGAACCGCGAATATGGTCGCATCCACCAATGGCATCGACGACATCATTGTCCGCACACCAACAGACCTGGCAGTCGAATGGCTGCGCGCCAAAACTGGAAACAGCACAATAGAATCCTTCACGTACACGCGCATCGGCACCGGCCAAGTCAGCGACTGCTACCGCGTTTTCTTCACCCTCACCGACGCCCCTGAGCCGCCGCACCAACAGCAAAACAACCACCAACCACCGACGACTGCGATTCTCAAAGTGGCATCCGCATCCGCAACATCGCGCCGCGCCAGCACCTTACTGTCGCTGTACGAGCGCGAAGTCCTCTTCTACAACGAACTCGCGCCCGCAATCGCCATAAGCGACGCGTCGCCCCTGGCGCACTGCTACCACTCATCATTCCACGCCGACGACGGCTCGTTCTGCCTGCTACTAGGCGACGCAGGAGCGGATGCGGTCGTCGGGGACGACATCGCGGGCGCGACTCTCGCGCAGGCGCGCGCGGCCATGGCGGGGCTGGGGCGGCTGCACCGGGTCGGACAGGACGAGCGGCGCAAGGCCGAGTGGGCGGGCAAGAGCTGGTTTAGACGCGCGCGCCAGATCGAGCAGACACAGTTGCAGGCGCTGTACGGCGGGTTTGTGGAGCGGTTTGGCGAGCGCGTGGGGTCGAGGGAGAGAGAGGTGTGCGAGCGGCTGGTCGAGGTGTTTGATGTGGTTGATGCGGAAGAGAGGGGAGAGAGCGTGGTGCAGGGGCTTGTGCATGGCGATTATCGGTTGGATAATATGCTTTTTGCGGCCGAGAAGGGGGGTGTTGGGGAACCGGATAGGGGCGACGGCGAGACGAACGGCCTACCCCTGACTGTGGTCGATTGGCAGACTGTCTCCTGGGGCCCGGCCATGGCGGATGTCGCGTACTTCCTCGGCACCGCGCTGACAGTGGACATGCGCCGCCAACATGGCGAAGAGCTGTTGCAGACGTACTTTGACGCGCTGGGTCCAGAGGCAGTATTATCGCTGGAGCAGTGCCGCAAAGGCGTCCGCCGCCAGGCCTTCTACGGCATCGTCATGTCCATCGTGTCGCCAATGCTCGTTGGGCGAACGGAGCGCGGCGATGCGCTGTTCCTCGGGATACTGTCGCGCCACTGCGAACACGTCCTCGATCTAGGAGCGCTCGACACACTGCCTCAACCACAAGCTGTTCCTGTGCCGCTGGCTCCAGAACCGCAGGACGAACAGCGCCATGAGACGCGACAAGAAGAATACTGGCAGGAGAGCTGGTATTTTGACTTCATCGACGAGGCGCAGGGTTTGGGTGGTTACATTCGCATCGGCGTGGACGCCAACAGGGGCAAGACGTGGTATACCGCCATGCTGTGTGGGCCAGGTAGGCCGACAATAGCTCTTGTCAACTTTGAGGCTCCGGTTCCAACTGGAGAGGATCTTGCCATCAAGACGCCGGCGTTTGAAGCTCGCCATACGGTGGTGGAGCCACTTCGACAGTTCTCAATCTCGTTGAGCGGCACGGCGCGAGCGTATGAAGACCCTGCCGTGCTGCTGCGCGAAGAAGGGAGCCGGGGAAAGGAGCAAGAGCAGGAAGCAGGAGAGCCGGTACATATTCGGCTGAATCTGACATGGCATACGGAGGGCGTGCCGTATCAATACCGATTGACGACGCGCTACGAGATCCCCTGCAGCGTATCAGGGGACGTCTCAATACTCGCCTCCTCTACATCAAGTTCGCCAGCTACCACACAAATCTCCAATGTCCCCGGCCAACGCGACCACTCCTGGGGCTCGCGCGACTGGTGGACGCCACGCTGGGTGTGGAATGCCGCGCATCTGGTCGACGGGACGCACATGCACGGCCTGGATCTACTTCTTCCGCCGGGTGGCATGAGGTTGTACGTTGGTTACATTCAGCAGCAGCAATCTTCCTCCGGCGACAATGATCCAGCAAACGCCGGAGGTGGGAAGATACGTGAGCTTTCCAAGCACTCCGTGAGCGCCACGTTGTTCGACGCACGCGACGAGCTACCCGTGACAGCGGACATCGAGCTTGAGACTGAGCGAGAGCAAGGGCAACTGTCCAACGCTGAAACTGCCGCCCTCACCCTGCATTTCGAGGCGAAAGGACATGGACCGTTGAGACTGGTGGATCCCGCTTCGGCCGGTGATATTGACGGTGGAAATGATGCGGCAAACGGCGACGGAAATCCGAAAGCGCGTGTGGCGCTTTTCCCACGGGCTTGGGGTACTGTGACTACAGGCGATGGACGACGCGGCGTTGCGTGGATGGAGTGGAACCGGGGTTCAGGAGGCGAGGCGACAGGGGCGGCATGAGAATCCCAGGAGACGGGTTGCATCCGAGGCGGAGTTGGATGCGCCGTCTGAGGTCGTAGCGCAACTGTGGAAGTGAAAGAATGCTCTGAGCACAGAAGTGGCGTCAAACAACAGCTCCCAAAGCGCCGCCGCAGTGTTACTAGACTCCAGCTGGGAGATTCCGGAACATCCCAGAAAGGCAGACGAGTAGATTTCAAGAATGAGCAAAGACCTAGCCCTGAGAGCTAGAACAGCGTTGCCTTTTACGATGATTCCCCTCCTCTTCCTCTTCCTCTTCCGATTCAGATTCAGATTCCGGGTCCTCCGACTCCGACTCGTCAGCCATCGACTTGCTCCACTCATCCACACAGTATTCATTCTCACTGGTGAATTTCGGACACGTCACGACCATCACACCTTTCCAAAAATCTCCCTCCCACGCCTGATCATTTTCTCTTCTGCAGCGCGGACAACAACGTTTCTGGATCTCGAAGTGCGTCGAAAACCTTGCGAAGCCATCCCAGAAGCCGTCGATCACGTCCATATGCGACCAAAAATGCGACGACTTCAACAACTCATGAAGGTAAGTCTTAGTGAAAAAATATATCAGGTTGCGAAGAGCCGTGGCCGAATCAGGAGTCGTCTCGAAGACGTATTTGGCGAGGATTGGGAGACCGACTTTTCGGCGAGGGTATCTTTTGGGGTCTTTCTTGTCCAGCTCAAACCACGCCGTCAAAGTGCTCTCGAAGCGTTCTGCGGCGTGTTTCTGCACGACGGGTGCTTGGTATTTGTCCCCCAGTGCGTACAATTCGGCGAAGCAATGTAGCTCTGCTTCGTACTCAGGAAGATCAGAATGGTGGGCTTTCATGAACTTCTCGCAGGCCATATTGTTTGAGTACAGAGTTTCGAGCATGAGCATAACCATGAAGGCGTGACCATCAAGGTTGATGCGCCTCCTAACAGATTCTCAGCACTGAGATCCTCAAGGATTCGGGGATTACCTGCCACAAACGGCGAATCGGGCTTGCAGGCGTTGGCAAAGAAGTCGGATTGCAGACAGACAATCATTTTGTGGACATAGAACTCGACATGCTCGACTTCTTTGGCATCTTCGTCCGTGTGCTTAAATTTACACCGGATGGTGAGATCACTGTACCGCTCCTCTTTGAAGCGGCTTTTTGAGAACTCGTGCAGACCACGTGAGAGTTTTGGGTCGACTGAAACAGAAGCGTTTCCACAGCATGATTTGGGACGTGATGGAGTTACCAGGCCTTTCGTCCGTGTCCCGTGCAACCCATCGTGGAGGCATCGCTGGTGACAGTCAAGTATGACTTGCTCAAGGGTTTGGAGGAAAGCGAGAGTTTGAAGACAATAGGGCGCCACCTGGAATTGGTGCTGTGACGGGTGATGATGCGCAAACAATGGAGTAAAAGAGGCGATAAAAAGATGCTGAAAAGAATGACTGCAAGGCGCGCGTCGGCGCTAATCCGAAATTGCGACCACTCCCCGCCGTGTGCAACCACCAGCCACCTCTGGTGACCGGGTCGACAAAGTCGTGCCACACAAAATTTTGGATGTCCACACAATGAAGATTGAGTATCTCGGATTGCCATTCCGTATGAATACTTGAATCCTCTTTGGTCACAGCCACTAGGTATCTTGGAAGACAAATTGAATACTTCCCATTAACTACTGCCTATCATCTCTCTTTTGTTTTGTGTCGAAGCATCACTCTTTGCGCCGACACAGCCGCAGCAAGACGAAGTTGAAGAAATACAAGCAAACTTGTTCAGGTGGATACGCGCCAAGGTCGATGAACTGAAGTTTGTTCGACGCGAGGTCAGCCCACTGGAACATGTTCATATGTCGTGCCCGTCCGCATCACTCGGACCGCGCCGCCTCTTGCGAGGATTCCCGTCTTGCATTTGAGCTGTTCCATTGGCCGGCTTCGCGCCCTCTTCGTCTGGACAGACCCACCTGTCGACCGGGGAGCTTCTCTGACAAAAGTCCATGGGACAATGCATGAGCATTTCGCCATCGACAAATTTCCCAGTGTGTTGGATCGGCGTGGTCTCTCCGCACTCTGGACACGTCCGACGGCAACGCAAGAGAAAAGTGAGCCAGTTCGCGTAGCCGCTCCAGAAACCATCGACGTGTTTCATTTCTGACTGGAATCGCGGAGACGCCATGAGGGTGGATAGGTTTGCGTTGGTTTGACTGAAGACGATGTTGCGGAGTCTGATTCGGGAGTGGTTTCGAAGACTCTTTTGATGACTTCGATGAAGCAGCTTATGGAGATACCATCTTCTTCATGGCCAATGACCGGGTCTACGTCTTCAAAGATTTGATGGAAGTCTTTTGCCGCGTGGGTCTTGACGTTCTTGGCCTGGTATTTGTCCGCAATGGCGTACAGCTCGACATCGCAGAGTATCATGGCTTCTTGCTCAGGCAAACCCGGGAAAAGCTTGTCCTCGCATTCTACGTATTCCAAGCGCTCGCAGTACATTAAGTCCAGAAAATATCGGATGACGTACGGATTGTCGTCGAGATTGACAATGCCTGTCTTTGCTTCCTAGTAAAACACTTTAGCGATAGCCCGTTGGAACCCCACTCAAGCTCAACCCACCATGAAAGGAGAATCTGGCTTGCACATGTTGGCAAAGAACTCTGATTGCAGGCAAACAATCATCTTATGTACGTGGTACTCTTTGTACTCGCCGGAAACTTCATCTTTACAGCGGATTGTAAGATCACTGTACAATCTTGATGAATATAACTCTCTCGAGGAGTTGCAGAGGCCAGTTGTAAGATCTACAGCGCGTTAGAAAAGCATTGGTCCGTGAGGGTAGTTGAAACCTTTTTTCTCGCTCCACTCCATGATCTTCGGCGTTTGCGGAGGCGGTGCGTTCAAGGTAGAATGAGGAATGAAAAGAAGTCGTTGACAGTTGATTCTCTGTCTGTGTAAGCAAGAGAGCCGTCCGACCGAGGGCGCGCAGGCAGGAGGCAAGAAGTATCTAGAAGTACTGCGTGATTGCTAAATTTGGTTTTGTAGTTCAACGCGTAGCGCGTCCGCGCTAAACTAAATTGGTCACCTTACTTTGAGTATGACTCCGACAAAAGCATCTTCGTTCCCACGGTGCAATGCAATCAATTGAAGCTGTGGCGCAAAAAGGTCGATTGACGAGTCTCCATGCGGCTGGATATGGCGAAGTCGTCGTGGCAAGCAGCCGACTGCGCTGGTATTTTAAACTGCACGGCTCTTTGCGCTGACTTCAGCAGACTGGCGACTACAGACCAGATATGATTCCAACGCGCCAAAACTCCTGTCTTTGATCGTCCTGGAATCCCAAGCTCTGGTTCGAAGGCCCTCTCTCCTCTCTCAACCCAAGCAATCGATCGCCTTTTACGCCTATCCCAGGAAAGCGCAACGAAAATGACGACGCAAGCAAAGCCGGCCTGCATCGAGTCCGCGGCAATCTAGTCGCCATCATCGCTTGAAAGGTGCTGTCTCTTGCAAGACACGACATAGCAAGTCGACCCAAGCACCTCATCAATGTCCGCTGCTTAAGCAGGTTTGTTCCAGTCATCGAGCGAGCTGAACTCCTTGCAGCTGTCAACCAGACACAACATGCCCAAGACGCCCTCCTTAAACATTATGTCGTCGGACCCGTTGGTGGCAGGCTGCTCACATTCCGGGCAAGCGCGCTTTCTCTTGATGCAAAAGCTGAGGTAGCGCGCGTAGCTGCTCTAGAAGCCATCGACGCCGTTGATTTCCGCGTGGAACTGCGCCGTGTCCATTAAGAGCTTGAAGTGCTTCTTCATGTAGCAGTAGATGAGGTTGCGAAGGGTCTGTTCAGAGTCAGGCATTGTTGTGAAAACGGTGTTGGCGACGTGAACAAAACTTGCAATGCTGATAGCCCCAGGTCGATTTGATTTCAGTTTAACGCTGGCCGCCTCTAAACGCATGGTGACGGCTCCGGCCAAATGGACTTTTACATGCATTGCCTGATATTTGTCCGCAAGCAAATACACCATGGCGTAGCAAACAACTGCTGCTTCTTCGCTTGGGACGTAGGGAGAGAAATGTTGGAGCTCTATAGGGAGAACAGTTTTCACATAACGCGTGTAGAACAACATTAGCAAAAGTGAAATAAGAAACGCATTGTCATTAAGTATAATAACACCAGTCCTCGCTTCCTAGCCAAAGTCAGCAACTCTGTTAGAGACGGAGCGGTGCTAGACAAACTACAAAAGGGGAGTCAGGCTTGTAAGCATTGGTGAAGAACTCCAACTGCAGACAGACGACTAATTTATAGACGTAGAATTCTTTTACTTCGCTAGAGGAATGGTCTTTGCAACGGATTGTAAGGTCACTGTATAATTGTAACTGAAATCCATCTTGTAAGATTTCCTAGAGGCTTTGGTAGAAATCTTGGGGACGTTAGTATTGATCAGTCCTGCTAGGAATGGCACAAACTAGGGCCAATTTGCCGTTCCATGCTGGCTGTGACAACAGGTCCCCCAAGATATTGCTGTAAAAGCAAAGATGCAAGACTAATACGCGTGAGTTTGCGAGTTGGCTGTTGAAGACACTGTAGAGGCAGCTGACAGTGAAGTGCAAGCTTCTAAGTAACTAAGAAGGCACCATGGAAGCTGCTGCCCTTTTATGCTGGCTTGAATTGCTGCGTTTGTATGAGTGTCAGCAGAGTTCAGAGGATGTCTGGGAAAGATGGAGCTTCCAACTGGGGGTGCGCTGTAAGTGCGCATGGATGCGCCCACACTAGACCCGAATGGGACCCTTGCTTCCATGACAGCAAATGACTAAAACAATGTTTCTCTGACTTTAACACTGATCAAAGACAATGATAGAAAACTACCATCTAAATGTGAAGTCCTAGATGATTCAACAGCCGGGAAATGGCAAGCAAGACGGAGACTTGGACCAACACAATCAAAACAAATGAAGATGTGAGATAAAGAGAGATGCTAAATGAATGTAACATTTTAAAAGCAAAGTAGTAAACAGTCATCAACATTTCGTTCATCATCAGACAGGCGCAGGGCCAACCACGCCTACAGCGCCTCGCCAACAAATGTCAACCAATGCTCATGCGCGCAATGGTAACATGATCATTAGCGCGCTCCTCCTCCTCAGCCTCATCCCTCACAATACTCTCGGCCCAATGCTTCAACGGGAAGGTCTCGCGGCAATTCATGCAACGGCCGAGCATCTCCCCACCGATGGTCTCAGGCTGCATCTCGCACAAAAACTCGACGCGGCAGTTGGTGCAGCGATACTTCTTGCCGACGTACGGCGCGCTGTACTCCATCAGCTCGCGCCAGAAGCCCGGCGTGCGGTCGGCCGTGTCCTTGAACGTGTCGTCCTCCATCAGCTCCTGGATGTGCTCGCGGCAGATGCTGAAGATGGAGCTGCGCAGCCACCGGTCCGACGCCGGGATCGGCTTGAGGATGCGCCACAGGATGAGCGGGAACCCGCGCCATGCGTTTTGGTGCCGTGCTTGCGCGATGAATTTGGCCCATGCCAGCTTTTTGAGCTCCATGACGCGGTACTTTTCGGCTAGCACGTAGATTTCGACGTGGAAGACGAGCTCTGCTGCGGTGTTAGGAGCGTGAGCTGTGACGGGGGCCTTGCATGACATTACCTTGGTATGGCGGCAGCTGGTCAAAGTGTGGGATGTCTTCGATCCTGTAATCGTATGTGTAGAAGAAATGTATCATAGCTGACCTAAACATCAGCAAAGCGCTCAACCACACGTTTACCCAAAGCTACACACCCGTGACATGGTCAAGATTGTCCTCCTCGCCGAGATCAATAACGGCAGGACAAACGCTCGCATCCTAAACTCGTTGGCACGCTGCTTGAGCAAGAGAAAAGGGACAAAGGCATACTTACCGCAGACGACGGCGCCTGTCTGCACGCGCTGGCGAAGTACCCGCTCTGCAAGCAGATGACTACGCGGTGGACGTGGAACTCGCGCCCCTGACAGCGCAGCGTCAGGTCGGTGTACAGGTTGTTTGTGAAGCCGTAGTCCAGGAAACTGGCGGTGTGTCAGCAAAAGCGTGCATACAGGCGCCATCAACAAAGAAAACACCAACGCATCAAGAGCGAGAGAGAGGCAGACGAATGACTCGAACCAAAACACAGCACACAAAAAGCTAAACGTACCCTCTGAGTCCGTTTTTGAACTCGGGGTTCATCTCCTGCGAGAAGCGGAGCGACTCGTCAAGCGACGGCACCGAGTTCCTAAAGGACGAGGCGCGCGAGTTTCTGCTCAGCGACATGATGATTGATTGGCGTCGTCGTCGTCAAGTCGTCGTCCCGGTCCCTCGTTTCAAACTTGGTCGGTGTGTGCGTCGGTCTGGAAAGGAAAGATCTGCCGACGGAAGCTGGACAGCGGGGAGACCAGACAGAGGCGATGAATGGCGACGCAGGCTGAAACGGGAAGGACGAGGCGCACAGCAGGAGACCCTGTATCAGGTGGTGTCTGGGGAAGCGCTTTTTTGATGAATTGATGACGACGGACGGGGTCCAGGAGTCGATAAAACGCTGTCTGTCTGTCTGTCGGTGTGCATGGCGTGCACGGCCGGCTAAACATAGGGGTGCGTGCCCGGGCGCTGCGCTGCTTTATCGATACATGACTGAGTTGGTTGGCACGGTGGAAAGAGTGGGGGCTGCTACGTTGCACCTCGGTCGGTGCTTTGGCGTTTGGTGGAGAGGTTGGCTGGCCATGATGCAAAGCAGCTGGTTGCGAGTTGGGCCGGAGCGTGTTGGGAGCCGTGTGGTGAGTTGTCGCGTTTGCTGCGATGGATAGATGCTAGAGTTGTGTACATAGGCGAGGTTGCGATGGAGGCAGGCAGCTGCTGTCTGCACTCATGTCAATCTCCACGGATGCCATGGAAATCATGTACAAGGTAGATCAGACGATCGACAAACTCACCTCTGTCAATCGGTTAACCGCTCAGTGACAAGGCCTTCGAATAGGTGAAGGATGGATGCATCCAGCTGCTGAAGAATAAGAGGCTGAGCTCCATAAATGGAAGCTGTCATCTCGTCTGAGCTCTCATCATCATTGCCTATCCAAATCGCAGAATGCACGGTATTTCCAACAGTCAAGTCTAGAAACAAAAGTACGTCGAAGCAAGACGTTGGCCGTGGACCACGGGGCGGAACATCAATAACGCAGACCCTTAGGTTCCTTTGTGTAACCTTAACCAGCAGGCAGCCCTTGAGCGCCTCAGTGCTCCAGTCAGCGGCGGCGGTGCCAGGCCGTCAGCCAGCAGCTCGGCCTCGGACATAAGCCTCTTGCGATCGCAGCCCACGCTCTCGGTCTTAAAGCTCACCAACCACAGCGACTCCACGGCCTCGGGGCCAGACTGGGGTGTGTAAAGACCGAGACAGCCAGCAGGCAGCAGAAAGAGTCATGTATTGGCACGTGGCGGGGCTGGGTGGCAGCCACGGACGACACGGTGAGAGTTTTTAAGAAGAGGGAGTGCTCCGCCATGATGACCGAGTGGCATCGACAGAGCACACAGCATACGCAACGAACGAACAGAGTTGACAGACTCATCACCTTTATTTCTCTTTCGACAAACGCAAAAAGATCTTAGTCCAAGTGTATCAAGACAGGACCCAAAAGGAAAAGAAAGAAAAAAACGCCATGCGAGCGATCCATCCATCGCTTCAACCCCCTAAAACGCCGCTGTATCCCTCTTTTTGAGAAGCGTGCCTCGCTCCCTCGCAACGGTGCAGTGCCATGCGCAGAACTACTACCACCAGCCAAAGAGAGACGCAAAAAAGGAAATGAATCGATCGACAACCTGAAAATGCTCAGGACGAGTCCCGTACGACCATGCAAACTCTAGACCGCATATGCGCCGATATGTGGACGATCAGGAAAATGAGATAATGGATACTTTGTACAACGTGCAGAGTCTAGCGCACGTAAACGGTGAGGGCCGAGAAACGGTACGGTCCATCTTGGGTCGGCGGCCACGAGGTACTGGACTGGCAAGTTTACCAAGTCTCCTGTTATTTTGTTAGAATGTGCAAAAGTATTCGGGACGGCTTCCACTTACAGCAATGTACTGGCCATCCTCCCTCTTCCTCTCCCAAAAGTCTTCAGCCTCTGCCTGGTTGAGGTTGCCCTTCTCCATGGCCACATCGACGAGAGCGCGATAGACTCCTTCGCCCATACCCTTGCTGCTACCGCAGACAAAGATACGACCATCCAGGGCGTTGATGACGAACCATACGACGTCCGCCTGCATCCGCACCTCATCCTGGACATATCTGGCCTCGCCGGCGCGCCGCGACTGCACGACCCGCTTGATATCGGCCTCGTGGGCACCCAATTCGCCGCGGTAGATTTCATCGAGCATGCTGTCACGAACGCCTTGGACAAGCCAAATCTTGTTGGCGCAGTTGGCGTTCTTGAGCCTGTTGAGGATGAAGCCACGGAAGGGCGCCATGCCAACGCCAGCACCGACGAGCATCATTGGGCCATCGCCACCGAATTGGCGCGAGAGAGGGTTCGCCATCAAGCCGCGGAACATGGGCACGGAAATATCAAGAGTCTTGGCTGGGTCCACAACTCCAGAGGTCTCGGCCTCGATGAACTTGTGCGCAAGACGCTCGAGGTAACCGGATCCAACACCTGTGCGCTTGGACTCGGAGCTGTGCCAGTCTTGATCCTCGTGGATGGTGACGGCCATTTCGATGAGGCGGCGACCACCGGGAAGACCAGGGCGCTCAGACGAAATGTGAGGGTCGTTGGACAACGAGTAGAAGCGAGGCATCAACTGAGGAAGAACGGAAAGCAGGCGGTCAAGAGGTGGCCTCGTCGACGGGAATGCATTAAGGAACTGGGGAACAGTGATGTGGCCACCGGTACGGAGGCTAAAAGAGGTCAGCAGCTGATTGTGATGTTTCAGTGGTGGGACTTACTCGCAGAATGCCGCCTGGCCCTGTGCAGAGGTCAGGTAAAGCAGAATCTTCTTTTCGGTCGGGTTCTCTGCGTATTCGGCCAACAAGCGAAGGAACTGCTTCGTTGGAGGGGTGCTTTGCAGATCAACACACCAGGTGAGGAGCTCGCGGCGAGTCGTTGTCAGCGACCTTTCAACCTCATCGCCCCAAATGGTGGGCCAGCGAATGGCCGTTGTCTTGAGGACGACTGGCTTGTCCCGCAAAAATTTCGGAACACCCAAGTGGTCAAAGACGTCATTGACTAGCTCATCTGCGTTAGGCGGGCAGATGCCAATCGCTCCACCAACCTTGAAGTCAGTGCCACCCTCTTCGGGGTAGTCGGTGACATCAATGTCAAAATGGTAAGTCCGCTTCTCAGCACCCGGCTTTGTGAGCTCTCGCGCGTGATGGACGGGGGCCGAGTGTACGTGGTAGGGCGGGTGAGGTTGGACAAAGGTAGGCGGGGCCTTGTCGACGCGGGAGGTGTGCTTCGACGCGGGCTCGTCGGCAGTCTCAAAGGTGGCGGTCACGGGAGGCAGAGGTTGGACTTGGTCCAACTCGGTGTTGAGGCTCAAGGTGCCAATCTTGAGGTTCAGGCTTCGGAATGCATCGTTGTCGGGAACAGTGAGGGGCGTAAAGTCGGTCGATGTGGCTTCGGGAATGGCCGACTGCACGAGACAGCAACCACCACCGCAGCAGTACTTTTCGATGAGCTTGGTGCCCGTCTCGCCGTCACCGAGCAGCTTTCGGATGCCATCGGCGTCTTCAGAGATGAGGGTCGTGGAAGCACGACGAGCGGAAGGGTCTTTCTTCGCGACGGGGGTGGTTTCCAAGGAAGCAGCATTCAGGCTGTTCAGCTTGTCAACAACCTCATCGACCTGGGCGTCTGACGTGGGCTCTGTGTTGGGAGTCGAGGGTGCTTCGGAGTCGCTAGAGTTTTCAGACCAGGCCAATGATTCGTGCGAGGAGCGCAGCGAGTTGTTGGACGACTTGGAAGGCGCGAGGGTGACGACTTTGGCGGTCTGCGGCTCGCGGGGCACAGGGTCGTCGGGATGCGAAGTAGCGGTGGTGGGGATGGAGTGGTTTTGGTGCAGCATGGCGACGGTAGCTGGAGCGAACCGGGTCGGGGTGCGAAGAGGCGCGAGGGCTGTTCAACGGCCATGTCAGTAATGGTGACGATTGGGAAAGGTTTCGGGCGATGGATGCGCGTCGGGCTCGGGGGCGCACGACGCGGTGGTGTGGTGGGTGTCGAGGGGTGCGGCTCACTTATCAGATCAAATTTCGTCAGAGGCTTCGAGAGGGCAATGCCGGCGCAAGAACCAAACAGAACAGCTCGGCGCGCCAGCAAACGAGACGCGGAGGACAACACGGTGGATGGGAGTGCGGGAGAGGAGGTGGTGGGGTGGGCGGTCTAGAAGTAGAGGCTGGAAGGAGAAGAGGTCGTCGACGAGGGTGGGTGGGAGTGGAAAGGATGGAAATGGGATGGACGGGAGCGCAGTGTTGAGTGGCGGTGATGGATTACGGTAGCAGCTGGAGCCCGAGGCTTGGCCACCAAACACTCTGCCGGTCTTCGGATCTGCTCTCGGCAAGCCCCCCCTGCTACACGCCCGTGTCGATGACTTCTTGACTGGCGGCACTCTCGACGGCTGTGGGCGCTCGCGTTTTGTCTTCCGGCGGGGTGAGGTCGGGAGCTTTTTTTCCTGCAATGCACCACTTCTGCCTCTCCAAAGCGTCTGTGGGCGATTGTTAAGCCCGCAGCTGTGGGCTGACGGCTGACGGTCACAAAGCAATCATCAATCACGCAATCATCACCTCTGGCAATGTAGCGACTCGGCGCCGTATTGTCGTGTTCGACGCAGGTACACGCCCGCGGTCCTTTGCCCTTCACACCTCTTGTCAGATTGATTGCGCCGCGTGTCATGGCCACAAACACTCAGCTCGAACTGACCATGCTCAATGCTGCGGCTCTCGCCGAGCACCATAGTCCCCCTTTTCCTAAACGAGGTTTTCATCAGATAACCTCCACGTCAATTTTCGCCCTCGCCTCGCAGCCCCCACTTGGCGCGCCCTGTCTGACTCGGCCTTCCTCCACATTTCCAGAACTCTGTCAATTCCCAAGGTTTGGCCCCGGAGCCGCGACCTTCCTTTGTGCGTTCCGTTCGTTCCAGTCTTGTGACAGTCGCCACCCTGGCTTATCTCAGGATCTAGCCGCCTTCATCAGATAGCAATTCCAGCTGCCCAACAAAGACCGGACTGCATCTCCCTCGACTTCCGCTCATCCCTCTTGCCGGCTTGGCAGTTGACACAGAGATTCCCCCACATTTCCTTGGCCACCTGCTGTTTTGACGGCTCTCGTCCGCGGCACAAACGACACTACTCATATGTCGCTCGCAGTCGCGTGCATGTCGGCGGCATGTTTCATTGGCCCTGCACTTTTCTGCCGTCTTCAGGCAATCTAACCAATTCCACCGACGCCACGGAGAAGCTCGGAATTCGAGCGGGCGACCAAGCTGGATATCGCGTCCCGATGTCGGCCCATTTCCGTGCCTCGGGATTGCGGGCGAGTGCGACAGCCAGCCTGAGCTGGTGACGGGATGCTCGTGTTCCTCACCACCCCTCTGACCTCAACTCGCAGAGCCATCGCCATCTCATCGTCTCCTGAGAATCGAAACCTACAACTTGTGTGGATTCCACTTGTCGATCCGCGCTGATCAACTCGGGAATCGTCGCCTTGCGGAGGCGGCCAGCATTGCGCGACTCCACGTCATCCTAGCTGATCTTCGCTTCGAGAAGACCTATTCGTTGCAGGTTCTGGCAGCATGTTGGGATTCATGCACACAAGTGGAAACCTGAGGCGGTGAGACTGGTCGCCAGCAGCATCCTTAAATTCCTGTCCGTTCCCGTTCTGTCTCACGGCCATGATGCAAAACCGCGTCAGTTACATCTTCTCCGAGCTTCTACCAAGGCCAAGGAAGAGTGTCTTTCCTTTTGTCCACCGACGCGCAGCTTCCATGGCACTTCGCAAGTGTTGTTTACCATCACCACGTCCGTGTCATGGATAGATTGGCCCTCTCTCATGTCTGTTTCCAATTTGCATGGGCATCGCGTGGGCGCTGCGTGTCGACGGTCGGGCGCTAGTCTGTATCCAGAAGGCGGGGTCACTCCCTTCGATTCCTCACCCTCATCGACTCCGGCTCGAGTCCTCAACAGTCATACTGTACAAGCCGCTAACCAATGAGGCAAACAACCGTCTGTCTCAACACGGCCTCGCGCGGCTGCATCGTCGCTAGACCTCGTCCATCTCCTGCTTACTCCTGTCTCCCTTCCTCACCACCCAACCTCGCACCCACTTCCAATTGACCCGCTTATCCTGCATATCGCCGTCTGAGCCCAACGCACCATGGCCCGTCAAATCAGAAACGATCCAGTGGCAAAACTCATGAACAACCTCACAAAGTCAGTCTGCGGATTCGGCCATGCTCGGCACTGCTTGTGAGGGCCCGTTGGACAAACTGACAAACATTAGATTCTACAAGTCGGGCGAGCACTCGGACATGACGCTCAAGTCCAAAGACGGCAAAGAACACAAGGTTCACCAGATAATTCTACGCGCTCAGTCAGGCTTCTTTGACCGTGCGTTTGATTCAAAATCCACCTGGAAGGTATCTAGCCTTGCTCGTCTTTCTCATCCCTTTCGCATCACGTGAAGTCTTCTATCCCTTCTTGAACATGATCGACGTCGGGAAGTTAGACTCTTGAGGATCATGTTAATGCTTTTGGGTCCGCAGGAATCGAAGGTAGGCGAAATGGAGCTCTTCAATGATGCCCCCGAGAATATCCAAGCCATGATCGACTGGATGTACACATTTTCGTACGAGTCCCCAGCACACTTGACGTCGCGGCAAGAACGCACCCTATTCCACGTCCAGATGTATGCAATGGGAGACATTTACGACGCGACTCCCCTCAAAGACCTGGCCGCCAGAAATTTCGACACCGACGTGGACCACCGCGCCGAGCTTTTCCCTGAAACTGTGCGCGCAGTATACGCAACCACGCCCCCGTCTGATCGAGGACTCAGAGACCGCGTACTGCGGGTATGCGCAGCCAACGTTGCCGAGCTCCTTGGAAGCAACAGCAACAGCGGCAGCAACACCAACAACAATGCCAACACCTCCGCATCCATCTCAACCGAATCGACCATCAGGAAGCACAACTTCCGAGGCAGAGGGAGAAAGTACACGGCAAGAACCCCGCAAAGCGTCAAAAGCGCCACCGAGCCCGCCGCCCCCGTGTCGATCCCCTCCAAGGCCGAATTCTCCATCATGATGGACGAGCTGGGCGTCTTCGGCCGCGAACTCACCACCTTCATCGCCTTTAGCTCGCCCGCGTGGCCGTCGTCCTCGGACGCAGCCCTCGGCGGCTCCATCCTCGTGCAGCGCTACCGCTGCGGCGTCTGCCGCAAACTGTGCGGCATGGAGCTGCCGGCGACGACGGGCGGCGCAGCCGACAACGACCAGCTCATCTCCTGCATGTACTGCCAGGCGGGCTTCAGCCCCAACAATTGGCGTAGCCGCCGTGCGGGACCCGGCGAGGGCCCGGATGAGCCGCTCGATGACCACATGGCTGGCTCGTCGCTTCTTGATGATAGCGCTGCTGTCCGGGCGCCGCCACTGGAGCGCGCTGATGTCGGGAGTACCGCTGGTGAGAACGGGAGCTTTGGCGGGTGGCGAGTTGGGTCGTCGCCGGCGCCTGCAATCTGGTGAGTGGAGGCTGAAGATCTTGTACATACACTGTATCTGTGCTGAAACTTTCGCGAGCTCGATCAACATTCTGTGATAGGGAACGATATTGGAGTTCTGGAGAAATCAGTCTCGGGGAAGGTATGCAGTATATAGTCTTTAATTTTGGGATCGTATTTCACGTACGACCATAGCACGTGGAGAACTCGGAACCCCGTCCGCTCTTCCATAGATAAGCCACGTTGTGGCCGATTAGTAGTTGCGTGGGTGACCAGCAGCGAATCCCGGCTGTCGTACGTTTTGTCTTTTTTTGCTTCAACTTGACAGCCAGAAGAAAGCAACACTTTGAACGCTTCTTGTGCGTTGGTAGGAGGGAGACGTTTTGCCTAGTATTGTTCAAGTGACTATTTGAGTTTAGCGTTGGCGCGGTGCGCGTCTTCCCGCCCTTCTTCCCTGCGCGTCGTTTGGCAACGGAGCTCCGCCTCTCTCCATTTTGATTGAATCGAGCTGCGTTCCCACGTGCACTTCCGGCTCTTTACATGCGTGCTCCCATCTTGTTTTCTCAACGTTGCTCTCGCTCTCTCTATCTCCAATTCTGTGGGTTGGCTCGGGAAACGCCGACAGCTCCCGCAGCGAGTTTTCGTCTGCTCGGAAGCTTGCGCGTCCACGCCTGGCGGCTTCTCCCATGCTCTGAACGCGAAGGCGTATGATTCCGACAAGTATTCGACACGATGACCGAGATAGTGCCAGGATCATCATTGAAAGGACCCGGTTCGGAATATGACATGGAATGGATTAAGAGAGTCGGTAAGTCTACCCTTCCAAAAAGCCCAGTCGAGCTCTGCTAACGCCAACCAGACTTCGCGAAGAGCCTTTGTGGTTTCGCAAAGGACGGCTTCCAGGCGAAGCTATACAGTGATCTCACGATCCGCTGCCAGGACAAGGAGTTCTACGTCCACAAGATGGTGCTTTGCTGCCAGTCGGAGTTCTTCGCCAACGCCTGCAAGCCGGACTCGCCGTTCGTGGTAAGCAGAACCCACCACCGTTTGCATTTTCTTCCATTTCTGAAAATAAGAGCTAGGAAGCGAGAACGGGCATCATCACTCTCGACGAAGACGACCCGTTCATAGTCCAGCTGATGCTGGACTCGTTCTACGCCGACGGGTACGACTTCCAAGACCAGGCAGAGCAGCGCTTCCAGCCTCTGCCGCAGGTAGAGGCCATGGCGCTCTCTGACGTCTTGCTGTACGCCATGGCCGAGAAGTATCGCGCGCACCACGTCAAAAGCCACGCCGTGAACAATTTTCGCATGTGCCTGGATCGCGAGAAATTGCCCCCGATCAAAGAGGACGACCGCAAGCCTCTGAGTGTGGCGAGCATCGTACGCCTCGCTACCAAGATTTTCGAGACGACGCCCGATTCGGATCGCCGACTCCGCAACCTCATGTACCTCTACGTCAAAAACAACTTCTCCCGCCTCATGAATCGGTCGCGCTTTGAGGCCGACATGGACAAGGTCGAAGGCTTCTGGAGAGGCTACGCGCGCTTCCTTGCCTTTTTCCTGGAGCTGGACCGCGTGTGTCCGAAATGCTCGTTGAAGGTTGGGACGTCGTTCGAGGGGAGGTTCCAAGATGGCTTCATGCTCATGCAGTGTTTTTACTGCCAGGCACGTCTTCCAGTCGACGAGTGGGAGCAGCCCGTTGACGATGAGAGCGAGGGGGATGAAGGTAACCCTCGCAAGAGGCGGCGGAGTTTGAGCGATGCAGGTCAACTCCCGCCGTGGACCTCTTCGCCTGAAGATGACACAGACCTCTGAGCATGCTCTTGCTGCGCAATCTTCCTCTCCTCAACCGACGGCTACCAAGGACACTGTCAACACGCGCTGACTTGCTTTACCCCTGAAAACCTTTTCTCTTCGTTCCTCTTCGTCTACCGATCTCCGTCTTCCTCGAACAATCATTCCACTCTGGACCGGACTTTGGCGCCAGCACCTTTGGGCTTGCTCTCTGCAAGCTCTGGCGCGCATCAACCTCGCCTTCCATCCTCCAAGAGGCGGCACGAGTCGAGCAGCGATGGCGACTGGGGTGTCATGGACCCGAAATAGTCCGGCTTTTCCTCCATTTCGTTGCGCTTCCCTGCGGATACGCGTATAAAAGCGAGCGACTGTCTAGATTGAGAGCAAGAGTTTGAATCACAGCACAGAGTCCAGCAAAATCGGCTTTTGGAGGGTTGGCGCATTGGTCAACCAGGACGCACTGGCATATTCAAAGCCGGCGAGGTAGAGACGCTCGCAGAGGGCAAAGTTAGATGGACGACCCGCCTAAGTCCAAGTGTTGACGTATCTTCGTTCGAGGCTTGACATCAATCATGTTGTAGATTGGGTGCGTGGTGAGTGGTGGTCGCTGGGTTTACTGAAGTCGACGCACGGTATCTGCTTTTTGCAGTGGCAGCGAGGAACGGCTGCTTTTCAATCACTCCGCCAGATCCCGCTGCTGGTTTGCTCCTCGAATCTCTGCAACCCTCTTCGTCTACCGAAGTTTGTCTGCCTTCAACAACCATACCCGGAGGACCGGACGTTCGCGCCCAGTACTTGTGAGCTTGCTCTCTGAAAAGCTCCGACGCATCGACTTCGCTTTCCACCTCCCTTTCCACTGACACACGCTTCTCAAACAATCGCATTCTATTCCTTGCGTTTCTCAAGACAAAGACCTCTTCACAGTTCGTGTCTCCGCATGACTTCACCGGCCTGACAAACGAAATCAACCGCTGCAACTGCAACTCCGAGAAATGGCCAGGGAGCCACAGCTGCGAATTCCGACTGTTGTAAAAGCAGCTCCCTGCCGCGCGCCAAAGCGTAGTGCCCGTTAAGGTTTTAGGTTAAGCACGGGTACAGTGCGCGTCTAACCCGCGGCGGCGCGCCCCACCTCTTCATGTCCTGAGCTGCACGATCACCGGGGCTCAGGCTACGCACCATTGATTTGCCGTTCTGCTCAAATTTTCCTTCGCGTGTGTCTTCGCTCGTCACGCTTCCTCCTCTCCCAACCCGATCTTTGTTTTGTCCTGTTGCTAAAGCTTGCGCGCCAACACAGCCGCTCTAGTCTTTTGGAAAGCATCGGCACTGCATCGACTTTGCTCCTCACGTTCCCTGCTTCTTCTTTCCTCTGTCGACGCGTCGACTGTTTCTCTCTCACACATTCTCTTTGCCAAAGTTGAAAGAGATCACGACCTCGAGCCGCAACTCCGCATCAAATCACAGGCCAAACAAACGGACGTGCCGGAATCGTCCACCAGGACCGCAACTCTGCACGTTGGCCAGCACACATCATTCCAATCGCGTCGACGGTCCCCCATCTGGGGCCCCAACTCCGCGTGACGTCATTGGTCAAACACACGGAGGTGCCGGAATCGTCCCCCACGACCGCAACTCTGGACATTGACCGGAGAAACACAGCACTCGACATTCCAACCGCCTTGGCGGTTTCCCATCTCAATTTTTGACTCAGAGAATTCAGAATTTGTCTCTCTAGAGGTTTGTGTCAGTCTATTCCCCGAAAACATCACGCGCCGGCGCCCACGGTTGTGTCCCCGTACTGGTGAAATAGGCTGATTGACGCGTTTGCCAGAGGTCGTCTCTGTTGCTACCCCACAGAAATAGGCCAGAGAGCACAATCCAATCATGGATTATGACCAGAAAAAACTCTGTACGTCTCCCTCTGATGACACGGGCAAAAGCACTGACGCGTTGAAGGCTTGGTAGAAGGTCTGGAAGACTTCGCAAGTGGCAATTTCCAGTCAAAGGACTACACCGATCTCACCATCCGCTGCCAAGACAAAGAATTCTACGTCCATAAACTGGTAGTTTGCCTATTTTCCGCCTTCTTCGCCAAAGCTTGCAAACCCGATTCTCCATTCAAGGTGAGCCTGGAGATTAATGCGGAGTCGACGGGATCTGCTTACATTGCAGCTTCGCAGGAAGCGAGGACTGGCATCATTGAGCTCCACGAAGACGACCCGGCAGATGTGAAACTCTTGCTCGACTCTTTCTATTCCTCCTGGTATGGTGAGCATCAGCACTGGGCCGGGAAAGTCTATCCTGACTTGCCTCTATTCGAAGCATCGCGACTGTGTGATGCCCGCTTGTACGCGATTGCCGAAAAATACCAAGCCCCTTGCGCAAAGTTGCATGCCGCAGACATCTTCAGAAGGGAACTAGATAACAAGCATGGTTACATGACGGTCAGCGCCAGTGGCTTTGTCAAACTCGCAAAGAGGGTGTTCGAGTCGACGCCCGACTCGGACAGAGTCTTCCGTAACCTCGTCTTCCGCTACGCCAACAGGCATCTCGCGGCTCTCATGTCATGGAGTCACTTCCAAACCGAAATGGAGAAAGTCGACGGCTTCTTCAGTGGCCTGGCGCGTTTTCAAACCTTTTACGTCCTCAAGACGCGCATGTGCCCGACGTGCGGCAAGCCACAGAAGAACCGGTGGGAGGACAACAAAATCTACCGAGGAGGCGACATGCATTGAATGCATTGAATGCCTCTACCATATAAACCTTTTTTCCATCACTCTATGACTGTGTACCCACCACAGCGGGGTTGAGTATTTCCAGATTATCCAGATTGGCCGTCGCAACCTTCGCAATCAAATCTAATCGAGTGTTGGATTATATCGGGGAAGCACAGGAGGATGGCCAGATTGGAAATTGGCGGACGCGCCGAGATTGTCTTCTATTTGACTTCTACACAGCCAGACTGAATGAAGGTTGACCAGGACGTGGTGCCCCAACTTCTTCGTCGTATCGGGTAATACTAGATGCACTTGGCAGGGGAGAGCCCGGGACTGGATTCGCAAACAGGCGCCTTTTTGGAGGAATTCGCATGTTCAAACTCGGAAGTGACCTCGCTGTCCGATTCGGACGGTCCCATGTGTACCCGAATCTACTCCTCTTGCTGATGGCTATTTGGCAGGCGTGCATTCACTGTTCTCTGTGGATGAGATATTTCTTTCACCGAGCCGGCTGAATCATTGAGGGGGCTGCTTTTGATATCTTTTTACCAACATTGTATAGACGCTTCTCCAAGGTGCTTCTCAGGGAAACCCGATAACCCAAGGATGTCAGCATTAGCAAAGCAGGAATGTTTACCATGGTAGAGATGGTCAGCCTCACATACTACATCGCATCGAGGTCCTCTTCAGACACCTTTACATGTCATTTTGAACCAAAACCCAGACAAATCACCACGTCGTCACAACCCCATACCCCTCCTCTTCCCCCTCACCAAAGCCGCATCCGCCACGTCGCTGGTCCCTTGAGAGACCGCAATCCAAGCGTCCACAAGCACGGAACATACAAAACGGCCCAGCCATCGGAACGGGACGCGAAAAAGAACAACACCTCCCGACAGCACCGCGGAATCTCTCAAAGTGTACCTACCAGCTTCAAGCGAAAACACAGGTCTACACACTCAGTCCACCAACACCCACCAACACAAAAGCCCGACAATCACCGCACTCAGAGCCAGCATTGCAGTGGGGTAAGGATACATTATCTCTTCTCAAACTGCAACTAACGATGCGTGTGAACGATCAAAAGACCTCCCTCTACCATTCGCCGTTCCCGTCCCCATTCCCGTCCATGCAATCCAATCCACGCGCCTTTTTCTCTCTCTCTGCCGACTTTTGTTCTTTTGTTCTCTCTTTTTCTCATCGTTAATCTTGCAACCCATCAGTCTCGCCGGGTGACATGCGCACATGATGATGTACTAGTGATGGAATACTCTATCGCTTTTCCCCTGCTCGCCCCCCCTGCTGCTCTTTTCCGTGCGTGCCATCCCGTCTTCGGCCTACCACTGCGGTCCCTTGATCTTCTGCGCTCTCGTCTCCGCTCCGACCCTCGCATTCCCAAACTCGTTCTTTTTCTAGCGACTGTACTACTCCACCCTTTCCCTCCTCCGTCGATCCGACTGCACCGATCCGGAGCAAACTGAAAGGACACTGTCGCATGCCATGCATGAACGCCAAAGACAACAACGACGCACAGATGCAATGAGAGAAAGGAAATGAAAGGAATGAGAAAAAGGAAAACGAAAGAAAGAAACGTGAGAGATAAGAGAAGCGAGCAAACGGACAAACGCAGCAGTCCTCCTCTCTCGCGTCTCCCGTCTCGCTGCATTCCGTCGACGTGTGTTTGTGCAAGAGAGCTGGACGGAGCGATGCGGAGCCAGCCTGCTTCTCCCGCTTGCCGGAAACAAGGCTCGAGGCCGCGAACAAAGCAGACGAGACTATCTTCCGAGGTGTTTGGGAAGCCGAAGAGCAAGAAAGAGCGAGAAGAAAGAGAGAGAGGAAGTGGGGGTGGGGTATAAGAGTCTTTCGCAAGCATGCCTGCATGCGACTGACGATACTGATCTTCTGCGTAATGCCAATGTCTAGTGATGATGGGTTATAGCGATAGCGCTACAGCGCGCGGGAGAGAGATGCGAAGAGAGAAAGAAAGAGAGAGAATGGGGTATAATGATGGCGCGAAGGAGAGAAAGAGTCCGAAAGGAAGACAGAGGAATGAAGGAGTGGCCTGTAATTACAAACACCAACCAGACCGACGCAAGACAAACCGACGTACCTAGTGATGTGGAGTAGTGGGGATAATGATGGTCGGGGTGAGTGTGGAGCGAGAGACGGAACAGACGTCCATGGGGAATGTGACAGTCTATACCGCCCATCAAGGCAGGCATGGACGGACGGGGAGGTGTGAAAATGTAGGATAGACAATTATAGACATGACGATGCTTCGTCTGGACTCATTAAGACGGTCATAAGTGAAAGACATGAAAACGCGAAAAGGAAAACAACTACCGATGTCGCCGCTCGCGTCGCGTCTCGGGTGTGCTGCTACGCCGCGAGCTGCGATGCAGAGAATGCCGCTCGGAGTGTCTCGTCGTGCCGTGCGAGTACGGCGACGTGACGACGCCGCTGCTGCGAGTGCGCGGGGGACTGGATCGAGCGAGGACTTCGTAGCGCGAGTGGCCGCGGTCCAGCTCAATCGACGCGACAGACGATGAGCTCTCGTCAGTCGGACTGGGCGTCGACGAGGGCTGCGACGACGAGCTTGCCGACTGCTGCTGTTGCTGCATCTGGTGCTGCTCCTGGCGCAGTTCCTGCTCGCGCTGCAGCGCCTCCCGGGCGTCTCGACCCGGCTGCCGCCGGCGTGCGTTGATGAACCAGTTGGAGATTTGGTTCAATCCCAGGCCAGTCTCCCGCGACAGCAGCACCTTCTCCTCCTCCGACGGGTACGGCGAGTCCCCATGGTCAGCGAACCAGCGCTTGAGGCGGTTTGTGGCCTCCTTTGGGAGGTTCCCCCGTCGCTTCCGTCCAAAGTTTGGGTCGTTTGGACCAACTTCCCCATTCCACGCGTGTATATATTGCCCGGTCTCGGCGTGGTAAAAGACGTTTGGGTGGTGTGCATATTGTGCTTCAAAGTAGTGTGGTTGGTAGGGATGGTTCGGATAGGCCCCGATCACATGCGGCACGTGCGGCACCTGGGAGGCATGTGGATGCACGTGTGACTCTCTCACAAAGGGAGGGGGAGGAGGAGGAGGAGGACCCTCGGGATTGGAAGGAGCCGCAACTGGCCTGACAGAGTATGGTTCTACAGGAATTCGGGGTTCGTAGTCGCCTCTAGGGATTCGAGGTTCGTACTCGGCTCTCAGAGCAGTTCGACGGTCGAAGCGCGGCTGGTATGCCGAAGTGTGGTATGGCCCAGGCTGTGTTGTATAGGTCCCATGCTCGTGCCGTGGAGCCCGCCTCTCTAGCAAATAGTTGTCATGATCCTGCCTGCGGGCATCGGACGAATCGACAGTTTGAAAAAGCTGAGGAGTCAGCATGAAAAGTGGTTGGCCGGGGACAACTCACTTCGGAGATTGGAGGCAGTTCATGTCGTGGTTCTGAATTTTGTGAGGGGGTGGTCTGCGCAGCAGAAACTGTCAGTTCGGGTGTACAGGTCCTCTGCCAACGAGTCGGCATCATCGTCTCCAGAGAGTAGTGCGGAGAAATAACGGGCAACGGGAGGCGACGATGCGGTGGGCCATCCCTTTCCATGTACACCCGGTCGGCACCAAACACTGGTATTCCTTCGACCGTGGGTGTGTTGCCCAACCCTCTGGACGTCTCCTCCTGCCTTTCTCTGTGATTGTTGAGATCGGGCTCGATCTCGATTCTCGGCGATTCTCGACGATATGGAGAAAAGCTACTTCTCTTCCTTGGTATCGTACGGTGGCAAAGAGTATTTGGAAAAAGGGATGGGTGATGCAGCATTCTGACAGTAGGTATAAAGACAGGCCAGGGCTTACAATGTCTCGTATACTCATATTCTCTCTTCCTTCTCGACGGGATGGTGTTCGGTTGACGAGAGTAGAATGCGCATGTCTGGGCACGTCTTGGAGAGTGAGATACTCCATGATTTATATTTGTCCTAAAGTGGAATGAGCACATGGGTCATTGTGGTTGAAGGAAGGAACGAACTTGGTCCACGGTCAGTCGTGCGGAGTTGTTGAATTAGAACGGTAGTTGAAATCCACAATCAGTCGAGTTGATGTGTGTGTTGAGTTGGACTGGCTTGTGTTGTTTTTGGGTCTGGTAAATCTTGGACCATGGGTCAGAGTATGGGACGGACAAAATGAGAAATGTGGACGAATGATGGGTGGGCAGCGTCAAGATAAATCGAGGGAGGAGAGTAGTGGGACAAATGATGGGACAAATGACAGTGACAGGTAGAGTCGGCAGACACTAGATCAATATCTCTCGAGGCAGACTCAGGCTCGTGGATGGGCGGGCGGGCGAGCCCTGAAGGCCACGGGGATGGTCCTAGTGGAAGGAACCGAACGGGGACGAGTCCAACGTACCAGATTCAACGGCGTCAAGTTTGATCGACGGGTGACGAATTCGGGATGCTCTCACGGACGGGAATGACGACGAGGAGTGAACGAACTACGTCTCAGAGTTTCCGGACCAGGCGACTTTTGAAGCTGGCAAGCGAGGCGGAGGCCCGACGGGACAGATCCAGCCACGGGTCTATATGACGAGGTGATAATTATATGCCCGTAGACACACGGCAGCAGCGTGTAGCCATTGCGACTGGGGTGTGGGAGGGAGACGTGGGAGCTGCGCGTAGCCGCGGTGTCTGCAAGCTGGAGGAGTAAGATTATGTAGGTCAGGTAGAGGATGCGCTCGAGGACCTCTGCGTGCCCAGAGCCCAGGTGTCTCCGTGCCTCGCACATCCCC
Source organism: Phyllosticta citribraziliensis (assembly GCF_038025025.1). Taxonomy (NCBI): domain Eukaryota; kingdom Fungi; phylum Ascomycota; class Dothideomycetes; order Botryosphaeriales; family Phyllostictaceae; genus Phyllosticta; species Phyllosticta citribraziliensis. The sequence goes on from NW_027117343.1 coordinate 381,568, forward strand.
GCCTCGAGACTGCAACGGCCCGCGCAGTAGTTGGACCTGGAGTGGTATCATGGATGGGCTGGCTGGCTGGCTGGCTCTGGGCTGCGCCCTGGCTCCAACAGTCACATTCAATTCTCCGACGCCGACTTCAGGAACGCGCTTGCCCCGTGGCCTCTAGCGCCCACCTCAACACCACACGCTATTCCAACGGCGCCATCGACGCCGGCCGCTGTGGTGTGCGCCGCCCGTTCGAAGAGGAACCGCTAGTCAAAAGCGACCGGATCGCCCGTCAGCCTTGCCCGTGGCCGCATAACTGCGCTGTACGCTCGATGCTGCCATGTAGCCGCTCCAGACCCCTGGCGGCATTGGGGCAAACGACGAAAAAAGAGACCAGAAAAAGAAAAGAAGCCCTAGGAGCGCACAGGTACAGACACGAGCACCTGGTACAGGAATACCCTGCGGAGGGGTAGTGTGGGTTGAACCGTGCGGGCAGGAGCATCAAGCAGAGGCGATGAACAGGCCAAACTGGCGTGCCGCTGAAACAGGCGTCGTCATTTGACGAGCGGACGGTAGAGTCTTGAGGCTTTGATCAGCCTGCCACCGGTCGCACAAGGGGAGCGACGAACCAGCAAGACGTAGCGAGTGCCTGAGGGGAGAATTTCTTTTGGACGTCAGTGTCAAAGTGCCTGAGAGGACGACGTGACGGGACAAGAGACGGCAGCAGTCATGCGGCAGATGGACGAGGGAGCGTGTGGTAGTGGCACCCCTGCGCTCATGCGTTGCTGCAGCTGTGGACGGGTTTGGTGAGGACTAAGCGCGGGCGAAGGATGGCTGTGGTGAGAAGTCGTCGGAGTGGCGGCACGTGTATGACAGAGAGTCGTAGGCAATGACAGGTGTTGACGTTGCCGGACGGTTGACGTTGACGATGCGATGGGCGCAGGGATTGATGTGGTGGAGGCGGCGGAGGTGGTGGACGAGGTGTGGTGTGGTGGTGATGGAGCGAGATTGCCGGGGACGGCGAGATGCCTGAGGTGGCAACTCAACACCACGATCCTTTTGCCTCTCTTCCGACGACACGCACTCGTCGACAACACGACACAACCCTCGCCCAACCCTCGACTCGACTCGACTCGACCCTCACGTGTCCCCCCTCTGCATGCTCCCGCTCCGACGACAAAAACCCAGCGCATGCACGCCACCGTCCTCACGGATCCCCATCACCTGATTCCCACCATCGCACAGTGCGCAGCGGAAGAGCCCGCATAACCCGTCGCTGGGGTTGCTGGTCCTAAACAACCACCGCCCACTCGTCAAGCTTCCGGGTTTCAATTGACGCCATGCAAGACGTCGGCCAATATGCACGCCTTTCCGGCTCCCACGTCCAACCACACGTTGCATGCGTCGGCCCTCGTTGACATTGCATGCTCGGACGTGACACTTCTTCAGTCAGGTCCTGCTGAGACGGCCCCAATCGATCCAGGACCCCAATCGCCGGGCCGGCAGCACAGATGCTACACGATCGCTCTGCAAAGGGTTACATGCCGTGACGCAGCCGACGCGGGTTCCAAACGCCAGGTCGACCAAGTCCTAGCCGCAACCTGGCCCCGTCGCCCCGACATGGCACAAAACAATCTACCAGGCCGCATCTATACAGCCTATACGACAGCCATGCGCGTCATTCGAAACTCGCTCCCCGTCCTGACGGCGGGAAGCCTGCCGACTCGCAAAACATTCTTTCCCCATTCCTTCCATTCGTCAATCCCGTCCTCGACTAAGCCGCAGCTGACAGAAGACTTTGATTGATTCTACAGCAGTAGTCCGGCGTCTGAGAGAAATCCGTCCATCCTCAGCACCTGTCACAAGTCGCGAGGGCAACCCCGTCCGGCTGGTGTTTGTTCATCCTTCTCAGCTGCTCCGGGAAAGGCTCGCCAACTATAAATCCGCCGCGTCCGCCCACTATCCCTTTCCTGGTCGTCCATTTTCACGAGCCACGAATCAAACACTCGAGAGCCATTTCCTTGACGCGCCGTCTTCTTGGTCATGGCAAAGTACGGCACTGCAAAGTCAAGTCGGCCATGCCGTGTCGACTTTCAGCTTCCAGCCTTTCGGCATGACAAGACTACGCATCCTCTGCCTCATCCAAAACTTCCAAGGACCAATGGAGCCCTCTGCACGCTTTCTCTACACATGCTGCGCCCTCGACCAATGCTAAGCATCTTGCGTTTGACAGCCAGGAGGGTTGCTCCCGCAGATCGATGATCGTGCTCTGCCCACCAACCACTGCGTCGCGACTAATCCCAATCCACACTTGCTTCATGCCGCCAGCGGTTCTCAATCACTTTGCGACGGTCTTTGAAGCGCACCATCACCTTTTTCTTTTTCTTGATGCCGTCCATCCCTGTGTCAAGTTTTTTCCATCCTCTCCGCCAGTGCCTCAGTTCGTGGCATCGCGAGCCAATACACCAGTGTGAGATGTAGCCCGCCAAACAGGGCCTGGTTCGTTCCTTTCTTGATGGATTGGACTGGCATCCACACGTAAGATGCAGAGAAGGCGAGTAAGCCTCTGAACTTTGCCGCGCAAGGTTGACGAACCTTGTTCAAATTCTCCGAGCCTAGCTCATTTGAAAGCGCATTCCCTCGTCCATTACCGAGTAAGTCGTGTCTGTCGAAAATGCGTCCTTGGAGAGTTGACCGCGACAAGCGCATTGGCACAATCGCTGGGACGCGACTCTTGGTTCAACGGCGGCGGACCGAACCAGCGATCAGCATGGTAACTGCGAACCAAGATTACTTGTTCGATAAATCCGATGGGTGTGCGCAACGGGGCTGACGACTACGACACGTCTGCTGCGCTTCGAGGTTGATGCTGAACATGTGCCCGCTCAATCACTCCAGACACGTCTTTCATGCTCGTCGTGGAGCGCCATTGCGACGGCGTCATGACGGGACTTTCAACTCCAGAGTGGTCCAATGTAGAACTGTTTTCCCTGCGCCGCAATCATTCGATTCTTTTCACTCCCCCTCGCATGTACTTTTCTGCCCTGACCCAAACTCCCTCGCCGCCCGAACGAGCGTCGGCCGGCCATCGCCTTCCACAGCACTCCAAACAAGTCCGGATCGCGGTCCGCCGCAGCCGTCACCGTGCTTCTGTTCTGGCCGCAACGCAGGGTGTGCGTGCTGAGGAGAATCCACGACAAAGGAGGATTCACCCACCTCACACCACCGACCGCAAACGCAACCCGTCAGTCAACTCACCTTGCTTGTCCCGATTCCGCGCTGCTCTGCGGCAGCCCCACCCACACACGACCGACCACTTGCCGCGCCTGTCCCGGACCTGCTACTCCCGCGTTGGTTCCAGGTCGCGTCGAGTCCAGTCCGTTCTCCTGGCAGGTCCGGGTCGTGGGCAGTGCTCGCTTGCTTGCTGGCCTGACATGACACCCGTAGTAGCCGAAGCCGCAGCCGCAGCCGCTGGCAGCGGCCAAGTCGCGTCTTCAGACTTGACAAGAGACGGGTAGGTTGTTGGCTGCACTACGCAGACCGGTGCGGGATGCGAGCGGTTGGTCCAGCCAGGCACGCCGCATGCAGTGCATATCCCGGCAGTCAGGGAGGTAGGCCTGGCGGTAGGTACTAGGTACTAAGTACTAGGTGAATGGGTACATAGGTAGCGAGCGGTCGCGCAATACCCGCCGCAGGTGTTGTTGCGTCGATGGGGGCGGGCTATTTTTGGGCCACGTCTCGTGTGCGTGCCCGCTCTTTCGCGCTGCTTCGCTGCTTCGCTGCTTTTCCGGGTTCCAGTTCCAGCCAATGATGGAAATGCCAGGTAGAGTACCGGCACCTCATGTTGCCGGTCTCAGAAATTCCTCTTCCGTTGTCCATGGGATCCCGCGGATGCTGTTCTTCCGCCAACTTGACCATTTCCATCCGGTCCCGTTCCTACATACTTATAGCCCCTGCTAGTCTAGGGAGAAGGGATCTTTGGTAAGGGTACCGTTCAGCACCGTACTTTACCATGGGAGTACGAAGATCAATCAAGGGGTGGAGTGATGAGACCCGCCCCTACTGACCACATGTGCAGCCGCTCCCTCTAAAGTACGGTAGACCCTCAGGTCCGCTGTTGCTCGCTCGGTCCCTTAGGTCTCTTGAATAGTTCCCCTTACCCTCCCTGCCAAATGGGCTAGCCTACCGAGTACTGTACCCGGTACCCTACCCTCCTCCACCGCCGGTGAGCCCACCGTCCCTGATCCACCATCCACCATACGCACACTTTATATAGACCATTCATCGCTCCCAAACCACCCCTTTCTTCCCTTGGCCCCCTTTCCTAAAGCTATAATACATCAGTTCGAACCCGGTCCGGTCAAGCCAATCCCAGAGCCGTCGCGTGCTCGGCGTGGGAGCGGCGTGTCGACCGGCCGGCCGATTGGCGGGCGCGCGCCGTTGATGGTGCTGCGTTTGTGTCCTGTGTGCCTGGATCAGGCGCGAGAAGGGAGAAGTGAGAGAGTGCGATGAATTGAGATGCTTTCGATGATGCGTGGAAGGGAGAGGGAAAGAATAGAAAAGAAAGGCGAGGAGTGTAATTATACTCCACTTTACCCTCCTCTGCTTTGCTTTACTCCACTCTACTCCGCCTCTTTGAAGTTGCTCGCTGAGAGAGAGGCCTACTATTGACTGTAGACAGGCTAACTGACTGACTGACTGACTGGCTAATTGACTGAATGATTGACTGCCTGACCGCCGCCTTACAGGAAAAGGAAGAGTAAAGCAGAGAACCGCGGCATACCGGCAGACAGAGCAAGAGCAAGCGCAACTTTGCATTGTTGTTGCTGCTGTCGCTGCTGTTGTGCTAGTCCGTTAAAAAGTAGAGCGAAGAGCAAAGAGCGAAGAGAAGAGAGGTGTAGCAAGTGCTCAAAGGCAGCAGCATACAGCCAGCCAGCCAGCCAGCCAGCCATCCATCATCGGACGTCATCTGACCAACCCAACAAACAAAAGCTTCCCTAGTTGTCTATACATACGTTTACCCTCGAACCTCTCAATCTCTCAATCGACCGACTGAACGCAGCAGTAGCGGCGGCAGCAGCGACGGTAGAAAAGCATGAAGAAGAGGAAGAGGAAGAAGGAGATGGAGAAGAAGTAAAGTCAAATAAGAGGCTGGTTGGCATGTAGGAAAGAAAGAAAGGAGGAGAGAGGAGGAGGAGGAGCATTACTGTAAAGTTGGCTGGGACCTCCTGCCGCAACAGCAGCGAACAGCGTCAGTCCGTACATGCATACGCTCTTACGTACACCCAGTCACTCGAACAGTCACCCAGTCACACATTCAGTCCATTAGCTCATCAGCTCATCAATCGATCGATTGGTCATTTGGCCAATCCCCAGGCCTCTATCACCACCGCAGTCACCACGAGAGGGCGGCAGCGAAAGATCTGCTAGACTGCACTGCACTGCAACGCAGCTAGACTGCACTGCCGCCCCGTCACGACAAGACCAGAGAAGACGAGAAAATCAAGTCTAACCGCCCGCCCGCCCAACGACGACGGCAAGCCCGCACCTATCGATCAACTGCCTCCGCCCAATTCCCAATCGACGAAGAAGAGAGGAATGAAGACAAGAGGAGAGGAGAAGAGGAAGAGAAGAAGAAAAGAAGAAAAGAAAAGGCCTGCCTGCCTGCCAGCCAGCCTGCCGTGCAGTCCGGTCAGACAGTCAGACCCTCCGATCCCGTCGCAGTCTTTCTTGATATATCCATCCATCCATCAATTCATCAATCCATCCAGCCCGCAAGCCAGCCAGCCCATCCCGACAACCGACCTACCCGACCAATCAACCGACGCACGCACGCACGCACGCACGTCTGCTTCTCCAGCGCCCCCGCCCCGACACCCCGACGATACTCAGGTCTGATATGTGTAATGTAAGGTAAGCTGGAGCCTAGATCTGCCCTTGCCCTTCCTTGCCCTTACTCGCTCGAACAACTCAACCCCTTACCCGAACTCAACCCCAACCCCAACCCCGAACCCCAACCCGACGCTCACTGGTGCTGGTGCATCGTATTCGTGACTCGTTACTCGTCAATAGAGAGAAGAAGAGAGAAGAGAAGAAAGGACAAAAACCTCAAAAAGATGAAAAGATAAAGGAGAAGCAAGAGCAAAAAGCTTTCAGTGGGGTGTGTGGTATCTCCGCTGCATGATGGGGGGTGAATGCCGTGTAGCGCGCGCAAAAGGCAGGTAGGCAGGCAGCAAGCAATCTTTCTTTTGTGTGATCCCGTCCGTCCCCAGCCCCAGAGGCAACAGGATGATGATGATGACTCGCATGATGCGGATGTAATCGATGATGATGATGAGCAGCGCTACGCTATGATGAGCGGGAGGGAGGAGGAGGACACCAGCAACTGTCTAATGGTCTTTGCAGCAGAGCACGCAAAATTAACTGACTGGACCGCCAATGGGAAATGCAGCAGGTGGCGCGGTCGTGACAAGGGTCGACGAGGCAGAATCTAGCGGTAGCGGCCCCGGCGGTCTTCGTAGACGACTTCGCGCTCGACATAGTCGTACTCGCGCGGAGGAGGAGGCGGCAGCGAGGGTTTGCGCTCGACCGTTGTGCGCTCGATTTCAATCTCGCGGATGCGCTTGCGTCGGTCGCGGCGAATGTCGTCCGAAATCTCGACCAGCTGAAGGACGTCCTCCTGCACATTGTTAGATTGCCCACATTCCATTCCAGAAAACTTACATATCGGAGGTATTCCATGACGTAAAAAAAGTTTTCCGTCTCTTCGTAGTCGTATTTCATGGCCTCGATCGCCTCCTTGAGGACCAAGTCCTTGGTAATTTCGGTCCACATGTCGGCCGGCTTTGGTTTGGGTGGCGGAGGGAGCGCCGGTGGAGCAGGGCCGTATTCAGATATGAATTCTTTGCCGTCTGCAATGAATTTTGACCTCCTCGCGCCATTGTATCGTTGCCAGGAGATTTCTTGAGCTCCACCACCAATGCCTTCCATGCGCACCTTGTTGGTTCCGGGAGGCACGTCGACAAGACCCCAATCCTTGGTCGCACCATCCTTGGCCTCTCCAAGGGTAGCTCGCTCAAAGGCCTTGCGATGGTAGTATTCGGCCTCTGTCTCCAGATCCCAGTCTGCAGGTTTTGGCATGCTGACGGAGCGGTGTCTGTGGACAAGTTCGACCTTGGGCTCCTTTTTCGTCTCTTTTTCGTAGATGATTTCGTCATCATACACCTTCCTACATAGACGTCAGTATCTGCAGCTCGCTATCTCAGGTTGCGCTCACTTCTTCTTGATTACGACCGACTTTTCCTCCTTGACAGACGGAGGAGAAGGGGGAGGAGGCGGAGGGGTAGGCGGTTTGGCCTTTTCAACTCCTAAGACTGGTTAGCGGTAATGGGCACATTCTGGGGCGCGACAAACCATGGTCAATGTGACGGTGGTGAGTGATGATTTCCTGGACAATCGGCGGTCGGATGAATGGGTCGGGAGGCGGCGGCGCGTGGGGAGAAGGAGGCGGGCTGGGACTGGGCGACTTTTCCGTCTTGCGAATGATGATTTCTTCGCGCTCGCGCACCGGGGGCGGAGACGGGGGCGAAGGAGGGCGAGGAGCGCGCCTGCGAATGACAAACTCCTCCTTTTCGCGGACGAGCGGCGGGGGCATGCTCCTCGGGGGCGAGGGCGAGCGGTGGCGGCGAATCTTGACATGTTCCTTTTCTACTTCTGACCCAGATTTCTCAGTGCGCCGAACATGTACTTCTTCACGTTCTGGCTCACTGGGCGGCGGGCGCGAACCCCCTCGGCGAAAGACGATTTCTTCGCGCTTTGGCGGTGGGGACCTGCGCTCTCGAATGTAGACCTCTTCGACGTCTGGCGGGGGCGGGGGCGGTCGGCGGCGGTCGATGACGATTTCTTCGCGTTCGACCTCGCGCGGGCGAGGGCCTCTCGAGACTGAAGAAGTTCGACGTTCTTTAACAACGTAATCGGGGTCGCGAGGAGGGGGAGGGTCTCTACGGTAAATGACCTCCTCGCGCTCAACGTCTCTGGGCGGGGGGCGGTCGGGCTTTTTGATGCGCACTTCGTCGCGCTCAATGTACTCTTTGCGGACCCGCGGGGGCGGAGGGTAGTCGTCGTCGGGCATGACAGAGCGCGAGCGTTCTGGCAGGACGAGGGGACCGGACGAGGTTTGGCCGTAATCGTCATGCAAAAAGTCGGGGTGAGAGCGGCGAGCAGAGAACTCGGAGCGAGGACGGCCGCGGGTCAGCTCGTAGTCAAATTCCTCGTAGTCGTGGTGGGAGCGGTCGGCATGGTAAAAGTCGCGCTCCCTCTCTTCGTATAATTCGGCAGTTGGATAGGCACGCCGGGATCCCATGGTGGACGGTGAGGCTGGGGGATCGGCCGGGTACGGCGGGGTGGTGGGGAGGCGTTGGGTGAGGTAAGGTCGGACAGGTCAGGTCTTGAGAGAGAGGGCGAGGGCGAGGGCGCTGTCGACGACGGATGGATTGGGAAGTTGGGCGGTTGTGTTGGGTAGGAGGAGAGAAGAGCGCAGGAAGAACCCAGTGGGGAGGCGCCACAGGGCAACCTCAGGGCGGGCTGGGCAGGGCGCGGCGGTTGACGTTGACGACGACGATGGAATGAGGTGAGAGATGAGGAGGATGAAGAAGCAGAGGAGACGCAAAAGAGAGGCAGGCGACACGAAAAGCGGGGAGCAGCAGAAGTCGAGGGTTTTGATGCAGCAGGCCTTGCATAACACAGCGACTGCAGTGCAGTGCAGTGCACACCGGGAGCCTATCCCCCCATGCGAAACACCACGCACAGGAACCCACCGGTCAACGCAACGCAAGTCTTCTCGAACGTCAACCTCCATCACATCAGCTTGGGTTCATCGTCGATGCGGCAGCGCAGCCCAACTCCAGGTTCCCCCCGTCCGGCAGCGGTTTCAACGGCAAAGAGCGAGACGGGCCGCCCGAGTCCATGGCCGCCCAACACCACCACCACATGACATGCACAGTGACGCAGCCCGCAGGCCTGATCCCAACTCCAAGATTGCGCGCCCTCGAATCACCGACCACAGAAGAGAGTTGGTTGTCGGTTCGGCCCAGAGCCTGTTTCTCGCTGCTCGGCTGTGTCCGCTCAAGACGTCCGTCCGTCCTCTCAATCCATTCCGCACCTCGACAGGAAAGGAACGGAATCCAATTCTCGCGTCTGACTTCAAATTACCCGTCACATCTCTGACGTCGGGTGTGCCCTAGCTAGCGGATGTCCGCCCTGTCATTGCTTCACTCCCGTCCAGTCCACTAGACCACCCCATCGCCAATTGCCGCATTGGGTACCAACCACCGCCCACCAGCCACCGCGCCACCCCATTTTTGCAATCTCAGCTTGCTGTCAAAAAGGGTCTGTGGCCATCTCTCAACTAAACCCCCCCTCGCCATCGAGAACTTCTTGCCCCATCGCCAACCATGCTCACCACGCGGCTGTTCCTGAATCTCCGCCCTATCCCTCTCTCCCTCTCCTCTCCCTCCCTCGCGCGTTCCTTTCCCATCCACAACCACATCTCTTCCTCCAACATGACCACTCCCACGCCCGGTTGCCGAGCACTCGCGCAGCAGCACATCACTAGCTACCTACATATCTAAGTAGCACCGGGAACCACAGCTACAGCTGCTGCGCGCCTCCTGAAGCCGGCAGGCAGGCAGCGCTGCTAGCATGGACAAGAGACGCGGGACCGCGCGCCCGACCCCCGCGCAGCAGGGGCCGTCCCGGCGTCCAGACAGGGCGCATCTGCTTGGCGAGGCTATCGGCCGATGCCTTCCATCCATCATTATTAGTGCCAGATTCCCTGCTCAGGCTAGCCGCGAGTTTCGTCGGGAAACGAACGGTACGGTAGGTAGGTACTTGACGTCCTGACATCCTGATGTGCCTGCGGAAGGTCACTGGTTCTTTGCGCTTTCTACTTTTTTCTCTTTTTCTCTTTTTTTCTTTCTCTCTCTCGTGTGTTGGATTTTGCGCAGAGTTGTGGAAGTGCAGGCGGTGTCTGCTGTCTATCCTCACAGCGTCAGCATCAGCGGCAGCAGCACTAGACACCAAGAAAAAAACTCTGCCTCCATCTGAAACACCACACGAAGCGGAACTCCCCCAGAAACCGCCAAACCCCAGAATCCCGCAAGAAAGAGACGAAGAAAAAGAAAAGAAAAGAAAAAAAAAAAAAAAAAAAAGCTCCCGCAAACTTCGCCTGTAACCACTAGGGAACCCCACTCTCTCTTTTGTCGACGAAGAATCTACATGCATCCGCTCAAACACTCCCCCAAACACCCGCCATCCACCCGTGCGAGCGTGCTTGTCTGTCTGCGTCGGGTAGGCAGGCAGGCGGGCAGGCGGGTTTCTTGAAGCCTTACGGCCATGGCTGGCGGGATGTGCCTCTTTCTCTCACTGCTGCACTCTCCCGTCTCATCTCGTCTAGAGAGAGACTCACAGCGCGTATTTGATCTGCGACGCAACGCGACGTGACGCGCCTGCGTCTACGTGTCTACGTGTCTACCCTGGGCAATCAGGTACTCAGGTACCAGTCTGCAGGTATAAGGTACACACCTTACTATACCTTGCTGTTCTCTACCTACCGTACGCGGGTATCAGTACGCATCATAGACAGTCAGCCACGTGACGACAGCGACCACCTTCGCTTCCTCCCTCCCCCTTTCTGGCACGTGTGCTCTCTTGCCTTCTAGTATGCAGTAAAGGGGGCGGAATAGAGCATGTATGCGTGCGTGTAGTTAGTGCGGTTAGCACAGCGTTAGCTTTGCTGATCTGCCTATCCTGGTAATTTGAGAATGGAGACAGGCGTGGAAGGAAGGTTTAAAGCATCGATTTCTTCCATTCCCGTCTTACCTTCCCGTGCCTCATCGCTGTCGGTATACCTGTGGTACGGTACATGTAGCGTGCGTTCATGCATCCAAGACATAGGTACAGATGAGATGAGATGGACTACACTGTGTGCAAGAAACAGGCGTATAGTACATGCATGGTGCATAAACTGTTGTCTAGGCATTGTTGAGTGTATATACATACCTACCTAGGCAGCATATTTGACATGTCATGGTATTTGTGCACGCGCGCTGATGGTGCCAAGCTTTCTTGCGGCTTTGCATCTTTACTTGTGTTGTTCATTTGTTCATTTACTTGGTGGTGCTAGTTGCTCGACCTAGACAGACTACAGCCCATGCGCTCACCTGTCAAGATGCGAGCGAGGCATGTGGACACATCGCGATCCCCCTATCCCCCTCATCGCACCCCACCCCGCCTGCCCAGCCTACCCAACCTACCCCCTCCAGCGCCTCCCTCAACCCCTTGTGCCACTACCTCTCCCTCACAGCCCCAGCCCAATTCATCAAGAGAAGACTGCACGAAAAGAAAACACGATCCGAAAAGTAAAAAGCTCAAAGCTCAAAGTGAAGAGCGAGGGCGTCGAAGCTGCTCCCATGCCGCTGTACTGCGCTGCACCACGTATATGTATGTATGTATGTACACTGAATCACTGACTCGCCGACTTGCTGACTGACTGGCTTACGCTGGACTCATCTGCGGGAAACGAAAGAAAAGGAAAGCAAAGGAAGAAAAGGGGAAACGATGCTGCGCTGCGCTGCGCTGCGGTTCACTCTGCGTCCCCTCTTCTCTCATATTCGACTATCGCTGCTCGACGGACTGCTCGACGGACTGCTCAACGCTCAGATAAAGACGACGATTGACGATTGACAAAACGGAAGCTGAGATGATGGATGGATGGATGGGAATCCGAAATGCTGATGTGGATGATGGTCATGGCGACAAAGGGAAAGAGGCAGAAACGCCAACGACGACAACGACTTATGAAAAGGGGGAAACGCCAGGAAAGCTAGGTCATGTACACATCACTCAACGCCCTCCCCGCGCTGCAGCAGCCCCAGGCCCCGCTCCTTCAGCTTGTACTTCTGCACCTTGCCGCTGGCCGTCTTAGGCAACGCCGTTTTAGCATCGACCCAAAAGACAAACTTGGGCACGAGATGCGCGCTCAGCTTGGCGCGGACCCAGGCTCTGACGTCGTCGGCCGCGAGGTGCGCGCCCTCCCGCCGCAGGACAAACGCGGCGACGCACTCGCCGTAGCGGTCGTCGGGGAGGCCGACGACAGCGGCCTCGGCCACGCCGTCGCACGCCAGCAGGCAGCTCTCGACTTCGAGCGGCGAGATGTTTTCGCCGCCGCGGATGATCAGGTCCTTGATGCGGCCCGTGATGGCGACGTAGCCGTCGGCGTCCATGACGCCCTCGTCGCCCGTGTGCATCCAGACGACCGACGGGTCGGCGGCGTCCGGGACGAGCACTTCTGCCGTGCGCGCCGCGTCGTTCCAGTACCCGCGCATCGTCACGTAGCCCGAGACGACGACCTCGCCCTTGGTGCCGACGGGGACGACGCGCGCGCGGTCGACTGGGTCGACGATCTTGACCGACACGTGCGGCAGCGGCTTGCCGACCGTGTTGACGCGCTTGGCGAACGAGTCGGACGGCGCCGTCATGAGCGACACGGGCGACGTCTCGGTCATGCCGTAGCAGTTGGTGAGCCGGTCGAGGTGCAGTTCGGCTTTCAGTTTGCGGATGAGCTCGGCGGGCACGGCGGAGCCGGCGGCGATGCCTGTTCGGAAGTTGGTCATGTAGGCGAGGGCGCGGGCTGATGGCATCGTTTGCAGCAGGTCGAGCTCGGCGAGGAACATGGTGGGTACGCCGTAAAGTGCCGTACAGCGGTATTCGGCGGCGGCCGTCAGCGTGGCGAGCGGGTCGAAGCATTCGCTGGGGAAGACAATGGCCGCTCCATGGGTGCTAGTGGCTTGGAGACCAAGGACGCAGCCAAAGCAGCTGAGATGATGAGTATATGTCTGGGAAACACCGGTAGCAGCACAACTTACTGGAAGAGAGGAGGCGGACAACACACGGCATCGTCTGCCGTCAGCTTCAGCCGGTCTCCTATACTCTTGCCATTGTTCAACACATTTCGATGTGTCAAGCAGGCAGCCTTGGGCGAGCTCGTCGTGCCAGAGGTGAATTGAATGTTGATGATTTCGTTGTGATCTAATCCCTGATCAGGAAGGTATTTTTCTGCCGACGGACCGCTGGAAACCACATCTTGATATCTGGTCAAGCTGCGGAACTGATCAATATCAACGCGGCCCTTGGAGTTGTCCACGACCACGACGCCTTTGAGTGACGGCACGAGAGCCGACTCGATTTTGGCGCTCGAACGTAGATTTGGCAGCAGGTGCTCCAGTAATGGGACGTTTGACCGCGGATCTTTGAACGGTAGATGCGTCTCGGTGCCTATTATCAGGTGACTGGCTTCGAGATGCGTTATGGCCGAGGCGACTTGGGTGACTGTAAAGGCCGGATTCAGCGGAACGAGAATGGCGCCGAGTTTTGCAAGAGCAAATGTGGCCTGCAAGAGTTAGATCATGTAGAAAAAGACGGGAGAGAGAAAAATACAGTGACATGCTCAATGTTGTTGCCCAGACTCAGGGCAACTCGGTCTCCTTTTTGGACATTGATAGACTGCAGACCGCGAGCGAGGGCATTGCTGGCACGGTCGAGAGCGTCGTATGAGAGGGTGGTTTCTTGGTGGTGAGCAATGACGCTGTCTCATTCGTCAGCACCTCAGGCAGCGGAGCCGGGTGATTGTTTGGGGGGCCGTCGGCTTACGCAGGGCGATCTCCGTACTTGGCCACGGTGGACGAAAAGTACTGGCCAATGGTCTGCTCCAGCAAGGCGGGCTACAGTACGCAAGTCAGTCAGTACAGCAGCATGGATGCCTGGCAGTTGTACATACGGCCGGCGGCCCTCGTGCGTGCGATGTGGTCAACGGCAAGCTGGAGCTGGAGCCAGAGCCAGACAAGGCGCGGTGTGGCGCGTGTGGCAGTGGCAGTGGCAGCGGCAGTCGGCGCCACAGTTGCCCCTTTGGGCAAGCCGAGGCAGGTTTGGGGGATTTGGTAGCGGCTCTCTTGCAAGCCAATGAGGGTAGCATGGTCGGGTGTGGTGGCCGCGGGTTATCTCGGCGAGGTCATCCACGTTTCGATGAGGGAGGGTGTCGAGGGGTGGAAGAGGACGAGTAGTGCCCGGCCGTGTTGTGTGCGGGAACCAGGTGCCATGACTTGATGCGGGGCAGCCAGGGGAGGGGGGGCTTGCGGGGATTCTGGCCTTTGACGCTGGCGGATGACATACGGTGCGAGCTGACAGGCCCCATCGAGACTCCACCTCCAATTGACCTGACCCGCTGAGATCATGTCACTTCACCTATCGTGAGATGAGACCGACTCGACTCCCGCGCCCAATCACGCCAGCACCGCCGCCGCTTACCAATGAATGAATGCCTGCTTCCGGCACCCCTGCCAACACACGGAACCCAACACCAGAAAATGCACCTCATCCCTTGACTCTTCACATGAAATATCTACCAGGCCAAGGTACTTGTTCCACGCTCCCCCATTTCATCTGCTCTGCTCTGCTCAGCTCTGCTCGGCTCAGCTTGCTGCCACGCACTCATGCTGCGACCGTCTCGTCATCTATGCGTAGCCCCACATAAGTACACTATACAATCACAACTAATGCTGTACCCAATGTGCTTGGTAAAAAAGGTATCAAAACCCCCCGCCGCCCAGTTTCCAAAAACACCAAATGAAAAGACCACATCGTCAGTCGTGCACGTCAACACCCGCTACCCTCCAAACCACTAGGAATATGCTAATGTATGCGGCAGCACCACCATCCTCTCGCCTTCAAAAGTCCTTGAATGCATCATCGTACTTGGCCGCCATCTCTGGCGTGTACGGCGCTCGACCTTCAGGCTCCGGGTCGTACTCGTCAAAGTTCCTCGTGTCGGCCGGCCCTCTCAAATGCGGAATTATCGGTCCTCGCAATCTGCGGTGATATAGCGCGTCCCAGTCCATGTGTCGAAACCACGGATGGGCCTTGACGGCCGCCGCGCCGCCCTTGATGTTACCCAACCGTTTCGAAGTATCAACCGTGCAAAGCTTCCCAATGAGGTCGCGCGCATCTGGCGACATTGCACTGGGGTATCGCACTTTTCCTTCGACAATTCTACGTCCATGTCAAAACATGCCGCACACAGAGCCCAGGATACTTACTGCTCGTATATTCTCATCGGATTCTGGTCCCAAAACGGCGGCTGGCCCACCAGAAACTCGTAGACGAGAATGCCAAACGCCCACCAGTCGACTGCGCAGCCATGGCCTGGCACGTGTCAACTTGCAATCCTACGCATCCAGGGTTTGACGTACCAGTATTTCGAATCACTTCTGGCGCCAGATACTCTGGGGTGCCGCACAGGGTGTACGTCTCTCCTGCAATAATGTGTGAGCGATCCGTGCATCCATGCATTATTCAAAAGGGACGGCCCGCCAAACACCAAGACTTACTGTTCTCAACCTTCTTGGCGAAACCAAAGTCGACCAGCTTCAAGTGACCTTGGGCGTCGATCAAGATGTTTTCTGGCTTGAGGTCCCGATAGGCAACTCCCTCCCGTTCGTGCAGGTATTCCAGGATCAGGACGATTTCAGCAGCATAAAACTGGGATGTCGGCTCGTTGAATCGCCGTGCTCTGCGCAGATAACTAAAGACTTCACCGCCAGGGCAGTAGTCGAGCTGTGCGCAGTCAGATCAGCAACCTTGCAAACAATGACGTCGCCGCCGCGACACGAGAGAGAAACTGACGAGCATGTATAGGGAATCGTGGTCTTGGAAACTGGCAATCATGGTCGTGATGAATGGATGGCCGGCGACGGCGGCCAGGACGTTGCGCTCGTTGCGCACATGCTCGACCTGCTTGAGCCGCACAACTATCTCGAATCAGCCAAAGCATTGACGCGGGAAGCGCAAGCATTGTTACCGTCCACTTTTCGCAGGATCTTGAGAGCAAAGACCTTGTCTTCGTCTCCCGGGCGAGGATTTGCTAGGCGCGCCAGCCACACTCGTGCAAAAGTTCCTATGAAACGCACGATGCTTAGCTTGCAATCCTTCCAGTAGCCGCCGCACCTTGTACGCATCAGCCGAGGGGAAGTGTCGTCGTACCGGTGCCCAAAGTCTTGAGCAGGTCAAAGTCTTCGCAGCGCAAATGGCGCGATGAGTGACCGACACGCTTCTTGGCCGGGTCTGTGGCGACGGCATCGGGATCCAGAGGAGTCTTTTCGGCCTGCCAATCGGCAATGATGCGCTTTTCCTGCTGGCGCATCTGGGTATCGTCGGGGGAGCGCGAAGAGTGATCGCTGCCGTTTTGTTGGTTGTGGTTGTTGCGCAGGCCATGTGGGACGAGATGATGCATTGCAGACGACGCAGCAGCGGCCATGGCCCCGGCGCAGGGTAGATGAGGTGGAGGGCGAGGGCGAGGAGGAGGAAGAGGAAGAAAGTGGGCGATGTTGACGGGATCGTTGCGCGGAGAAGAGGTGACCGGTGGGACGCAAGAAATCAGAACATGGCGGGGATCATGAGCGAGCGGCGCGAGAAGAGATAGCCGGTGGCAGAGGAGCGGTGGGCGGCGAGCAGGGAGGACGTCTGGGGCACAGCGACGGAGGACGAGGAGAGGCGAGAGGAATAAAAGGCGGAGTAACAGCTGGAGGATAAGCCGCAGAAATGGGCCAAGGTAGAGAAAGCTTCGCCTGTCGAAGCCGGAGCAGGTGTTTTGATGGGCGTAGTCAGCACTGGCACTGACGGGACTTTGGCTTTGGGCAACGGTGCGGTGCGCTGCGGGAATGACGACTGATCGAGCCTTCAGGCTCCGGCAACCCAGCCAGGCAGCTCATCACGGAACGGCTTGGCCTCGCCAAAACAAACCCTCGGCCTTTTCAGATCTCTTGGTCGCCATCGCCATGCCATCGCTTCTTCGCATCGATGCCCTCCCATCAGCCTTGCTGACTACATACATTCATGTACGATAGACCTCTGAGCTGCCGTGCAGTGCTCGAGCTGCGCATGACCTCCGGCACGACCACGACCCCCACCGCCCGCCTGCCGCACCGTACAGCCCAGCCTCCCACCTCCAGCCCGCTGTAGGGGGCCCGACCACGGCCATGCCAGCTCGCATTGCGTACCGATTGGGATGCCATCGGTGGGATACCGCCGTAGCATCTGACGTGCCACTACCTGCTTCATCCATCAGGCTCACAGCCAGGTCGCTTCACGGCCATCAGGTCTTGCCGCATATGACGCACGTGCGGCTTCTCTCGGCCTCCATCTGAATGATGCCTGCATACAGCTCCCTCCTCCTCCCCAGCTTCCGGTTCGCTGGGACCCCGTGTATATATACATGCGCAGAGCTGCTGGTTGAGAGCTCGTCGAGGGACCAATCATTGAAAACTCCGAATACGCCCTCTGAACCTTTCCTCGACGCTGGCCCGCCTGATCGACATCCCCAGAAGAATTCTTTTGCTTGTCGTACTGTACATGATGATCATCGGTTGTCTCCTTTGACTCGTTCCATGACGTCTTTGGTCGACGCTTGTCTGTTTTTAGCCACGGCTATGGGTGTTGAGGATGAGGCCGACAATCAGGCTGCAAAACGTGTCAGTAACCTCTCGCAGACCGGCCGTCCAACACTTACCCGTACAAACCCAAAACTTCACCAAAGATCAAAATCAGAACCATGCCAACAAAGATGCGCGACTGCTGCATGTACGAGCGAACACCCTGGATGTGTCAGTTTTGACCCCGACACGAATGATGCAATCGTACCATGTCTCCAACTTTGCCAATCGCATAACCGGCCGCACAGCCAGTCAAGCCCACCGAAAGGCCACACGCCAGATGCATGAAGCCACTGAACAAGCTGTAGTTTTGCCCTGGCGGAGGGCCCATATCTCCGGCGATGAGGACGGCAATGACGAGGGCGTAGACGGCAATGATACCAGACATGACGACGGGAATCAGCGACTGTTTGGCTGTCAGCTTCGTGTCTGTTGGGATGCCAATCCAAGCTTGCCTTCATGATCAGGTCTGGCCTAAAGGTTCCCACGCCGGAAATTCCAATGCCCGACTTGGCCGTGCCATATGCTGCGCCAATACCTGTCGAATCATCAGTTGGGCGTCGAAACGGGATGGTGGTAGCGACGGAGCGTACATCCAAAAATCATCTTCGCGCAGCATTAGCAAACGTGGACGAAAGAACGGGAGAGGTAGCTTACCGCAAAGGCGATACCGCCCTGCAGCGCAAAAGCGTCAGTTAGCACGACCATGGCATCATGGATGACGGGTGCAGAGACGAACCATGCCAAAGAAGGGAGCGAACTTGGGGGTGAGGTCGGACTCCATGGCGGCGATGAGGGTGGACGACGAAGATGCGATGGAGTGGATGCGCGCGAGGCAAGGTGGATGGGTAGATGGCGAGTTGGAGCTAGCTCGGAGGGTAGGGTAGGGTAGCGCTGGTGTGGTGGAGGCGGTTGGTTGGTTGGAGGTGGTGCTTGGGTGCTTGGTGCTTGGGTGCTTGGGCGGCCCGGTTCTGGACCTGTAAGAGGACGACGGAGAGCGAGCGGCATCTCGGCCTCGCATGGATGAAGAGAGACAGACGGTAAAGGGCGACAAGCAGACTCGACCGGCTCACTCTGCTCTACTCGACGGCAGCAAACTCGTCTGCACACGCACCGCTGGAACGAATAACTCTCGTTCAAGCCTCTGCATCCGACTCCCCCTCTTCCTCGTCTCCCACGCACGTCGCGCCGGCCTTGCCCCTGCCCTTGGCCGTGACCGTGACCGTGACCCCAGTCCGTACCGCGACGCACAATACCGCCGCTCCCAACTCGTCCACCTCCTCGTCCTATCCTCGACCTCTCCTCGTCATCTCTCCTTTGCCAGCTCCCAGGTGCGCAATCCTATCCATCCGCCTCCCGCCCACCTGGCTCCTCTTCTCCCATCCCTCAGGTCGTCGCCTCTCCCTCCCGCCGAGCCCGACCAACTCGTTGCCGACCTCCCTCCGAGCGCGGCTCACGACCCTCTATCCCTCTCCCACGCCGGCGCGCGAGCTCCATCCCTCCGCTTGTCGCGCTTCCTGTCCATCCATACAGGGGCTTCGTCTTGATTGCGGCCTCGCCGGCCCTGCCGCCCATCCTCTGCCTCCCGGCCAGGGCTGCGACGACCCCATCCCCGCCTCCCTCTTCCTCTCCCCACGCCCCTTGGTTCGTCCTGAGGTGGCGCCTACGGGGCAGCTCCTCACAGATCGCCGTGTTGGCTAGATCCACATGGCAGACTACGGCGCCCAGCAGGGGAGGGATTACGGTCGCCAACCCAACTACGGCCACACGTCGGATCACCAGCGAGATGCCGCCTTCTCCAACATTTTCGGGACTGCTCCACCCGGCAGGTCTCAGACAATGACCTCGCAGTCCTTCCAGCGCCCCGCCGACCGCGCTGCCACCATGTCATCCCAGGTCTCCGACGTGATGAACCGCATGGGCCCCATGAGGCCGGCCCAGGCCAACGGCTACCACCCTCCCCGAAGGCCCGTCGAAGGTGCTCCCGTGCCTGGTCCACGCCATCCCCAGAACAACTATCTTCCACAGCCCCTGCGACCGGACCGTCCGCCATACAACATGCCCCAACGCATGGATCCGAGAGCCCCGCCTCCGAATGGGTCCTACGGCAACAAGCCCGTCCCTCAGCGCTTTCCCAGCGGTCCTCCTGGCCCTGCCCTCAATTCCGATCCCTTTCGCTCGCAGTCCCTGGCCGCCGGCCCTCGTCCGCAAATGTACAACCCACCAAGCAGTGGATACGTCAATCCTGCGCATACGTTTCGCCAACAGCCTTATATGAACAACGGAGCCGGCGCCCGTACCACGGCGCAGGGTAGGGTGGTTCCAGAAAGGGTCGACGAGCGCGCAATGTCCCTGACTTCGTTTGCTCGTGACCACGAGTACACTACGACCATGAGTGGTCGAGTCATTCCCAACAGGAGGAAAGAGCCCAGCGAGGCCAACGGTTCCCACCCCCCGGGCGTCCACATACCCACACCTTCTGCCGGTGCTCCACATTCGGCTCAGTACGCTGCCAGTCCTGGCAACAAGACGAGGAGCCCCAGCCAAGGCAGCTTCAGCACTCAGCGGACCATGTCAATGGCTTCGACAGTTTGCCCGCCCTCCGAAGCTGGCGAGCTCCGGCCGTCGACCTCACAAAAGTCAAAGCAAGCGTTGGCGACGGCGCGCGAGCGCCCTCTCGTATATCCTGCTCTGCTCTCCCGGGTCGCAGAAGTATTTCGAGACCGGATGATTCCGGGCGAAAAAGAAAAGGACGGCCTGGTCTACAAGAGCGCCTTTACGGGAGCGGAAGCGGTAGAGCTCATTGCTTACATCATCAGGACTTCGGACAGGAACCTCGCGCTCCTCTTGGGCCGGTCTCTGGATGCGCAAAAGTTCTTCCACGAAGTTACCTATGCCCACAGGTTACGAGACTCGCCTGCCGAGGTCTATCAGTTCCGCGAGACACTTTTGGAAGACTCGACCGAAGTCAACGGTGTTTTCACGCTCCTGACGGAATGTTACTCGCCGACATGCACGCGCGACAAGCTGTGCTACTCCATTGCCTGCCCGAGAAGGTTGGAGCAGCAGGCGCGGCTGAACATGAAGCCAAACCCTGGTCTCAAGAGGGAGGAATCCAAGTCCAGTCTGCACGAAGACGACAACGACGAGGAAAAGAAGCTCTGGATCATGACCGTCTCCAAGGAAGTGGCCGACAGCATCTCGGAAAAGGAAAAGAAGCGACAAGAAGTCATTTCCGAACTCATGTACACGGAGCGCGACTTTGTCAAGGATTTGGAATACCTCCGCGATTTTTGGATGAAGCCTCTGCGCAATCCTGCCACCTCGCCCATTCCCGAGCACCGGCGCGAAAAGTTCATTCGTACAGTCTTTTCAAACTGCCAGGACGTCTACAAAGTCAACGCGCGCATGGCAGAGTCCCTCACTCGCAGACAGCAGATCGAGCCCGTCGTCAAGAACGTTGGAGACATTTTCCTCGAGTTCGTGCCCATGTTTGGGCCGTTTATCAAATATGGTGCAAATCAGCTCTTCGGCAAGTATGAATTCGAGCACGAGAAGAGGACAAACCCGGCATTTGCGAGATTCGTCGATGAGGTAGAGAGAATGAAGGAGTCGCGCAAGCTCGAGTTGAACGGTTACCTGACCAAGCCGACCACGAGATTGGCTCGTTATCCCCTGCTTCTAGAAAACATCTACAAGTACACCGCCGAGGACAATCCGGATTTCAAGGATATCCCCAAGGCCACCACCCTGATTCGGGAGTTCTTGTCCAAGGTCAATGTGGAGTCCGGAAAGGCTGAAAATCACTTTAATCTGGTGCAGCTCAATAGGGACCTCAAATTCCGGCCGGGCGAATACGTCGATCTCAAACTGACCGAGGAGAACCGCCAACTGGTATTCAAGGGTGCGCTGAAAAAGAGTCCTACAGAAAACACGAGCGATATCCAGGCCTACCTGTTCGACCACGCGGTGCTGCTAGTCCGGATCAAGACGGTCAACAAAAAGGAAGAGATGAAGGTTTACAAGAAGCCGATTCCGTTGGAGCTGCTGGTCATTACCCAGATGGATGAGATTCTCCCAAAACAAGGTATTGCCAAAAGGCCCTCCTCCAGCTTGATCCCCGGAGCCAACAAGACCTCTTTAAACACAGGTGCCAAGACCGAAAGCCAGAAACAAGCCGGATACCCCATCACGTTCAAACACCTGGGCAAGGGCGGCTACGAACTGACGCTCTACGCGTCGACCCAAATCTCCCAGGAAAAGTGGATGAAGCACATCCAGACCCAGCAAAAGACGCTCCGGGACCGCAGCAACATTTTCACCAAGGAGATTGTTTGCGAAGGCTTCTTCAACCAGTCCATCCGAGTCAATTGCTGCGTGCCGCTTGGTAAGTGTGGGCTGGGAAGTTTGTTGATGGTGATGCTAATTTGAAAAGACGGTGGCAGGAAATTGGCATACGGCACCGACTTTGGTGTCTACGTTGCTGACCGCAGGCCCAAGGATGCATCAGTCAAGCCTCGGCGTGTTCTTGACTGCAAGGCTGTCACTCAGATTGACGTGCTGGAGCAACATCAGATCCTGCTCGTCCTCTCTGATAAGACCATGTACTCGTATCCCCTCGAGGCTCTCGACCCAGAAGAAGGCCAAAACGCCGGTGCCAAGAGAGGCAGGAAGATTTGCCACGCCAACTTCTTCAAGGCTGGTGTCTGCGTCGGCCAACACTTGGTGTGTTGTGTCAAGACGTCAGCGCTTTCGACGACCATCAAGGTTTACGAACCCATGGAGAACATGGCCAAAAAGTCCAAGAAGTCTGGCTTCACCAGGATGCTTGCCGGCGGTCAAGATGTGCTCAAGCCCTACAAGGTATGTCGGCCGGTTTTAAGCCTCGGCAAGCCACTAATGTCGTTAGGAATTCTACATTCCCACCGAATCTACCTCGATCCATTTCCTCCGCTCCAAGCTTTGTGTTGGCTGCGCCAAGGGTTTCGAGGTCGTCTCCCTCGAGACGCTCGAGACCCAATCTTTGCTCGACCAGGCCGATACTTCGCTCGACTTTGTGGCTCGTCGCGAAAACATCAAGCCGATCCACATCGAGCGTCTCCAGTCCGAATTCTTGCTCTGCTACACAGACTTTTCGTTCTTTGTCAACCGAAACGGCTGGCGAGCTCGTCCGGACTGGAAGATTACCTGGGAAGGCACGCCGCAGTCATTCGCCATATTCAACCCCTACATTCTCGCATTTGAGCCGAGCTTCATTGAGATTCGACACATGGAGACGGGCATGCTCGTGCACATCCTTACAGCTAAGAACATTCGGATGCTGCATTCGTCGACGAGAGAGGTAAGTCTTTATTTGAATCCACATTTGCCTGCTCTAACACCTTCAGATTCTCTATGCGTACGAGGACGAGATGGGCGAGGATACGATTGCATCACTCGACTTTTGGAGTCGGCCGCAGAGTCCGCAACAACCCAAGCAGCTGCCCCCTGCACCCTCGGCGGCGGCGGCAGCAGTGCACTCCCCCCCTCCGCAGATTCCTGCTCAGAGTTTCTCGCCGTAAAAAGTGGAAAAAGAAGCCGTGCTTGCATTCACACCTTCTCGTCACACGCAAACAACACCTTTTTTTCCTTTTTTACGGTCTTGAAAATACCCTGCTTGTCTTGGCATCTGGTGCACTCTCGTCGTTGTTGCACTTCGGGGGAGCCTCTCTGCTTGGTTGTTGTACGACGTCTCCTCCAAAACCCCTCCCACCTTCTTCTTCTTCTTCTCGTCGTCTCTCTGAAGTTTCCTGTACCGTTCGTCCAGAACCAAAGCTCGTTGATAGATAATCTGGAAAGCAAGCGCCTGTTTGTCGGGTTTCGCCCCACTTTTTTCTCTCTTCCTCTCTCTCCCCCTCCCTTGTCTTGAGCGTCCTCTGCGTCCGTCATCATCTTCCGTCGTCGTCTGTGCTTTTCTCTCTCCCGTCCCTCTCCCCTTTTTTGTCGAGACTTGTACTCCCTCCGTACCATACCTCCGACCAACAACTTACTCCTCTGCCAGCCAGCCAGCCAAGCCCGCCAGTCAGTCAGTCTGTCAGTCCAAATTCCAAAATCTTGATTGAGAGCGCTTTTCCGATTGTACTGTTTTGTGTCGACTGCGCGTCTCTTTGGCGTAGTCATGTCAGTGAACGTGCCAAACGCGACAGGCTGACCTACCCTACGTTCCCGTCTTCTCAGTGGCGCCTGCGCTTGCAAGTAGTCTTGCAGCTCTTCGCGATTGTGAGTAGTTTCGGGCACGCTGGGCTGCCTATCTTGCCTCCGCCGTCTCCGCGGTGCAACGGTCGCTCTGCTTGCCGATGGGTCTGCACAGGCAGCTCAGCCCAGCCCAGCCCCCAAAGCTGTTCCAACACCCAACCTCCTCTTCTCGATTAGACACGGCCACATGCGATGCCCCGCGTCTATTTGTCACGTACTTATTTTTGCTCTTCTGCGCCAAAGGAGTGGGAGACGTGGGCGCTGAATGTAACGATATACTGCACGCACGTTGATCGCTCTGTGGAGCTAGGTTGAGCGCTGCTGCGGGGTGAGAATGAGAGTGGGAAAGCACGGGTGGTAGGTCAGGTCGAATGTTCGCATGTTGCGATGCGGCGATGCAGCGTAGCTGAGTTTTGTATATACGGTACCAGACGGCTGGCTAGTAGGGGAAGGGCGAAATAAGAGGGGGGGGGGTGGGGGGGGAAGCGCTGAGGGAATCAGGGTTGATTGGGTTTTCGATCGTTTGTTGGAGATTGGAGCGACTGTTGCGGGGTTGACAATGAATTGAGCCCTTGGCCATGTGTGGAAAGAAAGGTTTGTTGATTATTTATCTAGGCACATAAGGTAGGCTGTTTAGGTGTATAGGGAGTCAAGCATGTGCTCGGATGTGCTCGGCGACCGACCTCCAGCTGCACACATGTATGTAATCTCTGCCGTCAGATTCCTGGCGCAAGTTTGATCAACGGATTCAACGCATCTGCATCTTACGTGGTTTCTGCCGGAGCAAGTGAAAATGGGAAAACAGAGAGTTCTTTCGATGAGAAGAGTTGGATGTGTAGGTCGCAGACGGATGGACGGACGGGCGGGCGAACGACTCGGGGGATACTTTTTCGCTCCGCGTGCCCACGGCTAGCATCCATGACGTCCTCCGCAAAGACCACCATTCATCCAGTCCATCGCACATCAACTCAACTCATCCACTGCGCCACCACCACAAACCCACTTCCACAACCCACAATTGCTTGCTTCCAATCCCCCGCCAAACCCAGCTCATGGCCGCACCCCCATCCCCCTCCTCTTCCTCTCCAAACCCCCCATCACCATCACCATCCCGCCTGCTCGCCCTCCCCGCCGAGCTGCGTCTACGCATCTACGCCGAAGCGCTGACGGCGCGCGACGCGACGATACGGCTGTATTTCTCCTTGCAGCGCGAGCAGCGCACGCAGCCCGGGTTGGGGCTGGGCTTGCTGCGCACGTGTCGGCAGGTGCGGCGGGAGTGTGGGGATTTGGTGTTTAGGGAGAATGAGGTGTGTGTTTATGCTGATGTAGGTGGTTTTTGTTTAGTTATGTGTCGTCAGGGGAAAGGGGCTGAAGGGGTGCTGTTTGCTTCCATTTCTCTTCCTTGCGTGTTTTTTTGTTGCTGGTGCTTTGTGCATATACCGAGTTGAGTTGAGTCGATTCGAGTCGAATCGATCGAGTGTGGCACACAACAAACCTACATAGCAGAGCGCGCAGCAGCAGCAGCAGCTGACACCACGCACAGTGCTTCAAACCCGACGCCGCGCCCCTAATCGGGCACAGCCAACTACCACCGCACAGCCTACGCAACCTGCGCACGCTCTTCCTCCTCCTCGACGCCACCACCGCGCTCGACTCGTCCCTCGAGCCCGTCCCCTCGCCCTCCTCCCTCTCCAACTTCTCTCCGCTCTCCGCCACGCCCTCGCTGCAGCGCCTGCGCGTCGCCGTCGTCGTGCGCCGCCGCTTCGTGCAGGGCACGCAGTGGTGGAAGGCGCTGCTGGCGCGCGTGGTCGAGCGCGTGCCGCCGCGTTGCTCGCTGCAGTGGGGCGTCGAGGAGGGGAATGCCGCGCAGAGGACGTATGTGGATGCGTTTTTGAAGACGCCTGGCGGGGCGGCGCTGTCGGGCGTTGTGCTGGAGGAGGTGCCGAGGGAGGTGTTGATGCGTGCGGCGGCGTATGCGGAGGTGGAGCAGGGCGCGCTGTGTGGGAAGGAGGGCGTTGGGTGGGATGAAGCTGTAACGACCGTGTTTTGAGCCTTGGTGGCGCTCGAGCTCAATTGCAAAATATCTGACGAGGCTGTAAGCGAGCACGCATCTGTGGGCAAAAGATGCGGCTATTTGTTTCTTGGGGTGGAAGTCACTTGATGCGAGCCGATCAGCTGTGAAGCCAAATTTATTGATCATCCACAACTCAGGCAACTGAGCACGGTGGTCGTCAACGCAACGCAACGCAACGTCGGCTCAGATTGCGTTGGGTTGACGGCGTCAATGATGAGGAGTATATTATGTTAACAACGGGCAGTCTATATTGGGTTGAATTGAATTGGGTTGACAAATATTGAGCACTACTTAGTACTAAGACTGCCTATGACTAATTTTTTTTTTAAAGCTACCTACCTGCTACTTAGTAGGGAGTAGTAAAAGTAGTAGTAGTAGTAGTAGTGGTACTAGTAGTGGTAGTAGTAGTAGTAAGTAGGTCCTAGGTACTAGGGAAACCCTTACTACTACTACTACTACTACTACTACTACTACTACTACTACTAATCAACGATCGTCAACCCAATTCAACGCAACGAGGGTACCACATTGCGTTGCGTTGACAAACCAGGAGGCGCCGTTGCGTTGCGTTGACGTTGACGTTGTCAACGTCCGTTGTCAATCGTTAACGAATATTGAATTGACGACCACCCTGCAACTGAGTGACTGCTTGATGAACCTTGATGACCCGCCTTGGTTTGTACCTGCCTGGATAAACCACCTCGATGAACCACCTTGATGACCCTCTTTGATGAACCACCTCATGAACCACCCTGATGATCCGCCATGGCGATCAAATCCCCTCCCGATGTGTAGCGTCCAAGACGCAAAGCCCAGCCAGAGACCAACCCTCGAAACACTCCAATCCAACGCTGGCTCGCCGCGCCGATGATCAGATCAGATCAGATCACTTTGAGACTTCGGCCGGCTCGTCGGTCTGCATCATCTCAAGATCGCCGTGCGTCTCCTCCGGCTCCGCCGTCTTGCGAGCTTTGTCGACGGCATGGCCCACGTTCTTCCATCCATCGAGTTCGCTCTTCATCTCCGAGCGTGACTTCTTAAGCTTCTCGATCTCCGAAGCTTTGTCATCATTTGCTTGGATGAGAATCCTGACCAGTCTTTCATTCTACGCATTGCGTTGGATGGAACTCGTGGGGTGCGGAAGACGTGCTTCAGCTCTCAGGCGCGTGATCTCCGCAAGAAGTCCCTTCGTTGTAGCCCGATCGGCGCGTGGTGGCGTTGGTTGCTTGGGCTTAGATCGGGTTAGAGATGGGGAGGACTTGCACAACAGCAGCTTAGTTCGCACTTACGGGGCCAGAGTCCTCGTCGTCACTAAGGTCGTAGCTAACCAGAGAGCGGCGCATCTTTTCGGAAGGCATTTTTGGTGTGAAGATGTGGAGGTAGTCTGGTGATGGTGGGTGGCAGTGACGAGGTCGGGTTTACAGGTTTGGAGCACAGAGGCCTTCAGTCTGTGGAGTACTGACGGAGAGCTTTCACGGTGCAGAGAACTAGTGACAGTAGTGTGATGTGAAGCAGAAAGACTCAGACCGTGCGCTTATGAGTAGTCCTCGCCGTGAAGTGAAGGCTGTAGTGACGTGGTCGGTTGTGGAGGAGAGAGGCTCAATTCGTGACCTGGTAGGCAATTCCCGTCGCGAAGTGAACTCAAAGGTCTGACCACCGCCAGAATGTGTATTATTTGGCGTTTCTACTGCAGCGAAAACTCCGCGCCAATTGTTTCGCAGTGAACGTCGAATAGGACAATCCTCCCAGGGTCTGGTTACAGTGGTCGAAATGCTCGTCAGGCGCATAAGTCATAGTGAATAAGTGAATAAATGCTCCTCAATAGCAACCGTACTTGTGAAAAAAAAAAAAAAAAAAAAAAAATTTGCTGTTTGGCCGAAGCATTGACCGCTGCCATGGTCGCGTCTCGGGAGCGTTCGTTTGCTACTTGGACCTCGAAAGCGTCCGTCTGCCGCTGCAACCAGACCCAAAGCCTCGAGCCAAGAAACGAGGATTTGCTGAGCGTCCACAAGGATATATGCACTGACAGGGAGGGGAGGACTGCGGCCGCTCGAGATATGCTTGAATACTGCCGAGCATATGATGTTCGAGTTCGAGGCAACGGCAGTTTGTGCTTCTGCCATGAAGTCCTTGTCAGCGGGTGAACCCCTTACCCGCGACATACTCCGTTGTGCGCACGGAACTTTGCCGACTGTCCTACGACCGCGGCCTTCGCAATAGCAATCGTTTGGTCAAAGGGGTAGCACTGCCTGCCACACCCAGCAAAAGCGCAACGTCACTGAACCAGGCTTCGCTGTTAACAGGAGGACTCAACATGACTCAAAGGGCAAGGGAGGGCACGGTACACATATGTAGCCAACTGACCTGCCTTTCTCCTACGATTCCCACCATCCCGTCGTCTCGAACCGACTGCGACAAAAACAACCGCGACAACATCATCATCAACATTGCCGACTTCAACGAGATGCCCACGCCGCCCAACATCGCATCGCGCCCGAACCGCGAGCTCACGCGATGCTTTATGATCCTCTTACACCTGGTACTCACCTTCGCCATGGTCAGCGTGCGAAATCGCCAGCAGCTCTACCCTGACGCGGCAGACCTGCTACCCGATTTTCTTACCTTCTGCCACATCGCCATGACGGTGACGGGCTGGGTCGACAAGGCAATGGAGCCATGCACCAACGAGCAGATTGGCCGTGATGTAAATCTAACGAAGGACCTGCTGTGGATGAATGTCTTTTTGTTTCCCTTTTTGCGTGAATTGTATCCAAACGTGTGAGTGATTCGATGAATGACTGATTTTATTTGGGATGTTTAGGGTCCGACCGGCGGATTCTGGTTACAGGCGACTGCAAATGAATATTTTGCAGGAGCTTGGATTGTTTCGCGTGGGCCATGAAGTGGTGATTCCACATTATATGGCGATTCGGTATGGTGTCTTTCGGTGAGAGTGTGGATTTGGCGTGTCGTGGAGCATGAAAGAAGGTCTTGAACAACGGGTGCATTTGCCGTCGAGTGGTACGGGGGTTCGTCGAGGGGTCGTGCTTTCTACGAGGCACGAAGAGAAACTGCAGTCAATAGGGCAGAAAACATTCCATCTTCTTTCGCCAGGAAATTGAGAAAATTGGTCAGGTTGGTACAAGCGCAGTGGGAAGCGATTTGGCAGCCTTGTTGACGTAGAGAATCGCGTTGGTTGATGGCACGCTCAAATCAAGCCGGGCGTCTGCTTCTTGCGCCAGTACCACAGTATGCAGCGTCTCTATGGTGTGTAAATAGAGGAAAACATGTGTCGGAATGGTCTATGCGACTCCCCGGCAAGTCCCAGGTTCAAGTCCTGGCCGACCCACTGCTGCAGCCAAACTTTTTGGCCTTTCTCCTGCTCTTTTGGTTGCTTGGTAGCGAGGGGTGGTGTTGAGTGGTAGCGGGGATCCGTGCGAGCTTGGGGTTTGTGGTCGCGATGGAACATGTGCGAGATGCGCGTCATGACTGCGAGAATGTTGCGTCTGCTCGAGGTTCAACTCGACCAGATGGTCATTTGGCCCAGTAGACATATGGAAGAAAGCGACGGAAAAGAAAGACGGAAAGACAATGCATGCGTTGTGGCATGGCGGAATCAAATGGTCGCGACAGGCGATGGATGACTGGCGGAAAGGCTGCGGCGTGATTTGGATGCGTTAGATGGCTGCTGGGTATTTGTCCGGTCAAAATGCAGTAAACAACATGAAAAGCAGCCGGAAATGACGATAGAGAGACAATGTGCAGACGTTGTCGTCGCGATGTCGAGGCGACGAGGAAGTTTGGTGTTGCTCGGGACGGAGAAACAGTCGGGCCGCACCGAAAGCGGTAAGGCGGCGTCTCTTGTTCGTTGCAGGCGCGCGGCGGCGAGCAATTGCTGGGGTATTTGGACCTTATGGCGCGCTGGTTTCTGAGGGCCTTTCCCGCGCAGAATCCGCCTGCGTTTTTCGAGGTCGTGCCCTTGGCCGCCCGCCCAATCCAGCTTAGCGTGACGTGACTCCCGCCTGCTGCCACCGCAGCCAGCACTCAGGTCGCAACCTAATCATCGCCCTCCCTATTTAAACCCTCCGTCCTCCTCCGCCTCTCCTCGCCCTTCCACCCGACCCTCTCCATCCGCCATCGAGTGACATCAACTCTATCCAATCCCAACGCTTATCTCATCTCAAAACCCAACCCACACTTTACAATCAACATGACTGGACGTAAGTACTCTCACTGCTTCCTCCCTCGGTGCGCATCGCCACCGTTGTGGATTGGGTTGTCGTCGTCGCCGTCGGTCGCGTTGCAGCCCATCGCGCTCCACCCACGCGCGTCGCGACATCCGATCCCCACCACGCCCGATGCCCACCATCTCAGCCACAACAAGCTGTCAACGCCATCCTCTACCCTCTGCTAACATTCTCACAGGCGGCAAGGGCGGCAAGGGTCTCGGCAAGGGTGGCGCCAAGCGTCACCGCAAGATCTTGCGTGACAACATCCAGGGCATCACCAAGCCCGCTATCCGTCGTCTCGCTCGTCGTGGTGGTGTCAAGCGTATCTCGGCCAGTAAGTTACCTCCCGTCCATCACGTCGCCTCAAGTCTAACTCCTCGCAGTGATTTACGAAGAGACTCGCGGTGTCCTCAAGTCGTTCCTCGAGAGCGTCATCCGCGACGCCGTCACCTACACTGAGCACGCCAAGCGCAAGACCGTCACCTCTCTCGACGTCGTCTACGCCCTCAAGCGCCAGGGCCGCACCCTCTACGGTTTCGGTGGTTAAACGTCGCCACTCTCGTGGTCCTCCACCGACTGTTGCTCTCCTTTTCGACTTCGTCGCGCTTGTCAAGTACTTTTGCCGGCGGACCTGGGGGCGATGGGCGCGACTCTTGGCTTACAACGGATTTTACTTGTGTTAGGGATGGAACGGAGTTTTCGGGCTGAGGTCTTGTGTTTCTGAGCGATAACCATGGTTTCGCAGTGGTGAAGGACCAACATCGAAATGACATGCTACACTTTCCTTGATGCGCCTCTTTCAGTCTTTCCCAAGTGATGTTGTGTGGACTAACTGGAGCTAGCAACCATTCCTTCTAACCCACGAGGTCCCAAGTCACCATTCCACTTTTGAAAGAGGGGTACTGACGATGCATCAGGGTCTCGGCCGACCACGCGCAGCCGAAGCTACCAACCCCTCTTCAGTCTGGTTCTCTAGTCCCATCGTCTGCTACTAATAGCTGCCCGAATCACTGGCCAACCGCCTTCCAAACGAAGTCAACGACAGCATCCCTTCAACAATGGAGCCTCCCCCACCCAGCCAACGCATCCTCATCTTCGGCGCCACGGGCAAGATTGGGACATACATTACATCAGCCATAGCCAACGCCTCGCCACCCTTTGCCCGAGTCGCCATATACACGTCTGCCAACACCGTCGCGGCCAAAGCAGCGCACATTGAAGCGCTCAAGGCGCGCGGTGTCGACGTCGTGGTCGGCGAGTTGGATGACGACGACAAGATCAAGGAGACGTACCAAGGTGTGGCTTCCTCCCTCCCTCGTCTTCCTCTGCCCTGCTTACCTACACGCTTCCGCCTGCTCACACCTGTGCAGACTTCGACACCATCATCTCCTGCCTCGGCCGCGCCATCCTCTCGCACCAAACACGCCTCATCCGCCTCGCCGCCCTCGCCTCGTCCCCAATCCGCCGCTTCTTCCCCTCGGAATACGGCACCGACGTGCTGCACCCCGTCACGCCGGACCCGCACGCCGAGCCGCCGCACCGCTACAAGCTGGAGGCGCGCGCGCTGCTGGAGCGTCTGGCGTCTGGCGAGACCGAGGGCGATGCGGTGGTGGTGGGCAAGGGGGAGGGAGAGAAAGGGGAGAAGGTGGGCAAGAGCCTGAGCTACACGTACATCGTGACGGGCCCGTATGCCGAGTTCTACGTCGCGCCGACGGGCCAGCGCGGCGTCGAGGGCGGCGCCATGGCGTGGGACCGCGCGGGCGGCTTTGACGTCGTGAACCGCCGCGCTACGCTGTTGACCAGACACGCCGACGGAGGCGAAGGCGAAGGCGGAGGCAGAGCGGAAGGTCAAGGCACCGACCCCATCGCCCTCACCACCATGCCCGACACGGCGCACTTCGTCGTCTGCGCCCTGCGCCACCCACAGCAAACGCACAACCGCGCGTTGCGCTGCCACTCGTTCAACACCACTCCCCGCGCTATCCTGTCGGCTTTTGAGGCGCAGACGAGCGGGCCAGGGACGTGGGCCGTCACGTACCTGCACCTCGACGAGCTGCACGAGCGCGAGCGCGCGGCGTATGCGCGCGGCGATGCCGAGAAGGGCTTGTTCAGCGTGCGGCGCATTTGGACGATGGGGGGGAGTGTGTATGAGGGGTGGGAGGAGGGGAGGGGGTGGGATGATGGTGAGGGTGAGGGGTGGGTGGATAGGGAGGGGTGGACGGCGGGGACGCTGGAGGAGGTTGTTAGGGGGGAGGTTGAGCGGCAGATGCGCGAGGAGCGGGAGGGTGAGGAGGTGTAGGTCTTCACTCAGAGGCTGCAGGTGGTTGGTTTTGTGAATGGAGAGGCGAGCGAGCTACGGTACTTAAGATAGGTACTCGAATTGAGAGAGGGAGACCCGAGAAAGAAAAAACGTGGGTGGGTATTTTTGTCATTTTGGCCCATCCAGACCTGACGCCGTGACGTGAAAATGCTTCCTCCCTCCTGCCTGCCTACCAACTACTAGGGTATGATGACCGCGTCCATCTGTCTGCACTGCACGCATGCTTCTGTCCATCTCATCCATAAGGGCGCAACTCGAAGAAGCGAAGGAAACAGCAGAATCCAATCCGCACGATGATGGCGCTACTTGGTCCCCTTGCCACTCGACTTGGCCGCCTTGCCCGACCTGGCCCGGCTGCTCGCCGTCGCCGCCTCGTAGGGACGCGCCGCCCGCTTGGTTTTGCTCGGCGGAGGCGGCGCAGCATCCGGATCGGCGTCGTCTGCTTTGCGTTTGCGCGAGGAGCCGGACGGTCCAGCTGTCGCGGGACCACTCGCTGACGCAGCAGTAGCAGTCGGTTTGGCACTTTGGATTTTGGCGGGCGCGTTTTCAGATCCGCCTTGGGCAGACGATGGGGTAGGGGGAAGCTCTTGGGTTGCATTTTGCGCCGCGGCGTGGTCAGTCGTCTCGTTGGCGGACGCGTCTTGACCGTTCTTGGTGGTTGAAGCCTTTTGCTTCGATACCCACTCGGCAATCTCGTGGCCTTCTTCGTCGTCGTCGTCTGCCTGCTCAAACATGGCGTCGGCCATTTCGCCCGCAATGTCGTCGGCCTCTTCGCCTCCGTTGAGCATGCGCAGGGCGTAATTGATGAGGGTGCTCTGGTCGAGACCGGCGGGCGCCGCTCCAGCTGCTGAAAGGTTTTCTTGCAGCGCTCGCATCAGGGCCTGCGGGTCGAGGCCGTTACCAGCGACGAGACCCTCCAAGTCGTGTCCTAGACCTCCGCCAGCGCCTCCGCCGGCTTCCGTGCTGCGTGACGGTTTGGACTCATCTTCCGAGTCTGTGGCCCATTCCTCGTCGGCGGCGTCCGTTTTGGGAGCCGCGTCAGTGACAAATCGCGTTTGCCAGTCTCGCAACAACGCGAAAGATTCTTGGGGCTCTTCTAGTGGCAGGTTTAGACCCAGCACTTTCTCCATGCGCTGGCTGGCGGGAATCCATTTTACAGGAGGGGCGTCCAGTGACTTGACGGCGATACGGGCCGCGGCGTCTTGGGCAACCTTTCTTTTCTTTTGCGGCGAGCCACCCTGCGCCGTCTTCT
This sequence comes from Phyllosticta citribraziliensis, assembly GCF_038025025.1. Taxonomy (NCBI): domain Eukaryota; kingdom Fungi; phylum Ascomycota; class Dothideomycetes; order Botryosphaeriales; family Phyllostictaceae; genus Phyllosticta; species Phyllosticta citribraziliensis. The sequence continues at coordinate 415,193 of NW_027117343.1, forward strand.
TCCTCTTGTTTCCTATAGCGCTCGGCTGCCTAATCTTTGGCTTTCCTTGTATGTCGTTCCAGCCGTCCGAATTGTATTCAATGTCGATCCAGTACTCGTACGGGTCGGAGCCGGCGCCGTAGTCGTCAAGTTGGTCATCTAGGTATGGAGGGTCCGGGACAGCGCCTTCTGCCAAATCATCCTACCCAATGTCAGCATCGTCAGGGAAGGGTTTGGCGGAACCCTCACGGCAAGCTGGTCTTCTTCGGCAATGTAGAGCCACGCGTCGTCGTCGAAGAATTCCAAATCGTCCGAATCGTAGCCGTAATCCGACATGGTGGCGAGCTCTGCAAGCGGCGGCGGGTTGTGCGACTGGGCGGATGCTCTGGACGAATGGAACGCAGGAAGAGGCGCCTCAAATCAGGGCATGGCGTGCAGACGAATGGGTACGACGAGGATGGAAATGTGACCAAAAGCAACGGTGCCTTTGTCGAGAGTGTCGTTGGACAAGCAGACAGCTGGAGGTGGAGGAGGTCAGATCAGGGATCCAGGTTTGCTCTGTAGGGATTGGTTGGGCGGCGAGGTGCGACGACGACGGGGAGCTTTGCATGGCCTGCGCTCATGGTGACAACGACCTGACGCAGCAGCCTCGATGCTCCTTTCCCAGCATCCAAATTGACCGAGTGGGCAAAATCTCAGCTTGGCTACTGTCGACCGGACGGCGTCGACGCGTGCGGTGCCTGACTCGGCCACGAACGCATCCCCCACGTCGGCTATCCTCGGCCCATGCCGCCCGCTTCCATATCCGGGGAAGCTCTGAACCCCATCTGAGCGTCCACCTCCAGCCCTTGATTCAACTCTCCCCATGGACTCGTTGGTGTTGCAACATGTACAATCTTCGAAATTATAGCCTTCGAGCTGCGGCTCTTGCTCGGATTCGTCCCCCAACAGCAGCCCGGCGATTTGAAACCCTGTCCAAGCCTTTGACGTCCATCCTCATTGCAAACAGAGGAGAAATAGCCATCCGCGTGGGCCGCACGGCCTCCAAGTATGGCATTCGGACTACCACCATTTACACGGACCCGGATGCACAATCTCAGCATGCTGCCAGTTCCCCTTGGGCCATAAATCTCGGTCAACCAAGCGCCTACCTGGACGGAGACCGCATCATTCAAGTTGCCAAAGAACATGGCTGCCAGGGCGTCCACCCAGGCTATGGTTTCCTCTCTGAAAACCCCCATTTCGCCAAAAAGTGCACCCAAGCTGGACTGGTCTTTATTGGTCCTCCCTGGGAAGCAATCGACGCCATGGGCAGCAAGAGCAGAAGCAAGGAAATCATGACTGCCGCCGGTGTGCCTTGTATTCCTGGCTACCACGGCGGGAACCAGGACCCCGATTTTCTGCAAAAAGAGGCTGGAAAGATTGGGTATCCTGTCTTGCTAAAGGCCGTCAAGGGGGGAGGTGGCAAGGGCATGCGCATCGTGCAAACGCCCGCCGAATTCATGGATCAGCTCAAATCAGCCAAGTCGGAGGCCACAAACTCTTTCGGCGACGATGTCATGCTTGTGGAAAAGTACATTACAAAGCCCCGACATATCGAAGTTCAAGTGTTTGCCGACAGGCATGGAAACTGTGTTGCCTTGGGCGAGCGGGATTGCAGCATCCAGAGAAGACACCAAAAGATTCTGGAAGAGTCGCCCGCCCCCAACCTTGACGAGTCTGTTCGACAAGATCTCTGGGGAAAGGCGAGGGCAGCAGCCTTGGCCGTCAATTACGAGGGAGCGGGCACCGTGGAGTTCATCTTTGACAACGACACCAACGAGTTCTTCTTCATGGAAATGAATACGCGGCTCCAAGTCGAGCATCCCGTGTCCGAAATGGTCACTGGTCAAGATTTGGTGCAATGGCAGCTACATATAGCAGGTGGTGGAAAGCTTCCGATGACGCAAGACCAAATCCACGAGCAAATCAAGCTCCGCGGCCACGCCATCGAAGCCAGAATCTACGCAGAAAATCCCGACCTCAACTTTATCCCTGATTCGGGGAAGCTTGTCCACCTCAAGACTCCAGAGCCATCACCACAAGTCCGAATCGACGCGGGATTCGTCGAAGGCGACGAAGTGTCGTCACACTACGACCCCATGATTGCGAAGCTCATCATCCACGGCCCCGACCGACTTGCCGCTCTCAATAAGATGCGCATGGCGCTCGAGGAATACGAAGTTGCCGGACCGGTGACCAATATCGAATTCATCAAGCGGCTTGCCGTCAGCCCTGCCTTTGTGGCTGGTGATGTCGAGACGGGCTATATTCAAAAACACCACGATGAACTTTTTGAAAGACTGCCAACACCTCCCGAAGTGTACGCGCAGGCAGCAATTGCAGTGCTCATTCAGGAGGCAGAATCTCTAAAGGCACCGCACGCGATTGGCTTCCCTAGTACAACGCTCGGTTTCACACAAAGCTACTCTGCTCGCGAGGTCCACCTGCTCGAAAAGGACCCCTCGGCCGCAACGACTGTGCAGAATGCAGACAACACGACAACTGCCGTAACACTGCAGCAGAGGAGTCCGGATACTTTCAGCGCCACCATCGGCGATGTGTCGTTCTCGTCAATCAAAGCGCAATTCGACCCCGCGACCTCCATCCTCACATCCTACTACCCGCACACGCGGCTGACGACGCAATTCGTCCGGACCGGCTCGCTGCTCACCTTGTTCCAGCACGGCAAGCAATACCGGCTCGAGCTGCCCATGCCCAAGTGGGCCGAAAAGGCGCTCGGCGTTAAGGAGGCCAAGAACAGCGTCGTGGCGCCCATGCCGTGCAAGGTCCTCCGCGTAGAGGTGCAGGAGGGGGATAGAGTCGAGATGGGCCAGGCACTCGTCGTCATTGAGAGTATGAAAATGGAGACGGTCATCAAGAGTCCGGTGGAGGGTGTCGTCAAGAAGATTGTGCATGGGCAAGGGGCAAGTCGTGTTTCCCTCCCCGTTTGTTTGTTTTGCTGACACGGTGACAGGATCTTTGCAAAGCAGGCACTGCGCTTGTCGAGTTTGAAGAGGCGGCCGAGTAAGCTTGCATTTCTTGCGGTTGGCGGTTTGACGTTGAGGTCGCGGAGCGGCCGTGTCTTGGGTTTGTCTCTCGAGAAGTGCGCCAGTATTGTGAGTCTTTCTGATGCATTTACCATGCCAAACAAATCCGAAGCTGTATCTCCAAGTCGTTTCGACCGGCCGCCGAGTCTTTGCTGTCTCCTTCATTCACTGGTTTCGCAGAGAAACTATCAGAGCTCCCACACCGCGACGTAAGACAGTTCAGATATTGACTCGGACTCGGACACGCTCGCGGCCGCCATTGTAGCCACAAAGCCGTCGCCTCCTTCTGGTTATAATCAATGCCATTGTACTCTATCTTGACCGCATACACACACAAGTCCGCTTGATCTCCCATCTCACCATTGCAATGTTTCCCCACAATTCCCGCGCTTCATGGAGGAGCGAGCCTCCCCTCCCTCCCACATTCCCCCGCCCCTGCCGCACTGAACCAATTTACGAAGCGCTGTACGCTTTCACACCAGAGACGAGCAATCAGCTCGGCTTGATTGAAAACGAGATTTTAGTCGTGCTAGCACACTGTCCGAACGGCGGTGGTACGTGTCTTCCTTCCCAACACCATCACAGCCAAGCTGCACTTCCGAAAACAAGAAGAGAACGAGAGCTGACAGCGCGTAATCGGCAGGCTGGTCACTGGCCAAACGCCGCTACGGCGACGAGCAAGGCTGGGTCCCGTCGGCGTTCCTGCAGGCTTACATTCCTACCTCAAGACAATCGAATTGCGGCACGTCGCGCACGGCGAGCAATCCGGTCGAGACGTCGAACACCGCCGCTTGTCCGCCACCAGGCCGGCCTGCGCAAAACGGAGGGTGACAAAATCTACGCCATCCTCCCGAGTCGATTTGCATGCTGACCCGGCGATAGTTTCTTCACGAGAGGCTCGAGGTGGTTGTTGTGTTTACCCGTGCTGTGTGGGCTTTTAGTCTCTGCGCCAGCGAAAACGCTTTTCTACTTTCGCTTTACTGCTCTTGGCATTTTGTCGGTTGCTCTTGGCTATTTGACTGGTATGGCTGTCATACCTCATTTCTACAGTCGAAATTAGATTGTTGCGTCATTCGTCACGACTTCCTGGCGGCTTGGTGTTGAGTATACCACCTCGTGACTTGTCCCTCCTTACCTGATGCACGTCCAGCGCGTCCACGTCCGCTTGTAGCTTGTCCTTTTTGTCCTCCACTGGCAAGTGCCCAAGCTTTTGAGGACCCGGCCGCATACCCTACTCAGCTACCTGGGCAATAGCCTGGAGAACGGCTTTCGCGGGGACAGGAGGTGTTGCGGCAATTATCTGGCACTGATTCGAGCTCGCTATCGCTGCTCTGCTTGGCGACATATTTGGATGAGCAGATGGTAATGGAGCAAAACAAAGGTAGGCAATTGCGGAGGAGGAGGGAGTCTGGAGCAGTCACGTCGACGAGCTGTCCTCAGACCAGTTCACTTGACTGCAGGTTCCAATCGGCTAGGTTGGTGACACGACATCCGACCATCCGACAGGCGGGGAGCGGGGAGCGGGGAGCGGAGAGCGGGGAGCGGAGAGCGGAGAGCGGAGAGAATTCACCACCTCCTTTGTCCTTGAGAGCGACGATTTGCAGTGACGGGTCTCTTCCAAAGCCTCTTGATGCTGTGACACAGCGCGGAGGTCATCATTGAATCGTGGGAACACCCGCCAGCCACGTATCTTCCCACGCCGCCCTTTCCAGCTTGTCGTCCCGCTGCCCCCGTGTCCCGGTGGCGGCCGAGGGGAGTATGAGCCAGGCGAAGAGACGACACTGGGCGTTGGTCGAACCCAGAAAGGGACGCAAAGCGGCCACTGTTAAGACTCCCTCCAGACTACAATTTCTGTGGGCCGCACTGAGACTGCAGGTACTCTACGCGAACACCCTAGCGCGTCGCGTTTGCACTTGCGGGGCGGCCACCATACGACTGTGCTCAACACACACGACGCCCGCGGCACTTTCAAAAGCTTGCCGCCCATCCAGCCACAATATTTACCGGCATCAACGGCTCAGAATATGGCCATGTTTCTCAAGTAAGGTGCAAATTGTCACAGCGGAAGGGGAACGCCTCTTGATTGATGCTCACAGTGTAAAATGTCACTGAATCTGCGGTGCGTCATGTCGGGATTGCTCCTCTCCGTTTGTGCAAAGCCCGCGGGAATCGACCGGGAATCTCTACTTTGAGGCCAGACGGGCAGAAAGACCGTGATCGAGCGGTATTAAAGCTCTAGGGACTGCCTTGATTTCTCATCTCATCCCCATCATCCATTCCAGTCTTCTCATCTTCTTCAGTCTATTCTGACTGTTTGGCTAATCTCTGAATCATCCCAAACCGTACATCAAAATGTATTCTCCTGGATCCTGCCGCCCTCCTTCCCCTGCTCCTACTGCTTCTCCCCCTCTTCCTTCTTTTCCTCCTACAGCTCCCAAATTCTACGAGCGTACTTTGACGCTCAGAGCTTCGTCTCTGTCGGGGCTCAAGTGGATGGAGAGTAAGGTGGCTGAAGTCTTTCCGGAGCACGGTAAGTCTGCTTCTCCTTTGCGGACGTCTCGAAAATACATTGCTAACCGTGTCGCCAAAAATCAACAGGAATTACCCAGGCCCTGTTCTCCGGAGACCAAGTCTGGGTTCCCCCAGAGGACAGGCACAAGTTTGACCCCCTGACGAGGGACCCTCCCCCGTCCGTGTCAGACGTTCTGTCCTCGGAGATATCAACCCCCTCATCTTCGATCAAAGACGAAGAATGTTCGACTCCCGTAAGTATACCTGATGCTTCGATGAAAACCATCTAATTTCACCTGCAAACAGCGCCAGGGGACTTTTGCTACGAATGCCGACTGCAGCGAAGTGAGCGAACTGTCTGAGACCGTGCGAGCTTTGAAGGCTGAGGTAAGTTTTTCATTCTATGATAGACCCAGCTAACGCGCCCTAGATTGAACGCTTGAAGATGACTTACGCTGTGCAAAGAATGACAGTTTTCCGCCTCGAAGATGAAGTAAGTTTTGCTTTGCATTTCACAGATTCCAGCTGACGCGTCACCTAGAACAAAGTGTGGATTGCGGCTCTCAAGGCGGAAATGCACAAGACCAACAGTGAAGACTGTGATGACAGCTTAGAGTCCCAGAACAGGGGGCCCTCGAAGTCCCAAAAGGCAGCGATGCCCCCGGTTGCTGAGAAGGGCCAATGCTCGGCCGAAAAGAAAGGCGAGGACAGGCGGTGCAAGAATTGGCGAATGATGGGAAGGCTTACGTGCGCATCACACCGCCACCTTGAAGAATATGTTTGGGAGAAGCTGCAATTAAAGAGCGAGAAGACCTCCAAGAAGGTTTGGCTGGAAAAGGCTCTGTCAGTACTGCCAAAGCTGGACTCCCTCGCTCGACTTGAGATCTGAACTGACTGACTTGTGCAGTGGTACGCCGTTGGCAGTTCGCAGAAGTAGTGGTGCCATGATCAAGCAGGCTGGCAGGGTGATCTTTCCTCACGAATTTGGAAATGGGTTTTGGCGTTTGGAGGCAGACTCTTGAGCGGTTTTCGAAAGGCGCGGTGTGGAGTAATGGAGAAGGAGACTGGATAATTTGCAGAGATGTCTTTTCTTGTTGCCTTGAGCAAGTCTAGAGAACTCCTTGTCTGAAAGTCCGCATTTCTATTTCAAGTCTTTGTGGTTACTTCCATGTCCAGCAGCAAACACCAGCATTGTCCAGCAACCCGTCAAATCCACCAGCCTCCGGCCTATCTTAATCTTCAAAGGAAAAGCAGCCATGGACCGCGAGGTGCGCTTCGAACCCATTAGCTGTGATGAAAGCGAGGCCGCAAGAGCAGATCATGTATGCAAAGTCCCTTTCCTGACATCCCTCCTGTGTCTGCAGTGCACCGCTGACCATAGTCGAGGGGAGATGCCGGCGATCCGAAATATCCCTACGCTGCGCGCAGCGGACGACGGTGCCGGGGATTATCGATTCTGTACCGCACTGAGATAGCATGTATCGCGAGCACCGAATTTGTCTCAAAGTTGCTCCGCATTTTTGAAGGACCGGAGCTGAACATGCCATGCGTCGGAGTCAGACACGCGTATCACAGGTTTCGCGCTTCGACGTGGTTGACGACGTCTGCATGTATGAAAGCTCGCGAGTCGTGATAGCTGCCGAGCTGCGAGAGAGACGTCGGATGGCATGCTACTCCGAGCAGTGCAGCGATCCGCATGCGGTGCTCTGAGACGTCGTCGTCGAAGCGCACGCTGACACGCAATTCGGCCGTGTAGATGGCGTTGTTTGCGCGTTCGGAAGAAGGTATGGAAGATGGCTCGCCCAGGAGTTCCATGAGCCATTGCTCTTGGTCAATGGTGGACCTTCTGGAAGATGCTGACATGTTCTGTGTAAGTGCTTCATTAATGATCCTCGGCTTGAAGGGTTGAAGAACCCTCTGTAGTCGGTGCCGAGACAAATCGGGAATCTTCTAACATGTTCGGTGATCAAACAAAGCAAGCGAATGGTGATGCTATGCTGCTACTGACGAGATGCACCCAGATTTACCCAACGAAGGTGGTCTTGGAAGCATGACATGACATGTGTCGACGGCGGGCTTGATCAAGCTGAGCAAAAAATGAAAAAGCAACCCCTGAGTTTTGAATGACTGTCCAATATCCACCCGACAACCCGAACTTTTGATCCAAGATACGGAAAGAGAAGAAGAAGAAAAATCAGTCAACCAGACCTTCCCGCTTTGGCCCTGTCCGCTTCTCCGTTGCCGACTGAGCGACTCTTACGGCAAACCATTCTGCCAGCAATGTCGAATCCCTTCCGAAACCCCATCATCTTGTTCCCATCGTCGGTGTCATTTTTGTATGAGTCTTTTCGTCATCTCATCTTTCCCTGCTGCATCGTTCTCACGTCCACTGTTCTCTGCTGGGTTCCATCACTCAAGAGTGTGTTTTTGGGCCCAGCTTCGCCATGGTCGCCAATCACTGGAATCTGCGCCTTTTCACATCCCTGCCCTCCTCTTCATGCTCTATGTTGGTGTTGTCCTCTCGCCACGTAATTGTGCTTAAGTCAGGCGCAATAGAGCGGTAGAAGTCGACTGTAGCTTGTCAGAGTGGTCTTGTATAATTTGTGCACGCCTTGCTTACCTGCAAATTTTGGACATTTCTTCACGAGCTCTTCAGTCTTCTGGCGGCTGAGATATTTGGATGCGCCGGGGAGATGATGCTTCTTGAAGAAATCCCGTATGCCATGTTTATCCTTGTCTGCGGGAAGATTGGCACCGTCCAGACGGCCCGACGTGCCGTAGAGCCTTTTGATCAGAGACTCATAACTGCTTAGATTGGGATCGGTTTCCATATCGATGCTGTTGAAATGTTGCTTGAAGTTTTCAGCTGCTGCGCTTTGGAGGAGAGAGGCACCGGCCGTATGGCCACAGTTGTAGATGAGAAGCCGAGTCGACAGATGGATAATGCTCGGATCTCCATTTTGCGTTGGTTCAAATGATGATTTCAGCTTTGGGTGCAGCCTTCCAGTGTAGATTGCTTCCAGAAAGGCTCCAATAAGCTTTTTCCTCGTCAAAACAGATCCTTTCCAGAGAAATCCCAAGTCGATTTGATGGGTATCGATGTCCTGGAGCATGTGTGAGCGCGACTTTCAAATACTCGGTGAACTCTTGACAGATGCAGTTATCATGGAGGGTGTTTTGAAAAGTGGCAACGCCAAGGTGAAACATATGTAGGGTGATCTCCATCAGTGCTGCAATGAGATCCAAGCTTCCCTCACCTTGTCAAGAATCTCCCGAAGCTTGGACGAGCGATTGTAGAGGACAACTTTGTGCGCTCTGCCAAATGAGCGGTCGTCGGCGATGATTTCAACGTCCGCAAACTGGTCGTTCAAAAAGAGAAAAGGCGAGTCGATCATTTGGTCCATCGCCGAGGGTTGCGGGCGCTCCGCCAATGGGATGTCCATGAGGCTGGACCCGATGGTCGAGTGGGGACGATGGTGGTGAAGTTCGGACGTGAGAGTGGTGTTGAAAGATGGAGGAGGGAGGGCTGGAGGAGACGGAAGGGTGGAGGCATAAATAGCAAGGTGGATGGGTCAAAGCAGGCACAAGAGTCGGCGACGGTAAGTGAAGGGCATGATGTGATCTGCCATGTGATTGGCTTCTGCTTAAGCTGAATGTTTCTGCGCCTCTACTTCAAAATCTTGCCTGTGACCAAGTGAAACTCCAAAAGTCTTACGCATTTGGTGTTTGAGAATAGCCAGCAGATTATGATGCTATGCTTCTGAAGAGGTGGTGTCCTCTTTCGCCTGACAGAGGTGGCTGTTGAGACGATGGAGGAACTCACTGTGTCCGACGGCCAGCTGGCTCGCTCGAGCAAAGCGTAGGGTGTCAATTTTCTTCCGTTCTGAAATCCAACTGCCTGTGGAGTAACCTGAAATGCTGACCTATGCAAGAGAAGCAGAAAGGGATTGAAGCAAGAACATCTCTACCAGTGATTTTGTACGCCCCGTCCGTTGCTTCTTTGCTGACTCGGCAGCTTTTACCATTTATCATCCCTCCCGCAGTGTCAAAACCCATACCAAAGATTATCCTTTTTTCAGCCGTTGTTTTCAGTTTCTGTGTCGCAGTCGACTGCAAGACATGTCAGTATGAATATTCAGCTGGTCCTATGGGTGGCTCAAATTACCGACAACTTCTGGGACCCTCTTCAAAAGGCGCATGACGCTGAAGCGGCTAAGTTGCTTGCTTACCGCAACTTGCTATGCACGAAGAGCGCTCTTCGTGCTTTGCTTGCCCTAGTTCTTGCCCTCTAGAAGCTTCGCCATTCCCACCTTGACGAGTGCCGAACTGGCTTCTTCCATGATCTGAAGGATATCGCGAAAGCCACGGGGCCAGAAGACCTCGCGCTTCAACTTGGCTGCCTTCTTGACTTCCTCATCAACCTTCTTCAACGCAACTAGCTCTTTGTCAAGCATTGCCAACTTCTTCCCAGCAGTCTTGAAGGGAACAACGAGCTTCTCGACGTGCGCCTTCTCTTCGCTGATCCTCTCGCGAAGCACTTCGATGCACTTGCCTTCTTTGCGCGCTCTTCGGATCATATTATTGAGCTTAGTTTGCTGTCAGTGTCTATCCGTCTACATGTCATCAGGAGCTCACCTCAACCACCGTTCCGGGGTTATTAATTGGGTCGTGATCGCGACACTCTGGCTCAAACATGCGAAAATTCTGGGGACGTGTTAGCATGGACAACATGAGGCTTTCATGTGTGACAAACCTCTGGAAGGGGAATGTTTGTTTGGTGTCCCCCGAAAGCTTCCTGCGGCTTTGGATGGCCAAGTTGGATTGGGAGATGAACGCCGGTGTTTGCAATATTCTCATTGATCTTGTCGAATCCGGCCATGAGCTCTTTGTATTGTTCAGCCAGTGAGTCCTCATTGGTTGCGACCCTCCTCCTGTCCCAACGATTTCCAACCATGGCAAGGCAAACCTGCCAGTGCTCCTTCTCAGCAACACGAGATCCACTGATAAGAGCTCTTAGCATGCCCTTAAGAGTCTCCACCTTTTTGCCAGAGTTGCACAACTCTGTATAGTCAGGTCGATCCGGGTTGGGATAGTAGCAAGACTTCTTGTCAATCTCCTTCACTCTTGAAATGGCATCAGCGTATTTGAGCCCAGCCAATTTTGCCAGTCTCTCATATCTGAGACGATGCCATTCAACTTCTAGCTTCTCCTCCTCACGCTCTTCTCTGGCGCAGTCGACTTCATCCCGCGTAGGTACCGATTGGGTGTTCAGATCCTCGGTGGCGTCGGTGAGAGCCTCAGATTTGATCAATGCCTGTTCTCTGTTTGAAAGTCAGCCAGATGATTGAGGTCATGTCCCGAGCGTTGACATACGCCATGATTGGTCGTGAGATGGCTTGGGCATATTGCGTATCCTTGCTCCGTCGGTGAAATGACGTGTAATGACGCTCGAGGCCGCGAGCACTTCAGGCTTCAGATCAGTTGATGTCTTGTAAAGACGTAGATCATGGGTGTAGTGGGGTGAAAAGAAGTAGAAAGTTTGGGAGAGAGCTTTGGAGAAAGCTGCGGCAAGAGCTACTCCAGCACCCAGTACCGCCTGTGAATCTGGCTTCGTCAGCGTTCACACCGACGGCCGACTAATCCATGTTTTTTGTGCGCTCGAGTGTGGCATGCCGCCGAAATTTGACACTCACCTCAAATCCACGAGCCCTCTGCCACCCAGATCAAGCTCCCGACTTCTAGTTCTGCTCTTGCCTCACCTTTTCTCTCCCCATCCTCTGCCTCCACTCTGCACTCACCTTTTCTGGCAACTCATACCACCACACATTGGCTGTCTGCTTCTGCGACCCCACAGCTTCGCCAACCCTCCTCACCTCGACCCTTCGGATTCATACCCCGAAGTCACGTCTCTTCCTCCGCTCAGGCTTACTTCTCTGTCCCCAGCGCCAAGGCTTGCGTTTCGCCTACAAGAGTTCAGATCATCTTGCATCTGCGCCCCTCTTGCCTTCAATGGAAATCGACGACAGGAGTATCAGCAGCGACAGTGAAATCCCCAGAACGGACACAAAGGAGACTGTCGCTACTCTTGCCCGCGACCAGATCAATGCTGTCGCGACTCCAGAAGAAGAACAAGCGGAAATCGAAGCGGCCAAGGTAGGTGCCAACATTGTCAACTTCATCAAGTGATTGAGTGCTTACAAGTCTCAAATAACCAGAAACGCCTCCCAGCGCTCGAAGAAGAGGTGAAGAAATTGGAAGATGAGCTTCATCAGATCAAAAACGACAGCTCCTTTCCCAGCGAAGCCGAGCTTGCGAGCATGATCGAGACCACTGCCAAAATGGAGCTGGGAATCAAGATGGCGTCTACAATCAAGGAATGGACGGAGCACTTCGGCAGCCAAACTGGTGCAGTCCAGAGCTTCTATGTCGATCTCCTCGAACTGATTATGGAGCAGTTCGAGAACAACAATTGAAAAGGCAGGGGGGAGATAAAAGGCAGATATGGTCGCGGTACTGGCATGTGAACCGCAGCAGAAGAGGTCACATACAACGACGAGAGAATCAGCAGGGAGTTGCATCGGGGCAACTACCTACAACTTTTGATTACGAATGCCGGCAAGAGCTTCCTAACACTCGCTTGAAAGGGTGAGACCGTCCTCAGCTAGGGAGATTGAAGAACGGCTGTTCAGCATGGTACCGAGACAAGACTCTGCAGCCATTATCCAACGGCAGACTCAGAGGGCCACAGGTGGATGCGATGACGGTCGACGGTCAACGGTCAATGGAGGACGGCGGGTCGACTTCGAAAAGTTTGCTTGAATTACTGCTTCTTCGTGGAATTGGGGACTTGCGTGGGTCTTCAGAGTGCGTGGAGATGGTATCATTGTCAGTCCAGGAGCAAGAAAGCTGCCTCCCCTTCAATGTACTGAGGACTGACATGCACCTGGGTTGGTATCTGGACCGCACTGGAGGCCAGCTGCTTGGATCAAGAGTTTTCGGATTTCCCTTTGGTTGGGTCGACGAGGATTGATTTGATTTCTGGATGGCATGGCATTGGCATTGGGTTTCTCGGGCACCCTTTCTTCAACGGCCTCGATCTTCATCGGCGGCGAACTAAAAGCGAGTGCATAGTCAGACAATGCAAAAGGTTGACAGATGCGAAGACATGGGTCACTCACAGCAAGGAGAGGAAGACGGATGGGAGCCCGTCGCACATACATCTTCCAAGATGCCCAGACAAGCTTACATGTATAGCTGGCGCAAAGTGCTGCCGGCAGAAGACGGGTCTCGACGCTCAATACGGAGCTTGGACGAGTTTGAGCTGGGTGTGAAGACTACGAGAAGCGCACTGTGACATGGAATGGTCCTAGCAGGCGGTTAAACAACCAGATTTAGGACCAAGTTCTCGTGCGCAGAAGATCAGAAGCAGCTCCCATTCATTGACAGTGATCCTGAAGTGGAACGGTTGTTTGTGTTCCACATGCCTCACACGTATCAATGTCTCCACTCCGGTTCGCCAGAGAGGCGATGAGGATATGAAGGACATACTGAGTTCCGTCGTCACCACGCCGGCTCCCGCGGGCGGGACCTGCTGGTATGGCACGCGCCGCTGGCTCAGCGCCGGCTGCAAACAAGATGTCCTTCTTCTTTGTTCCTTGGGCAACTGCACAAGAACAGGTAGCCAGGCATGCCATGTTTGGACCGCGGGACTCGTTCAAGAGAAGGCGATGCACCGCCAGCCTGGTAACCGCGCTGGTCTAACGGTTGGCTCCTTGAGCCAGCAGCTTTGCGCCTTTGTCCTTGACCGTCATATCCTCAGGCCATCGGCTCTGCTCAACTTCCAGCTCTTTGGCAATATTGTATGCGCCTTGAAAGCCAGCACCAAACTTTGATAGAAGGTCGAGAAAGAGATCTCAACCCAGGCTGGGGGGCTGTGACGGTCTTTCTCGACGCCTTTGATTTTGGTCTCAAGCTCCTTGTATCTGTGCATTTTGTTTGGGGCAGGTCTGCTTCGCCGAGTTGTTTGTCAAACCGATCAAGCATTCGGCGCGTAGAGGTTACGGGTTTGCAGAGCTAGTTTACGGGCGCCCTGTCACAAGAAGTCAGAGCATGCAAAGCCAGGCACGTGTGGTGCAGCACAAACAGTAGGCCATTTGTTTGCTTTGAGTTGCCATCGATGACTTGGTTGGGCCCACGAGCGGACATGGCTGGTAGTTTTCTTTTTAGTTTTTTTAGTTTTTTTTTTTTGGGGGGGGGGGGGGGGGGGGGGGGGAGGCTGATTGAGCAACTAGTCGGTAGGGTTTTGATGAGGAGTGCTGAAGCTGGGTTCACGCAGCGAAAACCGCGTCAAAGTTTGATTTTTCGGCGGCTTCCGGAGTTGTGGTGTTTAGAGTCCGCAGTGGATTGGCCACTGTGGGCGCTGGCATGTCGACCTCGCGGCCTCGCGGGCGGGCGCTGTTTTTCTGTCGTCGCGTTGGCGAGCCATCTGGATACCGCCGTTCCCTCCAAGGTCTTCCACCCTCTTGCACCCACCTCTGAACCAACCACTCCAAGCTTTCTGGCGACTGCTACGTGTTGCCATCCACGCAGGTACGCGTTCCTGGGCAAGCCTCGAACGATGTCTACTAACCGTCAATGAGCAGCGACCTCTCTACAGGCTTCAACCCAGGGCATCCTCCAGCAACCGCCTCTGAACCACCTCAACCCAAGCTTCCAGGCAAAGAGGATCATCTCTGTCGCAATCGACATCCACGCATGTACGTCACCATCGCCAAGCAAGCTCCGAACGACATCCACTGACTATCCATTGAAGCGACAGTCGGCAGTATGGACGCTGCACAGCAGAAGCTCGCCGAGCTGCGCAAGAGAAAGTGCCAAGTCAGGGAAAAGATCACCGCCGCCAAAGCCGAGATGATCAAGCACCAGGAGCTTATTGCGAAGCTGGAGAAGGATGCCAACGAGAAGGAAGCTGAAGTCAAGAACTTGGAGGAAGCGAACGACAAGACCAAGAACGAGGCCTACTACCAGAACCCTGACTACCTCGACTACGCCATCTTGTGTCACGCGAAGACCAACGTTGATATGTTGAAGGCCTGGTGTGAAGAGCTCAGCGAGGAGTACGATGGCAAGACCCGCAAGCAGCAGTACTGGAAGAGCCACATTGCCAGCATCATCAAGATTCGGGAGGTGGATACTGACGCCGAGGGCAACACTCCAAAAGAACTCCACCAGCGCATTCTTCAGGAGCTCGACCAGTTGGAGAAGAACATGGCGGAAGATGGAGTCAGTCTGCCTGTGCGCCTTGGATATCCGAAGCCCGAGGACGTCATCAGCAAGCCGTAAGGATGAGGTCAACCACGACTCTCGCGATAGCTCCCGAGGTGTATTGGACGGATTACTAGAGGCGGACTTGGCAAGACTCGTCTTTTTCCCTTTTCAGAATGGATAACATCGGAAGGCTAGATAGAACGGACCTCGCTTGCAGGTCAATCAGTCTGCCGAATCAATGATGAACAAGCCACTCACGGCGTTACACTTAGGGTGCCTGAAAATATGCAAACAAATCCATCACCGTGATGATAAAACGCAGGTACCGTACCTGGTACACGTGGTGAGGGTCGTAATGTCGTGGTCTCGGATTAGGGTCGGGCCGGGCAGCAGCACGGTCGGGTCGCGACGCGATGACGGACAACCAACTGTCACCCACCCACAGGGTCCAGTTTCCTAGCCTTCTACTCGCCATCATACAACTGCTTCAAGCAACTCATTAGTATAGATGCAATGCCTTCAGTTGTCCCTCATAAGCCTTTCATTTTCGTAGTGCCTATACTGCTTGCACCCGACCACCTCCCGACAACCTTTCCGCTCGTGAGCAAGATTGTTGTTTGCCGGTCATGTCCACACAACGATTGAGGCCTCGGTGCCCGCCATCCATACGTTCCCATGGCATCATGATGAGGATGTAGCTAAGGAACTTGAGTCCATTCTAGTCGCACCGTCGCCCGTCGATCCAGATTCTCGCACCCGATGGTACTCCGCCATGATCCTGCTCCTGTGAATCTTGACAAGCCGCATGCACCGCGTCTCTCCTCAACGTCCACCTAGCGCTCGTTGAGCTTCTCGTCAGCCTTGCGGATGTCAACGTCGATTGGGCCGAAGCTTCCGGTACGATTATAAAACGCCATGCGCTGGTCGTGCTGCTCTTTCAAGAGGTCGTCGATGCTGGAGTGCATGTCAAAGTCAACTGGGCCGAAGCTTCCGGTACGGCCGTAAAAGGCCATGAGCTGGTCGTGCTGCTCTTTCAAGATGTCGGCGACGCGGGAGTGCATGTCAACATCCATTGAACTGAAGCTTCCGGGACGATCGTAAAAGGCCATGCCCTGATCATCCTGTTCTTTCATGATATCGCCGTCGTAGGGGTTCATCGTGGATTGAGGAACCACCTGAGCCTTGGACTTGGACATGCGAAGCTTCTTCCTGCCATCAGCACCTTCAACGGTTGGCCTTCTGAGTCTTTTGCGGCCCTTGCTGTTCTCGGCGAAGGTTGTTTCATTCGGTGTGCCCGGCTGTGTTGGCTTCGGGTCGTCGGAGGGCTTTTGGTCTTCTCCAAATATCGCCTTGTAGATGCCGTGAACCACCGGATAGAGCTTATTCATGCGCCAGTCCTTGCCTGTCTTCTCCACCCTGGATCCGAAATACGGGGTGAGAGGGAGTTCATCCAAGATTTCGGGGCGCTCTTTGCCCCCTTCTACCAGGTTGAAGACCCTCGAACGGTACCCGAAGTCTCCCGATCTGCCAAGCCGGCCATACCAAGCCTCTTTGCGTGTTGTCTCGTCTCTGGCTATGAGCACGCGCCGGGAGCCTTGACAGTATTCATTGCCTGATGCCGCATGGACGGAGATGAGCGGATCGTTTGCCTGGTCTGATTAGCCGGAGGGAAGATCCGAGTGATATGGTAAACTGGAGCGTTGCGTACCTTGGAACTGGATGCCATGGCAAGGGCCCGTCAACGTTGGAGACTTTGACGATGGTATGATTGTAGAGGCCGATGAAGAAGAGGCGCAGGCGTAGGGGTCGAGAAGCGAGAGTGTTGAAATGCTATCAACGCTCTCGTGCTGAAGTCTGGGGAGAGATGCAGAGGTCAAAGTAGCGCGATCCCGTGGGCGTCTTGGGAAGAGAAGCCACGGGGATGACGCTGGAGGTCCAGAATCACGCAGCGACCATGAGATGATCGGAGGGGTGGGCGTCTTTGTTGTGGTGTTGGTGAGAAAAGCGGAGTGACTTGCAGGCGGTTGTATTTTTCCACATCCCACACAGAGCGGTTGGCTTTTTCTTTTTTTTTTGGTGAAGGTGCGGCAGGTACCTTCGGTTTTTTCGAACGCTTGCCGGACTCTCCCAACTCTTTGGTCGCCCCCCATCTCGCCAAACCCGCGCTCCCCTTCACGCGCGCATCCTCCCCATCCAACATCGCCGACCATCACATCCCTCAAAGAGTCAACCATGCCGCTCACGAAACCGGTCCTGATCCTTGACATCGACTCTGACTCAAGCAACTCAGAGGTTTTTCCACCATGCCTTCCGCACTGCCGTTGGCTCAGCTTCTAACGACCCCCGATGTAGGATGACAACAAGTCACCTCCACAGGCTTTGAGCCCCGCTGAGCAGCAGCCTCTTAAAGTTGTGCGCAACCAGATTCGCCAGGTTGAAGCCGAAGTAGGATCAAACTAAACCCCCCACAAACATCTCATCTTGAGATCTGACTGACACGTGCCAAGGTCATGGCTGAGGAGTCTGAGCTGCAGCAGATCATCAAGGAACTTGAGGCCCAGGAAGGAAAAATCAGCGAGCTCCAGACCCGCAACGCAGAGATCTCGCAACGCCACATCCGTCTTGCGAAGGAGAACAAGCGTTGGAAGAAGGTCAAGAAGGTGGTCAGCAGCGTCGCCTCGGCCAAGCGGGAGTACTTTGACGGCAACACGCTTGCAGAGCTCCTCGGCATTATGGAGGATGCGAACAAGGCGTTGGACGTGCTTCGCATGGCTCATGTCCTGAAGAATTCTGCTAAGAGGTCGAAGGCTTGTGGAGAATGAGAAGGACAACTTGCCGCGTCCCTACGAATTCCTGCACGGATGCTGAGCAACTGCTTTGCAAACACGGCATAACAGGATGCCATGACATGGATATTCTCAGGGCATACTTGGACTATGGCGAACGGCGCACAAAAGAGCGTCTGGAAATCTCGACACACGTTGACGGTCTAAATTGGTGCTCCGAACATGGATGACGGCACGCACACAACACTGAGCTGCTTTGGAATGGCTCAATGGACTACGAGATAGCATGCAATGAAAGCCGCTCAGTGAGCAACCAGGCCTGTCCTTGGGGCCATGTTCAATGTCTGGCTCGCATGAAGGTTCTGTGAATGTTGTCAGCACGTCCAATCAAGACAGCCCGCCTGCTGCCGGCACTTCCCAAGCTTGCCCACCACCACAAGTTTGACGTTCACCAAGATCATTCGACGGTATTCTCGAAGCTCAGCATTGACTTCCAAGATTAAAAGGCACCCTTCTGTTTGAGAACGCCTTTATTTATTCGAAGAAGCTCACGCAATGAAAGGCAGAATTTGTTTGGGAGGAGAGGAACATCTAGAAAGTACCAACGGCAAGTAGGGGCGCGAACCGCTTGGCCGGCAAGGTGCAAACATCAAGCATCCAGCATCTTCCATGCCATACCAGGAAGTCGAAGCTGGAACGTCAGTACAGGATGGTGGGGCGCACAAACGAGCTGGCATTCTTGCCGGTTTTTCCTCTTCATGTTGACGCCTGGAACGAACGTCTCCTCCTTGCGGGCCAGGGCGACGGCCAACGTCGCAGGCTTTGCTTCCGCAGAAGACTTGACGACGGGGCGCGCAGGGCCAGGGGCGCCCGGCGCGGCAACAAGTGGACCACAACATCTATTTGTCTGCTGAAGCGCATCCACACATACCATCAGCCCCGGGAGCGCGTGCCTCAAGGCCCTGATCGATGCGAGCACCTCCTTCTACACCAGCACCATGACCGCGTCCACCAAAGCTCATCAGACGCCGCGAAAGGCTTCTCTATCGAAACTCGCCTACTGGGTCGGCTGGCAGTAAGTCTAACCTAAAATGAAGCACGAAATCAAAGTGGAATATTCAAAATTAGGTTGAAGTATCGAATAATGGATGAAGGACTAGCACACCACCGTCACCAGAGCCAACTTCAACACCATTCTTTAAGTAATACCACCCTTCATCCGCCGCATCATTTTTGACCAGAGCAGGAGTCACGGGACGCCATCCCAAGCTTGGCATCATCTTTAATGGCCTCCAGGGCATCATCGTCGCTGGTCTCGTCGATGACGATTTGCTCTCTCCAATCAGTTTCATCGCCTTGAAATTCCGGATGCTCAGAATCCCGCTTCTGTTTCTTCCTCGGTGGCTCTGGATATGGGCCCATTTCGATCCACTCCGATCCCGCAGTCGAACTGTCCAGATTATGCGAGTCCTTGGTGTTCGCATGATTCTGTCCGATTTTCGGCTTGCAGTGCAAACATGCGTCATGCTCTTCGTCGTTTGAGTCGATGAAGTCGGATCGGGCCTCCTCGTGAGCACCTTCGATGCAGAACTTCTCCTCAAGCAGCTTGTTGCTTCCCCCGACATGACAATACCTACACAGCCCTGATTCTTCCGCGAAGCGCTTTATGGCTCGGGGGACTCGACAACCGCTGCATCTCAAGAAGGTCGGACTGAGGCTTGCAGTAGGCCGCAGGGTAGTGGCAACTGTCGTGGAGCTTGAGTGGGCGGGCCGCTTTGCATCAGGTTGGATGTTATGATGTCTAAGCTGTGGTCCTGCTTCTTAAAGTCAGCAAGATGCATCCTCATCACCTGGGCTGAACTGACTGATGACAATCATGCCCTCTTCGGAGAGTGCATCGATAAATTTGCCGCGAAAGCTCCATTTGCTATCCTTTTCCCTCTTCGATATTCTCGGGTATTGGAAACCTTTGAGTAACAGCTGATCCGCAACGTGTTGGCAGGCGGCTCCCCTGGACGAGTACGAAGCTTTGAGTGATACAAGCTTCTTTGCCTCCTCGATCTTGTTTCTGATCGATTCTGTATCATCATTTCAGCCCCAAGTATTTTTCCTCAGGGCACAGAGGCTTCTCGAACCATTGATGATTGGTCCCATGAAGTATCGGGACGTTGCTTGGTCTGGCGGCATGACGGAGATGACGGAAGAAAGTTCGTCACAGCGCGTCGAATTGAAATATAAGCGGTAAGCTGATAGCAAGTTGCACTCTCTCAGGACATGGTATGAGTGTGGGATGGAACAGACAAAGCGTTGAGTTGAGGTGGAGGGCCGGCGATGTTCAGGTTGCTCGAGCGAAGGTAGCAGGCGCACCCACTGCGACTTCCAGCTTGGTCGCGGGACCTGCCACCCCGCTACGACCAGGGGCCTCTCAACTCCACAGTCGCCTCTGTTCGCCAATTTTATCTCAAACTGAACTCGAGACTCCAATCCAGGAGCGTTTCGCCAGGCACGAGCTTGGTCTTGAATGGTAGACTCCCTATTTCTCAACAGGCTGTGCTCAGGCGCCCAAAAATTGGCAGACCAAGCTTGAAGGGCACAGACTCGACGATTCGTTGGTCCTGAGCGTGGAGAAGAGTGAGTTGGGAGTGGAGGAGGGAATCAAAGAGAGGGACAGACCGTATCTGTTCTCTCCAGCGTGGGGCGCCACTCCTGAGTGAGGCCTGCGCTCGTTTGTGTCATTGGACAGCTTCATTTCACAGTTACAAGGCTGCCAGATTGAGTCAATGGCTAGCCTGGATCCAAACGTGCGCTTTGCGGGAGGAGGTGACATGATATCTTCAGCTTTCACAAATGTGGAGTTCCGTAGATTGTTGAGGCGATAGAATCAAAATCTTCGCTTGCGCGAGTCACTACCATCAAACTGTACTTGAAGACTCGTAAGACGCTTTGAGATCACAGCCTTGAAGTCTGTATTGCTGCACTGCTGTCGCAGACCCTGCGCTTAAGGTATTTCATGCGCATAATTTCGCTCACTGGAGGGCTGTGATGAAGACCGCTTCGGTGCGGAGGAACAGGCGCATTCGGTGGTCCGGTTTTGCATGATTTGCCCATGGACAGTCGTGAAGGACCTCGAGGTGTACCTTCAGGTGTCTCAAGGCCAGATCATGCTATGTGGTCGCAAAAGCTGGTGAATTGTCGAAAATGGTGGAGGTGAAGAGCGATCGCCGGCGAGACCGCGGCGGTGAGTTGCAGTCTAGAATCAATGAGGTCGTTCTACTTGAATTGAACTGAGTGCCAGTTCAAGCCATTCATTCACCTAGAGGCCGTGTCATCCGTCGGGATACCATCTCTGACCATCACCTAGACGTTTGAAGTTACAGCATTCTGCCCCATTGCCGCTCTCGGTCAAAATGTGACTGGGAGCCCCGTTTTGAGACTTGGTACCCTTTGCTCCAAACAGCTGCAAGCCGAAAGAGGCAAGAGGCGAGAATCAACCACCTTCAAACGTCTGGGGGAGATGCCATGACTGAGGGATGCTCGTCGACCGTGATACAGCCTTTGAGGCTCACTTTGGAGCGCGGAGGCCACTTGGAGCCTGGCGCCTGCGATTATATGGCAACCCGAAGAGGAATGGCTAGCCAACTTCAAACGTCTAGGCGATAGGATGCCATGTCATCTTCTACCCGACAAACGACCGGCACGTTGCACCCCAAAGAGGAATGGTGAGCCAACTTCAAACGTCTAGGCGATGGGATGCCATGTTATCCTCGACCGGACAAACGAGCGGCACGTTGCACCCCGAAGAGGACATGGACGCCGACGTCAAACGTCTGGATGATCAGGATGGCATGGCCTGGCAGTCCCTCTGCGATCCGATGCCATGCTATCATCTGAAAACCGAAAGAAGAACCAGTTCAGCGGCTGAAGGGGATCTAAAGACATCGTCTAGACGTTTGAAGAAGAAAAAACCAGCTCAAATTACCCTTTTGGGCGAAGTGTTGTCCGCTGGGAGTGACTCCAGTTTTGAATGGAATTTTGAACTTATTGAAGCTGAGCTGCAAGCCAGCCTGCTCATCTGTGACATTTATGTGCGCAGGCGCAGTGTTTTGACACGTTGGTTCAACGTGCGTCCTGCTTAGCGAGAAGGACGGCGCGGCGCGGCGCAAGCGACTGAAAAGAGCAGCCGCAAAACGTGCTGGAAATCGCGCTGGGTGGCGAGGCGCAAGTGACATTGATATGTGCTCTACACTTATGCCTCATAGGCCCGTCTCTATATTATTTTGAGGATGCTGGCTCTACGTAGCGGTTGAAGGACGATGCTGTGTGGCATTTCCCTCGAAGAAGGATGAGGCGCAACAGGCCCTTTCAGCGTGAAGGCCACGAGGAGCATTCGTACTCCTCTGAAGGGAGCAACAGGGAGCATTCAAGGCTCAAGCCATGGAGGTACGAACAAGGAGCGGTCGAACTCCTCTGCGGAGAGGTCGTAGGGAGCAGCCGAGCTCATGGAGTAGCGGGAATCTCCAACCGCGGACCCCAGTAAATCAATTATCTAGGTGCTACAGCTTTTGCTGCAGTCCCTATGGACTTGAATAGTGAAAATATCAATTAAAACGTTTCTTCGATCGTTAAATGCGTGACGCTTGAGCCCGCCATCTGTGCTCAGTGGGCTCCGTGTGTTCACTTCCCGTCGCTCATCCCCACCCTCCCTATTCTTGATCAGCCTTGCTCTTCTTCCACTCAGGTTGATTCCTCGTCATCTAAGCTCTGCTTCGAACTGCGGAAGCCGCAAGCCTTGCCCCACCGGAGAGCAAGTAAGTCTGAAGTCGTTTCCTTTGCGTTTGCCCAGTTTTCAGCCACGATCTCCCGCGTTGGCTTCTGAAAGACCAAATCGATCTCCTCAAGGGTCTTAAACGCCGTTTCTGGCATTAGAAATAATTGGAAGATCCAGCCCGCCACGGCGATGCCGCCGTAAAAGCCCAATGTCAAACCGATTCTCGACATGCTCTCCTGCATTTTCGAGAAATTGAAGGTTACGATGAAAGAGCAGAGGAAGAGCAATGCGTCTGACGTCGTCATGCCGTAGGAACGAAGATACGTGGGGTAGACCTCGCTAGGGACAACTAAAAGCCGTTAGCTCAAGTTCTGATTAAAGGAATGGGGTAGGAGAAGCTTTTTGGGAGTGGGGATCGCTTTTGGACACTTACCCCAAGTCAAGCAAGCATAGCTGCCAAAGAAGAGGTTGTAGAGGATGAGGCCAGTGAGGTATAAGCCTTGTTGCCCCACAACGGTCTTCAGCTCGTAGCTAACGCCGACCATGACCAATCCAATGAAGAAACACGGAAGCATAGCCATTGCCCAGAAACGACGGCCGGCTCTTTCCATGTACAATACGGCTGGTATAGTTCCAAAGAGCAGGGCGCCGCCGCCGACCAAAGACATGTACGTCGCGTCGAGGTCGTTGAAGCCGATTTGCGACATCAAAATTGACATATAGTATAAAATTGCGTTTATACCTGTCAGTTGTCCAAGCACTAGAGGCGAGAATCAGTATGAGAAGACGTTGTAGGGGTGTGGGGCGGGTTGGTGTTGAAGTCAGGGGTGGGTTTGTGTTGAAGTTCATGGGCGGGTAACTTACTGATCATGACGTTGGCGTAGATCAGCGCGCGCCTGGCGCGAGGGACTGTGAAGAAGTCCATCCAGGGGAACATGCGGTTGCTGGTGCCGGCAGCAATCTCTGCGTCCTCCTGTTCTTGCGCAATCTTGACATCGAAGAATTCTTGCCGGCTTTCAGGATTCTCGACTCCCCGAATGCGCTTCCACACCTTGAAAGCTTCAAGGGTCTTTCCCTTGTGTACCAGAAAGCGTGGGGACTCCGGCAAGTAGAGCATACCAAAGCCCATGATGGTCGAAAAAATCACCGACGACCCCAAGATGTAGCGCCAGTTTCCAGGTACTTTGATGAACATGGCGGCGACAGCATAGCCAAGGACCTTGCATGTTTTAGCAGGCGTGAGACGGTCGGCTGGAATCTTGGTAACATACCTCGCCCAAAGCAATGTTCAGTTGGTACAAACTGACCAAGTTGCCCCTGAGGCGGCGCTCCACAGTCTCTGCAACATAAACAGGTACAGTTCCGCCCTCAAGGCCGACGCCGATCCCTAAAATAAAGCGTGCTGCGACGATCATTCCGAAGTTTATGGACCCTGCCTCGAGTCCGGCACCGATTGTATAGAGGATACATGATATTATGATGGACCAGCGGCGCCCGAACCATTCGTTGGAGGGCGAGAGAAGGAGGGCTCCAAAGACGGCGCCCAATGGCATTCCACCGTTGACAAGGGAGTTTTGCGAATCGGAAAGTCCAAGATCTTTGGGGAGGAAGAGGTTTGCACCGGAGATCAAAGACTGGTCGAGGCCGCTCAGCAAACCTGCGAGAATTAGATGTATCCAACACACAACGAACATGGAATACTGACCGCCCATACTGGCAAAAATGACGAGAGTTATTGTGAAGCGTTTGGGGGTCTTGAATTCGAGGTCAAAGACTCCCTTGTGATAACCTTCGGTCTTGTGGTCGTCCTCCAGCTGGTTGATCAGGGCATCGACTTCCCAGGCGCTGTTCTTTGCCGTTTCCAGCCCTGCCTTTTCATTGGCGACCGCTGGAACGCTCCCAGTGTGCACCACATCTTCAATCAGTGCATCCTTGGTCGCACCACTTTTTTCAACGTGTGCTGCGTCATTGCTGGCCTCCAACGCCTTGTCGGAGCTCTTGATGTCGGCCATATCGTAATGAAGAATAGAGGCAGGCCAATGCTACCGGGGTATCAGGAAAAGAGGACTCAATGGCGGGGAGAAAATTCCTTGTTTCCTGGCGGACGGAGCGGCTCTTTATGCTGGCGCGAAAACTCCAGGTGACACACGACTGCCCCGCTACACGGCTGACTTTGGTGTACTGGAGAAGCCCGATAAAGGCGGCGGGCCGATTCATTGGGACAGTGCCCCGGCTTCTGGGACTTCGAGACTGGGGTTGGTTCCGGAGAAGAGGAAGAGTGACATGAGAAGTGCAAGGTCCTCTTGTCGAGACTTGCCCGCGTTTGTCAACACTGAATCTGTGCTGACGCTAGTGCCCCACAGCGACGCCAATGACGGGGGAGCGCGAGAGAGCTCCTGGCTTTCTCACAAACTTTGGGATGAGCAATGGGCGCGAGGGTACCATGCGGCGCGGTGGTGGCCTGCCAGTCGTGTGGAGGGATGTTGAACATTCCCGGTATCTGCACCGGAGCCGACACGCATGACCCTGCCCGACAGGAACCTATCCCTCTGTTGCTGAATCGTACCCGACCATGCCGCCACCGTAAGGACCGGCTCACACCGACCGGCCAGGCCCTGTCGGGAAGTGTTGCGAATGCACTGA
Organism: Phyllosticta citribraziliensis; assembly: GCF_038025025.1. Taxonomy (NCBI): domain Eukaryota; kingdom Fungi; phylum Ascomycota; class Dothideomycetes; order Botryosphaeriales; family Phyllostictaceae; genus Phyllosticta; species Phyllosticta citribraziliensis. The sequence continues at coordinate 440,236 of NW_027117343.1, forward strand.
TCGGCGCGCCAAGGGAGCGAAGCGTTGAGGAGATACTTGGCCAACAGTTCCTACGCCAAACACCTTTCGAATGTACCTTTGAGGTACACGGTAAGAAATTCCAGGAGAAAAAGGGCCGGAAGCGAGTTGACGAAGCAGAAGTCCGAACTGAAAGCCTCGCCCCAACCCCAGGCCCCACTTTCTGAGGCCGGGGCGAAATGCGCGCAGCAAGGTGGAGTTGACCGACCCCGTGGCACAAATTTTCGCGAATCGCGGGTTTCCCCATCCTGTACTCCGAACCCCCGCGCTTTCTTCCACGCCATTCCTCTCTGGGACGACCATGAGCGTGCTCACGATGTCTTTGAGATTTATCCGGACAGCAAAAATGGGCGAAACGAGTGTTCTTCCACCACAAACTCATGAAATCAGCCTTACCCGCGCACAAGACGATCGCCAAGCAGGATTTCCGCAGCCACTTACCCTGAGCGCGGTGCTTCTGGAAGCTTGTCGTCCCGAACGAGCCAGGGATGCCTCGTGGACGCAAGACATCGTCCCGAGCCACTCAACAGGTCAAACTGGCATCTCTGGGCGATCTGGTTGATTATTTGAGTGCGCTTCGTCACTGTTCTGGTGTTGATGCATTGAAATGCTCTCCGCACTCACGTGACTTTGGTCTCCCCGTGGGGAAGGGGAATCTGCATCGACCAGCGGGGAATTTGTGGTCCCATTGTCGCTCAGCAGCAGCGCGGACCACGCTGGAGTCGAGTGACTGGAACTGTTAATGTCTTCCAGAAGCTGACCTCTCGTCAACATCACACCATGATCTTGAAAGAACTCGACGACTTCGCCGCGCTCGCGGCCAAGAGTCAGACGTCAGCGCTTTGGCCACACGCCATCCTTCTTTCTCCTCGAAGGCGGTCGACGCCGGCCGGTGGTTTTCGGGGCTTTGCCCACAACGGGCCAACTCCACGACTTACCCCCGGCCTCCGCCTCCAACGATTTCCGACGCGCCCATGGGGACACGCACTGCACGTCTGCCCCCAGAAATGACGCCTTGCACACGTCGGCGAAGTGCGGTGGCTGCAATCAAGTTCTGGCAGCACTTCCTGCCTTGGCCAGGCCATGTTGTGGTCTAGCCTTGTCGGCGCTGTTTCGATTTTGAGCAAAATTTTCCACGAGAAGCCTTGACGTCGGGAACAGAAATCCGTCCACTTCCTGGTGACACGGAGCTGTGTCACCGTGCCCTGCGCTTGGATCTGACTCGCGCCTGGAAGGATCACTGGAGGTTGAGCAACGATGTCAGGACGCAGTCCAGGCTCCTGTTCAATTTCTATGATGGAACGACCGACGAGTAAACAACGTTTCATTTCGAACTTTCCACGCGCAATGCGATGGCTGATTCCAACCTTTCAAACTCAAGCAGGGTTCCAGGCCGCAGAAACATGAACGAAATCCGACCATGGCCACTCAGTAAACTCAACCGGTCCAAACCTCTTGTCTGCAGTTTTGAAAAGCTGCTTCCATTCCTCTTTCATTCGCTCCTTCCCGTTGTGGGTTGCCAGCATCGTCAGATCTGAGAACCTGAGCACCACATTAGCCACTCATCCTGTACGCTCTAAACTGATTGGAAGAGCTCACCTCTTGAAGCGTTGCGCGTTCTCCGGTTTCGCTTGCTCGGGAATCACCCATTCGTTGATCACGACCCTGGCCCCTTCCTTCATCGCTGGAATCAAGCTGCGCAAAATTCGGATGCAGTACTCGTCTCCCCAGTCATGGAAAATCTTGGAGAAGAAGTAAACGTCGGCACCCTTGACCTGTTGCTCCGTAAAAAAGTCCTGGGCCTGGAACGAGACGCGCTCCTTCAACTCCGGTGGCAACTCCTTCGCCGCGATCTCAACAGTTCCGGGCAGATCCTCGACAATGAGTTTCAAGTTCTTGGTTACTCGAGCGATGGCCAGGGCAATGTGTCCAAATCCTCCCCCGACATCCACCATGACAGCCCCAGGACGGTCGATTTCTTGCCAGAGGGACGACGCTGAGTGCACCGTTGTGTTGTGGATCCCGCGGAAAGCCTTGCCAGCACGCGTTGCAAGCTCGGGATGCTTCTCAAAGTAATTGAACAGCGGCTCGTCCGTCTGATATGCCAGGTTGAACCCAGATTCGTTTGGCTCTTGGGAACCGGGCCATTTTTCGACCGCATCGAGAGCCCGCATGTGGAAATTGATGAGATCCTCGGAGACAAATCCCACAAACGAAAGGAAACTCGTGTCGAGCAGACAGAGACTCGTAGCGTTGTGATTGAGCGAGCCGGGCGTCTTTTCCTCGAAGATGCCCGTGGTCACAGCATTGCGCAAAATACGTTTCAAAACTGCTTCCTGCATCCCAGTTTGCGCAGCGAGCTGAGCAAACGTCGTACCCGTCTTCTGGTCAACCTTTGTAGGAATGTCATAACGGTAAATGGCCTGAAGGCTGAGAATATCGGTGGCCTATGCAACACACATCAGCATCCACCACTCTTCCATTTTCGGCCGATTTGCCGCTCACCGTGCACATTTTTTCCCGGATAAAATCCCTTGGACTGAGGGATTGTCTCAACAGCTGGCCTGCTGTATTGATGAGCGTCTCCCGGCTGTTCTTGAATTCCACAGAAAAGTTGTCGGGATTTGGAGCGCCAGCCGTGGTCGCTAAACTGGAAATCTCTCGTCCGGCTGCCTCATGCTCATCGATCTTCTTCGCTTCGACGAGAATCTGTTCGGCTAAGGCGGTGAACGACATGTTGGACTGCCAACAGAGAGTTGCGATGGGGGTCAAGTCAGTGGGAGTGTCAAGCTCGACTGGTCGAAATCTATTTTTCCAGGAGGGAAGCTCGAATAAATACGCCAGGTTCCAAGCCTCAAGTTACTGGGCAGAGCGATATGAACAACTCAACTTCCTCCACGCGGCATTAGTAACGCACATCTCCGCAGTACGGCAGAAGCGCTCAGGCTTCAAGCACTTCCAGATGGGGGGCGGAACGGCTTCCGTCGCCAAACACATGGCTTCAAAGTGTCTTTCCGCCCGCCTCGCCCGCAGTCGCGGGTAGGTCGGCAAAGACGGGATCGTGGCATTGGCGAGACGGAACCGTTTATTAACGTAGGGCTGTCCCTGCAAGTGGGATCGGAACATGGTGTTGATGCTTGGCAGGGTCAGTTGCCTAGGAACCGGAAAGGCCGCGGAGAGCACATCAAGGCGCCGTGTCTAAAGCCGCAGCAGCCGGCTGCTTCCACTTCTACCTCACAAAGCACTGTGTTTCAACCAACGCTGCAGCTACATAGCCAGCACTCCCAAACGACTTCGAAACAGCCTCACAGATTCCGTTTTGCGGAACTCCTTGCACCGCGCAACGATGCGCATGAAGTACATCTTCCGTTGGCTCGATGATCCGCTAATACGGTGCTGTCTATTACCAGGTCCCGCTTGTGGAAGCATAAAGATGCACTATACGGCTCGCAGCGTTTTGACCCTTTCTGTCGACGAGAATCCACGATATGCGGGCCAATCGTCACATCCGAATCCGAAAACGAGCTCGCGCCTTTGCAACCGCTTTCCCAAGCATCTCCATGAGGAAATTATTCGCGGCAGTAGACAAGCTATCGGCCGGAACACATCGACAGTCAGCAGTCATTCAGCATGGTTGAAGAGCAATAGTATTGCGCAGACTTGATTGTTTGTGGAGTCCTTGGCCACGCGTTGCAAAAGAAGAAAAAAGACAAGAATTCAAAACACCGGAGTATCAAGACATCAAGAACACCACCGCAACGTGCTGTCAACTTTCTCTACGCATTTGGCAACAGTTCCTTCAAAAAGCGCCTCCATTCGTCAATTTCTGCGTCTCTCATTTCCAACTTCCGTTCCGCGTCCAGGAGCGCCCAACGCTCCTCCGCACACCCTCGAAAGCACCAATGGAGACGGCTGGATACCATCTTGTCACCATGGACGAGAAACGCGTACGACGCAGAGTTCAGAAAATTTTCCAGGCGCCCTATCTCCATGCAATTCCCATTCCACGAAAAATGCGGGGTTTGGTATGGGTGGAAGTACCCGATGTTCCGGACGACATGCTCGGCGTTGACTTTCGGAATGTAGAGCACTTCCCTCTGGATGGCAGATGCGGTGGTGTTCAGGGTGTCGAGGCGCTCGATGATGGCGTCGTCCATGGACGTCATGTCGCGTCTTCGTATCGAATCAAAGTCGGAATTGTAAAGCTTCCAGGATCCAACGCGCCCGGTCATAAGGGTTTCGTTGCCCTCGGATGTCTTGTATCGCTCCCAAGCCAATCCTACTTCTGCATTTGGGGGCTTCCAGGATGCAACGCTCTCGGCGGCGGCGGTGCTGCTGCCCTCGGATGCTTTGTCCCGCTCCGAATCTGATCCTACTTCTGCGTCAGAGAGCTTTCAGCATTCAAGGCGGGGGCGGCGGCGTTACCATTCCCCCCTTCAGATGAATTGTTGCTACCACCTACATCTAGTTTCCAGGATGCAACGTCCTCGACGCTGGTCGGACTGCCAACCTCGGATGTCGTGTCGCTTGCCTTCAGCAACCCCATCATAGCAAAGCCCTTCCGGTGCTCGATGAGATGCTTCTCCCGGGCTATGGCGTGACACGCGTCCAACGGCAGGCTCTGACCACCCCAATGATCCCAAGACCACCGCTTGAAAGTGCCCTTGACGAACTGTCGGCCCTTCCGAAGCAGCAACTCACCGTCCTCAAGGCAAGCATCAGATTGACGAAACGGGGTGTTGGCAAGCTTGAATCGAAGGAACAAGCCTTCGGGGTCGTAGTGCTCGACGAAAAGACGCAGCGCCACGAGCTCCGCCATTTCGACTGCCAATTGCCTGGGCCGAGCGGCTTTGAAGACCTCGTACATTGAGAAAAGACGGTAAGCTTCGGCGAGCAAGAATTCCAGCTCGGTGGCATTGTAGACACCGTACCCGGCTTCGTCGCGCTCAGAATTGCAGTGCGTGTAAATGAAAGAGAGCGCTGCTTGCGCTTCGCTTGCCATGACTGACGGAGGATCAGCAGTGTGGACGCAACCCAGTTGGTCAAAGCACTCTCGTTGAACTATGGCGACCCTGCTGAGGGAGCGTCCTACTTATACTAGCAGCGCGGGGCTTGTGGAAACATCACGAAAGCGCAAAACAAAACAAGTGTCCGAAACTCCGCCAGAAGCATCCAAACAAATCCAGACTCCGACAAACAGATGACTAGGAAGAGTTCAAGTAGGCCCCTTTGCGAACCAAACCATACTACTGATTCCCTACGTGACTTGGCCAGTTTCCAGATACAGAAACAAATAGAGAGCGCTCTGCCGAAGAACTCCTGCCAAGAGAAAGAAAATCTGCGTGGGGAACATGGGTTGCCATTACAAGCAATTTGGTAACCCACCGCCGAGACTCAGCCTCAAATCAGACACGACCTGGGACAACTTGATATTCGGGACCCCCCTTCCAAGCACCCAAGCCAGGATGTTGTGCATCCTTTCATAGTTCGCACAAATTGTGGATAAGTATTCCAACGACTTATCTTCAGGAGCTAAGAACCAGTACCCCCGGCAGCGTATCAGGAGCTCAGACAGTAGGCGGGTCGCTTCCAAGTGGGAATCTGCCAGGGATTCCCAATCACAGCGCGAGACATCCGCGTTGTGGGCGGCGCCATAAGTAGCTCGGCGGAAAACGTTGATCATCCCTTCGGTTTTCAACATCAATGGGTAAAGGTCGCTTGGTGAAAGACGCTCAGCACGCTCGTCTTCAACCCATACTTCGAGTTTTTTGAGTAAGCGGCTTGTCTTCTTGATGTACTCTTCCATGGTACACCAATCCTTGACCGTGGAATGGAGCGCCTCAGTCCGGTCTTCGACTTTGTCCTGCAGTTCGTCAGCTCTACTGTCCACTAAGGTTTCATTGTCAAGACAACTTACCAAAGGTTGATTTGGGGCTGTGGGAAGCGCAAAGGTTTCATCATCGTCAGTCGATCCATCAGCAGACTGGCTGTCCGAGTCTGTCTGATCGGCTGTGGTGGCATCGCTTTGCCAACTGTATGGCCGTTTGCCATTTGCATCAACGTGATCCTCGTCCTCATCACTGATATCTGGGGCAGGGCGCTTGTGGTGAAGCTCGACTGCTCCTTGGCCGTCGTCGTGAGGAGCACGCCAACAGCGTGAGCGGCCACAAACTTCTTGTTCTGTTTTCCTTATCACGAGCTCGAACGTGTCTGTAATATTCGGACCCCAGCCCGGCTGACGCTTGTGATTGTAGAGGTAGTTGAAAAAAGCCTTGGCCAATGGGCGCGAACAGAATTCGTGGACTTCGTCGTTCAGTTTGCGAGCATTCGCCTGGGGGCATGAGTCGAGGTCTGCCCAGCGTTCGCGGAGCCGCCGGGCAAAAAAGACCCGATCGCGATCGTAAAAGTTGCGGAAGTACATGATCTTCCGTACTTCCTTCTCGTTCGTGAATTGTCTGTTCTTCCCCATGTCACACAGCCGATTAAGTCGGTGTGCCTCAGTTAGCAGAATGCTGAGGGTGTCATCGTCATAGTTGGGCAACCCGTCGGCGTTGAACTCTGGGAACGCGTCGGCGTTGAACTCTGGGAACGCGTCCGCGTCGAAAGTCGGGGTCTCCAGCTGGAGCTTGAGGGCATGAAGAGGGCTGCGGAAAAGAATGGACAATTGAGGCGCCATGCTTGCTGTTTGATCAGTGAAGATGAAACATGGGCTCGATTGACTGTGAGATAGGTATAAGAGTGGAGACACGGACAGGTCGAGAAGCGCGGGGAGATGGGGGAGAGCTGCTTTTTATATTCATGCCAAGCTGCTGTCCGGGGAGACGCGCCGACGCGTTTTGTCAACTGAGGAAATTCCCACCATTGCTACAAAGTTTAATTCACTGAAAGCGGATGCGGGCGGCTTCTCTCTCCACGATGATTGGACTAAGCCCCAGTGCTCGAACAGTCATCCGAAGCTTAAGCCCAGTCCAGCGTTTAGTCGGGTGTGTGAGGGGACTGGGAGTAGATCGCCCTGGACACGCAGTTAGCGGTGGGCTTGGTGTGGCGCGCAGTCTTACCAGCAAGAAAGATGATTATGAGTTCACTGATAAGCTCGTCCATGTAATTGTGGGTGTGGATTGGAGCGCGTTGGGGAGAGGTGATTTCATTGGCATTAACAGCGGCGACCGCAGTAACGACAGGCGACTTTTCAATCACAGTTTGAGTTGCTTCTAGACCCATCCACTTTTATCCCCCAAGACCAGATATCTATGCTTTGACTGTCCAACCCGCAATCCTCCGGATCCTCCGCAGCGTGTTCTATTCGCTTGGACATCGAACATCGAACCCCATCAAACGGTCAGTTGACATAGGACATTCTGAAACGCAATGGAGTGCGACACGAGTCTCTGATCATATTGATTATACAGTGTAATAAGAAGTCGCTATTTGCAATGCGCGGTAGGATACTTGCATTTCCGGAAGATTCTATGAAGATAGGGGTCCCCACGACGCGCGCGCCCAAACACGCGTTAAACGCGTGGATAAACACTACACACGCACGAAGTGCTGCGGTCTCCATAGATTGTACTGCATTGCATTGAGCAATGCCGCAGTTTTCGCGACCACTTGATTTACAGACCACCTTGAACAGATAGGAGCGTTTTACAAAGCCCTTTAAGTCCTGACCTACCGACTGCAGACCTACCCATTCCCCGAGCCTCCACTCCTCAAACAGGCGCAAACATCCGCAACTTTTGCTGCGTCTTATCCAATGCATGCTGCAAATTATTCAAGTCCTCAACTAACGCATCATACTCTCGTCGGGGGATCTTGACAACCTCCTCCTCATCACCACTGCTCCCCGTCACTTCAGGACGAGCTCCCCTATCATTATTGACCTGCCAGCTACGCCCGCACCTCCTTCGCTGCGTATCCGAATACTCCGACACCAAAAAGTACGACTCATCCGCACAAATAGCGCGATAAAAGTCCCTCGTGCCCTCACGAAACGCAGCAATCTGCACGCTCAACTCAGCACCGGCGGGGCGGCACGAGTGCAAGTCGTGCCAGCGATCGCGCACCCTCTTGTTGTAGAAGGACAGGTCGGCGTCGTAGAAGCTGATGAAGAAGCGGATGTGCGTCCGGTCGCTCACGTCGCCCGCGTACCCCTTGTTCTGCGGCATTTCTTTGAGGATCTGGAGGCGGTATGCTTCGGTGAGCAGGTCGGCGAGGCAGTCGTCGGTGTATTTGGGGATGCCGTCGGCGTCTAGGGGCGGGGGAGTGATGTAGCGCCCGTAGAGAACGGGGTCGAGGTCGAGAATGGAGACATGTTTAGTGGCCATCTCCCCGAAGGATGGAGGAAGAGTCGTCGAAGCTGTCAAGTGAACAAGCGAGGTGGGGTTGATTTAGTCCATGGCTTCAAGCTACTTGATTCGTTGCGCCAAGCTGCGTCATTGACCAAACAGACGTTTGCGGAGAAATCCGACCTTATCGCACTTCGCAGGCGATGATAAAGCCGCAACATGACCGCATATATGCACCTCTAGCTTTAGGATCACAGTTGTAGAGTGTACATCGACACTCAAAGCTGCAGCGTGTCCGTCAAACCGCTTCTCGCAACACTCGACGTTGCGGAAAATTACCCAATCCGGTTAGACCCGCGCGCAGCGCGATGTTGACAGCACAAACAACTTTGCCTGCCGCGCTGTACCAAACGAAAGGATCTATCGTCTGCCCATGTCACATATTAGTCTAGAACCTGGCAATCCAGACGTCCAGGCCAGTTTGCCTATCACAGCCACAGACTCCCCCACCTGCAATAAAGCAGCGGCGAAGAAAGTGGAGCATGACAGACCCGCCACGCTGGCTGATGAAAACCGGGCCAGCAAGACGAAGACGAAGCGAAGGGAGGGCGTTCTTCGAGGGACCCGTTGCTTCGGTTTCGGATTTACACACGCAAACAGGCGTTCGGAGAGCGGCTGCGCAGACGGACGGATTGGCCCAGTCGACGGGAGGTGTGGGTGGGCACCGCTGCGGCACGGAGCGGCGCGGCGCGGTACGGTGCGAGGCGAAAACGAGGCGAAGGATTGGGCATGGCGGGTAGCGTATTTTCCAACATCCAAGCCTTGAAACCAGAAGACGAGTGCTGCGAGAATAGAAGGAAAAGAACGGAGGGCTGCAGGACAGGGCGGCAGAGATGTCTCGCTCCAGCCGATGCAAGCAAGTGGTAGGGATGACGTTGAGCTAATGCAGGAACCGGAACGGCATCAAAAGATCGACCGGGCGTGGGAGGGCAGCGAACGTCACTCATAGCTCAGCTCCCGGCCCGGTCCTCTCTCTCTTTCTCTCCCCCATCTGCCTTGCCCTTCCAACTTCGTTCTGCCACGAGGCATGGCGCCTCGACCAGCCGTCCCGCGGAGACGTCAAACACACGTCCGCCACGCTGCTAGCCCTCAGACTATCGAAAGAGAAGAGCCGGCAATAGCAGCCACACGCGCGGAAAGCAGAGCTCGTCCGCCAAACATCGTTGCAGAATCGATACCAAGTGCGCGGTTTTTGGATGCATGCTTCTCCTTGCCCGTCAGTCACATTGTCCATCCGTCTGTCGCAATTACAACAGCCTCGATCCGAGCCTCGCTTACCACTGCGCCTCGTGGGCAGCAGGGCAACGTTGATGTGCAACGCGGCGTAGAGAGTGGGTAGGGTTTGATTGGCTGCCCTTGTATAGATTCGTTTGTTGCCCGACTAACCATGGCCGCGGCCGAGGCTGTCGGTGGTGTGTGCGCAGGAGGTGCACGAGCCCCCACAGAGGTAGGGGATGGTGGGGAGGGGTGGTGTACAGCACTTGGGAATATTCGCGAGCAAGCCCAAACCGGGCGGTTGGAAGGAACGGGCAGGTGTTCAAAAGGGTCGTCTAAAGTTGCCGCGTCCGTGTTCTATGGAGCTTTGATTGAATGAGTGATTGACAGGCGTCGATCAAGGCCACAGCAGCGTATGTCCCATGTCCAAAATGTAGTGGAGAGCGTGCACGGCAGTCGTAAACAACAGCAATAAGAGAAAGCAAGATGCCAATCGCCTGGGACCAGGGCGCATGGGGAGGGGGAGCCGAGATGCTCATCGTCAAACCGCGTCTATTCCTGCTCCAAGATTTGCAGATGATAAGCTCGGACCAGCTCTTCCATGGGCACGGTTATTAATGCTGGAGAGATGCGTGGTCAGGCCAGACCAGCTTGCTGGGCGAGTGCGTGGGTTTTTTTAGCTTCCACATCCATGGCCTTGGTTGCACCACGCGCTCGCGCGCGCGTCGCTCCTCTCTCCCGGGATGTTGGGACTCGGTTGGAGAACATGCTGGGGTAGCACAGCGTGCTGGGTTGCATGATTGAAAGACATTGTCGCCTCAACGCGAAATTCTAGACACAACTCCCGTCCTCAAGTTCCGGTCAAGGCATGCCGTGTAGTAATCCCTGCAATTGGCCTTGGGTTGGAGGGCAAGACTTGGAGAGCACAGTAGCCGCGCAATGAGCCAAGAGTAGCCTGGGGAAGCCTGCGGCTGAAGATGCTGTTTTTGGTGAAGCGTCTGGATCATCACACCATGGCAACGCTTGAGAGGTGGTCTGATTGTAATATGGATTTTGATCTTGTGGAACCCAAGGCGTGCAGTTTTTCTTCTTGCTCGACTACAGCGCTGCCCCATCAAAAATCCAGCAGAATCCGGGTGCCGGTACCTGCCGTACAAATCAAACGTGGTCCAAAAGAAGTGAAGCATCAAGGCAGCCGGAGCAATACCCTTCCGAGATTCAGCCGGTAGCGACGCCAGTGGTAAAACGACAAGGAGCATTCAAGAGGACGCCCAAGACGAGTAATTACAATCTGACTCGCTCTCGTATTGGCTCGAGTAGCTGCTCCGAGACAGGTAATCTGGACCAGGATGTGGGCTGCGACGGCGGGGATCCTCCCACAAAGATTCCATGAGGCTCACTGTCAGCAGCGCTTGGACAAATACCCAGCCTTTAGATCTGCGGCCAAAAACCTAAGCGTGATGAGAGTTCAAGAGACACAAGCTTAATAGAAATTACCATTTGCCTCAAAGGCAAAACCCACCCCAAAAGATACAGTACAAGATTTTGGCGGTGAAAATCGGAAACAGCCCTTTCGTGGTTCCTGCAATAGCCGTGAGCTGCTCATTCTATGTCGTGTCTATCCAAAGTATTTGTCGGGGGAAAGGTAACCCCGGAACCAAGTTGCTGCGCCCAAGTTTTGGCCGGCGACGCGTAAAAAAAGAAAACTGGCATACAAGTCGGACGTGATGTGCACATTAAAAGACAAGAAAATGGATCTGGCAACCGGTGCTTTACAAAATTGTGCATCTGTGATCGCGGCGATTTCGCCTTTTGCCGGGACCTGTGGATCCGCGCCGTGCTTCTAGTTGCTTGCGGCTGGCAGCCATGCTGGCATCGTGTGCTCGACTGCGTTCCATGTCTTTGCGTATTATTTGCCGGCAAAGATCAATAAATACTTCGTCGACATTGGCTCGCCGTCTTGCCGAGGTCTCGTAGTACGGACAGTTTCCCCACGCTTGGCTGACGGCAAACGCGCGCGACCGCGTCACGGCGCGGTCCTCTTCGAGATCCGACTTGTTGCCGACGAGTACTATGGGAACGCGTTCGTCGTCTTTTATTCGAATGATTTGGTCGCGTAGTTCGGCGAGTTCGTGAAGGGACGTCATGGAGGTGATGCTAAAGACCAATAGAAACCCTTGGCCAGTCTTCATGTACAATTCTCTTTTGGTGAATCAGCGGCATTGCGCGCAGCGATCGGCGGCGTCGACATGATAGTTACCTCATGGCAGCTACCCCAGATTAGCGAATCATGACGCAAGGGTGAGAGGGAAAATCTTACTGAATTGCTCGGTCCCTGCAGTATCGAGGATTTCAAGAACCACGGACCGACCCTGTGCGCGACAGCGTCAGATTTGCCCACGAAGACAAGCCAAGATACGTACATCGACATCAATCGCCTTGCGATACGAGTCTTCTATGGTTGGGTCGTAGGATTCTATCCAGACATTCTGAACGAATTGTGCTGACCGAGAGTGAGCAAGTCGATTCGCCAGAAGCCGCAAGCGAGCGTACCTGTCAGACAGCTCTTTCCAACGCCACCTTGAAGCCAACGTCAGCACAGGCAAATGGCCATCGACGCACGGTTCCGTACCAGATCCCAAGACAACAATGTGGTATTCTCGTTGTGACATGCCTCTGCGCGGGGGGTTCGAGGAGAGAGGGACGGAGGAGACGGTCTCGGGCGTATTGCAATCTTAGGCGCTTCAATGGCTCGAGATAGGCGGCGCGCCGAGTGATGGCGCGAGAGAACACGCCACGCGACGGAAGCCGAGGCGCGTTTTCGGCAGACGGGAACCTAAAGGTGTTTCGACACAGCCTCGCGCCGGCGGGAGGAGGAGCAGGTTAAGGACGAGGCGCGGTGACGGGCACAAGGGTGGCGCGGGTGGGAGCTGTCTGGATGCGGAGTAGGGGACGACGCAAGCAGAACCAGGGATCACTAGAAGCTGTTAGCCGTGGCGGACGGTGGGCGAGGGTGTTGCAGGGGACAAACCAAAGGATGGCGGAGTGACGGACGGGAGGGTGGATGGGAATGGGGATGGAGGTGGAAGTGGAGGTGGATGATGTGCAAAGGGACGGGAGGCATGGTTAAAAGGCAAGTCAAGCAGACCAAGTTTGGGCGCTGGCGGACCAGTCGAGATAATTTCGCGGGACCTGGACCTGAGCTTGACAGCTGCCGGTACAGGTAGGGGCGTGATAGGCGACGGGCAATGTAACACGGACTGGACCACGACAGGAGGAATTGTCCTGAGAGAGAGCCGTGAAGGTCGTCGATCCGCCGCGATCCACCCGCCGCGTCCAAGGCGACGTCCAAGTGTCAGTGGAGTGCAAGTGTCCAACGCCCCGGATCAGCCCTGGCACCTGGCCCAGTGCTGCGTCCCACTACCACTACCGTACACTGCCTACAGCGACGACGGGACCTTATGCAACAGCGCAGGACAACGCCATGGTCGGTCCCTGTTGCCAGCAAACCGCCATTTGGGCCTCGTGTGCCGGCCAACGGCTCGTCTCTCGAGTCTCCAACAGGTCCAATGCATAGACGTCGACTTCCTGCAATCACTCGACGCTACGGCCGCATCGAGTCGTGCGTGCCAGTGTTGTTTCGCATATCTCATCAACAGGTCGGTGGTATTCGCCTGGATGCCTTGGTGCCTTGGTGCCTTGATGCCTGTGTCTTGGCGTCTGCGATTCTGCCAGTCCTCACCGCCCTGAGCTCCGCGTCGCCTCCATGGCCGCCCGTCTGCCATCACACGAACTCCACCAGTGAACCATGCTGCTCCCCTCGCTGCTGGCATTGACGGCCACGCTGGTCCCCTCTGCCCTCGCCGTCTTCGCCGATGATGCATACCACGTCGACTACCACTACGCCCTGCTAGGCGCCCCGCAGCAGCACGCCACCTTCTTCCACCAGCCGCGCGCCGATTCCAAAGCTTCGCTGCTCTACACCATCTCGGACAAGCTCATCCTCGGCGCCGTCAATCCTCGCGATGGAGCTCTCGTATGGCGCCAAAATCTTTCCACGAGTGCCACTGGTCCTGCGGGCTTTCTGAGGGCCGGAGAGGAGCAGGACACGGTAGTCAGCGCACTGGGCGGTCGCGTCGCTGCCTGGGATGCCGCAGACGGCCGTTTGGCCTGGAGCGTCGACTTCAAAGATGCTCACGTCAAAGACCTCGAGGTCCTGGAGCTTCCCGATGCCGCCAATGCCGCCAAAGACTCCATCGTTCTATGTGGCGGCAGCAAATCAACCGTCAAGAGGTTGGACGGCCAAACGGGAGCTGTAAAGTGGGAGTTTGAGGACACGAGGTAAACAATCTGCATCTCCACGAGAGCGCCACTGACGGCCACGCAGCGGCGACACTCCGTATCAAGTCTCAACCTCGGCGACAGCCATCTACTCCGTTTCTCTGTCTTCCTCAATGCTAGGCGGCTTGAAGATTAAAGTCACATCAATCGACCCCCTTACCGGCAAAAAGCTTGACCAGTACACTCTTGCTTCGGACAGTGACATTTCTTCCGTAGAAAACATCCTCTTTGTCGGCGCCAATACTGCCTCGCCGCTTCTGGCGTGGACGGACAAGGCGTTCAAGACGCTCAAGGTTAATGTCATTGGATCCAAGAGCACCGCCTCGTTTGCCATTGAAAACCCAACTGCCGAAGAAATTGAGCAGGTGGTCTTGCATGCACCGCACCGCATCAATTCCTTCCCGCACTTCCTCGTCCACTACCAAACTGCCCAAAGCCACTGGGCCGAAGTTTACCATGCCGACGTCAAGACTGGTGCGATAACCAAGGCCTACAGCCTGCCCAAGCTTGGCGGAAGCGGAGCATTTTCCACAAGCACTGTCGACGCCAATGTCTACTTTACGAGAATCACATCTGACCAAGTCATTGTCGTTGCCTCAACATCCCATGGAATTCTCGGTCGCTGGCCTGCCAAGCGCGCCGAGCAAGCTCCTCTCAACCCACTACACGCCGTGTCCGAGGTCGCCGTGCGAGACAACACTGCCTCTGCTGTGCGATCAGCCGTCTTTCTTGCCGACGGAAACTGGGACATGCTTCGCAACGGAGATCCCGCATGGTCTCGTCCAGAGGCTCTCGCTGGAGCAATCGACGCCGTTTGGGTCGAATTACCACCTGAGGAGTCTCTTGCTCACGAGCTGGAAATTGAGACTCACCAGTCTGTGCTGGGAGCCTACATTCATCGACTCAAAAGACACATTAAGGATCTTGAGCACCTCCCCGGCTACCTCCAGAGTCTTCCCAATCGCCTGTTCAGCTCCGACGAAACTGTCGACGCCCTGAACAAGTTGCGCAGGGATAGCTTTGGCTTCAACAAGCCTGTCGTTGTCGTCACCGAAACTGGACGCTTTGTCGCCCTCAGCGCCGGGACCATCATCTGGAACCAAGATGCCTTGAAGCTGCCCACCGGCAAAAAGATTGAACAAGTCGATGTCAAGTTCGTCAACGGCACGATTGCTGCCATCTTCCCTCAGATCGACCGTCAAGTCCTTCTCAATGCCACCACTGGAGAGCTGGTTGAAACCAACGACAAGTCCATCTTTGAGGCTGTCCAGATAGGCCCGAAGGACGTTTCGTACAAGGTCGTCGGGAGCGAGCTCAAGGGGTATTTGGCTGGAAAAGAGGAAGCCTGGAAGTTCTCTCCAATTCGTGGGGAGCGCGTTGTTAGCGTCACTCCTCGACCTTTGCCTGATCCCGTGGCGTCGATTGGCAAGGTCCTTGGAGACCGGAGTGTGCTTTACAAGTACTTGAACCCCAACCTGGTATTTGTGACAGCGGTCAACGATGTGGCGGGCACCCTTTCCGTCTATCTCATCGATTCCGTCTCTGGGGCTGTCCTTTATGAAGCCTCCCACGACGACGTGGACACTGCGCAGCCCATCCCCGCGGTGCTTTCCGAGAATTGGGCAACTTACTCCTTCTCCCTTCGTACAGATTCCAGTGCTGCTTCCAAGGGCCACCTCCTGGTTGTCGCTGAATTCTTCGAGTCTACCCTCCCCAATGACCGCGGTCCATTTGGATCTTCATCCAACTACTCGAGTGTCCGGCCCTCTTCTGGCGCGCTCGGAGAGTCGGCCAAACCCAAGGTGCTCAGCCAGACGTATCATATCCCTGAGCCCATCTCCCACGTGGCCGTCACCCAGACGACCCAGGGCATCACGTCCAAGTGGCTGCTGGTAACGCTCCCCGAATCCAACTCGGTGGTGGGCGTCCCGCGCCAGTTCCTGGACCCTCGACGCCCGGTTGGCCGTGATCCTACGGCAGACGAGCAGACCGAGGGCCTCATGCGCTACACTCCGGCGATTGAGTTTGACCCGCGTCAGTACTTGAACCACAAGCGGGAAGTGCTGGGCGTCAAAAAGGTAGTCACCAGCCCGGCGTTTGTCGAGAGCACGAGCTTGGTGCTGGCCTTGGGCCTAGACGTGTTTGGCACCCGTGTGGCGCCTAGCTCTGCGTTTGATGTTCTGGGAAAGGAGTTCAACAAGGTGCAGCTGGTGCTGACGGTGGGGGCTTTGGCTGCGGCCGTTGCGTTTGTGGCGCCTTTGGTAAGTTGAGCCTATCTTTGCGTGCTGGTCGATGCTAACTTTTGCACAGGTTCGCAGGAAACAGATCAACGCGCAGTGGCAGGCTTTGTGATTGTGATTGAAGAGCATACAGGTAAAAATGAGGTTTACGAGACACGGCTATTTGGATGGCGTCTGCAGAGACGTATGAGAAATACCACGCATGAAAGAGTCGTCCCAATTGGAATTCCTGTTTTACCAATGTCGACATGAGCTTGTGCAGCTGCCGTGAGTCGTCGACATAGATGGATGACCAATCGGCAGGCCAAGTCGGATCCCCTGTTCCCGGCCCTCCGGGTGGCATCCGAGCAGCTCATCCCTGCGGCCCTCAAATCGCACCCGAAAACGAGCTCCACTGACATTGTAGCAACAAGCGGGACGGCAGTGGTGGAGGCCGCCCCGCAGCGCATGGTGATTCATTACTAAGTCCGCAGCAGGAAGGCGGTTGCCGCTCTGGCGCAGAGTCGGCGGCGGGCTCGCTGGCCATGAGTTGTTGCTGCAAGGATTTGCGCGCAGTAAGTCCGCAAAGCCCGACTGTAGCTGTACCGTCTTGGATGGTTGCGTGTTGACAAACGTCCAGGTGGTGCGTCTAACTATGGCCAAGGCTGATGGAGGAGGTATAAAGCCACGTCTCAGCGCGCATTGGGTTGGGCAAGTCAGCTTTCAAGTTTCAGCCTCGTTGCGAATCAAACCTCGTTGTTGAAGAGATCAGACATTTCTTGTTCAACGACATCACTTGCGGCCACCGCCCCCACCACCACCACCATGACGGACCAGAAGAAATACACGACCAAGCTGGCCGACCAGCACGTCCTCATCCTCGGCGGCAGCTCAGGCATCGGGCTCGGGCTGGCCGAAGCGGTGCTCGAGCACGGCGCGCGCGTCACCATCGCCAGCAGCAACGCGCAGCGCCTGGCGACGGCCGTGTCGCAGCTCAGCAGCGCGTACCCGAGCGCGGCCAGCAAGCAGTTCATCAGCAGCCATGTATGCGACCTGGGCGACCCCAACACGCTCGAGGCCAACATCGAGGCGCTGTTTGCCGCCACGACGGGCACGGCGCCGCTGCAGCACGTCGTCTTCACGGCGGGCGAGCCGCTGGCCACGGTGCCTTTGCAAGAAATGGATGTCGGCAAGGCGCAAGCGGCGGGCACGGTGCGCTTCTTCGCGCCGCTGCTGGTGGCCAAGCACGCGGCGCGCGCGCTGCCAGCGACGACGGGCTCCAGCATCACGCTGACGTCCGGGTCGTCGGGCGACCGGCCGCCCATGGCCAACTGGGGGCTCATCGCGGCGTACGCGGCGGGCCTGTTCGGCATGGTGCGCGGGCTGGCGGTGGACCTGCGGCCGCGGCGCGTCAACGTGGTGGCGCCGGGGGCGGTCGAGACGCCGCTGTGGGCGACGAGCTTTGGCGAGCGGCACGAGGCCATGGCGAAGAGTATCGGGGAGGGGCTGTTGACGGGCGAGGTCGGGCAGGTGGAGCAGGTTGTTGAGGCGTACCTGTGGTGTTTGAAGGATCGGTTTGTGACGGGTGAGGTGGTGAGGACGAATGGCGGCGCGTTGATTGCTTAGGGGTGGGGGGATGGTTTCTGGGGGCGAGTGTGGAGGGTGTGGTGTGGGGGTTTTGGCCGTGTCTCTCTGCTCTGGCGTCTGGCGTGTAGTTCGACTGTCGATGCTGCTAGCAAAGTGTGAGTAGATTCTCTGATTGGAATGACAGTCGCTCTCTTCTCTCCACCTGAGTTCCTTGTCCCCAGTCGTCTTGAATGAATCCTTGCCTCGCCCGGCGAGGAAGCGGAGGAAAGGAAAAAAAAAAAAAAAAAAAGAGACGAGAGAGGAAAATCACGACCTCACCCCTCTGCGCCAAACCACGACCGCACAACACCACCTCCACCCAGCCCAGCCTCCAGTCACAGGACACAGTTCCATCTCATGTCATCTCACCTCATCGCATTACGCACACCACAACGACCAGCCCAGCCAGCGGCGCTGCAGCCACAGCAAGTAAGCTCCGCCAAGCAGCACGGCGTTCGTTTCGTTTCAGGGCCGCCGCACGCATCCTTCGCATGCGATGTCATGGGTCGGTCAGTCAGTCAGCGCTGCACGGCATGGCAACGCGACGCAACGCGACGCAAAGCGACGGAGTGATGTCTTGGCGCTCTCTGGGTAGAAGACAAGACGGTTGAGACGGTTCAGATGAACGAGATGATGTAGGCCTGGAAAGAGAGACATGAGAGACAGTGGTGAGAAACGGCGGAGAGTACGGCATAGCAGAGGCAGTGGCAGTATAGCCAAACACGAGATGCGAGACAAGCCTGTTGTCGCAAAGGGGCATGTTTCTCGCCGGTCAAGAGGCTGAGGAGGCTGAGGGGAGGAGATGCAGGGACTGCATGACTGCATATGTAGGGTACCTTAGGTACATGCATGCAGGGCGACGACGACGAGGACGAGGACAACGGTTGTCGTATTTTTAGCGGTGGTGGGCTGAAGAAAACTGTGGGTGTGGGTGTGGGTGGTTGGTTGCTGGAAGGGCAAGAGGAAGCGGCGAATGGTGAGTGAGTGAGGCTGAGGCCGTACCCGCCATGTCTCCACGCGGCGGCGGCGTGGCGCAAGCTTGCAGGTGGATCTCCATAAGGCGCCTATCTCGTAAAGACATCTATACTGGTACAAGATCCTACACTGCCAACCTACCACGCGAAAAGACGCCAGCCTTCCTCACCGCGATATCTCAAAGAGCTTGCCCGCCAGCTGCGCAACGTCCTGGGCGCCTAGACCCTGCAGGGCGCTCTTGATGGCCGACACGGTGTCGGGCCGCAGCCCGCCTGCGCGCCGACTGTAAATGTCGATGCCGGCCGGCGTAAACAGCGTCGACGCGAAGAACGTCACGACCCATTGGTTGCCCTCGCCGGCGTCAACTTCCTCTTCATCGCCGTACCCCAGCACCTCCCACCGACTGCTCGCAATCTTCAGCCAGCCCTTGCCACGCCAGTCCCAGGCCCAGCCGTCGCCCTCGCCGTGGTCACGACCAAGCTGTGCGGGCGCGTCGACGCCGTGGATGGACTTGCGCTTGTCGGCGGGCCCGTTGGCGGGAGCGTACTCTACCAAATCGTCGAGCTTGACCGGGTCGGTGGATGCGAGCGGGGTGTAGGTGATGGTGACGTTGCGCTTCGAGGACCACATGGGCAGGGTCGAGTGCGTGACATGCCAAGTGCCGGCGAGAAAGGCGGGGGACGGAGGAGGTGGAGATGGAGCTGGAGCTGGGGTGGCGGCGGTTGATGAAGGGGGTGGTTTTGTGGGCGGCGTCGACGTGTAGGGCGCGTGAAGGGTGATTGGGGGAGTGGTGGCCTGCGGGGGGTCTTGTGTGCCTGACATGGTTGTGGTGTTTGTTGTGTGATTGTCTGGACCGCGAAGTATCCAGTGTGGTTGAGTGGAGCTGGAGCCAGTGACATCAGCCGGGGGGTGGGGACTGGACGCCATTCGCTTCCATCTTCGTGCTACAACCACAGCATCTATTCTCCGTGGCGCAAACCTCAACTCCATCCAACTTCACTCCCTCATCCTCGACAATGACGTCCGCAGGAACAATGGCCGCCGTCTTGTCTTGTCTTGTCTTGGCTGATGCAGTCTCATCTCAGGCCGCCGTTTCCAGGCCGCCCAGTCCGTCTCGGGAAGCGCTGACGACGACGTGCGCGACTTGCGTAAACGGGGCAGTGCATCACGGACGGTAAGGTACAAAAATATAAGCAGCCTCCACTTGGGCCAAGCTTCCCACGCTGATGGGATGCTCACCTCTGTCGCTGACGAGCCCTCATATACCCTCTGCTTGGCCCTCTCTTCATCTCGTCCATCTCTCATTTCCTCTGCTGTCGCTGCGCCCCGGACCAAATATATTTATTTCGACCCCGACCCTCCCCGTCGTTTGATGCTTGCAAGCAGCTTCCCAGTTCGCCATTAAGCTTAACAAAAAGCTCCCTGCTCCCGCCTCGGCCGCAACCTTGTTTGCAAAAGCTCAAAGCCAATCAATCCGAAAAAAAAAATGAATTTCAAAAATCTTGGCCGCGCAACCGCACTACTCTCTCTCACTTCAGCCGCCTCGGCCCAAACTGTCTGCAACAACTCGCCATCGCTCTGCTCGAAATCATATGGCAACGTAACGGTGCTTGGAGCCCATGACTCGCCCTTCATTTCGGACAAGACGACTGGCTACAGCACCTCTGGAAACCAATTCTACAACTCGACAGTCCAGCTCGACGCCGGCGTGCGTCTCCTCACCGCTCAAGTCCACAACTACGACAATGACGGCACGACTGAATGGCATCTCTGCCACAGCAGCTGCGCGCTGCTCGACGCAGGAAAGCTGTCAGACTGGCTGAGGACGATCAAAGAGTGGCTCGACTCCAATAGCAACGACGTCGTGACACTGCTGCTCGTCAACTCGGACGACGCCAGCGCCTCGGACCTCAACAGCGAGTTCCGCAACAGCGGCATCACCACTTACGCCTACACGCCAGAAAACACGACGACGCCCATGACCACCTGGCCGACGCTGCACTCGCTCATCTCCAACAACACGCGGCTGGTCACGTTCGTGGCCTCGCTGTCCGACACGACCGACGCGCCGTACCTGCTCGACGAGTTCACCTTCGTCTACGAAAACAACTACGACAACACGTCGCCGAGCAACTTCTCGTGCCAGCCGGACCGCCCGACGTCGCTCGCCAACAAGCCGACCCAGGCGCAAGACTCGGGCCGCCTGTTCCTGCAAAACCACTTCCTGTACAGCACCGACGGGCTGGGCATCGAGTCGCCCAACAAGGCCGCGCTCAACACGACCAACGCGCTGTCGGGCACGGGCTCGCTCGGCGACGCCATGCAGACGTGCGCGGCCACGTACGCCGCGCAGCCGTGGGGCGTGCTCGTCGACTTCTTCAACGTCGGCCCCGCCATTGCCAGCGTCGACCGCGCAAACGGCGTCGATGACGCCTCGGGGCGTGCCAACGTCAGCACCGCTCAGGTCACCCGCAACAGCGGCGCCGTGGGCCGCGTCGGCGTGTCCAGCCTGGCGCTCGCTGTCGTTGCGCTGACGGCGGCGTGGGTGTTGTAAACACACCTGTCAAACACTTGCGCACATCTCGTCGTCCAAGCCCTCCATCATTTCCCAGCCAAAAGCCAAGCAGAAATAGGGGGGCGGTCGTGTTTTATTACACCGAACCGGAATTGTTTAATTGCTCTCTTGTCTCTCCTATTTTCTCCCGTCTCTCCCCGTCTCCTGTCTCTCTCTCAATCAGATATCCACTGCTTGTTTCTCCCCTTTCTCCCGTTCTCGTGTCCTCTGTATTGTCTTGTCAGGCATGTCTTTTCCCACATCAAATCAAACCGCCGCCTCCACCGCTGCCGCCGCTCTCTCACGACGTCACGATTTCTTTGTCCTACGCGGGGGCCGGACTGGGCTGGGTTGGGTTGGGTTGGGATGGGCTGCACACACATCTCTCGTGTTTTGTGTTCGCATGATCGCATAGCAATGGCGCTACTTGGTTGCATTTTCTGTCCTTTTTTTCACTGCATCTTTTCAAGCGTGAGCAGCATGCATACGTACATGTATAGAAAGTTGGCATGGAGTGGAAATTGCATGGTATGGTATAGGATGGCACAGCATGCTATGTAGCATAGAAGCACAACGGCATGTGCTGGGTAGTATCAAAATCGCATTTACTCATACATCTGCAAATGCTTTTTACTTGTGCGTGTGTAAGTGTGTGTGCCCTGGAGTAGGCATCGCCATCCCATCCAATGTTAGCACCGAGACGCCGATGTGATGGATAAAGGTACGAAGCATTCACCCACACGCATGCCAACGCGCGTAATGCAACTTGTAGATGTTGAGAAAGGTAAGGTGGAATAATGGTATATTTGGATTTTTGATCATAGGTGCCAAAGGGCCTGTTCTGTTCTTCTTCTGCTGCTTCTCCTGCTTCTGCTTCCCCTTCTCGTCCTCGTCATCCCTCAGATCGTCGTCTCCTTTTACCCCGGCCCATCGGTTCGACTGCCTGCCAGTCATGCATGGCATACAATCACGCAAGCAAGACCAGGCCAACCAGGCCAATCTGTGCCAAACCAAGCCATCTCACAGCCCTCACAGCCCTCACAGCCCTCACAGCTCCTTCTTCACCGGCTCATGCGCCGCACCACCATCCGCCTTCATAGCCATCGGCGCCCCATTCGCACTCCTCGCCATGCCCATCAACGTGGTCAACATATCCTCCCGCGTCTCCGTCGTCAAGCGATCCACATCCGCCGTCGTCAACCCCACCGTCTGCACCGGCGGCAGCACCTTGACCGGAATGACGCCGCTCGAAAACACGCGCTTCTGGATGTTCAGCACGTTGCTGTAGTTGGCGACGACGATGGGCACGATGGGCACCTGCGCCTGCACCGCCAGGTGGAAGGCGCCCTTCTTGAACGGCAGCAGCTCCGGCTGCGACGCGTACGACCGCGTGCCTTCGGTGAAGATGAAGACGGATTGCTGCTCGTTGCGCATGTAGTTGGCGGCGCCGTCGAAGGCGGCGCGCGCGTTGGTGCGGTTGCCGCGGTCGATGAAGACGGATTTGGAGAGGGCCACTGCGCCGCGGTTGATATTAGAGAGAATGGTCAGAGAGGAGCGGCAGGGTTTGCTTACTGAACCACCCGAGGATGGGCACGTATTTGAGCGACTTTTTCGCGGACACGGAGCAGTAGGGGGGAAAGACGCAGCCCAGCATCAGGACATCGAGCTCCCTATACAGACAAGTCAGCACGACATACCAAACGCACTCTGCCGCTCGCTTCATGTCAAGCTCCACCACCTCCCCAAAAGATCAAGCCACTTACGTCTGATGGTTGCCAATAAAGACGGCCGGCCGCGTCTTCAGGTACTCCTCGCCCTCGACGACCTTGAACGACACGCCCGTCGTCAACCACATGCACCACTTGAAGGCCCTGGCGACGAAGTACTGGCTGAGGCCGCCGTAGCCGACGACGCGCAGCGCCGCGCTGGCCACGACGCCATATGCGGCGCACAGGATCAGCGACGTGAAGCCCGCAATGGCACGCGCCGCAAACGACAGCATTCTCGAGACGGGCGGCACGACGGGCGACGTGGCCGCCGACAGGATGTGGAAGAGGAGCGGCGAGAGGATGACGGCCAGGAACGTGGTGCTGAGGAGGCCGCCCATCGCCGGGGTACCTATGCCTTTATTTATATAATTTTTTTCTTCTGCCGTCGTTCTTTGCCGCGGCGGTGATTGGTGATTGGGGGGTTGCTGCCCGCGCCGGCGTCGTGCGCGGTAGGTGCGTCTTCTGCCTCGAGAGTTGTGCGTGGTTGCGGACGCGGTTTGCGGGATCGGAGAAGCTCGGGGCTGCTGCAGAGGGAGGGGCGTGCGAGGCGAAACTGGCTGGGTGCCTTGTGTTGGGTCAGGTCGTTGTTGGGGCTGGCGGGGAATTGGCCCAAAGGTGGTGGGAGGGCGGAATTTGGTAGGTGGAGGGGAGGAGAATGGCGACGAAGCGTCGCCGAGATGCGAGAGAGGTCGAGAGTCGAGCCGCGTGGAGCGTAAGCTTGGGCAGGCAAAGAGATGGGGACGACGGGCCCAAGGCAGAGTGTGGGGTGGTGTTGAGGAAGAAATATCGGCAGTTTTTTGCTTGGCTCTGCTCTGGACGGGATGCATGTGCCCGCCGCCCGAGCTGGCTGGTGGTGACGCGCCAGGCGGTGAGGCCGTGACCCGATGACAGCGGTCCGCCGCTCCGTTTGGTCTGTTTGGTCAAGTGTTTGGTCCACATGGCCACCCTCAGCACCACACACACACTGACTGCTCACTTTCCATTCGACTTCACGTCGTACGCATTCCAACGCTGCATTAACGCCCACCCTCCATGCAGAGAAATACCACCGCCACTTCAACTGTACACCGTCCACGCCCGCCCCCGAAAGGATGCTCTCCTCTACCTCACCCCTGCTTTTTCCCAATAACGCCGCCCCATGCGGTTGCTGTTGGTAGCTAGCCAAAAGACGAAATCCGAACCAACCGAAACCCACAAACGCCAAGATGCTCGCTTTCATGGTATCAAATCACTCCAGCCGTGACCGCGTCATTCGCACCTAGTCCTGTCCTGCGAGTGGGCTGCTAATAAATCAAGAATGCCCGATGCTGCTAGGAAAAATGGCCAAGAGATGGGAGGTGTGACCGGGTCCTAAGGAGATCAAGATCGTGAGCTTGTACGACGAGCTCATATTTCGTCGTACTCGTCATCATCCTCGTCCTCGTCGTCCTCAAGACTCTCCATGGCCTCTTTGATGAATTGAGATGCCTGTTAATGGTCAGCAACAAACTTGCTCGTTTTTCTGAAAAACGTACCTTGGGATCCAGATTCAACGCTACGGTAAAATGCCTGATTGCATTCGTCTTGTCTCCCATCATCTTGTGTAGCCGTCCAAGCATAAAGTGGACGTTGGCTTCGTCGGGTGCCAATTCTTTCAAAACTTCAAATTCTGCCAGCGCTTCCCGGTGTTGCCTCAAATTCATCAAAGCTCGTGCCTTCTTGAAGCGAGCCAAGGCGCTCTTCGGGTCGAGCTCGCATGCGATGCTGTATTGGCGCAAGGCTGCCTGCGGTTTCCGCGTCTTTTCCAAAACCATGCCGATGCACACGATGAGCACCGCATTCGTCGGATTGATTTGTGCCGCGTTTTTAAAGTGCTTCTCGGCGATTTCGTATTTGCCCATCTTGTCGTATACTCGTCCCAGGCCATACCAGCCGTTGTAGTGACGATGGTCGGCCGAAATGGCGCAGCGGTACGCGAGGAGAGCCTTGTCAAACTCCTCATTGGCAACGTGCTCGTGTCCTTGGAGGGTAAAGGCGTAGGCAAACTTGGGGTCCAGCTGTGTGGCCCGCTTGAAGCACTTGATTGCGTGGTCGTGTTCCCTTTGGAGAGAAAACGAGTTTCCAATGGCACACCAAGCTTGCGGGGAGAGGCGATCTGCCTCAATCAGCTCGTGCGCCAGGTACGCCAGCTCCGTCTCGCGTTTCAGGTGCCACAGGACGGTCGAGTAGATTTCCATGTCCTCCAGTCGTGAAGGAACCATTTGCTTGACTTTTTCAAAAACATCCGCAGCCTCCGCATACTGCCCGCGCTCGAACCACGCCTTGCCGATTTGAGCCAATACCCAGGGAGTGTCTCGCTGTGGTGCAGAGAGGGCCATGAATTCGTTAAAAGCAGCCAGCAGCGAATACCGGCTGAGATGGTAGTATCCGCTTCCGAGCTTCCCAAATAGTTCCAACAGCCACTGCAGAGCCTCCTTTTCTTTGGCCAACTCTTGAAGAGCCTGCGTCTCCTTTTCTGGTGCTTTTGAGGCGACTCCAGCAGTGACGCTTGCCGGCCTCGACTCTTTCAATTCTCGTTCCCGGTCTGAAGCGTCGATCGGCTTCCTGTTGCCGCTAATAACTCTTCCGACCCCGGAATTGACGCTAGTTTTGCTGCTTCTAGCTGCTGTCGGTAGTCGTGCTCTCCTCATCTCCCTCTTTTCCCTCTCCTTGGCCTCGACGTCTCTGGCTGAGCTCATAGTACGGCTACTGGAAGGGCGAATGTGGTCTTGGACGGATTGCATCAAGCGGTGGCTCCTCCTAGGTTGCGACGTAGGTGCAGCTGATGCAGTACTGGATTGGGCCATGTTGCCTGAGACGGTTCGCTTTTGGGCGGTTGTGGACGGTTTAGAAGGCTCCTCGTTTCCACTCGTGTCGGTTCCTGACCGGATTCGGCTCCTCGTCGTTATCGACTTCATCTTTGGCACGTCAACACCAGAGTCGGTTAGTGTCGGCGCTTGCCGCGATCTCCTCACCGGCGCGTGTGGTGGCTCCGTCGTGGCTCTGCCAAGACCCGAGCCACCCGCTTCACCCATCATGACGTCTTCATCGTAGGATCCGCCGCCGGCTGCGGGCGTTTCTGCATCCACAGCGTGAGCCGCATTGCCATTTGTCACGTTAAAGCCATTGAATTTGGAAAACAAACCACCGCCATTCCTTGTACCGGTGGGTATTGAGGAGTTGAAGGGGTCGTTGCCGGGCGTAAAAAAGCCGTTTGGCCCCGGCGGGGCAAGGTTCGAGTGAGCGGGCGGTGAATCCGAGGCCATCATGTTCAGAGAAGTTGCGCTGAGAAATGCAGACATCTCCGGCGTCATTTTGAAAATGTTCGAGGTACGAATCACGGCACCTAAGAAAATTAGCCCTTGCTCATTTCCCTTGACATTTGTCATACCCGTGTCGCAGAGGTCGATGAATGCATCCCACATGAAGGGATTCAGTTTGAGAGCCTCAGTATAGCAGGCAATGGCCTTGGTGACGTCGCCATGCGCGCGCCACAACTTGCCCAAAAGGCAATTTACGGCTGCCGCATCTGGAACGTGCCTTCTTACGACTTCCGAATGTTTATCTGATCCTCACGTCAGCGACAAAAGGCGGGTGTTGCCGACAATGTCAAACTCACTCCAGTGGTTTCTACCACCCCAGAATCCCCGAGCGCGGTCCAGCGCGGTAATGCCTTCGGCGCATCTTTGCAGGCCCAGACAGGCTTGCGCAAAGACATATGCACAGCCCAAGTGGTGACCTCTGTAGCCCTTTTCTCTGCTGTAATCGTGGGCGGCCTTGAGGTTGCCAAGTCGGAGGTGGCAGAGAGCAAAAAGATGCGCGGCGTCGGCGCTTCGTGGCTCTTGTCCGTGCAAACGGCCGGCTATGAAGAGCGCATTGTGAATGAGGTCGTTGTCGAGGTGGTAGTAAACGAGCTGCCGCAGCTGGGTAGCTACGTGAGGGCTCGAAGGCGGCATGGCGGGAGGTAGGATTCGGGCGGCGGCAGTGGAGGGAATGTTGGGGTTGTGCGTCCTTGATAGGTGCAGAGAGGATTGAGCAGATCAAGCCATGAAGAGATCGCAGCTGTCGGTGGTGGAAGAGCCGGGATAGTGGTATACGGTATACGCTTGCGTCGGGGCGACAAAGGCGGACGTGGTTGGTGCGACAGGAGCGCAGAGCAGTTAGAGGCGAAAAGACATGAGCGGAGGTCTCGGCGGAGGGGAAGCGTGGGCGGAGGAGGTCGGTTGTGGGGGGTGGTTGGAGCGGGTTCGAGGTGGCAGGACAGAACCAAGATGCGATGATGGGATGGCGCTTGTGTTGTTCTGTTGTGAGGGTGCCAGTGGCTGTCGTCGGCTGCTGATCGCGCCAAGCCAGGTCCGCAGTTCCCCCAGCGATCCCTCCGCCCCGACTCCAACTCTACCTTAACAAGTCCACCAGACCGCACGTCACCCACGCTTATTCCCCTTCGTCGCGTGGCCTTTTGCATTTCGCTGCGAGTCTCGTGTCTTTCAATTCCACACAGTCCTTGCCTCGTCGACTTTCTCCTCCTTTCCGCGCCAATTGACCGCCCTTGCGAGCTCTTTCACAGCTCATCACCCCACCATGGCCCAAGTAAGCTCTTCCCTGTCCCTGGAGGGCCCCAGAATCTGCCATCATTTCCCAAAACCTCGGTCGAAAACACCAGCTCACCACAATCTAGAAATCACTCAAGCAGCTCGCCGCTCGCAACAAGTCGACCCTCAACCGGACCCTCTTCCTCACCATCGGCATCCACGCCTTTTTCGTTTTGACGCGCATCTTCTTCCGCCCATTCACGCGCTCTTCCCTCATAAAGTACATTCTTCTTTCGACACCTTCATGGCTCATTCAATTCTGGTTCGAGCGCATGGCACGGCCCACGCACGACGCGCAGACGGGGGAGCTGCGCCGCGCCGGCGAGGACCTCGAGGCGCAGGGCATGACCGAATGGATGTGGGATGTGCTCTACTGGACATATGGATGCTTGGTGCTGGTGGCAGTGGCCGGTGAGGCGGCCTGGTGGCTTTGGGTATGTTGGAGCAATCAAGACTTTGGCGCGGTGTTTGCTAATCCCTGTGGTAGGCCGGCATTCCACTCTATTCGGCATATCTGGCATACACCACCTTCACAGGCGCCAAGAAAAGCATGGCGGGTTTGGCGGGAGCGGGCTCGCCAGACCAGGGACACGCGACTGGCAGCAAGAGACAGCAAAAGATGGAGAAGAGGGGTCAGAAAGTGCAATACAGGTGAGAGTTGCAGACCGGCATTTGTGGTTAGTAAAGCAATCGTCGCATAGTTTGCATCTCAAAACTCGAGTGATTCAGTCACGTATGCTGCAACACTGGCAAATCTTGGATCCAAGACGAGAACGAGTTCGTTGACTCTGTTGATATGATATGTTAACGAAGGAAACGAATACCAAGGAGAACACTTTTCAAGCCAATAAAACCCATAACCCAGTCAACGCCGCCAAGTGCCCAGTCTCTCAATCTCGACCCAGTTTGCAGAAGATTGTCTTTCCAGCGACCGACACCCTAGTTGTTGTTCTGGCTGTTGAGAATCCTGAGAATGGCCAAGAAGAGGTTGATGATGTCCAGGTAGAGCGAAATGGCGGCCGCAATCTCTTCCTCGACGTGGTAGTGGCGCATGATGAGCGACGTGTCCACCAGCACGTACCCGGAAAAGATGAGGGCAGCGATGATGCCGTAGACTAATTCGACCTTGTCGTTGTACGGGAAAAAGGCCGACATGAAGCCAAACATGATCAGAATCCAAAGGCCGCCAAACAGGTATGGCTGCCATGCGGTGAAGTCATACTTGCTCTGGCAGGCGAATAGAGTAAGCGCGACAAAGATGGCGAGCGTAAAGATGACGGCCTCGAGCACAATCTTGCTCTCGTAAAAAGACGTGATGACGCTGATGCTGTAGGCCTCGAGAGCAGTGAATCCGCCCAGGAAGAGCAAGTTTGTTGGGTATGACTTGCGCTTCCAATATGTGGCCAGCATGAAACCGATGGCTCCGAAAAGCGACACCCACATGGCCCATTGGTTCGACTGGATCCAGTTTCGGTAGGTCGCGTTGAAGAAGGAGATGGAGCTGAGGAAAGCGGTAAAGAGCAGTTGGACGGTCAGGATGGCGTAGACCTTGCGCACAAAGGCCATGCGGATGTCGAGGGTGGCTTCGGCGACGACGCCGCCAAACTGCGAGGGTTAGCGCGTTGATGCACGAGTGTGTCGGGCGATGTGGTTGTCTACCTTGAAGTCGTCGGGCAAGTTGTCATCCTCGCCGCGCGCAACACCGGACAGGAGGGCTGCGTTGGTGGAGGCTTCGGCTTCGTAGGCGGGTGGCGGCTGGCTCGGGTGGTGCTGGTCGTCGAGCGAGTCGCGCTGGGGGATGGGCTGGAATTTTGTGGTGGCGGCCATGGTGTTGTAGTTGGGATGGTCGGTCATTCGTGAGGCGGAGAGGGAGAAGTGGTAGTCAAGGTGGGGATGTTGGGATGTGCAATGTAAGGTTCGAGGAGTGAGCGAGCGGAATGATGGGTGAGAGATGACGGGATGCGCCGCAGCTTTGTCTCTGGCGCAGCGCGGGGGCTTCAGGCAATCACGGGCACCAGAAGCTACTGGAACTCGCTCTTCTTGGGTGGCTCGCGCCGTGATGATTTCAAGACTCGCACACGTGCAAATCGACAGGATGACGGATACATATGTTTCTTGGGCAGGCCTCCCTGGACAACCTTATGCTGCCGTCGTTGTCATTGTCGTCAGGTCGTGCTCGCCCGGTGCCAAGGCTCCCGCGTGTGTGTTC
This sequence comes from Phyllosticta citribraziliensis, assembly GCF_038025025.1. Taxonomy (NCBI): domain Eukaryota; kingdom Fungi; phylum Ascomycota; class Dothideomycetes; order Botryosphaeriales; family Phyllostictaceae; genus Phyllosticta; species Phyllosticta citribraziliensis. The sequence continues at coordinate 470,117 of NW_027117343.1, forward strand.
AGCTCTGGCCTGCGCGCGTCCCCCGTCCCCGTCCCCCAGCGACGCCGGGACCGCGACAGGAGATGGCCAGCAAAGCCAACCAAAACTCCCCACTCCACTTCCGTCAACACCGCCCGCCGCGCCATGGTCACATAGCCCTGCATCTCGACCCCAGCCAACTCACTCTGTCAATTCATCTCAGGTCTCCCCCGCCTGTCGCTGCCCGACTCGGTCAACATGTCGGCTTCACACCGCATATCCACCTACAGCCACAGGTCCACCGGCAGCAGCAACTCGCCCTCGCGCCCGCGAAGCAGCGATGAGACCAAGAAGAACATCTGGTCTTCCATGCTGGATGGAGTCTCCAGCGGCAAGAGACTACCCGAGAAGAGCTTGTTGGTCTTGGGTACACCGCCTCCACGCCAAACAACCCGAGAACGCGCTGACAATGACATTCGCAGGCGGCACCCCGGAGACGCAAAAAGACTTTCTCGACTCGTTAACAATGGATGAGAGCGGCCGCAGGAGACCTCCGGATCGTGGTCGCAAGCCTCCCGTCGCCAACCAGTTTGCGCTTGGATACACCTATCAAGACGTGTTGGACGCAGATCAAGATGGTATGCTGCGTGGCCTCGCAATATCATGCCAATTCAATGCTGATCGAGCCAGACATACTTGCACGAATGTCTCTCTACCTCCTCACAGACCCATCTCCATCCTTCACGCCGCTGCTCAAACCGCTTCTTACTCCCAGGACCCTGCCCAACATGCTCATCGTCATTCTGCTCGACTGGTCGCAACCCTGGCTCTGGGTGCGCCAATTACGAGAGTGGATCCGTGTATTGCGCTCTCTCATTGTCTCTCTCGATGACGACTGCAAGGACGTCATGGAAGAGAATATGAATTCATGGCAAGATCGTGGTCGCAAAAACAACCTGGACGGCTCGGCAGGCACTGGCACCGAGGATATTTCCATCCCAATCGGCCCCGGCGAATGGGACGAACCATTGGGAATCCCCCTCTGTGTCGTGTGCCAAAACGCAGACAAAATTGAGACTCTCGAGCGCGAAAGAGCGTGGAAAGAGGAGGAATTTGATTTTGTGCTGCAGTACATGCGAACCATCTTGTTGAAGCACGGCGCGAGTCTCATCTACACCATGCCCGAGGCACCAGGATCGTTGCAAACGCTTGTACATTCCAGCCTGGGCATCCAGTCCATGCTCCAAAAGAAGCAGCTGAAGCACAATGTCATTGACCGAGACCGCGTTCTCGTTCCGCCAAATTGGGACTCTTGGGGCAAGATTCGTGTTTTGCGCGATGGTTTCGACGCCGAAGGAGTGTCCTCGGCCTGGTCCGTGGATATACAAGCTCCGCAAGTCCGCACGCCGCCACTGGTGAATGGCGAAGCGGACGGCGAAGAATTTCCCAATGGCGAGACCAACGGCGCTCCAGCAGAACAAGAGTCGCCGGCCGTCGTGGTATTTGAGGAGACGATTCATGATCCCACGAGGGATTCTCTCCTTGCTCAGGGACTTCCCGTGCAACAACTCAACGCAGCCAACGGCGTCGAGATCGAGTCGCAGGATAACCAGGCGTTCCTCACCTCGCAGCTGGAAGTGCTGGACAAGCTGCGTGCAGAAGACGAGAAGAGCAAGAATGCGGGCAACAAGGATAAAACCAGGAACCCCGGCCACTCCCATCAAGGAAGTGGACACGAAAGCGGCATTGTGACGCCTCGCGAAACAGGGTCTGGTGTCGTTGAGGAGCACATTGGTCCTGTGCAATTCAACATGGGTGGAATCCAGGTCGACGCCGACGACATGCTCAAGCGGCTCAAGGTGTGTATAACCCACTCGGCCGCGAATGATTTACTGACACAATATACAGGATCGCGAGGCAACGCGCGATGCCAGTGCTGGCGATGACGGTGTCACCAGTCCGATTGACGACGGCAAGACAGAAAACGAGCGGCTTGCCAACTTTTTCGCCGGCTTGATGAAGAAGACAAGCAGCCCGCGGTCATGAACGATGCATAAGCCTCTCTACTCTGCCCCCAGGACATTGCTTGGACCCACGCCCAATATTTGGACGAGCCCTGCCAGTACCTAGCCACACGAACACAGCAACAACGACGGATGATGACCAACTAACGCACTGACCAACTTCTATTCGACTGACGACCACCTGATCACAACTACCTCAACGACCTCTACCTCTGATGCGCAAAAGCTTCCTGCTCTGGCCTTGCTCAAGTTCCTTGCTACTGTGCCATCGGAGACCCAAAACCTCAACACTCGCTACACCTAATTTTCTCCATCACACCACTTCATCACTGAACGACGACGACTTTTGGATGCCAGAAGCAGAAGAGAGGATCCACCGCCGGCTCTGGCACGGCCTCAACTGAGAGGAGGAACGAGGCTGACTGGGATGCCGTTCAACGCTTCCGAGAGACCAGCGTTGAAACTCAACCCATCGACCTACGGCCCGCCTCGAGAGGTTATGGACCTTGTCTGCGGCTCCGTCTGATATGTATTGCAAATCCAGTGGCCGATACATCTGCCCTGATTCTTCTTTCCGCCGTCCTCTGGCCACCACGTCTGGACTGCTGAGGGCGTCGAGGCTTGCTCGGATCGACGAAGGCATCGCGGAATCCGCAAGCACCGCAACGCCTGGCGAGCATCGGGGACCATGTATCCCCAGTGCCGCTTGAGCGAACCAGCACCGGCATGCCTCGCGGACATCCACGGAACAGGAGACGGCCGTCAGCGAGGCACGCGACGAGGCAGACTTGGCGCTGGGCGGCGGGGACGGCGCAGAGGACAGACAACCGATAGTATGCTCCGCTGCATTGCCGTCGTCGGTATTCCGTACGCGCGCGCGTGCCGTGTGATTGATTTACATTGCCTTTTTATTGAACGAACGAGATTCCCCCTGACACATCAACCAACCAACCAACCAAACACCCTTGGCATTGAGCGAGCGAGCGAGCAAGTAAGCCGGTATGTACGTAGTCGAAAAGCAAAAAGAATAAAAAATCGGAAATTAAATGTGGCGTGCTCCCGTCGTCGTCTATCAAGGTGATCTGGTGACCTCAGCATCCACCAACTATTGACATGAAGCTATATATCCAATACACACAGTAAAGTCTAGGTCGAAGGTTCAGATACACCTGCACTTAAGGAGTCCAGATAATCGACAACTGCCACCATAACAAAAAAAAAAAAAAAAAAAAAAAAGGAAGGATACGCCAACTTCACACCGCGCTGTCTGGTATTGGCATGACTTGAACTAGGCTCCACACTCAGCTATTTGAGCCGCATGGTGTGGATTGTGGTACACTACACCGCAGTCCTCCTCCTCCCCAACTCTACCCGGCTGACCGCGGTACTCTTCACTCTATTCATCAAGATCACAGCTGACCATGCATTCATCAATACACATGGACAGACGGACAGTTGCTGCGTCGGCGAGGCTGCACAAACACCGTACAGCATGACCGTCCCGTGCGTCACTCGCTCGCTCACTTGCTCAACTGCATATCCACAATTCAATTCCACATGCATTGCCAACTCTGTCTTTGCCTCTCCCTAACTCAATTCAATGACTCCTTTGTTCGCGGCGGCGGCGGGCGGCAGCCCGCTCACCCACCCTCTCACTCACTCGCTCGCTCCATTTTACATGCCACACCATCTCGTCCAAATACGACCATACCGCTCCGTACCGTACCTTCCAAACCCATGCGCATACGCAAAACAGCTCGATCAATCATATAAACTGAGCAACGTGATTGATGACGGAAGAAAACGCCCGAGTACAACGACGACAACGACGACGACGTTGACGATGAAAAGGGGAAATGCAGGAAGGAAAAGGAAGAACGGACGAGAAAGATAAGAGGAGGTCAAGAGGTTGTGTTGAGTACACAACGACGACGGACAAACATGCGTGATCAAGAAATGATGCCAGGCCCTGAATGGGCCAGGCACCGTCCAAACGCGCTCACGCGCCTCAATCCCTCTGGCCCTCGTTCAGCAGCAGCTCGACGACAATCTGACAGCGTTCGTGGCGCGGATGCTGCATAGCCAGCTTAACAGTGCGGCGCGGACTCGACGAACCCGCATTCCCGCCGCCAGACTGGCTCTGCTCCATGTAGCCGCCGCTGCCCATGCCGGTGCCGCTGCCATTGGCGCCGTTGGCAAGCGTGGGTGCCACGCCGGCGGCGGCCCACGTGCCGCCCAGGCCCTCGCCGTCGTCGAGGCACTTGACGTCGCGGCCGGGGATGACCTGGCGCAGGCGGCCGTTCTGCGCGTTGCGCACCTCGACAAAGTCCGGGTCGAAGAGCAGCACGTACGGCCCGTACAGCGCCGCGCTGCGCGCCTTGCCGACGAACTCCATGATGACGCTGCGCGACACGTCGCCGTGCTTGTTGCAGTAGACGGCGCACTCTTCGTAGCAGAGGAGGAACTCGGCGTCCGACAGGCGGAACATGCCGAGCGGCGAGAGGTTCTGCAGGCGTTGGTTGATGGTTGCGACGTGCGGCTGGCGCAGGTCGGGGACGCTCCAGGGCTGCTTCTTGTCGAGGGTGAGGACTTCGAAGCCTTTGGAGGTCGAGATGGCGAGGGAGGAGTGGAAGAGGTTGAGTCCGAAGCATTCGGTTGGAATGTAAAAGTCGTCGTACTCGCGGAAGAAGTCGGTGCGGCCGGTGCGGAGGAAGCGCGACTTCTTCTCTGTCGACTTTTGGAAGACGGGTTCGAGAACTTTGAAAGTTGAAGACAGACCTTCGCGCTTTTTGTAAAAGACTAGAGTCCGTTCTTTCATTTTGCCGGTTGCAAAAAAGCCAACGTCGCGGGATCCCGAAAGCTTTTGAGGAGCTCGTCGCGAACTATCGCTGGGAGGCGCACCTCCGACGGGACAGACCAGGTCGAGATGGTACGCAATCAGAGCCTTGTCGGCAATGAGGAGCATAATGCTAAACTCTTCGAGCACCGAGATTTGAGTGACCTTGGACATGGAAATCGCCCTTACCCAGCCACGGGGATTGTCCACTTCCGAAATGAAGACGCCAAAGTCTGTTCCAACTGCCACCATGGACTTGCCATTGGGCTGCATAAAGGCTGTCGCGCAGTTGACCTTGGCTCGGCAAATGGGACCGGGGCGGCCGGTGTTAGCATACCGCTTCTCTACTTCGTCAATGGCCCGGTCGAGGGGAGTGCCCTTGATCGTGACACTCGAGGAACCAGCAGAGCCACCGTCATAGGCAAAAGCCGCGTCCGCCATCACGCGAAGGCGGAACGGCTCAGCATTTTGAGCAAACAGCGAAGCCGCATGCCTGGTCTTGGCCTCGAGAATCTTGTCACACCAGTCCTGGCGATTTTGGGCGCTTGGAGCGAAGAGGGTGTAGACTTCTTTTCCAAGATGCTTGATTCGGAAGGGGTACATGATCTTCTCGTCCTTGGGGCTCTCAAGAACGGTGTTGACTACCATGCCCTTGTTTGTCGACGAGCTCGTCAGACCCGAGTTGAGGGATGAGCTGGTAGAGGTGTGGGATAGCGGTGCGGGGCTCGCATTGGATCCAGCCCGGAGCCTCGATTCGGGCCTTGTAGAGGTCGTGGACACTGTGGCGACGCCCTTGACTGATGATCTCACGACGGGGTCGTCGTTTGAGCTTTCGAGGACCAATAAGTCCATGGGAATCGGCTGTGCCCTGTTAGAACAATCCCAAAAAGTCCAGAATCAACCGATTGCACTCACCAAACGCGAGACGTCATATCGCTCCTGCTTCGGGCCTCCCTCAGGTTCCCTGTGCAGCACCGTCTTTGCCAATACCAGATAATGATCAAAAAGTAGAGCATGGACCTCGAGCCAGGTGTAACGGGTGCCACCCATGCGCTGCAAGTCACCCTTGTAAATAAGCTCGCGACCCAGGTGGTTCAAGTTGAGTTCAACGCGCTGCATGCCAGGCCGCAGAATCAACTTCGTCTGAAGATCCGTCAAATCAACCTTTCGTGTCATGTCGGCCACTCTTCCGTCACACTCCAAAGTCACATTCTTAATCTCTTCAATGGCGATCTGGAGGTTCTTCTTCTCCTCGCCATCGGGCGTCTTCTTGAGCGCAGTGTTGAGCAAAAGACCGATATGCTGGAGACGCGTGATTGGTGACTTGAGATAGTTGTCCCATGCGAGCTTGTTGGACATTTTGTTTGCACGTGCCTGGTCAAGGAAACTGCGGAACAAAATATTCCTCTCCGACTCTTGGCGGATCAAAAATGTCGCGTATGGGAACGCGGCGGCGTACTCAATGTAGGCACTGCGCGCTTTGCGGATCCATTCCCTGAAAATGTCACTGAATCCAACGATCCACGGTCCTTGCTCTTGCTGGCGATACTTGAGCTGGGGCAGGAGGTGCTCCTCATTTGCTCCAATCACAGGCTCCAGTTTTCCAAATACGTCCCGAATGAACCATTTGAGCTTCTTCGGAGGAATCACCGGAGGCTGCATTTGCATCAAATGATCGCGGTAAACGACGCGCAGCACATTCAATGATTCCATGTAGTTGTCCTCGGTCGTGACAATTTCGTGAAGCATATTTTGCCTCATCACCTCCCTTTGGTTGACGCCCTCCATGTCTTCCTTTTTCAGCTTGTAAAAAGTAGCCCAGTCAGGCGTTTGCTTTACCGAAGGCTGGGCGCGCAGGTCGATCTTCTTCAAGGTTCTCTGGCAGTGGTGTGCGTAGCATCGACCAGGGGTGTGGACATCGTGCAGTTTGGGCGCGTAGCATCCGCTTCCAGTGAGTTGGTATATCACGCCCGAGGTGGTCGCAGGCTTGAACTTCAACCACTCCTCAACGTGCTCGAGAGTTCCGACCTTGTACATCTCCTGGACGACTTGCGCAGCCAAGTACTCGGCGTCTGCCACATTCATAGTGGGGACCTTGTGCGTGAACAGCGCAACCAAACCATCTGTAATCAAGTGCTCCTTGAGATCCGACTCCCCCTCGGCCATCATTCGGAGCCAAGAGATTACAGCGCTCAGCGCCCATGGCTCGGAGCACTTGGCAAAGTCCCTGGGAGTCAACTTGCTTGGGCTGAAGCGCTTTCCAGTGGGGAGTGCCGGCAGGTCCAAGGTAATGGTGCTGCCTGTTGGAGGAGTCAAGTTATCTCCACTCGAGTCGGTCTTTTCGTAAAGCGCAGGTGCACGCATTTGCGTGCTGCGCAATCTGCGCTCCTCCGCATCCGTTTTCGACCGAATCGGCGGAATGGTCTGCTGCGTCGTACTGTGACTGACCAAAGACGTCGATCTCGGCACCGTCGCGCCGCTTGGGGTGGATATATAATCATGGCTCGAGGGGAAAGGAGTCCGATTCGCGTCATACTCGTACTGCATGGCCTGATGATGGTAACTCTGGTCTCCAACCGGCGGTGGCGGCAAAGGTCTCGTCGGCATTCCAGGGTGGTAAAACATGTCCGGTGGCTCCCCAGCGGCTTGGTTCATCAAACTAGTTTCATCACCCTCGTCGTAGCTGCGGCGTCTGGCAATGGTAGGGTCGGCAAAGCCACCTGTTCCAAAGGTATCAGTCCTGGCAGCTCCAGTGACCCTCATAAAAGGGTCGTAGTCCACGTCGCTGGTCTCGCCTGATTGGCGCATGGAACCCGAAGAGGACATTGTATGGGTTTGACTCTGCGATCGATCCAGCAATGCGGTGCTGGACGCAGATTCCGTGGGGGTCATGCCGTATGTACCAAGACCTGCAGCTCCCGTCCCATCAAACGTGCTGACATCCACACCAGGGAACGAGCCATCGCTTTGTTGGTCAGACTCCATGCCAGGCTGAGCAGGAACCTGTGGCATGTAGCTAGTGAAGAAACCATTGTCCTGCTCTTGCAACATGGCCACACCGTACGCAGCCTCAGGATCACTATCCACATAGTCCTCGTACGGAGGATGTCCATTGGTTGTCGTCAAGCCCCCAGCCAGCGATGCGTAAAACGGTGGTTCACCGCGATCCCCATTGACCGGTTGTTCCCCCCTTGGTGACACGCCAGCGTTCATGACGGCATTCTCGACCTCGTCAAACAGCGCCTCATTGTAGGGAGTCTGGAGTCCATTAGTTTCGTCGAAATACCCCTGATGTTCCTCCTCTTCCAAGGGCGGGCCTGGGAGAGGCCGAGACTGCGGGTGGCGGCCTGAAGTGTTCATTCTTTGGAGAGAATACTGCGAAGGAAGTGCGCCAGGGGTAGGAGGGAGCGGGTTTGAGTGGTATGAAGAGGGCGACCTCCGCTCATCATGTCTGGTGGCGCCGTGGTGGTAACCCTGGTGGACAGGAGGTGACGGCAGAGGATTATTATGCAACGAGTGCATCTGCGCTGCAGAAGGTCGTCTCGCCGTGGGGTCGTGCCAGCTCTGCATCATGGCCCCGTCGGCATGTGGTGGGACAGGGACAGGAGGCGGGGCGGGCGGTGTATAGCCGGCACGCCGGGACGCCGAGCTCGTTGGAGACAGATGAGGATCAGCCGTGCTTGGGCGATGGGCAGACGGCGAGGGAAACTGGGCAGTAGGAGAAGTCGAGTAGGCGGTCGGCGAGTGGCCGTAGCCGCGACTAGCGATTGAAGATCCCCGCCCAAGACTTGGGTCCGCATATGCTGCCGGATTATAAGTCGGCTGTGTTGCAACCGGGTTATACTGTGTTCGATTTACGCCGCCGTATTGTTGCGGGTTTGGAATCTGGACAGGAGGAGAGTATTGACGAGGATTGTAGGCGTTTCGGTGGTTTGGAGTAGGAGGCGCAGGGTGGTATTGTCCGAAATCCGCTCTCTGGGGCGTCGACGGTGCGTCGAGGGGTGGGTTTGCGCTTTGGTCTGCTCCTATGAAGAGCTCGGCGTCTTGTCGCACAGGATTAGTACCCCGCCTGGCAGGACGCGGCGGCGCAGGTCCCATGCCGCCATAGCCATGTGCCCTCCCGTCTGCTGCAAATGCTGCCTCGTCGGTGGTGTCGTAGCTTGGCCGGCGACCGTAGCTCGCGGTCTGGTATCCCGCTGAGCCCTGCTCCTGCTGGGAAGAGCCAGGCCGATAGTACTGGCCACCATTTGGATAGTGGGCCATTTTGGGCGCAATATATGGTATAAGAATGAAAGGTCCAGCGAGTGTGGATTATAGACGGCTATGTATAGAGGGCCAGGTCATGAACAACGTCGACGCGTGTTCGATCGGCGGATGCGTCTACGAGACGTGATGAGCGGGCGACCGAGGACGCGTCGAAGCTTTCTGGCGAGCAACGATGTCGCGCAAGGTACTCGAGTGAAAATTGAGAATTAGGGGCGGAAACGGTCGAGGTGGTAGCCGTGAGGTGGAGAGGTGGTGGTGACGGGTCGGCGGGGAGGATTGTATGCGACGGTCGTTCGCTGGACTGCAGGCCAAAGTCGACTGTGCGGAGTAAAGGGCCCACGCCCGGCCGCTGTTCGTGACAATATTGGACTATGCAAGTCAGAGGGGAGAGGGTTGATGAAGGGGGAGGACGAGCAGAGGTAGCCCAGGCTCTCTCGGGTGGTTTGGTGCTGCGGCCGACGACGGACCAATGAGAGTCGTGGGTTGGCTTCTTGGGTTTGGGCTCTCACGTCTCTTCTCTCCACCAACTCAGACAGCCGACGCCTTGAGACTCTTTGTCTCTACGCATGCTCCACAGCATCGCCACTCCTGCGCAGCAATATTCCTATATCCAAGGGCTGTGCCACCGCCATCAGGGCAACACCGCCTCCGGTTCTCTCTCTGCGCGCGCTGCACCGCCTTCTGCTCCACGCACGCCAAGCTCCCGCCTGAACCCAAAGCCTGACGATTGGGCGCTTCGCCGTGTCAATTATTCAAACATCTCCTGAATTGCGTCTGTGTCTCTACTCCCCGTATTCACAATCTATCTCCAGCTCGGCACTCACTTCCAAGCGCTTGTCTGTTTGGTCGCTAAAATCTCACGTTTCTTCCCCATCGTCTCCGAGCCGCTCGGTTGGATCCTCTGCTTGCCTCTCGTCAGCCTGTCTGATATTTGCTCCCTGGTCCTGTTCAAAATAGCCAGGTCGGCACGTTGAATTCAGCTGAAGGCTGTCTTTCTCGCTGAACCAGCGTCGGTGCGTTCGGCGCATCATATCGAAACCCCGTCATCCTCAATATACAGCTCATCTGTTGAGTGGAGCTTTCGCTGTTGGCATGTCGGCAAGGCCGAAGGTCGTCTCGAGCCATCTGGCTTGGCCCCACATGGACCCTTTTGATCCTCCGCCTTTGCACATCGTTACTGAGCAAAGAACCCTCCGTCAACCCCAATCACCTTGTTCGTTACGTATCCCGTCTTGACCATCCAAATGACAGTCTCTGCGACCTCTTCAGGTTTACCAAGACGGCCAATTGGAATTTCTACTCTCTGATCAGCTCTCTCCCCCCGATACAGTGTCGACGACATACTCTTGGCCAACTCCTCGTTGCTGCCAGGCAGCATTGCCGTGTCCTGGATAAGAGCAGGGGCAACTCCGTTGACGGTGATTCCACTTTGACTATACGCACCCGCCAGCCAGTGGATCAAGCCGTGCAGGGCTGACTTGGACGATCTGTTTACAGGCAGATTAGCAATGTCCCTGCATTAGCCTACGACTCGTTCAGACGTACGCGTAGTGCGGGCCAACCACTCCGCCGTTGAAAGCTGCAACGCTGCTGCAAAAGATGATGCGTCCCCATTTACTCGTCTCCATTGCAGGAACGCAGAGCTGAGTCAGGAGAAAGGCCGATCCGCAGTTTGAGCGCCACGTCTTTTCAAAGTCTTCAATGCTCACGTCGCTCGCCGACTTGAGACCATGCTGAGCGAGCGTGGTTCCAGCATTGTTGAAGAGAATCGATGGGTGGCCAAATGTCGAGACCACGGATTTGTGCAGTTTCCGCACCTGCCAACTGTCAATTTTTTCGGGGCGAGAGATTGCGACTGCATACCTCTTCATAGTCATTCAGATCCGCCTGGAACGCCTCAGCCCTGACACCTTTTCGTTGCAGGCCTTTGACAAGGATTTCTGCTGCCTCGACATTGGTATTGTAGTGCGCGGCAATATTGCAACCCATTTCGGCAAGCTTGAGACATGTCGCTTTGCCAATGCCGCCGCTGGCACCTGTAACAAGGGCGACGTGCTGTGACAGGTCTGATTGTACCACCGACATGGCTACTGACAAGCAAAAGTCGTTTGGCAAGGGAGAAGACGATGTTGCAGCGCATTGTCGTCATCTTGGCTGCTTCGGAGATAAGAACCTCGGCTTCGCCAGAGAACAGGGTCCAACAAGACATCAGCAAGTCTTTCCGGTTCCCCACTGGCTGGGGTTTTCTTGAAAGCGCGCAAAATGGGCACATCCTTATCATCAATGTCGTCAACTCCACGCTGATTTCCTTGCATGCAGCCACGTGCCTGGGGTGGGCTGACAAAGGACAGAATGCCCCGCGTGTGCAGTGTGGGGTGCAAGGAGCTCAACGGCGCCTCCGCACAATCCACCGGAACTACCTGCAGATGTACCCATCGTGCCATCCACGACAAGGTGAGCGACTTTTGCCTTTGCTGCAAGTACCTGCCCGGCAATGCATTTACGACGATGAGTCACCGGGAATAGTACCCCCTCCAAGAAAATTGACTTGGCTCCTTTTCTTCCTTTTTCCATCTTTGTCGTTACTCACACTCACTTTTCAGACTCGTCACTGCACTCGCCTTGAAAAATGTCTACCGCGATCCCAATTACGGACGCCGAGTCCCAGCCAAAACGCATCCACGTCCGCGCCGCCGACGCCGAAGAATTCGTCCGGGATGTCCTCGAAAAGAACCAGGTTCCGTCAGAAAACGCCAGAATAGTCGCTCAGTGCCTCGTCGCCGCTGACTTGCGAGGCGTCGACACGCATGGAGTCAACCGCATCCCTTCCTATCTTGCCCGACTTCGACAGGGCGTACTTGACGGCAAAGCGGCCCCGACTCTCAGTCAGGTGACCCCCGTCGTGGCGCAAGTGGATAGCAAAAACGGATTCGGATTCGTGGCAGCCCACATGGGCATGTCGGCTGCAATTCGGATGGCCTCAGAATTCGGGATCGGCATGGTCAGCGTCAAGCACTCGAACCATTTCGGCATGTCAGCGTGGGTCGTACAGCAGGCACTGGACGCGGGCATGATGAGCCTGGTCTTTACCAACAGTTCGCCGGCTTTGCCCGTATGGGGTGGTCGTGAGAAGCTCATGGGCGTGAGTCCCTTGGCGTGCGGCGCTCCCGCTGGCAAGTCCAAGCCCTTCATCCTCGACATGGCACCAAGTGTTGCTGCTCGAGGCAAAATTTACAAGGCACTGAGGCGCGGAGAAACCATTCCTCGCGACTGGGCGCTCGACGCGCAAGGCCAACCCACGGATGACCCTGCTGCTGCCTTGCAGGGAGTCATGTTGCCCATGGGCGGCCCCAAGGGCTCCGCTCTCTCCATCATGATGGACGTCTTTTCCGGCGTCTTTTCCGGCTCGGCGTTTGCGGGACACGTCACGAACCCGTACGACCCATCAAGGCCCGCCGACGTGGGACATTTCTTGGTCGCCATCAAACCAGACCTTTTCATGAGCTTGGAGGATTTCAAAGAGCGCATGGATTACTTGCACCAGCGCGTCGTCGGCTCAGAAAAAATGGCCGGGGTTGATCGGATTTACTTTCCCGGTGAGATTGAACAGTTGACGCAGGAGGAGCGCCAGAAAAACGGCATACCGTATGTGGAAGCGGAGATAGAGGCTCTGAATAAAGAGGCGCAAATGGTTGGAGCGGCTGACTTGAGGCTGATGGTCTGAGAATCTGACGATAGTCGCTCATCACTGCCTCTTCCAAATACCAGAACGTTCGTGTCCGAGGCATGTTCCGGTAGCCTTGAAGCATACTTAACCGAAACATTAAAAAAGGCATACCTCGACGTCTTGACATTGATCCAGGTCGTGTGCCCAGACTGCTTCCCCACGTCTTGGCACCCACTTGTCCCGTTTGGCGGGCCAAATTTGTGGAGAGCGGAGCCATCGATTGACATGGAGATCCGGGGTCGGGACAATTCCTGCAGCTCGCAGCATGATTGTCCGAATGCAGACTGCCAAGTCGCAGCGCGTTCCCAAGCCCACACAAGCTCCCAAGTCGTCTTATGCGCGCGCTTCTCAGCGACAAGAGCGGCGGAGCTCCGCTGTACGCCAAATCAAGCCGCGGCCAAGGAGGTCTCCAAGTGCCACAAACCCAGTGGACGCTTGGCAGCGGACGCCCCATGCAACGTTGACCGGATCTGTAGTCTGGCATCGCGACTACCCGTGACCGCGATGCCTCGCTGGCGACGTCGTACCCCGTTGGATTGGCCCAGCTCAGCCCTACACCCCCGCAAAGTGGGCGAGATAGGACAACTTAGCCGGCCGCGTCGGCCATGCCCGAGGGGTGCACGAGTCGGATCACAGCCTGCTTTGGGGTAACGACGGGAGCTACTCTGCTGCCCTCGTGTGGCTCCACCGGCGACGAAAATTGCACGGCAGGAGGGGAGGGAGGGCGCGTGAATTATGGACTCTCCCGCGCGCAGACTTTCGCCTCCGCTGGCCTAGCGAGGGTCCAGCGAAGGGATATTTAAACTTGCCGCACCACCTCTCCTCGTTTTGAGCCAGCAGTGCAATCTCGTTTTCTTGCACCGTCCCGTCAATTCCTCGAGTCCATCCCCGGAGCGCCATAATGAGGATCGATGAAATCTGGAAGAAGGGCCTGGAGGATGTTCCCAGGGAGGCGCTCAATTGGCGTCTGTGGTATGGTGTCTTTGGTTAGTGTCACTACCTTCCACGTGGATACCCTGAAATAATCAACTAACGCTGGACAGTCTTTGGTTTCATGGGTGCGGCTCGTGGCCTTGATGAGGGTCTGTCGGGCACCACTGTGGAGCAAATATCTTTCATGCACAAGTTCGGCCTCGACGATGCTGCCCTCAGCGAAACCACACAGGCGGACAAGATCTCCAACATTACTTCCATGGTCCAGCTCGGTTCAATTCTGGGCGCCATCATCGCCTTCTTTATCACTGATAGGCTCGGTCGTCTGTGGGCCACGAGGCAATTGTGTCTCGTGTGGGTCACTGGCATCTCCATCTACCTAGGAGCCTCCCGCAGCGGTAGCATTGGAATGGTATATGCCGGCCGCTTCATTGCTGGTGTTGGCATTGGACAAACAACAGTTGTTGCACCGACGTATCTTGCTGAGATTTCGCTCCCGCCTCTTAGGGGTGCTTGCGTGTGCGCATTTGCTGGCTCGGTGTATCTGGGAATCATGCTGTAAGTCTACTTTCGAACCCAATGCCTCTGACTATGCTGACATTCGTCTGCAGTGGCTACTTTGCCTCCTGGGGCTCTAGTATCAATATTGGCGACACCAACCAAGCGCAATGGGTCGTGCCCAACTCGCTGCACCTGATGTTCGCGGCCATCATCTTCTTCTTGTCCTTCTTCGCCATCGAATCTCCACGATGGCTTATCAAGGTCAAGCAACACGAGAAAGCGTCGCGCAACATGAGCAGACTGAGGAATCTTCCGGAGGACCACCCATACGTAAGATGCCATCCCCTTCAAACACTCAACCTTTATATTGATATGTCTAAAGGTACAAGCCGAAATCGCCGCAATCGTAGGGCAGATTGAAAGTGAGGCCGAAGCGACCATGGGCACATCCTGGACTGGACCGCTGCGTGAGCTGTTCATGCTTCCAGCCAACCGCTACCGCCTTATGCTGTCTATCATGTCACAGCTCCTGTCCCAGTGGAGCGGCGCCAACAGCATCACTATTTACGCACCAAACTACTTCCGCATGATGGGTGTGACGGGGCAGTCGGAGAAGTTGTTCGCCACGGTACTTATTCCTCCCCCACCTCTCCCCTCTTGATCTCGCCATACTAACCTCAATGTCAGGCCATCTTTGGCATCGTCAAATTCATAAGTGCTCTTCTCTGTGCACTGTTCCTCGTGGACTTCATCGGACGCAAAAAGTCTCTCGGTATTGGCATCACGCTACAACTGGTATCGATGCTGTACATGGCACTATTCCTCGCCATCGACGACGGCGCGTCGGAGAAGGGCGTCCCGCAATCGTCGTCCCAAAAGCACGCCGCCCTCGGCGCAATCGTCTTTATCTACTTCAGCGGCTTCGGCTGGGCGCTGGGCTGGAACAGCGTGCAATATCTGATAAACTCGGAGATCTACCCCCTTCGTCTCCGTGCGATAGGAGGAAGTATCGCCATGACGACTCACTTTGTCAACCAGTACGGCAACAGCAAGGCCGTGCCGTCCATGTTCGGCTCCATGGGCAACGCAGGCACCATGTTCTTCTTCGTGGCTGTCACGGCGATTGGCCTCGTGTGGGTCTACTTCTTCCTCCCTGAAACCAGTAAACTCAGTCTTGAGGGCCTGGACCGTCTGTTTGAGCTGCACTGGTGGCGCATTGGTCGCAATGGGCGGACCTTTGCGCAGATGGACGACGCCGAGTTGGTCGAGGCGGCACGCCAGGAGAAGGGTGCTGTGGAGACGGTCGAGAGAGTTCCGACGGAAAGGGGCGACGTTTGATTTTGTCGATGAAGGGATATTGGCGATGACCAAGGTTGGAGATTGATGATGATGTTATGACCGTATTTAGTACCATACCAACATCAAACTGTAAAGACTTCTATTACAAGAGCGGAAAGTAGATAGTGCGGATACACGTAGTCGACAAAAATGGTGGAAAGTAGGCCGTTTGCCTATTCAGGAATCATCCGCGCGACGCACCATCTACTGCTCTCGCTCTCCACCTGAACCCGTCCAATTGAGTGCATGCTCCTTGTATCCCGCTCTCCCATGAGATCAATCACGTCGGCCCCCTTCGCATGCCAGTTTACGCAAGAGTCTCGCGAATCCCACCACCACTCGCACGCCCTCCTACATCTCCCGACCTCACAACACTCCTCCCCCGAACCCCTGCAACCAGCCCCAAACAGACTAATCACACGACGCGCCTTTCTCCACGGACAAACCGACGCCAGGACAAGGTTTCCCCACAATCGGACAGAGTTGGCTCGCTTCAGCGTCGGATACTTCCGATCTTCCCTGCCACTCACGCTTTACTTTATCTCAAATGTGCTGGCCCGGCTGCAGCTGGCTCGTCTCGCGGCAGTTTGCCGCATCTCGTGTCGGGTGGAATGTGCCCCGTGTCGAGCCGGTTTGAATGGCCCGGTCGCGAGCAAGGTACGCTTCTCTTGCCGTTGCCATTTCTGTTTCACGCTCTCTCGTCCTGCCGTCCACTGTCGTCTCGTCTCGCACACCACCCACCACCGGACCATCATTATGGATTCCAGCTGCCGCCGCGTATCCGGGCGGGCGCACAGCGGCGCACAGCGGCACAGTGGCGCAGCAGCTCAGCCAAGATGCTTTTCCGAGAGGCGGCGGCATTGGCAGCGTTGGCGACGAGGGCGCGGCAGCGGCAGCGGCTTGAAGGATTGCCGCACGGAAGGAGCAGTGAGCTACTGCAGGTACGGACCGACCGACGTGTTGACGCGCATGCGTGCGTGCGTGCGTCAGAGATTAGTTCGTGGCATGCCATGGCATGGCGTTGCCTTGGGCCTGGGCGCCGAGGGATGTGCGTTGGTTGGTCTTCTTGTGCTGTTTCAGTGGAGCGTATGGCTGTTTGAGTGCTTTGCGAAGGGACTGAGAGAGGGATCACTGGGACTGGCGGCGCTGGGGGGTGCGGGTATGGTTGGTGAGGGGTGGATCTAGAGGCATTGCGATGCTGCCGCACGTGGGTACCGGTAGGGCTGAGGTGAGTGTAGACCGGGCGCCGCGTACAAGGAGCGTTTATGCAGAGTGTTTCTCATAGAAATCGACTGGAGAGTGGAAAACAGCAGAGTGTCTGTGAGGCAGGGGGTGATGTGGTTCGTGAACTGACAAGATGGTTGATTTGCCGCATTCGATGCTGGATGAAGGACACTATAAATGCAAACCACACAAAGGCGCACCAGAGCAATGCATGCAAGCAGCACAAACCGCGTCCCAGTCCTCCTCGCTCACATCCTGAAGACGCCCCAACGAGCTCTGTCCTCCCTATCCACGCGCATCTCCGCGTTGACACCGCCCATGGCCACCTCTAGCGCAACGCCGAGATAGTGTCTGGTCATCTCGGGTCGAATGACGCCGTCATCCCAGCCCCTGGCCGTGCCAAACAGCACCTCGCTCTCATGCTCGATGCGCTGACGCAGCCCCTCGTCGCGCTTCCCCACGCTCTCCATGACGCTGGCCAGCTGCTCGGCGCCCATGACTGACGTCTTTGCATTCGGCCACGTCCACAAGAAGCGTGGACCGTACGCCCTCCCACACATACCGTAATTGCCAGCACCAGCACTGGCACCCACGACGACGGTGAACTTGGGAACGCGCGCCGTCGAGACGGCCGTGACGAGCTTGGCGCCGTTTTTGGCGATGCCGCCGCGCTCGGCGGCCGCGCCGACCATGAAGCCCGAGATGTTTTGCAGGAAGAGCAACGGGATGCCGCGCTTTTCGCACAGCTGGATGAAGTGCGCGCCCTTGAGCGAGGCTTCGGAGAAGAGGATGCCGTCGTTGGCCAGGATGCCGACGCGGTGCCCGTGGATGTGCGCGAAGCCCGTCACCAGCGTCGTGCCGTAGAGCGGCTTGAATTCGGAGAAGACACTGCCGTCGACGACGCGCGCGATGATGTCGCGGGCGGGCACGGGGAGCCGTGGGTTGGTGCCGACGATGCCAGGGAGTTCCAGGGGGTCGTATAGGGGTTCGTCGAAGGACTTGGTTGTAGGAGATGGCGATGGCGATGCGGACTTGGGGTAGTTGAGGTTGGAGATGCAACGGCGGGCAAGGACCAAAGCGTGCGCGTCGTCAACGGCCAGGTAATCAGTGACGCCCGAAACCTCGCTGTGAAGCTGACCGCCACCAAGATCTTCGTGGCTGACGACCTCTCCCGTTGCAGCTTTGACAAGCGGAGGCCCAGCGAGGAAAATGTGGCCTTGTTTGGCTACAATGATGGACTCGTCGGACATGCTGGGCACGTAGGCTCCACCAGCCGTGCAAGGACCCATGACAACACTAATTTGTGGAATGCCCATGGCAGACACTGAGACAGTCAGCGAGGACTTTGTAGAATTTTGACACGATATGGACCCACTGTTTGCCTGATTGTAGAATATTCGTCCAAAGTGCTCCTTGTCCGGAAACACATCAGCTTGGTGCGGAAGATTCGCGCCGCCAGAATCAACAAGATAAATGCAAGGTAGTCCTATGCCAAGTCAATTACCCCCTTCGAGAAACAAGCCATACTCACTGTTTTCCTGCGCAATAGCTTGCGCTCTCAAATGCTTCTTGACCGTAATCGGATAATACGTCCCGCCCTTGACACTTTGCGCCATCAGCTATATTCGCTTCCGTCTTTTCCAAAACAAGAGTAACACCTACGTGCTATCATTTGCCACAACGACACACCAAACCCCCTCAACCCTCGCCAGTCCTGTTACGATCCCGCCCGCCGGCACCTCTTCCCCCTCGTACACGCCCTCTCCCGCCAACGCGCTCAGCTCCAGAAACGGCGTTCCTGGATCAACCAATGCAGTGATGCGATCCCGCACGAGCATCTTTCCCCTCTCGACATGTTTTGTGCGTGCCCTTTCAGGGCCTCCGAGGGAAACCTTTTGGTGCAGGGTCGAAATGTGGTCTTGAAGGGCAGCGAAGGCGGCGGCGTTGGATTGGAAGGGTTCGGAGCTTGGATCCACATTGTTTGGTAGGACGGAGAGCGCGGACGCGTGGGAGTGCGGCGTATATGTTGCGACTGTGCGGGATGGCAGTATTGACGGCAACGCTGCTGGTTGTTCTCGACCATGCGGCTGGGTACTTCGGAAGGGCGAGGGATGGGAGGGGCGACGGCCGGCGTGAACGGCTCGTGTCCATACGACAGAGCTGCTACGGTGGGTCCAGCGGAGCGGGGGACGAGATATCGAAGCCATTGGCATGGTGGTGTGGTGAAATCATGAAGAAGTGCGAGACGGAGGGAGGTCTTGAGCTGAGCAAGGCGGAGGTGAGCTGTTGGAGCTTGGGCCGAGCCTAGCCGAAGATCCCTGTGCGGGGCCCCGGATCGGCTCGGTCAGGTCCTGTCCAACATCAAGGATACGAAAACGGTTTGCGCTTGGCAGACCAGCATTCTGATTTGCTTTGTATAAACATGAAAGTTCTGGTGATTCATTCACCAATCTTGTCTTGAAACCTTCAAAACTAGTGGAAAGGCACATCGTCCCGTCTAATCCAGTTCCCGCCCCTGGGGATTTCTCATGGGGGCCCATGACCAGCCGTAGTCGAACGTACAATACGGTCCTCCACCAACATCCCTCAGCCAGTGAATCGTATCCGCAATCTTTCTATGCTCCATTTCCTTTTCTAGCCACCTGCGCACCTGAACAGCCGACTCTTGACTCTTGAGAGGACTTTCCGGCAACTTCTTTGCCTCGTCGCTTCTCAAGTAACCCAACAACTCGCATCCTAGCAGTCCAGCGGGGAGCTGCCGCACCGAGTCAACGTCTCGTGGGATCCAACCTTGGTAGCAGTTGATGTAGGAAACCTGCCGCCAACTCGTCGTCCAGCTCGGCCCACAGGGTCCTTGTTTGACTTCCCAGGAATCTTCGCCTTCGAATGGCCTCCTACCTGGCGCGTTGAGTATCCGCTCGTATCGGTCAGGGTAGCCCCACGTGAGTGCCGGAAGCCATTCGCAGCCGGAAACGTCGAGCCATCGAAGACAATATGTGTTCTGAGAGAGGCGTCGAAGAATGTTGGCAGCTTCGTGCCAGTCATTGTCTAGGTCCGAATAAAAGTGACGACCGCCAGCTTGCACTCGACCATGGCTGGATGAAATTGATGAAGTTGTAGCGTTGGGAGTCAGCGTCGGCGTCGACCAGTACGCCAAGGACAAATGCGTCAATGTTTGCAAATGTGTCGACAAGGACAGAAGTTGTGCCCAAGAACTCGTCTGAGGATGTGCAAGCGACAAGTGTGTCAGACATGGAAATCGGGCATTCTTCAAGTTTTGCGGGATTTGCGGTGCCCCTGACTCGGCGGCCTCCTCCCAAGATTCCGCAATGCCATCCGATATGTCGAGGCGGTCCAAGGCCACGGCGGGGTCGTCCTTTTTTGAGCTTGTCGGTCGAGTTATGAATCTTGTCAAATCTGCAAGGGACAAGCGATCACCGACAAAGGTGGTTAGGTCCAAATGTTTGAGCTCGTCGCTGCCAGTGCCGCCCAGCACCTCATCCTCATCCTTGAACAGGACTTTTAAAGTCCCGAGTCCAATCCCGCTGGCGGGGCCATGTACAGCAATGTAAGTCAACAGCATGTCCTTGAGGGGAATCGGAAGCGTTGCCAGGTAATGTTGCTCGTATTCGACAATCCAATCCCAATTCCGAGCAAGAGTCTTGAGGGTCAAATCGACCAGACTCCTTGACTCGGGCAAGCGTTCAGGCCAAAATGCGGGTGCCTGCCCAGAGCGCGAGACCGACTTGGAGGCCTCCCCTTGCTCCAGCTCTTCGCGATCGGAGCTCTTTTCTAGCCAACTCTGCGGGGGCGCAGGGCCAGGGACGCGCCTCCCATTTGAAAGTCTCGCAGGACTATGCACCCTTGGACCGGCGACGGCAGGTAGGTTGAGGAGTTGTCTCACGGCCGGATGGAGCGCCGGTTGACTGAGACCCTCGGCCAGCTCATTGCGCTGCTGGGTGCCCGCCTTGGGGGCTTGTTCGCGACGTAGCTGGTTCAGCCGTTCATTTACGCTTCGGGGAGTTGAAGGACCAGCTTGAGAAGCTCCAGAGCTGGATGGACGCGATGAGGCCAGCGAGGGATGCACGTAACTTGGCTTGGAATTGAACGTGGACTGCCGCTTCTTGGGCATGGGGCTGGCTTGGAATGTGCGGCGAGGAGGCGGTGCAAAGGTCGAAAGTTGGCGGGTCCCGGGAGTCTTCGACCTTGCCAACCGTGGTGTAGTGAATATTGGATCGTTGCAAGTCGGGATTACATGTCGAGTGGCGGGTTAGAGATGAAGAGGGTAGGTAAGCATCGAGGGCGATGACTGCGATGACGCTTCGGCCAGCTGCTGTCGTTATCTTATCAATCAGCCGAATCAGGAACGATCGGGGCAGAGTTGTGCGTGAGGACGAGACGGAGTTCAGAACATCAGTACATACTACTGTAGATGTATTATAATTAGCATGACAGACCATCCTACTTGACTCGATGATGCAAAATGTCTGGGTCTCTTTTGCCACTTTCACGCATCTTCCAACAAGAGCAAGAAGATTGACTCCTGGTCATCAACGGCAGTTGACACCACACGTTCGCCCTTTGCCATGATGATCAAGTCATGAAGTCAACCATTGATTTGTCCTGCTTTCAGATTGCCTGATGGAATTGCATGGTGGCTGCATGCAGCTGCGCCCAAAACATGTCTCGAAGATGGAAAACACTCGGGTTCATGTGAACAATGATTTGATCAATAGAGGTAGGTATGCTCAAAGACTGCTGTCTCCGCATGCTGTGCAACCGGGGCTGTCTCCGGACAGAATCAACGCCACGGGCAGCACGGCCATAGGCTAGAGGTCGTGAGAGAGAAAACCGGCATGCCGCGGAATGGCATTGGGCGTTTTCAATTGGACCAGGTAACGAACGTTGACAGGCACGATAACCCCCGTCTCGGCGTGGCGTATCATCGAAGAGACGGTCGTCCATGGATGTATTCGTAGTAGTCGGAGATTGCTTGGACTGGATGCAGTGGGTCTTGGGCTTGACGGGCAGCAGCCCCGCCGGACTCCCGATTGCGGCCAGAGGCCTTGCAGAAGTCGAGGCGAGGCGCGTGCTCGCTGCGGTGCCGTACGGGTCGACATGTCCAGCCAGTATAGGAGACGCAGAGCTGATGTGGTGTAGAGTACCTTGCCGGGCCTAGGTAATGTAATCCATCCACCGACGGCCAACCAAACAAGACAGAGCGAGTCCCAGTCCCAGTCCAAGTCCAAGCAAGCAGCCTCGGCTTTCCAACTCAACACCAACATCTCTCTGGAGCTTGCTGCGTCTCCTTTCCCCCCACTTCCTCTCCGTCGCTCCATCGGAATGATCTGAGCCAACGCTGAGCTCGCTGCTGCGCCGACGCTGCTCGAGCCACTGTCCACCCTCCCCTCTCCCTCCGATGCCACCATTCAAGCTGCGCCTGGCGGAAAGCGTGCGGCACAAGCTCAGTCGTAGAGGCTCGACGGCCTCGCAGTCGTGCGAGCCCGACGTTGCGACGCCCCCGACGCCAGCCCCGACCAAGCTGTCAGCCGGACTAGCACCGCCAACCCCCAGCAGCCCGCACCACCCTCGCTCGCGCACCGCTGGCCTCGTGCTCGACGGACGCCGCATCTCTCCCAGCCCCCACCGCTCTCATCGCCGCGACGGCTCGACTTCTTCAATCGCCAACAAGGCGACGCAACTTTCGCTGCCCATTTTGGCCCAGTCAGAGTCCGAGACGCGCAGCGACGGGCCCGTCCAATTGCGACACCCCTCCGCTGAAACGATCGCCAGCCGGTCCGAAAGCTTGGCCTCAAACCATCACCAACCGCTTCCGTTCGCGCAACAAGACGTCAACGTCGTCAACCGAACCACGACCGCTCCCATTGTCGCCCTCGAGGAGCCCACTCCCACGGCCTCCGATCAGCCTCCCGCTGCAGACCCTGGCGCCGACGACTCCAACCCTCTCGAAACCGCCGACGACGCGCTACCGCTGCCCACGCCCGACGCTTTGTTGCCCAGATCCCGCCCTCAAGCCGTCCGGCGCCAGAGCCTCGTCCACAACTCGAATGCCCGTCTGATCAAGACCCTGCTCGACCCTGCCCAACCCACTCGTCAAGACGACTACTTTGTCAAGGACCCCGCCGCGACCCTTAGCGCCAACATGATTCACCGCAAAATCTGGGTGAGGCGACCAGGCGCGTCGGCCACTCTGGTCCAGGTCAGGGAGGACGACCTGGTCGACGACGTGCGCGACGTCATACTTGGAAAATACAAAAACTCGCTGGGCAAGAGCTTCGATGCGCCAGACGTCACGCTGCGCATTGTGCCCCGCGACGCTGCGGCAAAACACAACGAGAGGACCTTGGGCCCCGAGGAGGAAATGTGCCGCACCCTCGACGCCTATTTCCCTGGTGGCCAGACGGTCGACGAGGCCCTGATAATAGATGTGCCGCAGAGGAGGACCCCGAAGCCATCGCCTCGGCATGGATACCCGCCGCACGCCAGCCACTACTATGACGAACAACACCGGCCCGTCGAGAATGGAACCGAATATTTCCCCCCGATGCCAGTCAACCTGGGTGTCCCTTCCCCAGGCTCGCTGACTTCGCTGTCACATGAGAGCCGCCAATCGCACGCAGCGCAAGAACGGGACCGATCCATCGCCGTGCTCACCACTGGTCAGGTGCCTCCTCTTCCTTCACCTGGGACCCGTCGAGGTCACACACACCGTCCCAAGTACCATCGCCATCCCACTTCCTCGCCCACGCAACTGGTCCACCCTGGAGCCCCCGCCGCATCCTCTCAGCAACTGCCCCCGAGACCTGGAGGCCGACCGCGCCACGACTCGACGGCTTCAGATACCAAACATGCCATCCCCAATCCTCCGCCACTACCAACGCCCCCTGCCCCCGAAGTAGCACCCGCTGCCAAGGTCGCAACCCCCCCGGCTCCACGTGTGCAGTCCCCTGATCCCCGAAAGCCGAAAAAGAGCAAGCGCCAAAAGGCCGACAATGTCGACATGCCCAGTCTGCCATCAGGTCTTCTCGACGGCTCAGTTCCACCTATCAACGTGCTTATCGTCGAGGACAACATTATCAATTTGAAATTGCTCGAAGCGTTTATGAAGCGTCTAAAAGTTCGTTGGCAGACTGCCATGAACGGTCGGGATGCAGTCACCAAGTGGCGAGCAGGCGGTTTCCACTTGGTTTTGATGGATATCCAACTTCCAATCATGAGCGGACTGGAAGCGACAAAAGAAATCAGGCGATTGGAAAGAGTAAACAACATTGGAGTCTTCAGTAATCCATTATCGATGGGAGATAGAAAGAAGAGCGACGATTCTGCAGATGGTTACAGCAGTGGAGTCACAGAAAACGACAAATTGCTGCCGGGGGTCGTCTTCAAAAGCCCAGTCATCATCGTGGCTTTGACGGCCAGCTCTTTGCAAAGTGACAGACACGAGGCGCTGGCGGCCGGGTGCAATGATTTCTTGACAAAGGTGAGGCATTGACTCCCTCAACCCCCTCATTACGAAAACTCTAACTGACTTATCAACCCACAGCCAGTCAACTTTGTTTGGCTCGAGCGCAAGGTCAAGGAATGGGGCTGCATGCAGGCCCTTATCGACTACGACGGCTGGCGCAAGTGGAAGACCTTCACCGACGACCAGCCGCCGACCGACACGGCCAAAGCAAAGCTCAAAAAGAAGGCCAACCGCGCATCCATCTCGACTGCGAGGCTCAGCACGGGCACGCCGTCGCCGGCAAATATCTCCAGCCCGTCGCCAGAACACCAGGCCCTGGCGCAAGCGGGCCAGGCCCCGCCGACGTCGTTATTGGACGGTACTACCGCGGAAGATGTCAACATGGAGAACCCGGTGGAAGATGGAGTTGTAGCAACGTGATCGGAGCGACGACGGCTGGGCTGAGATGAATGGTTCTGGAATCTTGTTGGGAATTCTTTGGGTGCAAAGCGCATCGACTGGTGTCCTGCTACAATCGCAGGCACTCGGGAGCCAGCCCGACCATCTTTCCAATGCGGCCATCACGTCAACCTTGATCGAGCACACCTCCCGGCACCGCTCCTTTCAACATTCAGATCGACAGCATTGTGAGCGACCACGGAGTTTACCTTTTACTGCCTTTATCTTTCTCATACACGTACAAGATTTTTGTCCCTTCTCTCTTTCTTTCTCCCTTCCTCCCCTTTCCCACGCACTGCGATTCAAGGGTGGGGCGGTGTGGGTCAGTTAGCATTGCATGCATGCCTTTCCTAAGTCTTCCCTTGAGGGTTTTCATCACACTGGTTGGCGGGTCTGGTCTGGCTTCTGCTGTTTTTTCCTATCCGGCGCTGTAGGTATTGTAAAGCAAAGAGGCAATCAGCGTGGCGCTTGTTTTTGGGTTGTCTGGGTATCCTTGTTTTCGACTGAGGTTTCCTTGTGTCGTTGTGTTGTTTCGTGCGTGTGGGTGGGCGTTTTGGACTTTTTGCTCCTTCTTCGTCTTGTGCTCGCGCGCTCGGCTTGGTCGTGGTCTGTTTTCCGGACTGACTTGACTGGCTGATGGGCTTTTGTGCATTTTTCTGTCGCATCATGCTTTTTCTCTCTCTCTCTCTCTCCTTGTCTTTCACTAATTGCAGAAGTGGAATTGGGGAGCAGTGCGAGTGCGGCGAGGAGTGCTGCACGAGACGAGATGACCAGCGGTCCTAGTTGGGTCACCAAAAAGGCCGCAGGTCCACACTTGACGGGGTCAGCGACGTGGAGTCAGCAGACACCAGACCGACTTGCGCGCGCGGCGGACGGACACAACAGCATACAACATACAGCATACGGGTGGACGTGAATCGAGTTATGGCGACAGACAGACAGACAGGACGGACGGGCAAAGCAACAGAGCGCCGAGGAGCGAAGCGAAATAAACGGGTCGATTGAGGGAGAGTGTGTGTGCGGATAGGATGGATAGGATACGTGGTATAGAACTTGGATATTCAGATGCAGATGCAAATACGAAGACATCATCTCTGCCGCACGCGTTTGGATTGGCCCTTGTGACTGGTGACGGTGGCTTTTCTGCGTCGTATTGTGGTTGCTGCGTGGGCAAGGTGACGTCCGTGCCACTCTCGACACAGCGAGGAAGAGAAAGAGAGGGAGGGAGAGGCAGAAAAGCACTCCCACTTCAACCCACCACTCGTCTGCCCATCATTCGCTCCAAATTCACGAGTGCAAGGACACAAGCGCTCTGGGTTTATGGCGTCTAGCTTTCTGCGTTTCCAGACGGGAAACTAGATAGGGAAAGGAGAAACCACCCTACCAACCCACGTACTAAGCAGACTACTTGACCGTCTCGTCCATCAGCCCCATCCGACCTCCTCCCTGCGAAGCTGACCCATCACGACCTCATTCATGCTCCACCCGTCCATGCCTCCATCCATCCATCTCCGCATCCCTCCGCATGTCTCAGCAAGCAAGCAAGCTCAGTCCAAAAGACTCTGCTCACTCTGACTACGGCCATCCTTCCTCCTGCTGGCGCTGCCGCTGCCGCTGCCGCCACGCCCCGGAACGTACGTCTCAGTGTACTTGACGCGGCCAGAAGCCGAAGGGCGGCTGTGGTAGACGCGGTCGCGAGTGGACGCCTCCGAAGGCAGAGGCGGCGACGGCGGTCCACTGAGCGGGGCCTCGTGGCCAATGCCCTCGTCTCCGAGGACCATGCGATCGAGATTGCGCTCCAACTCTTCTCTGAGGCGTTCGTCTTCCTCGGCTTCTCTGCTCTCGCGAGCGCTCTTGCGCGCCGCCGCCTGCTCCGCGTCGTGCTGGCGGACGTTGGCCGGGTACGCTTGCCAGGCCGCCACGGTGTTGACCTCGCTTTTCGGAGGAGCACTGTTGACGGCAGCGATTCGGGATGCTGGGGCCGAACCCAGGGTCTGCGATTGATTTGGCATGATGCCGGGCTTCGGGTCGTTCGGTCTGCCCAAGTGCGTGCCGGGCTTGAGGATGGCTCCGGCAGAGTTGCCGCCGGTTTTGATGCACTGCCTGCACTGGCAAGCGTCGCTACAGGGCTCCTGGCAGGTGTGGCCGCAAATCAGATCGCGCAAGCAAGGGCGGGTACAGATGACGACTTCGTGTGGAAACCTGTACCTGTTAGCGTCATGAGGAGGTACTTTGGGTGATATGACTTACGGATGGCAGCGCAGATGGCAGTTGTGACCACAAGGCAGCTTTCCCTGGCATTTCATCTCGCAGCCGCCATTCAAGTACTCAAAATCTTCGGGTCCTGCGAGGAAGGTCTTTCTGCCATGAGTCTTGCACATGACAGGCAAGTAGTAGCCCAGGCGCATCTGAGGATCAGTCTTCAATTTTGCGCCTGCTTTTCCCGCCATGATCGTAATGACCTGCGCCCAAATCTTGCTTTCAGAAGCAAGAAGTTCGCCGTTGCCAAAGAGGTAGAAGCCTCTTCGGGCACGAGACAGTGCCACGCAGACCCGATTCTTGATGTCCAGAAAGCCCACGGTGCCCTTGTCATTGCTGCGCGCGAGCGACAAGATGACGACGTCATTTTCTTCGCCCTGGTAAGAATCAACGGTGACCACCTTGAAGTAGCGACCAATTCCTCGAAAGTTCGGACTAGAACGCAGTTTTTGAAGCAGCAGCTTGCGCTGGCCATTGTAGAAGGTCAGGACGGTGATATTGTCGGGTTCGATGCCGTTCATGTACAAGTACTCGTAAAACTTGACTACCATGCTGGCCTCCATGTCATTGCAAGTGGACATGGAGGAGTCCCTGCTTTCTTCCCACTCGTGGGTGAAGAAGAACGAGTTGACTCCTCCCATTCCAGGGACGGGCGGGCGATATTCCAGATCCTTGACAACGGGGTGATCGGCGATGAGGTCGCCGTATATGGGCTGGAGCAGGCGGCGAACCTCTGGGATCATGCGCCGCTGTCTCCGAAGCGTATCGTACTCCACGCCGTTCTTGACGAGACGCTCAAAGAGAGACATGTTCAGGTTGAATGGTTCTTCTTCATATTCCCGGACCTGGCAGTGTGGCCTTAGCTGCTGATGGTCGCCGACCAGAATGAGATGCTCCAGAGATGGGACACATGTCACAGCAACAGGAGCCTCCAAAGTTTCTGCTGCTTCTTCGATGAGAACAACCTTTGGCTTGAGGGCTGACACAAGAGCGCGATATTTGCTGAATCCAGTCGTGGTCATTCCAATAATCTTCTGTTTCCTCAGGAGAACAAGATCCTCTTCCCAGCGTCCAGCTGTGCGGCGAACAGCTGCGTCGTAGTACTCTCTTGCGATTTCACGGAATTCGGACGAAATGATGCTCTTGGCTTTGCGTTTGAGATAGTTGTAGACCAAGCCGCGCAATTTCGACTTGATTTTGTACAGGTTGGTTTCGCGATCGAGCATTGCCTGAATCTCTGCATCTTCCATGAAGCCGGTTTCTTTGCCCTTCTTTCTGTCGGCGAGATTGACTGTATTGCCGGGCATCTTTTCAAAGTCCTCGTCTTGGATTCCGGTCTCAGCTTCGATTTCCTTGAGCTGTTCCAATTCAAGATCCACCTCTTCATATTCAAAGCCAAAATCGTCCGGTTCACTGTCGCCAATAATATGCTCAACTTGTTTGCCGAGCCATTGCTCAATTGGATCTGAATCATTGCTTTGAGTACCTGTTGAGCCGTGGGTGACCCAGGTGTTGGGAGGATTTTCGAGAGAGTTGACGTGCCATTCATTGAGTAGACCCATTCGATGCAAAACCTTGTGGTTCATCAACTCTACATCTTGCTCCAAAGGTGAGAGCAGAACCTTCATTTCTTTCTCAAGATTTCTTTGCTTGACAATCGCGGGCATCTTCATGCCACCATGAATAGTGGCGACATTCTCAGCCTGTCTGAGCTCGAACAAGGTCCTCTTTTTGATGACGTCGACATCTTTGGACCGGCCACCCAAGCGCGCAAACTCGGGCTCAAATTGGGCAACATGACGCAGTAGTTGATCCAGTGCATGGTTGGTGTGACATGCTACGATGATGGGTGGTCCGTCATTTGCCAAGTTCTGAAGTAGAACTTTCAAGGCAACAACAGACACATGAGTCTTTCCAGTTCCTGGTGGGCCTTGTACAACCGCCAAGCGCTTCGTCAGCATCCTGTTTAGAGATTGCAGCTGCGTCTTGTCGAGTTCTGTTGGAAGATCTGCCTGCCAGTCATTGAGAATGTCGATTCTCTCTGGACATTCAGCGTCAAAGGCGGCCCTCAGGTCCGTAAATGGATTTTCAATGACGTAAGACGGAGCCGAAACGGCCTGGTCGACATACACGAGGTGATTCATCATCGGAAATGGCTCCCTCATGAGCTTCTGGAGAGCACGAAGGGTGTGTCGGCTTGCCTCAAGAAAACTGGATCTTTCCTCAACCATCCAAAACGACATGCCAGGATCGATCTCGATGTCCTCTGGACGAGCAAAGAACAATTCCACTTGAGGAGGGCTGAGTTCAAGTCCTTCTTGAGGTCTGGCTGCAATCGTTGCCATTTTGCAAATTGATTGAAACTTGTCGTCCTCGGTGGTGAGAGCTACGAGACTGCCAGCGAGAAGCCGTTTCGACTGTGCCCAATGGACTCGCTTGCCAGAGCGTGAGAGTGAAAATTGGACTTTGACGGCAAGTCCTCTGCCGGCAAACTTGACCGCGACGATGCGAACCTTTTCGTAGAGTCCGACTGAAGTACCGTACACATCCTCTTTGTGCCACGGATCACATCGAATGCGGCCGACGGCTTGTCGAAGGGGCAAAATCGAATCCTCGCGAAGGAGCTCGAAATGGGATTCGAGATACCCTTCCTTAGAATCCCAAGGACCGTCGACCTTGTTTTGGTACACGGCGACCTCATCCTCATCGCCCTGACTCTCATCCAGGATCTCGCTCGAGCTTGGAATCTCTGGCTTCGAAAGCCACGATGATGTGTTGACGGGAAGACGGGACTCAGAAATGTACTGCTGGATATCTCGCGAAAGCTCGCTGCGGCGAGGAGGAGGCGGGCCGAACTGTGGCTTAAACTCTGGGCGCCGGTTTGAGAATTTTTCTGCGATGCCTGGGTTCACTTCTTCGTCCCAGCTCGGATTAAGACTGGGGGGATCCTCGACAGTTGGGTGGCTGCTCTGACCGGCAGGCGGGATCCTTCGTCGTGGAGGTGCCGTCGACCAGCCTTCTTCGAGTGAACCGGGCGTAGACTCGGACGGTCCATCCGAAAAGTACTTCTTGATGGCCTTTTTTGGCCTGCCGGAGGTCGTCGACATGGTGGCTTTCGCAGAACCCCAAGCCGTGTGGAGATGGCTCAGGACTCAGCACCACGAAACGAATTGGAGACGCGTTGCAAAATGCAGAGAGAAAGGTGGGTATCGTGGACGGCGCGCGAATAAGGGAAGCGAGCGAAGGGAATCTTGAGGTGCAGTCGCTGTCGCAGAGCAATGGAGTAACGATTGCGATGCTCGGCTGGCAAAGAATGTTATGATGGTGGAGAGAAGACGGCGGCGGTGGAAGAAACGGCGAGCTTTGGCGGTGGGTCGGCGCACAAGTCGACCAAGTTGGGAAGGGAGCAACACTTTTGGCAGGCTCAGGCTCAGGCCTCAGGCTCGGTTCGGCGTCGACGTCCAGCAACAGATCGTCATGGAGACAACAGATGGACAAGCGTTCCCAAACTGTGAGCTGGCGAGACTTTGATGGCAAGTAATCCTTTGTTTGCGTTTGTTGTCCGCGGCAGACAGCAGGGTTGACGGTACTACAAGCTGTATCTGCCAGGCAA
This sequence comes from Phyllosticta citribraziliensis, assembly GCF_038025025.1. Classification (NCBI taxonomy): domain Eukaryota; kingdom Fungi; phylum Ascomycota; class Dothideomycetes; order Botryosphaeriales; family Phyllostictaceae; genus Phyllosticta; species Phyllosticta citribraziliensis. The sequence continues at coordinate 500,720 of NW_027117343.1, forward strand.
AATGGAGATGAGCCCGCTACATCACTTACAGGACAGTCATCCTGCCTTTTTGCATGGATGCTTCTCTTTGCAAATGCATCGATACCTCTACACATCGACCGAAGCCCTGCTTCGATTCTTCCGTTTTTGGTGGCGCAAACGCGGGTGTGTACATAGCCCACTGCGCGACATTACGACGATGGGCAAACACATGTCGCCCAGGGTGAGACTTACCTATCCTGATTCCGGCGTGACTCTCTGGCGAAGACCGATAGATGGTATGGGCTAGGGGAAAAGGTTTTACAATTTAGCGGAAGAGAGAAGTATTCGGGGCGTCTTCTTCAAGCCCACACCCCCTTGGATCATGGTATCTGTTCCCACGAGAAGCAATGCAGCCTGTGCCTCCAATGCCTCGATTGTAAAAGTGTACTTCAACCTTCTCCGGTCCAACTCCACCCACGCTACAAGGTGTGGCGGCTGATGGGATTGAAACATTCCAGCTCCTACATTTCAAGCTGGCCTGCGGAGATGGTTGTTGCACCTGCAAGACAATTCTTTGCAACGTCATGCTACACAAACTCGAAGATCTACCCAATGCGTCACTCGGTTGAAGTCGACGGAGCCAGGCAGGAGGCGTTTTTTGGTTGGGTCAGGCTGACACGGCCGTGGGATGCGACGTGTTTTTGCGCGACATGGGCGTCACCTCGCGCGTGAAGACAGCTATATCGGACCTGTCATGCATCAGCGCTCTTGTATCCAACTCGTCAGGTCCTACGCACCTGTCACTGAGCGCGTCAAGTTTCCGAATCCTATGCTTGATCAGAAAACCTTTTGGGGCAGCTTCGCCGATGACCTGCTTGAATCTCGCATCGTGCGGAGCTCAACTCGACGGAGCTGTTGACTGTGATGGTGCACAATGAGCAGTCCTGGGTACAGTCGAGCCGGTCCGGGTGATGAGAGAGTGTTTTCCGCAGCCGTGACGTGAAGTTGGTGATGAGGCACAGGGTTCTACCGGCGGGGAAGCTTGGCCGCTGCCCCGCTCACCGCCCGAGGCGACGCCAAGCGCGTGCCTGGCTGCTGGGACGGTCCTCTTCCACATCTTCTCTCGAGCTTCTTTTTCCCTTCTGTGCTGTCTGCATACATTCTTTCTCCCCGGATCACTTAGATATCTCAAGGCGTCACAATTTCACGCGCGAAATCGCCGGAACGCTCACCAGATCGCCTGTTCCAGTGCTCAGCCGCTTCGGGAAAGCACGCCCAAGATGGTGAGCTTTGAGGACGACGACGAGAATGGTATGATGTTGCAATCTACAGATACTTTCGCGTACTGATCGCTGACATGCCAGCAGAGTCGAGCTCCGAGAACGACGTTGACGAGACCATGGAGGACATGGACGATGGAGACGGCGACGGCGACGCTGAAGGCGACGCAGACGCCGATGCCGACGGTGATGGGGAAGATGGAGATATGGACGCTGAAGGAGAGAATGACGACGAGGAAGGCGACGACGATGACGACGATCAAGACGACACACCAGACTCACCCTCGCGGGCTCAGCGCGAAAGGCGGCAGTTGGCAACGAATGGATCAGCTTCTGCGCAAGACGCTCCGAGATCACAGCCAACAATCCGCCTAGCTTCAGCCTCCCCACATCGTTCAACCACTCCATCGAATTCGACCCTGCCCTGGCGGCCCTCGGTACGCCCCGAAGCGCTCTCCGCATCGACCTACGACATTGTCCCAACCATTGCCGCCCCTCACAGTACTTCCATCAACACCATAACCGCAACCCCGGACATGCGATGGGTCTTCAGTGGCGGAGCCGATGGCTACATTCGTAAATTCAACTGGGTAGATACTGCCAACGGAAAGCTTATGCTGACCGTCGCGCAACGGCATCCGTTTGTCGACAGCGTTACCAAGGCGGGAGTACTGCTCAGCTATTGGGAAAACGAGGAGACATCAGGTAAATTTGAAAAATCAGCATATCGATTCCACAACTAATGTCCCCAAGACCGGAACTCAGCTGTAACGAATGACGACTCCATGATTCTTTCTCCCGTTTATTCTCTTGCTGTCCACCACCAAGCGCTATGGCTCTTGTCCGGCACTGAGTCTGGCGCCATAAACCTCCAAACCGTGCGCCACCAGGAAGGATACCGAATTACAACGTTGCGTAAGCACACCTCGGCCGTGTCCGTCCTAAGCTTGTCTCGAGACGAGCAATCTGTTCTGTCGGGAAGTTGGGATAAAACCATCAATGACTGGGATTTAAATACTGGTCAGGTCAAAAGGCGGTTTGAGACCAGTGGCGGACAAATATCAGCCATCGAGCCGCGCCCGCTTTCATCTTTGCCAGTGCCCGAAGAGTCTGGCCTGCCGTTGATGACGAATGGCACTTTCAGTTCCAATAACGAGTCGAAGCCCTCGACGAACGGTGTCTTGCCAAATGGTGTGCCGCCGTCTGGGAATCAGGATGCCGAAGCAGACAATGACTCCCTTTTTGGAGACAATGACAACGACTCCTTGTTTGGCGGCAACGGGGATACAGCGGGTGGGAATCCCTCGGCCGCTGGATTTGGTGACGACGAAGATGATGAATTTTCGCGAGCCATTGCCAATGAAATACGTCAAGCAGCAGAGCAAGATGCAGAAGGCGATGTGGACATGACCGATGCTGGTGGCCCTGTCCAGGCCACAGAGGCAGCACTCGATGGCGATGCTTCCCAGTTAGGAGCCAGCACTCTGAACAATGCCACTAGCAAGGCAGAAGAGGGCGTTGATGCTGATTCGGCTCCCCCACCCAATGGTATACCTCATTCAGAAGATATTTCGGGAGGTGCCGAGACCTCTACAAATCCCCAGGCCCGCGATGACGGGCCACCATCTTCCGACACCACCTTTATGGATGCGTCCATAGACGGCACGCTGCGCGTTTGGGACCGAAGACAGCCGAACCCAATAGCCCGCATAACACCACCTCGCGGAATCCCTCCCTGGTGCATGAATGCATGTTGGTCGCCCGACGGAAATTTCATCTACGCCGGGCGCCGCAATGGTTCCGTCGATGAGTACAGTCTGCACAAAGGACTCCGTGAGCCCTCGCGATCCTTTAGATTTCCTTCCGTCTCCGGTGCCGTCAGTACCGTCCGGGCAATGCCCAACGGCAAGCACTTGATTTGGTGAGTTACACACTTGGTCTGAAACTCCCAACCCGTCGGACTAACATTTAGAAGTGCCTCGTACGATATACTGCGTCTGTACGAGCTCAACGATCAAGAGGGCCCCAAGCACTCCGCCGTTCCGTACCTGATTGTGCCCGGCCACCGGACTGGCGTCATCTCCCAGCTATACCTCGACCCCACATGCACATTTATGATTTCGACCGGCGGTAATCGCGGATGGGAGGGTAATTCGACAGAGGTCCTTTTGGGCTACGAGATTGGCATTCCGAAGTAGAACCCCGGTGCCATTACTCCCTCTGTCTACTCCCCGCGTAAACATGACAGGATTGGCAGTATTTGGCGACGGCTTGGGCAACAGGCAAAGCGGCGTACTCGTTAACAAAATCGGGATGCACACACACAACAACAACACACTTGGCGAGCATGGCTTGGTGGACGGTTACGGAATGGCGCGGCGGGCGGAAACTTTTTGGACCTGTTCTCCGAACTGTGTTCTGCTTTTATTCTGCATTCGGGTATACCCACGGTTTCTCATGATCTCTCTCAGTTTTTCTTCGGCCCTGCTTTGACGGGCTTGTTTGGGTTTTTTGGGGATGCGCCTACTCTTGCTCTCGCGGCTGACGCTGTTGAAGCGCGGCGCGTACGTATCTGACGAAACTTGTCACAACTCGCTTCCGGAACTGATCTTTCGAATGCTTGATGTGCCGGCGTCGGATACGCTTGTCTGGCAAAACCAGTGCCGCCGCACGTCCAAACTGTAGCTGACGCAAACAGACAGTTATGGGTGACGCTGAGGAAACCGGCATTTTCAAGTTGTTTGCTGGTTCTTGCGTTTGCCGACGCAAAAGAACAAAGCAAGCATCCGGGTGAATCGGTACTGGAAGATTGATGCTGGACAACCGTTTGTGGTGAGTGTTTGGTCGGTGCGACTCCTGGGTGGATGCTTGGCTGGCTGTCTGGCTGGATTACCGACTGTATCCTTCTGTCCATCTGTTTGGAGCGGCACTTGACGCATGAAATCAGGAACGTCTTGTCTGCCACTGACTGTTGGGTTGCTTTCGAGCCATCGCGGCGCCGGACCTTGAAGAGCTTGGATATTTTTTTTTTTTCAGGGTTTGGTTTGTGGGTGTCGCCAGGGGCGGTTCTCGAATTCCAGCAGCTGCGACAGAGCCGCGGCAAGGTCACGGCAGGAGTTGAAGAATACTGCTCTTGGAAGGCGCACTGTGACGGCTCTGTCCCCTTTACCTAGGTAGGTATATTCTGCTGGAGTCTCGAAGAGACTGCGCAACAACATCATCATCGCATCGGCATCAAATCGTTTTAGAACGCCGCACCCTGTCTCTTACACATTTCAATCCACAATCCGGCATCTTTCACCCCTTTCTGTCATGGCACCTCTTTTGAATGCGGCAGATCTGGAGCCCTCGCTTGACGAATTGATTGCCAATGCATACAGACAGGATCTCCAAGCCTTCAACAACACCGTCAAGGGCCTTACTTTGCCACATGAGTGGCCAGGACCATTCCCACCATTCAAAGACCATGAATCGGCGCGAGGCTTCATGGAAAACGTCACGTTTGTCCGATGCGGCAAGGACTACTTTAAAGGCATTCACAGGACGGTGGCAGTGAAGCACTCTGAGAGATTCGCTGAATTGCTTGCGCAACCCGGGGCGAATGGCGTTAGTGATTGTTGAATCCCGCATGGAATACGCGACTGACAGCGATCTTAGCCTGAGATGAAGATGTGGCCTGGACTCCACGTGCAAGGATTAGAAGCCGAAGATATCAGCCATGTTGTGGCATTCTGGGAAACTGGACAACTTCTTCTGCCCTACCCGATGCCGTCGGATAAGACCGACGTTCTGGAGCTGTATGCGAGGCTCTATTTTGCATCGAACACGTTGGGAAGTCCACGGCTCTCGGAGCTGTTGGGAGCCATACTTTGGGACCTCATTGAGCGCGATCCGCCCCTCGACGTGGATGACATTCTGTTCCTCTTTTCTCATCTCTCGTCGGAAGGCGACCCCAATTATATGGCCTCAACATTCATCCAGTCTCTGATACGGCGTTATCCGGTGGCCGCTCCCCATGACGCGCTGCTTCAGGCTGCCAGTGAAAGCCACGGTTTTGCGAGTAAGCATCATCCCACAGCGCAGGGGACCTGGGACTTGATGCTGACAATTAACAGTAGAGCTATTGGAAGAAATGTTCCTTAAGCGCTGCAACGTTAGCGACGGCACAGAGGTTTCGCAGCGGCGATTTATCCAAACGGAATGTCGAAGTTGCAACTATGTGATGTCCGTCGAGGCAACGCCACGCTTTCGTCCAGGCCGTCTTTCGATAATGCCTCCCTTGGAAGAGCTCTACAGACGCATCGCTTGCGAAACGTGCGGATCGCTGTTGGTTCAGCACATGGACGGTCTTTTCATTGACCCGACTGGTGTGGATTGCTGTTCTTGTCTTGAGATCTCGCGCTGACCCGCCGCTCAGGCCCCAGCACATCCAGTGTGTCACCATGTTCTGCCCGTCCTCGGAGACACTCGTGCTCGACATAATCTTTGCTTTTCTTTCTCGCCATGCTCTTTTCAGCGGATGGGGCGGTACGGCTTAGGAGTTTGGGGCGCGGAGGATGAAGGTCGTGGCAGCGTCAAGCATAGGAACATTCGTATTTTGAGTAAAACAGTATTTTGAGTCCGAGAGTTGAAAGGTGGGTGGTGCTTGTTGCATGCGGGAATCGCACGTGGGCTCCTGCCAGGCACTCTGCTCGTTCTTTCCTCGTCTGTCCCGCTCAACCCCAACGTTAACCCAGCGGTCGACTCGACTCAACTTTGACAGCCACCTATTCTGTCTCACGCCCTCTGAATCTCCGCACTCTCTCGTCAACTCCTCGCAAAAACCTTCACAGGCAATCCATTTTCGACCTCACCTTGCCTGCACGTCCCTTTTGTCTCCCGCTATTCGCTGTGGGGTTGCTGCCAGGCGCGGCCTGTGTGGCAACATGTCCCAAGGATTTTGCTTCACACCTTTCTGGAGGTCAGGAAAGTTTTCAGATGTTGAAGTACGGCTGCGGGAGAAGATTTTCAAGTCCTACAAGATTGTCCTCCGCACCCAGTCACGCATGTTTGGCTTCATGATTTCCATGGTAGGCAGGTCTTTGTTGCCCAAGAACCACGCGTCTTGTGCTGAAGAAATGGATGCAGAACCCAACCACCGAGAAGATCAACCTGAAGCTAGCAGATGCAGAGATCTTCCCGGACAGCGAGATCTTCGAAGTCTTTCTCGAAGCGATCCATACTGGAGGTTTCAACCACGACAGGAACTATCCGCCCATCGGAAACATCGCCTTCGCCCTAAAGGCCTACAAAGCAGGGCAAAGGTCTGGAACGCGTTTGCTGACATCGGCTGCTGCGTCCAACTTTCGATTGCTTCTCAGTGCCTCGCAGCCAAGTGATTTTCGTGGACATCATGAAGGCGACGACTTCGAGAGGCTGGTCAGAATGATGTACGCCAAGTCAAGCAGCAAGTCTGTCAACATCACAAAAGATCATGACGAAGACGAACTGAGGGGTTTCTTCATGACACGATTTGCTCCGGGCATTGGAGCATACTTGCGCCGGGAACAAATCGAGACTCTCGTCAGATGCGTGCCAGAATTCGCAGGTACCGTAAATGGTCCTCAAATCCGAATCAAATCAGAAACTGACACCTGCTAGCTGACTATGCTCTCGCTTGCCGTACGGTATTTTGGATAGAGCCAGAGCGCGCCTCTCCGTCAGCCCTGGCATCCATACTTAGAGACCCTCTTCATCCTGCGGGTCCAGAGCCTTCCGTAGATTGGTTGAACAAAAACAGCGAGGGAAGCGAAGGATCCGAGACAAGTGAGGAAGGCGAAGTCGGCGGCGAGCATCAGTCGGAGCAGAGTGACTTGATTTGTCGTTGCCGTCAACGCTATCGGATTCGCTGGCCGTCGATTGAGGATTATTTTCTCCCTCAACAGTCAGAGGAACCCAACATGCTACGTTGGTGGTGATACATTTTTGAGAATTGTGGGGACCTGTTCATTCATATCTGCTTTTGTTGGAGGATGGTTCGAAACTCTTTTACATTTGCTGGACGTGGCTCTTGTCCGTATCTTTGAGGGAAAACTTTCGACATTGTACGAGTGGATCATCCGTGGGAGGAGCACTTTCTAAAGAGTTGTAGTAGAGTCAGGTAGTAGCTAAGTTCACTTGCTTCGATCACTTCTCATCGAACAGATTCTGCCCGCAAGCGGTATTCGCGGACCTTCTCAAACCCTCTGCCTTCGAGACGTCCACAACCTTCAACCCTCGGGGCCTCTCGCCATCCACCTCCCTCCAGACCCGTCTTCCGACCTTCGACTTGTCTCAGACTCTCTCACCAACCACATCGCTGCAGAACCGCCTTCCGGCCTCCAACCTTCAGCACCTCTCATCATCCACCCCGCTCCAGATCATCCTTCGACCTTCTACCACTGTCGGACCCTCTCGCCAACCGCCTCCCTCCAGACCCTCCTCGCGATCACCTGCAATCCTCTGGCCCTCTCACCAACCACTTCGTCCCAAGCTCGCTTGTCTTCCGGCGGTTCACAATCTTCGGGCCCTCTGACAAACCACCTCATTGCAGACCCGTCACGAACTTCTGCCGTCCTCGGGCCCTCTCGCCGTCAAGCTCGGCCAGATCCTCCCTTGACCCTCTGCTACCCTCGAGCTTTTCCATCATCCACCTCATTCCATACTCGTCTCACGGCACTCTACGAACCTCGGGCTGTCTCACCTTTAAGCTCGCCCCAGATCATCCTCCGACCCTCTGCAGGCCTTGCAACTCCGCAACATCTTCCACAAGCTTCACCTATGACTTTAACGGATACTAGTTTGGCTACGATTCCTCGCCATGGCATGCCAACTTCACTTTGAGGACCTTTACTGGTCCGGAGATTTCACGGACATAGAAATCTGTTTCAAGAAGGATTGCTTCAAAGGACATAAAGCGATTCTTTGCGAGCGCTCACGGGTTTTCCGCGATATCCTGCTTGAGGTGAGCTGTGCTTCCATCCACATTGGTGGGCCAGTAAAGAATCATACGCTGTCTCAAAAACATGAACGCTGTGGCTGAGATATTTTCCAGAACAAGGCTCTCACCAAGATCGAACTCGACAACAGCCCCAAGTCCAGCGTATTCGACAATTGCCTGTCCACATTCAGAGGCTTGGTATATGCAATCTACGCGGGAGAAATCGAGGAGAATTCCGAGTGCTCGACCAGTGAAGATCTGGTATCCGCTGTTGAGAGTCACGACCTTGGCATCAAAACTGGCACGCCCATACTGCAAGAGGCAGCCGTCGTACGATTCAGAGGATCTTTTGTCGCCTGGTTCACCGAATGGAGTCAATATGAGGAGAGAACAAACCACAAAGAGAATGCTCGTGACATATTGGATATTTTGAACAACGCCATCCCGGTAATCTTCAACCGGGAACGCGTAAACAAATTTCCCCTGAACGATACCAACCTCCGCAAGATGCTCATAGACGACTACTTTCCTCTCATCTCACATTACGTCAATCATGACGAGCTGAAGGAGGCCCTTCAGGAAACTCCTGACTTTGCAGGTAAGACTAACCATGATCCAGAACGATTCATGATCTTTGATTGACTGTGTACAGTTGAATACGCTCTCTATCTTGAGAAGCGCTACGAAAGCGAGTAATAGCCATAGTCTTGGCCCACTGTTGTCGACGATGAGATTTCCGGGCTACGGAAAATGACTCGAGTGCGGGAATACAGAAAGTCCCGATATCAGGAACGGGTGGCGATGATGGGCGTGGTAGGGAGCCGTGAGGGCGAGAACGGAAAATTGGCGGCTGGAAAATTTGGCAGGAGGGTTTCTAAATGAAGAACACAAAATTGGCAGCAAAATGGATGGGCTTGGTTTCGACGGCGGAAAAAGCGGATTTGATCTTCTACAAAATTGGGGCGCTTGATGGTCACTTGCCATTTCATGGAGACAAATGGAATTGGTGGATAGATATCACATCTCAAAATCGAGACATTCATAGAGCACATTTCACTTCACGCCGACTCGCTTATGGCACCGCACCGCCTGCTCTTGACCTCTCAAACTTTCCAAGCCTCTTCTTCAACCTCTCGTTAACGGCTTCCCACCCAACCAATGGAGGCTCGTCCCGGCGCCAACTAAGCGGCAGGCTCTTTGAGTTTCTTGTTTGCCACCAGCTCCTCGCTTACCTCTTCAAGCAGCTCCTCGGTCACCTCTTCGCCTCCCTCTTCGCCCACCCCTTCGCTAACCGCTTCGCCCACATCGTCGCCCACCTCTTCACCTAACTCTTCACCAACCTCTTCAACATCTCACCACAAGCTTTCTGTCCAGCCTCCGGAGCTCTGTGGTGCTGAACGAAAGCTCATTGCTGGACCCTCCCTGAGGCTGCGGCATACTCTTTCATCAACTGATCGCCGATCTCTTGACTTGAACTTCACAACCGCCTCCAAGATCTCTCATTACCACCTTGTCATCCGCCTGGACACTGGATCGTTCCACCAAATCCATCACGACTTCGCCTCCATTATCCGCTTGACCCTCGAAGCAGTCACCTGCGTGACTATGGCCGAGGAACTCGACACAGCATGTCTTTGGTCGCGTGATGCTTTCACCGACTTAGAGATTCGTCTTTCGGATTCTCCGCGTACAAAACCGTTGAAAGCTCACAAAGCAATCCTTTACAGCCGCTCGTCGAAGTTCCGCGAGATTCTGGAGAAGGTTGGACATGCAAAACGCCTTGAACTGTCGTGCGAATCGGCTAACTATATTCGCAGAACAAGACAGCTACAGAAGTCAGCATCGGTATTCAAGACTTGAACGATAATGTCTGGTATCATCAAGTCACGAAGATGGATGTTACAGAGCTTCTTGAGGCAGTATACACTGGTACTTTTGCAGCAGAAGAAAGAGATGGGTTTCCACTTGCCTATGAAATCCTCCGGGCCTATGGCTTCGGACATGTCACGGGCACCCCTCTTTTGCAAGAAGCGGCCGCCAGACGTTTCAAGAACGCGATTTCTACTTTCGAGGAATGTTACAGAAGTAGGCAAATCCCGGATAACTTCACGTTTCTTCTTCACGCGGCCCAATTGCTATACATAGAGCCTGGTAAGGGCCATTGCCGACTGGACAAGGAGGTAGACAAGCACGACATTCGGAACTACTTTACCAACCATGGATTTCCGCTCATTGCACGGTACATGTCGCAGGATTGGCTCAAGAGGCTTTTGGAAAAGCACCCGGGTTTTGCAGGTAAGTTCTGCCATGCCCGAAGCCCGCCTCAATACTTGGAGCTCAGAAGTAATCCGTTGCAGTCGACTATGCCTTGTTTCTGCAACAGAAATTCTTGGAGTCTCAACCGAAGCCAGAGCAGGAAGTCGGAACACAGACTGGAGGTCAAGCCCAACCTTGATCACGGAAGCCATGCGCTTGATTACCTATGGCGGAAATCAGGGCAGAGTCTTGAGGATGGATTTGCAGGTCTTGTTCCGGCTAACGGAGCCATGGAAAGATTTGCCGTTGAAGCTTCTGGCAACGAAAAGATCCTCAACGGCAGAGATGCAGCGAGGGATATGGATGCATGAACGCATTATGGGGTAGTCTGGGTCAATTTTCTTCTGAGACCAAAGGTCGGGCCAGTATAATCAAAATTGCCTTCTAGTAGATTACCGAAAATACTACAGTATGGCTGTACATGGCAAAACGCGCTTTTAAACACCTGCCAGATGATCTGCGTATGTTCTTCGCACGTCTAACTAGCCACGGGCAAGGCCCAGAAGTAGAAAAGCGCAGAATGTCTCAGTTCAAGCAGCATTCAATCACCCCTGAGATCATCTCTCCACTCACCTCACGTGCAGTCCCCAAAGGACGTTTTCCTTTGCTTGTGTGTCGTCCTATTTAAACTTCCGTTCTTCCGCCTCCTTGAGATCTCGCTCCTCTGTCACCCTCACACCCAATCCGCTCAGCATCCTTGCCGCCTTTTCGCTGTTTGAAGAACACCGCAGCTTAGCCAGGCACCTAGCCTCAGAACCATGGCCGCCCAGATAGACACGGCGCAGCTCTTCATGGACGACAAATTCACTGACGTGGAGATGCTCATTGAAGGTCAATCATATGGAAGAGCTCATAAACTCGTCCTCTACAATCGCTCGTCAAGATTTCGCGAGATTCTCGAACAGTTAAGGAGATTTTGTATTTGGCAGTTCCATATTCGGGTTCTGCCGGATTGCGCTTACCAATGATCTAGGATATTCATGCTCAACATATCGACATGCATTTTCTGAAGCTAGCGCCTCTCAAATCACGACCATGGGTCGCCAGAGGCTTGCTAGAAGCCACTTACACCGGGAAGCTGGAATCATTCTCAAAACAGAAGCCAAGAATCTACTGCCTAATGATACAGCTGCTCTTCCACAAAATCGGCCATTACGAGAAGTTCTCTCTCTTGAAACAAGCAGCAGCCAACTGTTTCAAGCAACTCTTCGATGTCATCGATCTGGATAATCAGAAGTATCCCAAGGGGTACGACACACTGGTCAGTCAGATATACGGAAAAGAAGACGAAAGCCCGATTTTGCCCCCAAAAATCGACGAGCACGGCATCCGAGACTTCTTCAGGGATGATCAGCTCGCAAGCGCGTGCAAGTATCTTGACCGCCAGAAGACTGAAAAGCTCTTGGAAGAATCTCCAGAATTTGCAGGTAAAGAAGCCGCAATCCAATGAAAAGGTTTGTCTAACAAGCTGCAGACGATTTCCATGGCTGCTTTGGCTCTGACTTGAGTGCGCTTGTGTGGCGCGAAGACAGCAACGAGAAGCAGAACGAAGAGCATGGCAGCAGCAAGATGAACGGAGAGAAAAATGACATGAAGGATGAGATGAATGTAAACATGGAGAATGAGGAGAAGGAAAAGAAGGAGAGCGAGGAGAAGAAAAAGAGGGAAAATGAGGAGAGCAACAACATGGAGAGAGAACAGGATGGCAGGGACGCAAAGAGGCCAAGACTGCAGTGATTGGTGATGATAGCGAAGTTGGGCCCAGAGACACAACTCTGAGCGGAAAAGCCCAGCGCGACACGATCAGTGAAGGTGCAATGCAGCAGGGCCAGGCTGACGGTCGACACAAGATGCCGCGGATCTGGAATGGATTTGGCGTGGCGGGAGGAAGGGCGCATCACGAAAGTCGCCCGGGCGGCAATCGAGCGGCGGGCACGGCAACGGAGTGAGGGCTTGGTTGCTGACTTCTTTCCTCTCCATCCCATTCTCTTGGAAGAATAGCTCGGATCACTGGATAGTCATTTGGAATTCAAAGGAGAGCCCTGGAGATGCTTGCTGCGACGTGTTAGCCCGCATGGGCGCGAATCTGCCGTGACGTACCTTGAGAAGATGTCTTGACAAACAATAGATTGACAGTGCTGAGACATACAGAGCGAACAAAGGGAATCAAAACACAATGCAACAAACAAATGGAAGAAACACGGAGGCAAACAATGTCCTAGTCACAAACCGCATGCCGCGGAGCGCAACAAAGCTTCCAGAAGCAGACAAGCACAAGGAGCGGTGCGAACAGCAGCAATGACGAGACATCAGACAACCAGCCCCAGCAGCACCTTGAAACACAGACATTCCCCATGTTCCAGCCTGAATCGCAGCATCGTCCCAGACTGTGGAGCAAAGGACCGATTTGGAAACGCTATATAGACCACGCGGTCAACAAACAGGCGCTCCAATCTTCAACCTACCAGCGATTACCAGAGAAAGAAAACAAGAGCGCCATGTCCTCACCAGACCTTTTCGCCGACGCAAGCAGCCAGGAGCTGCACTCCATCATCTACCGCCTGCTCCAGCAGCATCGCAGGAACGGCGACCGCCTGCGCAGCATAGCCGTCCGCTACCACAACACCCACCCGGACGCGCGGCTTGATAAGTCCATACCTAAGGACCTGCGGGCAGAAGCGTTCGCCAGATTCTGCCCCAGCAGGACCAGCCAAGCCACACCATCCAGCCCCGACATCGAAGACGGGCAAGCTGTGCTGGAAAAAGCACGAGGCATGCTCCGCGCCGACCCGGACAGCGCTGCCAACCTGCGCCGCGCACGGCAGATGCTCAGAAAAGGCGCAGTGCCGCTCGTCGACGCGTGCGCGGCGGTCGACAGGCTCGACGCGGCGACGGCCATGGTGGAAGCGGTTGCGGCGGAGCGGTGGCGCCGGGGGTTGGATAGAGAAGTGGGACAAGAGCTGCTGGAAACGGCGTTGGATTGGGCGTGGAAGTATGCGACGACGTTGCCAGAGGTGCGCGCTGCGTTGCGGCTGGGCAGAGGGCGGAGACAGATTGTGGTGGCTTTGTTTTATTCGAGACAGGTCCGTTGTGGGTTGTCTGAGTGCGGTTTGGCGCATCGATTTGGGCGGTGAGGTGGAGCAAGGAGCTGCTGGAGGATCTCGCGCGTAGAGTGTGAAGGCTTGGTATCGAGTTGCTTGGAATGGATGGTTTGGCGTGCTCAGATCCTGCATGTGGATTCCCTTGTGTTGGGGTCTTCAGACAAGTGTCTTTGGTGTCACAGTGGGTGTCGAAAGAATTGGCAATCCTTCGGTGCGGCCATGAGCGGATGAAAGCTCGCAAGCAACTGTGGCATTGAAAGAATGCCTCTTGGGTGCAGCCGCAGCTCCACGAGCCACCAAATTTTTTAATTTTTTTTCGACTCCCACAGTAGTGTCAGACTTGGTGGCTCCAGATGTTTTTTCCGCTGAAGTATTTTTCGATCAAGTCTGGAATGTAAAGGTTCTGGAAACAATAGAACCTACATATCAAACCTACCTTGCCCGCAGTGGGTGCAGGATCAAACGGACAACAGTTGAGAGGGAAGAAATGCGCTGGAAACCGTGGGACTCCCTACAGACGGAGAGCCCTGATACCTCCTCGGAGGGTCAGGCAGAGGCAAAGCTCGACACTTGACTGGAATCGGGATGTATCGAAGTTGCGCTTAGGATGCGCTGCTTTGAGAATCATAGACGAGAAGTGTTCAGACACTTCTATAACGGACAAACGACAAGTCCCTGTTGCGAGCACAACGAGTCTTCGAATCAAAGGATGCCGATATACCACTGCTGCCGCATGAGGACATCGAAGCTGCCCGGTGCTATTTTGCCCTTGGAAAGAGAACGAGATGGCCCGATGCGTGGAAAGTTTTCGAGGGAGTGTTCTCGTGTAGGAGAAGAATTGGAAAATTGTCCAAGTCGACGAAGAGCCTCAATAGATACGGCGGCGGTCTTCACACAAGGTCGGAGTTCATGACGGAGACGAAGATGTATTTGCTGCTGACCTGTTGAAGCCAACAGAGAAACTCAAGTTAGCAGGAACAAAGCTTGGGGAAGACGAAAACAGGGAAGCTGGCACTCGATCCGCTCCGCAAAGAGCCTCACTCGCTACTCCGAAGGATATCCAAGCAAAGCAGAGACAGAAAAAGATGAAGCTCTTGTGTAGGTCGATGGAATGCGGAGGATGTCGTCATGTCAGAGCGGCAACCACATTTGACAGAACAGGAGCTCGGGCTCGGGGGCGGTGAGAGAGGCCAAACAACCGCGGAGGTCATGGCCTGGCGCTACTCTGGTCCAACCCGTCTCCCGTCTCCATTCGACATCCACAACAGCTCTCAGGACCGACATTGTCTTGCCTCTCCCTCTTCCAAGCCTCCTCGACCCTGCCGCCGCATAATGGATCGCGCATTGGACGACGTCATCTCCGATCGGCAGGTGAGCGCTCGAATGTCCTTTTCTGGCAGAATGAACCGTCTTGGCTGACTGCTGGACAACAGAGACCCGGGCCCAGACGCGGACGTGGTAGAGGCCGTCCTGCTGACGACTACCCTCGAGACGGCGTTAGAAAGGTACTCGACTCGGCCCCTTGTCGACAAGCTCCGCCGCTGACTTGGCCAGGTTTTACCTCCTCCCTCCTAAACCCATGGCGCGCCGCAACCGCAACGATCCGGAACATACCTCAGAACTCGATTCTTCGCAATTGAGCGTGGATCCGCTGTTCGCCGATGATACTGTGTTCAGGCAGCCATGGTACCTGTGAGACCTCTGCTAATCTAGACGCCTCTCTGCAATGACAGACGAGCCAGAGAGACGACTCCAGGAATCTCGAACGGTAGGCTGAAATGATAGTTGCTGGCAGGAATGGGCGCTGACAGATGGCAGTGATTGGGTCCACGACCGCTTCGAAGACGACGAACGTATGTTTGCCTGGCATCCTTCCACGACAGCATACTGACACCCTCAAGCCCGCCAAGCGTCCCACGGTCGCGGCCAGCGCTCCGAACGACTTTCCCGTCGTAGTCCTGATGTCGAAAGGTAAACCATACAGCCCTTGACTACCGGCTTTTTGTTAACAAACGACAGAGAATCCGGCTACAAGATAAGGGTGGAAAACTTGCACTACGAATTGACCGAGGACGACATTTGCGTATGTCCGTGTCCACCTCGTTTTGGTATCTTTCCTAACGCCTTGCAGGAGCTCTTTGAGCGCATCGGCCCCGTAGAAAATGCCCGTCTGATGTATGACCGCCACGACCGCAGCGAAGGCGTTGCTTACGTCACCTACCGCACCCTGGCGGACGCCCGAGTGGCCTGCCGCGAGTATGATGGCGCAAACGCACATGGCCAACCCATCCGGCTCAGTATTGTTCCACCTGGCCCTGCGCCGCGCCGTAATCCCTTCGACACTGCGCAACGTCCGAGCCGCAGCCTCTTTGACCGCATTGAATCTCGCGACCGGAGCCTCAGTCCTGAAAGGGGTCACCGGAGCGACGTGACGAAACCCCCGCCTGCTGGTATTGATCGCTATGTTCCAGGTGAGAGTTCTGGAAGAAGACGCTCTCCTCCTCCCCCTCGCCGTCGCGGTGGCGGACGTGAACCAGGCCGTAGACCCGGAGAGAGGAGGGGCGGCGGACGCGGTGGCAGGTCGAGAGGCGACGATGATGGCAGGCCCGCGGTCCAGGGCAGGCCGAGAAAGACCCAGGACGAGCTCGATGCGGAGATGGAAGATTATTGGGGTGTTGGTCATGACGGAGCCGCTGATGCCCCCGTCAACGGCAGCGGAGAGGTTCAAAGTGCGCCGGCCAATCCTGCCATCAACGACGACATAGAGATGGAGGTTGAGTGATGCGCTGCAGAAAGGGCGAGTCTGCTTGCAGTCTCATCTATCTGAAGGTTGGACGTTAGTAGGGATGTGGGTCAGCAGCACAAAAGTCTGTAATCTGGCGCTGGATTTGACTGTCAGTTGCAAACCAGCCGATTTCTTTCCTCTCATTCCAGTACCTGTCCAGGCGCATCACGCGGTCACGTGGTTTGATCGCGTCTTCCATACTCTCGTGTGTTTTGAATTCACAGCACTGCTTTGCTTTCCCTCCACCTTACAGCTAGCTCCATGCTATGCCGTGATTTTGCGCATTCTCTACTGCCCTGAGCAAACTCCTCAACCCAACTCAGCTCCACCCTTCTCTTCACTCAATCATCTACATCCAAGCAGTACTACCCAGCCAACATGTCGGACTCGTCAGACGCAGCTGAGCAGCTTGACCCAACACAGCGCCCTGGAGCTTGGGACTACCTGCTGTTTTCCGAGCTGGTAAGCACCTCTGCTCACTTCAGACTTCCTAGACTAACCATCCCTCTACAGATCAACCTCTGCCTCTACTTTCCCACGCTGGCAGAGCTCAAATACATCCCTCCTAATGAAGACGTTCCTGCCTCCCCCGACCGCTTCCTCTTCCATGACGAGCAAGACGCCGTCCTCAAGATCAAGAGCGACAGCTGGTTCATGGACGTGGGCCTCTGGATGCCCGCCGACGCGCACGACTGCTCCCAAGCCGGCGACATGGATGACGACACGCACGACTGCTCCCAGCCTGGCCACGCAGGTGAACTAGACGGAGCGCACGAAAGCTCCCAAGCCAGCACCATTGACGACGAGGATGGCGCAGCGGACGACTGCTCCCAGGCCGGCAGTGAGTGGGCCACGGCCTCGAATGCTCCCTCATCCAGCTTCTTTGGCGCGCCCTCCTCCCCCAGCGCCCTCGCCCTCCCCGACGCCGCCAGCACTGCTCTGCACTGGCACGCCATCACCACCCACGCTGCCCGCCTGCGCGCCGTCTATGCGCGCAACCTGCCCTCCGGCCTGTCTGCCCTGCCCCTCGCTACCTGGAGCGCTGCCGACATGCTGCGTGCTGCCCTCGTCGGCGTGTTCCGCGTCTTCTCGCGCATCGCGCGCTACCTGTCTGCCATCTTTGACGCTGCGGACTGGAGCGGCGCTATGCTTGGTGTCATGGTGCGCAGGGCACGTGCGGCCGCGTGCCAGGAGCATTCGAGCGCAACTGCCGGCGCGAAGGCGCTTGCTGAGTCGACGTTGGGACGGGTCTTGGTGCTCTGTTGTCCGTGGCGCGAGGACGAGATGAAGAGGGGCTGGGTTGCTGTTGTGGTGGGCTGGATCAGCATGTTGGCAGACCATCAGAGGCAGTTTGAAGAGCAAGACGAAGGTCAAGAGGGAGACGCGGCAGCCGAGGACAAGGCTGTGGATGAAGAAGGCGGCTTGGTGAAGGGAGACGCGGCCGTGGACGAGAGCGAGTACTTTTCCTGCGAAGACTAGGACGACTTCAAGTCAAAGGTGTGGACGGACTTCTGAACAGCCTCTCACAAGCAAAGGCAAACTACAGTATGCTGACTTTCAGCCAATTGAAGATTCTGAAAGGGTATCATTATGCTTATTATTTATGCTTGTTGTCCGTCCTACCGCCACAAACCATACGGGCCTGTGGTAAACTTCCACAGCTTGATGGTGCCATCCTCGCTGCCCGTGGCATACAGCTTGCCGTCGGGAGAAAACATGGTCGTCCAGACGGGACCATGGTGACCCTTGCCAACCTCTGTCGTTGCGTTAGTACAGTTCCAGCGTGCCAAAAGGTCAAGTCTTACCGAGGCATTGTTCGGTTTCAAAGTCAAACACACGAACCCAAGTGTCGCCGCTGCTACCAGCGACAAATTTGCCCTGTCCGCTGTGAAGAGCGACGCTGGCCAAGTCGTAGTCCGTCTTGATGCTCTTGATCAACCGGGCCGGCTGCCTTGCTTCGAAGAAGTACGCCGTTTTACCGGCGGCTACGCTCAGAATTCCACCTCCAGAGCCGCCATCGGCGCTGATGTTGTCCAACTCACAGCTGCCCAACGTGCCCTCCACTGTGTATTCGCCAATGGTGCTTTGCGTCCTCAAATCCCACCACCTGATTCTCTTGTCTTCCGACGCCGTGATCAAAATGTTGGGGTCATTTCCCCACACAATCGACTTGATGGATCCTTGGTGGGCGCCAGCGCCAATCTCGTAGCTCGGAGTTGGCGAGCTTCCATTCACGCCAGTCGGCGAGGAGCTGGCGCTGCCGCGGGACAGGTCAAAGATACGGAGTTTCTTGTCCTGGCTGCCCGTTGCGAGAATCTGCGGGTGAGGCTGGTTCGGGAATGCGACGGCTCGAACAATGTGGGGGTGGTCGAGCGTGTGGAGCGCTTCTCCGGTTTGCGTGTCCCACACCTTGGCGGAAAAGTCGGCGGAGCCTGTGGCGGCGAGGGTGGCATCGGCGGAGAGGCGAGCTGACCAGACGGCGCCCTTGTGGCCGAGAAAGGTTCCTATCCAGTCGCCGGTCACACCATTCCGCAGCATGGGATTGTTATCTTTCTTTCATCAGCTCAAAACTTGACATGTCCAAGACGACCGCACCTTTGCATGCCGATATGAGGTAGTATTGGTCGTCATGGTCGACCGAGGAGAAGCTTATGTGGGTGATGGGACGAGAGTGACCGTGGCAGGTCAAAGGTACTACTTTGACGGTTTCTGCTGAACATGTGAGCTAGGGTAGAGGCAAGATTGGTGCTTGCACACGTACCAGTCGTCATTGTCACTTTCAACCCGGGTGGTTGATTGGAGCACACGCCAGCTGCAAAATGACACGCAAAAGTTTGTTGCCAATGACGTCTGGAGAGACCCGACTTCACAATGGGGGTATTCTTGGATGCCGGCGGGGGAATGAAGGTGGTTGAAATCCAGCCGATTAAGGAAAGCTAGCTGAGAAGAAATGGCCCGAGAGATCGTAAATGGTCGTCAATTCATGAGAGCATAACGGCAAGCCCGTCGTGGGCTTGATCTTGGAAGAGTGGTCGAGGAGGAGGGGTGGTGGGCGCGAGGTGGTACGGCTTTCTTTATTTGCGGCAGGACTCCAGCTGCCTCGACTGCCTGCGCCTGCCACTTCCAGAAGCAGCGGAAAAATACCGGCCCGCCCTCTCCCATCCATCCATCCACCCACCGGCACCTGGACTCACTCTCCACCACCCTCTCCACCCACTTGTTGCAACGACTTCTCATTTCAACATCATTCAATTCTCGGATCGGAGCTGGCTGTTATCCGCTACGTCGCCCGCCCCAGTCGCTCCCGCAAAATTCTCCGTCGTCCGTCAATCGGCGGCTTCCCCATGATCGGATCGAAAACATCCGTCATCCTCCTCTTCAAGTCTCTCACGGCAGACCTGGCCGTCAAATCGGAATGGCTTTACATTTTCAATCGGAAGCCTGACTACGCCTTTTCGGCCCTCAATAAAGCTACTTGTCGTACCACTCCGGAAGTATCCCCGCCAACTCTGCGATTGGATGACCTTTGGGCTCCAATTCTTCTGACGTATTCGGTACAAAATCCAGCGTCGAATGGCGACAAGTCTTTTGTAAAGGTTCTTCGGCCTCTCAGTCGACCGAATGCTTGAAACCCAAAAGACCCCAGCTGCCGATCAACCTTATCCCAAGCTAGAAGCCGAGAGACATTCAGAGACGTGACGGCTAACTTTGAAGGAACCTTCCCCACTGTTTGAAAACATCCAGTCGTCTCTGTCATCGGTCCTTGTATCAGGCGCTGTACTCCGGGACGATGACCACGGAAAGAAACGGTCATCAATCCACCATTCGCTTCCTCGCCAATTTGACAAATGCTGCGAAAGTGTGCGCCGTCTTGCCAACCTCCGCCGCAGATGGAATCGTCTTCGGGACGATTTACACCGGATGAAGATGAAGACAAGCACTGTTCAATAATTCCAGACTTCCAGACTTCTCCGCAAAGCCCAACAGCTGCATCAGGTTAGACAATGTCTCATTGCCATGTCCGCTGAATCTTCGCTCTGGACGGCCAGAGGTTGCTCGACCGCAGCAGCACAATTTCGACCTCTGTTTAAAGACTCGACTGCTCTCCCACATCGAGCTCCAAGAGTCGTTTTTTGGGCCGAAGCACTCAGTTTGACAGTGGTACTAGTCGTAGCAGAAAATGACAGCCCTCGATCTTCCCAATTCCGCCCACAACTTACCGTCACAAAGACGAGGATTTGTGACAACACTTTACCGCGACCAATTAATCCAATCCAGAAAGCTCAAATACTTCAGGATCGGTGAAGACATGGATTGATCTTTGCGCTTGACGTCAGATTAAGAAGCCACAGGCGTTCGGCGAACGGTTTGCAGTCTCGGATTGGCTGTTAGCTTAAACTGACAAATGCCGTTTAGCCCATGAGTTTTGAGAAACACAACCAATCGAATCTTTCTCTCTGCATGCAACTCGCAGTACCTGAATCAGATACATTCGACGTTGAACATCGCTGTCGTTACCAGCAACATTATTATGTGCTGGCGAATGGGATAATTGTATCCCCAGCTCAAGCAACAACTCACCGTCTCTTCCATCCATCGGCAGCAAGACCCAGCAAAGACGACTACAATTTGTCTCACCAACATTGCAAATCCTGCGAATTCGGCCTTTGTTCCCTGATATCCTGGTCCCTGCCAAGCTGCGCGGCACTCGATCCCATCATCCGACGGACCATCAGGGACCCTCCCAGCAATGAATCGCAGAGGCGAAACACTCTTATCTCAGCATGCAGTATTAGGCTCGAAGCCGCTGCGTCAGTGACTTGCAGCCAGCCAACGAGAGACTCTGTGTTCCTGAACGCTCGTTATGGGTCCCTCGACTTCGGCACTCCATCCGCAATTTCCAGCGCACTTTCTCGACCGGGCGTGAGGTTGCCACGACCATCACCCCGCCATTCTAGGCGCGTGGCGTCGTAATTCCGGAGCGCTCTAGGCATGGGAGTATAAGAAGGTAGTGTGCAAATGGCGCACTCCATCGTCAAGGCTCCCTGCCCTTTCTTACTGCTCTACTTCTTTGCGCGTCGCATCTGGTCTCTGCGTTGTGCCCCTATCCTTCGACGTTGGATTTCAATCCGTTCACTCATTACATGGAGATCATTCTCTCGACAGTCTCTCGTTGATCAAATTAGCTGAAGCAAGCCTTCGCGCCTGGTGCATTCAAAAGGAACAAAATCATTCTCTTCGTCCTTGGACACAGGAACTACTATCGCGGCCTCGCGACGAAAACCAGCTTGACGCTCTGAACACCAACGACAAACCAAATACCCTCAGCCGGTTCTTTTCAAGATGAAGTTCGGCACATCTCTCGCCTCGCTCTTCCTCGTCCTCCTGGCAAGCGGCCCCGCTCCCACTGCCGCGACGCGGACCAAGATCATCAATATGTGCAAGTTCGACATTTACGCCAAAACAACCATGGGTGGCGGGTACGACAGTGGTGGCAAACACAAAATCAAAGCCAATGGCGGTACCTACGACGCGCCCATCTCACCAAAGAAAAACAGCCCCGACGGCGGCCTTTGCATCAAGCTCCAACACGACGAAGAAGGCTCATTCGATTCGGACATTTACCAGATCGAGGTCAGTGAGACTGACGGTCCAATGGGCATGAACTCTGGCGATGGCGAGGGAGGTCATCTTTGGTACGATATGAGTACGGTCAACGGCAAGCCGTGGCGCGAAAGGTGGAGGCGCCTGGAGCTCGAGGGGCCACGGGGCTGTCCTGTCTTGGAGTGCGCTCCTCACCACGAGGACTGCGAGTGGCCGACGCCAGAGAGCACGGGGAAGATGGGCGACTGCAAGGGTGGCGAGGAGGTGACGGTGCTTTTCACCCTGTGCAGAGGCAATGGCCTGATCGGTATCAACCGCTGAGTTCACGTCTATCTCTTTGGCGCGATGTTTGGCGAAAAAGGAAATGGTCGAGGTACGAAAGATACGAGGTACGATTTGGCTTCTTTGTCCTTCCTTTCTTGGTCCTTCACTTCGTTGTATTTGTTTGACGGGTGGCTTGTTGATCGAACTACGGCGGCGATTATGGATATGATGTATGCACACTTCACCAAATATGCAAACTATCAAGATATGGAACATTTGACCGCTGCTGCGCTCGACGGCCGCGGCGACAGGGGCTTCGGCAGCCCTTCATCGTCGTTCGACTTTACCACCGACCCTACACTCATCGACGCGTCTTCGCGCCATTCCGACAAACCTAGCCTCTTCAGCATCCCCAAAGGTCGCGTTCAAATCTCACAAAATCAGAAGTCTGTCACACGCGGCGCGCAAGGACCACGCAAATGACCTGCGTTGCGTATGTGCATGCTAAGCTCATCCCGTGGCGCAGTTAGGCTTGTCAGATGATAGAGTTGTCGTCTCTCCCGGGAAGGAAAGCTGCGTAAACTCAACGCCCCACGCCGCGCATACTTTGATGTTAATCTCGCCGCGCGGATTGGGTCGGGTTGGTGGTGTGGAGGCGCTGGAATCTTGATAAGGCATAAGTGATGGGGTCTTGTTTGGTGGCGCAGGGGAGGCGATCAGTGGCGGTTCGTGCCGTTTGGCGGATTTGCCTGGCAGCTTCTTTGATCTGTGATGGCGCTGGTTGTCATTGCGCTCTTATAGTGGAGGACATCGTTCTCACGTCCTGAGCGAAGCACTCGCTCTATTTTTCCCTCAACCAGAAACACAGCGCACCCGCAAAGTGCAAATATATGGATCCAGAAGGACAGCGCAAGACAAACACAGTTTATTGTTCTTTGTGCGTCGAGGAAAACTGTGTGCGCTCAGCCTCCTGTTGAGGCGGATTCCCAAGACGCGGCGCAGGCCGCTTTTATAGGCAAATGGCACAGGCAGAAGCGCAGGAGTCCGATGCCGGTGACATTGGAGGTGGTGCACATGTCAAATGACACCGCCGCAACCGGAGAGAAAAAGCATTGACGGGCATGTGGAGGGTCAGCGGGTATCATTGTGTGCAGATGCGTGCGCATGGCTGCTGCCTACGGTTTCGGACTCCGTGGTATATAAAGCAGCGCATTTCCCTCCTTACTCCTCCACATCAAGCGGCGCAATCCTTCATTTGGGAAGGGGAATCTGGCAAACGCACACTGTGGTGGAGCAAATGGACGCATAATGTACTTTGCGCTCCGTCTTTGCGTATGCTATTCATTTCTCGCTGGTAAGAATAGGCTTGCAGAGCGCAGAAGCAGTCACTTGCACACTATGCTAAGCACCACTATTAACCCATAATGCTGTTGGGCATAGCCATAGGAGGAGTGAGAGAAAGGTAACTCTTTGCCTAAGGAAACCAAAAGACAAATCAAAGCAGTCTTGATGACCTCGCGAAATTGGGCAAGTCGCACCATTGGTATTTTGCGTTTTTGGAGTACTAGCAAGGTGTTTCTTTGGAAGATGTGCAGAGGAGATGGCGCGATTTATACCTCCTCAAGCGGTTGATCTGTTGGGAGTCATATGACGTGCGCAGCTCTAGGCTGCCTCGCGTGCTTCCTGTCTTGGTCGAGATCAAATGCACAGGTGCGCTGTGCAAAAGCCTTGCGCGCAGAGACACGAGTCCGGGTGCTCCCTAAACTTCAGTACGCAGAGGGAGGAATGGTCCATGAGCTTTGACATATAGAGGAATGGATGCTCCCTAAGCTTTAGCACACAGAGGGATGAATGCTCCCCAAATTTTGGTATGCAGAGGATGAATGCTCCCTGAACATCCTTGATTTATCACATCGTCAGCCAGCGGCTTCCGTCACCTGTCAAAGTATGCTGGCGGATAAAAACTTCTTGGAGTAAGAAATCTCAAGAAGGCGTCATGATGCTTTTCACGGTAGCACTGAACAAACTCGGGCGAGCACGAGAAGAAAAAACAGGGGGTCTTACAATCTGGACAGTCTAATTGACAGAAAACAGAGCCGTCATTGCCTTCGATGTCAACACGCATCCCTCTTTGATGTACCTGGGTTCGGAAAATTGTTCGTTGTTTGTCACTCTTAGTCTTTTCATCGCTCCGCCCCTTTTCCCTTGCCCTTACTTTCTGCGAACCCCAACCGACCCAGAGCAAGCGCCAGCTCCCTAGTCTGTGGATCATCCTGGCGACGAGCAAAACGCGGCGGCCTCCACTTCCTCTGCGCCGGTGATGGCGTCAAGGTCTCCACTATCGTCTCCACCGGCGGAACAGTTGCCATTGCCTTCATCTGCGCCAGCGACAGGGAAGCAAAAGGCGACGGCGGGGGCGCCACGGGTGATTCTGTCCGCATACGCGAGCTGCGGGCACTGCTTTGCCTTTTCTTTGCCGCTGGCGATGGAGTTGGGCTTCTGACTTCGAAGTTGCCGCTCTTGGAAACGACGGGCCAGTTCCAGCTGTGAAGTCGGGACACTTCGAGGTCAGACTCGTCGCCTGAATCTGTGTCTGAGTCGTTGGATGAGGACATGTTGTCAACGTGGAGCCGGTCGTCGGTCGTCGCTGTGGCGCTTGGTTGTGTAGGCTTGGTGGATGCCGAGGGCCCTGCTTGAGGAGGAGGCGTTGGCGGTGGCGATGGGAGGACGCTTTCGGTGGTTTGGCTGTCACTCTGGCCATGATGACTATTGACAGGCTTTTGCTCGACGTCGCTTCGTGCTTCTTCTTCATCCGCCACATCTTCCACAGAAGGGGCAGGAGGTTTCGAGAAACCCTCCCGTGCCGCTGAGAATGGACCAGTTTGACATGATTTCGATGTGTTCTTGTTTCCTGATAGACAAGCTATCGCTCTCTCGGTTTTCGGCTTGCGAAGTCTTCGTGGAATCGCTATCGGGCGGCGGGAGTGGTTGTGTTCGATTCCGTGTGTTGGAGTTGTGGGTTGGGACTCAGCCGCTGGATCCGGCCGATTCTCCTGAAACACCTTCTCGAAGTGTCCTTCCGGCTTGCGCACCCCAACCCAGGCGAATCCGCGAGGCGTGGATGCTGATCCACTCGAGAAGATATCGACACATTCTTCCGCAGTCTCCTCCGGGTACTCGAAGCCGTACCCTTTTTTCAGATCGCTTGGATCTTGTATTTCAGTCGCAGCGATGGATACACTCGTTTTTCTGTCTTGCTCGTTGCCGCTTCGTGTCGGCTTTTGCTGAGGTTCGGGGGTGAACGTAAAGTGGAGCCGAGAGGGCGGCGTTGGGAGTTGGGTAGACTTCATCCGGAAAGGACTTGGGTCTCCGAAGCCTCCGAATACCCTGAAAGACTCCTGCTTTGATTGGCCAGCTTTGTGGTTTGGAGGATACATACTGAGGACAACGCGGAGAGCAAGGAGGGTCTGGTGTGCTGAGTGTGAGAACAAAGAGAGCGAAGGGAAAAAAGTCTCGTGGATTCCGTGAGAATGGTGAGGATTGGGGCACACAATATATTACGACACGATGGTTTCATTTCCAAGGGTCAAACGGTGCTAGTGGTGCTGCCGGATCCCGAACCACGGGTACCAACACTTCCTGACCGTGGCTGGGATGTCTCACAGTCTCGATACAGAGACCTCTGTTGGACCACGGCGGACAAACTTGACTTCCTACGCCCGAACTCCATTAGAATCACATTGAAAATCGTCGACTGCGAAGCTTCATCTTTCGACACGCTCATCCAGTCCTTCCCACCGGACCAGTCGTCACTTTTCTCGATCCGCAATGCCTCATCGGTTGCTCGCGGCCAGGAACTAGTCATCTTAGTCAGCCCCGTGTTGGATAGCGGTTGATGGCAGGTTACTTGCGTCTCCGCCCTCTTTAATGGCCCTTCTCGCGCCTACTTCCCAGCGTCTAAACTGGGCGAGGGCATGATCTTCGCGGCAAAGGCCTTCTCGGCGTAATTGCTTCCAGAAAGTTGGACGGGACCCAGCCCCTTGCCCTGTCCTCTACGCACTCAACCAGCCACCAGCCTGTCAGATTTCAAAGATTAGACATCCGTATCATCTGGACGGACGTTGCCAAACAAGATTTGTTGTTTTCCGGAGAATGGTCATCAGCTTACCCATTCTTGTGGTTTGTAACTGCACGACCATCTCACCCCTGTTTAGGTTGAGCTCGTCAACTTCCTCCGCCTCGTAATCGTACAACACTTGGTATCTCAGCAGTGGTCGCAGATCACGGCGCGCTGGACGAGGGGGTTGGCGACGCGCGCTGGAGGAACATGACGACATTTTAGAGTGTCCAGATGGACTATGAACCGATCTTTGACTAGTCGAATGTGCTGAAGGTCAACGATGAAGACAATTACAAGGAAAAGCCGAGGAGCACTCTATCTACCCAAATGCTTTATATCTGTTCAACGCATAGGGGAGTCGGGGTCATCCGGCGATTGGGAGCAAAAGAGGGGCCAGAAGTGAGTACATTACCAGACAGCCATTCGGTCCTCTGAAACGTAATATCGGGACTCCGACGGGACGCCATCATTGGTGTCTTTCGGCAGAACGCCAATGATTCCCGCGGGTATCGGCGGCGAACAAGAAGCGGAAACAGCGTATGTTGTTTGCCGTCATGTTGATCGACCACTGGAGAGCTGGAGAGCTGGGAGAAATCTAGGCACCACAGGTGGCGCCGACAACTTTGTATCGCCGCCGCGGCGTACCCCGAGTGACATTTTTTTGGCATCCACTGTGGAGTGGGCTTGGTGCTGCACCTTGGGACATCTCGAAAGTGCAAACGGCGCGCGGGGTTGACCGGCAAACGCGCGTTGTCGAGCATCATACGTGTTGCTCTCCTTGTGTAACCAATATATCCAGTTCGCATTCATTGAAGTTTCATCTTTCCCTTGAGTTTTAGCTCCATGACTGCGCTTGGGTAAGTCAGATGCACGCAGAGTGCATGCTGTAGAGCTTTCTGAAGTGACAGCGGAATAGTCTGCTGGCCAACATTTTTGGGGTGGAAAAGGAGAGGAGTTTGTGGCTGACGGCAGAAGTGAGAAATGTGTTGATTATCCCGAATTATTTCAGGGTGGGCGGCTAGGGATCACGTAACCGACAATAGACCCGGGTCAATATACATCGCGAAGCGCGGAGCAAATGGGCAGCCAGGACCTTGAACTTCAATGGTTTGATTGTCTCAGTAACCGCTGCGAGTGCCCACTGAAAGGACAAGGTACCGGCTAGCAGGCTTCTTGTTAGCATCTCGTGGCAGAAAGCTCTCCGAGCCAAGTTTCAAACATCTTCAGCCTGGTTTCGCCAATTCATGTTCGCTTGCTCTCCGAATGGGAAAGAACAGCAATGTGGCTTTGAGAGGCGGGCGTGTAAAGGCTTCGAACACTGCATAGAGCAGCCTGGGGCGAAACAGCGAGCCAAACATGGAGCGTTCAGCCTCCATCACATCTGTTCTCCCCGCATCCTGGACTCAACCCTCAATCCAGCGTCATCCGACCCTCAATTGGTATCGCACACGGAGGACGGGTTGTGAAGAGCATTGATGTCCGGATGAAGATTCAGTGCAGATTCCTTCTAGTGTTGGCCCGCGGCAATCTGGTATCCCAAGGCCGATTCGTCTAGACTGTACAAGATCCGATGCGCAATCGCGAATCACCCGCCATTCGACCGCTGGAAACCACTTGCTTAACCCCACCAGGTCTTCTTGCCCTGCATTGCCTGTCAATGTGTGGTCCTTTACGAGTCGGATGGCACCTACGAGAACGACGCGGCAAGACATGTACATGGCGGCGCCGAAGCTGCCCCAGAGCATAACGTAGTAAGGGTAGAGGAAGAACTTGCTGCGGGGAGTCTGTCATATCAAGTCAGCCAAGTCCTGCGCAATCCATGCGCCATCCGAGTAGCCCGCTACAACTCGTTGAGGTTTTCGTCCGGACCACGGGATGGCAGGTAGGAATGACGGACCTTGTTCCACTGCCTCAGACCATCGTGCTTCTGGAAGAGGCGCTGGTAATGGGGAACGTTGTTCTGGCGATAGACCCAGCTGGGAGACGTCAGCGGTTTGGGTCCATATTCAGGGCAAGTCGAAGCTCTGGGATGAAGGATTGGTAGCGCGGGACTGGCGCGCGGGCGCGAGATCCTGCCGGCATGGTGCGGTCGAAACGTACCCGACCATTTTGACGTTGATTGCGAGAGCGTAGGGGTGGAGTGGATGGGATTGGGGTCGGTTGCGCGGATGTAGAGGCAATGAGGTCGGTGGTACGATACCTACAAGGACAGGGCTGGATTTGCCAAGACCATTATGTCAGCGAAAAACGAGCAGCGAGGGCAGACCAATGACACGGCCCGAATTCGCATTGCCGGTGGTGAATTGTGTGGAGGAACGCCGCACGCGTCCCGCACTGGAGCAGTTCACCACCTGTCAACACCTTTGCGAATGCCCTGGCCTCACTTTTGGTGATGACGGGGCTCGAGGCCTCACAATTGATCGCCCCAGGCAATGCGCACGGCACTGGACAGGCTACTCGCCAGGCCATCGACGTTGCGACTGCTCCGCGTCATCGCAGCAACTCATGAGCTTCCCCGGACAGCTCCACGCCGACATCTCTCCGTCTTCTCGCCGACGCAGAACAGATCGCACAATGGAGCCTACGAGAAGCAGAACATTGGGGATAACCCAGTGGCACAAAGAAAAGCATTGGAAGAGGACATCAAAAAGGACGTTCGAGAAAAGTTGCGCGCTGCACCGGCAAAAGAGGATGCCGCGCAGTCCACGGCAGCATTCGCCGACAATGTGCAGATGGAAGCTTGGATTGAGGCAACACAACGCTTGCAAAGAATCCACGGAAGTTTTGCCGTAAAAGTGGCCTGGGAAGTCCTGCGAGAAGACCAAGTTGACCTTCCAACCAAAGGGCCTCAGGCGCACGCAGTATGGGGGCTACTCGTTGCCGAAGATGATCTCCTCGAGAGCTTGGTTTCATATGCTTTTGACGTCAAGCGCAGAACAGGCCAGGTCTACGAGAACCTTTACGAGAGCATCCTTGCACACCTTTTTGCAAAGCAGCTACCTCGTCCAATCTACGAATGGCATAGGAGATTGATTCACGACTTTCCTCCTGCTCCCGGTGGGCTCAAGATGATTGCATCCCACGTCCGTGGCTCTCAATTGTCTGGCAAAGCTTTTGGATGGATATATCGTCGCAATACCCAGCATGACGTCTACGACACCATCATACCCTCGTTGTATAAACAGGGAAAGCCTAGCATGGCTCGACAGCTACAAGTCTGTTTGTTGTCCCGTGGTGATGTTCCACGGGGTTCCCGCCGTGCAGAGAGAATCGAAGAAGTTGGAAAACTTCCCTCGCCCACGAGAGGTCGTTACAGAAGAAAGAGTGCGGAAAACCCAAATCCCTCGGATCCCTTCGACACAACCGCAGTCTATGTGCGACAGCTCGAGGCCTTGGGTATGAGGCCAAAAAAGGTGGACGATGAATTCTGCGCCCGGTTGTTTGCCACGACCGCATTGAATATAAACCTTGCGGTCGACTGCCTCTTGATGATGGGTTGCGACGAGATGGGACCATTGAGCATGCGAGAAATGGCCTTTCGCTCTGGAGATTGCGAATCTGTCGTCAAAAATATTAGGAAAATCGCCGCTTCGGGCATGGCCATCAAGAGCACCACGTACAATCGGGCGATCATGAGGCTTGCCGCACAAAATAAAAAGGGACTGCTCCAAAGCTTGCTCGACACAGATCAACATCCGGACAACTTTGACGACAGGCCACTGCAATACAAATTGCTTCACTCGTACATCCGAGCAAACAACTGGCCTGGGATCAAACGTACATTAGCCATCCTTACCATCTCCAACCCAGACGGCGACAACGAAGGCTGGAATATCCTCGTGCGTGTTAGAAGCAAGACCGAGTACACCTCATGGAACGCCCACATTGCAGGGCTCAGTCGTTTTCTGGAAGAAGCAGATTCAAAGGGCTTGAATATCACAAATAAGACCCTTGACACTCTCACAGAGCTTCTGAGAACGCGAAAGCTCGGTCGCGCTCCGCAGACAACTCCAGAGCCGGGCATACGTGACGACGTCTGGTTTAGCAACGTCTGCTGCTTGGCGCTCAGAACGGGTACCAACGTCAGTCCCCTTCGATGGCATGAACTCTTCCGCCGTTTCGGCATGACTGAGCGCTTCGACCACGTCTTCTACCTCGCGCTTTGGCTCACAGATTTCTACACGACAACTCACAACCTGCCAGAGCACCTGTTGCGCGAGTTTAACCACTATTTCAACAAGGACGCCTTCTTCGCCAGCGCAATCGTCGCAAAAGAAGATGCGCTTCCGCTGCAGCCGACTGACGTGCTACCGTCACATGCCAAACATCCTCTCCGTAAAATTTTCAACGCGCTCACGCAGCGCGCTTTCATCGCCTGGTCCATCCGCCGCGACTTCATCGTGCCCCACAAAAGCAGCAAGAATCGAGCTCACGACTGGACCCGCGGCCTCGTGTTGCTGCGGCTGTTGCGCCAGAGCGGCGTCTACGTATCAGAGATTGTCGTGCGCAAGGAGCTGCACCTGCAATTGCTGCGGCTGTATGGAAGGCTGTACGGGATCCACGACCCGCTGCTGCGTCGGCGATTCCGGCTGTACGCGCGCTCCAGGCGCAACAATCCATACACGTTGGCGGAGATGGTGCAGCAAGCCAACGAGGCGTTTTGCAGCGGCGCTGAGGGAGACACGGAGGAGCCGCTGCTTGACATTGACAAGGTGGCAGAGTACATTGTGGAGACGGGCAGGTCACGGCTGTGGAAGATCAAGCGGTGGAGAATCCGGCATCAGCCCGGGCTCAAGAAAAGGGTTCGAAAACCACAACCAAAGGGAGATTTGTGGACTCAGTTGAAGTTGTAGGGGAAGAGGCGTGTAAACTTTGTACAAGCATCCTCGGGACTCCATTTTGTCACGGCTTAGATTTTTGGACGGCCATCTGTTGGATTTAGATTTTGCGTCGGCAAAGCGCGGCGTTGGGAGCAATCCTGTGGAATCAAGACACGAAGAAGTTACCACAGATGAAGCCCGTCGGTCAACGTCTTCGGGGGCTATCGCCACCAGAGTGAGGCGACTGAGATTTCCAGGCAGGCCATCACGATGGCTCGCCGTGGGAGAGACCGACGGATCAACGCGTGCAAATATCAAAGCAAGCCCTACTGCGAACTTCGGCATCGAGACGAGCAAACGAAGCCCCTGTCAAATAACCGAGCCAGGACCGGCAGCTCATCTCCAAAGGACGACATGGAGTCTGGCGACACAAAAACGGCATTTAGGCTGCAAGGAAAGACATGCATACAGCCACGTGACAAGTTTCGTATTTGGAGTGGAAAAAAACACATCGACTGCTACAGGGCGCGTCTGCATCTCCACTTGTTCAGGACCGCGGCGAAGATGACAGGACCGCGAGCAGGGGTTGGGGGCAGGCGGCTCATGCGCCAGCGAGGTACGTATGCGGTCTATTTATCTTGTTCGAGAAGGGCCTGCACCTTGGAGACCTTGTCGTCGAAGGACTGCTTCTTGTCGGTCCGCGTGCCAATCCGGATGTCGCTCTGGATGCGCACGACGCCGTTTTGGTGAAGCATGGCGTGGCATTGGCCGATGAGGCGCATGACGTCGTCCCAGGAGCCCTCTGGTGATGGTGGGATTGAGCCTACAGACTTACCCGGGTGACGGCAGGGGGCGACGGCTCACCGACAGTGGTTCCGGCAGAGTGCATCGAGTACTTCAGGCCCGACTTTGCCAGCAGGCGCTGGACGGCGGCGACCTCGTTTGAGACGGAGGCTGTCGGAGTGCCCAGGGGTATGAGACAAAAGTCGGCCGTGCACGCAGGAGGCGTGGGGAGGGCGGAGGGGTGAGGGACGGGCTGGGCCATGGTGGTGGTGATGATGTCGAAAGGGGGAGGAGGTGGTTGCGACGGACGAAAATTACGAGGAGCCGCGGCTGACTAAGAGATCTTCGCAAGGCTGCGAACTGAACCCTGGTGCAGGTGGTGGGGCGTGGTCACAGCTGTACTGGGCTGCAGCTTCGACCGCGGCGGAGTGCTGTCGCACTGTCTGTTCGCAAAATACAACCTTGCATCTTCTTCTTCTCCGCCTCTCGTCTCGTCTCGTCTCGTCGCCGTCGCGTTGCTGCCTCTTAAATCTCATCTCACTCACTCGTCGCCCAATACCAGGCCTGCACCTGTACCTGTACCTTTCCGTCGTCGTGCCTTCCCGCTGCCCCTCCAGCCGCCTTGCATTGCATCGCCTTACCGCGCCAACCGCTCCGGCTCCAAACATGTTCACCCTTTTGCTTCCTCTCCATCGCAAGCCACTACACCCACAACATATCTTACACCAGCATCACCCCACTGCGCCTCCGCTCGCTACTCGCCGACGTACGCGACCATGGTGAACAGGGCCCATTTCTCCCGCCAGCCGCCTTGTATGTCTTCATTTCTACCCGCACATCTCGACCCTCTACAAGTCGACCTGAAGTTCCTGGCCGAGGTATGGCCCTCTTTCTGCTTGACATGACCACCCGCTGACCACTTGCCAGGGCAATGCCAATGTCATTTACAGAATCGCTCCCGTCCGCGCAAACCAGACCAGTGCTTCCCTCCCCGACACCATCCAAGAGCTCGTCCAGAATGATGCCCACAACATTCTCGAGCCCGACTGGCGCTACAGTCACAGCCCGGACGAGCAGCGTGACTTCAATCGGGACATGGCCAAGGCAAAGCGCTCGCTTATAATGCCCTACGAAGCCGCCGGCCTCCAGCGCGCAGCGGCAGACTTTGTGACCAAGTGCACTCGGGCCGACTTGACCGGCGCGAGTAAGGACATGTTGCTACGTCTCAAGAAAAAGGTTCCCTTTTACCAGGATGACAGGACGACGTACGACTTTTACCTAAACACCATTTCCGATTGGATCCCCCAACGCCATCTGGTTCAGCAGGACCTCATCAAGATCAGCAATGACATCATTGAGAATTGCAATTCGGAGCTGCGGACGCGCGAGAAGAGCGGACAGAGGGAATCCAAGCGCCATGGTACCTATCTACATCCTACAGACTCGGCCATCATCATGAGGGACATGAATAGCTACGACGCGGAGAAGAGCGTCACGCTCGAGTTCAAACCCAAGTGGCTGTGGCAGTCTCCGACTGCTCCGCCAAAAGCCACCAGGTGTCGTACGTGCGCATTGCGTGCGCAGCGCAAGAGCAAAGGCGAGAAGGAGTCCAAGACGCACGGGGTCCTGTGCCCATTGGTCATTTCTACGGGCAAGCCGGACTACATCCGGGATGTGGTCACGCAATTGGTGGACAATCCTTCCAATTACGTGGGCACGGCCCTGCCACGCTGGTTGGCGGACAGACATGCTACCAACGGGACCAATGGCCAGGCTCACGACAATGGCCCCAAGTCCCGGCACGACCTCATCGAAAAGCTTTGCCACCATTTTTCCAGAGACACGTCACGCGAAAAGAGACACGGAGAGGGTTACCATGTCCTCCAGGGGCTTCAATTTCTGCAGCAACGCCTCGATAAGCACGGGATTCTTCACCGACAACCGACTTCTGATTTCCTCCTGGCCATGACACTGCGCGACTGTTCTCTCTATGTTCAAGTCCACTGGGATAGCCAGCGCGTCGAGTCGAGACTGGGTGACCTCGACCCCAAAGTCTCAAAGGGGGGCAAGCTGGAGCAATGGCGAGAAACGGAGCAAAGCCTGTTGGACGGGGGATGGTATTACGCAGCAGAGGGGGATGAGACGTGTCTACTCAGCAGGCAAGCTCGTCCAGTCATTCCTCTGCAATCCCCTGCGTCCTCCCGTCGTCCGTCATGTGCTCCCTCTTGAGAGATTATCCATCCACTCCCCATCTCTTCCAACACACCACGGCGATGATACGACTCGTCACACCTGCCACTGTCAGCACCACCCCTCCAACAAACCAACCACTACTGACCTCGACGGTACAGGCGCGCCGAGGGACCTGAAGGGACAAAATGGACCATGGGTCTTCTTGACGTTCATCACTTTCTCGATGTATGGCGCATTCCCGAAGTCGACGAGTTTTTCAAACAGATTGACGAAACCGACGACGGCTTCGGACCCAAGCCGGTCAACATGATCCCCCTTTTTGCCGCCGTCGAAAAAGCCATGAGCCTCGCCATCGAAGGTGGGCCCCCTGCCCCTCTGCCCGACTACGCGCGGCGCACGCAGACATATTTCCACGGCCGCGAGGTCATTGAAGTACTTGATAACGGAGGCACCTATGCCGATGCCACCATACCCACACCGGGTCTCTACACGACGCGCATCGGCTCCGACTCCAAATCCCTCATCTACGTCCCCATGCCTGACGCGCGTTTGCTGCGTCAAATCGAAGAGCACAACCGCGAAATCGCCGCCATCCAACGACGAATCAATGCGGTTTTCGGCGACAACG
This sequence comes from Phyllosticta citribraziliensis, assembly GCF_038025025.1. Lineage (NCBI taxonomy): Eukaryota > Fungi > Ascomycota > Dothideomycetes > Botryosphaeriales > Phyllostictaceae > Phyllosticta > Phyllosticta citribraziliensis. The sequence goes on from NW_027117343.1 coordinate 535,533, forward strand.
TGCTGAGGGACCATCCCGATTTCCCTATCCCGCATGCCGAAATCCGCCGCATGCGCCGCGTTTTCCCCCCCGGTGCTCCCCGCCTCTTGGTGCCTCTTGCGGGCTCTGAGGAGCTTTTCCCCCTCGCGCGCACGCGCGGGTACCATGTCCTGGAGCAGTGGAATGATGTTTTTGGTGATTGATGCCGCTGTCTTTCTTGTATGCTGATGTGCTGTCGCTTTTGAGCGCGCTCGTGATCTTTCTCTTTCTCTTTCGCTGCTGCTGCTGCCGCCGGCGGCACTGCCGTCTTTCTTTTTCGCTTTCTCTTTCTTTTCGCTGTCTTTGTGTAGCCGTTGGTCTTGCGGCGCTCTGTTTTGTCGTTTGCGACAAGGGCTTGTTGGTCGGTTTGTTTGTTTGTTGCGTCTAGCGTTCGCTGCTTCAGTATTGCTTGTTGTATTAGTATGTACTGTAGTGCCTGCAGCGTCGGCGTAAATGGCAGGAATAGGGATAGGGATAGGGATAGGGGTAATGTGTAGGCCGCTCACTGTACGCTTGCTTCCCTCTGGATGGCTTAGGGGGGGAGTGTCGAGTGCTTAGATAGGCACTCTTCATGACGTGCGCGCTGCCTGTGCTGTGCATGTGTATTTTGACGGTGGTTGATGCTGGTGATGACAATGGGAGAAGGAGAGGTAGAGCGTCACGGCATATTCTACCAGACGCGTCAAGAGTTCAGAACTGGAAAGACGCACGCAAGCAAGCAAAATGTGCGAATGGCAGCTAGCTGAGACTGACGTCCGTTATTCGTTTCAGGTGATATGTGTGTTGTGATGTGATGATGGTCGCTCCATGCTCAATGTCTCTTTTCCCTTTCGCTTCTGTGGTTGTCGTACATTTACGCGACCCGACCTCAAAAAAGGCATGCCTACGGTACCTAGCCTCCAAAGTTCTCACATCCGATCTGATCTGCAGCGGTGGCGGCAGCGCGAGCATCACGACGCGCCAGTCAAACCCGCCGCCAGCGTGCTCTTCCTGCCAACTCAAGCTAGCAGCCATGCAACCATGCACCATGTCCTTTCCAAACGCTCCCTCCTACTCCTTGCCCAACATGGCCGCGACATCGTCGTCGATGCCCTCGAATTGGTCACTTCCGCCAAACTCCTTATCCCCCTCGCCGAGCCGCCTCTTCTTCGGCGCACTGCCGTACTCGGCGCCGTAGCCATTTGTGGCGCCCGAGTCGTCGCGCTCGCGCGTCTGCGGCAGAACGGCGGCATGCGCGTGGGCAAAGTCGTGCACAGCGACGTCGGGGACGGCGGTGGTGGTAGTCAAGGTGGTGAAGGCGGAGGCGGAGGCAGACGGCGAGCCGACGGGCGTGATGGACTCGACGGGCGGCGGGGTGAGGCTCTCGACGTCGGGGCGCTGGGGCTCCAAGTCGTCCAGGTCCGTCTGGTAGGCGGCGGCCGGCTGCTGCGGCATGTACGCGAGGCGCGGGTCCTCGAACGGCGGCGCGGGTTGGTCCAGCTGCTGCTGCGGCTGCTCGGTGAGCCCGCGCATGATGCTGTCCTCCACCTCGCGCTTCTTGTTTTCGATGCTCTGGCGCCGCGCGCCAAGCTCCTCGTGCTTCTTTTCTTCGTCGACGAGCACCGCCTTGTGGGACGTGAGCATCTTTTCTAGCTCGCCAATCAGTTCGCGGCGCGCTTTGAGCGTCTCGGCTACGGCGCCTTCGGCCGTCGCGAGGTTCTTGAGGACTTGTGAGAGGCGGGCGGCGTGGACGGGCGGCGTAGGGGTTGGCGTCGCAGGGTCGGTGATTTTCGCGTATTCATCGTCGGCGGTCGTGACGGCGGGTTTGCGCGTGGTATCGGCTTTGGTGAGGGCGTTTTGGAGAGATGCGAGCGGTTGGAGTTCGCGCGGCGTCGAGGAGCCACCAAAGAGGGATCCGCCTAAGCCAGCCTTCTTGCCTGGACCACGATTCTTGTCCAATTCTGCGCGCGCGTTAGCTCCCCATCGAGAGAATGTCTCGAATACGTACCATCAAGGCTTTTCTCCACTTGGTCCTGGACCGACGTGTCGAAAATCTGACGCTGACGCCAGACTTCAATGACACGCCGTATCTTTTGTTGTATCTCGTAAGGCGCGCCTTTGTATGCCGCTGATGTACCTTCGGCCATGATCTGGAGAACGTCAGATGCAGACTCCACAAGCGTTGGCAGGACTGACCGGCGAGAATGCAGCCACGAATTCGACCCTCCGGCGGGCTTTGGATTGCTGTACAACCTCTGCCCCTTGTCAGTATCCAAGTCACTCTTCGAGATGGGATGTAGCCGTACCATTGGCAAGGTATATCAGACTGAGTCTTTTGTTCGGGGGAGAATCTTTGACGCGGTTCATCCATAGGTGAGCGGTGCGGTCTGCGTGACGCCTGCAGAAATGTATCAGCATGGTCCACCATGAATGGCAGAGAAAACCGCACCTATGAAACATGATCCACTGGGCGACAGTGACGATGCCCTCCTGCGTCTCATTGAGGGCAGACAGTTTCGCCTGGACAGCATCGTCCGTGTAGGCCATGATGACACCAAGATCAATGGATGGCTTGCAGATGCAGACAATGACGACTTCACGCAAGAGAGAGCAGACGACGAGGGTCTTCACGACAAGGACGATAGCCCCAGAGATCAGCAGAGGCGCAAGGGTGGTGAGCAGCGCAAGAGTGAATGCGGAAGAGAAATGTCGTCGAGCTCTACCAAGCTTCCACTCCATTCCGCCTTAGCGCGGCTGCGGGCCGAAAGGCGCCAACGTCGGTTGCTGACTACGCCCTCCTGTGCGCCGTACCGTAGCTCCCAAGTCCGCAAAACACCAAGCTGTCCACGTCTACAAGCTGTTCCTACCCTGCCTCCAACTCTGATCCAATCGCCGAATCTCTCCCTACTCCGCATCATCACCCTCCACCATGGCCGACAGATTCCCGTCGCTGGACGAGATCGACGCTGGTAAAGACACCCTGCTCTCCCTGAAGCCTGCCCGTCCATCATTCAGCACGCTCTGACGCAATCGACTCGCAGGCCAGACTGAGACCCGCGGAGACGCCAACTACGACCTCGTTGGAGACTCTGCAGACACTTCCGACTTTCTCAGCCGCGAGCGTGCTCTCCTCGGCGAGGATGCCAACCAATTCACAACACCTGGCGACAATGCAGCCACCGTCGAAGATGACACTGGCGACGACCTGCTTGCTGGAGGCGGCAACTTCCCGAACATTGACGGCGGAGAGGAGATCTCTGGCTTCGAGAGCGCGTTCCCGGCGATAGACACCCAGAACGAGGTACACTCCTAGCTTCATGGCCAAGCCTCACAGACAAACGCTTACCCCAACGTTAGCAAATGGCACCTGGCGGCACCATCACGGGCAGCACGGCTCCATTCCTCCCCGGCGCTCCGCAGTCTTCCTACGCTCCACCGCCGGCCGACGAGCCCGAGCCCGAAGTCATTCGCGAATGGCGCGAGCGCCGCGACCTGGCCATCCAACACCGCGATCAGATTTCCGACGAGAAGAAGCAGGCGACCGTCAAGGCTGCGCAAGAGGCCATTGACGATTTTTACGAAAACTACAACAACAAGAAGGAGAAGAGCATTGCCCAGACGCGCAGGGAGGCGGAAGAGTTCTTGGCCAGCCGCGACGACACCACTGCCGGCGGCACCAGCTGGGAGCGCATCGCAAAGCTTGTTGATTTGAGTGGCAAGGGCACGCGCGGTGGCGGAAGCGGCAGCGAGAAGGCAAAATTCCGCGAACTGCTTCTGAGCCTGAGGAAAGATGAGAACGCACCCGGTGCCAAGGGTTTCTAGGCGCGAGATGGACGGGGCTGGAGTTGCGGGATCTTGAAGCTCCACGCTCGCGCTTGCAGTTTTTGGGCGCGAGTAATTGATTCAAGATACCCCCGAGCCGGGAACGAGCACACCACACCTTCAACTTTTGTTCCTGCGCTTTTTGTAACATACATGATAATTTGATGACTGGGTACTAGGGGCGGGGTGGGAAAAGTTCTCGAGCAGTCTGACGACACACGTCTTTTCCGGGGCGGAGGATAAGTACGAGGCGGCGGGCGGATGTAGGAAGTCTGCATAGATGATGATGGGTTTGAATGCGAGATTTACCGGCAAGTTTTGTTTCAGATGTCGTCAAACCGGTTTTTGCCCTCTACTCCCTCTCCCTTCATTTCCAGAGTGTCGAATGCGCGAGCGGATTTATGCAAAAGGTCGGACTACTCCGTCGGACCCGTCGTGCGACAGATGTCGATCCTGACATCTAAAGGGATTTGGACTTCGACCAGCTGCGCGCATGTTCTTCCAGTATGCTACAACATCACGCCTTCAGTGGTTCCTCCCATGTTGTTCTCTAGCAGCCGCTCTGTGACAAGGCTTGGCTGCAAACGCACCGCGTCTCTCCAACTTGCTCGCATTATCCCCAATCCACGAGATCTCCAACGAAGCGAATCGAACTCGACAGTTCTGCGGACGACGGTGGCGGGAATGCCACCACGGCGAATCCCCCATTCCAACTCGACGTTATCCGAACTCCAGAAGCGAATTGTCTGCTCTGACTGTTGCAAATCCAAGATAGGAGTCTCTTTGTGCCTCAAGTCCTCAGGCTACTGCCGAAGACCTTCCAACATCAGGGTGTGGTGGAACTCACAGCGCCATCAAGAATTGTGGCAAGGCCGATGGAAAAACTGGCTCGACAGGCTGTTGACCGGGCCGCTGGCGTCTTTGCTTGGTTTGAGCACGATACACCCTTGCGTGGGTTTCCAATGAGGTCGCCGGTGTGTGAGTGGTGGAGAGACTGGATGTCTTCTTGCGTTGCGCTTTGCTGTTCGACACTTCGAGCTGCGCTGTGGCGGCTGCGGCGACGTCGTGACGGGGCCACTGGCGTCTTTGCTCGATTTGAGCACGGTTTGAAGGTACGTGGGTTGCCAATGAGGTCGCCGTTTTGTGAATGGTGGGGAGACTTGATGTCTTCTTGTGTCGCGCACCGCTGTTCGGCCTTCGAGCTGCCCACGCGGCTGCGACAGCTATGGCGAGTCTTCTCAGTGGTCCGGTTGAGGTGTTTTCGCTATCGGGCGAGACCGTTGGGTATTGTGTAGGTGATTACGCGTCGTCCTTGTCAGTGGTCCAGTTGAGGTGACTTCGCTGTCGAGTTGGACACGTTCGGCCAACAAAGCCCCATCTTGTGTCGGGCTCCCTGATCGACTTTGCGCTCTGCGCGTGGAAGGACGGTCGCGAGAGAGAATATTGGAGGCTGAGAAGGGTTCAGGAGGCAGACGAGTGATCGGGCTCCCAGGACCTGTTGGGCGGAGCGCACGCCGTCGTCCGGGCTTTCAGAGAGCTCAGTGTTTTGACAATTGAGCAGGAAGGCGATGCCACGTCCAGGGTGTGACAGAAGATTGGGAGTGGTAGCAGCAGCTTCCGAGCCATTGTTCGGCGCAAGTCCCCTTATGGTGCTGGAGAGATGGGCGTGGTGTTCTCGTAAGCCACGTCGCAGCCTTTCGACCAAGTCGGTAACGAACTGCACCAGTAAGTCCTCATCTCCCTTTCAGGCCCTTTCGGCTATTGTTCCATCGCCAACTCTTCAACCGTACAGGCTGGACTGCGGCTTTCATTATCCTCCGTCTTTTCTCGCTGTCTCAACTCCAACGAGCTTTTCCACTCCTCAAAGTGGCTGCACAACTCCTCGACCATTCCGCTCTTGAGACGCGCCCGAGAAACCTGTCGATGTCTTGTCGGACAGCCTGGGACCCAAGGCACTCTGCAGAATCAACGTCAACGATGGGAGTTGTCGGTGATAGTGACGCGGGGATGACCAACTCGCCTTTCCTATGTATCAATGAGCTTTGACGGCCAGTGTCTTTTAGTCGACGAGAACAAGTGGGCAGACTATGCTCTCAACAACGAGGTTCTTCCAGTCACTGTGGTGAAGGAGAGTGGCATACGGACCTTCGAAAGTGTTTGCTCTCAACGTTTGCCGTTTGCGGAAAAGCTGTCCCGCAGAGCGGATTGGAGCCTCCTTGTAGAGAGGTAGGTCATGACTTGAAGCACAGCAAGTGAGCTAACCGCACCTCCGGCTGCTCCCTGATTCAAGGCGGGCCCATGAGCATTGTACCAAACCCACCCTAGCAGAATCAGGCCGCGATGCCAAAGCCGAACACATTGCTTGCCGTTAAATTCGGCAGGCGAGGGGTTCCAAAACAACACTTCGGTTGAGCCTCATTGGGCGTCTCGTAAGTTGTGACCGGGACTTACCAGTGGGTTCTCGAAGCCGGTGCCGATCCTGGAAAGATGGAATGTTCCTTGCAAAGCGCTTCGCGATTGTTCGGCCAAATCTGGCTAATCAGTAAAGGTCTGGGGATAAGGTTATGGCGTTGGATCTACTGGGCCTCCGACTCCCGGAGCTGTTTCTGCACAGCACTGTGGAGATGATCTTCTGGCTGGCGCCTTCGACTTGAAAACCCGGTCTTGAGGTCCAACGCACCGTCGTTCCGGCCTGCCCTCCTGTCATATTACCAATTCCAACTAGGCAAGGGCAACTAATGCAGTTTCTCAGAACAAACAGCTTTTTGACGGCAGACCGACCTTTGCAAAGCGGCGGACAATCATTTACAACCATCAGATACAGATGCACGATATCCTGATAACACTCATTATTTATTTACGCGGCAAAATCAAGCACTGCTACATCTGAGTAATGTCCTGAGCAGAAAGGACAAGGAACCCCTAACGCAACGCCAAACCACGACACTCAAGCGCGAGCGAAGCATTGCGCCAGGAGGTGTAAAGCAGCGGCGGCACCAGCGACGAGCATTTAAGGATGGAAGTTCAGACGTAGCAAGACAAAGAGCTAAACGAAAGGGGTAAGATGGCATCGACATTGGCGTTCCGACCACTTGAATCAGGCCGCCCTGGAAGGGGAGGGGTGGGCTGGCAGGCTGGGTCCAACGGACGGTTGAGGCGGGATGCCCAGCTGTTTCGAAAAAGAACTTGTCAGAAGCATCGGCAGGCCGAAACGAAAAAGAAAAAGCATGTTTGCTGACCCGCTTTAGGCTTGGTGCCAAAATTCTGGCCAAAACTCTCGGAAGCTTTCATGCTCTGATTTGTTAATTCCTACTACTTTAGGCTACGTTCTCTCAATCCCTGCTCTGACACGTGGGGTTGCTGTGGTTTTATACCCGGCATGCCTGCGCCCATTTGCTGAAACCGAATAAGGTGTCGGGAGGTTGGACTGTTGGCCGCGAGGTTGAATGCTTCGGAAGCGAGGGAAGCTGACTATTTGATCATGATCTACCGCTCTCAGCGGCATGATTATTGCCGGTCCTTCTTTTATGCTCTCCAAGAGATGATATCGTCGCAAACAATGGTAAGAGTTCCATCCAAGCGCCGAAAGTGCAATGAGTCGAAGCTCACAACGCAGCCTTGCCCAGGTTGTTCTCGAAGTTGGCATCCTTGAACGGGACATTGGCCGAACCAAAGTCAGTGTTGGTCAAAGCCGTCTGCGCCGCCGTGGGCAGACTTTCCCACGCAATCAGAGGCTGCTCGCCGCCAACGGTCGAGGTGAAACCCAGAGCGTGGTTGACAGGCCAGATGCTTTCGTACTTGATCAAAGGCCGAGTTCCACTGAGGTTGGGGCTCGTGGAGGTGCCGTAGCCACTGTGAGCTGATGCAGAGACTCCGAGAATGGTGGGTTCGGCGGCTGTCTCGCTGTCAATCCAGACGACGACGTTCTCCCAGTCGTGACGGTGACCGGTGCCGGTGGAAGGTGAGTCCTGCCTCGAGGTCAGTTGCCACAATCCTTCTCGCGGAGAGAAGTCTCAAACCTTTGGCCAGTACCACGAGTACTACGTCCGTTAGCCATGCTCACTTCTTGTTGACAGACTACACTCACCATAATCGCGTACGCGTTGTTGTAGCTCGTCGACCGCACATATACTTGGCCGGTGCTCGAGTCACAGTCCCCTGAAGGAGACCCCGTTGGGGCAAGGCCACCGCTTCAGCCTTGTCAGTGAATGATCTTGCAAAAGATTTCGGGGGATTCTTGTGCGAGACAACTTGCACTGCTTACCTGGTGTTTCCGTCGGCGTCAACAGCAGGGAATGGAACGCATCCGTTGACGACCTTGAGCAACGGCTTGTACTTGAGGTACAGCTGACCGACAGTAGTATCTGGGACCGTCTGGCTGAAACCCACAACCGCATCATGGGCAATTTCGGCACGGCGCTCAAGAGGAGCACCGGCAACAGCACTCGCTGCGACCAAGAACGACAGACCAACGGACAACAGAGACATTGTGACAACGGGAGGAGCTTGAGAAGGCCTGATGTCTCGAATCACCACACCAAGGCGGTACCGCTATTTAAGTCGCCTTCTCGTCATGTTTCCCATCGCACGGGCTGTCAAACACCATGGTCTCTTCGACTCGCTACATTCTCGTAAGCGAGCTCTGTCCAGCTTTCCCTTCGAGAGGTCGCGCGCCGAAAACCCGGGGTTCGTGATACGCTGTGGTTTAGGGAGTCGGGGCACGCAGCGACTGCGTGGGATACGCAGGGGACGCCATTGGCCGAAGCTCGCCTTTTGTGGTCGGTGCGTATTTCCTCAAGAGGCAAGTGATTGGAGCTATTACCAGATCTACAAAGCACGCGCATCATGGCGTTTTGGGTACCACAGTCAAGAGCCACGCACCAGCGAAGACTGGAACCTGGTCGAAAAGGGGGGATTTGTGTTTCGCATGTCTGGACAGTACGGTAGCTGTTTGCTCATCCTTTCAGCTGGGAATACAAAGTGTGAGGTGCAAACAAGGTGAAGGGGCTCAAAAGGCAATCTCGGAGCGATGTCGGTCAGGCCTTACGGATACGGCAATGCCCCTGCTGCCGACTCCTGCACGGCTGCACCCAACCACTGCCACGAGATGCGGGGTTTGCACGCACTCATCTTGTGCGCGTTGAATGGACGACGCGGGCTTGAAAAATCACCGGGCTCCGGCTCGAGGCCTTCTCTTCTCAGGATTCCAGCGGCACCTCCCGAGTACTTTCTTGGCAACCACACCTCACGTATCGGCCGAGTGCACGACAGAGACGACGAGGTCTGCACATAAGCGAGATATTGAATGGCGGACAGCTGAGTAGTGTGGATGGGGAGTAAAGTCAGGGGTTGGGCCGCGCCAAAAGCGTGTGCCAAGTGACCTGGTGGAGCGAGGTCTGGTATCGAAGTTGAAGCACAGGAGAGCGGAGTGGAAGGGATTGTCAAACAATTCACATGTAGCATTCCAGTTATGTTACAAAAGTGCTAGGTGCATTCAAGAGCTTTTGACCATTCAAAGAGGATAATCAAAGCGACTACACTTGGAGACGTGGCTGTCCAGAAAATCCAAGACCAAAACGACCAACCGGATGAAGCTGGAAAGGAAGACAACCGTGAAGATGAGTCTGGAGAGCTCCTCGATTCTCTCATGCAGTACTCTCTGCTTCGGCCCCGGATGCTTCCAAGTCACCGGCACCCTCCATTCTTTTCCAACAATAAAGAGAAAAGCCATCCACAGACAACGACAGCGATTCTGCAGCCAAGTCTCCACCTGTAAGCCTCTTTTTCCGTCTGAATCATCCCAAAGAGGCTCCTTGTCGTCCATGCTCCTCTCCAAATCTTCTACGACAAAACAGCAACCGCCTCTTTTCTCCCATGCGTCAGGAATGTGCATGGAAGCTTCCCAGATCTTGTGCAATCCAAGCAAATGATCCACCCGGTTGCGCACGAACTGACAACGGCTGATCTCGCTGTCGACTCCAAAAAATGGGTCTTCAAAATGAGGGTAGGGCATTGAAATCCGGTGGTGGCCCTCGAAGTCCACAGTTCGATGAGTAAAAGAAAAGCCACTGACCCAAGTTCGAAAAGGACCGACCAGAAATTCGAATGTTTTCCAGGGCACGGCCGAGGACAGTGGAAGCACCAAGTTTTCTTTGATTCTCTTTTCCGACACTGTGAAATGACCAGCCTCGACGTCGACAAGGCGCGGTAAATCCTTCACAGGATCATCGTAAACACGTAGTAGGCCTCCATTCCTTCGTCTGAGATATGCTGCTTCGCTTCTCTCGTAGCGAGGACAGTTGCAACGCTGACCGTGGTCCGCAATGTGCGCTATGGCGAAGCGCCGCTCGAGAATTGTGTCCAGAATGTCCTCCAAAAAGAGCAAGAATCTTGACGTGTCGGTCGCGGGCGGTCGAAAATGTCTGGAGTAGTAGATTGAGAGTAGGTCGTTGGTGGCTGTGATGCACAAGCATCTTTCTGGGCTTCTGTTCGCGGCCGTTGGCATGGCCAAGTCCATCTCGTAGCGACTCATGGCGACTTTCTGAGAAGTGGTTTGGAGGTTCGCAGGTGATGCAGACGCCTTCTCGTTCAAGGTGGTCGATGATGGTCAGTCACGCAGCCCCCGATGCGACAACGCAAGTATTTATATGGCCTTCCTAGCCCGGCGGAATGGTTGATGCGCAGCCCCAACCGTGGTTATCGGATACACTGACGTTGGTTGAATTCAACGCGGCTCCCACAAACCGCAGCACACCTGTGAAAGATTTCGGGAGCAGATACGAAGCATTCACGCACTACAGCGATAGTAATTTTACCTGCAATATTCGGAAGCATTCGAGCATCCGCAAAAGGTGAAATCGGGAGCGTTCAGGTGCTTGTCCAACAAAGAGCAGTAAGGAAATGCAGACTAATCATACACATTCAAGCTACCTTCAGTTGGATTACTTTACAGCATCCACAAGGAGTGGTAACAGGGATTTCTTCTTCGTTCTTGTTCTCCATTGTGTGATTACAGCTGAGCATAACAAGGAGCATTAGATCACCTGCCACATCAAGGGAGTCAAAGTCCACCAAGCAAAACCTCCCTTTCTTCATCGCAGGAGTTTCAAATCGTGACATTTGCCGAAGATGCGAGTGACTGATGATTTGGTCAGCTTCCAATAAACGCAGCACGAACAGGTCCAAGATGTGTAAGATCGCAAAGTGCTTGGCCAACACCCGACAAGTTGTCCCCAACTGCAGCGGCTGGAACCGGGACGGCCCGTCGACTACTGCGGTTGGTCCACAAATGCCGATCCCGCGGCTCCCGAACAACCACCACTAACCTTCGTGTTCATTAAATAGAACTCAAACGGCGTTTCGCCATGGTAAGAATCTCGATGTGCGCCCCTTTTTGCAAGCTCTCTCTCTCTCTCTCTCTCTCTCTCTCTCTCTCTCTCTCAGGCAGCAGAGATGTTGCTCAGCTTGCTTTACTTATGAAATGCGCGGTAGCGCGGTGACGCAATAAGCATGAGCCAGTACTGATGTCCGTGGTATCTTGCTTATGCAACGCACTGTAAATCTTGGTTTCAAAGTGGACGCCGCAGCTCGCGACGAAGCTCACCAACTAATCCCCTGTTCGCAGCTAAATTGTCAACTTCCCCCCGCAATGATCCCTGTCCGGGGGCTCCGGGGCACCAATGGAGTATAAGTAAAAGCGAATGCGAACCAATAGGGTATAAAGCTTCGTACAAAGGTAAAGATTAAGTCTACTGTCCAGTCAATGATTCCTCGAACGGGCAATCTTATTGCGCTAAAAGCTTCTGCCGGAATGTTGCCCAGAGTATAAGGAAATTATTGGTCGGCCTAATCTTTTCCGTTAAAAACGACCTATTCGTACCGCAATCACGTTGCATTACTGACCTTTTCCAAATCGGTTCGCAAATGACGATGCGCGTTCTCCAACTCCTCTTCTTCGTTGCTGTTCTCGTCGTTGGTTGCGTTGCTGCGGGCAAAGTCGATTGCAGCGTCGTCAATTGCGACGTGAATGGCGTGCGTATTCAAGATCCGCCGAGTCTTCCACGGGCTGACATGGACACAGAATCCCATCTGCACACCAAAGGAGTGCAGCATCAAATGCAGCAATGACGACCCCTGTAAACAACCTTGCAAGAACCCAGCCACCAAGGCTTTGGTCGGGCAATGTATAAACATGGAGAACAACGTAAAGGGTTGCTTCTGCAGCGTAAGTGTCTCTGCGAGACTTCGGATCTTTTTTGCGTCGGTGACGACCAAGATGGGATGATGCTGACTTGCGACAGTGCACCAGTGACGACCAATGCGGCGGGCCCAAAGGTGTCTGCGCAACTCTTATCTACAATGACAAGGACCCGAAGGTCAACGAGGCGTTCCAGAAATATGTGGACAAGCGGACGTGCATTACCAAGACGAATCCCAAACAGTTTGACAACGCCGACTCCGGATGTTTGTGTCAAGTAAGAGAAACATTCAAGTTGGACTTGGGCTTCTGTAAGGAAAGTTACTGACCGCTTGACAGTTCACTTCGTCCGACGCATGCAACAACGCTTGTACGTATCTCCTCGGTAAACCTGCGCAGGGTAAAATCGCGGGCGGCACCTGTAATTGCCCTCGACAATAGAGTGGGACATGTAAGGCTCGGTCAAAATCAATATAGACACGCTGTAATGGACAAATGTTCGAAATTCGAAACCTTGTTCGGCAAGGTAAACCAGGTGAAAGAGAATTGCTGCAAGACTTGTACCAACAAAAACCATATATCTTGGTTGCACCACGAGAATCATTCGGCCCATGTCACTTCAATCGCCTGGAGTGACCAACAATTTTGATGACGTGAGGGTCCTCATGCCTTGGTAAAGTTCCAGTATGTGGCTTCGCTGAACGTAATCGTAGCATTATCCATGCGCAGGCCCAGGTTAAGTCGCGGAAGAGTCGGCCAGAAGTTGGGGTAGTACTCGTCACCGACAGCGTTGGTACCGTTAACCACAACGTCCCCGTCGCCTTGATCCATGTCGAAGATACCCAGGGTGGCGTCGTCAGTCGACTGACCCGGGACAGTCTTTGCCCAGTAATCGGTACCGGGCAGTTCGCCGTAGGATCCATTGCCGTGGCCGGCAGGGAGAGGAGGTTGAACAAGGGTAGTATCCACGCCCAACCATCCATACAAGTCGGTGCTGAAGGGGACATTGTTCACCAGCGTCGGAGCAAATGTCGTCTGGAACCAGGGCTTGGCGGCCGGCTTGAATTCTCCCTCATCGCCGTCGGTATCGTAGGGGAAAACCTTGACAGTCGTGCTACCGTCGGCGTTGTCTGTCCAATCGAAGCGAGCCAGGTGCTTTGGGATGTCCCAATCTTGAAGAGTTAGTTTTTGATAATCCAAAGACCAAGACAAGTCATACTCAGTCGTCCATTGTAGCACGTATACTTTTGGCTGACGTAGATACGTGAAACTCGAACATTCTCCTTCTGTTCACCATCCGCATCTTCGTACTTCCAGAAGCCAGGAACCAGGAGCAATTCGTCATATGGACCGACAGGGCTGTCGGTGTAGCGGACGATCTGGATGTTGCCCAATCCAGCGATGAATTCACCCGCGTCGGTGAATTCTGACGAATTGCGCTCGAGCGGTGGATATGCCTTGGTCGGAAGGGGACCTGTAAGCCCCAGGTCGAGAAGAGTTATTACGTAGACTTGGCCGTAGAGGGTCCAGGGCGCAGGGACTCGAACGATGGGGTCAGTTGAGTTGTTCGTACAGTCTTCGCAGGCGTGCGCGCCAGAGAACGTTAACGCGAGGAGACCAGCCGCGAGGGTCGGCACGGCGTTGAAGAGCTTCATGTTGGCGAGTACAAAGTTGACGCGCGACTAGAAGCGCCACGGCGCGTTCGAACATTTATTCTTTCTCCACTGCAGTCTTTGATGTCTGCCTATCCAGCAGTGATCTATCAGGGGCCCATGGCGTTTCCCGAGCGAGTAATGTACGCCTCCTTCGGGAACAGATCGACGTGACGGCTTGCCATTCTTGTCCAGTTGATATTGGAAACTGGGGGCCAAGGTGCGCTCTCATCCTTCACGACCGGGGCATGCTCGGACACTTGGCGACGGACCGGAATGAGAGCTCATCCGGACTGCGAAAGAAACTGCTTGGGAGCATTCGTCACGTTCGGTCCCACACGAAATGTTTCTCTGCGTCTCGATTTGTGAGTATGGGCCAGGGGCATGAGAGATTCAGATAAGTGGTGAAAATTTGGAGCAGGCGGCAATGACGGATTGAGATGAGATGACACATGTAGCTGGGCTTCTTGAAGATGGTGTTGTGGCAGTGATAATGCGCCGAAGGGTTGGTTCGCCTATGGAGCCGTTTTCGGTTAGCGCATCGTTCGACGAACGCGAGGCTTGTCCCCTCCTTCCCCAGCCCCTCTCTCCTTCTCACCACTCGACATCCTCGTTGCCAGACCCGTTTGACGCATCAATCGACCCGACTTCCCAGCGCGCTCACAATCCAATGTCAAAATCGATGCCAGACGACATGGCAGACTTGCAAGCTTCGCGTGAAAAGGCTTCGAATCCCACCGTCTCAATCTCACCACGAAGTTTGAGTGCTCCCTGTCCCAACGGTTTTGAATGAAGGAATTGTTCATATTCGCGCTGTCAAAACAAATGGAAACTCGCCTCTCACCCTCACCATTGTGTCTGCAACTTGCCGCACCAAGCTCCAAAATATGCTCGGCATCCCGTGCGGACGCACATGATTGACGCGCAATCTGCGCTTTCTAAGGAATCCTCAAGCAAGCTCCAGCTCGGTCATGTCGCCTTCTCGACCCTCGACTGCTTCTCCATGCATGATTCCATGGATATATGTCTCTCCCCGGAATTCCAAGACATTTTCGCATTCATCAGGTTTCAACCGCTTGACGACAAATGGAGTGCGCGCCCCCGCGAGCAGCCAAACTTCATCCCCAGGCTCGACTTCTCTCCGTCCGAGGCCCAGATAACCTTGGCGAGTCTTATACAAGCTCCTTCTATTACAGTAGAAAGGCATGCGAACTGTTTCAGCAAAATTTCCGTTTTCTCGTACTCCAGGCAAATCCCCGTTGTTCATTGCTCTTACTAAGGGCATGCATTGCTCGAAGCTCTTGGCATCAAGTAGGATCTTGAGACTGTCGACAGCTTTCTTCTCCGCGTCTTGGAATCCAGTCCCCAGGTAGTCACGGCTACCACCCATCAACGTGTGCAAAAGTGCCTTGAAGAGAGCTCCGCCGGATGGGTAGGACGAGTTGAGCGAGGAAGCGAATTTCAACCAAAGTGGCAGTGATTTTCTCCACTTGGCTTGACACTGGCAAGGAGGCCAGAGTAGCATGTAATCGCAGCTTCCTCTTCGGCAGACAGGCTGATCCACTCGGGGTGCCACAGCTTCAATCTCGTCAAATTTGAAGCCTACAAGTCCGAGGCGTTCTTTCTGCGGCAATTCCCTGATGACTGCGGGGATTGAAGTGCATGCCGCGAAACGCCTCTGAAAAAGCCGCTCCCGCGGCGCGCACCAAGTACGCCTGAAATCGGGTACCCATGACGGAAGACCGAGCGGATTATTCTGAGACCTTGGCGGCCAGCAGTCGAATGAAAGACCCTCTAGAACCTGTGAGAAGGAGCATTCGTCTTCAGCGTCTTCTTTGGAAAAAACGCCTCTGCAACTAATCAAATCGTACGCCATCAGCATGAAAAAGTTTCTTGGTGGTGTTTGGTAGTCCACAGCCACAACATTGCCACTGTTACTTTCTCTTGCAATACTCAGCAAAGCAAAGAACTTGTCCCTTGGGTCCTTGGCCGAAAAGCTTTCTGTCAGGACGAGGAGTGAAGATAAACTGCACTGCCTATCTAGGGCAACGTCAAAGAGTTCCAGGGCCCCCAGCACTCGTTTTGATTTAGACCGAAACATCAGGAACTCCAGGGCTCCGGGACCTTTCGCGTCGACAAGAGCAATGTGATGCTTGCCTCGCAGGCGAATTGCTTTCCACGGTAGAATGCACTCTCCACACAGTACCGTAACGTTCCTAGCAAGAATGACCTCCTGGATGATCCAGATTCTGCTGAACCATGCTCTCTTGATCAGATAGTTGAGAGCCTCGAATCGTCGTCGGAGCAGTTTACTATACGGAGCATCTATCGCCTCGCGCAGAATTGCAGTGGATGAGTTGTATCTTGGGGGAATGAGCCCCACCAAATGCGGATAATTGAGCAATATATCCAGCGCTTCCACAGCGGCACTTGTTGCTTGGTCCTCGACGCCCAGCCACACAATAGTCGACTGCGCAGACGCATATATGCGTTTCATCATCTCGACTTGGGCCATCTTTTCTGGGGTATCATCCTGGTTGATACAGAGCGCATCGATCCAGATCCGCACCGGGAGGAATCTGGCTTCTCGCGGCTCGCAACCCGCATGGTGAGCAGTCGGGGCCTTCAAAAACGTAGCCACCTGCTCAAAATCTCCGCGTTTCCGCTGCTCACAGCAATCAAGCGGCGTTCGATTTTTCTTGTCCAGCAGCTTGCAATTCGAGCCCGCCCAGACAAGCAGCTTGACACAGAACAGATGCCCATTCTCCGCCGCGTAGTGCAACGCGCTCTCGCCGAAGCGGTCCTGCGCCCTAACATCGGCGCCCCTCTTGAGAAGCTGCTTCACCACGACATGCGAACCAAGCTCGGCAGCCTGGATCAGCGGCGTCTTGTGGAATGGCTGGAATCTTTGGTCCACATCTCCAACAATGTCGCACTGGAACTGCAAACCACCCTCGCCTTTGACTGCTTCCTCCTCTTCTGCATCGAAAACATGATGACGCAGGCGCAATAGCCCTTCGTACAAGTTCTTGGTGACCGTTTTCAAGGCCCCATTTACGGAAATCGGCCAGTTGTTTTCGAGGCTGTACTCTCGCACCTTTTTGTCCTGGCCCATCCCCGGCAACCACGGACTACCCCAAGTGTAGGAAAGCGCATCGTACACTGGCGTGTCGTTCAAGTCCACCGTTTCAAGGCGGCATTTGATGATGGCGTTGCCGCAGATGGGCGTGTCGCCGTCACCAGGAGGAAGAATCGTGACAAGGCGGATTGACGAAGGCGACGGGAGAGCATCATATTTGAATTGACTGGGCCTAGGACCCATTTCGACGTGATGTTGGGAAAATTGTTGTTGTTGGCTGGATCATTCGTTCTCGCTCTTGCTTTCAGCCTTGTGCCCGTGCCTCATCGTCAGGCAGCAGCGGCAAGGTTCCACCGCAGGATAAGCACCCACGCATCTCACCACTCCTCCGTGGGCCTCCAATCGATCGCCTGCCGATGGTGAGCTACATCTGGACGACCACAGGGCCCTGAAACGCAACAGGAGCCGTCTCACGCGGTAGTCATCCACACACCGAGCTGAGCATAAGCCCTCGAGTTTGATGGCAGGCGAAAGACGTGACCTGGGAATGGTCAGCTCAGCTCAAGCTTCTCCACACCACCAAAGGATCTGCTCTTTCAAACGACTACTCCGCGGTCGAAACGACTTTTTCGCTATCGTGGACGGCACGGTTCTTTGTACGTTGGAAAGAGCTCAGACAAGGGGCTTCCTTCAATGAGTTGGAACACAGAAGGAGTATTTAGTCGCTGGTAATGCTCAGACTCAGGGCATGAGGTCATTCAGTCCGGCATCGAGACAACCCGATCAATCCAATTTGCGGACGCGTCCGCAGACCCGTGCAAGTCAAACAACAAGCTCTGAGAGAGTGGCCCTCGACCAAGGAACGCGCTCGAAACGTCACTCTCGCGCTGACATGTAAGGCTGACGCATCCAAAGCTCATCTCCTACACCGTACCGTACCGTGCGGACCTGGCATTGAGTGCAGCGCAATGCCCCCTTCTTTGGACCATTCGACTCAAATCCCCTACCAGATGGAGGGTCCATTGGAGGGAGCCGCGACCAGCAGATCCTGAGGGAGGGCGGAAGGACGTGTCTGGGCTGGGCGAGTCGGGGTCTGGAGTGCGCGAATATTTTGCGGGAGGGTAGGTGGGTGTCTAACGGCGACTACGCCACACCAGCTAGCCATGACGGAGATGTCGACAAGTGGATGGATGGCTGGCTGGATGAGCGATTTCGCGCACCGCTGAATGGGCAAATTGGAATGAGTGGTCGTGTTGGCTCGGCCATGCTGCGCTGCTCTGCGCTGCTCTGCGCTGAGCCCACCACGATCGGCGGGAATTCCGATGTGGCGCAGATGCTGAGCCAGGCAGGCTATGCCGAGGGAGAGAGTTTCAGCACACCAGCTGTCAACAGAAACAACCAGCTGGAGCTACTGCAGCATTGCGTACACGCTTCCCGCGCAGACCACCCGGACGCTTCAATGGTCGGACCCCGTTGATGTCATGGACGACGGTTGTGTCTTGCTCCATACACAACACACTGACATTGTGCTGTGCTGACTCTGGGTGACAGCCGGCAGTGACGACGGCGCATATTTTCAAATTGACTTTGGCGCGCGCACTTGTGCCGTCCAATCAGACCGCCGTCCACGCTGCTGACCCCTTTGTCAATCCCGGTTCTGCATGCACTTCACCACCACCATCATGTGGCTGTGCTCCACAACATCGACAACGTTTCCGCTCGCGCGCTTTGCGACAGGATAGACTGCTTTCTGGATAGCCGCTCGCAGCCTCGTCACTGCGGTCGCCCCCCCTCATCACAGGCCCAGCGGCTGCCCTGTCCTGCCCTGCCCTGCCCTGCCCCGGTCCGCCGTCGTTTGATTCCTCGCAGGCCCCGCCGCGCTAGTCCACAGACAGGGCGGGATGGCGCGCTGGCGGAACAGCCACTCTGAGCCTCTGTACAATATTCTAGACCGCGCGACTTTTTCCTTTCTGCGAACGCTTTTTCTTTCGCCCAATTTTATGATCACGGCACGGAAGCGCCATCACCTCTGCACTGCCGCACCGAGGCGCGATTTTTGAATGAATCGGGGCGCCAGCTGCTCTCCCTGTGGCAACCCCGGTGCGACTTACAATCAACACGTGCTGCGGGTGCAAATTCAGCGTCTCTCACCCGCTCGCTGTACTCAGGGGACCCTCGATGCAGATACAAACGATAATGCGAATGTGGCGGTTGACGGCGACCATCCAGGAGGCGGGGTATCGACAACCGCCGGCTAAGCCACGATGCGAAGAATATGGAGCAATGAAAAGCGAGAAAGTCAAGAAGGTGAACGAATAATGTCAGTGCGCAGCAACAGAGGCGGTGCAAACCCGAATTGCTCGGGGTGGGCTGCCCTCGATGCTAAGCCTTGGGCAGAAAGCTTGTCGTGCGTTAGGGCGTCCTTGGCGAAGCTTGTGGTCGGCCCCCCTTCACTTGGACAACCACCCGCTCACACAGTCGTCAGCCGCCGTTTGACTATTTGAAAACACCGGGGGGCTTTCCTATTGCCACAGGGCTGGATTCAATGCGAGGTGTGCGGCGAGCCCCTGAAAATCAACTTGTTTGGCGCGGGGGAATCGCCTAGGGAGCGCGCAACCAGGGAGAGGGAGATTGACAACGGGGAGACAGAGCCCGGCTACTGTAGGGCCCCTGTCAGACAGATAGACAGACGGGCAGACAAACAATGGGCCAACGCCCCAGGTCCGGCCCCAATCAGCCACAGCCACCGCCATTACACTCACACTCACAATCAACACAAGGCCGCCTGTCATGAATCGCACCCGTCCACGTACCGCAACCTTTTACACCTCGCGGGCTGACGTGGCTCCTCCCGCCTTGGCGGCCGTCGGTTTGACCAAACCGAATCCTCGCATATCGTCACATCAGCCCGGAAGGTCGGTCCCACCAGTCAGTGCAGTCCTCGTTCCGGGCCACGGACTCAAGTGGACAGGGAAATGCCTGTCTAGCTGGCGAGAAACATGAGCAGACGCACTGCATCCCGACGTCATTCATCCATTCGCTGACTATCCGCTGGGTACTGTATGCACTCAGCATGCATCCACTGTCTCATGAGCCACCGTGGTCGGGCATCCAACGACACTTGCTTCCTTCGCTCTTGTCAGTCTTCTTCTGGCTCTGTGGGCACTGTCCGTGTCTGCCTCTTCGTAGTCGCCGTCAACTACCTTGCCCGCACCAATTGGCCATCGGAGCAACAACCACCGCCGCCGCTGCGGCCGCCGCCGAAAATACGACTGCGGTTGATTGATTGGTAGCCCGGTGGCTTCATGTAGCTTAGCTTAGCCTAGCTTAGCACCTTAGCACCCGTGCATGGGTTGCTCCCATCCATACATGCTGACTGGCTGGCGGGCTGAGCGAAAGAAAGCCTGCTGGTACCGTAGGTAGGTAGGTAGGTTGGTCGGTATTCTAGCCACTTCCAGGGCCTGCTGCTGCCGCCGCTGCAGGATAAATACTACCGGCTCTGCCCTGTTTGCTGCGCATTGTCCCTACACTGTCAATCCACTCTACTCCGCTCGACATCTCACTCTTGCGCCAACCTCACTCTCGCGCCGACAACCTCGCTCACCACCTCTCCGCATAACAGCCAGTCAGTCAGTCCGCCCACCCATCAACGAACCTCCGCCCATCCTATTCGGTCACAGCTAACACGCCTCCCCACGCAGCCAACAAACCTCAACTCCTCAATCCCCTCCGAAACAAGCAAACACTACCACCGCAACCACCGCAACCACCGTCACCATGCCCGGCAGCACCACCTCCAAGCTCTCCATCATCAAGCCCAAGCCCGTCGTCAAGTGCGGCGAAGAGTGCGATTGCTGCGGCTGCGAAGAGGCCTGTTGGTGCGTCGTCCAATAGGCGGCCTACCTACATACCCACGAGGCACGCGGCTTGTGGCCATTGACAACGACAAATCGACAAACCATCGACCTCGGCATGAGGCGATGGGCTAGTTTGTGAGATAGATGGGGAGCGACTGAGCGAGCCTTGTTTGTGGTGGCTTTTATTTCCCCTGATCTCCCTTGCCTCATTTTTCTGATCTTTCCTTTTCTGCTCCTTCTGTCTTCTGCCGCAGCGAGATGTGGAGCCGGCGAGGCGGGCGATGCGATACAGCACTTTTCATGTCGTGGCATGGCAGCGCGGAAGCTGCCTGTGCAGACAGCCAGCCTAGGAAGATACGCTTTATGACATCAATTTCTTACTTTACTTCATTGACTTGCCTGCTCGCCAACTACGGGGATCGAGTGTTCAATATTTCTGATGTCACTACGCTGCCAAAATACCTACCTCAATTCCATGTTCTTTGACCACCTGTTTGCGTACCTACTTGCAAGATATCAGATCTTGCTGCTGCACTATTTTGCTTGTTTCGCATGCAATTTTTGCTTGCTTGCTTGCCCAAATTTTTGGCCGCATCGCCACGCGGCCACGCTTTCTGGAGCAACGCTGCCAAAGCACCAATCAAAGGCGATCCAACGAGAACGACTGGCCGCACGCGCCCTGCTCGGCGCTGTCTCTGTAAAACAAAAGCAGATAAGTCAGACACTCGACACCTACAAAACGACAGTGTCGCCGGACTTCATCATCGTCGTCATGACACCCTCGTCGTCGAAAAAGATGGAGAAAGAGCAAAAGAAAATCACACGCGAGGAAAACGGAAAGAGAAACAGGTGCCTACAGTTTGGCCTCGTACTCGAGCACCTCGGGCGCCATGACGCCGCCGGGCGTCAACTTGCTGTAGTCGGTTTCGGCGGGCCCGTGTTCGACATCTGGCCAGGGCCCCATGGGCGTGATTGCGCGCGGGTTGATGTCGAAGTGGGATTTGGTATACTGCGAGTCGTCAGCATCGATCCAACAGCGGCAGCAGCAGCAGCAGCAGCAGTAACAAGTTTGCTTTTGGTCCTGTCCCTGCTTCAATGCCCTCCTACACCCACCCGGACACTCACATTTTCCTTGATGTGTTTAAAGTCCGTCGACTCCTTGAAACCCTCGACGTTCCAATATACATGCCTTAACCACGCATTCAGCACGGGGTACTCATGCCGTATGGTCCCCAAATTGCACTTGAAATGCTGCACATAGACGGTATCAAAACGTATGATGGTCGCAAACGCGCGCACATCAATCTCCGTCAACTCCTTTCCCAAAATGTACGGCCCGCCATGCTTGTGTGTCAGGCGTTCGAGCTTGTTGAGCGCCCCGAAAACCGGAATCACGTTCTTGTCGTAGGTCGCTTGGTCGGGCGCGAAGCCGGCGGCATAGACGCCCGCGTTGAAGTCGCGCTGCAGCCAGGGAGCGATGGCGTCGATTTGGGAGCGCAGAGGCGCGGGGTATAGGTCGATGGCGGCGAGTGGCGGGGGCAGTAGGGTGTTGAAGGCTGCGGGTAGCCAGCGCAGCAGCTCGGCGGATTCCTGTTGTCGCCAAATCACATCAGCAATCTCGTCAACACCAATTTCCTCTTCATCTGCGCTCTGATTGCAAGTCCCGCACACGTACGTTGTTGACTATCGTCCCCGTCTTCTTGTCCCATAGCATCGGCACCGTGAAGCGCCCCTTGTACTCCGGATCCGCCTTGAAGTACACCTCGTGCAGGTACTTGCTGCCAAACAGCTTGTCGACGGTCGCGCCGGGGTACTCGTCGTCGCTGGCGGGGAACCGCCAGCCGGGCCACCCCTTGGAGTCGCCCTTGGGGTACGGCGCCACGATTGACATGTCGATGAATTGGTCTAGGTGCTTGTGCAGCCGGACCAAGTTGGCGCGGTGCGCAAAGGGGCAGAAGAGGCCTGCGGTTGTCAGCTGGAGTGTTGGGGGGGAGGGTGTGGATTGTGGGTGGACGTGCCGATGTACAGGTGGTAGCGGTCGGCTTCGGGAGGGAATTGACTGCCTGGAGCTATCATCGCGTGCCAGCCGTCGTCGGTGCCCGGCTTGTGAATGTCTGGGTTGGTGGTGCTCATGGTGTCTGCCGTTGTTGTCCAATTGGTGCCGACTTGCGCGCGAGGTTGATGATATATGGCGGGTAGAGGTCGCGCTCGCGTGAGAGCAGAGATCGAGAGGAGATTGGGAAGCGTAAGTCGCAATAGCGACCGGATGTGTGTGGAAGAGCCGTTGTCTCGAGTAGTCGCGTCATCGAGCTTGAGTGGGGAGCTCTAGCGGAAGCGTTCCGCAGTTCGCAACTCGTCACGCAAGCTACGGAGCACTCAATCAACATCGACAGCTCAGGCATCACTCTACTATTACATCTATTGACTACTCATCCTCCATCTACAGCCGCATTTACAGCACCATTCACACTCTTCTCTTGTCGTACCCAACGCCTTTACCCACCGGACAATTGTCGATATTCGCCTTCCACTCGAGCTCCGCGAATTTGGGAATGACCTGGTTGCTCTTGAACGAATCTGGGAGATAGGCCTTCGCGTCCTTCGCGGTATACTTTGCTCCGACCTTACTCAGCGCACCAACAACATACTTTTCGATGAAATTGATGTAGATGACGTCCACCTTGTCAGGCAGCGTCCCATCAGTCGGAAAAGACGCGTTCGCCTGCACGTCGTTGGGCAGCGGATACGCCGTAACGTTGACGTGCGGCGTGTCGTCGCCGTCTTCTCCAAAGTCGTCCTTGGTCACGTATCCCGGCGTAGGGTCGTAATCTGAGCGGCGCGTGAGGCGGTTAGGCTCGCCACGCTTCACGAGACCGTCGTGAAAGACGGGCGGGTCGACACATTCCTCTTGGTCGACGAGAGACATTCCGTTGAAGCCAAAGTCGCGTGGCGTAAGATCCAGCGAGCGCTTCTGATATGGTCCGGCGTTCATGGTGTCGAGGACTGTCTTGGCCTGGTCCCACGGTACATCGGGAAGGTATTTGAATGTGTTTTCGAACGGGCTGACAATGAAGGAGTCGTCGTACGTGAATGGTCCCTGGACCAGGTCGAAGCGAATGTTTCCCGTGTTGACGAAGATGATGCGAGGTTTGTCTTTTCGCTCCTCGTTGACGACGATCTTGCTCAGTGCCTCCTCGAGCAGCTTGTAGATGCTGCCCTCGGTGCCAAACGGCTTGCAAAATATGCAATACGTTCTGGGAGCGCAACCAATCAGCCTAGTCAGGTTTAGTTGGCTGCGGACTCCAGTGATTGTGGCCGTCACGGCTTTGCCCTGCTGCGTGTCGAAATCCGTGTCCTGGCTGCGGTCCGCGTGGTAGGCAAAAGTCAATCGGTTCCAATCGAGATACCTCCGCGAGTAGACCAGTGAAGAGGGAGTCTTGGATTGTGGGAGGGACTTGTCTCGTTCTGCATCTTCGACTGGTTCTGCTGGACGCGAAGGGCCAGGAATTCCTAGTGGCTGCTGCGCCTTTGACGCCTCCAGGCCTGCAATGGAGATCCACCCCAGTGTCTCGCAATACCGTCCGGACTCTATGGCGGTGGCCTTGTTATCGTACACGACGAAATCTCGCATGTGCGTGTGTCCACCAAAGATTTGGATCGGCGTGTCAGGAAACTTGTCGCGAATGGCGCCGTAGTACTTGCCCATGGTGCTGGTCTTGTCCGTGGTCCGCGCCGCATTATGCCCAATCACGACAAACATGTCGATTGGCTGGTCGAAGTTCAAGGCATCCTGGAACCACTGCTCCTTGAGCACGTCGTCGGCCTTGACGACCTTGGACACGTTGGAATTCTTGTCAAAGTCGAAGATGAATCCAAAAGCCATGATGCGGAGCCCGTGCTCCGTGGTAAAGTAGCGATACTGCTTGCCAATGTATTCGAACTGGCCGTTCGCTGGGTTCAGTATCTTGACATTGGACGTCAAGTATCGATCTCCATAAACCTTGGCGAATTGGTTGAAATGCTCGTACGCAATCTCGGTGACGTACAGCTCGTGATTTCCAATCGTGAGCAAATCGTAGTCAATGTTTTGGAAAATGGGATTCGAAAGTTGGCCATTTGGGTCGGTTGCGTCTGAAAGGCCGATACCATCATGCAAATCCTGTCAAGTCTTAGAAAGCGTTGATGATTCGGGGACTGTCTTACACCAGTATCAATGAGGAGCAAGTCAACACCGTATTCTTGCGCTTGACATTTCATGGCTGCAACAAACGACACAAAATCACCCCAATCAGCGCCATAATTTTCCTCTTTGATGTGTCCTTCGAGCCAGCCATGCGTGTCGGTTGTGTGCAAAAAGTTGATTTGACCCCATTCCAGTGGTCCCTTGGGCGGATGTGGAGCCTCTTCGGCGTCTGGCTGCATCCGCTTGACCTTGCGGGTCATGACCGCGTCGTTTTGCGGCCCATTGCAATCTTCGCAGGCGAGCGCGGGCACTCCAACACCAACAAGATACAACAAGTTGGAAAAACGCATGCTCGACCGAAATGTCGGAAATGGCAAACCTAGACTAGCTTGGCTTGAGCCGCGAATGAGGAGTGAAAGCGGCACCAGCACTTATCAACTATTCGGCCAATAATTTGCTTGGCTGCCTTGCATGGGGTAGACAACCTATCACCGCGTGCGAATGCTTAGC
The DNA here is from genome assembly GCF_038025025.1 of Phyllosticta citribraziliensis. Lineage (NCBI taxonomy): Eukaryota > Fungi > Ascomycota > Dothideomycetes > Botryosphaeriales > Phyllostictaceae > Phyllosticta > Phyllosticta citribraziliensis. Next base: position 560,830 of record NW_027117343.1, read on the forward strand.
GTGGGCAGGCCGTGTAAGAAGGATGACACCCCTGCCGTTGTCCGCCGTTTGTCCGCCGTCTGTCAGCTGTACCAAGTGTTCAGCCACCGCCGCCGTTGAGAAAAGAACAAAATCTGTTCTTTATCCGTTAATGTTTCGGGAATTTGTTCCACACGCCCGACTCCGACCGCTCCAACCGGGAAACTCGCTACGTTTAACGTGCTATTCGCTGGACGTTAATGAGCTGTCAGCGAACCCCTGTTTCGACAATGGTTCTTCCCCGCCTTGCGTCTTGGCTGCATTGTGTCTAAAGATCAACTGCCGTCACCTGCCGTTTCTGCTTCCATGTGTCGATCAAGGCACTGTTTAAATCTGCTGTGTAATTCTGGGTGCCAGTGCTGAATCAGCTACCATGGCAATGCCAACGTGACAAATCATCAACAACCGGCCATGCGCAGACGTCTCTCTGCAAGTCTACCATGCCCTAACCTTTTCCACAAAATTCATCTCTTCCGCGTCAAACTTCACTTGCAAAGCCTCTGCGATCCGCGACACAAGCTTCGCAGCAGCGCAAATTTCGACGCCCGAGTTCCCCATGTTGCGCGCACCATACATATGGCTGTTCACCGTCAATACCAAGACAACGCCAACGGGTTTTCATAGCCAGACGGCGTGGAGCGGAAGACCTTACCCTTTGGCTTGCGGCGCTGCCGAGACGGCATAGCAGCAGACAAACTCCATCAGCGCGCTCTCTTTGGCATTCAAAACCCGCTCGTCCGCCATCAAATCCCCGTATACGCACGTAACCGCAACGTCTCCAAGCACCCCGCCGGACGAAATATTGAGGTTGTGTAGCACTCGCTCCGTATGCTGCGCATACAGCCGTCGAAAGAACTCTTTGCCACGCTTCTGTCGCTTGGTCACTGGAACATGTTCTCGCGCTTCTTGGTCTTGCTCGATTTCAGCCGCGATGCGCGGAGAGGTGCCCTGAACGGCGGTCCGGAGGATGGCGAGGCCGTTGATGCCCTGTCACTGTAAGAGTTCTGGCCGACCACATCGATTACGAGGTCGATCTTACTCGGGGGAAGCCAACCAGTGGAGTCGCTTTCAGCAGCGCTTCTCGAACGCGCCGTGCCGCCGTCCCTTGCGCCGCTGGATTCCCGGCATGCGCAGCTGCGATTTGTTGCCAGAGCTCGGCAACGCGCTTCTCGGCTGCAAAGGCAAGCAGTGCTGCTGCTGCATACACGTATGCGATGCTGTATTCCAGGCCTCGTGGGTCATGGGGGAAGAGCTCGGTCAGCGAGTGGATATCCAGTACCGGGGCAACCATTTTGACTTGAAGCAGCGACAGCGAAGACGATAACAGCACGCAGAGCTCACACAGCTCGGGAAACGCGTTCTTTTGCTTTGTCGCGTTTTGAGGAAGGACGTCGCAGGTAATTTGGCGATGCTGCAGTCATCCTTCGGCGCCAGAACTAGCTCCGCGGGCGATGTTACAGCTCTCGCGGACGCACCACGCCAACATGTGAGTTCACCATTTCAATTGTCCAAACGAGTTTGATCTTGATCAGGATCCGCTCGCAGAAAATAGGCAAAATTTAATCTTGTCCAAATCGGGTTCGTTGCCTTCACACAATGCCCTCGTTCGATTGTGCTGCTGATTGTCACACATTTTATGACGAGCACGATGATAGGCATTCGCTACTATATCCAGCGACTTTTTTTTTCTTCTCTCGGCTTAACCAACTTTTCTCCTATAACCTCGTTCTGTCTGCCTGCGAGTATTCCGACAACTTGACACTGAACAATCATAGCCACATATCGGTATTCCCCTTGCCAGATGCTCCAGATTGGAGTGTCTCTAAGCGATAAGGGCTGTAGAATCAAATAGCAATATTTTTGGAAACCTTTCATCAAAATGCGCCAGTGGTTTAGTGGTAAAATTGATCGTTGCCATTCATGACTCGATCAGCCCCGCGTTCGATTCGCGGCTGGCGCAAGTTTCTTTTTTTTTCTTTCTCAACACCATGAGATGGTGACCATGGTGAGGATGGTAGGATGGTAAGGTGCTTGGTTAAGAGTGGTGGTAGCTAAGGTGGTGGTGGAGGAGTCACTTACCTTTTTTTCTTTCTTTTTCTTTCTTTTTTTTCTCAACACCATGAGATGGTGGTGATGATGGTGAGGATGCTACATATTCCGTAAGGATGATGAGGTGCATGGTCAAGAGTGGTAGCTAAGGTGGTGGTGGGGCAGTTACTTACCGACTGAGGCGCCAGTAGCGCCTTACTTACCTCATAAAATTTCACTCATACTTACATCTCACACCTCAGGTAAAGCCTAAGGTCTAAGATACTTAGGATAGGTAGTACAGCCCTGGGTTCGGTTCGATTCCCGGCTGACGCAGTTGTTTTTGCCATTCATGACTGCGTCAAAGCGTTGTGGTGGTGTTTGGAGTGTGTTGTTTTGATCAGGGGGTGATCCGGAGCATTTTGGTGTCGGGGAGTCGGGGAAGTGGAAAACTGAACTCCAGCGCACGGACGCGGTTGATTCCCTTTCTGCACGGGTACAGTGATGGCGAACTGCCATTGGCCAGCTTAAAGCTACTGCAGAGTCCTCCTCACCCGATTGGGAGCTTTTTGTGTCTCACTCAGCAGCTTGGGGTGTTCGCTGCGACTTCACTTCTTTCCATGCAGTAGAGAGGCTTCGACAATATCTGCGACTCAACACTGCGGGGACACGCAGCGGGAACGGGGATCCGAGCTATGGTTGAGCCGATTGGATCGTTTCGCCCTTGGTTCGCCGCCCGCACCACTTTTGCCCAACGGGCACCGGACCAGCGGAAGAACCTCTTCAACCAAGGAAGTAACTTTTTCCATCCTGCGATACAACGTCATCAAACGCCAGGCTACGACACGCAGCTCTTGTCAGTCCCACACTGTGCCCCATCAAAACTTTGCGAAGTGCACATTCGAGAGTCAGCGGAGCTGCGCAAAGCACCGTGGCTCAGACTGGTCCTTGACTCGGTCCACAAGCCAAGAAATCTGATCCGCTGCCCAATTTGAACCAAGAGATTGTGGTTGTGGTTTGCGAATCATCACCCCAGCGTTCAACAAGGCGCGCTTGACCGGAACGCTTGGGCAATTGTTGAGCTCGCCTAAGCGCAGCATCAGAGTGCGGTTGAGCTCCAGTCGAGATATGCTCGACCAGGATAGTCGTTGTGGTCTCATTCGGATAGCGACGCACCTCATCAACCTTGGATCTACCCGATGGCAGCAACTGATGTTGGGCGAGCAAACATTCAGTCAAACGGCGGCCGGAGCGTTCTCCATTCGGATAGATCCGGCCAACATGCTAACCGTAAATGGCAAGTTTGGCAACCGCCGGACTCCTTGCTGTGATCATCAAGTGGTGCTCAGTCATCGGTCCTTTGATGCTTGAAGAGCATTTCTACACCATTCTGACCGCATATAGAATGCCCCATGCCAGCATTTCAGGGGCATCTCCAAATGGTACCCGACAAGCCCTCTCGTATCTGGAAGATTGATATCTTAGACTGTTCTGACTCGAAGGTCGTCTGGATTAAGTAAAGGCAATATTCGTTGATCAAAATTGGGGCTTCTAAGAATCGCAACCGTCATTTGCCAAGTGGAATTATTCTGGATTAACTAAGCCACGCGCATGCATCGGCACCACGGCTAGCGCCCCGGACTGAATCAAGTCCACGAAGTATTGCGATAGTCAAGAGACACGTCGCAAACGCTGGCTTTCAGAAACTCAAAAGTGGGACAAGATGATGATATTTGTAGGCGTCGAAGCGACCAGGTTGAATCGAAACTTCTCTCCAGTCTTCTCGTTTCGTTGAACTCCAATCGTTCTTGTCCCCGGCAGACAGGCGAGCTATCATGGCAGTAACACGACCCAAGAACATCATCTTCGACATTGGCGACGTCTTTTGCAGCTGGACACCGCCAACGACTCCAACCATCTCACCAAAGCTCCTCAAAGAGTTTCTCGATTCGCCAACGTGGCACGCGTACGATTGCGGCTCATTCGGCCAAGAAGAATGCTACACACGACTGGCCGAGCAGTTTGGCGTCGCCGCAGCCGATATCGCCCACGCGTTCCAGCGCGCTCGGGATTCATTGGCGCAAGAAAAAGTCCTGGTCGACACCATTCTCGAGCTGAGAAGAGCACATCCGGAACTGAAGGTGTTTGCCATGTCCAACATCTCCGGACCAGATTGGGCGTATTTGAAGAAGAAGGAGTTCAACTGGGAGATTTTCGACCGCGTGTTCACGTCGTGCGAAGCCGGCATGTCGAAACCTGACCTCCGATTCTACCGCCTTGTGCTGGAGCAAGCAAACGCATCGCCCAGCGAGACCGTCTTTGTTGATGACAAGCTGGAAAACGTCATTGCTGCGCGCTCGCTTGGAGTGACCGGCATTGTTTGCGAAAACTCTGCAGAAGTCCGTCGAAAGCTCCTCAATCTTCTCAGTGATCCAGTTCAAAGGGGAAAAGAGTGGCTCCAGAGAAACAAAAAGACCCTCTACTCTCAGACTGACAATGGGGTTGTTGTGCGCGATAACTTTGCCCAGCTCCTCGCCTTCGAAGTGACCGGAGATTTGTGAGAAATCTCCACCCATACTTGGAATTTGTGAGCTGATGTCGTGTGGCAGAGATCTCTTCGAGCTGAGGTACCACGATCGCACTTGGAACTATTTTATCGGTCAGTCTGTGGTTTTCATGGGGGTCGATTAAAGCGTTGACGATGTTCAGATACTTTGGAAGGGTTCCCGAATGACGTCGACACCACTTCATACGCGTACAAACTGTTGCCCCTGGATCCAAAGATGGCGCATTCAATCATTGACGAGATGTTGTCTTCAAAAGGACTGACGGGCGATGGAATTTTAAAGGTAATAGCCTGCCTCTTTCCGCATAGAAACGCCCGAAACTGACGGTCTTCAAGGTTTACTTTTACCCCGGTCGAGCGCGGACAGACCCCACTGTCTGCATCAATGCATTGCGGCTGTTGTACAAGTACGGTCGCGGAAACGAAGAACAAGTGAAGCCGACCAAGGATTGGATCCACAACGTGCTCTTCTATCGCGCGTACTTGCAAGGCACGCGGTACTACCACAGCCCAGACACCTTCTTGTACTTTTTTGCGCGCCTACTGGCAGAAAATCCGGGGTCAGATATGTATCGCAGCACAGCGGCGCTTTTGCAAGAGCGTCTGCGAGAACGGACAAATGTGCAATCGGACGCCTTGGAGCTAGGGATGCGCATTGTGGCATGCCATTTGATGGGGATCCGAGACGATCTGGACCTCGTCCAGCTGTTGGATATGCAAGCTGAGGATGGTTCTTTCGAGATGGGCTACCTCTGCATGTACGGAAAGACAGGGGTGAAGCTCGGCCACCGAGGTCTTACGACCGCGCTTGCAATTCGCGCGGTGGAAGCGTCGGTGCCTTCGAAATCATCATCGGCCAATCAAGAGATGGGCGTGCATCGAGGCAGAAGTAGCCTGAAACGGCTGTAGGAAGTTGAGGTTGGCGAATGTAAGAGTCGGCCTGGAGGCAGTGGACTTCAATAAGGTGGGTCAGGGTTGATCAAAAGAGTCCGTACAGACGTCCATGTGACAGCGTTTCGACATGCCCCTGGAGGTGCAGAAATCGGAGTCTTTAGCTTCATTTTTTTGCTCACTCACCAAGATCGCGGTCCGAGCCATGTTTGAATTCGACGTTACAAGGTGCGATTCGATCACGACTTGAAGTGATCTTTTCGGTGGCGAGTGTCGCGTTCCCAGCGTTGCTGGGTGAACGGAGTCGCGATCCATGGTAAGAAAGCAGACACTTTCACGGTCGCTTAGCGGTCCAGTTTCGGCCGGCGTCGCATGGAATCAGTCGTCGCGCCGCCTCAGTCCTCATCACACTTCATCTCGAACTCCCCAGGCCGCAGACAATTTTCATCACCGCCTTTGATTGTGGCTTTTTTCGCGACTCATTAGTCTCGAACCCTAGACTCTGGAGCTCTTCGGCGTCATCTTCAACCAATCCACTGGCGCTAACCTGATGATGGGGGAAGAGGAAGCCCGTGGGAACCGAATTTCCAATTCTCAGGGCGTCGATCCAGTTCCATGGTTCACGAGGACAACACCCAATCGCTCATATCCTACATAACAGAAAACAATCGCGACGGTCTTGCTATCTGACGAGGTCTTTGCGAGTGGTTGGTGAAGAATGTACTCTGATCTTGGGCGACTCGGTCCGTTTGTCGGCGGAGTGATGAGCACTGCTCGATTCTCAGAGGGCAAAAGGAATGACGTTCTCTATTCAAGTATATCCTCACTTTCCCACCAATTTCCGGGCAAAACTGAAATTTTCAAGACGAGACGTAGGAAAGTGGTCAAGGAAGAACAAACCTGTCCAAGATGTGCGCAACTGTTTAAAAGAGAGAGAACGCTTAGCAGCGATCAGCCATGTCCGCAACTTTGCGGGAGTCAAAAGAGGCGGCCCGTAGGTCGCTTGTAATTCACCGCTATTGGACGGCTGCTCGATTCTGACGATACGGCTGCTGCAAGTTTCGGGGAATACATGTTCGTGGACCAGTTTGACCCAAGAGCCATCGAGCGCGCAACGTACCAAACATCGCTTCCGGGTACCTCACGTTATTGCTGCCACGTACAATCCTCGACCTAATCTTGCAACTCTCAGAAACCTGGTTCAAGTCCCAACAACCTTCAAGCCCTGGTTTTGGTCGGCACTAGTGGCCTGGTTTCCAAAGATGCCTTCGCCCACACATTGTGACGAGGACTCGAAAGACAGTCCAAAGTCAAATTGTAGCCTCATGTTTTGGTTGTCTCTCAGTCAGTACCGAAATCGTTCGAAAGCTCGAGACTTTAAGATGCTCTGGAATCCCCCGGCCAGGTTGCAGAAACGATCTCCAACAGCGACCTCTTTCAATCGAAGACTCGATCTCCGAACCGCACGAAAAGTCCCCTTCTTACGCCTCTGCAACCGTCAGCCTAAGTCCCTGAAAGCCCCTGGCTGCCAAAAACTCTACTTGGCATCGTCTCAACAAGTAAAAACACCCAACGAAGCAATGGGCACCTACGGATTCAAGCAGCAGCAGGGCGAGCACAACAACAGCGCCAACGTAAGTGCAGACACAATCCCTACTCTTTCATACAACATGCTGACTTTGGCAGTCTGTTGGCCCCCTTTACGGCCATGAGAATGATGACTCCATGTTCACCATAGGACATCCCCATGAATCTGGTAATCTCCATGCACAGGGACACGTCCAGGGATCCGCTCAAATGCCAAAATTCCATCAGGGTCCTTCTGATGTCTTGCAGCATCCCCAGAATCACGCCTTGCATCAGGGAGTACCCTATGCCCCAAACCCGCTCGAACAACACATGGAGCAGTTCCCATCACAGCTGAAATTTGAGCTGTCCACGTTGACATCCCGCGTTGAGACGCGATTTAAAGTCACTTTCACCCTGTCCAATGCGCAAATGGGAGTGAAGAGGGTCCGTCTCCCTCGCCACTTAATCAGCAACGACAGGTATCTGGCTAAGAACGAAGAGGCGGCGAATCGCCAGACCTTGCAATTGCGCACTTTGCTGGTGAGCGCAGATACCATGGAGAGGCCGGAGATCAAGCTTGAGGCGCTGAAAGAAGCGGCTACCGGCTCGCAGAAGTCGGCGCGGGAAGTGAAAATCTGTACGGCTTGCATTAACCGCGAAATCAAGCGGGCAAACAGAAAGAAGGACAACAGTAAGAATCCTTGGAAAGGAGAGCAAGGGAAGCGGGCAGTCATCCTCAGCGGTGAGGAGTACTCCACTTGGGAGCGTCACCAGGTCGAGAATGGGAAAATTGACCTGCAGTTACAAATGGATGTACGCATTGCCTGTTACTGCCGACATCATGACAGCAAGCAAGGCTTCTGGTAAGCTAACTCCAGTCCCCCACATGAAGCAGCAATTGCTAACTCTACTTAGCATAATCTTCACGCTCGTGGATTGTGAAGGTAGATGGGTTGCACAGGGAATGACACCTCCCATCTACATCACTGATAACCACAAGGACACTCCTGCCAAGGGGGAGAAGTTGGAGGAAAAGACCACCGGCAGCCAAAGGGTCCACAAGCGTTCTAGGCCAGCGGAAGCGGGTCCTGAAGAACCTGCAGCGCGTATAAAGCCTCCAGCTAAAAGAGTTTGCAAAGAGGACCCTCGCAAACGCCAGATCCGGAAGTTGCAGGACATGCCACCCATGGGCCCAAACAACCTTCCACCCAACCTTGCCGCTACCTCTCGCCCTGTATTCCAACCAACACACGGTTTCGATCTGAACACCGGTATGGGACAGATATTGGCGTCCCATCAACCACAGTTTCCATCGAATAATGCTCTTCCCCTGGGAGCTTCCGCCCACATTCCGAACAACCCGCAACAGACTTTCTTAGAAATGGATCCAACGCAGCAGCAGCCCCACTACTCATACGCTAGTGCCAACGCGCATCCGCAGCAGCCTTTCATGGAAGGAATGCCTCCAATGCAGCAACAGTCCGACTACGCATACTCCAGTGCCAACGCGCATCCGCAGCAGCCTTTCATGGAAGGAATGCCTCCGATGCAGCAGCAGTCCGACTACGCATACTCCAGTGCCAACGCGCAGCCACAGGGTGAAAGAGCTCATAATATTTACAATGTCAATTTCGTCAGTATGGCCCAAAACCTGGCGCAAAACGTCTATACGAATCGGGCAGACTATGCGAGCACTTTCGGCATGAATCAAGCACAAACGGCAGGCGCAAATCCGCTGAGTACTTCTGGAACGAACCCGTATCCAAACATGGCAGCAGACGCGGGGTACTCCCGTACCAATGGCGGCGTGGACCTCACTGATTTTGCCAACACTGGACCGTACAATAACGTCGGCATGGGCTCTCCGGACATGGCCCGACATAGAGGACCATTGAAGTGTGACTTCGGGATCCTGCCGAACGCTCCCAATGCGAGCGCGTTGAATGATGGCGCCATGGGCCAGTCGAACATGGTCCCACACGAGGAACCGTTGAAATATGTCGCAATGATCCCGAATGCTCCTAATGCGAGCTCGGTGAATAATGGCGGCATGCTACCGTTCACTCCCTATCCGAGTGCGTTGGATAATGGTGGCATGCCTCCGAACGCTCCCAATGCGAGCGCGTTGAAAAATCGTGCCATGGCCCCGTCGAACACGGCCGCAGCCCCGACCCCATGGGAAAATAGCAATATGGACGCTCCTTATTTTTTCAACATGTCCCAAGCTGGGGAAGGGGCTTACGCCAACGCCGCAGAAATTGCCTTGCCCAACGCTGCCAGCATGGGCTCGTCGAGTCCTCCTGAAGGGGGCCCTGCGGGCGCAGTCGACTTATCTACGCAGGATGTAACCAATCCGTGCCCAAGGAACATGGTCACGTCGGGTACTGCGGGCACGGTTGACGACTTCTATCCGGAAACGTGCGAAACGTCCGGCTGGGGCGATTTCGACGAAGAAGAGTTCATGACGAGTTTCGATAATTTTGCGTCCTGAGGCTGCTCGAGTGTTGGATACGACGCAGACTTTCGACGTCCGGCATGACGTTGGTGTCTGTGTGAAGAGTTTCGGATTTCTTTTTGTCAATCTCAAGGTCTTTGTACCACCATTGTTTCATTTTTATTTCTCTGTCTTCGAGCCTCGGAGTTGGGAAGAGCTAGAGGGATACCCAGTCAAAGTTCCAAGCAACATCACTGGTCATGGCGTTTGTTTTTTCTTGAAATCATCTCGTCTTTTCATACTCCGCTTCGTCGCATTTTGTCTGCTTTATCTTGGCTTCAACGCATCTCCAACTCGCTGCTAGCTGCTATACCCGATCGTACCTGGACAAAATTGCTATGCAACCAGGCTCTCTCTTGTACATGATGTACAAGAACGAATGTAAAAATGTCAAGGATCCACAATTTTCAGTGTTTGAACAGCTTGTGAAGCAAAGCTCCATGTGGTCAAAGTCCATGAAGCCAAATCCAGTTGCTCCTGAAAGTAATTGGAGCTGACCCATCGATCGCACGCCATATGTGCGGACTTCTACTGCGGACAGCGCACTCCATTCGATCCAACGTAGATACGCTGCACCTGAATCATCAGGCAGTCAACTGACCACCACACGGAGATTAACGAGTAATGCGACTCCCGAAAAGCGGAGGAATTTGTGTCTTGATCGAGGAGGAGCAAGGGTAGAAAGACGCGGTCACGTGCACAGGCGTCTGTTTTGGGGTAGCTTTGCGCTCATCACCCAACTGTCGGGGAAATTTGTATCATGTCTTTCGTGTCGTCTTTGCAAATCATGTAGTCTTTGCATTTCTCTGTTCTGTTCGAGAGCGGATTGCCGTGTTCATGCTGCGTCGGCCGGTTCGGGCAAGAGGAAGACGAGAGTAGATTTGTAGACTTTTGATTATGTACATTAAGCAGTGGTAAAAAGCGAAAGAAAAACGAGAGAGTCCAACTACAAACGCAATTTACCCAGGTATTCAGTGTGCTTCATGAAGAAGCGGGAGTTGTCCTTGCTTAGTAAGTGATGGAGACGTTCCGAGCGCCTTCCCCGCGTTTGCCCTCCTTGACGGCACTCTCAAAGAGCCACAATCCGACGTCGTCTCTGCTAATCGTGTACCCAATCTGGGGTTCCTTGTCGCTGCCCACCCGAATCTTGTCCATCGATGTCATTGGGCCGTTGGTCAACAGGCTGGGCCGGATGATGATGGCGCTGTCAATGGCCCGCTCAGCTTCAGGCTTCCGCGTCTCGGCCACGATCATGTCCTCCATCACCTTCTTGTCCTTGTGTGGAACCGCCAACAACCAATGGTATAGAGGCATCATGGCGATGGGAATGTCTCGACCAGTGTCACTGATGCCAGTGGTGCTCAGAACCACCAGCTGAGGCCGCGGCCCTCCGAGGCGACGGATTGCATCAAAGATTGTACGAGTTGCGTCCTGGCAGATGGTGGGATCGTCCAAGGTCGGCTTCAGTGGATTCGGAGTAAACTGCGGCTTGCCACCGACACCAGAAATGACGATGTCGACGGCTGGCTCGAGGGTGCGGTAGACAGCTTCGGAATCCTTGACGGAGCCGGTGACGATGCGGAGGTGGTTGGCGATGGCCGCGTCGGAGACGTTGCGCTCCTTGAGGATACCGAGTAGCTTCTGCTCACTACGAACCACTGCGTGTCGATGTCAGCGCCTTATTGTCAATTCCTGGGATGCCAAAGCACAAACGCGTCGAGCATTGGTAGCCGCCCTGCAACGCGAGAACAAGGCTCGCCGCGATGGAGCCGCCGGTGGCACCGAAAAAGGCGAGACGGAGAGGTTGCGCCATGTTTACCAACAACAATCAGATTATTTTGCGGAATGGTCCAATCCTGCTCGTTCGCGGAGGCGTCTTTTACTTCGGAGTGGCGGAGCAATTCGATGTTCGTCCGCGCTGCACGTCGCGTTCACGAGTCGGCGCTCCGTCCCGCGGCGGCGGCGAGATACCCTGCAGTCCGCCTGCTGACGGATACCACCGCGGACACCACCACGTCCAATGGGATTATTATCCTGCCCAGAGGTAATTCAGAGTCTCTTATATTCGAGTACATTTTCCTCCGCTCTGCAGGTATCCAATTCGTTACTTGTCCAAACCTGCTCACCCCCTCTTCCCTAATAATGTCTACCTCAAGCACTCCCAAAGCATCAAGCGAGGCTTCTAGCCCCAGACTCGCTGCCTCGCTGTCTTCGGCCAGCTCTGCACCTCCCACCGAGGACCCTTCTGTCATTGTCGGTCTGGCCTGCCGCGTGCCGGGCGCCCAGAACTATGGCCAACTATGGGACCACATCGTCGCTCAGAAGGACATGCGGCGCAAGATGCCCGAGAACCGCTTCAATGTTGACAACTTTTACCATGCTGATGGTGCAAACAAGGGAACAGTGAGTGTTCTCCATCTACGACATTCAAGCTTACTGACGATGTGCAGACAAATTCCAAGTGGGGTTATTTCCTTGAACAGGACATTGGAAACTTTGATCCTGGATTCTTTGGTATCTCCGGCGCAGAAGCCGAGGCCATGGATCCGCAACAGCGGTTGCTGCTAGAAGTTGTTTATGAGGCACTCGAAGATGCCGGAATCACCCTCGACGAAATCAGCGGCACACAAACGTCTGTTTACTGCGGATCCTTTACCAACGACTACAATGCCATGACCACGAAAGACCTTGCACACTATCCCAAGTACACGGTCACCGGCACTGGCAATGCAATTCTTTCCAACCGAATTTCCTACTTCTACAACCTTCACGGGCCGAGCGTGACAGTGGATACGGCCTGTTCTTCGTCCCTGGTCTGCTTTCATCTGGGAAACCGCTCTCTCCACGACAAGGAAGCCGACATCTCCATTGTCGTAGGATCTTCCCTCCACTTCGACCCCAACATCTTCATCACCATGACCGACCTCGGAATGCTTTCAACCGACGGTCGTTGCCGGGCGTTTGACGAAAAGGGCTCTGGTTATGTTCGTGGTGAGGGTATCTGCGCTGTGGTTCTCAAGCGCCGCAGCGACGCGGAGTTGAGCGGAGACAGGATTCGCGCAGTCGTGCGTACCACCGGAGTAAACCACGACGGTCGCAAACAGGGTATTACCTACCCGAACACGGACGCCCAGGAGGCGCTCATCCGGGCCACGTACGAGAATGCCGGGCTGGATCCCGCCGAAACCCAGTACTTCGAGGCCCACGGCACTGGCACGAAGGCGGGTGATCCGAACGAGACCCGCGCGATCGGTGCTGTGTTTTCTCCCAACAGGAACGACAACATCGTCGTCGGCTCCGTCAAGACCAACATTGGCCACCTGGAGGGTGCGTCCGGCCTTGCGGCTCTCGTCAAGACGACCATGGCCCTCGAAAAAGCCCAAATCCCGCCGAACATGCACTTTGAAGACCCCAACCCGGCTATCAAGTTCAGCGACTGGAAAATCACCGTTCCCCAGAAGTTGATGGACTGGAAGCCCGGTCCAACCGGTGTTCGCAGGGCGAGTATCAACTCTTTTGGCTACGGAGGTACCAACGCCCACGTGGTGCTCGAGGATTACCAACCGCCCGAGCCTATCGTCGAGGCTATGCCACTTCTCCCGGAGCCTTTGGCTCCCATGGTCACTCAGAGGCCCTTCCTTGCTCCTCTTTCAGCCCACACCGACAGGGCCGGCAAACTTCAGGTTGCACAGCTCATTGAGTACCTGAAAGAACGCCCAAGCTCCAAGGTGGCAGATCTCGTCCACAGTCTTTCCGTGCGCCGTACTCGCCACACGTCACGGTCTTTTGCAATTGGCAAGGATATTGAAGAGCTCATCAAGGATATGAGCGAGCCGCCGCCAGTCGCCAACTGGAGAAACGCCAACACTACCAGCCCCCGTCTGGGCTTCGTCTTCACCGGCCAGGGTGCACAGTGGTTTGCTATGGGCAGACAGCTCATTCAGCAGTCGCCCCTCTTCAGGCAGACTCTGGAGAAGTGCGACCGGGTGCTCCAATCCCTTCCCGACCGCCCCGATTGGTCTGTCGTCGGAGAGCTGTCTCGCGGAAAGGAGGACTCTCAGCTCGGCCAGACTCGCTTCTCTCAGCCCATCTGCACGGCCCTGCAGCTTGCTGTCGTGGATCAACTCAAGGCCTGGGGTATCGAGCCCTCCGCTTGCGTCGGCCACTCGTCTGGAGAGATGGGTGCCGCCTATGCCTCTGGAATCCTCGACTTTGAGAGCGCCATCATCGCTGCGTACTACAGAGGTCTCTACATGTCCAACTCGACGGAGGTCAAGGACGCGGTTCAAAAGAAGGGCGCCATGATGGCTGTTGGTCTGACGGAAGCCGAATGCCAGGTCGAGCTTGAGCCCTACAAGGGTCGCGTCGGCATCGCTGCCATCAACAGCATGTCCAGCATTACGCTCTCTGGTGACGAAGATGCCATCGTCGAGATCAAGGACAAGCTCACCGAGCGCAAGGTCTTTGCTCGTCAGCTTCAGGTCGCTCAAGCTTTCCACTCTCACCACATGGATCCTTTGGCCCCTGCCTACGAACGTGCCCTGCAGCACTGCCCTCAGTTCAAGACCAAGGAACCGTCTTGCCGCATGTTCAGCTCCGTCACAGCGCGTCTTGCTGACTGGCAGAGCATGGGCGGCAAGTACTGGGCTCAGAACATGAAGGGCACCGTCCGATTCTCCGATGCCCTTACTGGAATCCTCCTTGACGACGAGGACATTCAGAACATTGACCTGCTCGTCGAGATTGGTCCTCACCCCGCACTCAAGGGACCGGCTCGCCAGGTCATCCAGTCTCTGCGCCTTGAGGTTCCCTATTTGGCCAGTTTGACCAGGAACGAGCCCGACTACAACGGTCTGCTCCAGCTCGCAGGTCAGCTCTTCGCCCACGGATACTCTGTCGATTTGGATGCTGTCAACCGCGACCACTTTTTGTCTGAGATGGGCCCGAGCGTCAGCGTTCCTACCGGTGCCAAGCTGCTTGACCTCCCCACATACGCCTGGGACCACAAGCGCTACTGGGCCGAGACCAGGTACATCAAGGAGCATCGTCAGAGGAAGCACAGGCACTCGCTCCTCGGAGCTCCCATACCCGGATCGGTGGAGGGTCACCCTCGCTGGAGGAACTACCTTCATCTCAACGAGCTGCCTTGGTTGTCGGAGCACGTTGTCGATGGCAAGACCATTTTCCCCGGTGCTGGTTACGTCTGCATGGCAATTGAAGCTGCGATTCGCTTGAATGACCAGCCTCTGTCTTCCATCAAGAGCGTGGTCCTCAGGGATATTGTGATCAAGTCTGCCCTGACTCTGAGCGACACCACCATGGGCTCCGAAATTCTGCTTGAGCTCAAGCCTCTGAGGACGTCTTCCAAGAGCCACTCCGATGTCTGGCATGAATTCATCGTTTCTTCCTACGAAGATTCTGGTCGTTGCACCGAGCATTGTCATGGTATCGTTTGTGTCGAGAGCGGCGAGCCCTGCACTGTCCAGACTCTGGCTTCCTACCCAAGCCTCGAGTCTTTGAGCAAGGACACTGTTAGGTCCGTCGGTCGCGATGCGTTCTACAGGCACCTCGACAAGCTTGGCCTTTCGTACGGAGAAAACTTCCGCCTCCTTTCTGGAGACTTGGAGAGCGCTCCAGGATACGCCATCGCACCCTTGACGTACAAGCCGCTTGCTGTTGGAAGCGAGGAGCCCTACGACGCGACGATTCTGCACCCGAGTCTATTGGACGCTGTTTTCCACGTCATTTTCAATGCCATTGAGTCTCGCCTCGGTCGTCCGCTCCAGGAGCCTTACGTCCCCAACTTTGTCCGCTCCCTGACTGTCTCGGGCGCCTTCGTCAACGCTCCCCTCTTCGAGGACAAGGAATTCAAGGTGTGCTCCTTGACCGAGCTTCCCACTGCCAGAGTTGCCATCAACGACCTCTTGGTTTACTCAAAGGACGCTGATCAGCTCCTCGTCGAACTCCAAGGCCTGCAAGTCACCTCTTTGGGCAAGGACGACGAAGACAGCAGTTCCAAGCGCTCGCTCTTCTTCAGACAGCGCTGGCAGCCTTGCTTTGAGCTCATCAAGCCTGAAATGGCGATCCCCTCTCTTGACAGCCTGTCCCACGTCGTTGACCTCTTTGCCCACCAATACCCGGACACTCAAATCTTCCATCTCACTACGGGTATTGAGAGGACTCAAGAGGTGCTCCAGACCCTTGGAGGCACCAGGTATGAGCGTCGCCGCTTCAAGAACCTCGAAGTCTTCTCTCCCTACCTCTCTGCTGAACAATTTGACGACTTGAAGGAGCAGCGTTCCGGTCTGGTGGAGTTCTCCGAACCCAAGGAGGACAACTACGACTTGGTTATTCTGAGCACGAAGACTGAAATCAACGCTTCTTCTTTGGTCAAGGAGGGCGGATTCGTCATTCTCGACGGTGCTGACGCGAAGACTGCGCAGTCAGCCGACTTGGCTGAGATCTTTACTGCTGGCAGCCTCAGCATCTGGCGCAAGCCTGAGCAGAAAGCTGGTATCGATGGCACTGTCAACGTCGTCATGCCAGAGCAAAAGTCAGAGGTTGCCAGCTCTGTTCTCGCCGGTCTGCGCAAGACGCTCAAGGTCCCAGTCACTACCACCACCTTCCCGATCCTGGCCAAGGATGCGCCTCCTGCTGGCAACTTCGTTGTCCTGGCCAGCCTTGGAGACGACTTTGAAAGGCCACAGTTTTATGAGGGTGCGCAGGCTCTGCTGAGGGAAGAGTCCGTCAACGCCGTCTGGCTCACCCACGGAGCGACCATGGAGTCCACCAACCCCGAGCACGCAATGGTCATTGGTCTTGCTCGTGTTGCTCACATGGAGAACGAGCAGCTTCGTCTCGTCGTGGTTGATCTCGAAGACAACTTTGCTGCAGACTCGGCTGTTGAGACCATCGCCCAGGCTCTCGATCCCGACTTCAACGAGGATGAGCTCACGAAGCGTAACGGTGTTCCGTACATCCCCAGGGTGGAGGCAGACGACTCGCTCAACTCCAAGCTTCGCAACGGTGTTGGCCATGAGCCCAGACTCGAGCCTTTCGGCGAGAGGCGCCCTCTTGCTCTCAAGGTCGGCAAGGTTGGTCTTCTTGAGACCCTCTACTTTGAGGAGGACGAGGAGATTCTCGACAACCCCCTCGCCGACGATGAGATTGAGATTGAGAACAAGGCCTCCGCCATCAACTTCAGGGACATTGCATCCGCCATGGGTATCATCGAGGACTACAAGCTCGGTGACGAATGCGCTGGTATCGTCATCCGCACTGGATCCAAGGTCAACCCCGACGACTTCAAGCCTGGCGACCGTGTTGTGGCATGGAGGCCCGGCCAGGGTGCTCACAGGGGCATCGTCCGCAACCCCGCTTCCCTGTGCTGGAGGCTCACCGGAGACATGCCATTCTCTGCGGCCACTGCTCTGCCGCTGATCATCACCACTGCGTACTACGCACTTGTCGATGTCGCCAACATGCAACCCGGCGAGAACATCTTGATCCACGGTGCTATGGGTGGTGTCGGTCAAATGGCGGTGCAGCTCGCTCAGCGCGCCGGATGCAAAGTTCTTGCCACTGTCGGATCTCAAGCCAAGCGTGATGCTCTCAAGGCCAAGTATGGTGTCCCCGACGACTGTATCTTCTCCTCCCGCGACGACAGCTTTGTCGAGGGTGTTCTCAAGGCGACGGACGGCAGGGGCGCCGACGTCGTCTTGAACAGTCTTGCTGGCAAGCTGCTGCACGCAGCTTGGAACAGCATGGCGCCGTTCGGCCGCTTCGTCGAGATTGGCAAGAGGGACATTCACGAAAACACCAAGCTCGACATGGATCCCTTCCGCAAGAACGTCACCTTCGCCTGCGTCGACCTCATCACCATCTTTGAGCTCAACAAGACCCTCGGAGCCCGCATCTTCAAGAAGTGCTGCGAACTTGTGCACGAAGGCGAGATTCAGCTTCCCGAGGTCAAGGAGGTCTCCTACGCGGAGGCGCAGGCTGGTTTCCGTCTTCTCCAGATGGGTAAGCACATGGGCAAGGTTGTTCTCGTTCCCCACAAGGAGGATATCGTGCCCGTCCTTCCGCCTAGCTACCGGAACGTCAACATCTTTGACCCCTCCAAGGCTTATCTGCTTGTCGGCGGCCTCGGTGGTCTTGGCCGCACGTTGGCGCAGTGGATGGTGAGGAAGGGCGCGAAGCACCTCGTCTTCCTGTCTCGTTCTGGCGCCGACCGTCCGGAAGCCAAGATCACCATTGATTGGTTGCAGAAGAGGAACGTCGCTGTCGATGTGTACCGTGGAGATGTCTCGAGCTTTGCCGACGTTGACGGCTGCGTGCAGTCGATCGGAAGCAAGCTGGGCGGTATCTTCCAAGCCGCCATGGTCCTGCAAGACGCGCCTCTCGAAAAAATGACTTTCCAGCAATGGCAAAAGTGTGTCCAGCCCAAGGTCAACGGTACCTTCAACCTTCACAAGGCCACGTCTGGCCTCTCCCTCGACTTCTTCGTCTGCTTCTCGTCCGTCTCTGGTGTCATTGGCAGCAAAGCCCAGGCCAACTATGCTGCGGCGAACAACTACATGGATTCGTTGATGCGCCAGCGCCGTGAACACGGCCTTGCTGGTACCACCATGAACGTTGGTGCCATCACCGGCATCGGTGTCGTCGCAGAGGACATTGCGCTTCAGAAGCACATGGAACGTATTGGCATGGACCTTGTCAACGAGGAAGAGCTGCTGTACCTCCTGGAGGAAGCCGTCAAGTCCAACAAGCACGAAACGGTTGACAACAGGGGAGTTGACAAGCACCAGATCATCACCGGACTCAACCTCTCCCGCAAGGATGTCGACTGGGCCCTCAAGCCGCTGCAGCGCAACCTCTACGCCAACCACGACTTCAACCAGACCGGCAACACTTCTGGTGCGACCAAGAACCTCACGGCTCAGCTGGAATCGGCAACCACCCTTGAGGAGAAGACTGCTATTCTCCTCGAGGCATTCATTGCCAAGGTTGCCGCTGTGTTGGCCACTCCCGTTGAAATCATCCAAGCCAGCAACCCTCTCTCTGCCTACGGCCTGGACTCCATTGTCGCTGTCGAGTTCCGCAAGTGGTTCCGCAAGGCTGTCGGAGTTGACATTGCTCTGTTCGATGTCCTTAGCGCCAAGTCCATCAATGCTTTGGTCACCAAGGTCGCTGAGATGCTTGCCACGCAGGCTAAGACCACCGCAACCGCTGCTGCGACCGAGTCGAAGGGAGCCAAGGAGACTGAAGGCAAGAAGGACAAGCTGGTCGTTGCCAAATCCACCCTTGGCGACATTCCCGTTGCCGATAAGTCTCAACCAGTGCCGCTGTCGACCTTCCAAAGCCGCATGTGGTGGGTACACAACCTGGCGGAAGACAAGTCTCAGCTCAACCTCTCCACCGTCTTCCATCTCAAGGGCGCTCCCAAGATCTCTGCCCTTGCCGAGACCTACCGCGAAATCGTACGCCGCGACGCAATCCTCCGGACTGCGTACTTTGAAGGAGACGAATTCGCTGAGCAGGAGATTCTTGACGACGTTGGCTTCGAGATGGACTTTTTGGATTTGTCGACCCAGCGTGACCAGAAGTCTGCGCTGCAGACCTTCATCACCGAGTCCAAGAGCCAGGAGTTGGACATTGAGAGCGGCGAAAACATGAGAGCGACCATGGTCAAGCTGGGCGAGGACGAATTCGCCATCGTTCACATTTTCCACCACATTGCAGTCGACCGTGGCTCGTCCAAGGCATGGCTGCAGCGTCTTGTTGCCATTTACGACACCGTCGAGAGCAAGAAGGACCTTTCGACCGTCGCCTGGCCATCCATCAGCTACGCCGACTTTGCGATCTGGCACAACGCTCTCCTCATCTCGCCAGAATTCGAGTCGGAAATCCGCTTCTGGAAGGACGAGCTTGCGGGAGCGCCCGAGGCATCCAAGCTCCTGCCATTCTCCAAGGGCGAGAGACCAGCTGTTGACAGCCGCGAGCGCGCTTTGCACAAGACCAAGCTGAACCTCAACCTCCTCAACCGCATGAAGCGCATTTGCTCTCAGTCCAACGCCACGCCGTTCCACTTCTTGCTGGCGGCATTCCGTGCCTTTTACTACCGGTACACCGAAGACAAGGACGTCACCATCCTCATGATTGACGGCAGCCGTCCTCACCCTGACTTGGAAGATGTGACTGGCTTCTACGTCAACATGATCCCTATCCGGTGCCGCGACGAATGCGAGACCAGCTTCGACGACCTGTTCGCCTCTTGCCGCCGCCGCACCCTCGACGCCATGTCCCACAAGGACGTTCCCTTTGACAAGATCGTCGAAGTTGTCCAGGCGAAGAAGACTACGAGCCACTTCCCGATCGGCCAGATTGCCGTCAACTACCAAATCCACGGCGAGATGCCCACGTTCCACGCCCGCGACTTTGACATCGACAATGTCGAATCAAGCGACATTCCCACCGCCTGCGACCTCCAGCTGGAAGCTCTGGCTGTCTCTGATGGCCTCAACCTCAACCTGGAGTACTCCACGGACCTCTACGGTGCTGAGGACATGGAGCGCTTCCTCGACAACTTCTTGACTTTCCTGGCAAGCTGCGTCAAGGACCACCGCCAGCCCATCGAGGAGATTGACATGTCTGGCTGCAAGGAACTTTTGCACCTCAAGGAAAAGTACTGGAACACTCAGTACACCGAAAACGCCTGGAAAGAGGAGACTGTCCTGACCAAGATTCTCCGCGCTGCCCAGGACAGCCCCAACGCCATTGCCATCAACACTTCCGACGGCGACAGCATCACTTACGAGAAACTCGTGGACAAGGCACAGCGGATCGGTGCCGTCCTGACCAAGTCTGGCGTGGAGCCTGCTCACCGTGTCGCCATTCTGTCGAACCCTGGAGTTGAAGCCATCAGCAGCATGTTGGGAGTACTTCTTGCACGCAACGGATACGTCGCGCTTGATCCCACTTTCGCCGTCGATCGTCTGGCCTTCATGGTCTCCGACTCTGCCGCTCAGGTGATTTTGGTCGGTGAAGGATTGGAGTCTGTTGGAGAGGAGGTTGTGAGGAAGGCGGGTCAGTCGGTGCGCCTTGTTGGCATTGCAAGTTGCGCCACAGAGGCGTCCAAGCTGGGTCAGTCTCCCGTCTCGAGCCCTTCAGATCCGTTCTACATGATCTACACATCGGTAAGACGGTCAACCATGGCCTTGAGCCAAAGCTAATCTGTTACAATTACAGGGAAGTACTGGAAAGCCTAAGGGCGTCGTCCTCACCCAGTCCAACACGCAAGCGATGCTGAGTACGCTGCAACGCGATTACGAATTTTCTTCGTCCGACAAGTTTTTGCATCAGTCTTCCATCTGTTTCGATCTTTCCATTGTACAAATTTTCTCGGCGCTTACCACTGGAGCCACTGTTTGTGTCGCCTCCCCGGAAACAAGAAAAGACCCAGCGGCCCTGGCCGACTTCATGCGCGACGAGGGCGTCACTGTTACCTACTTCACGCCAACTCAATTCGCCCTCCTTCTCGAGCACAACTCGGCCGCTCTTCACGAATGCAAGGACTACCGAGTTGCCTACTTTGCAGGCGAACGTCTTCCCGTGCGAGTCGCAAAAGCCTTCTACGACCTCTCAACTCCTGCTACCGCCTACAACACATGGAGCCCCAGTGAGCTCGTCGTTCAGACCACCATCCACAAAGTTGAGTACCCCGGAGAAGATGTCATTAGCATTCCCATCGGATACCCCATGTCCAACTGTCGCCATTATATTGTCGACTCCCGTCTTCACCCTCTCCCGACCGGCATGGTTGGAGAGATTGTGGTTGGCGGTGCTCAGGTCGGTGCTGGATACCTCAACCGCCCAGAGGCCAACGCACACTCTTTTGTGCTCGACCCTTGGTGTCCGGACGAAGACCGCGAGCGAGGATGGACGAGAATGTTCCGCACCGGAGACAAGGGTCGCTTCCGTCCTGATGCGCAACTGGAATTCCACGGACGCATTGCTGGAGACAAGCAGATCAAGCTGAGAGGGTTCCGCATCGACCTCGGAGAAGTTGAACAGCAGCTCTACAAGCAGTCTTTCGAAGGCTCTCAAGGCTTGGTCGACATATCTGTCGTCGCTCGCTCTGACGACAACTCCGGCTTGGTTGACAACCGCAAGCTGATTGCCTTCATCGTCACCAAGGTTTCCATCGAATCTCCGGCTGAGCGGGCCAAGTATGTGACCATGCTCCATGACCGCATCGCGAAGAACCTCAACACCTACATGCTGCCGAGCGGTTACCAACTCCTCGACGCTCTTCCCGTCACGATCGGTGGCAAGGTCGACCGTCAGAACCTGCTGACCCGGAAGTTGGATCTCATCTACCCAGGCAGTGAAGCCCAACAGACCTCGAACACGGAGACTTCGGCCCAAAATGAGAACCTTGGAGAGAACGAGACCAAGGTACTCCAGATGATCAAGGACGTTGTCGGCAGAGATACTACCATCGGTCTTCAAGACAACTTCTTTGCCATTGGAGGAAACAGTATTCTCCTCCTGCGCCTGCAGTCGAAAGTCAAGCGTACCTTCAAGACGGCTCCTTCGATGCAACAACTCCTCAAGAATCCGACAGCTGAAGCGATCTGCTCCTTCATCCAATCTGGTGGCAAAGCTCCTACTTCCAAGTCTCGCAAGTCCGATGAAGCTGCCATTGACTGGGAGAAGGAATCTGCCCTGCCTTTGGTTCCGAAATACCAGCTCACGACCAAGTCTTCTGCGGTCCAACGCTCCACAATCCGCACTGTTCTCATGACTGGTGCCGAGTCTTACATTGGAATCCACCTTCTCGCTACCATTCTCAGCAACGAGCCCAACACGACTGTCCACGTTCTTGGATCCGACGAGATTTGTGACAAGGCAGTGCTCCTCCAGGAATTCAAGACATACGGCTTACTCAGTGAGGAGATGGAACTGGCCATTTTCACTCGCGTCCGTTCCGTCCGCGGGTTCCTTTCCAAGCCTCGCTTCGGCCTCAGTGACTCCCAGTTCGAAGTTCTTGGAAAGTCTGTCCAGGCCATTTACCACCTGGGCGGTCATGTCAACCTGCTCAAAAACTACCGCGACCTCAAGCAGTCCAACGTGGGTCCCGTCCTTGATCTCATCGAACTCTCTGGAATTGGAGCGTCCTTGGCAGAAATTCACTACCTGTCGACTTGGAGTGTGCCGCACCTCCAGGCCTGGGTCAACGCCAAACTGACCCGCAACACCATCTCCGTTGCTGAAGAGGATGTCGAGCACTTTTCGCCGCCAGCCACGGATGACTTTGGCTACTTCAAGACTCGCTGGGTGGCCGAGCGCCTCCTCACTCGCGCAGCTCGTCGCGGCTTCCCCGTCACCATCTACCGCGCCTCAGCCGTGACAGCCAGCTCCGCCACCAAAGTCCCTGAGCCGTCTGACGGCTTCATCGGGCGCATGATTTTCGGAATGGTCGACACGGGCCTCATCCCAGCGGACGAACCCAACAAGCCCGGCTGGGACATCGACTTCGTCCCAGTCGATACGCTGGCAACGACGATGCACACGCTGGCGATGCACGGCGAGCTCGCCCACGACGACCTGGCCATCTTCCACATCGGCAACCCGCGGCCGCTCCCGCTCAAGGACCTGGCCCCGGTCATTCCGCAAATCAACCCGCACCAGGGCGAGGGCCGGCTCATCCCGCTCGCCGACTGGCTTAACAAGCACGCCACATCGCTCGACGAGGACGGCAAGCTCAAGTGGGAGGTGCTCCGCGGCTACTTTAGCAATGGGCACACCATCTTTTCGCTCGATAGGGAGAAGACGGCGCAGGCGTTGGCGAAGGTCGGCATGAAGGTTGAGTGTCCTCCTGTTGATGGCAAGTACCTGGGTGAGGTGTGGGAGAGGCATGCGGAGTAGTCTGGTCGCTTTGCGTCTTTGAGTTTTGTTTCTTGTATATATTTGGTCTTTCTTTGTTTCTTGCAGGTTGGATTAATTCTTGGTGGTTGTCTTGTCTTGGGATTTTCTTTGGTTTTCATTTCCGTATGCGTTTCCTTGGGCCTTAGACTTTGTGTGTTCTCATCTCATCTTTGTATATCTGAAACAATTCACGCTCTTCATTTTATCTTTTGAATCAAACGATGCCGCCTTTGTGAAACTACTTTTCTCGCCGCGTCTTTCACGGAAACTCAACCGAATTGCTGAAAAAGTCGCCCTTACCAACAAAAGCATATTGTTGGTACTCCAGACCCTCAGGCTTGGTAGCATTTGAATCAAGCCATCCACAAATCTCAGTTGGTCGCATAGATGAAGCACGCGTCCGCATCAAGTGATTGAGCTATGGAAAGCTGAATTCCCAGATTCTACACTCAGGAGACGGGAGAAGCTCTCTGTTGCTATACCACTTGCTTCCTCCACTCCATTCCCATCCACACTGTAGATTGCGCACAACTCCCCAAATTATTCTATTTGCTGGACATGTCTGATATGCCTTGCCACCTTCGAGCCATTGAGTCATCGAGACGCGCCTCTCCCTGCATACTGCATACCGCATACTCCGTGCTCCTCTACTTCGAAAAAGCACAGCACGTTACAGCCCAGAAAGCCTGATTCGTATCCGGCTTATGCGTGAATCTCACTCTTACAGTGTGGTGCTGCGTCAGCAAAGCCACCGACGGTCTAGACTCAATCAAAGCCAAGCGACAATTTTGCTTTGTGGTGTTGAAGCCGGCGACTTGGTTAATGATGATAAGCTTAACCAGCTGGGAGATAAACAGCGTGGCATGCTAGAGGGTGGACAGACAGGTAGAGGTACAGTTGGATGTGAGGAGTCAGGAATAGATAGATGTGATTTGGATTCTTGGATTCTTGGATTGACTTTGTTGTGCACGTGTTTTACTACATTGAGAGATAGACAAGACTGCAACACGAAAGAGAAAAAGAAGAAGGAGAAGGAGAGAGGAAAACCCTACCCGGCCAGGCAGCAAATTCAACGGGCACGCCGTGACCTCCAAACAGGACTGACTGGCAAACCACCTGCCTGCCTCCTCACAGCAGGCAACAAACAGCAAACAAGCGACGTCAAGCGCCAGTCAGGGCAACAGACAAACAATGCCCGCACGCAGACCTATCCGGTCGTACGCGTACGTAAACGCATCGAACGACGCAAACTCAAAGCCAGAAAGAAAGGACGAGCACGACGAAAAGGTCAGACGCAAGAAGCATTTGAGTTTAGGTCGAGCCCGCACCGCATACCTAGAACTTACCCACTGTGGCGGAAGGCTAATCCGTGCAGGGGAGAGGTAAATTAGAGTGAGGGTGTAGTAATCAGGTGGGTAGGACAGGGAGCAACGGGTCAATTGCGAGACGTATTTCGGTCAGCGGGACGGCCAACCGGTGTATGCGCTCAACCCACCAGGCAGAGACGAAAGTGGTCTGACAGGGCGATGAAGCTCTGAGCTCTGCTGCGATCACCGTGAAGAGTCTAGGTGACGTTGGAGCGGTGCTCGGTGCCTGAGAATCACGTTACCAGGCGGCGCGCGGCGGGGCAGCTCCGCGCTCCGCTCCGGCGCGGACGCAGCGCCGCGACGCGGAGGGACGACTCGACGGGGGACGACACGCTGTTCGACGAGACGGCGCTGGACGAGGCGCTTGCGATGCAACCTTATGAGAGGCAGGGCGGCTGCTGCGATGGCGAGTGTTGGATTGCTCTCACACACGCCCTCGCTGTTGACGAGACGCCCTTTTTTGATACCACATCGTTGTCATTCCCCTGTTGGTTTGTTTGTTTATTCCGATATCGCGCGCGAAATACCTCATTTACCCACGTTTCGATTCACGGATTGCCGCCATGAGCTCAGCAACGCAGGAGAAGCAGCGGAAGCCCGACACGCAGGTGCTGATCGTGGGCGGCGGATTGGGCGGATTGATGCTCGCAGCGATATGCCGGCGGATAAACATATCGTGCAAAGTGCTGGAGCGCACCGCAGAGCTGACGCCGGCCGGCGCCGGAATCTCGCTGGCACCCAATGCGCTGCGCGTGCTGGACCAGATGGGCCTGTATGGAGCGATTCAGGAGCACGGCCAGAAGCTGCGCAGCATCAAGATCCACCACAACACGACCTTCTGGCGTGAGCTCGACTTCAACATGGAGCCCTGGTTCAAGTACCCCGTCTACTCGATTGAGCGCCACTTGTTCCACCACATGCTGTACGAGGCGGCTGGCGGCGACGAGACCGTCGTGCTGGGGGCCAAGGTCGTCGATGTGCTGGACAAGACTGACGATGCGGTGGTGAGGGCGCGACTGGACGATGGGCGCGAGTTCACGGGCGAGCTGCTCGTGGCCGCTGACGGCATTCGATCCGTCGTCCGCCGCATCCTGGCGCGCAACAGCGGCATGGAAAATGCCGCCAATACGATCCGCTTCACCGGGCGCGTTCACATGTCGGGCTACACGCAGCCGCTGGAGCACCTCAGCCAGTCCGACCTGGGCGTGGGCAACTGGCTGTTCTTCGACGACTCGGTCCTCACCACCTGGCCGTGCATCGAGAACCGTCAATGGTACATTGGTGTCAAGGTTGTTGATCCTTCATCCGTCAGAAGCGACCGCTCCGTATGGGAGAATACGACCCTCGACACAATCAACGACGTCTACGGCAAGAAGTTCCACCCTTTTGCGGAGCATGGTCGTTTCGAAGAAAGTAAGTCGGGTCCATCGTGAGCTTCGCTTTCGTTTGTGGCCTGCAGGGCAACCATTCGGCAAGCGAACGGTGCAGCCGAGAGCAAGAATAGGCTGCATTGAAACTGAGCTTTGACGCTAACAATCGTCTAGTCGTCAACAAATCCGAGCGTTTCGTGGCGAGCAATGTCTTTTCCGAGCTGTCCTTTCCCACAATGTCGAGCGGACGCGTCGCGTTGCTTGGAGATGGTTAGTACTGACCTGACCCCCACCCCCTCTGACCGTCACCACCTCCCCCCTGCTCCTACCCCGCAGACCCTTTCAGCCACCGACACAACGAGACTGATCCTTGCTTTAGCCGCCCATTCAATGACCTCGTTCTTCGGGCAAGGAGCCTGTCAAGCCATCGAAGACGCCACGATCCTGGCCAATCTGCTCCACCGCCACTTCCACTCTTCCTCGTCGACCAAAAATATACCAGATGTGTTGAAGAAGTATGCCCGGGAGCGCGAGGACCGAGCCAAAGCCGTTGCCGACTTTTCGGCCAGCTATGCCAAGATCCACACGGCGAACCTGCCGTTGGGGACTGGACCGCTCATCCGAAAGCTGATTTACGGTTATGCGCCTGCTTGGGTCTGGATGTGGTACCTGAAGTGGCTTTACGGCTACCAGCCTTCGGTTGATGCGCTGGACAAGAAGAGGCAGTAGGCAGCAGTATTGCGTGCAGGAAATGATGGGTGGGAGAGACATCATGCGTGCATGTCGTGCGGAATGGGGCGGTGAATCATGGCCAGAGAGGTGTCGTTCATGTTGGCGCAAGTAATTTGGATAATGCAATACCAGTTTGATTTCCACAAGACAGTTGAAAATGGCAATGAAGTGATACTGCATGCCACATGGCGTGGAGCCTCTTGTGTTGGTATTGGCTGGTTGTGGTCGCCCTGGGATGCGAATCATGGCGGCAGTGGCGGCACGACTCGACAATTGTCGCGCCGAACGTCAATCTCTGGGGGTTGATCATTGCGCCAAGCGTTTCGTTGCCCTGGCTAGGCTGATTTCTCTCAGATTCAGCCTTTCGGGTTGAGCCCCATTACTCGGGTCTCGCAGCTCTTGTCAGGTGTGTGGTGCCATGGCACTCCGTGGTCCGTATGTAGCTGGCCGACGGCACAGCACAACGCGGTCCGTTCCTGGGCTCTTGCGCTGCTCTCTAGGCGTCTGTCCATCCGTCCGGAACGCGTCTGCGGGGTGGAGACGAAGAAACAGGCGTACGGAGAATCCGGTCATTCGTTTTTGCCACGCATACACGTGAGGAATTGTGTCGCAGAGAAGACGCGGCGGCACCGATTTCCCGCTTGGTCGACCTCATAATGAGCGCAGTGTCGGTAACCGCCGCTCAGGCCTCGACCCAACAAAGCTTAATGGCAGAGTACCTGTGGGACAAGCTTTGAGATTCATACGGATGGACGTTTCCAGTCTCCACCTGACCGGGCGCTCAGAGGGAGGGAACGACAGAGAGCGAGGTGTGCGCGAGAGGCGCGATTGCGATTCGCCAAGCAAACGGCCCAGCCCGGCAAAGGCGCCCACGCAAAGGTCCAAGGGTCAGCGGCGGACGAGTCGAGCGGATGTGGTTGAGAGTCAAGGAGTTGGTGAGGGACGAATGAGGGGGGCGCAACGTTTGTTTAAACTTTCGGTCCTGATGCGCAGGCAGGGGTCCAGCGCTCCGGCCCGATATGCCCCCGGCACTCGGCTAGCCGCATCAGTCTTGGTGCTGCGCGGCTCGGGCCTGCCCCTGCTCCTGCCGCCAGACCTCACTTCATCCTCTCCCTGGGCTCTCACTCCGTCGTCCCTGGACCCGGACCTCTGTCTTCCTCGCTGCCCCTCGTTGCCCGTCCTTCCAGTGCCCTTGGATCCAGCCTCACCGGCCACCTGGAGACTGGGGGGGATCGTTGTCGATTGGACCCGTTCTCGCCTGTTTCTGCCAGGCCGGGAGATGGACCACCTCTTCGCCTGCTGTTGCCGGCCTGCCTTAACTACTCGCACCCTTCCGGATACTACTCGCACCCTTCCGGATCCCGGTTAAAAGTCACTCCGGGCACTCCATTGCGGGCCATGACTCTGCATCTGCGCACCTGGATGGCGCTGACAAGACATTGGCTCACGACGCTTCTTCGGAGCTCGTGATTGGCAAGTGACCTTGGTGGTGAGGTACTGACGCTGAGGCTGTCGAAATGATGATGTTCTGCGTCGCGATGACGCTAGCTGAGTTCAACCCCAGCATGGGTGCATGCAAGTCGCCGTCACTTGCAGCATTGCGTGCAGTTTGCCGCTCGCGGCTCAAACGCGCTTCACCAAAGTTTGTGGGAGTTGCATGTTTGCCAAAGATTCAATTTTTGACCATTTACAGTGTAGAAATCAACAAACGACTGCCGAGGGTATTTACGTGACAAATTACCAAGGAAGCAAAGACAATCTCTCCAAAAAAGAAGGAAGCGTTCGTAACGTGA
Source organism: Phyllosticta citribraziliensis (assembly GCF_038025025.1). Taxonomy (NCBI): domain Eukaryota; kingdom Fungi; phylum Ascomycota; class Dothideomycetes; order Botryosphaeriales; family Phyllostictaceae; genus Phyllosticta; species Phyllosticta citribraziliensis. The sequence continues at coordinate 589,587 of NW_027117343.1, forward strand.
AACATGACAAAAGAGACAGGAAAATTCACTCTCCAAAGAGGGGTAGTCGTAACCAGATCAAGAACAAATGAAAGAGGAAAATCATTCACCGAAGAAAATGTCGTCATAACGAGGCCACCGAGGTTTCTGGAAGTCCCAACCGTTGGCCCCCGATGTAGTCGCCGTGGCCCCAAAATAATCATTCTGCGGGCTGGTTACAGAATTGCTTCTGAGGCTGGCTGAGCTGAGGCTGACGGGCGTCATCTGTGGCTCGTTTCCCAACAGTGTGGCGGCAAGATCAGCCTCCGACGTGCCCAGGTACAGCGAAGGAACATCAAAATCCTTGGTGCCGGCCGAATCGAAAAATCCAAACGAGGACCCTGAAGCGGAATTCGTGTTAGGAGTCAGTGAGGGCGTCGTCATGCCAGCACTGGTTGCAATGGTAGGCTGCGAAGTCGTGTTGCAGTAGGCCTGCGAGAGACAAAAGTCGCCATTGCCGTTGAGACCGACAGGATCCGACCCGTCAACCGGCGTAGACCTCCTCTTTCGGACAGGAAAGTGCTGAAAATTCGGCATCACCGGCGCATCTTCCAGGCCCTGCAGCAGCGGAGAGCCGCACCCACTGGCAATGTACCCCATGTTGTCCCAAGAGTCAGCCAGGAACTCGGCCATCTTGCGCTTTGGAGATCTCGAAAGGCCCTGAACGGGGGAGCGTTTCCTGCAACGGCTGATGGGCGTCGCTGACGACTCCTCGCTACTGCTCGAGTCATCGGATCCGTTCGGGGTGATTACTGGAGTTGGTACCCATTCTCCGACCGCCTGGCCCGGCTGTTGCTGCTCGATCTCAACCCTGTCCCGCTTGCTGCACCCGTAAAAGAAGACGCGCGAAGCTTTGAGGCGCTTCATCACGGGCCGGAGAGACTTGGCTGGAGCCTCAACCTTGTTTTGGGCGAACCCTTTAACCTGAGTAGCCACCCGGTAGAGCCCTTCAGCATGGGTAGTGATCGTCTTGGTCACGTGGAATGAGCCATTCTGTGCGCAGCAAGAAAAGAACTCAAAGCCACGGCTACAAGCATCGACAGCTTGCAAGTGAAGCCCGGCTAGACAAGAGTGGTAGCCGGCCTTGGACCCCGCAAAGTTGATCTGATTCGACTTTTCCATCAGGGAGAGGAGGGCGTCAGCAAAGGACAGGAAGTCCCGCAACATTTGATGGATTTCGACAGAATCGGATATCACGGGCGATGAATCTTCCTTTGCGTTTCGTGGAAAGACAAAGTGGATGAGGAGGATGTAAAAAGATGTCAGGACCACCGCCGAGGTGACGTGGTTGGATGACTGTTCCTGGAACAACGCGATGCAGTCGGAAAAGACGCGTCGAGCCGTGTTGCACACCTCTGCAGCTTCTTGGTTCTGGCTGAATCTCAGGAGACGCCGAAATTGGTGAAGGGACCTCTCTTGCCAGTTGGCCGACATGGCCACGCTGTTGAGGTTTTCAGAAGTCTGTGGCCAAGAGGCATAGGCGTGAGCCACTGCTGAGGCAATATGGCTCAGAGACCAGATTTGGCGCACCATGCGTCGCTGAGATGGCAGTGTCGAGAGGTTCTCTGACGCGATGTCGAGCTTGATTGAGACCGACGCGGATCCTTCTGTTGGGAGGAAGCTGGGCGGCAAGAAGGAATGCAAAAGAGGAAGAAAAGGGCGGTCGTCCTGCATGAAAGACCAGAGGCTGAGGGCAAATGTCGTCCACCATGCATAAGCCAAGAGTTCCGCCTCAATCTGCACCTCGTCAGTAAAAGGGTGGCGGTTGAAGTAGAGTCGACTTACCTCTGCTACTGAGATCCCGTTGATCCTGCTGTGGGTATCCGGCGCGCTATCCTTGACTGTCGCCATCATTCGACCAGCATACCGGACATAGCATGCAGCTCTGCGCAACGAGCCTCGGCACAACTCATGCCATGCAAGAATGAGGAGTACCTGGACCGTGGAAAGATCGATTGTCGAGGATGGACGAGATCGGAGTTGATGAGCAGCCCACGCTAGCAGCTGCCTGCCACATTCCCTCGCACCCTCATCTTCTTGAGCAAGTTCCGCATCGCCGAGAATGACTGCCAGCAGAGCCTCGTCGATTGGCTTGGTCTTGGGACCACGGAGAAGCAGTGTCTTGGAGACGATGACGGTGAGAGGGTGCATGGAAAACCAAATGTCAATCATCTGAGAGCTTCGGCGCCCGCTTCCAACCTCGTAGCGAGCAAGCGGAGGATCGACCGGGGGTGGGTCGAACATTGTCTCGGTTGTGTCTTCAGCGATGCCGCGGCGGCAAAGAGAACCACCGCCATTAACAATGTGTTGGCAGCCGAGGCGGCCCAGCTTTACGGCAGCCAGGCCGACAAAGTCGTGGACGAGAAGAGGCAAGACATCGTGATAGTCGAGGTGTTCGCGGGTGGCGTGCGGTGGCGGCGAGGGTCCTGCGGCCGATGGCGGCGTATACGATGTGGCGAAGTCTGCTTCGAGGTCGGCAGCGACAGTGGTGGTACTCGAGGAAGTGCTGCTGCTCAAGGGAGAGGGAGTCGAGGTGTTTGCGTCGGACGGCTCAGCCCTGGGTTTTGGAACCTCGAAGTCGTAGACGCAGTCGATGTCCCTTTCGCGGCACGCATCACAGATCCCATGGCCAGAGCAACGGATCTTCCGGGCGCGACAAAAGCGGCAGCTCCTCCGAAGAGACTGTTTGACTGTCGACGTGGTGGTTGTCATGTTGAGCTTGGTTCTCTACAGACTTAGCCGCACCTGTCCGCAGCCCGTGGTCCCCCAACATAACCTTATATCTCTGGTCTGGTAACTGCCCATGCATATGGCAGGGGATCGCGCCGAAGTTCTGGTGGTGGCTGACCACGTTCTCGCTTGACTCGCGGCTTGGAGCGACACGCGGACAACCTAAAGCCAGTCCATGTCGCGGCGGGACTGACGAGCCGGGGTGCTTTGGATCGACAGGGCACGCTCCCTACATCGGGAATCTCCACCCTCCTCCACCAAACGCCCGCAACCGCCACTGGAGCTGTGATCAATCCTTTGCCTCTGCTCAACCGCCGCAGGTGCCGACATGTCTAGTGTGTTGCCGAACCACAGGCCATCTCCGTCTCGCACGGAAACTGGCCCCCCCCACAACTACTCGTACCGAGACACTGTCCATCTTAAAAGTGCTCACCCAAAACGGCCAATCACGAGTTTCGCTATATTGAGCATTCACCTCGACCCGTGGCGCCGCTCCGTGCGCACAGCTGTGCGGTGTGCCAGGACTCAGTCGAAACCATGTATGCTTTACGAGCTACAACTATGAACCCACAGTGCCTGACGGCGTCGACAGACAGATCCCCCACACATTACTCGGCGTAATAATTGCTACATACACAACAATGTCACCATGACGGGTGATCAGAATCAGAAAATCGAGTAATGGGCCACCCTCCACCTGCTTGTCCCATATACTGCTCCCATGACCACACGCGCCCTGGTCTACCAGGCGAGATCGGCAATGCCGACCTGGAGCTTCTCAAAGTCAAACAGGACGTACTTGTCCTTGGCAAAGGTTTCGCCAAAGTTGCCGGCCACCATGTCGCCGTAGCCCAGCGTGCGCACGTTGAGTACGCAGGTGCCGTTTCCAAAGTCCTCGACGTAATTGGCGGGCAAGATTTCCCAAATCTTGTCATGGCCGGCAAAAGTGTAGGAGAGCGTGGGGAAGGCGTCGACTTGGCCGCACTCGACCTCGTAAAAGGACTGCTCGCCGTTGTTGGGCGGCTCGGCTATGGTGATTGGCTTGCCGCTCGTCAACTCGACCAGGCGCGTGTAGGCGTCCACGGACAGCGGAGCCCCGCGTCCGTAGCTGGCGTGGTCGAAGATGGCGCCGGACCCGACGGTCGTGTTGAGCGCCTGCGGCTCGTCGCCGATGCTCAGCGAGGTGAGAGTGAGCGCCCAGTAGTTGATGACTGGCGGCGTGTAGATGAAGTCGACGTTGTTGACCTCGGGGAAGACGATGTTCTCATACCACAAGATCTCGTCCTTGACCAGCGCTGGGTTGTATCCGCCCAAGGTCTGCAGGCCGTCGGCGCCGCCGCAAGTTCCCTTGAGCGTGTCGACGGAGCCGTTGTAGCAGTAGTGGAAGGCGACAATCGGAGCCGACCAGGTACCCGCCTGCCAGCCTTGGAAGAATGGTGATTGGTACGAGGCTAATGGTGAGTGGCATCATGTGTAAGTTTGTGTTGCTGTATGATCGGCGAGCGGATTGGGGGCCATGTGCACAACTTACCATTGTCATTGGCAAAAACAGGCGAGAGGCCAAAAACGCCGTCGAAGGGGTAGTAATCTTCGCCCTGGTCAAACTGAAAGTCGGCGGCCTGGATGACGGTGCGCTGCCCGTAAGGGCCAACGGCAAGGATGTCAGAGGCGTAGTCGACAGTCAGGTCCAGGTCGAAGAAGAAGTGGTTTGGGTTCCACGTGCGGCTTGGGAAGAGGACGGTCTCGTCCCTGAAGGTCGAAGAGTCGGCCGTTCGGAAGTACGACTGCTTGTCGTTCAGGCAGGCGCTGGTGTTGTCGGTGCCGTGACAAGTCTCTGTGATGAGGTACTGGCTGATCCATGTCCAGTCGACAAAGACGGTAACGTTCTGCGGTGGCGTGCCAACTGTGATGGAGTCCTTTGCTAGGAAGCCAAACGAATTCCATGTCAGTGGCAATTCCCACGACCTCGCCTGGGTTGGTGCAGCCGCTACACGGCCCAAACCGCCTAGTGCGAAAAGGGCTTGGAGGAGGCTGGGTGACTTCATGGTGGAACGATATTGTGAGTCTTGTCTGGAGTTGGTGCCATCGTCGCGTTCCAATTCCAGCTAATTATCAACTCGATACAAAATTGTGCAAGTTGAGGGGCCTCCGGGTGTGTCCGCTCGCAGGCGGAGCAGACGGAGCGGCGGGCGGAACCGCATCGGCGTGCTCTGTACCGCGACTCAGCGGAGCACCCCCTGCCAGGCATGGAATCATTTTTTCTCTGCTTCTCTGGATATCAAAACTACCGCGCGTGCGGCACCTTGGAGAGCCGCAAACCTTGCGACTCAAAGACTAACTCTATTCTTCACCACCCTACCTCTCAAGTCAGCCGCATACAAGGACAGAACAATGGAGACCATCGAGCTTCTGCAGGGCAGGACCGACTCTAACCTTACGCCTCTCTTCCTGGTGCATGCGGTTTCCGGGCTTGCACTTCCATACTTTGCCCTCGGCCCTCTTGATTCCAGCGACCAGGCGCGGCCAGTCTACGGCATCACGTCGCCGACGTACAGCGATCTCCGTTACCAGCTTCCATCGTCTCTCGACAGACTCGCCGCAGAGTATGTCAGTCGAATCCGCCGCGAGATCCAACCGACAGGGCCATATCTGCTGGGGGGCTGGTCGATGGGCGGCATGATTGCCGTCAAGATGGCTCAGATTCTCGAAGCCATGGGACAAACGGTGCGACGCGTCATCATGGTCGACTCCGCAAACCCAGACACGATGAGCCAGCTGCGCAAGTCGCCCGAGCTCGATGCGCGCGCCAACGGCCTGTTCGAGGCCATCGCCAGGCGCATGCCCGGCTTCAACGTCGACTACGACAGCTCTTCCTGCGCCTGCTCCGTCTGCTCGTCCTGCAACTCGTCCTGCGTCTCGCAAGACGGCTTCGAAGACGCGCTCGAGGACGAGATCGACCTGCTGGACCGCGACCTCATCCTTTGCCGCATGCGGCAGCACATCAAGAACGGCCTCGAAATCATCTCGCAAGCCGGCCACGAAGGCTTCCTGCGGCGCAAACTGTCGACTGGGGTGATTCTCGTGCGATGTACGACGTTGAAGGCGCCGTACCGGCGAGCGCTCCCGTCCAAGCACAGAGGAACCATGGGGTGGAAGGCGAGCGACTTTGGCGGCGGACTGCAAGTCATCGACTTCAGCGGGGATCACGACGGGGCGTTTGACCGCCACAACGTCGGTGAGCTGACGGAAATCCTTAGGCGCGTTGTGTCTTCACTTTGAGGCTGGACTGGGGTTGGCATATAGGCGGGCAGCATGATTCGGTAGGTTTTGTTTTGGTTTTCGTTGCCATTGATGGAGTCTGGGGGTTTGGGCGGTTTGATGATTCATGTTTGGGCATTTCTTTTGTTCGAGAAACACATGGGCGGCGTTTGGGGTTCCCGATGGAACGAGTTTAGAACGTTGTGAAGTGCAAAAAAGAGTTTTATCCAAGCCGGCTGCCAAGTGGTGATTGTTGTGCTGTGTCGGTGCTCATGGCCGCTGACAAGGGCACCCCTGCAGTCGGCAGCTTTTGAGACATGGCGAGCCACGAGCTTCGGGTTGCGAGGCGATTGGAGCTGACCGACAAAAAGCCACTTCTATTATCTAACTAAAACTACGAAACGATTTTGTCTGCTCAAACAGCCGCCTTGCGAGAGATGCGCACGGCGGCGTCGCCCTTCAACCACGGACTGCCAATCTTGGTGAAGTCGAGGTCGAACTTTGCGGGGCGCCCGGGCTTCCCCCAGTCAAACGTGCACTCCTTGACGAAAAAGCCAACCACCTCGCGAGTGACGAAGCCAGCCATCTTCTCTCCAGGACACCTGTGCGAGCCCTGGCCAAAGCCCAAGAAGACGGAGGCGTCGGCCGCCTTGGGCGCAATCAGCTGCGCCTTGCCATCGATCCATCGCTCGGGAAGCCACTCGTACGGGCGCGCAAAGTTGTCGGCGTCGTGATGGGTCAGGTACGGCGAGATGGAGACGATGGAGCCGGCCGGCACGACGACGTTGGACTCGGGAAGCGTGACGGGGTCGTGCGACAGGCGCAGCATGTTGACGCCCGAATAGTGACGACCCGTCTCCTTGAGGCAGGCCACCAGCAGCGGCGACGAGTGGACGTTGTCGACCGTGCTCAGCTCGTGGCGCAGTTTGTCGAGGATGTCGGGGTTCCGAAGGAGCTGCCAGCAGATCGATCATCAGTTCCTTCCGCTCCCGCTCGCCGGCCGATCTTTGCTCGGAAACAGACTTACCTCCGTCATGGTCCAGGAGATGCTTGCAACGGTCGACGTGTGCGCCGCGAACATCAAAAGGGTGTGGTGTGCGGGGAAGAAGTCCTTGAGCGTCAGAGCCACCTTGTCTCGCAGCGTGTGCGAGATGTAGTCTTCGGCGTGGGCCCACTGCTCCGGACTCTGTTCGCGCTCCCTCAGTCGCTCGCGGAAGATTTCCTGCATCTCATCGCGCTTCTTCCACAGCCGACGGGCCGCAGGATGAGGAACCCAGTCGGGCAGGAGAAAGTGCAGTATGTTGCCAATGTCGGCCTCGACGGCGTGCAAGAGGTGGTACAGGTCGTCGACGTTCTTCTCGTAAAAGTCGGGGCCCATGAGGCAGCGGACGATGATTTTGTGGACGAGATAGGACACTGACTCGAACAGCTCGATATCGGTGCCGGAGCGAGTCCAGTCATCGACAGACTTGGATGCCTCCTCGCGCGCCACACCAGCATAGTGGTTCAGAGCCTCGCTCTTGTTGATGCAACGATTCAGCGAACCGACGAGAGTGCGAAGATGGTCGAAATAGCCCGGTACGACGACTTTGTTCAGAAAGAGTCCCTGGAAAAGGTCAACAAAAGAAATTCTTGGGAGAAGAATAGAGACTGGAACTCTCGGAAACTTCTGGTACTCACCATTCCACCGCCAAACGACCAGGTATCTTCCTTGACGTGCGTGTAGAACTTGTTCAACTTGTTTCCCCGGAGCCACACATTGTCGCGGAAGAGCATGCGCACCGCGAAAATGGGACCGCACTGCGACTCTGACTGCGTAATGGCAGCAACTGGATTGTTGGCAAACGCAGCCGCATCTCCCAGCAGCGGAGGGCCACCGAGACGCGGCCGCTTCAGCTTCTTCGACGCGCCGGCGCGGGCGACGGCCGCCAGAACCACCACCAGCGTGCAAAAGAGAATGTAAACTGCCTTGGCCTCCATGTTTGCCGTGCAAAGGCGTGGTTCTCGCAGCACGCAGGCTATATCAGAGGCGGCACTGGCCGCCGTGATTTGCTCGCGCCGCGTCTCCGTGCGCGGACGGGGACAGCGCGCGGGAAGACGGACCTGCAGCCAACCAGGCATTTGAGTTGAATATAGAGGCCAATTATCATGCGAGTGCCGTGCCATCAGAGTTCGTTTCAGTCGTCGCAAACTACGGTCAACCATGGGTGAGAAAGCAGAGCTCTCCGAGTCTAATTACGCATCGTCCGAGGCGCTGCCTCCTTCGTACACGGCAGATGACGCGCATGGCGGCTCTGCGGAAAAACCCAATCGCACGCGGGCTGCGGTCGTGGTCGCAGGTGGATTCATCGCCTATTTCGTAACTTTTGGTAAAGCTTCCGGCAATCTGGAGTCTGGCGGATGCTAATGTCTGCGTTTTAGGGTTGCTCAACACGTTTGGAACCTTTGAAACCTTTTATCACGATGAGCTTCTTCATGGATACAACCCTAGCACGATCTCATGGATTGGATCTATCCAGGTAGGCGGTATTCTGTGCAGTTGCTCCGACGGCTGGCTGACGCTGGCAGCTTTTCCTCTTGTTCATTGGCGGCATGTTTGCTGGGCCTGCCTTTGACGCTTTTGGAGCACGCGCAGTCTTCATTCCCGGAGGCGTGCTCTACGTCTTCTCGCTCATGATGACCAGCCTGTGCACCAAGTACTACCAGCTCATTCTGGCCCAAGGCATTCTCTACGGAACCGCAAACGCAATGCTGTGAGTCTATCTGCGCCCGCATCAAGCTCACAAGCGCAAAGTTTCTGACGCACGCAACAAACAAGGTTCTATCCGACCATTTCCACAATCCAGTCTTGGTTCAGCCACCACAGAGGCTTGGCCACGGGCATTGTGATCTCTGGCTCGTCCATTGGAGGCATCGTGTGGCCCATCATCATCCAGAAGCTTTTCAACACGATTGGATTTGCATGGGCCGTCCGCACCGTCGGTTTCATCTGCCTCGCCCTCCTCATTCCTGCCTCTTGGTTTATCGTTGAGAAGAAGTCTGCCGGCCCAAAGCCTCCTCTGCCAAAGGATGCTTTCAGCGCTCCTTTCAAAGACGGAACTTACTTGGTCACCACTGCTGCGTTCTTCTTCATCTTTTGGGGAATGTTCCTTCCGTTCTACTACCTCCCGACGTACGGCCTCAGCCACGGCATGAGCAAAGATGGAGCCAACTACCTCTTGGCATACCTGAACGCAGGCTCCTTTGTCGGGCGTCTGTTCTCTGGCTACATGGCTGACAAGATTGGACCGTAAGTGTTTTTGCACCCCTCGACGTTCCAGTCGCTAATGGATACCAGCTTCAACATTTCCATCTTCTGCTCACTGGTCGCCGGCGTGCTTGCCTTGGGCCTCTACGCCAACCAAGAGGAGTACAGCCTTGCAGGGACGGTCACCTTTTCCGTGCTCTTTGGTCTGTTTTCCGGTGGTTTGATCTCGCTCCAAGCAACCTGCGTCACGCGCATCACCCCAACCCTCAATGTCATCGGCCTCCGCATTGGTCTGATGCTCGCCATCTGCTCTATTGGGTAAGTTGCCCCTGAAACAACTCGAGTCGATCCCTTGCTGATTTTCAAAAGCGCACTCACGGGAGCCCCACTCGGTGGAGCACTCCTCTCCGACAGGAGTGACTGGGATGGCTTCCTAGGCTTCACTGCCGCGTCGCTCCTCTTCGGCGCCCTTCTCGCCATCTGGGCTCGCTTCAAAGGCGACAAGAGATTGATGGCCGCGTTCTAATCTTTCACTCTTCATCATTAATCGCTCAAATTGCTAATGGTCACGACATCTCATGTTTTCATATTGTTCGGATTCGGGTCGGATAGAGGCGGTAGGGGCTAGAGGTCTAGACAAACAATCATGCAAATACGAACGCATCAATCTTTTCTGCCTCAGGGGGTGATGCGCGGCCGTCATCTCCCTCGGACCCTCTTGTTCTCGAAAGTCGTGACACCGGAGAAGAAGAAGCCACAACGCTCCGGAGCGTGGCATGAGTAGCGTCATTCGTACCAATATGGCAGTTCTCGTCAAGTGCCGGCCGGGGACTGCCGGCATTAGCGCTCCGCCCGTCGACGGAGGCTCTGCGGGCCTCCGCAAAGTCATGGAGTGCGGTCAGGCGAGTCCCACACCAGGCGGGCCACATGACAGCGGGTCGATGTCGAGCCCACCGCCGACGGGCTGCATCTCAAATAGTCGAAAAATGGTCGTGTAGCCAAGGGGATACTGTGCTTGCCGTCGACTACGACACGCATTCTTTTCGCTCCTCGTCCGTCTTGAACGAGTCTGGCTTGCCGCAGGTCATGTTCTTCCAATCACTTGCGTGCGGCGCGCTGTTCGCCGCCGTGGCGGCTGCCGCGCCTGCCAGTTCCAGCGCCAGTTCCAGCAGCTTGGCGTCTTGCGTGAGCCAGGTCTTCGCAGCGTCGGACCCGAGCCAAAGAATCGTAACTCCGGAGAACTCGACATACACGGACGCGCGATTGGGGGAGAAGATCCAGTCAGTAGCCAGCCAGCCTCCTTCCATTTTTGACCCCAGTCCCCCGTATCCATCCCAGACAGGGGTACAGGTTGTTTCCGAAACTGATTGTTGAGCTTCTTTGCAGGTTTGAAGAGTTCCCCGCCATCATAGCGTACGCGAAGGACGTGGCGGAAGTCGCCCCGTTGGTCAACTGCGCCGTCGCGCATGGCGTCCCTCCCGTGGCGCGGTCTGGCGGCCATCAGTGAGTCCCCCTGGGCCTAGACCCCTTACCCCTGTCCTGCTCTGTCCTGTCCTGTTCTGTCCGCACGAAACTGACTCCGGCGCGCAGTTTTCTGGCCTACTCGTCGCTCAACGGGTCGCTGGTGATTGACCTCTCGCACGTGAACCACGTGAGCGTATCCGCCGACAAGCAGACGGCCGTCGTGGGCGGCGGCATCCGTCTGGGCGCGCTGTACATGGCGCTGGACGCACACGACGTGACGTTTGTCGGGGGCATCTGTCCGACAGTCGGGCTCTCGGGCTTGCTGTCCGCCGGCGGCTTCAACATGCAGATGCGCGCGCTGGGCCTGACGGCCGACTACATTGCAGCTGCCAAGGTGGTGCTGGCCAACGGCACGACGGTCGAGGCGTCGCCGTCGTCCAACGCCGACCTGTTCTGGGCCATTCGTGGCGGCGGCGGGAGCACGTATGGCATCGTTGTCGAGGCTACGCTCAAGTTGGTCACGTTCCCGCGCTTTGCGGCTATGAGTCTGGAGTGGAGTGGTGGTGACGCGCAGACGCGGTTTGATATTGCCAAACGCTTCCTGGAATGGGGGCCCGCGCTGCCCAAGGAGGTCACTTCGCAGATCAACGTGTACAAGGACACCATCTCGATTGTCGGCGTGGGTGTTGGGCTTAGCAAGGATGAGCTCCAGGCGCTCGTGGACGATTCGGGACTGGGCGCGTTGGGCAATGCCACGGTAGGTGTCTTTGGCGGTTGCAGCACCGACAACATGCGCACATTGTAAGTCGATTGCCCCAAAACCACACGCCGCGATGAGAGAAAGGAGAGAAGCTCACCGCTTCCAAACATAGCGGCTACACCTCCTTCGCCTGCGAAGCAGACGACAAAGTCGACAAGAAGATCCTCAACGTCGTGCCAGACCCCTTCTCGAAACTCGACAGCTACCCGCAATTCAGCTACGACGAAGCCACCAAGTCGTCCACCGTCGCGCAAGCGGACCCCTGGTCGCGCTTCCGGCGGCTGAGCAAGTCGTTCTTCGTGCTCGACTCGCAGCCGCTGCCCGACGACGTGCTGGCGCGGGTGCTGCAGCTGATCGCGGCGGCCGACGACGCCAGCCAGATCTGGGGCGAGTGGCACGCGTGGAACCTGACGGCCGCGCCGGCCGGCGACAGCGCGTTCCCCTGGCGTGAGAGCGCCGTCGCGCACCTCGAGTTCCAGATCCACGGCAGCAACGACACGGCGCAGCAGCAGTCGTACGAGACGCTGTTTGCGGAGTTGGAGTCGGTGCTGAGGCCCGCCGTTGGGTGAGTGTTGCGATCCTGTTCTCCTTGATGGCGAAAGTTGTGTTTTTGCTGACGGCTTTGCGCAGGCCCGCTTCGTACTCTGGGTACATGGATGCCAGCATCTCGGTCGACCATCTCGAGGCTTACTACGGCGACAACGTCGAGCGACTGGTCGGCATCAAGCAGGCGTATGACCCAAACAATGTTTTCCACAACCTCTATTCCATTCCTGTCGAGCTGCCGGCCAATGTGTCGAGTTACTAGCGGGGGAGTCGCCGGCTTTGTGTAGACTTTTCCGTTGTACTTTTGTAGCGTTGCGAGTACCCTAATGGATCAATCAGTTGCTCAATGTAGGAATTGGACGGTTTGTAGATAGAATCAATCCAAAGACTCGAACAGCATACTCGGGATGAACCAGATGGCGAGCACGCCTCGTTCATGCAAAGTGTCCGGGATGGAACGATCCCAATGGCCGCATGGGCAGGTAGGTAGACAACCTCAAAGCAACCACGGAACAACAAGACCCTACCTGGCACACACCCCTTCCCCGTAACCCCTTCCGTCAACATGCCCAACCGGCAAAACCAAGGGCCAAAACGCAAAAGAGCAAAAAGAAGAAAGGGCAAAAACAGCTCCTGTGGTCAGACTGGCCAGGACTTGAACCTGGGACTTGCCGTGGATGCGAATGTGTGAACCAGCGACATGCGTTACCAACTACGCCACCCGTCCATAAACGTTTGTGTGTGGTGCTGTATGGTGCATTAGCTGTTGCGACACAATATATACCAATGAAATGATTTACTGCTTCGTTTGATATTTGATGTCTGATGATCCAAGAACTGTCTCGCATCGGGGTGATTGGAAAGCAGTTAGTCGACACATCAGAGGTGACTTTACAGAGCACCGAGTAGATCGTTCCATTGCGACCTTTCTGCCTGACGGCCTCAAAATAAGCCCTTTCAATCAACCAGTCAACCAAGCGAGTGAGTTTTGTCCGTTACTTCCTTCTCTTTTTCTTTCGTCTTCACATTTCAAATTCCGTTTCTCCCGTCGGCGGAACAACGTCACTTGCGCTCCCACCACACAAAGCAGACAGCAAAGAGACACAAAATCCGAAACGTATCCCCACCTCTCACGCAGCAACCTTGGCCTTCATTGTCCGTCCTCTTCTTCCTACCCTACTCGTCGGCGGGCGGCTGCTTTGGCTTCCCCGTCGGCTTCGGGTCCTTGGGCTTCGGAGGGTCCTTGTGATCAGGCTTGCCGGTAGGTTTGGGGCCCTCAGGCTTCTTGTGATGCTCATCGCCGCGAGCTTCGACGGGAGGCTTACCCGTCGGCTTCGGGCCCTTGGACTTTGGTGGCTCCTTGTGGTCAGGCTTGCCAGTCGGCTTTGGGCCCTTGGGCTCCGGTTTCTTTGATTCGTGGCCCTCGGGCTTCTTGTGCTCCTCATCGCGTGCTTCGACGGGAGGCTTGCCGTGCGGCTTTTCGGTGGGCTTGGGGCCTTTAGGTTTGAGATCCTCAGGCTTCGGCTTCGGCTTCTTGTGCTCCTCATCGCGGGCCTCTACAGGAGGCTTGCCGTGCGGCTTGCCATGAGGCTTGTCAGTGGGCTTTGGTCCCTTGGGTTCCGGCTTCTTCGACTCGTGGCCTTCAGGTTTCTCGTGCTCCTCACCGCGCGCCTCAACAGGCGGCTTGCCGCTCGGCTTCGGGGCCCCAGGCTTCGGGGCGCCATGCGGCTTGGGCTTCGGCTTCTTCTTGTGCTCCTCATCGCGCGCCGCGAGGGCAGCGGCAGCTGGCGGTTGGTCCGCGTGGTGGTGCTCCTTTGGCGGGTCACCGGGGTGCTTGTGGTCGTTGGAGTCCGGGTGGTGCTGCTGGGTCGCGACGTCTCCGGGCAGCGAGGACGCCGCTGCGGTGGGGAGGCCGGTGACTGCGACGCTGGTGGATGGGTGCGTGTTAGTTGGGGAGAGGAAGGGAAGGGAGGGTGAGTGGGTGTGGGAAAGGAGGAGGGAGAGAGGAGGGAGAGGGGGAAGCAGTAGACTCACCTCGCAGACGCAAGCGTAAGCAGCAGCGTGTTCGAAAAACGCATAATGGCGAATGCTGCTTCGTTTCTTGACCGCGAAGTGATGAAAAAGGCTGTGGAAATGTCGTCTGTTCCTGCAATGGCGAATTGGGTTGCTTGCTTGCCTGCCTCCAAACCCAGCCAGCGGCTTCCAAACACCCTTTTATATTCCTCCTCTTCCACGCTTCTCCAGTCCAGCCTGTACGACATTCCTCTTTCCCCTCCCTCTTCTTTTCCTTTCCTTTCTTTCCATTTCCTTGACACACTGTTACACCCATCTCTTTCCCAATCCATGGCCATTGGCTTCAGGCCCATCTCCAACACCCCCTCCCGCACACAGAAAGAATGGCACGAAATGAAGCCAAGAAAATGGGCGACGCAAGCACACCCACCTACCCAGTCACTCACTGACGCAGCCCATTCCACAGCCATGCCGTCATGCGGAGCCACAAAGGCACTCAAGCTGCTGCACGACGTAGCTGCTGTTCACAGTCGACGGCCTTCTTTCGACGCCCAGGACCATGGCGGTGGTGTTGGCGGCATGCCGCCGTGTACGCCTCTTCCTTCAAGTAGATGTGGATGTGTGGTTTGCCCTGCCTACCTCGCAAGGCGTGATGCGTCGTCGTTGGCCTTAGGAACCCGTAGCCGTAGCACATCAATCACAGCACGCAATGCAGTGGCGGCAGCGGCAGCAGCAAAACAACAGCGAGCGAGCGAGCGGTCAGTAGCTGGCTAGCCCTGCCGTGGCTGCTAGTAGTAGCACATAGACAGTAGTAGCGCAAGGACGAAGCTAAGCTTTTGCGGCTCGATCTGATCTGGGGTATATAGACGACTGTGTGTGCATGATGTGTGTACAGTGATGCTGCAGTGCTCCCACCGAAAGCAAAAGAGCTGACGCGTCAGTCAGTCGGTTGGCGGGTTGCTGACGACGCCCAGGGGTATTGTGCTACCATGAGGTGCTGCCATGCAATGCCGTTGTTGACTGACGACATTTGATGAAACACCTCCAGTGTTCATTCAACGCGCAACGGCCCGCCCGCTTCGATCACGCCTTGTCTTGTCTTCCTCGTCTTGTGTTCTGTTGCTGTTCCATGCTGTCACCTCTCAGGGCACGTCACAGACGCTGGCTCTTGGTTCAGTTGGTTACCTGAGGTTGCCGTATTCCCGGCCATGCAAGCATGTTTCTGTTATTTTGTCATTCTGTAGTCTTGGTTTGCTTGTACTGCTGTAGAGAGGATGGGAAGAGAGAGACAGGACGGAGAAAGACAGGATGGCAAGAGAGAGGATGGGCAGAGGAAGCGGGGCGTGCAAGCATATATCGTCAGACGTCCTCTTCTCTGCCTCAAGGCCGCGGTGCAATTTCGCCGCTCTCTCCGCGCGTCTACGCCCACTTCGAAGGGTAGAGAGAAGAACGGGGAATCTGTAGACCGCGGCATGGCGACGCGATGTCCACCACTGTCTTACTGACAGACAGGCAGACAGACAGACAAACAGACTGGCTACCCATAGCTCAAGAGGCAAGGAGGCAGCCAGCGCCGTCCACAAGACCGCCGTACCGCCGTACTGCCGTACTGCCGTCACTGCCGTCCCATCCAGCCCAGCTCAGCCAGTCCAGTCCAGTCCAGTCAGTGCCCCACGACGACCCGACACGTCTGTCCGTCTGCGGCATTTACCATGCATTCTCCATCTGGCCCTTCCCCGCCTTGCCACTGCAGCCGACTAGGGGGTACGATGGTGGTGATGATGGTGCTGGTGCGGCATATGCTACATGCCACGACAGAGCTTGGAGTCGAACACAACGCTGTGCTGCTCTGCTCTGCTCTGCTCTGCTCTGCTCTGCTCTGCTCTGCTCTGCTCCCAACACCACCGATGAGAGGGCACCACCAGCCAGATCAGAGACAGAGTCCTAACGCCGAGAGCGAGAGCGAGAGCCTTCGGTGTTGACGGGGCTGTCCAACATACGGATTGGTCGAGGAGCGGCTTTTCGATGCTCGGCACCATGGGAGGAGTGCCCCATATCGCACAACTCTTTTCCGGATGGGTTGTGATGGACCCAAGATAATCCCATCCCTCCCCCCCATCACTCACCCCCTCCCAAAAGCCAATTTCATCTGCCCCTTCTCCTTCGCGCGATTCGCAGCGCCAGGCGGACGCCCGCGCCCTCTGCCCCCACCTCGCCCGCGACCACCGCCATGCACATGCCCTGATGCCGGAGCCGGCGAAGCAGACGACGCAGACGCGGCGGACGCCTCTTCGGCCTGAAGCTCGCGGGCCAGGTCTTTGGCAAAGTGCCAGTCCAGGTGCTCGGCCTGCTCGGCGAGGGGGATGGGCTCGTTGCAGCGGGGACAGGGGGAGGAGGGCGCGGGGATTGGGGAGGGGTCTGTGGGCAGTGGTGGTGGCGGTTGTGCTGATGGTGGTAATAGGTCGTCGGTGTTGGAGGGGAAGAGGAAGGGGTCGGTGTGGTTGCGGGTGTGGTTTGCTGAGGTGTTTCCTTCGTCCTGGAGGGCCGTAGGGTCTGATGGGTGGCTGTTGTGGTGGTGCGAGTCCAGGCCTACGATTGGTTCGAATGGAGAAGATGGCGGCGATGGAGACGGGTCCGATGGCATCGGCTCCTCTTGCAGGTAGTTTGGGTTGTCTGCAGGGTCGTCGGTGATGGCTTCGTCGTGCTGAAAGGGGTCGTGTGGCACAGAGTCATCATGCGGTTCAGCTTGATCATTTCCCTTGCTCACATTCGAGCTGGAGCCAGCGTCTTGTCGCGACGACGCAGTCCTGCTATCATTAGGAAAGACTCAAGATCTAAGGCAGGCAGAACTCACATGGGCTGGAGAAACGACACGAGTCCGCGCGGCGCGTTGGTAGCATTGTCGAGCTTCCGCCTCTTTGCGCGCTTCGCATCACTGCTTCTCATTTTGATGATTTGGCCTGGCTGCGGCGCAGCGCTCTCCTTCATCGCCTTGGCCTCCTCTCCGCGCACCAGGAAGCCGCCAATGCCCTTGTTGTTGGTGATGCCGTCCTCGAAGCCGCCGACGCTGAGCGACAGGTTGGAGCAGGGCCAGGCTCGTCCGTCCACGACGACCTGCGCGAGGAGGTTCTTGGCCAAGTTGAACAGCATTTCCTCGCTGAATGCCCTGCCCGCGGGTATGGGCGCCTGCTTGGAGCGAGTCTGCATGCCCTGGCGGTGATGCAGGTTGATGGTCTTGGGCCGCCGTCTGTTTTCCAAGACGCCCTCCTCGACACAGCGCGAAAAGATGTCGGCGCAAAAGATGCGAAGCCAGCGGACAGCTTGGTCTATGCTATGGATGGAAGGACGAAAGGACTTGGCGGACAGCATGCTCTTGATCTGTATCCTAGGATTGACCTCGCTCGCGTCGATTCCTCGCGCAGTATTGTACAGCCACTGTCCTGTATCGTCCCCAAGCTTCTTGAGCTGTTCCAGCGGCACCTCGAGCAGCTCCTTGACGAGGTCCGTGTTGAACATGGCGACCACTTCGTCCCCCAGCTTCCCGCCCAAGTTTCGGATCTTGGTGAACTTCATGTCTCCGAGGAAGCGCTGGACGGCGCGATTTCGCACGACCGTCTGCTGGTTTGGCTTCTTGTAGCCCGACCCCAGCTTTGCTATCATCTTGTTGCGCGCGATGCCGGCCGAGCAAGTATATTTCAACTTGTCATGTATCGCAGCCCGCACGTCGCGCACAATTTCTGACGCCACTAGAAGCGCAATGTCATCCCAGTCTGGATCCTCGTCCTCCGTCTCTTGCGGATCCAAATCTATCAGGTGGTCCGTCTGCCAGTCGAGTGCCGACGTTGGTGGCCTGGGCAGATTTTCCGTTGGGTCGTCGTATGGCGGCGGGCCTCTAAGCTCCAGGTAGCGCTCCAGCAAGATGCGATGGACATGGGCGCTGAGATCCATGAAGACCTCGTCGATGCTTGCCTTTTCGACCCTCTGCGCGTCGGCCGGCAAGCTTTCCTTGATCAGCGCAAGAATCTTGCGCGACTGGGCACGGTACGGGTCCAACGAGACCTTGTGCGAGCCCATGTTCTTGAACGCGTCTTCGTGGTATTCCCAGGCGGCATCGCCCTCCTTCCACGTGGCGACGTGCTGCATGATCAGGTCTGGACACAGCTTCTGTGCCTCCGCCGACGTAATGTGTCTATTCAGGCCAAACGCGCGCGCCGGATAGTTGATGGCGATGAGGCCCTGCCACTGCTGCACGGCGAGCGGCTGCTCCGGCGGCACCCCAAGCCGCACCATTTCGCATTGCGCATAAAAGGCATCCAGGTCGATGTGGGCAATGACGCGGAGTGGGGTGGTGGGCGAGTAGCTGCCGAGGGCGGCGAGCTGTTTGAAGGTGAATTGCGATTTGCGCCGGCGGCCGTCGCCACTGGCGGAGAGCGGGGACGACTGGAAGCCTGGCGAAAAGGACATTACGGCGGATTGAGGACGCGATTGGAGAGAGGTCTGGGCGGGCACCTCATGGTTTGGGCGACGAGCCGGGTGTGGGCTGGCAAGTGGTGATGAGATTGAGTGTCGTCGCGTCTCGCGTTGACGAGTGCGCGTGCACAGGGTCCGATTAGGCTAACCCAAAACAGCAGGGGGTCGCAGAGCCTCCACCACAGGTGAATTATGAGGATGGAAACCAGTGAAGCCAAGATTTTCATAGCGTAGGCAAACATACGGTCGAGACTTGAAATGCACATGAGCTTGATCAAGTACCAGCAACCAAGATGGACGGCAAGGAAAAAGCAACAACGCCAGCATACAGCAGACGACTTGTGAATGCCTCGATCTTGCACCGAAAACCTGCTCTCCGGGGCTTTGGTCTCGATCTTGTATTCGTTTTGTCTGCCGCTGCAGCACTCGATCAAAGCACGAACACAGGTCTGCCGAAGCGACATGCATCGTTCCCCTCTTTGCATGCTTTTTGTTGTATGAAATTGATGTCCGGCTGCGTTTGGTGTCTGGTTCAGCCGTGCGTCAATTTCGACACTGGCCCCGCACGGTTTGATAAGGTGGCAGCAGGTGCTTGTCGCGTGGCCAAGGGTTATCGACATCAGAGGGATTCTCGTCAATAATAACAAAAAACAAAAAATGAATAAAAACGCGCTTTTGCGTGCATCCGATCTTCGTGATGTTGGCGTCGGAAGTGGCGTCGAGGATGATGGCGCAATGATGACGGATCCCACATTTGCGCAGTGAGATCGAGCGGGCTGACGGGATTTAGATCATGGTGAAAAGAGCACACCGGCACTCACGACGTTGATTCTCGATTCCAGCGTGCAGCAGAGACAGCCGGTCAGGGACTAGAGGAGCCGAGGTAAAAGAACAAAGCTGGGACATCCCCACCACTGACGTGAGACGTCTGTCGACGGACGGCTGCGTCACAAACCCCAGCGTCGCCCTACCGGTACAAAGCACCAAGCTTCCAACGCCTCTCTGGTTCGAGATTCTCTGGTTTCTGGATTTTGCTTCACTTGTAATCACTTTTTTACTCCAGCCGCCCACGCAGTCGGCGCCGCAGCGAGACAATTCGAGTCATGGAAGCGCCCAACGGCCTCATCGTCTACCACTACCCCTTCTCTCCTTACGCCCGCCGTGTCATCTGGTATCTGCAGCTGCGCGGTCTGAGCTATGCGGAATGCGTGCGTGCCTCCCATCCTGTCCAACCCGACGGCTGCCGCAGCGGTACCTACATACATACAAGGGGGGGGAAAAAAAAGAGCTGCGCGCGGTGCCTGACGTCAATCCCTGAACGCTGACAGACAGACTGACTGGCGTGCCCGATGTGCAGATGCAACCGCATATCATGCCGCGCCCCGACCTCAGCGCGCTGGGCATCTCGTATCGGCGCATCCCGGTCATGGCCATGGGGCGTGATGTGTATTGCGACACACGGCTGATGCTGCGCAAGCTGGAGGAGCGGTTTCCTCAGGGCGCGTTGGGCGCGACGGGCGGCGAGCAGAGGGCGATTCAGCGGCTGCTGGACCGCTGGATCACCGACGGCGGCGTCTTTATGCGGGCCGCGTCGTCCATGCCGCCCAGCCTGCCGATTCTGCAGGACCCCAAGTTTCTCAACGACCGCAGGGACTTTGTAGGGCGGGCGTGGAGCAAAGAGGCGATTGAGCAGGGCAGACCCGAGAGCATCGTGGCCATGCGCGACGCGTTTGATCTGCTGGAGAGCACGCTGCTGGCCGACGGACGCGAGTGGATACTCAAGACGGAGGCACCAAGCCTTGGAGACATTGAAGGTGAGTACAGTCTGGTACAGGCGGGTAGACTAGCGGACGGGAAGGGTCGAGTGGCGGGCACTAGCGGCGGGCGTCGTAACCACGCAGCGGACGGGAATATGACTAACAAAGCACAGCCATCTGGCCGTTCGACTGGCTCGTCGACATGGACGGGGCGCTGCCGGGCGAAGTGATTTCGGAAAAACAGTTTCCAAAG
Source organism: Phyllosticta citribraziliensis (assembly GCF_038025025.1). NCBI lineage: Eukaryota > Fungi > Ascomycota > Dothideomycetes > Botryosphaeriales > Phyllostictaceae > Phyllosticta > Phyllosticta citribraziliensis. The sequence goes on from NW_027117343.1 coordinate 610,103, forward strand.
GTTTTTGGGTGGATCCAGCGGTTCCGCGGGAGGTTGAGGCGGGCTCAGGCTCAGGCTCAGGGCTCGGGCTCCAAGGCTGTCAAGGTTGATGGAGAGGCGGCGGCCAAAGTCATTTGCGGAGCCAGCTTCGCGGAAAGTGGCGGCAAGATTGATGCGGCTGAGCCGTTGGGCCTGGCGCTGGGCACAGAGGTCGAAGTCTGGCCGATCGACAGTGGCTCATCGCATCACGACAAGGGCAGACTGGTGAGCCTGACGTGGGACGAGGTGGTGCTGGCGACGAGGGCGGACAAGTGGGAGGCAGAGATTCATGTACACTTTCCGCGGTGGGGATTCAGGGTAGCGCGGGCATCGGCATCAGCATCGGCCAAGATGTAGACAGACGGTGGTGTTGAGCGTCGAGTGATGTGCGTGGCTGCGAGGGGGGCATGGGTAGGACATGGACATGGGTTGTGCAGTCTGCAGGCATGCCCGAGCCAAGCACACGCAGGGCAGCCTAACAGTCCGGTCCCGTCAGGCGCGTGCCCGAGAGTTGGTCTACATACAGGGTCGACAGGGTCAACAGTAAACAGTTACAGCTAGAGACAAGAGGAGACATGAGGGGTCCGCTCAGTGGTTGGCCCTGGCCCTGGCCCTGGCCCTGGCTCTGGTGTTGGGTGCAGTGCAGTGCGAGTTACGGTACGGTAACTGGTGAGATTCATTCATGCCCGACGGGCGAGCGATCCACTGGCGCCGCCTCCCAACATCCATCGACCAAGTCATCCATGCCATGGCATATATCATGGCCTGCGCTGCCTCTATTCTCGAAATTTTCCCACCTTTGCTGCTCGCTCCGTCGAACCTGCGCCCCCCCCCCCCCCCCTGGCCCTGGCTCTTGCGCCGTTGAGAGAGAGAGAAAACCCGTCATCACTGTGTATCGCGCCGGGCAGCTTGCCGTGGTGTTGCTCAGCCGACAGCCAGTCGCGAGTAGGGGCCAAGGTCCACGTCCAGTCCAAAAAAGCCCCGCACCGCACACGTTCCGCTCCGCTCACGTCGCTGCTCTGCCTGCCTGCCTGCCTCTTTGCCCTTTTCTTCTCTCCTCTTGCATCTCACCTCGCCTCGCCCTCGCCACTCCCGTCGTCCCTCTCGCCTCGCCTCGCCTCGCCTCGCCTCGCCTGCACCTAGCCACCGGTGCATGAGCTGCTTGCGACCCCTCCACGCTGCTCGGGTTACCCCGGCCTCGATCCTTTGCCTTTTGCCTCGACGACTACCAGGGCCCGCCCGCCGCCCTCAGCCTCCCGCCCCAAACCTCCTCCTCCTCCTCCTCAATGCCTCCGACCATGCCATCCTCCATATCGCGCGCCACGCCCACGAGGCAGTGGTTCCAGCCCGGCGACGGCATCGCTCGCGAAGTCATCACCGCCGACATTCAGCGCTACCTCGGCCCTGATGCCCTCGTCAAGCCCGGAATTGGCACCCATGAATTCGAGGTTAGCTTCCTTGACACTCGGTCCGTCGACCCATCTGACTTGCATCCAGGGCGTCGAAGGCTACTGGATAACCGCCTACCGGACCCTGACGACGGTTAGTCCCCCCCCTCCCTCTCTTCATCCCCTCCCTTCACTGACGTCCCCAGCAAATGGTTCAGGATCTCAAGACAGACTCGGCTCGTTGGCGTGCCGAGGTCCAGCAGGGACGAGGTAGCCCACACGCGCGAGACGCAAAGTTGTCCAAGCCCCCTGACAAGCCTGTAGTTGCATATCAAGACTCAAGAACCCACCAGTCCAGGCAATACTATGGCCCCAGCACTCCTGGCCCGGATGCTTCCTACGGCGCTGCCCCGCCTGCCCAAGGATACGCCGACCACCCGGCCGCTGCTGGATACCGTGCCCCGGCCCAGAATTCCTACGGAGGAGACTACACCTACGCACAACCCCAGTCAGGATACCCCCAGCAAGGAGCCCCCTATGTGCCCGCCCCGGGATATGGACAAGGCCAAGTTAGGACCGCCCCGGCCTATGGCTACAGCCAACCTTCTGCCAGGGAACCGGACCCTCACTACCCAGGCCACCAGGACTCTCCTAGATATGGCTATCCGCCGTCAACCTCGGCGCCGCCAGAGCGCGTCTACCCTCCACCCCAGCCAAGGTATTTCATGGAAGACCACATCCCCACGGATTTATTGGATTTGGCTAAGTTTCCTGTGTGTAGTACATCCCAGCCGTACTACTACCCGGACAGCAGAAGCAGTAAGTTTGCCTTGCGCGCTGCAAACATCGAGACACGAAAACTGAATTGATAGACTGACAGTGCCATCTTAGCTCCGACGCAGCCTCCGCCGCAAGCTAATGATCGTCGCCGTCGCCAGTAGCCATGCGAAAACTGGGAAAAAATCCACCGTCTCACATCTTGGCATTCTGCTGGAATTGCCTCGAATCTGCTGGTCGGCCTCTTCTGGACTGGACCGAACATCTGGGATACTTCCGTGGGGGCCTCCATCCGTCAGGATGCTTCAAAAACTCCGGATTTCGTACGCTTGACCTCCAGTCTGGCACCGGCCGCCTGAAAATTTCCGGAAAAGAAACCCGAGGCCTGGATTTCCACTGCTTCAAGAAGCGTCCGTCATATGGGAGTTTTTGCTGGACCATCCTGAATGAGGCCGGACTAGAAGAACCGTTTCCCACCAACGCGGACTGACTGCCATGATTCTCCTACCTAGCTGAGGTTCTGTTCCACGGATCATTCTAGCGCACGGGCGCACGCGCAACGAAGGAGCGAGCGACATGGGCTTTTTCTCTTGCAAGCTAATGTGTTTTATTTCCCGGGGCATCATGGCTTTTCCTTTTTCTCTCTTCACTGTCTATTCTGCTACTTTTGCCACACTGCCTTGTGGGTTCAACAAGCGACCGGCGTTTCGCATAGGTGGTATGTTGCTTGCGATTATCTATCCATCCTGGGACCATCCATCTCTGCCGCCACCGCCACCAGTACCAGTACCACGACCGTTACCATGCTTTGTTTCCGGCTACCGTACCTACCGCTTTTTTGCGCGCGCGCGACATTCTCATTCGTCTCCCGTCTCGTCTCCCTGGCTGCTGTTCTTTTAGCGATCTGGATGATTTGCCCCACCTACACACTACCACCATTACCACCCCGTCGGATTGTAGTAGCTACACGATGGCATTCGCACTTAATGCGTTGCTTCTCTTCACAGCTGCTGTTGCTGAAAAGCAGACCGCTCGCTCGCTCGCTAGGTGTGGCACTGCGGATAGCTAGCTAGCGGGCGTAAAAAACGTTTGCTCCCCATTGACTTTTGCCTGTCTGGTCAGTCCATTGCGGATTGGAGTGCGGTGGACCAATGGATGGGTGGGCGTGAGGCGTACGTAGGCAGGGAGGTTGTTTGGTTGACTGGCTGGCTAGCACTTGGCGACAGTGAGCGTGCGAGCGTGCATAGCGTAAGAATGGAGTTTGCTGCCTCTTATCGACCAATCCTACCCATCTACCCGACTGTCCCTCTATCCGTCTACCTTCCCAACTCCCTACTATCTCATTCGCTGTGGTCACACAGATCATCCCACATATCTCACCTGCCTGTCCTCACGCGGCTCGTCTTGGCACAGCACTGCATGCTGCTCACATCTATTTGTTGCCCGTCCGTCCGTTCGTTCGTTGTTGTCGTTGGTGTGTGTCTGCTTCAAGGATGGTTCGGTTGCTTGGAAGGATGAGGCTCCTCGCCATCGTGTTGGCAGTGAACTTAAAACCAGAGAAAGAAGGACAGGGGCACGGTGTACGCACGGCAAGGTACATGCGAAGCCTATCTTCAAATACGGCATTCATATCACATCATATAGTCAAGCCCCCTCACCACCCTCCCCTCCCCTCCCGCACGCCCAAACTAAACCCACGTCCCATTCTGCAACCCAAACCAGCCCTGCGCCGGCATGCTCAGCCACGGCGTGCCATCGGCATCGTCCGTATTCAGATACACGGTATTGCCCCACCAGTCCGGGAACACGGCGCCCGGGTAGCTGACGCAGAAGAAGATGACGATGCCGGCCAGCGCCGTGCCCGTGTCCAGCGCGGCGGCCAGCACGTAGTTGTACTTGGTCCACCAGGCGAAGAACTTGCGGCGCAGGTGCGCGTTGAAGATGTAGTTCACCAGCGCCCAGGAGGAGTAGTTGATGCCCGTGGCCGGGGGCACGTTGTACGTGCCGACGAAGATCTGCGGAGAGAGGAGGTTAGCCAGACATTCTGCCGACGCACACGAAACGACGAAGGAGAGAAGGACGACATACCAACGGCCAGTTGACCTTCCTGTAAAACTCCCTCCCCGTCTTCTTCCACAGCGCCCACGTCACGACCGGCATCAGCAGGCCGATCCAGAAGAAGTGCAGCAAGCCCGAGTATATCTTGCCCACGCTGTACAGCCGCGCCGGCCCGATCAGCCCCCAGATGACCGACGACGACGCCACCGTGCGCCCGTTCGGGCACGTGAAGCCGCTCGGCTGGTCCGTCGAGCAGATGTCGTGGATGTTGCCCAGCATCCACGACGTCACGCCGACTTGGGTCAGCGCGCCGAGGACGGTGGCCAGGCCTTGGGCGGTGAAGACGAGGCGCGGGGCCAGTTTCATGTAGTGGCCTAGTTTCATGCTTGGGGATGTTAGTGAGGAGTGGATTGTAGATGTTGGGATGGAGAGATGATGATAGGGGGTGGAGCTGAAGGGGAAGGGGGAAGAGAAATAGAAAAACTCACTCCTGACAAAAAAAGATGCCCTGCGTAACGACATCCTGGCTCAGCATCTTGAAAATCATATTGGCCAGCGGCTTCCCCTGAAACATGTAGCCGCCAATAAACTCGGAGAGCACGTTGAGCTGCTGCGCGTCGACATTCGTGATGCCCTGGATGATGGCGCACGGGATGAGGTACAGCGCCGGGATGAGCAGCGCCAGGAACACGCCGTAGACGGGCAGCAGCGTGTCGTACGCCTCGACCATGGCGATCGACATGGCGATGGTGACGACCGTGATGGCCGCGTAGTACCACCACGGTGTCTTCGCGTACGAGCGCATCAGGCGCGCGTGGATGTCGTTGTTTTGGCTGCTGCCGCCGCCGCGCAGCGTGCGCCAGATGTCCTTGCCGTGCCACAGGCCGACGTGAACGAGGACCGACGTGATGGAGGCGAAGGACAGGCCGTAGACGAAGGCGAACGACGCGCCCAGGTACGGCGGCGAGTAGTCTTGGTACATGGTCGCGTTGAACGAGCCGTCCGGCGTCAGGACCTTGGTCGTGTTGTACGTGTCGCCGAAGCGGTCGTACACCTCAGCCGTCATCAGCGGCAGGTAGCCGGTAAACCAGGTGTTGGTGTAGTAGATTGCCGGGACGATGATCCAGAAGGCGGCGACGAAGCCACCTAGGACGTTGAGGGCTGCCCACGACGGCGACAGCAGCGGGTTCGTGTTGTATGCTATTTGCGTCCAGTCAAACGTGATGGGCGACAGTCCGAGGCCCGTCTGCATGCCGAAGACGTGGTTGACGACCTTGTTGCGCGGCGCGATCCAGCAGACCCACGTGAAGTAGGACAGCCCGACCCAGATGAGGCCCGGGAACCAGTAGAAGCAGAACGCGCCGGCCAGGACGTACATGAAGAAGCGCAGACGCGTGATTATCCAGCCGTTAGCCAGGGCGTTGGCGCGCGAGTGCAGCGTCGTCAACAGCGCGCATATCGCCAGACTGCCCGGCCAGATGATGTTTGCGGGCTCAACAGTCCAAGGGGCCGACAAGCCGGCGACGCCAAAACCCAGCAGTTGTGTGCAGAGGACAACCAGCACACTGAAGCCGGCGGATAGCTTGAAGCCGTAGAACTTTGTCGCGGCCTGAATGATGCTCGTGCCATCCGCACTGCCGAATCCGATGGAGACGTTGGACATGATTGTGATCAACGTGTGTTCCTTGATGTTGAAGTGTCGGTCTGGGTTGATTGTCCATTTTCCAAGCCGACCGAGATCCACGGTCCAGAGGGGAAGCACTTGGGCCAGGAAGACTCCGCAGGGGTACGCCAACAACTCGGCGACGAGGGCGACAATCTTGACAGAGGGATACCGCAGCGAAAAGAAGTTGTTGATGCCGGATCCCAGCATGGTAAAGACGAATCCAATCACCCAAGCACGCAGCGTTGATACGGGCATCGAAGTATCGTCTACCTCGGGAACCACAGAGCGGACTTCGGGGTAGGGCGAGTGATTGGAGTCGATGTCGTCCAGCTTCTCCCCATCCGCTCGCAGCACCTCTGCGACGTCCACCTCCAACTCTTGCAAATGGCCATGTTCGGCGTCTTTCTCCTGCCCGGCGACGACGGGCTCCTTCTTCTCGTCGACTGGCTGCGGCATCTCCGTGCTGCTGACGGACATGTTGGGCGGACTGCGTAGGGTCGAATGCTCCCAATAACGGGAGAGGCAAAGCGGCGACAGCTACCAACTCCCCCCACGAGACTGGGGCAGCATGTTATACGGAGAAGCCGAAATTCGCCGCGCGGCGGCCGCAAAAAATGGTGACATTCTGGCTGGCGATAAGGTAGATATCCGCTGCGAGGACTTGCAACCGCAACGCTGAACGGCGACGGCCTTTCTAACGATTCTGGCTTGCGAGCATGGTTCTACTGCGGCGAGGCTTCGATAAGCGACGACTCGTGTAGTTCGCAGTGTCGTCGCCGGTGCGTGATTGGTTCGTGATCGGCATCTGGGGTTGTTTTCCCGCGATAACGCTTGGGTGACATGCGAAGCTCTGATCAAGACATCTTGGCCGCGCCGAGCCCAAGACATTCGTATCCTTCGCACTGTGTGGCCAAAGTCTCAAGAGGTGTGGCACGGAAGAGTCCGCATACTGAACGTCTCAAAGCCAGCGACAAGCAGCACTCAATCGCAAGCTCGTGGTTCTCGACCAAAGTGGGATGAGGTCCAGCGTTGCAATGTCGGCCTTCCCCGGTCAAGGCGGTCAACTCTACGCTTGTAACCCTACGTTCATGTTAGCCAAGTATTCCAAGCCGTTATCAAAAGCAAGCAATGCTTGTGGCGAGCTTGCGGAAGGCTTGGTGGAAGAAGACGCCTTGGATCGGAGGAGTGGCAAGGACCGTGACAAAACAGGAAGGAGCCCGGAAAAGACACCGACGAATTTTTAAGGTTTTGAACTGCTTAGCCCCAGGTTTGTGGTGTCGCGCGAGCAAGATGGCCGACATTTTTTCATCGAGGATTTCTCTTCCATTTTCAGTCCGACCTTGTCGATTACCCCCGAATGCTCCTGGAAAGGCAATGCCCCTCTTTCTAATGCAATCCCAAATTCGCCGTGACCATGACCTCAACTCCATTGCCATGCTGAAACAAAACTTTTATCGCCAGCTCTTCAATCATCGCCAAAACCCTTGAGCGCTCTCGTCATTCGTTCTTTCCGCCTCCTCTTCTCCTCGTCATCGTCCTTGTTGGCAGCGCCACCAGCTTCGTTAGTGGAGGCCTGCCACTTTTTCTTTTCCTCCTTCAAGTCGGCTATTTGCTTGCTTTTCGCTGTTTGCATGCTCTGCAGCGCCGCGACCTGCTTCTTGAGCTCGGCATTTTGCTGCTCCAAGTCTTGATTTCCGTTCGAGGCGCCAGAGTCGATTGCCATGAAGTCCTCCTCGGTGGAAACAGGTTTCGGCTCGGAGACTGCAACGGTAGAAACACCAGAAGCAGAGTTTGTAAATGTAGCCAGCTCCGCTAGTGACTGTTCGAGGAAATCAGGAGGAAACGAAACATGAGTGAGAGCTTCCTCAAATGCGCTCTTTTGTCCTTTGCGTGGCGACTCGAATGCAGAGACCCTCGGGATCGAAAGATTGCCAACCAGTTGCGCGCTAAGTGTGTAATTCTGCGGCGCGGGCGACACAACCTCGCCCTCTGATATCTTGCCTCTGAGATCCAGCCTAGGTTTCACTATCGCATGGATTTTGAATTTCTCTTCTTCCGAGTCCGAGGAAAATCCGCTGGGAGCAGTAAACGAAAGATTCGTAACTGGTCCAGGTAGAGTTGCCATTCCATGCGAACTTGAGCCCCCGCTTGCAGACCACTTGACAACTTTCCCGCTGGAGTGACCTGTGAGAACGACAGTGCCATCCCAGCTCAGTGTTATGCTCAGGCCAGCCCCAAGACCTAGCCCCAGATCCGACGGCCGTCTGCTACTCGATGGAGGGGTTATGGGTGTGTATGATGTTTCTGGGTTGCGCAGGGAATCGGTTGCGCCCAGCGTGGGTTCATTGTCGGCTTGGGCGTAGAAATCGATATACTGTAAGCTTCCATCCTCATACGTCGCGAAGAATCCACGGTCCGCGGGGTCCAGAGCGAGGGCGAGAGGCGTATCTCCCAACAGATATGTGGCCAGCAGCGCGTTTTTCTTGTAGTCCCAGACTATTGCGGTATTGTCTTTCGAAGCAGACACGACAGTGTTGGCGGCGGAGCTGCTGTGTCCAATGGCCAAAGCGGTGATTGCACCACGGTGGTTGGAGAGAGTGTGAACGGGTGAGGGATTCGGACCCGCGAGGAACGATGAAAGATTTGGGAGAGACCAAACGTGGATGTTGGAATCGGCAGAGGCGGAGAGCAAAAAGTGGGAGCTTGGGTCGACGGCGACGGAGGTTACGGGCTGAAGGTGCGCTTGCGGTCCATTGATGAGGCGGCCGGTACAAATCTAGTTTGTTATCAGCATTGCAGGCTCATCGAATACTGAACGACAAATTTACCTCCCAGAGTATCACTCTACCGCCATCGGTTCCCAGACACAGCATGGTATCATCAAAAGCAAGCGCAAGACTTGAAATCTTCTCCGGAAAAGGCACCGTAGCTTCTTGATTACCCTTGTCGCGATTATATACATGCACGACCGCTTTATCCACCTGCGCTGCAAAGATATGGCTCCTGCTCACTGCGACGCAATTGGCCGCGGCGGCACTCTTCTTGAACGCATGGCGTTGCGCGAGTAGAGGCTGGTGCTCGTAAACGAAGATGCCGGCGTCCTTGGTAACGGAAGAAGTATCTGGTTTCTTGTTGGGAATGGAAATGGAAGCGACGAAATGCTCAGACAACATGGTGAAGAGGCGGTGCGCGAGGCGCGGGTATCTCGAGATTGATTTGGGAGAGGAAGCTGTGGTCGCGGTGCTTGCTGGGGAAATTTCAGCGGAGACGGCAAAACGGCGTCCCACTTGCGTCACCGCCTCCAGCCCTACGCATCGTCTGATGTCGGCCACCGTCGGAGCTGTGACTCGCAGCTCTTCCCTCGCTGTGCTCTGGATGATTTGTGACAATTTAATAAGGCCGCTCCTCGCCCGTGCAAGGTCTGCGCAAACGTCCATCGCCCGTCTCAATCTCCTCCGCGGCCACTTTCCTCAAAACTCGTCCACCATCGCCCACACCCAAACCACCGAAATGGCTCAGCGCAATCCCACCAAGCCAATCAAGATTCTCATGCTCCATGGCTACACTCAAACTGGCCCTCTCTTCCGGAACAAGACGCGCGCCCTCGAGAAAAGCCTCTCCAAAGCCTTCCCCGCCGGCCTGACGCTCTCGTACCCCACCGCTCCTATCAAGCTCTCGCGCGCTCAAATCCCCACCTTTGACACCGACGGCGTCAAGGCTGACGAGGCCGAAGAGGAAGAACCCGAGGCGTACGCGTGGTGGGTGCGCAAAGACAAGGTGGAACAGGCCAACGGCAAAGTCGAAGGAGAGGGATTCTCGTACGAGGGCCTCGAGACGGGATTCGCAAAGCTCGCTGAGGTACTCAAGGAGGAGGGCCCGTTTGATGGAGTGATTGGCTTCTCGCAAGGCGGTGCCGCGGCAGGCATGCTGGCGTCCGTCCTCGAGCCAGAGAGAAAGGTCGCTTTTGAAAAGGCACAGGAAAAAGGCGGAATGCCGTATCCTCAGGCCATTGAAGGCGTGCATCCGCCACTCAAATTCGCCGTGAGCTACTCTGGTTTTGCACCTGCTGCCAATGAGCTCTACCAGGCTTTCTACGAACCCAAGATCAAGACTCCAATGCTGCATTTCATTGGAAGCCTGGACACCGTGGTAGAGGAGACTCGGAGCTTGCGGTTAGTCGACGCATGCGAGAAGAAAGAGGGCCGAGTTGTATACCACCCGGGTGGACACTTCTTGCCCAGTCAGAAGCAACCCGTTAGCGCACTGGTCGGCTTCATTAGGGAGATCATGGCAGAGGCTGAAGGTGCGAATAAAGAAGAGAGCGTCGAGGACATGGACGTGCCTTTCTAGAACAAGCATAGACAACGGCGATAGACATAGACTTGGGAAGATCACCAGATGACTCAGACGGTTTTCACATCGCGCTTTGGAATTGCTGACTCTATGGGGGTACATTACAAGTTGCCCTCGACGGGCGGATCGCCTCTTGAAAGCCTCGCAGAGATGATTCCTGGCGCATCTATTTGTGACCACCATGCACCGCCCGAACTCCAGAATGGCTGACTGCAAGCAACTTTGGCGGAAGCGCTCAATGCACCTTGCTCGTCTTGCCCTTGTCAACCTTGGTGGGCTGGATCCTGGCCATCATCTCCTCCTTGGTAATGAGGTGGTCGATCCGTTCAAGCAGGCCAAGCAAGCTCCTCATGTTTCCGCTCCACTCGTTCAAAACGTCGTCCGCATCGCGAGGCTTGGCAAAGTTGACAATCTTGGCCGGACGGTCAATCTTGGCATAGATTGTCTTGGACGTGACGAGGTCACTGATGTACTTCTCCGTCTCGTCCTCGTTCAGGTCGAGGAGCTCCCGAAGACGGGGGATCTGGATGCGCGTGTAGTACTTGGCAACGACGCGCACGTTGTGCTCGATCACCCTCTTGCGCAAGTCCTGCCATCTTTGATTTGCCTTGGGGTCGGTGGACTGGCCAAGCTTCTCGTCGAAAATGTCGGTGGAACACAGGTGCTTGCCAAATTGCTGCTCAATGATCGGCCACCTCATCAGCTCCGGAATGGTGAAAAGCTTCAGAAGTTGAGCCTCTGAGGGAATCTGAGCGTTGCGGGAGTCTTTGAAGATGCGGTGAAGAAGATCTGACTGTTCGTTGTCGTGGGGCGCGAGGATGACAAAGTAAATGACGCGTTGAAGCACCTGCCAATGTTAGTGATGAGCGTTTGTAAAAGTCCGTTTACTCACAGCCTTCAGCTTCTCGGGGTCCTCCTCCACAGCCTCCGTGTCCAGGACCTGTCTGTAGTGCTTGCACGCCTCGAGGTACTTGTCATCGTGCTTGGACAACAAGATCTGCTGCTCGTAGTAGCGCAGCTTGAGGTCCGTCACGTCATCCTCCGGTTCGACAGGAGGATCGTCCACACTTCGGTTCTTCTCAGCCTCCTCCCGTTCCTTCTTCTCTTTCTCGAGTTGTTCCGGAGTCTTCTTCGGCTTCCTGGCAAAGTATCTTGTGCTGATCTTCCGGCTCAGAATGCCAGCCGACGTCCAGTCTCCCTTCTCGATGCACAGTGCCACCTGCTCCAGGATGAACTCGGTCTTCTCCCTTCGCGTCATCGAACCAAATGTCTCGACTTGCAGCTCGCACAGAATGTCCGTTGCCGATTTGATATCGCCTTGCTGCTTCTTGATGTCCGAGAGAATGCGGGTCACCCTCGCGCGCTCAACCTCGACGAAGATCTGATTCCAAACATTAGCGCTCCCCATGTGTGAAGACTGAAGCTGTTTACCTTGCCCTCCGTAACCGTCCTCAAAGTCTCAATCACCGAAAGCTTGGTCTCCAGGTTGGGAGTGTCCTCCAAGAAGCTCATGACCACCTGGACCATCTTCGTGATGGCCTGCTTGAGTTGACCATGCTTCTTGGACAGGAGCAGAACCTGCTCGTTCAAGAGGCTCCAGTTTGCTTTGGTTTTGCATAGTGTGACGATGGTGACGATGATGCGGGAGGTAGATGCGAGGTCGGATGCCTGATTATCGTGAGCACGAGGATGCGAGAGGAAGTGGAGAATATCGGCGTACTTGGCGAGTCTGCTTCTCCAGCGCGAGCAGCTTCTCGATTGCCGCTTGCAGGTTTGTCTACTCTATGCATTAGCACGCCGGCTCTGTGTTTGGTGCGCAAAAGACCGACCTGCGCGAGCGTCTCAGCCTCTGGAATCGCCGCGTCGACTTCCTTCGAGAAGTCCTTCTCGGCTCTGAGGACTTCACCGGACATGTTGGCGGGTGAAGCTTTGGGATAAGACAGTGACGGTCGAGGGTCGGTGAGCAAGAGGGCGTTGGCGAGAGATGCAAGAGATTGAGGTGGGGTTGATGTGGTGCGCGATGCGTTCGTCGAGCTGGATGATGATGTTGCCGTCAGGTCGGAGCTATGCCATGATGCGCGCCTCCCCGACGGAGCTACGCTGCTTAGTCAGACATCACGTGTAGCCAAATCGCCCACCTAAGGTATCCATTTTCGCAGGCCTGTCCTCCCTCCCAAACTCTTTACCTTCCACTCCTTCGTCTACACACAAAGCTCAGTTGCTGAGCTTTGATTTGGTGAACAATGTGATGCAGTTCCAACACAGCGATGCAAGACGGGTTTGAGTTCATGCCGTCCATCAGAATCGGGTTCACGGCAAATTACAGCACTCAACTTTCCATGCAGACAATTCATGAAATACTCCATTGCTTTCATGAGGCCCTGTTCCTCGTCGAAGACATTTGCCACATTTCTTCAATCAGCTTCATGAAAAACAAGCTCTACCTACGCCTCCGCTGCCAAACCCTGGTGATCGCTCAAAGCAACTTCAAATCTGGAACATCAACTTCCTTCTCAACGCCATTCAACTTGCCACCAAGGGAGACTCCGCCATTGACAAGCCTCTTTGACGTCTTTTGAGTAGCCACCGAATCGCGCCCGCACCTTGCGAGGACCTTTTTGGACACCGACTTGACATAACCGACAGCAGCCCTCTTCTTCTTGTCCGAATCCTTGGACAAATCCGGTGACCACAGATTCATGCTGTCGCGGAACTTTTGCGCCTGCACGACGAGGGTTGGAACATTCTCGGTGTCTCCCCACGCCTTGATTTCCCGATAAGCCCGGTCTCGCTCCTGCTTCTCGCCGGACAGGCAGGCAATGAGCAGCGTTTTGTTCGCTTGCTTGTTGGGTGGCTTCAGCAGTCGAGAAAGCTCCGCTTGGCCAAGACGAGATGGAGTAGTGTGGATGCATGGAGGTAAGTCGACGCTGTCGCTCTTCAACGCACCATACTTCTGAAGAGCGCCGAAGAATTTGCGAAACATGGCTCTGCAGTCCCAGTCGCATTCTTTCCCGACATGCAGAAGGAGCATGTCTTGGGATCCACAGATTCGCTGGACGCTGCTCTGGGGCGTCTTTGGCGGATCTGGGACTACGGCCTGCTCCATTTGAACCTTCTTGATCTTGATCCCGAATCGGTCCTTCGAAAGTCAGCTTTCACTCTTGGAAATCCGAAGCGTTTGATTCATACGTTTACCTGATCGAGCTTGAGCAAGTCGCCGAAAGAGTTCTCGTCGCAGCTTCCGACATTCTCTGCATGCTTCTCGGAGAACAGCCTGCTCACAGCGACGGGGAGTTGCTCGGGCAGCTCGTCGATTGGCTGATCCGTCTCTATCCAGAGCAGCTCAAGTGGAATCCACGTCGGCTTTTCAATGGTGCCGGTGTTGGCGAGGGGCCATTTGGGGTAGCGAAGTCTGGTACCCGGAAAGACGTCTGCAATTTCACGTCAGTCTGGACCCGCAGTCATAGGAGGACTCAACTGTCGAAAACGAGCAGTGAACATGTTGCTGCTGTGGCTGTTGCACCAACTTCTTGGGTTCACCGGGATAGGCATGTACTTACGATTCTCAAAGTGTCCCTTCACACTCAACAGCTCCGACTGACCACCAGATGTCCTAGGCGCACAACGAAACTTGGTGTCCTCGGCATTGCTACCAAAGGCGCAGATGCGACGCAGCTTGCCTTCCACATGGATGTCGAATCCGTCCAGTATCTTTGGCTGGCAACTCTCACCATCCTCCTTTCGTTGGCCAGCCCCAAGGTAATTGTATCGCACTTTGATGTGGGAGCAAACCTTCTCAATCAGCTCCATGACATCATTGGGAATGGTGTCCTTGTCATCCCGAGACGCGAGGCTTTCAACGAACTTGGAAAAACTGCCTTCAGCGAGAAAAGTGCGTGAAAGGGGCGTGAGCTTCAAGAGACAACCGGCGCGCGTAAAAGAAACGGCTACACCACGGCGGACCTGGAAGGACCTTTAATTCAACACATGCTCGGGAGTCGCGTCAAAGTACTGATTCTTGCCCACCAAGCACCACCCTTCGACTCCATTCTTCTTCGCCTTCCACACCTGCGCCCTCGCAAACGCCTGCATAGCGCACTCCAGAAAACGAAACTGATCCGCAGTCAACGACGCGGCTGAGGAACCCACCGGAAGAGCACGCGGCACGGCCATGTCTTTGTCAACCAACTCGACCACGACGCCGAAACGACCACCGGCACCCGTCGGCGCGTGGAGCTCAAAGTCAGCACGGTCCTCAGACGCCGCGTCCTTCTTGTCCAAGGACCACTCCGGAACCGAGAAGATTCGATCGCAGCCGTTTGTCCAGTGGCAGTCGGGCTCGATGCCCAGCGCGTCGAACACCAGCGGCATGAGTTGCCGTTGCCGCCACTTGCTGTGCAGCCTGCAGCGCTCGGTACCCTCTGCGGCGCCTGGTGGCAGCGGTTTGTAGAAGCAGACGCGCCAGACGGAGACGGTGTCGTACGTGAACTGCGACGTGTCGGGGCGGTACAATAGGGGCGTCGAGTTGGTCGTCGTCGGCGCATCTTTCTCCTTGACGTCGCGGGACAGGCAGAGACGCCGCATGCTTTGCGCCAGGGAGCAATCCTGCTGAGAATGCGCCATCGACATTGAGAACAACCGTAAAAGGCTGAAGTGGTTGAATTTGACTGCTTAGCTGTGGAGCAGGACAAAGTACGAACGAAACGAGGCAAAATTTCAGCGAGTCAGCGATCTTTCTTCTCGTCCAGAGCGGCCGCTCGGCACCCTTTTGTACTCCTCCGGCAAACATGATGCTTTGCCCTCTCGTGTCTACTCCATGTGTGCAGACAAATACCGCTCAGCGATTGCGGCAGCGCGAAACTCCAAACTCACAAATCACAACCGTGTGTATGCTGGACAGGGGCACAGCCGTTATGTCGAATCAGAAACAAGCTCGTCCACAAGTCAAACCAAGCCACAAAAGTGGTGGCTGCACAACACGAGTAGTGAAGTAGACAGACGAGAGGGGTGGGAGGGGGAGGGGAGGTTGCAAGACAAACAACAGACGTGCTGCGCAGCCATCCAAAAACCTAGAATCCAAGAAGAAAAGAGACTATCGTCATCACCCACCTGAATCGAACAGGATATAAGATGGCTGTCTCAAGATTCCAAGCGAGTTGAATGATAACGCCAAGGCATAGCCCAACTTCAAGGGCGGGCAGCTTGTGTAAGTGCCATAGATTGCTTGAGACGATGCGGCGGTGTCCAGACCTCGATGTGCGGAGGCAGGAGATTGTTTGTGGTCTTGAGGTCGTGGAATTGTGGTGGAGGGCAGTTGGTTCTGTTGATTCACTCACCCGGCACAGAGGTAGCGCAGGCAGGTGGAGTTAACACTCAAGGTGCATGCCAGATTTCTACGCACTCTCTCAACTGGAAGGCGCCCGGTCAACGGCCAAAACAAAAACCTCTGCGCCGGCGACTCAGTCACGTCTCCAACACCTTCGCCCACGGCGGTTTTCGCACCTTGCCAACGACACAACACCACGCACGCCTCTTGCTTACCAGAGCTGTTCTGCTCGCCTTCGAAGTCGTCTTCCTCATTGCATTGAACAAGACCTCGCTCGATCGTTTGCGGTCACCACCTTGATCTCCACCCTGTGCACATCACCGCCCGCGCGTCGCCTCGGTGCACCTCACCTGACCCTGTCCCGCTGATTCGATTGCGCTCATCGACACTGGCGTCCATCCTCCCTTCACCTTGGCATCGCGACCGCATTTGCTCATCCACCGCCTTGGATGCACCTCCAGCTTTGAGACGGAATCATGCCAGACACCCCAGAAGATCCACCTCCTGCCAAGAGGCTCAAGAATTCACCCGACACAGAAGACGGCCACAAAGATGCGCTTATTGCGGTGGAGGTCAAGAAGGGAAGCCCCTTGACGTCGCTGGCGCCAGAGCTTTTCAAGATGATCATGGACAGGACGGTGGATCCTGATGATCACCAGTCGTTCAAGAATATGGTGGCAAAGCGATCCGTCAGCAGTGAGTCTCCTCTAACCTCCATGTATCCCACTCTTGCCCTCTAGCAAGCTACTGACACGTAATCAGGGCTGTTTAATGCCGAAATCCTCGATCTCGTAATCAGAAATCGGGACCAGCCCGGTACTGTTCGTTACTGGTCTTCCCATGGACACTCCTTCTTGAAGATTGCATTGCTCGAAAACAGGTTCTTGGCAGAGCCAAACGACCAAAAGCTGCTCCTGGCCACGATCCATCATGTCGTCACAGAAATTACAGATCTTCAAGGCGACCGGTCGGAGAGAAATCGCCGCAAATGGACCCGACACGCGTGCTCTTGCATCGCCCGATTCAGACATACCAATCCAGTTTCGAGCTTGAGGGTCATGGTAGACAATACGGAAGACGGTCAGACGACGTTCCGAGAGGAGGACGTTCGCCGCAGCTGCTGGGCAGTTGTTGCTTGGAGTGGGGATGTAACTTTGCTCGAGAAGCTGAAGTCTGCAACGGGTGGTGCTGCTCCGAAGAACAGGAGCGAGTGTCCTCGCTTCATGGGCTCCGCTCAGTGGACAGCATCGCGCAGGGGCCACATCCCAGTAATAAGATATCTCCAGCTCGAGGGATACGACTTTGGACAGTGGGAGCACAACAAACCTCTCGAAGCTACAGTGCACTCACGGAACTTGGAGGCGTTCGAGCTTCTACTTACCCGTTCTGGCGATGAAGTTGCTGAGGAGTTCCGGGCCGTTGGACATATTTTGATTACGTCGGGCTGGACGCGATGGGCGAGGCTCTTCTGGGCCGAAAACCGTTCCTACAATCAGACACCCGCAAACACCTCGCATCTGATGATTCTTTGCCTCGCGGGAGAACACAACCACGCAGAAATGACGAAACTTCTCATTGATGCGGGAGCGGAGCCGAACGTCTACTGCAGGACCTGGTGTGAGTATCCATTCAGAACGGCGGTTCGCGTTGGGCCACCGGAGCTCGTGCGGGCCTTGATCGAGAACGGAGCAAGTCCGCAACGAGGAAATCTCGGAGACGAATCATTTGACCCACTTCGCACGGCGATCGACTTTCGGAAACAAGGTATCGTCGAGTTGCTGCTGGAATACGGTTCATGGCAGACATTGACCAAGACAAACGCGTTGCTTGCTGCCGTCATCGCCGGCCCTCCGGAACTGCGTCCTGGAAAAGATCACCCAAGTCGACCCGGCCACATCGGCATTCTCAAAGTGCTTCTGCAAGGCTTTGATCCCAATTCCTCCAAGCGTGCGAAGAACCTTGGACGCGAGGCTGTTGCGCGCGCTCGCCAAGATGGCAAGTCGGAGATGCTTGCCATGCTACTCGAGCACGGCTGCGAACTGGAGCCTGAGCCTGAGGCTGGGAAGAAGACGCGCCGCAGACGCAAGAAGAAATGAGTGGCACGTTCCAGCCTTCGAACAGAGTCCACGTGCGGCGAACCGACCAAGGGCGCGACAGATCAGGAAGCGTCCAATGGTGAGACTCTGGGACTGCGATAGGACGGGCGGCTGTACGTTTCCACAAACAAAACGACCAACGGCATGGCAGGACAAACGGGAGACAAAAGCGAGCAGCAACTCAACGCTCAAACAAGTCGTCATAGTTCGGAAATGCGGCTCGACGAAAGACTGTACAATTACTTTGACGATCAAATAGCGAGGGAGGTGCGATGGACGGCGGATTGATTGGTTGACTGGAGAATTTCAAGGCCGGAATGGAAGTCAGAGCTTGGTTGGATGAATGGTAGCTTGCTTGATATGGAATCAGGGGGAGGGGGACGGAGAGAAAAGGAGAGAGGGCAAAAAGTAGATAGAAAGAAATCAAAAATTCTGGAGTGCTCCAATGTCCTCTGTTGCAGGATAGTAGGCAGGGCAAATACCTCCTCTCATCTCAACCGTCATTGCAAACGGACGAATGTTACGGCTCCAGCAATGTTCTTTTCGATGGGCTGCGCTGTTTAGGTCCTTGACTCCCAATCTAACTTCCGGGCCGCAAAGTTGCGTAGTGTAGCGTATCGATCGATGCTTTACGATTTCATCAGTAGTGTCGTCCCCGCGCCAACCCTTGCTGCCTCGGCCCGTAAAGAATCACCAAGAGCGGCAGAGCGCTGAAGAAAGTGACGGTGATGAAGACGAAGCCCCAAACATACGCAAGGCCGCTGACCAGAGTCCAGAACAGGGACTTCTGGTCCATGACCTGCTTTTCTGCAATCTCGGGGGCTTGGCGAAGATCGTCGATGAAGCCGTTGACGAGTTCTTTTAGCAGCCAAGCAGTCCAGGAAGCAAGCGCAGTCGAAAGGCGGAGGAGGCTTTGGAAGGCGGTCAGGTCACACTGAGGCGGTATACGGCGTCCAAGAAAGTCGTCCAGAGAGACGGGCACACTGTGACAGGACAAGCCAGACAAGTCGGGCAGGACGAGAGCGTCGAAGTAGCCTCGCTCGCCTCTGACAGGTCTGACAGCACGGCGGTCGTGACGGCAGAGGCCCTTGCGGCCGCCTGCTCCAGAGCCGAACCCATCTCTTGATTGACCACCACATCCCCCATCGCGCGCGTAGTCGTTGCCAGAAAAGCAGGCGTAGCCGGCGAACTGTTGGCGAGCAGCAGCCGGTTGAGCGTCGCCTGCAGCGCACTCAGCTCGCCGCGCAGCGCCTCGAGCCCTTCTGCATCACCGGAACAGCGCAGACCCGGCGAGCGCGAAGTAATAGATTTGAATTGTTGAGTACGGGCGATGAAGTGAAGCGAGGAGAGGCTTACTGGGTGGCGTCGAGGGCGACGTGCTGGGCTGAGAAGAGTGCCGTTGGCTAGGAGTAGTGGAAATGGTCGTGGTGCTGTTGCTGACCTGGTGGTGGTGCGCAGGCGATGCGGCGGACCTGACGTCGCAGGCGGCGAGGGCTTGGAGGGTATGGAAGAGCAGCGGGAGGAAGGACAGAAGCGCCATTCTGAGCGTGAGGGGGAGCGTTTCTACTGGAGTGGTGGTGGAGTAGGACGAAAAGGGGGATGGTTGGTTGTCTGCGTTGACACACAACTGACTGAGTCGGAGAGCGGAGCAAATGAATGCTTGTACTTCTGGTTAATCCTTTGCCGTGCGGTGGGTGCCAAAGAATTTGTTGCTGCTCGGTACTGCCTGAAATAGACGGCAAGCTCGACAAAGTTTGCTCAGCACGACGGCTGTGCGTGAGGAGCTGCCGTGCCTTTCGACAAAGCGGATCTTGACGACGGCTCCAGAACTTCGACCGCGGATGGGACAGCTGAACAGAAGAGCAATATCAAAGGCGGTTAAAAGAGACTAGAGTAAAGACTCAAATACCAGGAGAGTATCTCAAATCTTCCCCCTTGTAAGAAGTCAGTCAGTCCACCAGTCCCCCTACGCACCCCCCTCCTTCTCCCTCCCCTCCTTCGAATTCAAAAACCTGTTCCTCTCCACCGCCCAGTTCAACAACCAAAAACCCCCCGCAAACGGCGGGACCCAATAAAGCACTTGTGACCTGCTGCGGCGCCAGGTGTTGAAAAAGGCGTTGTGCAGGGCGCCGCCCAGGGCGCGCTGCCGGTTCGCAGCGAGGCCGTACTGGACGATGCCGCGCTGCGGGTTGAGCACCGGCGCGGCGCCCCAGACGGGTATGTGCAGGTCGTAGATGGTGTAGCTGGGGCGAGCGTGTTAGTTTGGGGGTGGAAGAGGGAGAGCATTGGAGCCACGGTGGAGGACAGACAGAGTGGATGCGGTTGTAAGAGAACATATGCAGAGTTAGGGACACAAAGAGGGAGCGCTCAAGCTCTGGACGGCGTGAAGGTGATTTTGAGCGGATGTGTGCCACAACCAAGCCTTGGCAGAAGGACTGGGTTGGTATGTTTTGTTTGAGGGGCGCGGGTGGGGGCTAGGGGTAGGTAGGTAGGGTAGGGCAAACGCACTCGCCGTTGGGACTGCGCTCGACGAGCGAGGCTCCGTTACCGCCAGCCATGATGACAAAATCCCTGGGTGGTTTCTTGACGTTCTCGAAAGTGTCGTGTGTTGTATGTTTACTGACGAAGGCAGCCGGGTCGTGTTGCGTTGCGTTCCTGAGTTTCAACTTCAGACGTCATCCAAAGAGGCTCGAGAAGGCCAAGGCGGTTGAATGAGGAGAGTGAGCGCATGGCTCTCTTATACATGGCAGGTGAGCTGACTGAGGAGGCTTTCTTTCAGCCTGTCTGCCGGCATGCCAGCCTGCAGGGAGCCTTCTTGGCCTTGTCTTGCACACCCCTCTGCCTAGCCCTAGACGAGGAAATCCAGCGAACTGCGTCTACCGAAGCCGTGGCGTGACACAGTACATTAAGCGGTCCCCACAACGAATTCCTCTTTTCTCTATGGACAATGGTAGTCATGTTGGCCAATTATGATGGTCGTTTTGAGGGGCAGTTATGTTAAGCAAGGCATCCCGGGTCGAATGATGGGCACGGTCGACGTTTCGAGCACGCATCACGGGTAGATGCAACAACCTCGTCGCCGGTTTGCACCGGTGCCTGTTTTGGTGTAGTACGTTCCTGAATGGATGCCACGCTGTGGCTCCTTGGCAAGCTGCCCGGGCGCGGAGGCGGTTGGGGGCGGAGAGGGAGACGTCTTGGCACGGACGGTCTACGGGTGGTCGGAAGGTGACGGACGGGAGTTGCGGTGCTGGTCGGAAGGTGACGGACGCGACGTTTCTGGCTTTTGGTGGGGTTTCTTCACGTAGTTGCTCCGTGCGGATCCGGCAACGAGTAATAAATGGAACAGTCGTGGAAGCTCGTCTCATGCAAAAGGCAAAGCAATGAAGATTTTGATCCTGCACCTGTCGCCTTCTCATTCTGTGGTCCATGGCTCGCGCAAGACCCGGCGATTTGGTTCGTGAATTGGGGCGTAGGAAGAATGGTATGGCTGGAATTGACTTGCAGTAGTGATCCATGGCAACAGTTCCGAAGAAGACCTACTGCATGCACTTTACATGCAGCGTTTCTGCTGGAGCCGTAAGAGGCAGGGAAGCGGAGGCCGTGGCAGGACAGGGCAGCCTAGCAAGTGAGGCGCGTGACGTCTCGGATCAGGCTACCGATAGCTCGACGTGCCGGTCTGCAGCAAGCGAATGTCGGAAATTTCTTCTTCTTCTTCGTGGACGCGGTTGGCCATTGACGCTGGCAGCGATAGCGTCATTGGAGAGCAAGGGGAAAGCCGTTGAGCTAGACGGCGCGAGAGACACGATGTTGGTGAGCCGTTTTCCCCACGCGCCGTCGATGGTCTGGTCTGGATAGCGCGAGACGGGAACCAGAGCCAGAGAAGCTATTTGCAAGGGAGCGGCAGGCTAGCAAGTCGGAGACGGCAGCTGGGAACCTATCGAGTCTCGTCGTCGTCTCCACCGGGCCGCGCCGAATCCTGCATGTCCATGGTGCCGCAGGTGGAGGGGCACGCGAGCGCGACCAACACAGTCAGCAGGGTTAGTAGCGAGCGAATACGAAGCGGTGGGTTGGAATGGGCGTGGAAAAGACGCGACTGGCCAGGTCCAGAGCAAGACCAAACGGCTCAGGGGACACGATGCAAGCGCGCGCCACTGACGGTGGGCGAGAAGTGATGGAGAGGTGAAGAGGGAGAGGAGAGCGAAAGGGTGGAGGTGGAGGCTCTGGTCCGTCGCGCCCGGGCCCGGGCTGCAGCCACCGCTAGCGCCCGCACGGGCCGCCTCTTGCCGGTCTCCGGGCGTGGACAACCTAAGGAAGGTGAGCTGAGCGGAGGTGAAGTGAAGGCACACGCACACAAACACCGTCCATGTACCCTAACCCTCAACATCACGGACAAGGGACAAGACGACCTTGTCGCGCCATCTCGCCAATGCCTCCTGACAGCTGCCACCCTCTCCTCAACCCCCCTCGTCCTGTCGTGACCACCTTCGCCCCCGTTCCGCGCTCCCGTCGCCTACTCCACTTTGTGCTGCGCCTGCCCACAGCCCAAGGCCGCCGCGGCCCACGACCGGAAGCTTAGCCAGCGCCTATAAGAACCACCGCCCGCGCTGACTCACCTGAGTGCTCCTCCAGGATTTCTGCTTGCCTACCGTCTCTCTGGAATCACTACTACATCACTCCAAGCAAGGGATCCCCATTACCCACAAACCCCACCGCATTCTTCAACTGCCGGGTCTGCCCTCTCAAACTCCGCCTTGACCCGACCATATCAACAAGACGTTGGCCACCCCACCGCTTCTTCACTCACCACCTCTCTCCGCCCGACAACAACATGAGGGCATTCGTCCCCTCTCGCCGGGCCGTCGCCCTCATGACGGCCCTGCTCTTTTGGTCTCCCACTTCGGCCGCGCCTCTGGCCATAGCTCCACCCTCATCGCCGCAATGTCGCTGCGCTCTCATGCCAGCATCAACCCCATTCTTCCCGCCGCAATCCCCCGCTCCTTCTCGCACCGGCTCCTCTTCGTTTGTCGACTCTTGCACTGCCCTCGGCCCCCGTCTGCAATCATGGCGAGAAGCCGCTCCCGAGGACGCCGCCAAAGAAGCCGCCAACCTCGAAGCATGGGTTTTGGACCAAGACGAGCGGACTGCAAAAGCTGCTGCCGATGTCTTGTGGGGAAAGCGTCCGTTGCCTACCGGCGTCATGATGAAGACGGGTGCCTCGGGAAACAAGGCCAACGCCGAGGTATTGGAGGCCTTGAGGTCCGGCAAGGACAAGGGTAGAGTCGTCTGTCGGAGCGTCATCGTCGTCGACGAAATCAGGCCGGCCGACAAATGGCGGGGAAGTGAAGACGCCTCGTGGCAGAGCCCCGGGGCGGACCAATGGCAGCAGGGTCCGACCAAGACCCTGTGGAAAGACATTGAAGACGCCCTACGCTCCCAAAAGCTGCTGCTGCCCATGCGCATCGTCGTGCTGTCGTTGGTGCTCCTGTGCTTGATTGAAGTTGGCGACGAGATTGTCAAGTGGTAAGTCTTCGTCTCTCACGTAACCTTCAAAGCTGACCCCTGCAGTGTTCAAGCAAGACGCGGCATCCAGGACCGCCGCGGCAGTAGAGACGAGAAGTCGTGGTTCAAAAGTCTGCCGCGCATGAAGATGTCGGAGCTCGAGCCCATCATGGAGACGGACGAAGATGATACCCCACTGCCCTGAGAAGACTCGGGCAGGCTGTCGCTGTGTGTTGGAGCCAAAGTGGACATGACATTTGATACCATGTATGATATTTACGAACTCGAGATTTGCTGCTGTGCGAGCATCACCTTTCAAATAATCCCACGGCCCTGTATCGAGGGGTGCTCTGTAAGGATGTCAACTACCTGCAGCGAGAACAATCGGCAAGGTTGCTGATGTAGCCAGGGGTCATGACAGCCTGTTGCAGTCTACGAGTGGACCTTACAACCCGTTGCACACCTCTCTGCCTCTTGTCTTTACCTTGTCGCGAGGGCACTTACTCCTTGGTCGCCGACTTTTCTCCGTACGACTTTTGGCAGCAGTGCCTCGGTCTCACGACTGACGCACCTGATATCAAGTTTCAATCACCCAGGCGATTCATTCAGACTGGTCGTCTCTCAAGCAAGATTCAAGCTGCTGCTATTCCAACGTCGAAACATTTGGTCGCGCGGAAGCGTCATTCGAGGGCAAATTACCTGCAGCAAGGAATGTGTGCCTGTCTTGGCGCCGTTACACGCCCTATCCTCACCACATCTGCTACCCCATACCGTCGAGTGAGACCTGTGGATGACCGTTTGATGTCAGCTCAATTGGAACCGAAACTTCTCCTCACGTGTCCTATACTGTCATTGCAATTTCATTCGATTTTGCCACTTTTTCTCGTCTGGTTTTTGCCATGGCCTCTGCATCGCCCAAACGCAGGGATCGTGTTTACGCGGAGAGCAGGAATGGAGCAGCACTCGAAGCATTCAAATCATAACCCGCGCGCCTTTGCCTCTGCGCTGCCGTGGCTGCCTTCTCCCACTCAACGCGTGCTTCGTCCTTCGCGAATCTGTCCCAACTCATCTCTTATCACTCATTCAATCTTTTCATCCGGAGCACAGGTATCCCACTCGTTCAGTCGTCATGCATCCTTTCCTTGCGCTCTGCGCCCTTTCCATCTTTGCCGCCAATGCCAATGCTGCCGCTCATCCCAAGGTTGGGCAGCATGGCGTGCAGAAACGCCAGCTGATCCCCGGTCTCCCAATCTTTGGCCCATATTTTGATCCAGACGACTTTGTCACGACTTCGACGGACGAGACCTCGACGGACACGACGACTTTGACTGATGCCACCGACACCGCCGCGCCCACTGACGACCTAAGCTCGACTACCAGCAGCAGCTCCAGAACGAGCTCCCACTCGAGACGTACCTACTCGTACTTTATCCCGTCGCCATCTGCCTTTCCCATTCCCATCACTCTTCAACACCAAGTGGAAACGACGTACATTCCGAGATACACGACCTGCCGAGAGGTACCAGAAACGACGGCTTTGCCGGGTCCGCCATACCTCAACAATACGCCAACGGCAACTCCCACCGCGTCATCAACATGCGAGACTTTTTACGACCCGCTGGAAACGACGCTCTGCCACACGACGCTGATTGGCCTAGCAACACGCGTCACCATCACCGACTGTTCGCAAGAAATCACCTTCTCGTCCGATTTTGGCGCCGCGCTTGTGACGCCGAGCCCAACACGCGTGGGGACGGGGTCACTGCAGTCAACCCTCACGCCTAGCCCTTTCACGCAGCTGCAGACGACATACTACATTTCGCCATGGCACTCGTTTGTCGACAACCATGGGCAAATCCCCGAGCACGTCGACGTCAAGGTGTGTCACCCGCGCGCCGACAATGCCACCATCGACGACTGCATCCGCGAGGAGGAGTCATGGGCTGCCGTCCCCGTCGTCGTCACGACGCACTTTACGACCAGCGTCGACATGCTGGCTACGCTGACGGACGGGCCGGGTACCTACTACGTCGGCACCGTACATGGCCATTTTATCGGCAACCGGACCACTGTCAGCCTTAGCACTACCATGATCATGAATTGGGTCTACGAGGCCGAGACCATTTCGCGCGGGCCACGAATCTCTGCCACACCGGGCCCTGTGGCCCTGCCGACGGGTCCTGAGGCGACGGGTACGGATGCACTCCTTGAGCCTTCGGCTACGATTAGCTCGACGAGCACGAGGACGAGCACGCTGACCCGCACTGTGGTCGACGTGTCGACAGATGCGGCGCCTGATGCAACATCGCTGTCGCTATCGCCCGAGGAGGAGACGCAAATCTTTTCCATCTTGCCGTATTATCCGACGGGCACTGAAGAGTGGGTTGATTCACTGGCGAAAAGGAGAAGTCTGGACTAATACAACGCAGGCCGGAGGTCCCTGATGTGACGGTCACACTATCACCAGAAGAGGAGACGCAGATCTTCTCCATTCTGCCGTACTATCCAACAGCAACCGACGAGTATGTCCACAAAGCCCTGCAATACACATAAAGAGGAAGTTAACTGACTATACCTTAGCCCGGAATTGACCGCGACGTTTTTACCAGAGGAGACTCAAATCTTCTCCATTCTGCCGTACTATCCAACGGCAACTGACGAGTGAGTCCACCAAGTCCTACAACTTTCGAGAGAGGAAGTTTACTGACTATATCTTAGCCCGGAATTGACCGCGACGTTTTCGCCAGAGGAGGAGACGCAAATCTTCTCCATTCTACCGTATTATCCAACAGCAACCGACGAGTATGTCCACGAAGTCCCACAACCTGCGTAAAGAGGAAGTCAACTGACGACACCTAAGCCCGGAATTAACCGCGACGTTCTCGCCAGAAGAAGAAACGCAAATCTTTTCGATCCTTCCCTTCTTCCCGTCGACTACGGATGAGTACGTCCCATCCCAACTCCCCCCTCCCAAGTCAACTAACACGCAGACCAGAGCCGAGCCCACAACGACGTCTACCTCCAGCTCCACCACAACGCTCTACAGCGGCACGACGACGCTCCTCTCCACCGGCTCCAGCCGCTCCAGCAGTAGTGCAAGCGAAGTCGACATCGAAACAGAATCGCCGCCGACGACGCCCCTCGTTCGCCCGACATTCCCTGTCTCGGCCAACAGCTTGTCGTTTAGGTGGGCAAACTCGACTACGTGAGTGCTTCCTCTTCTCTTCTGCTGCGTGCCTGCTTGGAGACTTCAGGGCGCATGTCTGGTTAGTGTTAGGGGCTGACGGCGTTGTGGGGGCTTAGGCAAGCTTGATGCTTGATCATTAACCGATCTTTCCGCACGTCCACTCGCTAGATTCGTTCAAGAGAGAAACGACACACTCTCCGCGATGCGGTGTGCAAGTGCGGTCATGAGAGCAAACCGCTCGGACAGCCATCCTACAAATTGCTTGTTTCCGCCTCTGTTGTTACTGCTTTATTCTGCCATCAATCTAATGCCCTCCATTTGCCCATTTTTTAATCCGTCACTGTTGTCATCGTTGCATCGCATGTCATGTCTGTTACCGTTTGTCCTGTTTCTCTTCTACTTTCCTCCCTTCTTTTTCCCCTCATCCCGGCCTGCACTCACAACCAAACGACCAAACACCAAAAACCCCAAACTCAATCGCAAAATTCAAACCCACAAAGAAAGCCACGCCACCAGTCTTGCTTCGAATCCAACCCAACGTACAACCCCTTTATCAACCTGTTCCCCTTTTGACATGGCGCGCACAGCCAGTCCGCCAGCCAGCTGCAAGTGTCCAGCACGATACTTCATCCGCGCCATGTATTCCCTGCGCGCAAAAGCGGCCGCAGATAGACTGATAAAAAGATGGACGCACGCACGCACGCTTGTATAGATAGATAGACAGTACCACGCACCCCCTGAAATAAAATCATCAAAGTCCCTTTTACAAGCCGTCTTGGCTGCGCGCTGTTTGCGTCTTTCCTTTTTGCGCGAGCTCTTGGACCAGATTGCCTCGACCTGGCATCCTCGGATGAGGTGGAGGGGGAAGAGGGAGGGGGAAGATGGAAGCTGTGTGAACGGGGAGTATAGTGAGGTGGGATGAGATGGATGATGAGCCAGGAACCTAAGCCAGGTGAGGTAGTAAGCTGGGACGAAGGTGCGTACTGGAGATGAGTATGGAATGGGATGGAATAAATAGAATAGAATAGGGCGGCAGAGCCAGTGCATCGAAGCAGATTATCTTCTTGGCCAGAAAAGGTGGCAGAAGGAAGCAAGGAAGGGAGGACGAGGCGATGCACCCGAAGAGTCTTGAAACGACGCAGACACGACACGGCGGCAGAGAGCGACAGTAAAAGAGCACAACAGTCTATTGATCGTACTATAAAACAGCAGCGCGTAATATCTACACATATACACATGGTCATACAAAAAGCGGGCAGCGGTAAAAGTGGTGAAGCACAAAAGGCCGAGTGACAAAGGAGTGGAAGAATGATAAAAGAGAGCAGACCCAGCCAAAACCCAGAAAGACAGACAGACGTAGCGTAGCGAGCGTGTATGTGCGTGTTGTACGCAGCATGAGAATAGTTGTGTGCGTGAGCAGACAGGAGAAGCGACCTCCCCCCTTTCCCCTCCTCAACTCACCCTTGACTCACTTACAACAGAAAGTAAGCAGCAACAACCGCAACAACGGCACCAGCACCAGAGACGCCAACCTTCATCGCAGCACCAGTGAACTGGAGCGGGGTAGACTTGGGAGTCGAAGCCAAACCAGCCACGTTGCTAACAACGCTCGGCTTGGGCGTCGAGACAGCCGAGGGGTATCCAGCGAGGCCGGCGACGGCCGACTGGACGCTGGGGACGGGCGAGGCGTAGACGGGCGCGGCGACGCCGCTGGCGCTGGGCAGAGCCGAGAGGCCAGCGACGGCGCTCTTGACCGAGGGCGCGGGCGAGGCGTAGACCGGAGCGACGATGGGAGCGATGCTGGAGCTGGGCAGCGCGGAGAGGCCGGCGACGGCCGAGTTGACGCCCGCGACGGCAGGGGGCGCGGCGTAAGCAGGGGCAGAAGCGCCGCCAGCGACAGCCGGGGCAGAGACAGCGGGCACGACGACACCACCGGCGACATTGGAAGCGGTAGCGGGCATGGGCTTGACTTCGACGGTCTGGAGGACGACGTTGGGCGTCACGGTGGCGACGATGATTTGGGTCTTGGTGCCGGTGACGGTCGTGCGCGTCGTGAGGTATTCGGGAGCAGGGGAGCCAGAGATAACAGGGGCAGCACCGCCGGCGACGGCAGAGGCAGGCGCCTTGTTGTCAGGGGCAGCGTAAGAGGGGGCTTGGCCCTGAGGAGAGGCAACAGGGGCAACAGGGGCAGGGGAAGAGCCAGCACCCGTGTTGGGGACGTTGTTCACGGGGGCAACAGGGGAAGGCGCAGCACCACCCTGAGGAGCAGTGTAGGCCGGGGCAGATGGCTGAGGAGCGGCTCCGCTGCCGATGATGGACGGCTGAACGGCAGGTTTGGAGACGATGTTGCAGTCAGGGCCAACGCAGCCAGAAGGTTGAGGAGCAGCACCACCACCGATGATGGAAGGCTGGACGGAAGGCAGAGGAGCGTTACCACCACCAACCAGGGACGGGGTCGGGTAAGGAGCGCCGTTACCGCCAATGATGGAAGGCTGGACAGAAGGAGAGACGGCCAGCGAAGGCAGGGGAGCGCCACCACTAATCACAGGCTTCGTGGGGTAGGCAATACCGTTGCACTCAGCATCGAGACATCCACTCAGAGTGGGCTTGGGAGGCGCACCACCGCCAATGATGGATGGCTGGACAGAGGGAGTCGGGATATTTCCAGAGCCAAAGGCCAGCGAAGGCAGGCTAATGGACGGCTTGGGGATGTTCTCAGAGCCAGTGATAGAAGGCTTGGCTCCGCCGATGACGGTCGGGCTGAATCCAACGCTGATCGGGGTCGAGATGGCGAGAGCCGGCTTGGTCAAAGTGATGGAGGACGGAGCACCATTTTCACCGCAGTCCTCGGGGCAAACCTCAGTGGTCATGGTCGTGTGGATCGTGGTCAAACCGCCAGTCGGGTGAAGGTCGACGTAGGAAGTGGCAATGGTGGTCGGCACAATGTGCTTGGACACATCCGCAGACGGCGCACCGCTAGGGAGGACAAAGGAAAGCGAAGGCTTGATCTCCTTGGAAACGGCAGCAGAGCCGACGGGCGAGGCGCCAGAGATGATGGGAGTAGGAGTGGGGAAGAAAGACACAGAGAAAACGGGCGTCTTGACGGCACCGCTCGGGAGGGAGGGAGCGGGGTAGCCAGCAGCATCACACTCCTCGCCCTCACACTCAGAGTCGGAGCAGTCCTCTTCACCTTCCTCACAGTCCTCCTCGCAGTTCTCATCACCCTCCTCGCAAGTCTGACCAGATTTGGCAGGAAGAGTGCCAGAAGGGTGAGCAGGGTGAGCAGGCGTAGCGATGCCAGATGGCTGGGCAATGGTGCCACTCGGCAGAGGAACCGAGACCTCCTTGGAGGGGAGGACAAGGCTGGGAGTGGGGATAGATCCAGACACATCCTTGGAGAAAATGGGCAAGTTCAAGCTAGGAGAAGGGAACGAGCCGCCAAACCCACCAGATGGGAGGCCAAGGCTGGGGAGACCGTGGCTGGGGAGACCCAAGTTGGGAAGGTCTGGGGTAGGGATAGAGCCAGACACGTCCTTGGAAAAGACGGGCAAGTTCAAGCTAGGAGAAGGGAATGAGCCGCCAAATCCACCAGATGGGAGGCCAAGGCTGGGGAGACCGTGGCTTGGAAGACCAAGGTTAGGGAGGTCTGGGGTCGGAACGGCGCCCGAGACGTCCTTGGAGAGGATGGGGAGACCACCGACTTCAGAGGGAATAGGCATGGCAGGAGTCGGGAATGAACCACCAAATCCGCCAGACGGAAGACCGAGGCTCGGCAGGCCGAGGCTGGGGAGACCCAAGGGCAAGTTCGGGGTGGGGATGGCGCCAGAAACGTCCTTGGAGACGACAGGCAGGCCGGCACCCTCGGAAGGAATGGGAATAACGGGGGTCGGGAACGAGCCACCGAATCCACCAGATGGGAGACCAAGACTCGGGAGGCCGAGGCTGGGGAGACCCAGGGGCAAGTTCGGGGTGGGAATGGCGCCAGAAACGTCCTTAGAGACGACAGGCAGGCCGGCACCCTCAGAAGGAATGGGGATAACGGGAGTCGGGAATGACCCACCGAATCCACCAGATGGGAGACCAAGACTCGGGAGGCCGAGGCTGGGAAGACCCAGGTTAGGCAAGTTCGGGGTGGGAATGGCACCAGAAACGTCCTTAGAGACGACAGGCAGGCCGGCACCCTCAGAAGGAATGGGGATAATGGGAGTCGGGAACGAACCACCGAATCCACCAGATGGGAGACCGAGACTCGGCAGGCCGTGGCTAGGGAGGCCCAGGTTGGGAAGATCAGGGGTCGGGAGAGCGCCCGAGACGTCCTTGGACAGAATCGGCAGGGCAGGCGTAGGGAGACCGCCAGCAATTCCCTTGGACACAACGGGAAGACCCAAGCTAGGTGTGGGGATAGACAAGCCGGCAGTCTTGCCGACGGTGCCCTGGCCGGGGATGAGCTGACCGCACATGTGGCCATTGGGAGCTGTCGTGGTGCCAGAGACAGACTTCTTGAGGTGGCAGTTGCTGTCAGAGGTGGTGCTGTCGAAAGCGGCACCAAGACACTCGGAAGTCTCGCCGCAAAGCGTCATGCAGTCGTCGAAGCTGGCCTTGCTCGAAACACCGCCCTCGAGCTGCATAGTGTTAGCAGAAGCCTTCGAGGGCCAACGGAACACTTACGTCCTCGCCGGTGATGTCAGCACCGCAGTTGATCTTGTAAACGTTGCCGAGGGGGCAAGTGAAGGTCGTGCCATCATTGTCGGGGCAGGTAACGGAGCCGGAGACAATCTTGGAAATGGCACCATCAAGGTCACCTCCCTTGGTGGTAGCGCTCACGGCCTTGGAAGCATCACTGGCCATTGACTTGATTGGCGCAGTGACGTCCGAGGACGACTCACCCTTGGAGCCGCCAATGGAGCCAGTCGTAGCCTTGGAGCCTCCGAGGAGGCCGCCGATGCCGTTGCTCAGACCTCCACTGACACCATTCTCGTCGCAGTCTTCCTCGGCACCGGTGGCAACGATCGACTTGCCAAAGGTACGCTTCTCCATGGAGCTGCCTTCGGAGCGGGCGACAATGGGGCCAGCAACCGAGCTCGAGACGAGCATGGCAGCGATGAGGGTCTTGGAAAGGGGCGCCATGGTTGGAATAAGCGATTAAGGATTAAACAGAAAGACGATGAGAGAGTGTATAACGTTTTTCGTGGTGAATGTCGTAGAGTTGGGCGAAGCGTAGCTTCGGCAATGAAAGGACGCGAACTGAAGCCCGCAGTTGGAATGAATGTACAGCAAACAACAAGGTGGTGGTGGTGTCGTTGGTGGAGAGGCAAGACAGCCGGTGGCTCGCTGGTCCTTATACATTATCGTTGAAAGGGGCCGCCATTAACGGTTACAGCCTCATCCACCTTACATACGGGCTGCGCCTCGGCCGACTCTCGAGAGCAGGTAGGTACAGCATCAAAAACGCCATCAGGATGGCCGCCACCGAGCCTTCAATTGCAATGTCACCAGGAAATAAGCATAGCGGGGCCACGAGACTGGCCCTGAATGGCTGAGGGTCAGGGCCCTGCTTTGACCGGCAAAAGGCAGGAGCACCGAATAGGAGAGAGACGGTGTTGGCGGTCCACGTCAGACCTTTGGACGCCACGACGAAGAATCTGAAATGGAGCTCCGTTCCAGAGCTGTGCAAATTGCTGAGGCTGAAGCCTGGGCCTAATTATGGAGCGCTAACTGATGCGAGGTGCCTTTTGAGTAAGCGGCGCGACTAGTCTGTGAAGCCGTCGGGGAACTTGAGCGTATGCGGGAGCGCTAGGAGATGGACGTCACTGTCCGGATTTTTTGCTGAAATGATGGTCCGAAACTCCTTCTCGAGGCTGTGGCGTACTGAGCCGCAGACATTAGATGGTCGAATGTTATCATCTCAGATTTTTGTTCGCTCCCAATCCTTGAGTCCATATGTGGGGATACACCAAGTCTGGTTTTGTTGCGGTTGTGACGAGTTTTGAAGCGCATGGCGATGAGGGTCTTGAACGAGAAGCAGTACGAGTTGCTACACTCGCTTAATTTGCTCCGTTGGGCGCTGGATTTGGATATGAACATGACCAACCGGTGATCCCACCCGAAGACCTGATACAATAGCAAAGATGCTATTACCGAAAGTGGACAACGTCAAGTCGATGACGATGTTGAGTCAATCGATTTGGGAGCGAAATGTGTGGACGTTGCTTCTGCACCGAAACAGGCAAGATGATCGACATGAAGCATAGCGAAGGCAGGGAAATGGTCGGGTCCAAGTACAGTCCGGTCAAAGCGTTCCCCACGCACTAGCAGCCAGTCCACGCGCTTTTTCGGCACTCGGCATCCCTGGCCGTGAGAGGGGCCGTGTCATTCAGAGCTGATCAGCATGCGAGATAAATTTGCGCGATAGCGTTCTTGTAACGGTGAACTTGCAAAGAATCCATCGCAACCAGCCGAACGCACGGCTCACACCTGGTGCAGTGTCTGGTGTTCAATCGGTGCCAACGAGTTCTCTTGAAACATTTGCTTGAATTGTCCTGAGGTTTGATGCCAAAAGTCGTGGCACATATCGACGGGTTTACGCGTATTGCGCTTGAATGCTCTCAAGTCGTTGACCAGTGATGGCTAAGAGGGTAGCTTGGACGTTTACTGTTGATTGCCGGTCAAAGCATACGAATTCTACCCGTCTCATTCTCTTTTGTGTGCGATGAATTTTGTCAGCGATCTTCATTCCCAGATCATCTTCAATTCTGGGACCGTTGTGTTTCAGAACTGGCCGGCTTCTTGGTCCCAGAAAACGCCTTGGCGGGAACCGCAGTCAGGACTAGAGCGCAGTGTGACGGACATCAGCCGCTGAGCGAAACGAGCGAAGAGTCAAGCGTATTTGCGCCACCGCGCAATTCCCTTCGAGCGCATACAACTTCAAACGTCTTAGAGGTGGTCTTTTCGGTCCAGAGCATGCGAGTTGCGGACTCGGGCCTCACCGATGGTCTTTCTCACTACAAGGCCAAAAGTCTTGGCCGACGCCTAAGAGGGGCTCTTGCCAGCAAAGGCATGTGGGAAGGTACGCGGGCAATCCCGTCCAACGTCTTCCAATTGATGTTATTCCCGAAACTCTGTTTTGCTGACAGGGATGAACGGACGGCGATAACTTTCGTTGCCGGAGCCCTGGTTTTACAAGGCGAGGCTTAAGGAATCGGTGATCTTGTGCGAGAGTTGCAATATCGAATCTCCTGAACGCTCCTGCGTCTCCTCCGTCTGATTGGCCAGGTTGTTTCGATACGGCTGTTTCAGATGAGGGGAGCGCTTTAGCATTTCCCCCCCCTCACAAAAACCTTCTTCATCGAGACTGCACATCTTGGCAGACTTGATACCGCGACGAGTCAGTTGGTTGATGAGTAGACTTCATCCGACCGTGCGGTAGACGGGCCTGATTCAGTATCGATGTGCCTGCCGATCAATTTGACGTGTCTGAGCACGATCCCCAGGCTAGAAAAGTCTATTGGCCTGGGCGAGATGGATGAAAAGAGGTTGAAAAAGGCGAGAATGAAGTTGACGGGGATAGGCCCGTAGACGAGCCGCAGACGGAGCCAAGAGCGTGGGGCACCCGAAGCTTTGTTCCCCAGAGTTGAAGACTTGGCGGACGATGTTTCAGAACTGGCATATGGTGAATCAGAGCGATGGAGACGGCCAGTCGTATGCAACGGACAGAGAGCTGTCACGTCTGACCAAGAGGGGGCCGAAGCAAGCGGAGCTGGGTGCATGCAGCGAGGCGCACGTGGACCTGCGTCTGACAGGCATCCTGGGCAGCATGATGTGCAGTCGAGGCTTTCTGGCTAAGAAGCTTGAAGTGCAGAGCGACGTGGGTGGATGGTTGGTCAGCAGAGCGACACAGTGGTGGTGCTCACGAGGCACGCACTGCACTGGCACGAGGAGGCGGTGTGCCCTGCGAGGGCCGCTGGATGAAGCAGAAGAAGAAATGTCGTTATCGCGCGATGGATGCCTTGAGGAACGCGACACTTGCGGGGACGAAGGCCTGATGGATGGTGGACGACGAGGTGGTGGGTGAAGAGGAGAAAAGGCACCGCAGGGAGAGAGGGAAAAGTCGGTGGGCTCTTGGCTGGCGTCATGGAGCGCTGCAGGGTCTGCTGCACCTCTCTCACATCAACGCGTCGACGTCAATAATCCATCGCCTCCGCCCTCAACCACCGACAATCCGACATGCGTCAATCCCTGACGCCTCAAACGCCTACTTTCCCAGGCCCACGGCACGCCTCACCCTCCGCTCCGTCCTACTTCTGACCGCATTCTTCGTTTTCCTCGCACGGGCAGTCGGGTTGCGCACTCATCCTGGGACCCACTCTTCCATGAGTCTATATACTCGCCCGCCGCCATTCCTCACCACCTGCCCATCCTCCCTCCCGTCCCCTTCGCAGCAAAATGGCCCGGTGGTTCTTCAGGCCGAAACCACAGTCTTCCGCGCCCGCACCCAACCGCGGCTCCGACGATTCTGACAGATCGGCCACCACCAGGCCAGCCAAGTGGTCCTTGGGCATTCTGAACGATAAGGAAACCGATGAAGTCCCGGGTACGTTGTCCAATGAGATCCATATCTGGCTTCAACAGCAACTAATACAGCTCCAGGATCAATTCTCCTCCTCTCCAAAGTCTCAAACCGCAATGAGCCGCTGGGTCTCAAAAATGTGCCTGCGAGAAATTCATCTTCATCCCTCCCGTCCCCACTAACTTCGTCCATCCGCCGCAGCTCATCGCAGACGCGTGAGCAAAAGCGCACTCCGGATGGCAAAATTATCCTCAACCCTCAACCCGACGAATCTCACAACGATCCGTTGAATTGGCCTGCGATCCGCCGCGATGGTGCTCTTCTATCTCTCGGATTTTATTGCATGCTGGGTGGAGGCATGACTCCCATCTTGGCCGCTGGATTTCAAAATGTTGCCCAAACGTACGACGTATCTGTATCAAAAGTTGCGCTTACGACGGGTTTGTACATGATGGGAATGGGTGTTGGTGGTGTTTTTGCCTCTCCAACCGCCATTTTGTATGGGAAAAGAACCGTCTACCTCGCGGGTTCTGTGCTTTTTGTCATCTCAGCTGTTTGGTGCGCGCTGTCGCCAAATTACGCATCCCTGCTGGTCGCACGAATCTTCCAGGGTATCGCAGTCTCCCCTGTCGAATGTCTTCCATCGGCCACCATTGCCGAGATTTTTTTCCTGCATGAACGCGCATATCGCTTGGGCATTTACACTTTATTGCTCCTCGGCGGGAAGAACCTCATTCCTCTAGTCAGCGCTGCAATCATCAACTCTCTGGGTTGGAGATGGGTGTTTTGGTGAGTCCTGCAACCCGACTCCACCACCACCACCCCCAAAAAAGGGGAACAACATGATGCTGACCGTTCAGGATCGTCGCGATAATCGTTGCATTCGGCGGCCTGATGCTCTTCCTACTAGTCCCCGAAACCTTCTGGAATCGCGTTAGTATTTGTTCTGTAGTTCTCATTTAGCAATACTAATTTTGATAGACACCGCGGCCGCGTCGCAAGAGCCGCCGCTCTAGAAACCCCTCACCCGGGGAGCATGCGCGCAAGCACTCCATTTTTGGCCACAAAACGCCAAAATCATCTCAACCAAATCTCAACGAGTTAAACGAAAAGCTGACAGACAACCATGAAGGGCGTCGCCACGACGCTCACGTGGGATTTGTTGAGCCAGAGCACCACCATGACGATGGTGGTTCGGAAAAGCAGGGAGTCAGCGGTGAAAGAGATGTGCCAGACATCATGGTGTCCACGCCCCCCTCTAATGGGGCCAGACAGCCAATCGCGCAAGACGAGACCCACCACGGGGGGGACTATTTTGACCACAACGGACCGAACGAGCGAAAGCACGACACCAGCGGCGAGGAACCTCAAACAACTCCGAAAGAAGGGGATCCCGGACATCTTCGCCCAGCCCTCAAAACCTCTCACTCCCCGACCCCGGCCAGCCCTGGAACTCCCACTCGTCATGTCGCCATATCCCCGCCACTCTCTGAGAAACCATCCATGTCCCATATGGACCAAGACATCGAGACTGCATCCCAGTTATCTGGAGTTGCTTCCATGACCCCGTCTCACCAGTATACTGAGCGCCATCGTGAAGCCCCGAAAAAGACGTATCTTGAGACACTGAAAATTTTCAATGGGCGTCTTAGCGGGGACAGTTGGTGGAGGGTCGCACTGCGCCCTTTCATACTATATTGCTACCCAGCAGTCTTGTGGAGCTCCCTCGTTTATTCGCTCTCCGTCGGCTGGCTCATTGTGCTCTCAGAGTCCGTCTCTGAGATATATCGCACAAAGGATACTTACAACTTTACCTCCCTGCAGACAGGTCTTGTTTACCTATCTCCATTCATTGGGGGCGTCCTGGGAACTGCAGTCGCCGGAAAATTTTCAGATCTGGTCGTTCGCTTCATGTCACGACGCAATGACGGCATCTACGAGCCCGAGTTCCGCCTGGTCATGGCTATTCCGGTCGCAATCACCACAGCCATGGGTCTCATGGGCTTTGGATGGTCGGCTGAGGAACGTGACTCATTCTGGGTACCGACCATCTTTTTTGGCATCATTTCGTTCGGCTGCTCGCTCGGTAGCACGACAGCCATCACCTTTGCAGTCGACAGCTACCGCATTTACGCGGGCGAGGCGCTTGTCACGCTCAATTTTTCTAAGAGTGAGTCTTCCATCAAGTCTTCTTTTCTCTGCGGCTTGCTAACATGTGATAGATATTTTCCACGGCCTCATCTTTTCCCTCTTCTTCACCTCTTGGTTAGAGTCCGACGGGGCCAAAAACGTCTTCTTGGCCATTGGCGGCATCCAAATCGCGTGTCTCCTGACGACTATTCCCATGTACATCTATGGAAAACGCGCGCGAATGTGGACTGTGCGGAAGAAGCTCATGGAGAAGTTTTAGACCATGATGTCCCTCCGAGGGACTTTTGGGGTTACGATGCTCACGCGTCTTTCGGGAGGTTTGCGCCACAAACAAACCATCTATTAATGCTCACGATCTTGGTTTGGTTTGGATTTGGATGGGTTGGGTACGTGGCGTTGCGTGGCTTGGCTCGGCTGTCGCGTGGCTCGACTGTTGTCAGGTACCGAGCTGAGCTGAGCTGGGATTCTGTTTTTGGGCACCACATGGCTGGCTGGATCAGTGGAGAAACTCTTTGTGCCAATCTGCCGAGGCTTGGCGTTGAAAGTCGTGGCATACACAATGGAAGAGGGAGGGGGCTGATGGAGAGTAGTTGGGAGCATTCGTACGCTCTCACGCGGACAATTGACAGGGAGTATTCCAGCTTCCCCAGCCATAGCTTTCAGGAGCGTTCAAGCATCTACACAAGATGCATGACAGGCAGCATTCATGCTTCAACCCGTCGAAATGGCACTTGTGTGTGCCACGACTTTTGTCAACGCGCCTCGTACCATGTCATTTCTCGTCTTTATTTCTTGTTCATATCCACAAATTCATCGACTCTATCGTTTCATTTTGGCTTCATTGTCTCTGTACCAGTGTTGGAAGATCCAGCAAATCTCTTGGCCAGCGCAAGTGCAAGTGCTGCCAGCTTTGTGTCACGCCCTGAGATGAAACCAAAATCAATTGCGCTCTCTTTTTCCACTTTCTTTCCTGATGCGAAATCGACAACAGCATCACCGAACCAAAACGGGTAACACAACGCACTCTCTACGACGGCGTCCATCATCACGACACAACGACGAACCCAACACAGCCATATCTCAATCCAGTCCCGCCACGCCATCCTCAAAGCATTCGCGCGCCGGCGGCCGCCCCCAAAACCAGTCATGTCGCCGGGGAGGAACAGCACACAGTTTGGACTCTCGTTCTCTGTCTTCCTCGAAGACAAGAACGCTGTCCGAATGGTGGTCCTTCTCAAGCCGATGAAAGAAAGCGTTATGTATCCTGCGGTTATCCGAGCACCGGGCCGCGATCGCTGCAGGTTTGCACGTGGCGAGACGGCGCGTGATGAGGTTGTGAAGCCGTGCGAAGCGATTGCGGCGGTCGCGTGGCGCGGCGCTGGGTATATATTGGCGAGGGCTTCTCCTTTTGTCCTCGATCAAGAGCTGTGAAGGTCTGCTGCAGACGAACAGAGAGTCGACGAGGCCCTTTCTACCGTCGAGAGTAGCATGACAGAAGCGGCAACTGTGCGTTCTGCGCTTTTCTGGGCCATCTTTTCCATTGTTTACAGGGGAAGCTGGCGCGTCTTTCCCGCCGGTGATGAAGATTGCTCGTGATGCTGTTCAGCAGCGCCATTGGATCATGATGATGAGCTCCAACTGTGACCAATCCCTGACTTTTAGAATGATATATGGAGAGAGACACATCTCCCTGCTTGATCTGTGAATAGGCGAAGTGGATTCATTTCAAGGTTTGATACTGCAGCCGCCCCCGGCATAATGTCCATCTGTCCAGTAGCACTTCAATAGAGAGAAACGGAGAAGGACTCTCGCAACACATGCATGTCTGGAAAGGGCGGACATGAGCGGTAAAAAGGACACAAAGGGAACTGCAAATCGTGAAGCAAACCTTGCAGCTGACTTACAGTCACAGGCTCCGCTACAGCGATTACCTAGTTGAAGCTCTGGGAGCATTCAAGCGACTTGCCCATCGAAACCTCCTCTCCCCCCTCCTGACATTTCCACGTGCAAGCACAGAGACGCTACGTCATTCAATGCATGACCAGGCAGCTGGCTGACAGTCCTCTCGCTTAGGCTTTGTGAGTATATATTCATCGATTCTCGCGGCGGAGCAGCTTCCAGCTTCACACCACGCCTCGACCAGAAAGCTGCATGAGATCGACAGCGAGTCTACTGTGTTGTCTCGTTGCGCAGAAGTTGGACACTTTGGCGGTGGATGGCGCTGGATCGAATGCTGGAGCCACGAGGCGAAGGCACCGGGGGAAACTGTGAGAGGTGTTGCTTTGGTTCTCCATGGACGGTCAATGGTGGATCTCATTGTTTAATCAACATATTGAGGTGTTGTCACTCGTCTCCCAGTAATCCATCCTTCTCTGACCTGGCGGCTTCCAGTGACGACTACACACAGAAGCCCCCACTTGAGCCGCTGCCTGTGCCGCAACACATCCAAGCTGCAGAGGAAGATTCAAACATGCAGCAGTGACGTATGCATTCTCGAACGCTCCCGCAAACTCCCCCCGCTGTCGACATGTCATGCAGCAAGCAAAACAAGAGGATGGTTCTCGCCTGCATCTGTTGCCGCTGCAAACGAAGCCAAAAAAAAAAAAAAAAAAAAAGATGCAGAATGCGATGCAAAAGTAAGCCGTCTCCTGCAGTTGTCCAGCTTTTGGACTTGTTTCGTCAATTAATGCAAGAAGGAAAATGTGCAAAGCCACTCCGCATGACGTTTAATGTAGCAAGCAGTATGACCCAGTCCTGCTTTAGTAAACCACGTGCGCCCAACGATGCAGTGCTTAAACAGAGAAAAGGCTGTGGTGAATAAGTGAGTGGTTGTCCACCAGAGAAGCTCCGGATGTCTTTGCCCATGATGATGAGGGATAGAGAGACTGTCACCATGCACCCTTTCAGTGATCAGTATTCCCTCTTCATCTCTTTTCCGTTACTTTCGTGGCGACAATTTTTCCACGTACTCCGCGGCTTTCAGATGCAGGTCAAGACAGATGGACAGTCCCGTTAAAGACCACCACAACAAAGAAAGCAAAAGCAACGCGCGCC
Organism: Phyllosticta citribraziliensis; assembly: GCF_038025025.1. NCBI lineage: Eukaryota > Fungi > Ascomycota > Dothideomycetes > Botryosphaeriales > Phyllostictaceae > Phyllosticta > Phyllosticta citribraziliensis. The sequence goes on from NW_027117343.1 coordinate 650,242, forward strand.
GCACGGCACAATGGAGCGCGACTCAATCAAGCATACTGCCACGACTGGCGCAAAATCTCCCCCACAAACAGCGCGACAAAGAGGCAAAACGTGAAAACGGCAAACAGCGTGACGCGACGGCGATTGCGGGCGCGCAGCTGCAGTGCGTCTGCGGGCGAGACGAGGGGCTCGTAGTCGGCGCGGGACGGCATCGGCACGCGCCTGGCGTCTTGGACGTGCTGCGGGAGGGAGGATGGCTGCATTGAGGGTGCCTGGCAGGCAGCGAGCGCAGCGGTCGTGTTGAGATTGGACTTTTCTTTTTCGTGATGTGGTTGACGTTGTTGTTGGGAGACGGTTTTGGGTGTGTTTGCGGACTGAAACGAGCGAGAGGAGCAAATAGCGGCGCTGGTGGATCGATGGAAGCCTGGGAGTGGAATAAATGGCGCAACTGTCGATCGTCTGATGTTGTCTGGCGAAACGTGTAGCGGGCAGCTGCGACTGCGATACCTCGTGCTTTCAATTCAACTCAGCAACAACAACACCTCTCCTTCATGGGCGCCATGCGACCTGCATTTGACGGAATTGCAGCCAGACATAAAGACCAAGTCAAGCGACGCGCCGTCGAAACTTTGTTTGCTTCCTGCCCTAGCGCGTGTTCTGTTTTGTTGTTGTTTTCTGCATGACGAGCGAGCTAGCTCTCCCGAACCTTAAATGCTGGTGTCGCCCGAGTGCGTCAACGCGCTTCCTATCAGCGGCAAATCCGAAGACTGGAGGAGACCAAGAGGCGCGTTCGTTAGCTTCGGTCGACCTTGACGCGTCTGCCCCGCGTGAGCAAGGCCGAGAAGGTCGGCCGGGTGGAACGAGTGCTTGTGGTTCTTGATTGACTTGACGAGGTGGACGTCATCCTCTTTATAGCAGCACTATCCATCAAAGCTTACCAGTAATGTTGATTCTGTTCGAAAGGACATCAGTCAGACCTGTCGCAGTTTGTACCGATCAGACATTCATCCAAGTAAAGACCGGAGAGACTAAGAGATTCCCAAGGTCAGTCCGATGAGCGACCAATCACCCACAAAAAGAAGATCAATAAACTGATGAAGCAATGTCTTGCAAGTGAAATGTTCTGAATAGGTTTAAGCATTCAACGAGATAGAAGATGGAAGGGTTTATATACAGTGGCGAAGTGAAGCTTCAAGTGATACAAGCTGTAAAAGGAAATACGCCACCAGGACGAGAGATCCCTCGACGAGATGGAAAGCAAATGGTGAGTTGCCACAACCTTAACGACATGTCGAGCATCATACCCAAATAGACACTCTGCATATAGCAAGATCGATTAGGTCGAGGGTGGCAAATCCTTGAGGGCAACGGCAACACTAGCCTCGTCCCTGGCGTCGTCCGAGTTCCACCTGATGATCCAACTGCCCTCGGAGCCCTCGACGGGCGTGGCATAGAACTGCGAGATCATGGTGCCCGCGCTGCTCCACCAGAAGACATTGTCGCCGTAGAGCTGAGCGCCCGTGTGGATGTGGCCAACAGCCGTGTCTACAATCTCGACCGGGTCATAAGCACCGGAGCTGGGATTGATCGACAGGTACTTTGTGCCGGGCCAGGGCTTGCCGACGGGGAAGACGGTGAAAGAGTTCTTGTCATAGTCAAAAGAGACTGCGAGCGGGCGTCAGCACGGTTGAGTGGATCCTTTTGGTTAGGGCGTGTGGCCAACTCACCAGTAACGTTTTGCGCGTCTTTTGCGTCCGAGGGGGCGTTGCCGATGTAGGCGACACCTATGACATCTTGTCAACCTTTTTCAAGTATGATCGGAGCACGGCTCAAAATCTAACCATCGACGTAAATCAGCTGGACACCGCCAATGCCCGGGCCGTATGCAAAAAGCGGCGAAGGAGACGACGTGTCACGGCCCGTAAGGGGAGCGGCGTAAGCCAGAGGCAAAGCGGCGGCCGCGAAGAGGAGGAACTTGGAGAACATGGTGGATGTGCTGGACTGTCTGCCGCTGTGTGGCCAGATCAAGATCCATGATGGGGGGCGCACGCCGCTTTGTAGTGGATCAGTGGTTGGCAATGCCGACGCAGACGCATGGCAGGTTTCGCACTGTGCAGCAGAGTCGCCGTGTTGGACATGTTCGCAGGCGGATGTTGCCCGGTGGCCGCCACGCACATCCGCCTCGAGCGTGGTAGCGTGGGCTAGTCCCACTAGCAAGACTAGACCGACGATGGATCGCGCCTCGCATCGCCTCGAACAGAGCCTCCAGATCCTTCGTTGAAACATCCAAACGCGCCAGACGACGCCCAAATTGTCTGCCAACAACGCCTTCAGGTACTTCATCGAGAGCCGCGTCATGACAGCCGACGTTCAACTGGATTTGCCGCTCGCCGGGAAGAGCCGATGCTCCTGGGCGTCATGTCCCATGGGTCTCGCCTCGTCGAATCTCGTCTGATTTGCTGGAGAGCGTCTGGCTTGACTGCTCAGCCTTACGCCCGGTTATTCTTGGGCATGGGGGAGCGTTGATCCAGTGTCTTGACGAAAAGGGGCTGAGATTTGCAGTGCAAGCCTCCAAAGTCATTGCTCTTTAGGTCCATGATCCACCGTGCTTAAAATGTAGTCAGAGCCTTCGCTGCTCTGCTTATGCTCCTCACAACACCGGTCTGACACTCTTTAAGAGACCGCATTCAGTCTTTTTTTAACGTCTTTTACCCACCCCCCGCTTTTTTCGTTTCCAAGACCTAGCCACTCATATTCCTCCCGGAGTCCGGCCTTCGAAATGATCGTCCCCTCCTGGTCTGCGCCGCTCATCGCTGCGCTCCCCCTTCTCGGAGGTGCGAGCGCGGCTGCGGCCAAACGTGCCGACTGCAACTCTGCCTTGACTTTCAGCGGGGCGACATACAGTCTCGGCGTGGATTCTGCAGCGTCGACTCCTTACGCCGTCATCAACGCCCCGGGATCTTCTCCAACCACTGTCCCTCTCCCGGTCCCAACCTCCTCCAAGGCCACCATCGTCAACAATGCCGAGACCGGCACTGCGGCCGCTCCCGCTTCCACGGCTGCTGGAGGCAATGGCGCAGCTGCCGGAGGCAGCTCTGCCCCAGCAACGACTGCGGGCTCCGGTGCTGGTTCCGCACCTGCATCGTCTGGTGTCGTCAACGCTGCGGCCTCGGGCACCGGCGCTGCTGCATCTTCCACCCCCAGCGTGTGCGCAGGAAACACTGCCGATACCAGGAGCCAGTGGTGCGACTATGACGTTGACACCGATTACTACAACGAGACTCCTGATACCGGCGTCGTTCGTGAGTACTGGCTGGAGTTGGTCGACAAGACTCTTGCCCCTGATGGAATTCCCCGTCTCGTCCAAACTGTCAACGGTACCATCCCGGGTCCCATGATTGAGGCCAACTGGGGCGATACCGTCGTCGTTCATGTCACCAACAACCTGAACAGCAGTCTGAACGGTACCAGTATCCATTGGCACGGTCTTCGCCAGTCGTTCAACGTCCAGAACGATGGTGTCACGTCCATCACTCAGTGCCCCACGCCTCCTGGCTCGAGCTACACTTACACATGGCGCGCGGAGCAGTACGGTTCTACCTGGTGAGTTCCACGTCAGCCTTGTCCAACAAAGATTGCTAATTCTTGCAGGTACCACTCTCACTTTGCCCTCCAGACCTGGCAGGGTGTCTACGGTCCTCTTGTCATCCACGGTCCTGCCACGGCCAACTATGACGAGGATCTGGGCTTCATGATGCTCAGCGACTGGGGTCATCGCACCGTCGACGAGATGCACGACTACGCCAACACCCAGGGTGCTCCTGTTCTCGACACTGGCCTGATCAACGGAATGAACACTTGGACGACCAACACCACCAACCAGACTGTTGGCAAGAGGTACGAGACCAGCATCGTTGCTGGCAAGACTTACCGCCTGAGACTTGTCAACACTGCCATCAACACCATGTTCAAATTCATGATCGACAACCACAACGTGACCGTCATTGCCAACGACTTGGTTCCCATCAAGCCTTTCAGCACCAACATTGTCCCTATCCACATCGGTCAGCGTTACGACGTCATCTTCACCGCCAACCAGAACACGGTCGCCTCGGACTTTTGGATGCGCGCCATTGCTCAAGTCGCCTGCTCGCCTGTCAAGAACAGCAAGGACATCAAGGCCATTCTGCACTACGGCAACTCGACCAAGACGCCCACCACCAGCGCCTTCACGTACGTTGATGAGTGTACCGACTTCCCCATGACTGACCTCGTCCCTTACCTGCCCATGAATGCCGAGTCGGGTGTCACCCTGAGGGAGGCCGCCACCATCGGCAAGAACAGCGCTGGCTACTACAAGTGGTCCCTGAACTCGACCAGCATGCTTGTTGAGTGGGCCGACCCGACGCTCAACTCGGTCTGGAACAACGAGACCAACTTCACGGCCAGCAATGCCGTGATTGAGCTTGCCCAGGCCAACCAGTGGGCCATCCTTGTCGTCGACAGCACTCTGCCGCTTCCCCACCCGATGCATTTGCACGGTCACGATGTGAGTTTCCTTGCTCTTCCTGACCTTTGGCCACAACTGACCTCTTTAGTTCATGGTTCTTGCGCAGGGTGTCGGCGCCTACAACAGCAGCATCCCTCTCGAGATGACCAACCCGCCTCGTCGTGACGTTGCCACCATGCCCGCCTCGGGCTACCTCGTCTTTGCCTTTGAGACTGACAATCCCGGCGCGTGGCTCATGCACTGCCATATCGGATGGGTAAGTCCAGAAGCAGTCCAGATATCGACATGGCAGCTAACAAGCCGACAGCACGCAGTCCAGGGCTTCGCCCTCCAGATCCTCGAGCGTTACGACGAGATCCGTCCCCTCATCGACGAGGACCAGCTGCAGGACAACTGCCAGAGCTGGGACAACTTTGACAGCGCGCAGGACATTTCCCAGACCAACGACTCGGGTATTTAAAAGACTGCGACGATGCAGAGTCGATGAGATATCCTGTGACGGGGATGGGTTGTTTACTTCTTTCCCAGACTTTGGGGTTGGTTTGATGTATTTGGACACGTTGGATGTCGGCAACGAACATCTTTTTTTCGCATCGTTACAACTGAGTCAATGCCGATACGCTACGGCGCATCGTTGGATTTCGATGGGTTGGGTGGCATGGTCTGGCGTAGTTTGATCGAGCATTTGTGTATGTAGATATTTGCACCACTCGTTTTTTGGTTGATAGGCTGGGTCCATTACAAGGCGTAGCGATAATTGAGATTGCGAATAGAATACCCTGTACTTGTTGCCTGTTGCACATGGTGCATCGAGTGAGACTGGCCTGAGGATAAGGTTCCGTGCCGTGGGCTCCGCTGCCTTGTCTTGGCCTGTTACGTTCCGATCGCTCGATGGAGAGAAAGGTTAATTGAGCATTGAGAATGATCAAAGCAGCCCTGAGTTGTGCATGTAGCCGTCGACGAGATGATGTGGAGATGGAGTGAGGTTGAAAGACGACAGGGAGGACCCGGAGCGGGGAAGGGGAGCAAGCCGGCCAGCGGCTCCACCCCTGCCAATCACAGCGACCGGCGAAGCCAAAGTCGACGACAACTCTTGCACCTCTCCATCACCATGGCGAAACCGACTTGAATCCACGAGTGGACGAATCCAAGGTTGCCCCTCCGATGACGCGCTGGACTCGTCGTGCGAGACGGGCGAGGAATTTGGTGCTGACGTTATTCTCCGGGCGCGTCTGCCCCAGGCGCCGTGTCTGCGCCCACTCTTGCCATGGACGGATTGTTTGCCCAGCGTCTTCCACCATCCTTCCGCCAGTGTAAGCTGTTCCCGCTGTCACGGCTACTGGATGCTTGGCCGGGCTTGGATGTTTGATTTGTCGCCCGCCGTGCGCAAATCAGAGCGGTGGTTGTCGTGCATGTTCCTCCGCCGAGACGAGAAGACAGTCTTGCCCAACGGTCTAGAATGACGGAGTGACACAAGCCAGAGTGAGGCGCGTATTCCGGGCCGGTTCCTGTGCTGCTTGGGTGCTGACGACGACGCCGCATCTCGTCACCCCAGACGGTGAGATCCCAGCCTCCTCAAATGTCCATGTCGCAGGCGAATGACCACTCTCTCCACCACGCCCGCGCCGAGCCATGCCGCACTGCGTTGGCAGGTTGCCTGTTGTAGCAATGTGCCGTGCTCCTGTTTACGTGGAGCGCGCCTCTGCCAGCCTCCCGCTTTATGGCTTTGCCCTGCCTGTCAAAATCAAGTTGTACCCTTGAGGCTCTTGCCTGCTAACGCCACTACCGCTGCTGTACTGTACATACTGCATCCTCACCGTACATTTTTCACATGCTCTGCCCTCTTTGCGCTTTTGCATGACTTCTTCCGCTTCTCTCCTACAAACCTCTTCCTTCCTCCTTTCCTAGATTCTTCTCCAAGTCTGTCGATACCCCTAACATGCGTCCCAAAATATTATCTCTCGTTTTGGCCCTTAGCGCCGCCGCTCCCTTGAGCTTTGCGCAGACTTACTCCGAGTGCAACCCCCTCGAAAACAGTACGCATCCTCTGCTGGACCCCTCTCAAAATTTCACGCTAACGGCGACCTAGCAAACTGTCCCTCAGACACCGCCCTCTCCTCCAATTCGTACACGCACGACTTTCGCTCCGGCGCAGACAAGTCCACCTGGAGCGAAACCTCTGAAGCAATCACCTACACGAGCGCCGGCGCGCAATTCACAATCAGCGAGTCCGGCCAGGCCCCGACAATCGAAAGCTCCTGGTACATCTTCTTCGGCTCGGTCAGCGTCGTCCTCAAAGCGGCCCCGGGCGTCGGCATCGTCAGCAGCGTGGTGCTCGAGTCGGACGACCTCGACGAAATCGACTGGGAATGGCTGGGCGGCGCCAACCAAGAGGTCGAGAGCAACTACTTCGGCAAGGGCAACACGACGGCCTACGACCGCGCCATCTACCTGCCCATGGAGGACACGCGAGACACGTTCCACAACTACACGGTGCTGTGGACGAGCGACTTTGTCGAGTGGATCATTGACGGCAGCGTCGTGCGCACCCTCAACTACGCCGACGCCGTCAACGGCAAGAATTTCCCCCAGACCCCCATGCGCCTCAAGATTGGCACCTGGGCCGGCGGCGACAGCAACAACGACGCCGGCACCATCGGCTGGGCTGGAGGCCACACCGATTACACCCAGGGCCCCTTCACCATGACGCTCGAGAGCGTCAGCGTCGTCAACTACAGCCCCGCCGACAGCTACAGCTACGGCGACACGACGGGCGCCTGGCGCAGCATCGCCGTGTCGGGCGGCACCGTCAATTCCAACGAGGGCGGCTACGCCTCGGCGCCTAGCAGCAGCTCTTCCTCGTCTTCGGGCTCGTCCGGCACCGGCACCACCACCGGCTCCGGCATGTGGTGGACGGCGAGCGCCGCGGCCGTCAGGGCGTCGTCTGCAGCCGGCCCCGCCCTCTCCCGCGCCACGAGCGTCGCAAAAGCTGCCGTCGTGGCCCTCGCGGCCGCTCTGGTGTTGCTGGTGTCGCCCTGATGCTCGACCAGACGTCGAGTCTTGAAACACAACTTCCTGCAAGCGCTTTCCCTTCTGCATTCATTGGACACGACGAAACGAGACGACCTGTACGATAATCTGTCTTCCTACCTGAGCATCAGCGAGCGAGCGAGCGAGCGAGCGCAAGCGACTTGGGCTTTGGCTTGCCCTTCAACCCATTGGTTCATCGATTCCTCCCCTTCTTTCTTTCCCACCAAACATCCGAAGCGCAAAGTAACGCGCGGAACGGCATGGCATGGCATGGCATCACACAGCATTTGCGAGGCGCCCTTGGGTCACTAATCAGCGGTCTTTTCTTCTTCCCCTTTCGTTCCCATTGGTCTTCCCTCTTGGTTGGTGCGCTGCGTACTGTACAGTACAATGCAAACGTACATACACACGCCGACCCGTATAAAGTAAAGTAGCATACATAGATAGGTACACTCACAGGCAGACAAATGGACATTCCATGATGACATGGCTACGACTTTTCTTGAGTGATGTGTTGCTGTTGTGCTATGCGTGGTTGATGGATCGTAGAAGTCCGTTCGAAGTCACGCGCGATCAACAACGTAAGCAATTTGGTCTTTACCATGCTCATGAACACTGTCATCGGGCAAATCTCTCACCATGGTTTGAAGAACAAATTCTGATTTAGCTACTTGCTGACCTCGGCAAGATGCTGACCCTGTTTTCCTCTTGCAACTTGTAGAACCCAACACCGTCCTTGAGCGCCCACTTCCTGTGGCGTATCATGCAATGGTAATCGTAACTTGCTTCCAGCTTCTCCCAGAAAACGGTTACGCATATTTGTGATTCTGAAGCAAAAGACTCCACACTCCCCCGTTCATCTGGAGCGACTTTTTCTCTCCCAGTAATCCCGATGTTGCAATCACTCTTCCGGCCTCCTGTCGAACCCTGCTGTGTTCACTTGACGCTACTATTCGCAGCCATGTGCAAGGAGCACGTCGACAATTTCAGTCTTGAGATCAGCGCGAGCTTGCCTCACGGCGGCGCGTCCCATGTTGACTGCACGTCTTGAAGATGATGTATTGAAATGCTCGTGCGACACGAGAAGCTTGACCATTTCCAAGCAGTCTTTGTGGACAGCTTCCAACAGCAAGTTCGCCTTGGTTGCCAACTCCCACTTGCAGTGCTGAAGCAATACTTTCATTGCGTCAAATTTGCTCGAATCGAGGCCCTTGATGAGCGGATCAGAGCGGTGTCCCTTCTTGGAATTGTTGTGCCGTTCGACAACAGTAGTGTTTGGATTTCCTCCATTCTGAAGAAGGGTTTGCAGAAGTTCGGGGGGTCCGGCGCTAATTGCTGCTTCAATGGGGGTGCTGCCGAGATCTTCGCAGTATTTGTCGACTGAGGCGCCGGCTTGGATGAGAATGACAGCTTTCTTTGACTTGTCGTGTCGACCCCGAAAGCACACTTGCACCAGCGCTTCGCTGAGCTCTCTCTCACTCATGGTCGGCTTTCGAGCCCAGAACAGTCGAGCTATTTCTGCTGACCCATGGATTGCGATCTTGCGAGTCAATCCCTGCTTAATCCAGGTTGCAGGATCGGGGTGCCAGTAGTAAGGAGTGGTAACTGGGAGGCTCGTAGATCTGTACCTATCATAGGCGGGCAGGATAGCTTTGAAGATTTCGGTGTGATTCCCATTCACTGCACCGCATAGTGGACTGAAGCTGTCGAAGTAGTTTGACTGCCTTTGTCCGAAGTCACAGCCCTTCTGTTGGAGGTATTTGATCATATCGGTGTGGCCGTTGCGAGCGGCCGCCCACTGGACCGAGCCCATGAAACGCGGGTGGTATCGATCTCCAGTTCGGCGAGCCAAAGGGCCATGTTCAGATTCGAGGACGTCCATCAGTGGGATGTCACCCATCCAAGATGCCACTACCAAGCAGCTGTTGACAACATCTTGTTCAAGGGATGTCTTGGTGTAAAGTGGGTAAGTCTCGCTTCTCTTCCTAACGAGAGAAGAGTACATGGAGAAGTGTTCTTTCGCATGGAAAATGCAGGAGCAGATTGCTTCGAACAAGGCTTTTCTGCTGAACGTGGGTTCATCGGGTTGTATACGTAGAAGCTTTTCCGCGGTTTGCTGGATCAGAGCCAGGATGCCAATGTCGCTGTTGGGACGGGCGAGAGATTCTTCAAGGATCAATCGGGAAATCATGAGAGGTTGTGTCTTCTCAAGATGGCACCAAAAGAGCTGGTTGGATTCTTGTACAGGCCGGCCTGCTTTGAAGATCGCGCTCGTGATCTCAGCTCTAAAAAGCCCTGTGAACATTAGCCATGAAGTTACAGTTACACAAAGAATCGTGCACTCACTGCTCACGAAGCGGAGGTTCATCGTTTGGTCGATTCGGTCTGTCAAATTTTCATGGTCCTTCCGCCTCCAATAGTAGTGGAAAAACACTCTGGAGATGTCTCGGATGAGCTCCTCCATGATCATCTTGAAAAGCTCCAGGGGCAGTGCTGTGAGGTGGTCGACCTTCTTTTCCTGGGCGACTCGGCGGCGACGAGGGGCTTTCGATTTGGAGGGCTTTTTGCGGATATCTTCAACGTCGAACGACTGGTTGTCCTTGGACGCAGGCGGATCATGTCCTTTCTTCATTGACCTTGTGATCGCCATGGTGGCTAGTTTGCAATGTTTGTAGGGACGGACATCAATCCGCGGGTTTGTTGTCGGTGAAGTCGTCAATGGAAGGTGAAAGAGATGCGGTTGCGACCTGATGTAGCGACGTGGCGACCTTGAGGCGCAAATTGAGTTGAGTGGCAGAGGCTTCAATTGGCGAGAAGCTTGAGGTGAGGGCGTGAGAATGGTGCCGGCAGAATTCAAAGGGACATCGACCCTCGCGGCTCAGTGCAATGACCTTGAGATGCGACAAGACGAGGATCGGTCGTCAAAGCCTCGCCAGACAACAGACGGGAGTGAGGTCAAGGATTGCGGTGAGATGTCTTCGAGAAGCCGACAGAGTGGCGCCTTGTGGCCTCTTGAGGTGATTTGGCGACGAGAGAGCTGAGTGTGTATGCTTTGATGAGTGAAGCGAAGGCCGTTGCGAGGGTGGTCGGGAAGGCAAAAGAGCGCCTCGTAGCCAGTTGAAACGGCCTCGAGACGCGACGAGAGGGTGGAGTTGGTGGAGGGTGAGTGGTGTCGGGTCCAAGACGCGTGTTCGATGGGCGTAGTAGAAGATGCAGGCGGGCAGGCACCAAGACGCGTCCGCCCTCAGCCCGATTGGGAAATCTGGGTCGCGTACCACCTACATGTACCTGCCATCCAAACTTCCCAGCGCCGACCTGATGCCGGTGCCCCTTCCGTTGTTGACCCGCCCGTAGGTCCGGCCGGGGGTGCCTCCTCAGGTCGTGCGCAGCAATCGACCGCGTAAGAGGAACTTTGCCCAAGCTTTCCTCAGTATTTCCCAGGTCCGCCAAAGACATGCCTGAAGCCCAACTCCGCTCCCGTCGTTTGGTCAGTATGAATGCTCATGTGTCGTCGTCACTTTTGCGACACCCCCATCTAAGTGCCGCTGTCTCAGACTCTCGACATGAGTAGAAGAGGCGGGCAAGAGATGTTGTGTTCTATCAGAGGAAAAGACCGGTGGGCTGTCCATAAGTCTGGTCGAGGAATCGACTTTAGCTGTGCTTCATGCATATTCTCCATTCCAACCAGCTTTGACTCGAAGCTGAACATGGCGTCGGTGAAAGATTCAATGTACTGCCACTTCTGCCCCCATGGAGGAAATGACTCTGCTCTTCCTTCTTCGTTCATACATTCCTGTACCTTGGAGTGGTAGACTCGACTGTCAGATGGGATGGCCGGGAGGTCGACGTTCGCTGCGCTTCATCGACGTTCTCCGCTCAGCCAGACTTCGCTTCGCCTTCAAGATGGACATCAGGTCGTCGAGGGGTCCCATGTAGCTCTTTTGCAGGAGAAGTACTGTACTCTTGACAGTGCTCGTAGCGCGATACCTCCATTTACTCCGGCCAGTTTGGGAGTAGTGCCTTGAAGTCGTCGCCCTGTGCTTCTCGCCGAGCCCACGATATCAAAATTCAACTCAACTTCACGGCGGTTCGAAATACTTTCGACCGACAGATTACGCATTGCGATCGCCTTTCGCACCTTCAAAGCCAACTCGACACCATCTTCTCTTTCGAAAGTCGCAACCATGATGTCCCACGAGCTCAAAGCCCTCCTCTGGTTCATGTTCAAGCTCGACACCATCATCCTCGCTCTGGTCGTCGTCACCATCGATGCGTGGTTCGCCTTCCCGGTCGACCGCTCCGTTGCGCCCGCTTTGAGCATGCTCAGCATGCAGGTGGCGATGGGCGCCGCCGCTTACTACGTCTTCCACATGGTCCTCTACGTACGAAGACCCAGACCCACAAGCCTCGAGTGGCAGCTGTGCTGACGTTTCTGCAGATGTCCATCCCCTGCCGCGTCCAAGAGCGGCACCACATCAATCCGCGAATCCTCTTGCTTGTTGGTCTCCTCTCCGTCGCCCTGGTCCTCGGCATCGCCGTCGTCCTCGTGGCCATGGACTGGCCCGGCGACTTGGAGAACGCGGCGTGCGCTGGGACCGGGGTCGACGCGAGATGGGACTGCGGGATTCTCTTTGGTGCGCGCTACTGCACCGTCATCTTGCTCGCCTTTGTCCTGGCCCAGATTTTCATGGCCATGTACGTCCTCCCCGCGGACAACTGGGAGATCCCTTTCCCGGTTGGCATGGTTCGTGACTTGTTCCGCCGCCTCCGCTACCTGTTCCGCCGCTATATCCGCGGGGAGGGGGTCAGCGAGAACGAGGGCATTCCTCTGCGGACCTTGGGAGACCGCGGTCGTCCTGAAAGGCGTGCGAACGGTCCTGAACGCGAGATCATTCTTTTTGGTCCTTTCAGGCACCCGGGATCGCCAAGGTCGCCAGAGTCCGAGATCAGGTCCCAGGGTAAGTCTCTTTTCTTCCAATATTCCCTTTCCATTCGGAGACTCTTTCAAGACGGAATGTGGTGACTGATTAAATTCAAGGTCAAGTCTTGCACGCTGCGGCTGAGGAGCATCCCGCAACTCCCACGCTGACGAGCCGCCACCGCCGCACCATTAGCCGCAACTCTGTAAGCGGCAGCTTGACTCTGGGGCTTGAGAACGAGTAGTTCTCCTCAGATGCAGGCATGAGGGTCTTCTTTTGCGGGGAACGTCCAACGAGTCAGTGGCGGCACGAACCCTAAACACCACGTTTGCGACTAACCGAGCCTGCAGTACGAGCAAACGAGTCTTACCGTACCCTCCGCCCCTCCCCCATTTCAGCCACTGCTCTTGGCTCGGCGTGGCACGTCCATCGTCCCGTCCCTTCATTGCGCAAGATTGTCAAGAAAAGCTGGGGTAACTCTGGCGGTCGGGGCGCCTTTGTCCGGTTTGCCGAGGGTGCGAGGTGGGTTGGGCTGCAGGAACACCGTTTTCGAGAAGGGTTCGTGGGTGCGGGGCCAGATGATGCAGCGAATCTACTGCCCTGCGTCAGGTACAGGATAATGGCTTTTTTTTGCGGTGGTTTTTGTTGTTTCCTTAAGTCTTCCCAGGTCCGCATCGTTCGTCTGTAGCTTTCCTCTTTTCCCTTTCCAGCAAAAATGTTCGGCGGGCGAATGGCAAGGTCACTTCTTTCATTCGCACTTTTTGTCCTCCCTTCTAGTCTCTTGACCGTGGCAGCCGAAGGAAAATGTTGGCGCGACACCGTCTGCACAGGCCCTTCTACCTCTGCGTTCCCTGGTGAATGGGACTCGTACATTTACGCGCCTTCTTCGCGCACCGTCAGCCCCAAGTCTATCCTCTCCCTCAAGGGCGGCGATGTCATATCTGGATATCCTGGACCGGTAATCCTCAGCGGCGACACTTCTGCCCTGGTATTCGATTTCGGCATCGAAGTTGGCGGCATCGTGTCTCTGGAATTCACCAGCAGCGGAGGCAGCAAGGGCGCTCTAGGTCTTGCCTTCACCGAGGCCAAGAACTACATCGGCAAAGTGTCAGACTCTTCCAATGGCAACTTCACGTTCGGGGACGGGGCCATCTACGCCAACTTCAGCGCGGCGGGGGAGCATTCGTACGTCATGCCAGACGCAAAACTGCGCGGAGGATTCAGGTACCTCACTCTCTTCTTAAACGACGAGGACATCGCTGCAGGAGTGAACGTCAACGTCGGAAGCATCGAGCTGGAAATCGGATTTCAGCCCACGTGGTCGAATCTTCGCGCCTACTCTGGGTATTTCAAATCTTCGGACGAGCTGCTGAATCGCATTTGGTATGCCGGAGCTTATACTCTGCAGACTAATAGTGCGCCGGTGAATACGGGCCGGCAGTTTCCGTTAATTAGTAGCGGGTGGTCGAATGATGGAATCCTCGGCAATGGCTCGACCATCATTCTTGATGGCGCAAAAAGGGATAGGACGGTTTGGCCAGGAGATATGGGCGTCGCGGTGCCGGCGGTCGCCGTTAGCACTGGCGAAATGGAAAGTGTCAAATGGGCGCTGCAGGTCATGTACGACCATCAGGTTAGTTCCTTAAATATGTATCGGCGTGAATGAGAACACGGGCTGACAGACTCACAGAATGCCACTGGGGCTATACCAGAATCAGGCCCACCTCTCCTGCAGCTGGACAGCGATACTTACCACATGTGGACCATGATTGGGACGTACAACTATGTCCTTTTCACAAACGACATGGGCTTTCTCGACACCAACTGGGATCGGTATCTGCGCGCAATGGATTACGTATATGGCAAGGTTGGCGAGACTGGACTGCTCAATGTCAGTGGCACCCGAGACTGGGCGAGATTGGGACAAGGATGGAACAACAGTGAAGCCAACATGATGTAAGTCTGGTCCTGGTCTCGGATGAGAAATCGACCGGCCTGCTAACACTCGCTTGCAAGACTTTACCACACGCTCATTACTGGAGCCAGCCTTGCCGACTGGAAGTCAAATCCGAGCTTGAGCGCCACATGGACCTCCCGGGCTGCTTCGCTTCAGTCAGCCATCAACAAATATCTCTTTGACGAAGACAAAGGACTTTACCGGGACAACGCTACGCTTACGTCGGTTTACCCGCAAGATGCCAACAGTCTTTCCATTCTTTTCGGCGTCGCCTCGTCAGACATGATACCCCGAATATCATCTGGTCTGACTGGGAACTGGAGAGAGTTGGGCGCCGAGACACCAGAGCTCCCTGGCAATATTTCGCCCTTCATCAGCTCTTTCGAAATTCAAGCGCATTTCTTGGCCGGCGAAGCAGAGCGCGCTCTCGAACTCATTCGACGAACTTGGGGCTGGTACATCAACAACAAGAATGGAACCGAGTCCACGGTAATTGAGGGCTTCCTCACGAATGGGTCCTTTGGCTACAGGAGCTACCGTGGATACGGCTATGATTCGAGCTATCCAAGCCACGCGCACGGCTGGAGCGCGGGTCCAACGAGCGTGTTGACAAATTACCTTCTCGGATTGAGCATCACCAGCCCGGTGGGAAAGACGTGGAAATTTGCGCCGTCTTTCGGTGACGTGGAGAGTGCCGAAGGAGGTTTCAGCACTGCGCTGGGAAAGTTCCGGGCAAGCTGGTCCAAGAAGGGCTCTGAAGTGTCTCTTGAGTGGGAAGTTCCAGCTGATACTCAAGGTACTGTTGTGCTGCCGAATGAGATTGGGAAAGAAGCCGTCTTGTATCAAGATGGAGAGGAGGTCGACGTTGATTTTCGACAAAGCCAGGAAAGCTTCGAATTCGCGGTCTCAGCGACCACGGACACGTATAAACTCAACTGCAAGTTGTGATTCCGGCAGAACATGCACAATTTCGATAAAGGACTGTCATAGTCATGGCAGAAGGAAAAGGAGGCTCCATTGGTGTGTAAATGAGGGGGCAGAGGAAGCCTCAAAGGTGTGTCAGAGTAAATATGACAGACAAAACTTCGATTATGTGTTCCAACGTGCTTCAAACTCGTCTGTTACGAGGTCAACAGATGCATCGAAGACTGTTTGAGAGAGAGGAAGGTTTTGAATGACGCACAAGAAGGCCCAGGGCACCCGGACCTAGCCAGGCAAAGGAAGGGTACCAGATGCCTGGATCGTGCGCTAACCGGAAAAAGGCTCCTCCGAAGCGTGCAGGGGGTTCCCTCTGGGCACGGCTTCCTTGCGCTCGGCTGAACGCTTAGCTCCGGGTCCCCGGCCATCCTTTTGCATCACCATTTCGCCGCTCACTTTGCTGCATCCTACTACCTCTACAACCATCGCCACCAACATTTGCAGTCAACACAACTCTCCGTCTCTCACCTCAGCCTGCCTGTGTGAGGGCGTGGTCCCGAGCGACAACCTCATCATCTGCCATGCCGGTGTCTGCTACTGAACATGCGCACCTACCCACTGAATTGGTCCTCGACATTTTAGACTACATTCCACGCAACAGTTCATCGCAGCCAACTCTTTGGGCTTGCTGCCTCGTCAACCATCAGTGGTACAATGCTGCCATTCGCCGCCTGTACGAGCAACCCCACCTCTACGGAAAGAACTACGACCTTTTCGTCAGAACCCTCTGCCCATCAGTGAATCTCCATGTCAAGAAGAGCGACTTGGCTGGTCTGGTGCGAGTCTTGAACCTGAGAGGCATCGTTCACCAAAGCTCAAAATCCATGACAGCGCGCCTGCTGGGAAGAACCAAGGGGAGCTTGGAAGCTTTTGTTGCCCCCCAGGCTTCTTTCGCTGTCAACTGTTTTGCCGCCCTGTCCAAATGCGAAAAACTCCAAATTCTGGACCTCTCTCTCATCTCTGAAGCCATCAGCATTAGTATTTTGGCTAACGCCCTTCGACGCCTGCCACACTTGAAGATTCTCTACTTTCCACGCTCGTCCAACGACAGCAACAAAGTCGGCGGTCCCACTTCTTGGCCTCCTCTTGAAGAGCTTCACCTGAGCGGCCCCTTGGAGAGAGCATTCTTTGATCAGCTAGCTGTTGGCGACGCACCTGGAGAAACTTCCCTGCCACCAACTCTACTCAACCTGTCGATTGAGCACTGCGCTCGTGTGCCTTCGGTCAGTGTTCGAAACACGTTGAAAGGTGTTGGCCTCCAGCTTCGAAAACTCAGAGTTGCCAACAATCGGAGTATGATCGAATGGCAGATGGATCATGTCATTCCACACTGCCCGAATTTGAAGGTCCTCGAAATTTCGCACGACTACGTCACGTCGGGATTTGGCGACCTTTCAAGATGGAATCTCTCGAGCCATCCGCTCGAAAGACTGGATCTTCTGAGATTCTCCTCCGACGGCATTTCTGATCCGGAACTTGAGCCCACAGGTCTCTGTCCTGAGCACCTGACTGAAGCTTTGGACAACAATTACTTCCCTCATCTGCGCGTTGTCCGGGTTTCAAAAGAGGCCGCATGGCACTCCGAAAAGGTCGAAGAGGTGGAGGAGTTGCAAGGTGCATTGGAGCTGAACTATATGACTAACCACGCCACGGAGTCTCTGGACAAGGCAGTTGGTGTGTGGACGATGAATGACTAACCTCTATTCCTCCACAGTGGGTGTCAGAAGATATGACACCTCCTGGGAAGCACTGCTGCATTTAGGCGCCGTAGCTAGGCCATGAGAGTATCCTGTTTTTCAATACCCGCCGTGCCTCTCAAGTCGAAAAAGTACCGCTTGATCTTTAAATAGAAATCAACTTTCCCTATGTTCTCTGCACAGAGCAGAGAGCCGCCAGCAAGAGGGAAGATTGGAAATTGTTTTGATGGAATCTGGAGTCTGGAGTCGAACGATACCCATGATTGTTGGTCATGAACAATACCGGTAGTAATTCAAATTCAGCCATGTCAATATAGTCTTCTCACTCTTCGTGTCCCAGCTTTTTGTGCAAGAAATTACAAGTTTTGTCGAAGATGGTGCCTTGCTCTCCATCGAGAAGTGCGGCCGCGGGGATTGGAGCGTAAGTCCGACGCCTGTCGAAGCTATCAACCTTCTGCAACCAAAGCTCTACTCTTTCCCTCAACATCACAACCACCACCCTCTCTCCAATTTTCCAGATGGCACAGCTCAAGCGCAAGCTGGAGTCTGCAAATGCTTCGGAGGCAATCGACACCAGCAAACGCGCGCGTCCAGGAACAAACGGCACGTCCCTTCCGCTACCTTATGCAACGCCGCACCATCGCCCTTCACGCAAGCTGACCCACTCCCAGAGACTCTTTCCAAGGGCGCAAACCGCACGCACAATGAGGTTCAACAGCCTCCGCCTGCAACACCGTCTTTCTTCTCGCTCCCAACAGCGACGTCAGCCTCGGAGCCAGTAATCGAACGTGAGGAATCGCCAGAACACGAGCCGGGAACACACTTCGGGACGTTCACTGAGTTCGCAAAGGATAAATTGAAAGCCCAAGGTCAGAGCGGGTCGAAAAAGCCTCAGCGAGGCCAGGAGAATCAGTCGCGAGCGTCACGATTCGGACAATCGGCAGCGCTAGACATTGACGTTGGTTCCGAAACCAGCGATCAAGAAGCTGTGGAAGCTGCGTTATATTTGCAGAGCGTCAGGTAAAACATCAGAATCTGCCCCAGATTCCTCCCCTGCCACAATCCCATCCTAGGCGCTGTTGCTGAATCAAGGCTCTAGATCCGAAGCAGATGGCCTTCCATACCTCACCAGGCTCCAGTTAGAGGCCGACATTTACGAGAATGGACTTGGAGACAGTCGCGGCTACTACGCTGATGGCGCCTTTGTTTCCGCACCTGTTGCTGGGCCCGTGTTACCGCCTGGCTTTGCCTCTGCTGGCAGCGACAGGTCATCCGTTAGCGGAGATGCTCCGGAGTAAGTAGCAGAACTGCTTCAAATTTATAGTACAGTTTGCTTACTCGCTCACAGATCAAGGAGGCTGCCAATTATTGTGCCTCAAAAAGCCTACAAGGCTTCTCTGATCGCGCGCTACCATCGACTTCATACATTTCTGAGCTCTCCGCGATCTGATGCCATGGCTCGGACGTTTACGAAGGAGGAGCATCTTTACACATTCCCAACAAAGTCGCAAACAGCGGGTAGGGCCCGCACTATGCGAAATTGGCTCGACAGATTCATCACCCGTCATCCAGCACCAGCTCAGATCGCGTGCGCAAACGCAGAAAATGTTTTGGAGCTGCTCAGCATGATTCGATTCACCTTCAAGCCTGGCAAAAACCTGCATGCCAACACAAGCTCGTGGATATGGGCGTTGCTCTGCAGGCTTGACGCGTCTGACGTGCGCGGTTCTGACGAGATGCACATTATCAGGGAATTGGCCTTTAGGGCATTGTGGGTACGTTGCAGCTTTACGGGCGAAAAGATTCCAGAGGTCGAATTGAAGGCCCGAGACTTTGCGCTGGATAACAAGGAAACTTTTGAGTGGTTGGGGGTGCCGTTGAACAAACCTCCAACCAAAGCTAACCGCAGAAAGACCTTGGAGGCAGAAGTAAGTTGGCATGGTGCCCCAGCGCCACACAACACTGTACTAACTCATCAAGCAGAAAGAAAAGGACCAGCGATCTACTCAAGGCGGTGACGAGGAAGCAAATGGCAAGGACAAGTCGTCCCTGGAAAATGATGACTCAAAGACCTACGAGATGGATGACGAGCTCAAGAAGCTGCTCTCAGACAGGGTAGAAGAGCTCCGCGGCAACAAAGACGACCAGGAACAACCTCCCGTTGGCACGAACGAAAAGTCGGTTCCCTCGAAACAAGACGCAAATCCTGGCCCAGAGCCGAAGAAACAAACCACAAGCGAGGACGACCTCCAAACACCCACTGTCAATACACGTACGACACTCGACATGATCCTCTTCGTAGCGAGCGAGCTCTTT
Source organism: Phyllosticta citribraziliensis (assembly GCF_038025025.1). Classification (NCBI taxonomy): domain Eukaryota; kingdom Fungi; phylum Ascomycota; class Dothideomycetes; order Botryosphaeriales; family Phyllostictaceae; genus Phyllosticta; species Phyllosticta citribraziliensis. Next base: position 669,628 of record NW_027117343.1, read on the forward strand.
GGCCAGAGGGATCTGACCAAGTACTGTGAGAATTGGGATTGGGACTTGTATCACCTGGCGGAGCTTGCAGCGGATGACGAGGGTGGTGATGATGCAATGGAAGGATTCGATGGTGAAGTGGACGAGTAGAGAGTCAGTCTTGGAGCAACGGGCACTGTATGGCTTCATTTGGGTGCGTCACGGCGAGGACAGGATGACGTTCGGTTGTCAGCATGGCTTGACGGATGCTTGACCATCCAACTTAACAGGGTGAGGGCTGTGTCAATGCCACCGCAGCATCACTATCTAGCCAAGATACGTGTACATCATGATCATGAGGGCGCTTTGCAGATATTTCTTCCAGTATGTCCGTATTGCCGTCCAACACGAGCGCTCCTACATCGAGACAACACCCTCTCCAATCTGTTCCAAAAGATCAAGCTTTGGCGCCTCATGTGATGTAATACCAGACGCCAAGGCTACTTTATAAGCAAAAAGAACTCGACTAATCATTGTCTTCTGGTGTCCATAGCTTCATTCTCCGCACCATGAAGCTATGGACCCCAGAAGCACTTATTATTTCTTTTTGGTATAGTGACTGGCCGAATGAGGCAAAAACGGCGAAGCGTACGTCGTTGTGCGGGCGTTCGAGTCCGACAAGACGCGAACTTTTTGATTCTGAGCTTGATTTTTGCAATGTGTTTTCGAGGGTTTCGAGATGGTGAGCTTCACCGTGGATTGCTCCATGGCTGGAGCTAAATGGAGGCTTCAAAGGCAAGGTATGCGGCTCTTTGCTGCGTAATTGATGTTGCTGCTGTGGATTTCATGGAAGATTGGTCGTCGATATTCATAACAGAACATTTATCTGCCAAATGGCATAACTCGCTGTGGGGATGTTTGAGTCCTCCAAGGCGCGAGTTCTGCAGCACTCCTTTTGAGACTTGGGGGAAAATTCTAGGGCAGTCAGATTGCTACACACCCAAGGGTCCAACCGCGCGTCTACAAGCGTAAAAAAGGGTATCATAAAGAGCAAGATTCCGGGCGGGAAGAAAACACACAAACGCCGCCTCTGCACCCTCTCTGCCAGCTCACTCAACTCCAAAGCTCTGCGGCGCCGCCATGCTCATCCGCAGCTGTCTCTCCCTCTGCTGCGCCTGCAGCGTCAGCCGATCAACGGCATAGCTCAGCCTCTCCTTCTTCTGCCTCAACTGCTTGACCTTGAGCTCCTCAAGCGGGGCCAGGCCGCCGCCGTCGGCCGTCCTCGCCCTGGCCGTTGCTCTACCTTCAACTCTGCGCTCCCCGGTTCTGCTCGCGCTTCTGGATGGCCCCGCGCTCTTGCGACCGCTACCGCCACCGCCAGCTTCGTCCGACGACAGGCGACCCTGGTTCAACTCGTACTTGGCGATGAGGGACTGCTCGCGGCGCTCCAGCTTGTCGAGGTAGTTCGCCACGCGCGAGAGCAGATTGTCGACTTCGGGGCGGATCTCGGAGAGCAGGCTGCGCTGCGCGGCGTGCAGGTCGGGTTCGGAGATGAGCTCGAAGTGCTGTTGCGGGGAAGAAATTGGTCAGTGGGCAAGTCTCTTGTGGGACGTTCGGGATGTTGTTAGGGAGCCAATGGCTTACGCGGGTGGTTTGGAGCACTTTGGAGAGGCGTGGTAGGTCGTTGACGCCGGAGTCGAGGATGGAGATGGATGAGTCGAGTAGCTGCATGCTGTTGCGCAGCGAGGAGACGCAGCCTTCGAGGGCGTCGGCCATGATGGAGGTATCCCGGCAGTTACAATGCGCTGGTTATGTCGTGATTTCTTATCGACAGGTGGTGGTAGTGGCGGGAGACTTTCAAAAGTGCATCGTTGACCAAAAGCTGCGTCGTCGATGTTTACAAGCAGCGAGCTGGTGGCGCCCCCGCTCCGCTCCGCTCCGCCACACTGGACTTGGCGCGGGCACCCCTCCGCTCCGACTTCGACTTCACTGCCGAGTCGTAGCCGCAAGGAACGCGAAGCAAAAGCTCACCACCGCCTCCACCACCGACCCGATCCCCAACTCCAAACGGACCCCCGAAAAAACCTCCGTCAACATGTCTTTCCTCGGCAGGAAGTGGCCCGCGCCCGTCGGTACGTGCTGGACCGGAAGCCAAACGAATACAGAAGAGGAGGAAGAAGGGTGTGAGGAATTGCGCTGACGGTGTGGATGTACAGCTAAGCCCATGACGCCCTTTTACGTCGCCGGTACGCATTGAATCTTTCCCCTCCGCCAATGCGGTGTTTCTGGATTGTCGTCTGTTGGATGCGACGGATGACCGCGACGAGAGACTGCAAGAGCTAGGACCGTGAGGAGGAGCTAACCATGTGCCCACCTCCAGGCATCGTCATCCTCTACGGCATCAACTCTGGCGCCACTGCCTACCGCTCGTGTACGTAGCCCTCTCGATTTCCCCCTGTTGCCGTCTTTCCATCCAGAGCCTCGAGCTTCGGCACTTTCGACGGAGAGAGCACTTCATCTCATGCGTCAATGCCTGCACGCGCTCCCCGCCCTGCTTCATTCCTCTGTCCTTGCCCGGACTCATGAGGCACTCCATAAACACTCGATGCTTGCAAACGACAACTAACACTGTCCAGCCCCCGAGTTCAAGGACGACCCGCGCAACGCCAACTTCGTCGCCGCCGCCAAAGCCGCCAACGGCGGCCACTAGACGCTCCCAACAGCAAGTTGCCGCGGGATTGGGAACGGACACATCAGCATGATAGAAGATGGCATGGGGGTGTAGATATCAGAGCTATTGCCGCTAGCAAGCCTGCGTGCGCGTCTGCAATTGAAGCTGTTCTGGTTGGAGGCTTTGAGGTTTTCGTCTCAGTGTTGAAGCTGGCTCTGAATCTGTTCAAGTTGTGTGCTGGCGTGGGGGTCTCGACTGACATGGCTGAATGGTTGCGATTGTGCATGTTCCCTTGTCCGTTCAGAAAGAGACAACGGCCAGCCACGGCTCTCTCGCGAAGCATCGGGTACAGACCAACTGGAGCAACTCCGCCAATTCATGACTACCCCTCGCAGCATCGACCAAGCCGACCTTTCGACTCAGAGCACATGTACATGCTGCTACTGCTGCTGTCTGCGGACACAAACCAAGCACATCACCATCCATCCCATCCCATCCCATCCCACCCTACCCCACGTCCAAGAACACCAGCAGCACAAGCAACCCGCCTAGCCGCATAACTGACAGCGGCGCCTTCAACTGCTGCATTCCAACCGCGTAGTCAAGCGGGCAGCCTTGAACTGTTCCGTCGTCCCAACCCGCACAGCAGCGGGGCAGCATGTTGGCGAGTGTGGCCATCTACTTCCCCTGCTTCTACATACCTACGACCCACGCTTCCATTTCGCCATGTTTCCTTCAGTAGCACATTCAGGTGAGTAGCAGAGACTTACAGTCCATGTAGCCGAGCTGCATGCCCGGTGGGTGGTGTTGCAGCAGCAGCAGCAGCAGCAGCAGCAGCACGTGGGCATATCTGGTGCCACCCACGCGCCTTGGCTTAGCCAACCGACGAACCGACTGACCAAGTAATTACACCCCGGCGCGCGTCGTCTGGGCTTGTTCTGATGTGGAACGCGGGGTAGTGTGGCAGGTCAGTAGGTCGGTCGGTATAACGCACCAGCAGCATTCTTCGGCCCTTCACGCATGTATATCTGGGGGGAAAGGGGAGCGGGTTCAGTGAGGCGGGCTGAGCCATGACGTCGAGGAGCTTTTAGGTCAGGTCACTCGCGAAATTCATACATTCACACATTCGTAGTACATGTAGTTAGATACGTCGCTGCCTTACTGCCATGTCAGGTCATGCGAGGACCATGTGCGCGCCAGACGTGCGGGCAAGCGGGCGGGCGTGCGTGGGCCGGGTGCATGCATGCATGCGTCCACGGCTTAGCTTGGTTGCTTCTGTTGCTTCTGCGGTACGTGCGGATGGATGGATGGATGGGTGGATGGGGGCGATGGTAGCAGAGGAGGTTGGAGGGAGGGAGGGAGGGAGGGAAAGCGGAAGTTGTCTTGGGTGGGTGGGTGTTTTGGATGTTGGAGATGGCGTGGACAAGAAATAGGTTTCTGTGTATGTTGGCGAGAGTTTGTGTATCCCAGGTGTTGTTTACAGTGCCAGAAAATCACGACGAACGGCAGTCGGGGCCACGCAGGCAAGCTAGCTCTCGGAGCTGTAGTCAGTGTCTGAGACCGGTCTCCGGCGGGTGCTCGCTTACGGGGTGGAGGGATAGGTCGTGCAGAGCAGGGCGAGCGGAAAGGGTGCGGGATCGAGATGATGGGCCAACAAGCGACTATGTATAGATACCTAGATGATGGGGGATGGTGGGGTGATTCGTGAGGTGAGGCGCGGGGGGGGAGGGGCTGTTGAAAGCGTTGGCCACGACACGACGACGATTCCTTGTGAATTTGACATGTAGACATTGCAGCATGCAATGTGTGTATGCAGCGGCGGCGCGGACGACTTGGAGACGGCGTAGTGGACGCGTCGATGAGGGAGGCGTGAGGAATGAATCTGGATTCCATGTACGTAGGTGCATTGGAAGATGGCAGGACATGGGTGGTGTTGGACGCCGACCTGGGTAGATGCGGAGCATGGCATAGCGAGATGCAGAGGGCGTGAGGCGTGGCTGACGGGGAATGGACGACGGTCGAGGGCGCCACGCAGAGTGCAGGCAGGCAGCCAGTGGTCAGGGGGAGGGAGGGTGTTTGGTTCCTGGCTTGTATGTATTGTGGACGGGGTTTGAGTTGAGTTGTGGAGAAGGATCTCAAGGGTCCCGAGGGGTTCGTGTGGAGAAGGCGGGAGAGGGCAATTAACTGGCTGGACTGTGCGATGCGTTGCTGCTCTTGGTTGTGAGGTGGTCATTGGGGAGCAGCGCTGTAACTGCGGCAACGGCAGCATTTTCTTCTCCACTCACCTACCTGCGATGGTGAGAAAGCGAGCGACTAAAGTGGGCCAGGGCAGCAAAAGGGGAAGGTCACGATGGCAGATGCGGGACAAACGGTTGACATGATGGTCCGAGGCTTGCGAGGGTTGTTTTGAGAGAGGGAGGGCTACGGCCCGAAGAGGCTTGGGACGGGGCGCGGCTGAGGCTCGCGGCGGCAGCAGAGGCTTTGGTACATGTCGTTTTTTTAGCAGTGCTGTGGTGGAGTGGAGTGGCAGAAATCATGGCGCGTGGCTTCAGCTTTGAGACAGCCGCGCCGGCCGGAGAGACATGATGCGCTGCAAGCGAAGCGCTGACGCACGAGCGATCCAGGCCGCGGGTCGATGGACTTTTGATATTGCCTGTTTCGACGGCCAGGTCGATGCCCGGGGCACGTCGGGCGGCTGCCCGGACGGACGTGGCCCAAGGCGGCATTATTACGTCTTGCAGCTGAGTGCCTGATGGAATAGGAGTTGTGGTTGTGGTTGTGGACGGGCTGGTGGCTGCGATGCGATGCCAACGAACCGCCGACGACATCCAGGGGCGGCGTTTGCGTTCTGTTGTTGGTCGTGGTTCGTTCGTTTGCTCTCATGGATCAGATCTCCAGTTTCCAGCCGCCAAGTCTCTGCCTCACCCCGTGCGGGAGCTGTGCTCGCCCACGCCTACCAACGCCTACGCCCACGCCCACGCCTACCAACGCCCGCGCCCGCCTGCGTCTGCGCCTGCACCTGCCGAGCCCGAGCCCTTTCGACTACTTCAACTCTTGTACTTCCTAACAACCTCCCTCCTCGCTCCTCCCTCCTCCCCCCACCCCCCCTCCTCTGCTCGCGATCGCACCGCACGTCGACGGCCTGCGTCCTGTCCAGTCCAGTCCTGCCTTCAACGTCGTCTACTCCCAGGCATCCACCGTCCCCGCCCGGGCTTCTTGGTCGTCCCTTTTTTCGCCGCCCGTCCCACCCCCCCCTTTGCCACGGCCCCGCCCGCAAACCAAGCCCAACATCCTCCGTCTGTCGCCGTCGCCGTTGCCGCTCGCGTCGGGCTGCAGTCTCATCGCCCTCTCCACCGCGACCACCACACTCCCAGCCTGCCTGGTAAGTCACGGACTGCACAGTCACTGCCACGCCGACGCGCTCCCGTGCTGCCTCGCCGCACCTGGACTGCACCTGAGCGCCGCTGCCTGGTGCTTGCCTCCCTCTCACCTTGCCTTACCTTTCCTTTCCTTCCCTTCCCGCCCACAACACCTCAACCCACCCACGCACGCACGCACGCCCTTACGCCCTTTGGTCTACATCTTGCTCCAGCCAGCCAAGCCGGGCCCTTGTTTCTGCTTTTTCTTTGTCGCGCTCTTCTGCCCGCTCCCACTCTACTCCTCGCCCCTTTCACCACCACGCCCTCAACCTCGTCCGCTCATTGTTGCGTCGGCCCTACGTTCACCGCCTGGCTGCCAAAGCCTTGCTGACCGGCTTTCTCACCCGCAACAGTTTAATAACCTAACGCGTGTCCGCCACTCTCGCCTCGTCTGCCTCCCAGACCACACACCACACCACCACCACAATCAAATCAACCGACCCGACCGACTGCTCCGCTTCTGCGTGCAGTCTCCTCAATCATGACGACCATGGTATGTCGACCCTCCTCGCCCACCCTCCCTGTCCGACACGCTGCCGCTGTGCCGCCGCACCCGCCTCAGCCTCAACCTCGCCTGGCCCCCTCTGCTCCCGCAAACAACACCAGCCCACGCTGACACACCTCTGGCAGGATTTGCGCGTCGGTAACAAGTACCGCATTGGCCGCAAGATCGGCAGCGGTTCGTTCGGTGACATCTATCTCGGTTCGTGCCCTCCTTCCGCATTGGTCGCCGGAATGCCCTCTAACCTGCCATCAGGCACCAACATCATCTCTGGCGAAGAGATTGCCATCAAGCTCGAGAGCGTCAAGGCCAAGCACCCCCAGCTCGAATATGAGGCCCGCGTCTACAAGTCCCTTGCCGGAGGCGTCGGCATCCCCTTCGTGCGCTGGTTCGGCACCGAGTGCGACTACAACGCCATGGTCCTGGACCTTCTCGGCCCCAGCTTGGAGGACCTCTTCAACTTTTGCAACCGCAAGTTCTCGCTCAAGACGGTCCTGCTCCTGGCCGACCAGCTCATCTCCCGCATCGAGTACATTCACGCCAAGTCCTTCATCCACCGTGATATCAAGCCCGACAACTTCTTGATGGGCATCGGCAAGCGGGGTAACCAGGTCAACGTCATCGACTTTGGTCTCGCCAAGAAGTACCGCGACCCCAAGACGCACTTCCACATTCCGTACAGAGAGAACAAGAACTTGACCGGCACGGCCCGTTATGCTTCGATCAACACCCACTTGGGTGTCGAGCAGTCCCGCCGCGATGACATGGAGTCGCTTGGCTATGTCATGCTCTACTTCTGCCGTGGCTCTCTTCCCTGGCAGGGTCTCAAGGCCGCGACCAAGAAGCAAAAGTACGACCGCATCATGGAGAAGAAGATGACCACTCCCACCGAGGTGCTTTGCCGTGGCTTCCCCAACGAGTTCGCCATCTACCTCAACTACACCCGCTCCCTCCGCTTTGACGACAAGCCCGACTACTCGTACCTCCGCAAGATTTTCCGTGACCTCTTCGTTCGCGAGGGCTTCCAGTACGACTACGTCTTTGATTGGACCGTCTACAAGTATCAGAAGAATGCCCAGGCCATCGCTCAGGCTGCCAACAACCAGACCCAGCCCGAGGATGAAGACAAGACCCGCGGTCGTCACGTCACCGGCACTGCCGCCGCCACTGGCAACCAGACGGCTGCCGGTGGCACCGTGACCGACAAGCGTCGTGGCCCCGTCAACCCGCGCGAAGGAGGTACCGGAATGTGAGTGCTCAGACATTATCCATCCTTGTAAGGGCTCTTTCCTCTGCGGCTTTAGTGCGAAGACGCTTGGCGCGGGGGGTCTTTTCCGTTGTTTACTAACGCCGACTTACTACCCCAGGCAATTGCGTTCCTCGAAGCGTGGCGGTGCGGACCAGTACCAGTCGGGCTACTGATGAATGAACGAAACGGCCCTTAGCTTGGCAACAACTCTCATCTCATATTGTGGCACAGTCGGAAGGCACGCAGTCCGACGGCGCCTCGTCAACATCGGGAAACGCGGCCTCGCCGTCCGCTCGGCTCTACTCCATTGGACGGCACAGACTCTCTGCTCACTATCAGCTCATGTCATGTTTTGTCGGTTTTGCAACATTTAAGACCGATCATCGGCCCTGGTGGAAGGTTTCGGCCTTGCCGCTACATCTCGGCAGAGGACTCGGTCGACATCGGTGCTCCAAGGTTCCGGTCTTTCGGTTGATTCGCCTGCGTAATTGTGTGCGCTGGCCTCGAAGGCGGTTCATGGGTGCTGGCCGAAGTTTCATCAGGGCCCGCACCTGACATGACAAGAGGTTGCTTCTATTCGACGGCGACCCCGATCTACAGTCTTTCCAGGACACGAGCAACCAAGATGGCGGAGGGACAACTGCAATGGGACTACCAGATTGATTGTTTTGTGTGCTTCCGGCTCAACTAATTTCCCCTTTCCCGGTTTCCTTGCCTCTCGCCTTTGCTTTTTCTCTTTTTATTGCTGCCTTGTTTACTTTTTCTTTCCTCTTTCCTCCACTCGCGTGCATCACTTCCGGCACAGTGTCTGCTTCTGGGGAGGTTTTGCGTTTATCAGGGGACGACAGCAGACAACCAAATTGCAAATCAATGATCAGCCGCTGCATCAAATGAGGCTGATGGCTGGACATGGGGACGGAGAAGGCGGTGACGTTCAGGCGCGGTGGTACGAAGAGTGGAGACAAGCGTAACCGAGCACTCGGTCGAGTTGGAGCTCTGCGACGCTGCTGCGCCGACGGACTGCTTGGGAAGCTTGGAAGTGGATGGCGCTCTCTCAGTTGCGTAACAAGGTGCAACTCTACACTCCTTAATTGATTCATCCTTGCACCGTGAAGAATCCAAACTGGATGAAGCGTTTCGTCGTCTTTAATGCGAGCCTGAGGCTATTTGATATTGATGAAGGATGGCTGTGTACCACCGAAAATGCGTGTATCGAGATGTGCCTGCCAAATGCGATGAATGATGTTGAGAGGACCCTCGCGGTGACGATGCCTGAGTCAGGCATCCTTCAAAGATCTGCGTCCTCGGCCAATGCGCGACGCAAATGCCAAAGCTCTGATTTGCCGCTCAGCTCCAAGAAATTCGCTGCCACCGCGCGCAAAGCTACTTTGAACCACATCCCACAACCCTACAATATCGCAAGCCCGACCCGGGGCTCTATTCGCCCTTTTTCGGCGAAGCTACCACCACTGGACCAACCAGTCCCCCCATATCATGCTCACATCGCGCCCGCTGCAGTCCTCAATATGCAGGGCATGTCGCTTGAAGCTACGAGCAAATGCCACCACCGTTCTCGACACCAGCAACCGCTCTCTTTCGACCTCCAACGGCGCCAGATTGCATAAGCGCATGCGACTGAACCCCTCGCCAAAACATTCGCAACGCACCTTTTCCACCGCGCCGGCAAGACTGCAACATCCTGGGAACGACCAGGATAGAAGTAATCAAAAGGCAGAGGAGCAAACAGGGCGCCACCAAGAGGAACCACAGGATGCCAATGGTGCGGAAGAAGCGACAATTACGCCGGAGGAGGCTGCACGAACCGCGAAGCAGATGTTTGGCGACATATTGCCAGAAGGGCTTCTGAATGACGAGGAATACCTAGTCTACAAGCGGTTGTACGGTGAGGCGATTCGCATAGTGCCCGAGGCGGAATACTTTGCAGAGAAGGCGGCAGAAGAACGCGAACGGAATGCCGCAGCCCAGGAGGCCGCCAGGCATAAATTGTACGTGGAGGATTCTTCCGGCGACCTGAAAGAAGTCCCGTACTACGCGGACGCGCCAGAAGTGGACCGAGTCATCGAAGAGGACGAGGTGTTGGAGGACGACAATGCTGAGCCAGAAGAAGACGTCGAGGGCTTGGAAGAAGGCATGGAAGAGCTGGACCTCGAGGACGAGACCGGTCCTTCAGCAGAATACATCAGAGCACATCCTTATACTTTCCTTGGTCGATTCGCCACCTCCCCTTCGACGATACAGTTGCCAAAAGAGGAATTCGTCAATCCGATCAGGGACATGCTCGCGTCAGCAAATAACAAGCATCTCCGACAAACCGCGGAACGACTTTTCGGAGGCGTCCGTTTTCCGCACTCGACTTCAACGCCGCGACCGCGCGGAGGAGAGATTGTGCAAAAGCCCATTCCTCTCGAAGCATCAATGAATCGGATGGCTCCGATGGAGAGCGATTCGTTCATGGCAGCCATCATGCCCGGCGCGTATGCATCTGCCATGAGCGTCATGATCGAAGTCCGCAAGCGTCTCGGGAGTGAGTGGTTAGAAAGCCTCCTTCAAAAACCAGGCGGCCCCTTGATCTTGGACGCCAGCTCTGGAGGCGCCAGCGTCGTCGCGTGGCGGGAGGTTCTCAAGGCCGAGTGGGCACGGATGAAAGAAGATGGAACTATTGCCGATGCTGCCGCTCAACCTCCTCTAGGCAAGGCCTCTGTCATCTCGGGCTCGGACACGCTGCGGAGACGGGCTGCTCGCTTCCTCGACGACACTACTTTCTTGCCCCGTCTCCCCGATACCATCATGCGAGGGGAAGAAATCGGACCCCAGCATCGAAAGGTTTACGACATCATCGTCGCCCCGCATCTTCTCTGGGGCATTGAAGAAGACTATATGCGCAAGAACGCAATCCAGAAGCTATGGTCGCTTCTCAATCCCAACGGTGGTGTCTTGATCATCCTCGAAAAGGGCGTTCCCCGTGGCTTCGAGGTTGTCGCTGGCGCCCGCGACTTTATTCTGAAAAAGCTAGTTTCCTCACCCGGCTCGACGCACGTCAAAGCCTCCTTTGACGACATGCTCGACGAAGGCCTCATTGAAAAGGACAAGGGCATGATTGTCGCTCCGTGCACCAATCACCTCGGCTGTCCCATGTACAAAATCCCGGGCATCAGCCGCAACAGAAAAGACTTTTGCTACTTCAAACAGCGCTTCATCCGCCCCGGCTACCTCCAGAATCTGATTGGAGCCAAGGACCGGAACCACGAAGATGTGCAATTCAGCTACCTGGCCGTCATGAAGGGTCAGGATCTGCGGGCATCGGAGGGTTTTGTGGTTGAAGACGAGGCAACAGAGGCAGCGTTCACGGGCTATGGGGACCGCAACCGCAACCCATTCGAAGAAGAGGAATTGGCACAAGCAGCTGCAGAGGAAGCCCTCCTTGCCCAGCTCGAAGGAAAGACGGAGGCGTCTGAGCCAGCCAGCGAAACGGCCGCCACGACTCCAACCGCTGCCAGCGGCACAGCAGAGCCAGAAGCAGCAGTAGTCCCAACACCGGCATCCAGCACGGCTCCCGCAGCCCAATCGACCGCGCTGGCCCCCAACGTGCTCACGCTGACGCTGCCGCGCGCCATCCTGCCGCCGCTCAAGCGGCGCGGGCACGTGCTGCTCGACGTGTGCACGCCGGCGGGCAACCTGGAGCGGTGGACGGTGCCGCGCAGCTTCGGGCGGCAAGCGTACCGCGACGCGCGCAAGTCGCGGTGGGGCGACCTGTGGGCGCTGGGGGCCGCCACGCGCGTGCAGCGCAGCGTGCGGCTGGGCAACAAGGAGCCGCCGCTCTCACTACAGGCCCTCAAGCGCAAGGCCGGAACGCACCAGGGCAGGCTGAGCAAGGACGACAAGAAGAAGTTGAAGGCTATTCGCGGCAAGACGGATAAGAAGGGCAAGATTTCGAGGGCCATGGTCAGGACGACTAAGACGGATGCCGAGTTGTTGGAGGAGGTGTTTGGGGAGGCGTGAAGGGTGCGTCGATGTGGGATCGGGGATAGGTGCTCAGGGGCAGCTGTATGTGTTTGTTCGTCTAAGTTGTTGCACTGTTCTGCGGTGGTGGATGGAGACGCCTCTCCCCTCATACCCAACTCTCCTCTCTCAGCCGAAGCAGCTCAACTCGATTCTCAAAAAATTTGACCATTCTGACCCTACCACAGTGGATGTCGGAAGAATTGAGACCTCCTGGCAATATTAGTCCGGCCATGGAGCGTTCATTCACTGCCACAGCCGCACTTAAGGAGCATCCATGCATTGCTATAGCTACTGTACGCTCAACAAGCAGTCATCAATTGCTGCAGCCAGACTTACGTAGGGAGTCTCGATTCTTTCGATGCCCACTGTGCTGCCTCTACATACATGCACATTGGAGATACGGTGCCCTCCATTCCACCTGCACCTCTACCTCATCACTCCCCGTTTACCACCCGTGTCTAACGTTTCGATGTCGATGCTCTGAGTCGTGTGCTCTCCTTGGCTGCCCTTGTCTGGGCGTTGCTCTTGTCCCGAGCTCTCGGAGTCTGTGACGCAAGAGCGAGCAGACGTTGGTATAAGCTTTGAGGAAAGCTTTGGGGGAGAAACGTGTCTTGCTCAGAGACATGTCGTCGTCGGCGCGACGTCATTTGGATGTGGGACGGTGAGGACGTAGTCTGAGACGTGGGGAGGCGAGTTTCAGTCTCTCTTCCTCACGCTTGTTCGTGGTCCGTTCTCGTGGTGTTTTTGAATATGTGATCGCCATCTGGATGCGGACAGATGGCGTGTTGTAACTTGAGTGATAGCTTGTCTGCTCTCTCGCAAAACGCGCATGTACTTTTCCGTACCGAACCCTAGAAGCACCCGACCAACTCCGGCAAATGCACTCGAATGGACCCTCCAACGCCGTCTTCTCTCGGGCAAGGCTTCGCTAGAGCGTCTTCAAGACCTTGGCCACGACGTCGCGCTGGCCGTCGACGCCCAAGCCCTCGCGATCCGCCTCCTGCAGCGCGCGGCCCACGGCCAACACCACCTTGACGCCCTCGTCGCTCTCGACCCACACGCGGCCGTTCCTGCCGACGGCCATCTCGAAGCGGACGCGCTCGGCCAAGGCCTCGAGCACGACGACGCGGCCGGGGCCGCCGTCCTCGGCGGCGGCGTCCTTCTTCGGCGGCGGCATGAGCAGGCGCCGCGCCATGGCCGGGCTGACGTCGAACACCATGCCGCCCTTGAGCGGGCCCAGCCCGTCGGCCTTGCCCGTCGTCGCGCTCAGGCACTCCAGCTCCGGATCCATGTGCTTGGAGGCGGCGGCGACGCGGGCGTAGACGAGGGCGCCGGGCGCCAGGATCGGGCGCGTCTTCTTGGTTGCGTTTTCGAAGGCGAGGTGCGGCAGCGTTGCGCAGGGCGTGTGCGGCGTCAGGGCGCAGTGGTAGGCGTCGGTGCTCGAGTGGTGCACTTGGGCGATGACGAGGTCGTTGGTGTGCGGCATGTACTGCGGATAGTCTTGTCAGACGGGCTGATGGCGTGGAGAGACTGGGGACTCACGCGACCGCTGTTGTATTCAACCCATACGCCGTTCTTCTTGCTGTCGACGTTAAGCGTGCCCGCGACTGTCGCCGTGATGGTCGACGGCGGCGTGTGCCGCACGCCTGGCCCCAGTTTGAGCGGCTTGTCGGCATTCTTGGAGGTTGGAAGCAGTGAAGGAGGGATCTCCTCTCCCGGGAGCACGACTTCGACGGCCATTTTCTTGCCAATGCGCGCTCGACGTTTTGGTTGTCGCAGGTAGCTTTTTCTGTCGGCATGGACCGCCAGTGATGATGTCAGTTTATCCGACGTTCTGCCATGCGGCCGCGGCCAATTTTTAAAACCATTTGCTGGACATCTGCTTCCACAACACCTTTACTCGAGATACACCGCCCCTCCCCCTCTCCCACGCCCCGTCGAGTTGGAGCGTCCTTGATCGACCACCTTCAGTCCTATAATCGGAAACGAGATACCTTTCAAAATGAGCGCGGAAGAGAGTGGTCCGTCCAGGGTTGCCATTGGTATTTCCTTTGGCAACTCGTACAGTTCTATTGCCAGCGTCAATGCTGTACGTCTTTGTCCATATCAGGAGAAAATGGGAGAGGTACTAACTTCATGTAGGAGGGCAAGGCTCAGGTCATCGCCAACGAGGAAGGAGGTCAGTTGATATTCTTAGTCGACCAGCGGTCCGCGCAAAGAATGCCCAGCTAATCAAATCTCTTTCAGACCGTCAAATCCCGACCATCCTCTCCTACGTTGCTGGCGAGGAGTTCCACGGCACCCAGGCCAAGGCACAGTTGATCCGCAACCCCAAGAACACCGTCGCCTACTTTAGAGATTTCCTTGGCCAAGAGTACGGTCCCGTTTCGCCCTCTGTTGCGCCCACAAGGCTAATGAATGCTGCAGCTTCAAGTCGATAGACCCCACCCACAGCCACCAGTCCGCACACCCCAAGGAGCACGAATCCACAATCGCCTTCTCGATCAAGGACACTGAGGAGGACAAGGAGAACACCCGCACCATTTCTGAGATCACCACGAGGCATGTCCGCAGGCTGAAGAACTCGGCCTCCGACTACCTGGGCAAGACCGTCACCGCCGCCGTCGTCACGGTCCCCACCAACTTCACCGAGGCTCAGAAGGAGGCTCTGGTCAAGGCCGCAAAGGACGCCGAGCTTGAGATTTTGCAATTCATCAACGAGCCCACCTCTGCCCTCCTTGCCTACGATGCCAGGCCCGAGGCCGAGGTTTCGGACAAGATTGTCGTTGTCGCAGACTTTGGCGGCACCCGCTCCGACGTTGCCGTCATTGCTTCAAGAGGAGGCATGTACAGCATTCTGGCCACCGTCCACGACTACGAGACCGCCGGCGCGCAGCTCGACCAGGTCCTGATGGACTACTTTGCCAAGGAGTTTATCAAGAAGCACAAGTCGGACCCCCGCCAAAACGAGCGCGGCCTGGCCAAGCTCAAGATGGAGTCTGAGGCTGTCAAGAAGGCGCTCAGCATCGGCCAAACCGCAAACTTTAGCGTTGAGAGCTTGACCGACGGCATCGACTACACTGCCACGGTCAACCGCACCCGCTACGAGCTTCTTGCGAACAAGCACTTTGCCAGCCTCACCCGCCTGGTGACGCACGCCGTCGAGAAGGCCCAGCTCGACGTCCTCGACATTGACGAGGTCATCCTTTCCGGTGGCACTTCGCACACCCCCAAGGTCGCCCGCAGCATCCAGCTCGCATTCCCCAAGAGCACCGTCGTCCAGGCCCCCGCGACCTCGACCGCGGCCATCAACCCCTCCGAGCTGGCTGCCCGTGGCGCCGCCATCCAGGCCTCCCTCATCCAGGAGTTCGACACCGAGGACATTGAGCAGAGCACCCACCCCATGGTCACGCTCACTCCCCACCTCACCAAGGCCATCGGCGTCCTCTGCATCTCCGAGACGACCGAGCACGGCATCTTCAGCCCTCTGGTCGCGGCCGAGACGCCGGTCCCCATCCGCAAGACGGCCGTCATCGGCACTCCCCGCGAGGGCGGCGACGTGCTCGTCAAGATCTGCGAGGGCCTGCGCGAAATCAAGGTCGAGAAGCCCGAGCCCAAGGCCAAGGCGAATGGCGGCGCCGACAAGGACGACGAGGACGACTCGGATCTGGACGACAGCGACGACGAGCCCGAGGAGATCCGCAGCAAGGTGTGGAAGGCGGGCAGCGTGCTGGCCGAGGTGGCGCTCAAGGGCGTCAAGAAGGGCGCCAAGGTCGAGGTGCAGCTCAACATCGGCGCCGACCTGGCCGTCAACGTCGTGGCCCGCGAGGTGGGCGCCAAGGGCGGCGTCAGGGGCAGCATCGAGAAGCCGGCCGTCGTCGAGAACGGCAGCGCATAAGATTTCTTCTTCTCCCTCCTCGTTTCTTTTAGACAAGTAGAACGTCGTTTTGTTTTCTTCTTCCAGAGGTGGACGAGCAGCAGCGTGCGTCTGAACATGGCATTTTGAGTGGCATTCTGATCGATGTGTGTGCGTGTGGGTTGAGTTGAGTTGAGTTGGAAAAGGAAGCAGAACGAGAGGAGAGAGGAGAGAGTGTGTGGGAGACAAAAATCGCAATAAAGGCAAAAGACAGACTCAGAGCCGCAGGATAGGATAGCTTCAATGGTTGGTCACTATTTATGAGAGACTGGCGTTCGAGCGGCGACGGGCTTAGATCTGGACGTAGACATACATTATCCCTTTTTTCGTTCCTTCACCTTGATCATGATTTATCTTTTGCAAGTGTCTTGTGCGGTTTTGGCTTGTAGGTCGTGTCGTGTGGTGATAGTGAAGAAAAACCGCGTGCATGCATGCGTGGGTGCTCGTAATTCCTGCGTCGTAAAAGGTATTTTAGGCATTTGGTTGGATCGCTTGCTGGCTTGATGCTGGCTTTGCTGTGACTTCCATCGATTCCAGATCTTCCCCGGCTGATGTGCCTGCCCTGATGGATAATTAATTTCACCTCTACGCCGGGTGTTGGAAAAGATGACAGCTCAATAGGTCTCCGTCGCAATGGGAGCTGGCTGTTGTCTGTCACTACAGTTGTGCCTATTTGGGTCGCTGGCGTTTGCTATTTCGGCTAGACTCAGGGAAAGTCACTTCTTCTGGCATTCAATGTCCCCCCGTTGCTTGAGCACTGCTGTGATCGAGACAACCGACAGCGGCATCACCACCATCTTAAGGCCATCCTCGCCACGCCTGCCTTCCCTGATGCCTTGAAGAGCTCGGCTCGGCTCGGCGCCGATTAACACACATGCTCCGGCTCGCCGGCGTCCTCCTCGCGCGGGCCCAAGTCGGACCGCAGCGCGCGGTTGAACAGCTCGAGCAGCATCTGGAAGCAGATTCCCGAGATGGCGGGGTCGTAGCGGCCCTTAGAGAGCTCGTCGCGGATGAAGGCGTCTGGTCATTGATTGGGTTAGTCATAGGTACTAGATGCTTGGGAGAGGGCAGGGGATGAGAGGGGAGAGAAAGAGGTGGCATACGCTGCGCCCACTCGGGCTCGTAGAAGCTGAACTTGATGCCCGCGTCGTGCAGCGTCTTGCGGATCAGGTCGCGGCCGGCGGGCGGGACGTGAGTGTCCTTTTTGCCGAAGATCTGGGCGGGGTGGAGACGTAAGCATGTATACCTTTACACACACAGCACACCGCGAGCCTTTGCAGCTTGACAGTCAGACTCTACTCACCATGACCAGCTCGCCCTTGATATCCTTGACTCTCTGCAACGAATCATCGTTCTTGCCCTTGCCCAAACTGCGGCTGTGGATGTCGGTAGCAAAATAGCACACGGCGGCCGACACGCGGCTGTCGAGCGCGCAGCGGTACGCCAGGTGTCCGCCCAGGCACATGCCCGTGGCGCCGACGCGGCCGTTGCTCTGCGGCAGCGAGAGCAGCAGCGACACGGACAGCTCGGCGTCTTCGTCGTACGCTGACACCTCCTTTTCGATCTTCCATGCGTTGCCCGCGTCGGTGCCTGGCCCGTCGTACGCCAGGGGCGCGGGGCCGGTGAATTCGTGGTAGGAGGATGGCGCCGCGACGATGTAGCCGTGCGACGCGATTTGACGGGCGAAGCGTTGGACGGGTCCAGTCACTGGTGAGGTGCTGGGTTAGAGAGTGTTTTGATGGAGATGGTGTGACTGTGTAGTAAAGAAAAGGACAGAAAATAAGACATGAACTAGCTGGTCGAAGGTATCGAGAGTACTGATGGCCCTTCATTTCTTGAGTTTCCCCCGCCAAAGAAAACGAGAATGGGAGATGCTAATGAAAAGAGATGGAAGGACTTTTCCAGAAAAACACAAAAAGGAATGAGGCGGAGCTGCTCCATAGAACAACCCAACCAAATCATTTACCTTGGTAGATCTCACTGAACACGACAACACCCGGAAACTTGGCCTTGGGGTAGCCAGGCACAACAGGCTTGAACAAGAAGACGCCTACAAAAAGCACTCAGCACGTCTGATCTCTCTCACAAAGCGGCAGCTGCGGGCGGGCGGGGTCATACGCATGTCTCCACCGGCCTTGGTGGGCACATCTTGGTGGCTTTCTTCAATGAGCATTTTGCTGTACAGTCGGAGAGTTGGGCGTAATGCTGGTCTTCTCTCTTTGGTTGTGCTGTTGTGCGGAGGTTGGTCTGTCGTTGCTGCGTCGTCATTTATTTGGCCCGACGTCCACCGAGGCCGGCGGCCACGACTTTTGGCGTCGTGACTGCTGCCCGCATCGTCATCAGCCTCAAAGATTTATCTGAATCTGCCGTGCTCGGTGTTGAAAGACATGTGACTGCTTGAGTCTGGTCGTAGTGATTAGTGACAGCTCCTCAAGCGCATCTGAGGTAGTGGAGGATAATCCCCTGGCCACAACTACGGCAGTTGACTATTATTGTGTTTGGCGTGAGCTTAGAAGTCGCATTTCTTTCAACACCAATTGTACTGCGATTAGTTGCGATATGATTGCATTGACTCAAAGACTCTTTCCTTCTATTGCGTTAAAAATTTGTAGGGAGAGAGTGTCTTAGCGGGGCTCACCTGAGTATCTGTTTCTCGTTTCTCTTCTTACTTCCGAAAAAAGCCAATTGAAGAAATCGACACAGATATATTCTGTTTCCCCAAGATTATTTGCAACAAAAGACTATGTTCAAAGACTTTGACACGTTTTACTGTTTATAATTATTATGAACAACTAATTGATGTCAATGCAAGCACGCAGGTATTTAGGGCCGTTTCATCTTCGAGAACCGACACATCCTGCCGTGAAGAGGGTGTTACATCCAAACGTTCGACTTTCATCCACAACAGACCAGAGCCCAGGGAGGGGAAATCATCAAAGGGCCAGCGCGATAGTATCAAGTAAATCAAGCGTCTCGAGATTCAAATTGAGCATATGCTACGAAGATTCCTCCGGCACATGCGCAACTGACGTCTATTAACCCTAACAGGCACCCTCTTCCTCGCGAAATCTTCCTGCGCCGCATTTCACTTCGCGCGCAACTCCACAAGCCTCTAAACAGAAATCTCTGGCGAAAGCATCATCCATGTCCTTTCCAACAGCGACTATGTACTGGCATGAATCTGACCAAGCACGCCAAGAATACATGTACTTGTCGACGAATTTGGTGCGGATTGGCGGTTGGGTTTGGCTCATACTGTGATACCTGCTGCTTAGGATGCGGTCGCCTGTTGAACTTATGGTTGAATGGCATCGCTGGCCCCATTTTCGTTGAAGGGATAGACCGGGGAGCCTATTCCTCTTGTTGCGTAGGTATGTGCTGAGGCTCGAAATCGAGTCGCTCGAAGCGATGCTCGTCTTCCAACGATACTGTGGTCAGCTTGGGATGCCGTGGTTCGTCGGCCGCGTCATAGAGACCGCGCGTGCTCTTCATGCCGGCTGGAATTTATGCGTGGAGGCTCGGGAACGAGGTCCTCCAGATAATGCTCGTCTTCGGGTAACATTCGAGTCTGCTGTGGGTGAAGCGCGATGAGGTCAGATCGTGGGTCGAAAACGAGTTGCCTCAAACGACGCTCATCTTGGGGTGACGTTCTACTCTGCCGATGCTCCGGTATGGTGAGGCTAGGTCGAGGCTCAAAAACAATCATCTCCTGCCAACGTGCTTCTTCAGGTGACAGAGTGGGCTGCTCTTTTTCGGGTATCATGGTTCTTCCTCCAACTTGTGATACAATGGGTTGCCGAGGGGTGTGGCTGCAGTTGATTTTTGTTGGAATCCTGGTAATTGGGACACTTTCTGGGGCGGCAGAGCAACAGTCGACTCGTCTAATGAGACTCCTGTAGATGCTGATGGGAGCAAGGAGTCTTCTTCTGGAGGCAGCTGGTTCCCGGAGTACACTGTTGCGTTGATGCCATGTATACCTTGTCTTGAATGTGGCTGTTTTGTAGTCGGTGGGCGTTATAATGATGGATGGGAGCGCTACAAACACTTACCGCGTCGTCAAAGCCTTTCGGATTGTTGCATGGAACCAATGGGGAGACCAGCTCTAGAGTTTCGAGGCGGGCACAAAGAGAGTTAAGAGGGAGTTTGTTGCTGTCAAAGGAATGCGGACTTGAAGAAAAGAGTGAAGTTGATTTGAGACATCTTACCTACAAATATGTACACCCGCTTTAGCAAGGATGTCAGCATCGCTCTCACGGTTCAATAATCTCACAGTTCCATAGGCAGGCAAGGCAAGGGAGGCTGTAACGCGTGGCGGAAGTCAAATGCCTCTGGAAATCGCGTATATGCTCACGAGTGCTGCAACCCACAACTTATGCTGACAATGGAGCTGGACAGGTAGACCACGTCTTAAGCGCAAGTTTCCAGCGGTCCGGAGCAACGGGATTCAAGAAGGTAACACCCGTGTCGTCATACAGTAGACAGGATACAACTGGTGGCGCATTGTGTACCCTCGAAGCACAAGTATAGATCGGTCGGACTCGGTTTCGATTGATTGGCATGGAGCCTATGGCTGGTTAAACAGGTGATTCTGCGGCTTGATCCAGGATTGAAGTCGAAACAGGCGCAAGCCGGACGTGACGAGATCGAAAGACGAATGCGGGCGCGGACCTTCTGATATGAGTGTATTTGACCGTCAAAGGTGGTATCTCGCTCTCTATTCTCTTCAACGAATCCTTGACCGAGGGCTGCATGGCTTTTGACGCGGAGGAGCAATTCCATTGGGCAAGTTCTCTGATCTCTGAATCCCATCACATTTTTGAGAATCAAGTCCTCTGGACGTTTCCATAAAGCCCAGAAAAGAAGCAAGCAGCATGACGAATGCCCGCCCAGAAAATGCTCCGATTTGTGAGTTATAACCCTGTTGTTTCACAAATCCATCGCGCCTTTTGGTAATCCACCGTTGAACTCTCGTCCGCCTACGACACCATCATCCCGAAGACCGAAGAGGAAATTTACGCCTTGGTCTGGCGCTTGGCGACACCGGTCTGGAAGTTGTTGCTGGCGCGGCGGGGGAGGTTCTTCATGTACCTCATGCGGCCGGAACCGGTGGTGTGCCTTCTCTTGGCCTTCTCGCCCCAGTTGACTGCATCGACCTAGTCAGTGATGTTCTCGAAAAAAAGGGCTCTGATTGCGAATATCGTTCCGGGGATGTTCGAATGGGTCGGGGTGATCGAAGGGCAAACGTACAGCCACGGGTCTTGGCCGCGGGGTAACCGCAGGAAGCGCAGGTGTGCTTCTGGATGTGGAGAGAGCGGCGACCTGAAAATCGCTCCTGTTAGTCCTTGTCCTCAATCCCACTCGCTCGCGTCCTCCACCGAGCCTGTCGTTGATTCCTGGGACGGTACTAACCGCAACGCCTGCAGAGGGTGTGCGTCTTGTTGTGGCGCTTGCCGAAGCTGGAGGTACCCTTCGCTGTTTAGGCCGTCAGTCTCGTGGATTGCGATCGTGGTGGTTGGCGCGCAGCGGCGGACGGCGACATACTCATTTTGAATTAGGGACTGTACGAGCGACTGTCAGTAAATTTCGGCGAATGCGAGAGAGCGACAGGGCTGCTGACCGTTGGTGTTGGCTGTCGTAGCTTCGAGGTGTCGTCGGTGGTGTCGTCCCGGCGGATCACGAAGGCGAAGCGAAAATGCCGACCTGGAGTGTGTCCGCCGGCCTCGCTAAAAAAAAGTAGTCACGTGACTCCCGTCGACTCCTCCGCTCTCTGGATGCACCCCCTTCCCGTCAACACCTCAAAACCTGATAAAAATTGAAGAGATCATTCAAAGCTTAAAAGCGAGGTTCCATTGCACAACCTGAAAGCGTCGCGTTGACCGTCTATTTCCGTGCCGATTCCGTCCACGAGTCACCTGTCTTGGACTACCTCCTTCACTGATCATGCACAAAGTGGCAATATATTTTGTTTCCATTAAAACCCCTAGCTATGCGTCGATGCAAATACCGCTACCGCTAGCAATCTGCGTATGCATGCTTTCGCAGTCTCATCCAAAACCAGCTCAGGCGCAAACAATCAGGTCCCCTTGAGCCTACCCCATTCGGCCTTTAGATCAACAAATCCATCCTCTCCTATCACCTTGCCTCTATCCCATTCCCTTGCCTCGCCCTTCTTTCTCCATCTGACGTCTTCCTCTGACTTCTCCTTTCCGCTGGCCCACTTTTCAATCTCCTCGTCAGTGAATCCTGCAGCCTTGAGCCTCTCTGCGCCTTGCTGCTTCCACTTTTGCCTGTCACGGAGAGCTTCCAGCGCCATGTCCCAGTCGTCTTCTTCCTCCGAGTCAACACGGACATCTTGTGAAGGATCGTAATCTGCCGCAAAGTGTTTGTCGATGGTATTGTTGAAATTGGTAGCGCCGCGGCCGCGTGGTCGAGAGGCTGCTTGCTCAAGAGAAGGCGGCATAGGCCCCAAGATCTCTTCCAAGGGATCGGTGTCAGAATCATCATGGTCGTCGCCGTGGGTAATGCGGCTCTTTGTTGGTAGTGCCCGGCTCCTCCTGCCATCGGTAGCATTGTACGCGCGAGTCGAGGATACTGATGAGGAACGTCGCTTCCGCCGCGATTCGTGCCGATTCTTAGATCTACTCCGCGACCTGTCGGGCGAGTATGACCTTGGCCGTTTTCTTCTACGCGTATCGTCATCGCGACGTCGTCTCCGGTCCTCTGAATGATCTTCTCTCCGCCTTGACTTGTGTCGCCGCTCCCTGCTGCTCTCGACTGAGGTACTTCTTTGCCTTTCTCGTCGGCTACGTTCAGTGCGATGGCGGCGTTCACCATCCTGCCCTTCAGAGAGACTTCTATCGCGATCTCTATGGCTCTTTCGATGATGTCGTGACCGTCGCTCGCTGTCTGCGTCCTCGGCGTCGAAATCGTGGTGCTTGCGCCGCTCTCCACGACTGTCTCGGTCTCGTGTAGATTCGTACTTTGAACTGTGTGAGCTTCTTTCGGCATCGTGTCGTCTCTTTGAAGTCCCGTCTCTTTGCGTGTCATCGTCACTCGCGTCTACTCGTTGCCTTTTGGAGGGCCGTTCTTGTCGTCCCCGTCTGCTCTTCTCTGCCTCCCGTAAATCTTTTCCTAGAATTGACTTGGCATCTCTGGGTGCTCTCTTGTTCTTGAGCGACGTCAACCTCGCCTTGGCCTCAGCTTCTTCCTTGGCCAGAAGCGCTGCATTGTGGCTGTCCGTTTCTCGAAGGATGTTTCGTAAAAAGCGTGTATTAGGCTTCGGAGCTTTGCTTGTAGGCCTAGGAAAGATTAGTTTCAACTGGCAAGTTGAAGGGCCGCACGAGACAGACCTTTTGGGTAGTACAGCTTCAAGCCCTACAGCCTCGTAGCGGTTGGAGCTTGCCTTTGCATCCTTCTTGAGCAGCTCGGCAACATAGTCGTCGGTCGGGTCGTCTGCAGGCATTTTGCGGCAAGATCCTCAAAGATCCAGTGCTGCTCCGCCAGAGTAAAGGAGCTGGCGAGGGCGAAGCGCCATTTGATGATCAGAAACGCGGAGAGAAAGCGGATGGCTGCAGCGACCATCGACGGGCACTCGGGGCAGGCGCTGAGCATGACGTGGGGGCAAGGGTCGCCCGAAGAAATCCCGCGCGGCGCCTTTGTCGTCGGCGAAACCAGAAGTAAACAAAGCATTCATCACTGCAAGCGACATGGCAACCACCCCAGAAGCCGCGATCGAGCGGCTCCAGGAGCTACAGAAGAACCAGAAAATCTCGATCATCGAATTGAGCGACGACTTTGGACCAAAACCGTCTAGCAATGGAACCAAGCGCAACTCTACGGGCTCAGACGCGTCCGCCGAGGATGCGGAGCAGGCTACGTCGCCAGCGACTCTGCAGGCAGATTTGATACACTACAAGGTACTGCGCTTGACTTGATGGAATGACCCAGAAGGAAAGCTCATTGTCCTAACAGGAACTGTTCTCGAAACTCCGCTTTAGCTATGTCGAGCAAACCACCAAAGAGAAATTCCTCACAGCCCTCACGATCGACCCGCCGCAATTCGTCGAGCCGCAAGAAAATCTTGAATTGGAAGCCCAACTAGTCGAAGTAAAAGCCAGCCTCAAGGCGCAAAAACTCCAGGTCGCGGACATGCTCGCCCAGCTCGAGCGCCGCGGCCGCGAACTCAGCCAACGTGAGTCCGCCACGGCCAAGTTTGGGGGATTTTCCTAGCGTGGACGTTTGCGCTGAGTGCAAGTATACAGGCTATGAATCAATACAGCTCCGCACGACTGAGCTCTCTTCTCTTCCCTCCCAAATCTCCGACCTCGACGCCACCATCTCCTCATTACGCGAAAGCTCTGCTCCCGACCCTGCGAATCCATCCCTCTCTATGCCGCTTCCTGAGACCCTGCAAGCCTTACAAGCACGAGAAGCAGAAGAGGCAGCTCTTGACAAACAATTGGCCTCCCTACAGGCAGCGGTGCCGCGCAAGACGCGCGAGTTGGAGAGGTTAGAGGCTGAACTCAAACCGCTGGAGATGCAGCGGAATGGGACAGTGGCAGCGGCGAAAGAGGCGCAGCGGCGAAGGGAAGAAGGCGAGGCAGGCATGGGCGACGACTTGGAGGAGAGAGGGAGATGGTTGACGGCAGTGGAGCAGGGCTTGAGGGGCATGTTGGAGGTGGAGAAGTAAGCTACAGCCACATTCTAGGGATTTTCGGGCGTTTGGGTTGGGCATATGGGAGCCCGGGGGCTGGTCTCTTTTGGCTTTGAATGATACCATGGGTAGGCTAAGTTCTCCAATTCGTAGTAGGAATATGATTTCGTGTATTACGAGAAAGCATCCCTTCACCGCTTGCGCAATTCAGGACCAACGTCGAATCCGTCAAACTCCCTGTGCCTCGAATTCGACATGGTGACAATCTGTCTCCCAATTGTTCGGAGAACCACACATCTTAAACAGCTATTCTGGCAGGACAGAGACAATTCACTCTCATGCGACAAACTCTAAGACATAGCGACAATCCAATCGTTAAACCCGCCAGTGAGTAGAGACTCCGTTCTAGGTGTGCGATCAAGCCTCGCAAAAGGTCAGCAGGAAAATGCGACCTCAATGCTTCGACAATTGCTTGACATGCTTAGTCCCTTGATCCCTTGATCCCCAAGCTCTCCACACTATTTCCTCCTTCCAACACACACGACTCGGTGCTAAGCTCTACCTGCTCCGTGCTGCCCTGGCCAATTGGCAACCACAGCGGCCGCGTAGATCGTTGCAAGACGCACGACATCCATGGCAGTACCGCCGCCAGCCGTCGATGCTATGACGTAACAGCATCTACAATTCGACGTGCTGGCACAAAGGCGTTTGGTCGCGTGCTGCTACCTGTTGCTATAACTGCTTGCTTCCCCGCACCTCAGTTCCATCTCATCTGCATCTATGTTGCCCCTCGTATTTGACGGGTGTTTCCATATATGCTCCGCACGGAAGAGGAAATTGCTGAGATGCGTCGTCTGCACCGCAATTCTGCACTGCCGTGGTTTTACGATGGGGAGGTTGACTGCAGACCCTTATCGGCATAGCCATCTCCACAAAACTTTAATGTGACCGACTGGGTGGTCGGAAGGAGGGAGACGTCAAGGACGGTTGGTGGTGGGCCACTCAGGTACCCCGGGCCGGCGCGCGGCTGTCTTATCTATGGCGAACCACGACGTCTGCCGGGCTCGCTATTACAACCACCACGCTCATCAGCGCCCGTCATGGCAGGGCGTGCCGTGCGTATCCAGTGTCGACTACCCTGATTCTGGCTGGGCTGGCCGGGCCAGTCATCAGCCCGCTGTAGATAATAATGCGCTGCCTGAGTAGTTGGCTGGCCTGCTTTTCCTTGACCGACTATCGCCTGGCGGCGTATCTACTAGTCAACCACACACGGGCTTTTGCAGACCCTAACTACGTCTGTCATCTTCTCTTTCTTCTTTCATATGCTTGTCTTTTTCCATCTCTATATCCGTCTACCGACCTATCCAAGCGGCTGGGTGACACGTGCGACGCAACTCTATACGCTCGACGAACGTGTGTTGGGAGAATCCTGGCACAAGAAGAAGGAGGAACAAGACGCCGCCGATTCGATAAGACGGGTCTGTCATCGTCCGGAAAACGACGCCAACGCTGTACCGCTGCGGTCGATCCCGGATCATATCGACAGTCACGTCGCGTCGCGTCGCGTCCATCCACAGCCATCGATCTACCCCTCTCGCTTATCCTCGTCCATCCTTCTCTTTCGACGACTTACTCGTTATTAAGCAAGCATACCTACTTTGGTAGCAAGCCCGTCGACCTAGACAACAGCGACAGCCATCAACATGGCGCGCACTGCGACCAAGGCGGCAAAGATGGGCGTGGGCGTCATAGCTTCGACCCAGCCTGCCATTACTGTCGATGTGACGACGGCGACGGCGGCTTCGACACCAAGTGGCGGTAGCGGCAGGGAGAATCCGCGCAAGAGGCCAAAGAGCAAGAATGGATGCCAGCGGTGCAAGCTTAAGAGGGTAAGTGAATGAGTGCGTGAATGAGCTGCACAGACAACGCATTGGTGTTGGCGGAAGGGATAAGTCATGAGCAAAGGCAGCAACTTGGAAGCGTCCAGAACATCTTCCACAGTCCTTCGGCTCCCACTTCAACTTCTGCCCTTACCTCCGTCACATTCTCCGTCGTCGACATCTCTGAGTTCCCCTCTGACTATCGGCTCTCCGAGCACACAAACAGCTCAAATGCGACGAGACCAAGCCTTCGTGCCGCAACTGCGTCGCCCGCCACATCGACTGCCCCGGCTACGGCAAGCTGCTCAAGTGGTGCGACAAGTACCAGTCCTACCTGTCTGGCGAACGGCCTGGCAGGAGCCAGGGCCAGGCTGGCCAGAGGCAGGCTGCCAAGCGAAGAGCTGCATCGCGGGCCTCGCCGCTTCCAACGACGACTACAAAGAGAAAGGACGGCGCTGCTGGGAGTAGTGATCAGACCCGAAGGGACGGAGGCCGAGCCAATGATACAGCTGATGATCCTCACGCTCATCGCAGAGAAAGCGATGAGCAGCCTCAGAGAGCAGCATGTGGAACGGCGCGGCGGAGAGAGGAGGATGCAGGCAACGGGGAAGGGGAGGATGCGGGTTTGGCTGGATGGGATCAGGCGGTGGGAAACCACTTGAGAAGAGTCGTCGAGTGCGTTGCACCACTTGAACGCGAGGCGAGCAAAACCCACCGAAGGCAGGATGATGAGAGACCAACCGTTGAAGAGGTGGATCCCGGGCCCGCTGACTTGCAACGCGGAGACGTGGAATTGGACGCTGGGTCGCCGCCCATTGATCCGGATTTGCTGGACATTGAGTTCGATGATCCCGGACTCGCCTATCTCGACCCCCCTGAAATGGGATTTCAAACTCCGGGGACCAGTGCGGAAAGCACGGAAGAGCACGGGGACATTGAAGAGATACCTATGACGACGCATCCAGAGAACGTCTTGGACTTTAACGACCCAGCAGAAAATTTCCTACAAACCTTCTACGCGAGAGCCAACAACGCCCCCAGCTCTTCACTGGCCGATCCAGCGACAAAGCTAGTCACTTACTACTTCAGCAACGTCTGTCCACTATACTCGGCCTTCGACTCGGCGTTAAACCCGTTCAGGAGCGCCGTGGGCCAGATATGGGACAGCAGTCCATCAGTGTACTATGCCATCCAGTCCATGGCGGCGGCGCAACTGGCCAACTTCTACCCGGAAATGATCTTTACTGGCTTGGATATGCAGCGCAAGGCATACCGCTGTCTTCAGGACGAAATGCAGCTGGTCACGGCCGGATGCCAGAGCAGTGACCGAGCCCTGCTCACGCTGCTGCTTCTGGGACCATCAGCAGCATGGCACGACAGCAGCGACCTGGGCCTCTCGCACCTTGCCGCCGCCAGGGCCCTCATATACCCCCGACTCATTGCCCCAGTACCCCCTGGAAACAACCTCCTGCGCCGACGCAACCAATTCTTCGAAGAGGCGTTGATATACTGGGAGATGCTCATCGGCTTCGTCGAACCCGAGTCCACCTCGTCGTCCAACATTGGCCCCCTGGGTCTCGCCTCCTCGTTCCTCAACGGCAACAGCGACAGCCCCGTCGCGCAGGCCAGCAAGCTGCTCCCGCACCCCTGGACCGGCATCGCGCCCAAGGTGCAAACCATCTTCGCCGAAGTGGGCCGGCTGATCCGGCAAGAGCGGCTCTCCAAATCGCGTTACGGCGGCGCCAACGACTCATCGACATCATCTCTTTTCGACTTCGGCAGCAGCAGACCCCCGGGTCCAGCGTCGTCTTTCCGCACCGGCCGCGCGAAAGATGAGGCGGACAATCTGGCCTGGGCGACGGTGCTCGAGGGTCACTTGCTGTCCGCTTCGCTCCCGACGACCGACGACCTGATTGACCCCGGCGACGCCAACACCACGCGCGCCGACTTTGTCGCCGTCGGCGAGGCGTACCGCTGCGCTGGGTTGCTGGAGCTGTATCGCGTTTTCCCGCCGCTGCTGCGCAAGCGGCTGGGCACTGCGAAGCAGACGCCGTCGTCGTCGTCGGCGGCGGCGACTACTGCTCCTCCTGAGCATCACACCCAAGACAACGACGGCGATGACGAGGACTGGGCCTCAGACGCGCGCGCCTGGTGGCACAGCTCGCTCGGCACCAACGGGCAGCCAACAGCATCGACGACCACTCGCAGCACGACATCGACGACGACCAACGAGCGCAGCTTCCTCAACAGCCTCGCGCTGCACATCCTCTCCATCCTCTCCTCGCTCCCGCACAGCTCGGGCACCATGTCCACCCAACCCATCCTGCTCGTCGCCGCGGCCTCGGAGCTACGCTACGCGGCGTCGGCGCTCGACTACTGGGACTTTGACGACGAGGCGGCCAACGACGCGGGCGGCGCGGCGGCGGTGCGGCGCGCGCGCGCGTTTGTCGTCGAGCGCTTGACTGAGTTCAAGCGGCGCTTGCCGCGGCGCCCGTTGGAGCGCATGATGGAGCTCGTGCAGGAGGTGTGGCGGAGGGGCGGCGATGCGTTTTGGGTTGATGTTATGGTGGAGATGGGGTGGCAGACGGTTATGGGGTGATTTAGTGGTGGTGCTACTGTACTTGTGTTGTGTTGGTTGGAATGCGGAGCGTAGGCGAGCAGGTAATGTGCGTGGGTTGAGTTGGGTTGAACAACTCGACAACCTACAAGATGGCAGGTGAGAGGAATAGGAGAAGTCCATAGACACCATGAGCATTCAATGGTTGTGAGCCTCAAATTCTACTACCACGCTCCGTCACCCCCTCACCTGCCACCGACCACCTACCATCTACCTACTCAACTACATACAAATACTGTGATCCCCAAACCACTACTACCCTCCCCGAAAGCAAAACACCCAACATCCCTACAAAGCATCGCGCGCGCCCGCTAAAAAGTCGTCCCAATAGTACAGAATTTGTAATTTTACATGCGAGACCCAATTAGTCGTCGCCTCGTTTGAAGCAAAAGGTGTAGTTATCAGCGATGGATCAACGACGAGATGATATGATGCTCGTCTGGAGAGATGGGAAAGATGATGATGAGGTAGATGAGGCGGAAGAGGGGGAATGGGGAGCGTTATGGAACGCTTGCAGGACTCCCGCTTCTGCTGGTTCCTCTCTGGTCGTCGCGTCCGCAGCGCAACGCAATACACGGAATACGTCGTCGTTTTGGCGTTTCGATGTTGGAGTGCTTCCTAGAGAGGGATCTGGCCACTCTGACGCAGGTCACCAGCGCATCTCCAAACACAACCACAGACGACAAGCCTAGCCTAGGTGCTCTTCTTGTCGTCGTCCGCCTCGACGTACGGGTGCTTGATGGACAAGCACCAAATGTCCAAATAATCGCAAATCGTCGTGATGACATCGTACACAAAGCTAGCATGGACGCCGACCGCCAGCCCAACACACAAGAAGACGAAAGCGACCTGGTAGACGCCATCGCCGAGGGCGCTGGGCCAGCCGAGCTTGCTCAGGCCGCCGAGGTAGATGCCGTCGAGGTGGCACTGCAGCAGCGCGTTGCGGATGACGGGGCCGGCCGAGTCGACGACGGCGTAGAGCAGCGGCAGGATCAGGATGTTGGTGCGCGGGAACGCCGACTTGGTCAGGTGCGCCGTGATCATGCGGCCGACGCTGAAGGCGTTGATGAGGCCTACGTAGAAGGTGAAGGGCACCAGGTGCGCGTGCAGGATGATCGGTTGTAGGTACAGGTACGCGACGATGAGGACCCACGCCGTGAAGAAGGGGAGCAGGCCGAGCAGCGCGATGCGGCTGCGCTGGCCGCGGGCGCGGCGAGCTTCGATGACGTTTTGCGCGCTGTGGGGTCGGCGTGTCAGTTGAACGTGGTTCGATCTGGCAAGACAAAAGAAAAGTGGAAAAGTGGGCATGAATGCAAGGGGAACCGGTTGGTGGACGTGTTTTGCATACTGACCTGACAACGGTGTTGAAGACGAGCATGATGCCGCCGTAGAACATGTACCAATCGGTCCACTCCATGTTGTACACCAGCTCCGGCAGCCACGCAGGTTTGTTGAGGCCAATCGTTGCCAGCATGCCCTGGTGCCAGAAGCTGCCGCCGCCCAGGTAGCCGGTCAACGCGTACACAGCACACAAAGTGAGGATCCCTACTGCGCTGTCAGTCTTGCTCAACACAACGGATTCGTTGAATGCTCCAAGCGTCCGAACATACCCTCAACGGGACCGGACACGATGCCCAGAGTAAGCGTGTGCGTGTGATACTCATCCCACGTCTGCACGTAAAAGGTGAGCAGGCTGGCAAACAGGATCATGACCGTCTTCCAGCCCTGGCCAAGGTTCATGGCCGCGGCGAACAGGAGCACCTCGAGGCTGGTGTTGATGGCATCCACGCCGTGGTCAAACAGCTCTCCCAGCGGGCCGCTCTGCCTGGTCCGGCGCGCCTGCGTCCCGTCGACGGCGTCAAACGTCTGGTACAGGAACAGACCGAGCGCCCACGAGTAGTAGACCCAGGTCGGGCAGTCGACGTCGAGGCCGGGCGAGTACCACAGCATGGTGAGGAAGTTTGCGACGACGAAGGAGAAGCCGGACAGCGTGATCATGTTCGGCGCCATGCTCATCGGGAACATCTTGATGACGACATTGGTGTAGAAGGGCTTCATGATGTAGCGCGAGACCAGCGAATGGTCGACGCCCGAGTACTTGTACTCTTTGAGCCGGGGGAGTTTGTCTTGCCGTATGTAGACCATCTTGAATGTGAGCCTGCCTCCTTGAAATGTTCAAATCTGTCCCAGCTCTTTCCAGGCTATGGTGTCGCTAGGCCTTGACGTGGCGGGGTAGCGCGTGGAAGGTGGAGAAAGCAATGTGCGAGTTGTAGGGAATCCAACGTCGGTCGGTTCTTTGTTTCGTGACTGGCTGCGTAAAACGAGCCGTCGCGGTCGTCAGGTCATTAATGCGTGGTGGGGGAAGAGGGCGGGGAGAGGAAGAGGATGTTTGGGACAGGTCCTGTTTCGACGAATTTCTTGATCGGACGCGTTCCATGGGCGTCATCGCTCGGGCCACGCGACTCGAAGACATGTGCGCTCCATGATAGGCTACCGCGACAAGAACAACGGCCGCTTCCAAAAGCTTGACTCCACACGGCCACCAACTACTGCCACACGGCACGGCTCGCGTGGCCGTAAGCCATGGTACGTACCGTTGCAAGTCACCGTCATTGCATAGCCTGGGCCTTTTGAATCGAATTTTGACCTTTTTCATTTCCTCATTGACCGTATTCCGTTCCTGCTACCATACAAAACCCGTTTGAAAGTCCGCCTGCTCAAATGCCTTGACCCTTGGCCACGCAGATCGACCGACACTAGCAACGCGCGGAAAATGCACATCAGCCATCCATCCGCCCAATCCACCGCCATAAACAATTTCCTCCTGCAGAAGAAATACTAGCATGATCCTCCAGCAGCCCACCGTCTGCCGCCTCATGCCACAGGACTCCACGGCATGGGAATCATGATGCGGCTCTTCATTGTCTGGATCAACGGCACCGTCTTGTGCACAGTCTCGCCCCATCCTTCGACACTCCAGCTCTGCTCCCGGCGAACCTTGCGCTCCTCGAGGTTGGCAAACTGCCACAGGTGGTGCACCGTGTTGAGGTCTCCAATCTGAACGAACCATGCGCCCACACCCTCCATGACTTCGCGCCTGGCCTTGAGTCCCTTTCGCCAGTGCGTCTCCCACTCGAGCAAGTTGCCAGGGTGCAGCGTGTATGAGCGGAGTTCGAAGATGCCGCCGAGACGGCGGGGCGGAGTGGTGGGCCAGAATGAAAACTCCTGCATCAGCGACGACCGCTTCGAATTGATCAGACTCTTAAGCTTTCTGTCGAAGTCGGGGAAGTCTTGATGGAATTGGATCGAGTGAAGAGATTCGTGGTAGCCCTCGTAGCGCTGGTACTCCCAGATGTGGACTGTTTGGGTTAGCGCTCGGTCTCGTTGTCGACGCGCATGGGAACGACTCACCGAACGTGTCGCAGTCTCCAACCTCTGTTCTCCAGCTGCCGACGAGATTGACCTTGTTCTCGGGCTCAGCAGCCATGCGCGGATACCACTTGCCCACGAGCTCCACGTACTCGTCGACCTTGTCGGGCTTGACCTCGTGGGTGACGATCGAGTGGACGTACTTGCCGCGAGCAAGCACCTGGGAAAAGCTCCTCTCCATGTCGCGGTCCAGGTTACGGCCCTCGTGAGTGCCGTAGATGAGGGTCGAGAGCTTGCCCTTGGATTTGCCGCCATCCTGGGCCTCTTCGCGCTCCTTGGCTTCTCCTGCAAACGCAAAAGGAAGTGAGTTGACGGCTTTGGCAAGCGTTGAATCGGACGAAGCAATTGCAGAGGGACCAGACGCAGACACATCACCCGCGGCTGGGGATTGGGATGCAGAAGGTGACCCACTCTCTTCTCTCTCACGCCTCGCGGCCTGCTCCTTCAGCTGCTGTCGGAAGGCGCGCTGCCTCTCGTCAAACTTGGCGCCTCCATTGGGCTCGACGTCGGCGAGCGATGGAGAGCGCGCGGGTTGACGGTGGGCAGCGAGAGCGGCGAAGGAGCGCAGCGCTGAAGGCACAGCCTGGGTGCGAAGAGCCGGTGCGATGCGGGGAATCATGGTGCAAGGTTGTTGGAGGGTGGAGCGACGTGTCGCGTGTTGTGACGGGGGTGGGGAGGAGGAGGGTGAGGGTGTGGTGGTTGTGCAATGGAAGAGTAGAGGCAAGGTTGATGGTAAAGGCGAAGGAGCAGGAGGGATGACGTTGGCAGTGGATCGGCTCAGGCGAGTCGAAGGACCAAGTACCTCTGCGGCAGCCTCAGGTCGCCGTGTGGTTCGAGGGGTGGTGTGGACGAGGTGCGGAGAGGGGAGGGGGAAGCCAAGCGGGTGGGTGGGTGAATGCGTCTCTGGTCTGGTCTGGTCTGTTGTGGAGGGAGGCGGAGGTACCTCTGCACTGCGCTGGCATTGGAGAGTGACAGACCCTTGGCCTCTCCTCAGCCTGCCTCTGGGCTGCTTTAAAGCTTCCCCGCAAATTGTACGTCAGCAGCAACCACCAATCACCACCCCATCGCCCTCGACCGCCAATCCGCCGTCCCTGGACCCCTTTGCTCGTCACGCCCTTCATCGCCTGTCGTGCCATTGGCCCCGTTTCGTTCGTCTGGTCCAGACGCTGCTTGAGCTACCCCCAGTCCCCCACATCTGAAGCAGGGAGCTTTGACGCCATCCCTAACCTGGCCCTGTCCTCTTACATCACCTGGCAGTACCCGATGCTAGCCGCTACATCTGACACCGTGATTCCCCCGTCTGTCTGTACTAGACCATTGTACACTCCTTTGCATCTTCAGC
The DNA here is from genome assembly GCF_038025025.1 of Phyllosticta citribraziliensis. Taxonomy (NCBI): domain Eukaryota; kingdom Fungi; phylum Ascomycota; class Dothideomycetes; order Botryosphaeriales; family Phyllostictaceae; genus Phyllosticta; species Phyllosticta citribraziliensis. The sequence goes on from NW_027117343.1 coordinate 703,287, forward strand.
GACTGTCAGAATGGCTGTCATTGCTATGCTGGAAATCCGCACGAGCCTCTCGAGTGCTTTGGCCCCGTCTTCTCCACCAAAGCTCCCCACATCTTCCGACTCCATATGGCGTCACCATCACCGACAAATGACGACCACTCTTCCCTGCCCCCTCTACTCTTCATCCCCTTCACCTCCTCCACATAACCCAGAGAATTATGCTATGTACAAAACCCCCCGCCAAAACCCATCCTTCTAGCGCCAAGGAACCTCGTTTTTTCCCGGACCAAGCCTTAACTGCGTGATCCTAACCGTCATCTTCTCATCATTTCTGCACCGCTGCTTCTCCAGGAAACGAAAACTTTTCGTTGCGTGGAAAGATTTTCTTCGCCGTTGCTCCGTGTCTTGAGCAAACGTACCAGGGGCCTATGACCTGACCCGTTGATAGAAGAGAATGTAGGCCACCTTGTTGTCTTTGGCGCCCTTGTCCTGCATCGGCGTTCTCTTGCCCGCCGACGATGGTGTCGCTGTGCCGTTGACCACTCCGGTCCACTTCTTCCCCGCTGCGCTGGAGCTGCCTGAGCCATTGACTTGGCTCCACCCTCCTTCCGCCTGCTCCTGCTCCTCCTCTTCGTTCTGATCGAAGCCTGCTTGCTCGTAAATGTTTTTGTTTGCGCTTTGCTCGCGGTTGTGCTGCTCGAGAGCCTTTGCCAGTACGCGAGGGTCCTCTTCGCTGCCGCCTTCCGCTACGTCTTCAGCACGGATGCGTCGGAGGACTGTGTCGTCCATGCGAATCCACTCCCGCCCGTCTTGACGGCGCACATCGACCGTGTAATGACCACCGCTGGCCGTTTTGCCGTGATGGTATACCACTCCCGTCAGGCGGTACTTGGGTTGACCGCCCTTGACGGCAAGTCCAGGCCGCATGTGAGTTGGGAAGACCTCCTTCGGAATCTCCAGGTCTAAGGGGTACCCGACCTTCTTCCAGATCTTCTGAGTGCCTCCGGTGTTGTCGTACTGGAAACGCTTGAGATGCAGAATGAGAACTGGTGGCAGCGTCTCAATGAAAACTTGCTTTGTTGCAGACGTCCCCGGACCCCGAGGCGAGTTGAAGTCGCCTTGGAGTGTTTCGGGGCGAGTAAGCCCCTTGAGCGCCTCAACGATGTTGTTCACGCTGGGCGCTCCAATGTCGAGCTGGAGTGGCTGGTAGGGTTCGAGGGTGACCGAGGGCTTGAGTCCGGGGACACGAAGTTCCGAACGAAGCTTTCCGCCAAACAGTTTGGTAATGGGAGTTTCAAAGTCGACCATGCCAGACGACCTGGTGACTGCCGCCTTTTGTTTCGGGCCGACCTCCATCCAGCCATCAACTGTATTTTCTGAGCCCGAGGGCTCGGCGGTTTTATCATTGCCAGTTTTGGCATCTGCCGAAGCCTTCTTCATCACATGCACGCATTCATCATGAAGACCTGCCAGAAGGAAACCCAAAAACTCCTCAGCATCCTGCTGATGCCCGCGCTGTGAAGAGTCAGCAATGGTCCTGTTCACTTTGATTGAAAGGCTTACCCTCATGGATGAAAATCGAGGAAGACTTTTAATGACTTCATAAACGAATTCGGGAGTGAATGCATCGCCGTACTGCTCCAGCTCCATGTCTTTCAGCCGGAGTTTCAATTGCTCTTGCGAAATAGCAGAATCAATGATAGGAAATTCGCGAACGAACAAAATCCTGTGCTCTTGTTAGTATAGCGAACCCCAGGAGCAGTTTTACAGAACTTACATGGCGTCGAGCAGGGGAGTCTCGCTTTTGAAGCTGTACGCTGCACGCTTGCCAACCAGATCGAGAAACTCGTAAAACGGCGTACAGAAAACAAGAGTTTGAAGAATCTGCGGCAATCGTTAGCACTGTAACTTTATCAACCTCATTGAACCACGTACCGAATTCATATAACACATGTTGCCGGTATTTACAAGACCGCGCGGCTCGATGAACGCAATCTTGCCGTCATTGATCACCTCAAAAGTTCGAAGGGTGTCTATGAGCGAGTCGCTTTTGGGCGGCACAAACCCATTGGGAGCAGATGCACCGTTTGCTGCCGCGGGGGGTGCGGGAGCAGCAGCGTTTTTGGTCCTCACTAGATCGGCCCAAGACTTGGGGGGTGCTGCTTTGGGAGGGGGGGAGGTGGCAGTCGCAGTTCGCTCGGACACGGGAGATGCCGAGGTCTTTGGGACCGCACCTTCGTCCTCTTGTTTCGACTCCTCGACAGCAGTGACATGGCGCTCGGCTGTTGAAGCCGTGGCACTGCTTTTCCTTCGAGAAGCAGGTACAGCGGGCACGACGGGTTTGATTGGTATGATGGGCACCGCCGGGACAGTGCTCTTGCGGGTTTGAGTCGCTGGGGCTTGTGCGCGAGGCGTGGACGGAGGTAGCGCTGATGAGGGAGTCGTCGGATGCGTGGAGTCGGTTTCCGAAGGAGCTTGAGATGTACCAGGCGTGTCGAGTTCCGAGGCCGCGGTCGCCGTGGTCTCTGGCGCATCCCTTGTCTCTTCGTGTAGCTCCAAGCTTTCAACTTGCGTCGCCTCGACAGTTTCTTCCCTGGCAGGCAGCTCTAGCATGGGCTCGTTTGATGCAGGCAGGTCGCGTCTTCGCCTCCGTTGTCGCCGCGCCTTTGGAGGGAATGGCTCATCGGGGTTGGAGTACCAGGGTAGCTTTGAAAAAGTTAGCAGGTTGTTTGTCAACAGTCGGAGCGGATCCTGGGTGGCACGTACCGGAGGATAGAATGGCATCCTGAGTCCCAGCGCCGAAGGCGCGTGTCTGGACGAGAAGGAAGGCCGCGAGGAACCTGGGATGGGAGGCGTGGTGGAGGTGCTCTGTGTGGTTGTTGGAGTTGAGGGTGATAGCAATGGCTGCGAGTTAACCGAAGGCGTAGAGGGCGCGGGCTGCGGCGTAAAGGATTGTGCTACCAAGGCTGCCGGCGGCGTGTGAGTGTGGACGACAGGCGGAGTGCGAGCGTGCTGTCGGTGCATGGGACCAACGGAATGAGCGTGGGGATGAGAAGAAACGACTACGGGTGAGTGCTGCTGGGGCGGCGGTGGCGCCTGCTGCGGGTGGTATGGCCGGGGCGGCAGCGGGTGTTGATACTGCGGATGGGCATTGTAGGCAGGATAGTAGTGTTGAGGGTAAGCGTATGGGCTGCCGTGGAAGTGGGCGGGATGGTGATAGCCAGCGTAGACATGCATGGGAGCAGGCGAGTGGGCCTGCGGCGGCATGTGGTAGAAGTCGTTCTGTCTCCTCATGGCAGCTCCGGAGGGCATGCCGGCGTGAGGGCCGGGCACCATGGGTTGATGGAGACGTGTGCCTCACGGTCAGCGCTGGCCGGTCAAGGACCTAGCGACCGACGTGAGGCGGGTTGAAGAGAAGATGAAGGCCGCCAAGACGCGCCTTCAAGCAGAGGTGAGGGAGAGCGGCGGCGGGCGGCGCCGGATGCACTGCAGAGGGCGAGAGTTGCGGATGGAGAGGTGGTGATGAGGGTGGAGTGGTGGTGGTGGTGGTGGTGGTGGTCGACGGGGTTGTGTTGGCGGAAGGTTGGCGGGCTAGGTTGGATTGATAATTTGCTGCGGGTGCGTGGTTTGAGGTCATCAAGGCAGCGTCAAGCACCGAGAGAGGGACAAGCAGCCGGAAGAGGGCCGACGATCGCGTGGGCAGTGGCACGACGGACTGGACCAAACCACGGCACTCCGCTCCGCTCCACCAGCAAACGGCCGTGAAGAGACAGACGCCCTGTTGGTTCTTGAACTGGCGTCCGTTCCTTGCCTGCCAAGCATCCAGACGCGCGCTACCGGGACATGTATGTTCTCTGTCACTGTAGGCAAGATGAGGCGCCCAGGAACCGCTCGTCAGAAGACTTTTTCCAAATGAATCATTCGACATGCACATCAACGGGCACAGCGTGAAGATCGAGTTGGTAGTATACGGTAGGGTAGGCATTGGTGGTGGCGGCCTCAACTTTTCTTCTTCACGCGTCAGCCCCGCACCCCGTGCAAATGTCGCCGCCTGCCTGAAGGACTGCGTCACCTCATCTGCCATCAAATCTGTCCATGACCTGTCTCTCTGCTCTGCTGCTGGGTGACAGACGCGCCGCCACTCAGCCGCCTCGCCTACATTCAACCGCCACTCGCACAGCTCGTCTCCCTTTCAACCGTCTTCTCTTGCAAGTGGCGTCCGCCCCGGGCACCCGCCAGACCCAGAACTCGACCTTGCCTTTCCGGTTACCTGTACCGACTTCGCCCGCTGCACGTGATTCGCCCTCTGACAGCCCGACATCAAACGTTCCACCCACTTGAGTGACTCTTCCCTCATCCCCCAAAGTCCACCTTCGGGGGACCAGCAGCTTGTCCGAGTACACTCGCGTCCGTTATCCGTTCGACTCTCCATCTTTCCTCCCTCGGAGCTTCTTGTCGCCTCTTTGCCCCTCACTGAGGTTCTGGTGGCTCCCCCGCAGTTTCGTCATTGCTGGGTACCGCCATGTCTGCGAATCAGTCCAGCATCGCTACCTCCAAGTCGACAAACACTTCCAATCAGTCCTCTCCAGTCCAATCGCAGGCTGCTTCGTCCGCAACCGGCGACAATTACGGCCTGCGACGTGCTGGAGGATCAAGTAGTTTCGGTGCTGGTGCGGCTTCGCGTTCCAACCCCTCGCCACGGAACAACCAGACCTCGAAGAAGAAGCACAAAGGCTCGAAGCGTTTTGCCGTCGCCGACGAGGATGCTCTGGCCGAAGCTGTACGTTCATTCCCATGCGAGACCTGAGCTTCGACATGTCCTAACATGCATCCAGATCGCCATGCGCTCCTCGAACAGTCGGAAAGGCCAAACGTCAATCACTCACTTGATGAATTTTAGCCTTCCTCCGCGCCCCCAATCCAATCACTCCGGTGGCTATGGCCATGGCCGCGCCTATCGAAGGGCTCCAGCCTGGGGTCTTGGATCTGGATACCACGCTGTGGACAAGGCGAGGTATAATCAACCGCAGTGGTGGTTTCGCCGTCTTCTAACTCCCATCTCAGATACGTTCACGCTAATTACCGATTCGTTGTCGACCCCCGTGCAGACTACCACCCCCAGAGCGCTGACGCCGATATCCATCTGGACTGGAATAATGTCTTACAGATCCTGGCCTCGGCCCAGTCTCAGTCTGCCTCTTGTCCGATTTGCCTAGGCACCCCGGTAGCGCCGCGAATGGCGAGATGCGGGCACATCTTCTGTCTACCGTGCTTGATTAGGTTCATGCACTCCGAAAATGAGGATACCAAGGCACCGGAGAAGCGCGCAAAATCGAAAAAGTGCCCTCTCTGTGAGGACAAGATTTACGTCTCGGAAACTAGACCAGTGAGATTCTACTGGGGTCAGGAGGGAGAGGCTCCCCGAGAGGGTGCCGATGTCGTCCTCCGATTGATAATGCGTCCGGCTGCTAGTACACTCGCCCTTCCAAGAGACGGGGCAGATATTCTGCCCAGAGACGAGGAAATTCCGTGGTATATTGCTGCCGAGGTCATGGACTACGCCCGTATCATGAAGGGTAGTGAGGAATACATGACGGATCAGTTCGACGACGAAATTGAGGAAGTGCAAAAGCAAGGACGAGAGGATGAGCTCATGTTCGGCGAAAGTACCGAGTGGACGCGGAAAGCGGTCAGAATGATAAACGACGCAAAGGAAAAGGTGGCGGGGATTGGCAATCCTCCAGCAATGCCCATCAAGCCTTCCGACATGCGATCGAGGAAATCCGCTGCTCCAACCGAGAAACCAGCCGCAGAAGAAGTCACGCCAAGTCTGAAAGACACCCAAGACAACCACCAGGAAAATTCGTCCGAAACTGCCGCACAAGCCGTGGATGGATCCGGCAACAATCTTACCGCTGTCACAACGGAGCCGGTGGATGCGTCCGCTGGACAGCCGCAAGCAGTGAGCAACCTATCAACATCGCTTGCGGAGTTTCGAAACCGACAACACGAGCATCAACCACCGTCAGAATACTTCTTTTACCAAGCCTCCCTGCATTACTATCTCTCCCCTCTCGACATTCGCATTTTGAAGGCAGCCTTTGGCGATTTCGCCTCCTTTCCAACAACAATTCTTCCACGAGTGGAGCGAATTTCAACTGGGCATGTTGTTGACGACGATCTGAGAAAACGAACCAAGTACCTTGCCCATTTACCGTACGGTTGCGAAGTAGCATTTTTAGAGTGTGACTGGACAGACACTGTCGCACCAGAGACTTTAGAGAAATTCAAGTCTGAGATTGATCGAAGGAGGAAAAGAAACAGGGAAAAAGAGAACCGAGAAGAAAAGGCACGGATACGGGCTGAAAAGGAAGAGGACCAAAAAACATACGCCCAGGCACGGCGCAAGCGACCAAGCGTATCGGACAATCGGTTTACTGCAGATGACTTCCAGCCACTGGGTCAATCAGAGCCCTCTGATCCTCTGGACGGTGAACACACATCGACTTCGCCTCCATATGCGCCAAGGAGGCAGGGCTCTGCGTTCGCATCTCTGGCGTCGCCTTCGACTAGCCCAAGTGCCCCTCGGACTGTGTGGGGGACAACAGCCATAGCTGCTACGACACCACCTCAACAAGCATCTTCCCACGATCAAGAGGCACCCGATGATGGCTGGTTGCAAGACTGGGAGAAAGATCTGTTGCAGGAGGATCAAATGATGGCCCAGATGCAAGCCATGTCGATGGGAGAGGGAGAGAGTTCCAAGAGCGGAGCCGCGGCCAACTCTGGCAGTGGAGGCAAGAAGAAGAAGAAGAAGATTACGTTGATGAGCACAAATGTCAGGAGAGGAGCGTAGCCAGGGGTTTGGAGAGGAATGCTCTCTTGGTTGGCTGGTTTGGTCTCGGTTATCTTGCAGCGGGTTGTGGATCACAGGGGCAGGCGTAAGCAGGTCAGCGACCGATTCTTCCGTAGACGAAGTCCACATTGGGCAACATCAAATATTGTAAAAGCCCCTGTCGAGGTCATGGCTTGATTGCCATGCGCTGCGGTGAGGCCCAGGCGCGACGCAATGTCGTCGAATGATGTAATGCTCGTGCTGTTCTTGCCGTTGCCCCGAGCTGGAGGGCGGCAACGTTGCCGGGAGCTAAGCAAAGTTTGTCAACACGCCGAGGGCGGCCAACTTTTGGGACTGCACCACCGAATCTCTCCACCGGCCGTCATCGACTGCTACATTACCTATACAAGGGGCCGTCGGTCGCCGACACACGCGCGCATCTATCCCATATTTTTCCATCCTTTGTCATCGCCGTCACCGCCGCTGAAAAGCTTCCATCTGGTTGCTCTGCCGAATCAACCATGTCGCAGAGGATAACCCGGTCACAGACCGGCGCAACGCCCAGGTAATCAACCTCCACCGTGGCCTTGTCGCAATGCCCTCGCGCATTGCGCTCCACATGGCGCGCAATTTTCGCCAAATCAAGACATCTACCATGCGATACACGGTCTGACAGTAGGCTGTAGGAAACCCACCAATCCAGGCTATGTGGAAACTCCTGGCCGCCAAAGGCGCACCACGCGCAGATCAGCTGCTCTGAGCGCCGAAGCCGAATCTGGAGAAGAAGAAGCGACACCTGCGCCAACGTCAAATGGCACCAGTACCTCGTTCGACCATGTCAATGGAGCTGCCCAGGGGCACAAATCGACCAATGGAACCAATGGAGCTGCTGAAAAGCCGGCCGAACAATACGAGACGGAGAAGAAGGTCGTCGACCCTACACAGCTGCAAAGCGACCACAAGGAGTTTGGTGGCTCTCTCGGCACGGGAGCGATGATGGTCGGGTTCCCATTGTTGATGTACTACATGTGGGCGGGCGCGACCTACTACGATGGAGCGTTCCCTTTGCCTGCCGACGGCCAAAGCATCCCCGACTTCCTTCAGCAATTGGTATCTCTCTGCTACGAGGGCGCGTTCCCTCATGCTCGTGCCTGGACCATATACTGGACTTTCTTGGTAATCCAGGTCGTTTTCTACCTGTTCATGCCTGGAGTCTACGCCAAAGGTCAAGCCCTTCCCCATCTGGGAGGAAAGCAGCTGGACTACTACTGCTCGGCCGTATGGAGCTTCTACGCAAACATCGTCCTCGGTCTTGCGCTCCACTACACTGGTTACTTCAAGCTTTACACCCTCATTGACGAATTCGGCCCCATCATGTCCGTCGCGATCATTACTGGTTTCATGTTCAGCATTTATTTCTACATCAGCGCTCATGTGCGGGGCGTAACCACCAGGATGACTGGATCCCCCGTTTACGACTTTTTCATGGGCTCCGAGCTCAACCCCCGTCTGTTCGGGTGGCTCGACTTCAAGATGTTTTTCGAGGTCCGCATTCCTTGGTACATGCTCTTCTTCATCTCTCTCGGTACCGCCGCAAGGCAATATGAAAAATACGGATACGTCAGCGGAGAGGTTGCGTTCCTGCTCATGGCACACTGGCTGTACGCGAACGCTTGCAGCAAGGGCGAACACTTGATTGTCCCGACCTGGTACGACGCGCCTGCAATCCATCGTGATTGAGCTTTACTGACTGTGGATTCATAGGGACATGTACTTTGAGAAGCTCGGATTCATGCTTACCTTCTGGAACCTGGCAGGTGTACCGCTTACCTACTGCCACTGCACCATCTATCTTGCAAACCACCACCCATCCGAGTACGAGCACCCGAAATGGGTGCTTGCTTTGCTTTTTGTTGCTTACTTGTTCTTCTACTGGATTTGGGACACCACCAACAGCCAAAAGAACCACTTCCGTCACACTGAAAGGGGCAACGGCAAGGTGCGCAAGACCTTCCCTCAACTTCCGTGGCAGTACGTCGAAAACCCGACGACGATTCAAACCAAGACCGGCAAGAACCTTCTCTGCGACGGTTGGTACGGCCTGGCCCGCAAAATTCACTACACATGCGACTTTTGGTTTGCGTTCAACTGGGGCTTGATCACTGGCTTCCGCAGTCCGTTCCCCTGGTTCTACCCGGTCTTCTTCACCCTCATGATCATCCACCGCGCGAGGAGGGACATTCAGCGCTGTCGAGCGCAGTATGGCGAAGCTTGGGAGGAATATGAGCGCCGGGTTCCCTACCTGTTCATTCCGGTAAGCACATCTTCCTTGTGGAGATGGTGGGCTTTGAAGCTGACAAAATCTTACACAGTACGTCATCTGAGCGCCGAAGCGTTATGGATAAGCCGTTTGGTTTCACCGACGGGCGTTTGGAAGGCGCAAAAGTCATCAGAGGCTAGATCTTTTTCGAGCAACGTTGCGTGGCGCCTTGCTTGGGTCTAAAGTCTGTGGCTTGAAACGTATGAAGATTCGAGCTTTTTGGGGCTTCATGCAAAGAGTAAATACGTTAGTGGCTGTGTCCACAAGGCTTCTGCCTTGTAAGCGAGCGTTGCGCGACCAAGTCTGTGGATGCTGATTTTCAAAGATACGGGGCTTGCGAAGACGGAGCGAGACTTGAACAAAATTTCGGATGCGCAGGCGAACGGTGGTGTGGCGGTCATGTTGTGCCGTCGTCGACATTAACAATTTTCCTTGGCGTCTGTGGCTGTACCCGGTTGTGGTCTGTTTCGAAGGTAGAGTGGTTTAATACTCGAACAAGAATAGCACGGGGCTTCGCTGCGCAATGTGGCTGGTCCAGTTTCAAACGGCGAAAACGACTTTCAAGTCACACTGGGAGTTGCACAATGCGCGCGAGCGCGTGGAACACAAGTTGCATACCATGACCTCACCCCAAGACATTTCAGCAGCATGAACTAGCCACGCGAAAACGAATCAGACCCGCTGCGACTTTATCGGCTCCTTGGGCCGAAGCTGTCGAGTCGGGATACCGCTCAACCCTAGTCGCCCGGCCTTCCGAGTCTTCCTCGATTGACTTCGACAAATTGGATGACTTTTGCCCTTTTACCAAGAAAAAGAACCCAGCAAACCATCGCGAGGGCAAATTAATGTCAAAAGGGTTTGCATTTTTATCCAACAGATCCGCCCGGCCGTAAGAACCTTGTTCAGCCGCTGCAAACAACATGGCCCCCAAGACCCTGAGCTGGCGTCACAACTCAACAGCGAGGATACCATGTGGGTGTGTCTGTCAAACGGAATACACCCCCTCGAGCAAACACGGGGCGAAATACTCGACTTTGAACGGCCACCGAGGCAGAGCGTGTGCGTTGTGATTGGTCACGCGCCTCAAACGACAGCGCGAGAATCCCTCCGCGTCGTGCTCCTCCTGGACCTCACTCTAGCACACCCGAAGCCTTCCTCTGATCAACAAGGATGCCCGACGCGGTTCGGCTGCAGGACATGGCATGGATCCCCAACTGTCCATGTGAGAGCACGATGCTCTTCCCCATGATGCCGACCAGGTGCTCGCTGCCGCTTGCTCCCCACAATGCCTCCGCTCTTGGATTCTGCCCACCTCCGCCTCCGCCGCCAGCAATGTCGCCTTTCAAGGTTGCGGAAGCTGTGTGCGCCGTTAGGCGGCGTCGCTGCTGATCAGGGCCCCGTGGTCATGGTGCCTGGGTCCGTCGTGTAGTGCGGACATGGGCTGCGGGAGGAGGCGACCTTGCCCCATAAAGTTCAGTCTGAACCCAATTTATTTTGAAGCAGCGTTCCTGCACGTACCCTTTTCCAGACGACCTCCTTGTGCGTGCGCTACAGTATGCTGTTTGGCAACAGGATTTTGTGGCATGCGAGCCTTCTCGCGGCTGGCGTCAGTCTCGCCTCGGGCTTGCTTGAGAAACCAAAGGTCGACGGTATTCCGCAGTACGTTTTGGACTATGGTGAGTCGCGTCCCACGTCGTGTTCTTGTTGCTACGCCTCGAGTTTTGGTTTGCGCGTTTCTCTGTTGTATTTCCATACTCTCCACTGTCCTTGTTCAAGTCGTACAAATCACCTGCTATTTAGTCTGAGAACACCATCAACCAACACTGAACTATTGCAGCGCCCGTGTGCTACCTGCATCATCAAGAGCTGTATTTCCCTTCGGACTTGCAAGCGCACCTCGACAATACGACGCCACAAGATGACAACTTCAAGAAAATCGATGGTGCTCCGTCGCCGTTGTCCTTGACCAATCTGAACAAGCTCAACGACTTTGCCGAGGGCGGAAAGAAGGTCTATCTGACATCGAACGATGATATTACCAAGGACCCGGCATGGCTCAAGGGAGCCGCGCCTGATTGCGACGGGAAAGCATCAGACATTATTGCTGTTGCTGTTATAGTTGTGGACAAGGGCGACGACAACATCGACGCTTTCTTCCAGTACTTCTATTCATACAACTGGGGTGGTGTCGTCTTGAAGGCCTTCCAAGCTGGCAACCATGTGGGCGATTGGTAAGTCGCAAAGGAGGAAGCTTTGGTCACCTTGAACTTCCACTGGCATTTCGTTGAGGTACACTCTAACGCGAGCTAGGGAACAAAACATGATTCGCTTCGAAAAAGGCGTACCAAAGTACGTATGGTTCAGCCAGCACGGAAACGGCCAAGCGTTCGCCTACGACGTGCTCGAAAAGGACGGCCAGCGCTTCGTAAACTACATCGCCAACGGCTCGCACGCCAACTACGCCGTCTCGGGCTCGCACGATCACACCATCCCCGAACTAAACCTGGGTAAAGGGATCCTGATGGACTACACGGATGGGCCCAAGGAAGGCGGCAAGCTGTGGGACCCGCTCCAAAACGCCTACTTTTACAAGTTTAGCAACTCGACCGGCAAGCCGACCTTTACTTCTTCTGAGCCTGGCAAATATCCGACCGAGTGGCTCGACTTTTTGGGCAAGTGGGGCGATAAGCAGTATCCCAAGAGCGACAAGCGACAGCAGGAGATTCTGGGAGGCATCACGGCCAAGTTTGTTGGCGGCCCGACGGGTCCCATCGACAAACAGCTGGACCGGAAAGAAGTGTGCCCAGATAACGGCAATCCGTGTATCCTGAGACACATTTTGAGTCCGTGAGGAAGCACCCTGCGGAGTCCAAATCGACACGCCGGCTTCTTTCTCTTCTGTCGGCACGGTGGCGGACTCTTGCCTTCTCCGATCTTTTCCTGCATTTTGGTGGAGTTGCGAGGCACGGGCTTCTTTTCATGTACAGTCAGTGTACGTTGTACGAATCTTAGACATGACGTGACCATTTGCTTTGTTGCAATGTCACCATTATTTACTATCGCGGGGGGCGCCGCTTTTCTTGCTACTCCTGTCTTCGTCCAATGCAGTGCGGTGCGGCGGCTGGGCGAAAAGTTAGCATGTGGGCGGATACCACCGGTTAAGCAGATCTCTCCAGAGGTGGCAGCATCTTGGTGTTGACTTGGAACAATGGTAACCCTGTGAGACAATGAGGCTGGGAAGGTCGTTGGATGCGACAGCCCCACAGGATGGCACGTTCGGCTTCCGCTTTCGATGTTCCAACATCGCTGAGGCTGGTCGTTGCCGATTCCGCATCTGCGATAAGCTGCGTGTCTTATTCTCTAGTCCAAGTGGAACCTAAGACGGAGAACGTTGAACATTTAACCAAGTTGAGCTCATTACCACATTGGGCAGCCGGCGATATGATAGGGCTACAGGTATGTCCGTTGGGAGCTCGGGCCACCTACATCATCCCCCAACTCGAGCGCATCCCCCAACCATCTCGCCAATCCACTGCACTCCACTCATTATACTATCGCCATGGATAAAGACCTCATCAAGGTAGAACACTTCCGCCCGTTGACTGTGATCGCACTGACCCATCCCAGTTCAAGGCCTTGCCTGACGAGCTTGTCCATGGCATCTTTGAATACCTGAATGACCGCGAGCTGGCGCGAGTGGCACTGACGTGCTCCTGGGGTTACCAGCGCGCGATGCCTCTTTTGTGGAAAGACTTGGAGCTCAAGGACAAATGGACGCTTCATCCCAAGCATTTGAAGCCCCAAATTTCCGCCAATAGGTGCCGAGATGAAGCTTGCGACGAGCACGATGATACCCCAGTTATCAAGAAGTTGGTGACGCTGGCCAGGCACGACTCCCCACACCAACCCTCTTCAACCGATAGTGGCAGCTGACGAATCGCAGTAAGCCACACATTGCGTCCCTCGTCCACACCGTCCTCCACCGCTGCCACCTCCCCACTCCGAGTATCTACCAAGAACTCCCTAAGATCTCGTTCAAGTCGAAGGTCCTGTCGACAGACGTTAGGACTCGCAAGCTTCTGATGTTGGCCATGTGGAACTTGACAAATGTGCACACTTTGCGCATAGTGTATGGGCACTACAACCTGACACATGTGTTGGTCTGGGGCTTTCTGCATCCGCACCGTCCGAGGAATATTCCGTTGAGGCGGCTGTGGCTAGAGAATTGCTCGTTGGCCATGCCACGGCCCACCAAAATCGACGGCGGACATTGGCCAGACCTTACGGGGATGGAGAGTCTTCGTGTCAGGAGATTGACCATCGTGGACGACAAGACTCGCGGTGTCCTCCACGACGCCATAGCGCCCTCGCGCGGGAAGAAATGCACGACGATGCAGGATGGAGTCGGTGGAGAGTACAGAACCTACACAACACCGATTGGCCGAGATGGCGAAGTATCCTTGGAGACTTTGAAAAAAGCCATTTTCTGCGAAAATCTCATTTACAAGGAAATGCCCGAGGCTGAAAAGGTGCTCAAAAAGCAGGAGATACTTTTCTATACTACGGAAGGGGTGTTCCCCAGCCATGATCCTGCGCCTCCGGTGAACTTTTTACGATACCTTCTGTGGGATACGACGCAGACGCTGACATCGTTGAACCTGGATATGCTACTTACCTTTAGTTGTCACCAAGAGCGTGACGAGTCGGATACGCATGACCTGCTGAACCATTTAAGTGCACTTCGCTTCCCTCATCTGCGCGCATTTCAAATGCGCAATGCCGCGACTCCATGGTCTAGGTGAGTAGCAAGTCTTGATCCTGTTTGTAATTGATACCGGCGTACACGTTGAGGCTAACATTGGACAGCCTACCAAAAGGAACATATCTCCTTGATGCGCGCGAGTTTGCATCCGACTTTCGCACACTGTCAACCAGCTTTCTTGAGTTTATGGAGGCCCACGACAAATTGCAGTGCTTGGCCTGGCCCATGGATCGATTCTTCAGCCAACATAGTCAACACAAGGCGATTGTAGAAAGACGCGAACGTGTCCTTGACAATCTCTCTCGAACACTTACCGAGCTCCGCATCGACATTTCGTTCTCCGAGGACCCGATGGACGAGGGCATGGCAGCATTCCAATCGTCAGTCGGAGCCATTGCACGGAGGCGACGATTTATTTCCTGGTTTGCATCGCGGATGAAAAAAGTTGAGGTTGTGAAAATGGAAGGTGCGATTCCTCGCGCCGAGAGGCGTGAGATTATACGTGCTTTGCACGCATCACCTCTGAAGAAAATCGTCATGATTGGGACTGCGTATCCGCTTGGCAATACTTGGGCTAACAGCGATAATCAAACCGAAGCCGACATTTGGGGGCTCCATTTCGAAGATGAAAAGGCGATATCTGCGACGAACAAGGAGCCTTCCACCTACCCAGGCCCTGACTTTGAATTCAATCCTTCCTTTGACTGGCCTAATTCGTGCTCCATGGCACACACGATAGCATCTTTCCATTCGCAAACCATCACCGAGCTCAAGTTTTGTGGTTACACCGGCGCTCCCATACTCTTTACACCAACACCCCCGGCTAAAATGCTGCTCGAACCCCTGCGCCACTTCCACGCCCTAGAAAGGCTCACCATGTCGTTTTGGCTTGACACCTACTTCGAAGGCGATCACCGGGACCTAGAAGTGATATCTTACTGGCTCAACATGCGTTCGCCACAATCGACAGCCCTGGCTGTGGCCCCGGACGCCAACAAACCCATCGACACATACGACTTCTGCTCCAACATCTTCGACGGCTCCCCCCGCTATCTCACCGACTCAGAAGCTGAAGACGACTATATCCCGAACAAAGTCCCTCGCCGCACGCGCCATCCCGACCACGTCCTCAACGCCATTACAGTCGACCCCCTGACCGGCCCCGAGCCCCTCGTCGGCATCCCCATTACGTGCGTACACCGCGGCTTCAACGCGAAGCCGGTACCCCTCAGCAAATGGCCCGACCGCCTGCACGCCCTGTACCTCCCGCGCCACCTGGCAGAGGCAGTCGCGCGCCAGATCGCGCCACTACTCAGCGACACGGCCAAGCGGAAAGCCGGCGGCGTGCTCGTCCGCGCCAGCTTCTGCCTCGGTGCCCAGGCCGGCCTCGGCGCCGTGTGGGACGTCGACGTCCGCATCGGCGCCAAGCCGCGGTCGAGCATGCGCATCCGGAGAGAGAAGAGGCAGTGGGACCGGCGCGAGCTGAACGGCCGCCCGCACCCTAAGGGAAAGGAGAAGAGGCATGTCGATCAGTGGTTTGACGTCTTGCTTGATTGGGACGGCCCGAGGGAGGAGGCGGAGCGTAGCCGTTGGTGGGGCAAGATGAAGGAGAGGAGGTGGTTCTAGTCGTTGTTTTGGATTGTTTTGATTGTGAGTCTTTGGTTGGTTGGTTGGTTGATTCGTTCATTGGGCTTTTGGAGCCGCTTCTGGGGGAGGCGACTACTGGAGCGATCCGGCTATCAACTCAACCCCTTTGCGCACTTGCATTGGCATACACATGGATGGGATCGTGCATCTTGCTGGCTCCTTTCACCATCTTTCCTTGATTCGTGCCTATCAGCCAGCCAGCAGGTCACTCGGTGACCAGGCAAGCTTCGCTGGGTGTAGGTACTGTACATACGTAGACGTGCTTTCTTTTCGATGCGTTTGTAGACTTCTTTTCTCTTGGGGGGCCGCCCTCCCTCTTGCGTTCGTTCGGTTGAGATGTAATGGAGAACATTTAAGTGCGACTGCATAGTTTAATTTTTGCCAATTACAAGAGAGCAGAACAAGGAAGGCGAGAAGATGAGGAACGGGGGAAGAGATGACAAGAGAGGCTTCCAGTAAGGCACGCGCACAGTAATCCTCAGCGTACTTGAACTAAACACCTTTCAATTTGAAAAAATCACCCGAGTATCACAACCGAATACATATATGAAGACAGATCGAACAATGCATTCACTCCCCAAGATGCCTGCCTGCCTGCCTGCCTGCCTGTTATACCCTTTCAGCAACTATGAACAAACGCAAACTACCCGCCCTCCCTACCCACCCAAGCAAGAAATACACCACCCTACTTCCGAAGCGAGACAGTCAACTAGCTGCCCAAAGATAATTCGAGCATGAGCCTGCAATCTCGGATCTGCAGACGCAAGGCCTTAGCTGCCATTTTCCTTTCAACACAAGAGAGGTTTAGTCCTCCTGGTACGAAATCTTCCGCATCTCGCCCAGCCTCGACCTAGCAGCATTGAGGGCATTTTCGAGTTGGAGAATTTCGACCTAAAAAGCAGCCAGCGTTAGCATTCGCGGTCGAAGAGGACAAGGGAAAAGGGGAGGACATACCTGCTGCTCCATCTCGCGGACCTTGAACTCGTGACCAGACAACTTGGCATAATCGACAGCCTCCTCGCCGCCATTGTTCCTCTCCTGGATAATCTGCTGCACCTGCCTGACCAACGCCCGACACGCCGCCGTGACGGCCTTGGACGCCGCCTCGAGGCGGTCCTGCGTCTTGGACATGAAGCTGGCCTTGACGCGGCTGGCGGCGACGAGCTGCGCCGTGCTGGCTGCCACGTCGTTGGACGCGACAATGAGCTGCTCGGGAGAGTTGCGGCCAGAGATGACGCCGTCGGCCGTTTCGATGAGCATATTGGTCGACGTGGCGACGGCTTTGGCCGCCGAAATGAGTCCCTCGGTCCAGCGGTTGTTCTTCTTGTAAAAGGCAGTGCGGGATGACGTTCCCTTGCCCTCGCGCACGATTTCCTGTTGCGATTCGGTCGCGGCTTTGATAAGGCGTGCGATGGCGTTGGTGACTTCGATAGCGGCACCGAGGATGGCATCGTGGATGCGGAGCTCGTACGTCGAGTAGCTGTCGCGAGACTTTTCCTTGAGCCTAGTGAGGCGCTCTGTTGCTGCGAGGATAGCGTTGGCAGCATTGGACATCTCCCGGTCGACGAGATCGCCCAAGTCGCCCTGGTTGTTGGTAATCTTGGTCTTTGGTGCAAAGGCGTCGGCAATCTTGGAGAGCTTTTGGAGGTTGAGCTGGACTTCGCTGTTGCCGTTCAGGACAACGTCCGTCTTTTGCAAATCCTCCATTCCATCGAGGCGGAACGACTGCAACGAACGGAAAAAGTTGACAGTGGATTCGGCAGCGTGCCTTGCGGCAAAAATTAGTTGATCGGCCTTCTTCTCGTCAGACGCAAATCTGGTCAGTCCCTTGGTGTTGCTGAGGACATCGGCAATCGCCCCAGAAAAGTTGTTAACTGTTCGAATAATCTCCGCGTGCGTGCTGTTGGGTCCATCTGCAATGAAGTTGTTGAAGGCTGTAGAAAACTCCATGGCGCACGAAGAAGCTTTCTCGATCTGCGACAAGACATACGCTCCAGTGGCATTCTGGTTACCAGCCTGCATCGACGATTCGAGCTCATACAAAGAGTCGTCAACTCGTTGGATTCCACTCTGAAGGACCGAATCAATCATGTCGTTGATCTTGCGCAGATTATCCAGAATGACGGTGTCAATGACGCCGTCCGTGGCATGGTCGGTCTCGTTTTGGTTCATCTTGAGCTCGTTGAGCTCCAACAGCGTCTGATCCATGCCAGCCTTGAAGATTTCCAGCTCGTCCTCCTTTTCGCGCAGCTGGCGCTCAAGGTCAGAGTCGCCCTCTCTGAACTTCATCGACATGTCGTCGAGCTGGCGCGTCTTGTTGCGCAGAGCCTCTTCGAGATCCGCAATCTCACGGTTATGCCTAGAGAGCATTGCAGACAATTCGGAGCCCTTTCCACGCTCTGCCTGATCTGCCCTGTCCTGAGCAAGTCTGAGCTCGCGCTTGAGCGTCTCGACTTCGTCCTTGTGGCCGCCCTGGACTCTGTCCTTGTCATGCAGTGCACGATCGCGCTCGCGAATCATGTCCGCAAGCTCCAAGTTCTTGGTCTTGAGCTCCCGCTGGAGCTTCTCGCGCTGATCAATGGCTTCTTGAGCCGAAGACGCCTTGAGTTGGACCGATTTGAACTTTTGGAGCAATTCCAGATGCTCGTGACGCAACTGCGAATAGAGCTTCGCCAACGCCTCGTACTTGCTACGCCAGGTGTTTAGTTGCTCCTGCAGAGCGCGAATCTGGTCGTCCTTTGATTGAGACTGCTGCGTAAAGTTTGCCGAGATCTGAGAAAGCTCTCCTTCCAGTGCCTTGACACGTTGATCGTACTGCTGCAACATCAGCTGGTCCTGCTGATACTGCATCCTTGCATTGAGATTCTCGCGTTCGAGCTCTGCTAGGCGACCTTGGGTTTGTTGGGCGAATTGTTCCCTGGCAAGTTGCTCCTGAGCCAGCCTGGCTTGCTCAGCAGCCATTCTCTGTTGCTCTTCAAATTGCCTCTGCGCATCCAGCTGCGACTGTTGCTGTTGTCTTTGGGCATCTTCCCATTGTTGTTGCAGTCTACGCTGTTCCGCCTCGTACTCTTGCTGCTGCCTCTTTTGCTCATCCTTCCAAAATTCGTTGATCGGCTCGGGATCAATCGCGGAGATTTTGTGCGGGGGCTCTTCCTCTTTCTTTGGCCGGGCGGGCAACGCCGGCTTATCATCATCTTCGGAGAGCAAGTTTGGCGGGTCCTGGGGAAGTTTCGGAACAGTAATCAAAGACGTGAGGTATCTCAGATTGGAGCACTCGTAGTAAAACTTGACCAGGCGGTAGTGCTGGGCATCGTAACGTCCACGGAGAGGAGACAGGGCCTCGTCGTCGCCTAGCGTCGTGTGCATGGCGCGCAGCATGCTGGTGATGAACTTGTAGATACCATAGCTCTCCTGAACAAGCGGCACCAGCGCCGAAATCCTGCACTCGTTGTTTGTCCCGTTGCGGAAATGCGAGAAGATGAGCTTTTGGAACGAGTCGATTTGGTCCTGCAACGTCATGAGGTCGGAAATGGTCTCGTAACCCTCGTTCGGATCGTTTGTGGATTTCAGGCTAATGTACTCCTCGTACTCAAAAGTGCCATTGAACTCGGGGTGCTGGCGGTGGAAAGCGAGCTTGGCCAAAAGGAAATAGACGTATTCCGAGATGAGGGGGGCATATCCTGAGTATGTCAAGTCAATCGAATTGTTCACAAACCGAAAAGATGTGTCGCGTGCCCCCTTGGGACCAGGGGTTGTAGTCACGTACCCCTGAGGCCCTCTCCTCCAGATACGCCTCTTTGCAAGCTTTCAAGAAAGCCAATGTGCGCCTGAGCCTGTTTGAGAACAATAGGGTGTCCTTCTTGAAGCACTTTGTGTATCGTAATGAGAGCCTTGAAGGTCTGCACTTCGTCGGCCAAGATGGGCTGCCTGCGTCAAGCATCAGAGCCTGGTCTCTGGGCGAGAGTGTCCAAATCAACGCTTACACCTTCATCCCCGCCCAGAACGAGTCGGAGTTCTTGTGGTCCCATGTGTAGACAATGGCGGCGCGCACATGTTTCCCTGGCACGTATCAATTCGGCTCCGAACGGACGCGAGGAAGCACGAGCTTACGTTTTGGTGCGGTCTCATCTGGAGGGACAAAATGTCAGCAAGCTGGCGGCTGCAGGTGACAAGACAGTGGTCTCACCTATGCTGGTAGCTTTGCGGATGTTGATGGCAAGCTCCGACTCCTATCCAACATTAGTCTATCGCCTGGTGCGCACCGGCGGCCTAGGACCTAGACGCAGCTTGTCGACGAAGACCTGGGACATACCTGCTTGCCCATATCCACATTCCGTGAGTTGTACATGTTGGGCGGCGGAGGCTGCCTGCGGCGGAGCCAGGCGCAGTACTCGGGGGTGGACGGCGGGGAGGTGACGATCTACAGGCAGCCGGAACGTGTCCACGAAGAGAATTGGGGGACGTCTGTGGATTGGTAGTACTGGAAGCGAAGAGAGAGGGTATCAAAGAATGAAGCGACAGGCAGGAAGTGCGGGCGCGAGAGAGGTCCAGATGATGAAGCTCAGCGGTTGACTGCGGCCTGGGAGTGCAGTGCAGTGGTCGCCAAGATGCGGCGCCACGGACGTGCGTCAGCTCCTGCTCTCTCTCTCTCTCCATTCACTCGCAGCGATCCCAATCCATGCCCAAACCCTCCCTCCACTCAATTTCGAGGCAGCCATACACGCTCGTCTCTGTGTGCTTTGCTCCATTCTCTGCACGCTTTCGTGTCCCATGACGTCGCTCCCGTCACGCCCGCTTCCAATGAAAAGCTGCTAACCCTCGACAACACCCTTCGAAAATGTGCGTCTGCCCGACAATCATCGCCGCCGACGCTCCTGATCGGAATATCACCCAACCCAACAATCTCATTGGCTACAAAAAGCTATGGACAGAATGTGAACTTCTCTTTCCTTCCAGCCCGTTCCTCCCATCCTCCGCCTCACGGCGTCATGGTCAAATTCAACGAGTTGCCCGGCACCCGCGGATAGAATTCAAACGTCACGTCAACCGCCTGCTCCGCGCTACTCACGGCCTGCGCAACCGCCCCCTCGAGTATGACATGGCTGTCGTCCCACGTCCACTGGCTCGAATAGGTCATGCGTCCCTGCTCCAGCGGACCAAACCACTGCGTGTAGTCGTCGACGAGGATCGACCCGTCTTGCTTGACCGCTCGCACCGCTGCAAGCTTCTTGAGGCCCTTGTACACGATGGGGATCTTGAACTGTCCAGTACCCGCCACCTTTGCTGACACTGTGTGGTTTCCGATGCTGGGAGTATCCCACTGCACTGCTTGGATGGTTAGGGGAGCAGCGGCCGAGTCGAACTCGAGGGTCAGGTTCGCCTTGATCCCCGGCGCGCGGTTGGCAAAGACGGTGGACAGGAAACTCTTCTTGAAAATCACGCTGGAGCCATCGACACTAAAGTCTACGCCCTCGTTCAAGGCCTGTCCGCCCTTGGTTATACGGCTGATTTGGTTGCCGTTGAAATTGAACGGAATCTTCTGATCGCTCACCGTGGCATTCCCTCTTTGCCAGATGTACGCTGAACTCGACTGGGTCGTCGTCTGGTTGTCCGTGGTGCTGTCAGCCAGTGCATTCGCAACGCCGGCCGAGGCGCTCATCAGAATATCAATCGCCGACTGGTCCCGCCAGACATTCGCATTGCGGTCGAAAAAGTCTTGGCCATTGTCCCAAATGACGGTCGACGTGTTGTACATCTTCGCCGTCGACACCAAGAAATCAAAGTACTTCCACCGCGCCGCAGTTTCCGTGTTGGTAGTCGAGGCAGCCCACTCGCCGATGAGCACGGGGACATCTGAAAAGTTGGAGCGAAAGCCAGCAATGTCGGCCTCGAGAGCGTTCTTCTCGTCGTCCGATCCCCAAATCGTCCGTCCCCAGGCAGAGAAGATGAACGAGTACGGTGAGTAATAGTGGTACTGCAGCGCCCAGGGGTTGCTGTACGTGCCGTTCGGTCGCTGGAACCACTGACTGGTCTTGGCCGCGTCCTCTCCCAGTCCAACAAGCGTGACGACGCGCTTGCTGTTGAAGCCGCCGGCATCGTTGATTGCCCTGAGGAAAACATCGTTCAGTCGGTTCATTTCCGCGCCGGCCTCCGCCGTCGAGCCCGCCGGCTCATTGAGCGGCTCAAAAGCAACAAGCTCAGACTTGCAAGCCAACTTGGTCCCGATCTGGTACCAGAGGTTGTAGAACTTGTCCTCGATGGACGAGTAGTTGGCGGGAGTGTCGAGATTGGCCCAGATCCAGCTGTCGTGGTGCACGTTGACAATGGCGTACAGGTCGCGCTCGGTCACCATGTCGATGACGTCGGAGACGCGCTGCAGCCATGCTGGATCGACCGTGTAGTCTGGCGCCTGCGTCTTAAAGTGGTACGCATATGTTACTGCAATCGAAGCCATGAGCTCCAGCTTCTATGCAAAGGAACGCGTCTTGGGTACCAACTCACCGGGAATCCTGACACTGTTGAATCCAGCTTGCTTGATGTGGTCAAATGTCTCAGCAACTACTGGAGCATTACCCCAATCCCCCTCGTCCGGCGTCGCGTCGAGAGTGTTCCCCAGGTTCCAGCCCGGGTTCAACGCATCGACGAATTCGGACGCCGAGATGTCCTTGAAAGACGCCGTTCCATTGCAAGTGGAACTCGAGAGAGCTGGTGTAGTCGAATTGGCGTAAGGGTAAGGCGCAATCGATCTCGCAGAGACTGTGGCCGCTACCACGGGGGTAAGGAAGGGCAGTTTCATGCTGGGTGTAAATGAGCGACGACGACCAGCAGAAACAAGTAATGAACGAATGGATGAATGAACGAGAGGGAGTTTGAACAGGCAGAAGGTCGCCGATTGTATGATGTACCCAGGCTCGTATGTATACACAATACAGTACAATCCAGACCCACTCCGGTCCACCACACCACACTCAGGCGACCCTCCCTCTCCTCCGAGTAAACGACAAAACCAACCAGCCCACCCATCAGACGCCTTTCTCACGTCTGCCTCCCAAATCACCACCACCGCACCGACCCGTGCACACACTTAAGCTGCTAATCCACCCATACGACCACGAAGAAAGCCCACCAACCACAGCCCCGCAGCCCTACGCACAGTCGCTCGCCTCGCAGCCTGGCGCACTCCTCCAATAACTTACCGGCGTCGCGAGAGGGAAGCCCGCGTTCGCGTAGGCGCATTTGTGGACCGGCCCGGTTGTTAAGCGCAAATATAGAGTTATTGCGCCGCGCGCAGGGGTCGTCCCCCGCGTGTGGGGCCAGCTGTTTGGGATAGATGCCGGCTGGGCTGGCAGGCTGTCGGATGGGAGCGAGCGGGCGGCGCTTGGTTAAAGGGACTCTTAGTGAGAGCGTGAGGTGTTGGCTTTGCTGACTGGGTTGCCCGTGAGAGGATTGATTGAGATGGAGCAGTCTCGATGTGAGTGGCGGTAATTCGCGGACGCTTCGACGCAGACTGAGAACGTTTTGCTGTGCATCCGCAACTGCATGTTCGCGAGCATGGATGGAGGCAGCCAGTCTAAGGATGTACTAGCCCGAGCTCTCGGCCTTGATTGCATATGACGCCATTTTGTAGGTACCTGCAGTAGCTTTCGCGAGGCATACATGTCTGTGTCAATGTACAGCATGCGCTTGCCAAGAGGGCTGCTTGTATCAAAATACGAGAACTACCTATCAACAGGTGATGGTATGTTGATTTGTATATTCCAGCCAGCGAGGACGAGCACGGAAAGGGAATCAAGTAGAAAAGGAGTCTGTACGGTAACGTCAAGCAGAAAGTCTGAAAGCTCCTTCATCTCGACAGACACCCTAGACACGACCAGGAAGATTTGCAGACAACGCAGGGCGGCTTACTGCTAGCAACAAGACAGAATTTGACACACGTTCCTCCCATCACACGGCAGCAATCGCTCAAAATACACCATCAGCTACGAAGAGCTTACAGTCTAAAATACTCTCTGTCTCCAGCAGCAGCACCCCCGTCCCATCAACGTCATTTAACACCGCCTCATCTGGGCTGCCAGTAGCTATGTAGGCAGTCAAGTACAATGAAAATATCCTCTCTAGCCCCGACCACTAGAAACAAACACCATATCTTTCGACCGCAACGACCCTTTATAGCATTATCATCAACATCAACATCATAAACATCGTCAAGCACCACCTCAGCCACAATATTCAGGAGAAAAGAAAAAACAAGACTTTTGTTTTCAAGAAAAAGACAATCTCGGACATTATCGCGTGTTGGAAGCGACCCGGACGAAGACCATAGGCAACGACCTTCGCTCGTTTGAAAATAATGTGTAACCTGCCTGACTGCCTGCTGCTGACTTGTTCGTTTTTTTTTTTTTTAGGTACACTGATTTGAGGTAAGACTAAGCTACCGCTGCCTGCGACGAGGGTGCAAAAAACAGCTAATGAGAGGAAAAGACCATAAGAAGAAGACGAAAAGGGAAAAGGGAAGAAGAAAGGCTAGAGACTCAGGGGGAGCGACTACGACTACTGCCGAAAGCTAAGAAAAGAGAAAGAGGCGAAGATGAGCAAGGAAATGAAAAGAGATAGTGAAACCTTGTACTTGCTTCTGTTCGCCGGCCAAACGGAGGGGAAAAAACACCAGACGCCCAAACCAGAGAAGAGCCGTCGTCTGCTAGTGACGGAGTTGTCGCCCGTCTATCGGCCCAAAAAATATTGTAGGGTCGCGCCATCCATCTCAGGCGAGCCGTGGCGTATTCGGTCGAAAATTCAGATCCAGATATTGGGTAGGTAGAGTCGATAGTCGTTTACTCGGGACGCGGCCGCTTTGCACCGTGGGGATTCCAGTTGCCCTCGCCGCCGGACTGCTGGTTGAAGAACGCCGGGTTGAAATGCCCTTGTCCTCCGGCGCCGCCGAAACCACCTGTGCTCAAAGTCAGCGAAAAGTCATACTCGCACCGCGCAAGGAGGGGATGAACTTCGCTGCGACGCCAAGATCCGAGGGTTGTTGGCGGAATTGCGGCCTCGAACAGACTGCTGCTGGCCACGAAACCCCAATCCTGGTGTGAATCTTGGCGTAGAAGACGAAGTAGGTCGCGAGGCCATCTTTGCCGACTCCAGCGCGACGTGGAGACGTGCCAACTGAGCCGGTGTAGAGTTGTACTGACCTGCCATGCCGCCCATGCCCATGTTCATATTTCCGCCCATGCCTCCCATTCCACCCATCATGCCGGGATTCATGCCCATGCCTCCCATAGGACCCATGCCGCCCATCATGCCTGGGTTCATGCCAGTGTTCATGCCGCCTCTTCCACGGCCGCCCATGCCACCTCGCATGCCTCCCATCATGCCACCGCGGTTGAAGTTGCTGTTGAAGCCCATGTTGTTCATGGCCATTGGGTTGCCGCCGAAGCCGCCCATTGGATTTCCGTAGCCACCGGTCGGGCCCATGCCTCCTCCTCCCATGGGGCTGTTGAATCCACCACGGTTGTATCCCATGCTATTCATGCCTCCGCGGTTGAAGCCGCCGCGGCCGCCGCGGAACCCACCACCTGGACTCGAGCCCATGTTCATGTTCGAGTTGCCACCGAAAGATCCTGATGTCGAGCGGTTGTCGCTGCGGTTGCCATCTTTCCGGTTGGGGACGTCCTTTGGCAGCGTGCGGTAGGGGTTGATGTGACGCGCGTGATAGGATGCACCGTGCTTCTTGGCGTACTGCTGGCCCTGGCCAAAAGATTCAATCGTGCGTTTAAGAGCAGTCGCAGCTTGCGGGGAGGAGAGCTCAACAAAGCATTGTCTGTTCAGACGTCAGCACAGAAACTAGCCCTTGCGGAAAGATAAGACCATGCCCTTTGCTTTTGCCATTGACTTTGTGTTCGTTAAATGTGATTTCAACAAGCTCATCCTCACATCCACTCTGGTTCGTCCAGCCGCGAACATCGTCTTCGTTGGTCCACCAGTGGAGGTCGCTGATCAAGAGCGCGGTCGTGGCGTTTTGGTCTACGGGGCGGTCATCGGCACCTTCCTTGCGCTTGACGCCCTGCGCTACAGGTGCTTGCCGAGGTGGTTGGAGCTGATTCTGTGACGAACCACCCGTACTCGAGATTTGTTGAGTTTCGTCTCCATTGGCTTGTTTATTATCACCTTGTTGAGCGCTTGGGTCTGCTGCCGCGCCATTGGACTTGGAGTCTTCAGTTGCTTGATGGGCGTCCGGCATGGATTCGGTGTGGCTTTCAACGTTGGATTCCTGTTTGATTTCGGAGTTGTCCTGCTGGAAAGATTCTTGTGGGGCGTCATCGCCGTAAATATCAATATCGAAGTTGTCGTCGTCGGCCATTGTGGATGTCGATGTGAGAGAAGGTCCGCGATGCCTTGAATTGAGACTTCTTGTTCGTATTAGTTTGTCCTAAGATACTTGATTCTGCTTCGAGGTGCACAGGAAGTACAGAGAATATGTCTGTAGACGTTGAGGTTTGATCAGCAACGTAAGTACAGAGGGTGGGGACAGCCATGGTCCAGGATCTTTCCTCCGCAGAGAGCCACGGCATAGGAGAATTCGGAAGGAGCAAGAGAGCGCGAGAAGGAGAGAAGGATCGAGGTACATGCGGTGTGAAGATGGTCATACGTACACTTCCCAACCGTGCTTTTGGCAGAAACAAATATCGAAATCGGCTCAATGTGTGTGACAGACTTGTTTCTCCGGTTACCTCTGTGGTAGACGCTGGAGACAGAAAGAGGTGGAGGTGTGATGAGTGAAGAGACAGGCCTGATGTTTTGTGATGCGCGGGTCCTCGCGTTCTGAAAGTTACAGGATGGCAGCCCTTGAATCCCGGAAAGACAACGCCAACTTCCTCTGCTCGCGTCTTCTGCTTCTCAAATGCGTCCACAAGAACCAAGAGGAGCCGATGGAGACGCGCAGTCCACCTGACACCGCGATCTTCGCGGACGTTGCCGTAGTCAGTAGAGAGGCGCCGCTGGAAGCTTGGTGCGCCGGAGCTTCGAATGGAGAGTCGAGGACGAGGGTGAAGGTGGAATCAAGCGGAGCTGGGGAAGCTTCTGGGGACGGTCAGCGAGACGGCCGAGTGGAATTCGAGGAGCCGATGATAGGTACCTGAGCATGTCGTGGCTGATGGGAAGGAGGGAGAGGCGAGGACGCGGCAGACCTGCGCCGTCAGAGCTCGGCTTAGCGGCTTGGCAGCGATCAGCTGGTGGCGGGCAGGGTTCGAGGTCCCGCGGGCGGCTTCGGTTCCGCCCGGCAGACGAGCGGCAATCTGGCCTCCCGATCCCCAGACTCAACACCAAGCTCACGTCCAGGTCTCGCTGCAACACTACCTGACTACTCCAACACCTCCAGCCCCTCCACTCCGCCGTCACCATGTCCGACCAACTCAAGGAACTCGCCGACGTCCCCA
Organism: Phyllosticta citribraziliensis; assembly: GCF_038025025.1. Lineage (NCBI taxonomy): Eukaryota > Fungi > Ascomycota > Dothideomycetes > Botryosphaeriales > Phyllostictaceae > Phyllosticta > Phyllosticta citribraziliensis. The sequence continues at coordinate 730,265 of NW_027117343.1, forward strand.
AGGACTTCATCAAGGACGGCACCCTCTTCATCAACAGGTGCGCTCCCCCTTGACACGCTGCCACTTTTTCAATTTATTTCCAATCGTATGCTGACCTTTTCCCAGGTGCACCAAGCGTGCGTATATTTCCGCAACACCCCTTCATGAACTTCTCCTACTCGTTGGCACACCTCCTCAGCCCTTCTCGCGCTCTCCACACGGCCCCCGGCGCCGCAAACAAGCATCCACTAACACCATTCGCAGCCGACAAGCGCGAGTTTATCAAGATCTCGCAAGCCGTTGGCATTGGATTCGTCGTCATGGGCGCCATCGGCTACATCGTCAAGCTGGGTAGGGCTCCACTAACACACAATCCTCCGACCGACCAACAAACTGATCCCACTCTTCCAGTGCACATTCCCGTCAACAACATCCTCGTCGGAGGTGCATGAGCATCCAGCTACTCTGTGGAGCTTTTCCGTGCGGTAATAAAAGCTGTGTGCACCGAGTGGGAAGCGCTGCATTCGGGAAGAAGAGAGATTCGATGATACCATATCGCTCTGGGAACAGGGCGACATTTGTAAGAAATTATACACGCAACGGGCATGGCGGAGTTGGGAACCAAATGAATTCAAAAGTCACAATACGCCTCCGTTATCCCGTGAGATCCTGGCGGAATCTTGGAGCTCACTGTTTGGATTCAATAACCAGCCCCGATTGACCAGATGCAAAGCGCCGATCATTATCCACAACGCTCTATAAGACCTGAGCGTCCAATTCCACTATTCTTGCTATCCACTGTCTCTTCGTCCCTGGCCCAAACGCCTTGAAAACCCCAGATCCACCCATACACATGATCCTCCAGTAATGCTAGCAATTCGAGCCGCCAAACGAAAACCAAAAGGAGAAGCATCCAAACCTGCTCCGTACCGAGAATATCATCAAAATAGTTTCTCCACCAGCTCGTCCTACTCGTCGTCTTCTGCCAGCCTCCTCCTGTGTCGTCTAAACAGGCTTGCAGGACGTCGTTCAGCAGACCCGTAGAGCTCGGGGTCATGCTTCAACTCGGAATTCACGCGTTGGCCCATGGCCGGATCTCCTTCGTCGTCTTCCATCCCATCGTTCCACGTATGCACGGTACACGTACCGAGCGAGGTGCCCCAGCCATTCCACGACGTTGCTGTAAAAAGAGGAGTCAGAAAAATCATAGTCCCTCAAAAGTACAAACGAGACTCACCGGCGATGACTGGGGCATTGGGATGCCAGCTCGCATCTCTAACGCAAGTCTGCCACTGCCCTCCGTTCCTGCCGATAAAATCGTACGTTTCCGCCAAGAGGTCTGCGTCTCTAGGCCGTGAGTTGCGGGTCGCGTTGAGCACGTCCACCTTGCCGGCCAAAGTCGCGTCCATGTTCCAAACGTATACTGAGCCATCGTAACTGCCAGAGTAGACAAATCGCGAGTCTGTGCTACCAGGCGGAGAAAAGTGACAGCGAATCAATGTTTTGAGGACGCTGTGCCCGCGGAAAGTAACGAGAGAGCGGTCATGGGGATGAGGGCGGTACTCGGTCTCGTCGTACGAGTTGGTGCGGTATTCGAAGCCGGTCGTGTACGCGTTGATGTCAATGCTGTTAGCGTCGCGTGGGCTAAGCATGCTTCGCAGATCCCACAGCTTGGCTGTTTGGTCTTTGCCGTTGCTAAGAACGTAGCGCCCGTCACCTTTGCTGTCAACGTAGGTCAAACCCTCCGTGTGGCCAAGGAAAACACCGGCGCATCTGCCATCTCCCATGCTCCGACGATCCCAAACTTTGATTGTTGTGTCGTCAGACCCTGAGTAGAGAATGTGCGGAGAATTGGGATCGCCATAGCAAACGGCATTTACGTCGTCGTCATGTCCTTGGATCCGAAGAATTGACCGTTGTTTTTCAATATCGTAGACGTAAACGGATCTGTCTCCTGTCCCCGCCACGATTTCTCTGCCGTCGCCCGAGAATCTCAATGACCAGATCTGGAACTTGATTTCAGCCACCCTAGTCAGGATGATAGTCTCGGGGGAACGCTTACACCAAAGTATGGATACGTGTGGAACCCTCGGCGATCCCGGAAGCCTGTGTTGGAAAAGTCGAGCAAGTGTGGGTCGGAGTTGTCACTTGGATCCGTCGGCGCAAGACAAACTACGCTGCGGATTGAGCTGTAGGCCAGGAATTTGTTGTCGGGGCTCAAAGAGGCATCTGTGATAGTCCATTGACCATATGGGTAGTCCACAGTCTGCGCGACGTCAGAAACTCGGTCTTCAAAAGCCAGCATTTGCACAGACCTTGTAGTATTTCCATCTATACGGATTCGAGGTGTCGTACATCCGTACTTTGAAGTCTTGGGCGCAGGAGAAGAAAAAGTTGCCATCGTTGGAGAATTGTCCAGAGTAGCATCGCGCGTTGTAATGGATGATGGTGTCGGCCTTGGATGAAGGAATGAGACCCTGAGAAATGACGTTGTTTCTCAACTTTTGACGCCCAGAACATCCCAGCCCGAGTTCCCTATGCATCAGCCTATAGGTCAGCCTCTTTTTACGCTTGTAAGAGTCGACCGTTCTTTCATTTGCGCCAAAAGTTCCCGAAGCTATGAGCTTCTTCCCTTCAGCACTAGGGGGCTTTTCGAATGCCTTGCGGCCTTTGCGCTTCCTCCTTGCACCGAGGCCTCCGTATCCGGTGTTGTCGGTTTCCGAGTCGTCGTCGTCGTCAAGTGGCGCACGACGTTGGGTGGTGTGGTCCGCGAATATACGGCGAAGTCCCGCATGGCCTAGCAGTTGCATGATCTGCTCCCTCGAAACTGGCGACTGTTAGCCGAGGATCATTGTGCCCAAGCAGTTGCGACTGGATACTGATGATGGGCGCGCCGCGCTCTTCAGACTCGTCGTCCTCGTTGCCATCTTCTTGGCGAAGAGTCGCAAAATCAATCGTCACATTGCTCAGACTCTCCTCTGCATCTGAAGAGCCACTCGTCAACCGCAACATCCACCAATTCGGTGGCGAGCGTGGAGGATTTACCATGAAATTCACCATCATTGTAATCATCGTCCATCAAGTCGTCGTCTTCCTCCGATTCGGCGGGTGCATAGTCCATGTCATCGGCGTCGGTCTCATCTAGCAAAATGGCACCGTTCACGTCAAGGTATCTTGGTTCGTTGTCGCTCGGCGGGGAAGTAGCGGAGCGGCCGTTGAGATCCAAAGGAGTGTCGCTCATTTCAGCTAAGAGTCGAGGGAGAGAGGGACGCCTTCGCTCGCGAGATTCTGAAAACAAGAAATCTTGGGGCGGTCATGAACGCGGGGGGAGAAGGTGAAGGTGAAGGTTGGATATCGATGATGGCAAGAACGAATGGCGCGAACGTCGGACGGCAGACGATCCCGGTGATAGTCAGTCTTAAACCCGCCCAGTCACCGGACTCCGTCATCACTCCGCGGGCAATTGGTTTGTTTCCATCCATTCCCAACAAAGCTCACAATGTCGGCCACTTCGTTTCTTTGCATAATCAAGCTCGTTCAACTTGTCGCTGCCCCTCTGCCTCTTTGGGAGCCAACAAAGGTTGCAAGGTTTGGTGAGGGGCAACGCCGGTCTTCCGTACACTCATCTCCTTCCGAAGACGCCAACTGATTCCGTCGTTTGAAGAAGTTCAACACGTATGAACTAATGGATCGTCTGTCTGTCAAAAGCCTGACGTCGTGCCCGAGATTCAGAAGCGTTCCATCTGGTCGCTAGCACCAGCACGCGGCTCCGCTTCTTGTACATTCTTCTGACCGAAAAGTGATCGCAGTCCACCAAAATGCCTTGACATGGCAGGCGACATCAGCCGACGTGCTCGGAAAGGCTAAGATGCCCCTGTGTCGGGTGTCCGAATCCCAGAATTTCAATTCGACATCGTTCGATTTTCTCTGGCTGTCATCCCTGCAAATCCTCTGCGCCTGAGGCCCTTCAATATGTTGCGGCTGCTACCCCACCTTCTGATTGGTTTGTGGCGCGGAAGCACCAGTCGTTGCACACGCAACACCGAATAGGAGGGCTGATTGGGAGCATTCATACGCTCAAGCAGGCGAACAAGAGAAACCACTCATCTTACTCGGAAGTAAGTTTCTGGGAGATTTCAAGACCAGCTACATATTCAAAGGGGATAGCAAAAGGGAGCATTCAAACCCCGAAGTCGCGAAACCTCGCAACCGTGTGTGCCACAACTTCTCCCACCAAGCCTGAGCTGTAGAGGACTAGTCGATAACATGTAAATGTTTGTGCCCATACTTGAGATGTTTTCATCCAAGGTTCGCCCCTCGGCAATAAGCCCTAAGTCCAGTATTGTTATACTTACGCTGCGCCTCTTGCCCATATTGATATGAAGAACTAGAATAGATCTACTTCAGGATTAGCTGTGGCTGACACATCCCAGGCAATTCAAGCAATCTTGACATCTCGAGTAGATTGTTTCGACCGTCAGTGGCGCGAACGTCTGCAATCTTCCAACAGGTTGCCCGACTTTGCCGAGCACCGAAGCCAGCATGTTGGACCCTTGTACCCCGGATTCTCGACGTCGTGTGCAGGGTTGAAACGCTTCCAAACAGCACACTTCCAAGCACAAGTGAGCCTCAACATCACCATCGCCACAAGCCCTGAGGTGCGCAACAGCTGCTTCCATGTTGGATGGCACCACCTAATTTCAAGCTTGCGGAAGAGTCCGCGCCTGCTGCGTGGAATCCATGCCAATAACGGCGCTGCAGCTCAACAGCCGGGTCTCGAGCCGGGGAAGAGCTGCCTTCAGCGAGCTTGCAACCAGAAGTTTGTCTCCTGATGCGGGAGTCCGCCGGGAAAATGTGAGTCGGCTGTGCGGACATTACTGCTGTACTGTACCGTACATCCCAGCAAGGAGAGTAAACCGAGGCCGATCTAGAAAGATATAGTTAAGCTGCACACGAAGCTCCACTTCTTGCAGATCCAACCACATTCACTCCTTCCAGTTACGGTTCTTGTCACTCTTTTCAATATGCATACTTTTCAGATCGTCTCGTCGCTCTCTCTACTCCTTGCGGGGTCTCAGGCTCAAAAGTACTACAGCATGAAGCCTGAGAACCACCCCAAGCTCCCAACTCAAGTCTGCACAAAGGACAAGGGATGTGTCAAGCAAGACACTGCCATAGTCCTCGATTCAAACTGGCGCTGGTGCCACGATGGTAGTGGGTCCAACTGCTATACGGGCAACAAATGGAATGAGCAGTATTGCAAGGACGCCAAGACTTGCACAGAGAAATGTGGTCTTGATGGCGCTGGAGACTACGAGAGTACATATGGCATCTCGGCCAAGGGAGATGCCCTTACTATGAAGTTCGTCACGCAGGGACAGCAGAAGAACGTCGGCGGCCGCGTTTACCTGCTGGCTCCGAACAGCGATGACAAGTACAACATGTTCAAGCTCAAGAACAAGGAATTTACCTTTGACGTGGACGTCTCCGGCTTGCCTTGCGGCATCAATGGTGCTTTGTACTTCACAGAGGTCAGTCAGAAGGAGCATTCATGTGCGACTGCGGACACTTGACTTTGTCCACCAACGTCATCGTTCACGCCACTGACTATTCTCCAGATGGAAGAGGACGGCGGCAAATCAAAGTACCCTACCAACGAGTGCGGTGCCAAGTACGGCACTGGGTGTAAGTGACGCTCCACCGTGCCCCCTGATTCTGCACCCCGCTCGTATTCACTCCCCCAAACCTCAACACCAAAATTCAACAACACGCCCCAACACCAACCACAACCCCCCAATCTTTTTTCAACACCACACTGACTGTCAAATCACGAAAGATGGAGATGGCCAGTGCGCAGTAGACGTCAAATGGGTGCATGGAGAAGCCAATTGTGAGAACTGGGTGCCGTCAAAGAGTGATCCCAATGCTGGAACGGGCAGATATGGCTCATGCGCCAACGAAATGGACGTTTGGGAGGCCAACAAGATCTCGGCAGCTTACACCTCACACGTGTGCGAAGAGAAGGTAAAGGGCATCTATCGCTGCGAGGGCATCGAATGCGGTACCAAGCCCGAGGAGCGCTTCCGAGGCGTCTGCGACAAAGACGGATGCGACTTCAACAGCTACCGCCTGGGCAACGACTCATACTACGGCGAGCGCAAGATTGTGGACACGAACACCAAGTTCACCGTCGTCACGCAATTCATCACCGTCGACGGCACGGCCAATACGCCTCTGAAGGAGGTCCGCCGCAAGTACATCCAGAACGGCAAGGAGATCGCCAACTCCAAGACCAACGTCCCCGGCGTGGCGCCGTACGACTCCATCACCGACCCCTTCTGTGCGGACGTCAAGCGCGTCTTCGGCGATCCCAACGACTTTGGAAAGAAGGGCGGGCTCCCGCGCGCTGGCGACGCGTTTGACCGCGGCATGGTGCTCGTTCTGTCGCTCTGGTACGTTAACTCTCCCACCACTGCACCCACAATACCCATCGAACGTCGACTAACACAACACGTACTTCAGGGACGACCACACTGCCAACATGCAATGGCTCGACGGCGCGTACCCGCCCGGCGCCCCCGAGGACAAGCCCGGCGTCAAGCGCGGCACTTGCCCGCGCGACGGCGGCAAGCCCGAGCAGGTTGAGCAGCAGTTCCCTAACGCCCAGGTCGTTTACTCTAACATTCGCTCTGGCGATTTGGATTCGACGTACAGGCCGTAAAGCGGCCGCCGCTGATGAGGCGGAGAAGGTGGGTTAGGGGGCTCAGGGGGTGAGGATGCAGTGAGTGTGGTACATGATGTTTTTCACTTCGTTTAGGCACTGGGTGTCTTTCTTCTTTTGACGGGTTGGTTGGTGAGGGGGAAGGGCGGACGGCTGGGATTTGCACGTTTGTTGCATTTGCGGATATGTGTGTATAGTGAAATAGTTGTACAAATTCACGGCATGCGTCACACATCATCTACGACATCCTCTTCGTCTACATCAACATCTCTCCCACACTCACTTCCAAACGCTCCATCAACAGCGTGATTAACAAGTCATTCATGACAGCTACTACTATACTAGTACAACGGACGGTGACCACATCACACCGACACCGACTCCGATCCCGTCTCATCCGATCCCATACCAAAACTCAAGCAACGACAACAGCAACGACAGCCAGTCAGCTAATCAAGCAAGCAGCAAGAGCAAAAACATCCACAGACAGCGCACATCCATCCTGTTCCATCCCATCTCTCGTGCTTCTTCCTCCTCATCCTCCTCTTTCTACTCTCATACACGCAACACCTCAAATGCACGCGCCCAGACGCACAACCGACCCACAGACAACCAACCAGCTAGCACCCGCTACTCCTCACTGCGTTCCATCACGTGCCTTTCAGTTGCTTTCGTGCCGCATGCTCACTCGCTCGCTCGCTCGCTTGCTCCCACACATCAACGTCCACTCCTTCGACCACGATACCAGAAGGCCTTGTGACGGCTGAATAACGAGATGACGAACGAACAAACAAGAACAGGAAACACCGTCGAACGTTGGATGTAAGACCGCGAAACAAGTAGAAAGGCGTACGCCGCAATCAACGAGCCGTGCCGCCCCAACACGCCACATCCCATTCTCTTTTTCCGCGACCAAACAGCATGAGTACAGGGAGACGAGAGCGATTAAAGCCAGACGCCTCCGTCGACACCCCGCCACGGACAACGAGAGCAGTGAACGACGGCCGACGTGTCTGGACGGGCGCGACCGAGCCAGGTACTCGGCAAACCGACTGGCTGACTACCTGCATAGGTAGGCACACCGACTATAATGCGTAGACAGACACGCAAGACGCAAGACGAACACGACAAGGACGTGACGGAGAGCACAGCGACCAAGAAATCAAAGACCGCGCGTCGCCAGTCGCCCACGCAACCACAGAGACGTAAACACATATTGACCGGGCCCAGACGGGAAGGCCAGGGCCTGCCTATGTTGACTAAGGTAGGTAGATGGGTAGGTAGAGAGAGAGAGATAGGGAGAGAGAGGAAAACAAGGTATCTAAACAGCACGCAGACTGTAGCTACGAAAACCGGAGAAAAGTCCCATGAACGGTGAAAAAAAAAAAAAAGAGGCAAAGAAGCTCAAAGCTAACAAGAACGTTGAGAGCCCTCAAAAAGACCCCAGGAGGCCGTCGGTCACCGCTGCCACAGCTGGTGGACCCAATGTTCACATTTACGGCCACGCCAGGAAGCGATGCCCAAGGGGCGTTCGACATCCGCGGCCAGGGAGGGGCGGGCAGAAGATGGAAGAAGAAGAAAGAGAACAAAACTCCAGCAGACCACTAAACAATTAAGGCGTAGAAAGTGGGCAGCCCCTCTGCCGGCTCGCTCCAGTTGAAAATGTCAAAGAACAAAACCCCCCTTTACCATATCTGGCAATCAGGCGCAATTCAAAAGAACACAAAACAAGAAACTAGATAGCCATTTTCCCCCTTTTGAAAATGCTGCCTCTGACCAGACCAAGCCTCGTCCGGCCAGTTTTGTCGGTGAGAGAAGAGGGAGAGAGATTAGAGACTAATGGAGTCGTAAGAGGAAGATGGAAAGCAAATCTAGGCGTAAAGGGTTGGGGGGAGCGGTTCGAAGAAATCTTCCGCGTCGTCGCGTCCATACCGTAATAGAGAATGAGACCTGAAATCATGTCCGTTGCACTTCGTCACAGAGCGATCATCGTCACGCTCTGCTCCAATGTGTCGTTTCCTGCTGGTGCTTTGTTCGAAGAGAAGGGGCTCGGGATCCTCCGGACCTAGAAATGAAAAAAGGAAATAATGTCCTATGCTTCTTCATGACTTGACTCCTTCACTTTTTAAGAAATCAGATCATGGCCGCGCCGCCCGGACCCGGGCCCTTGGGGGAACCAACCTGTTCGCCGTTCACGTTCATCGTTGTCGAAGGCGCCGTAACGGTTTGCGCCTTGATGCTGTTCCCGCTGCCTTGCCTCGCGTGGGTCGGGCTTTTGCTCTGAGCCAGCTTTGGGCTGCCCAATGCTTGCCCGTACTGGTTGTCGTCGTCATCGTCGTCAAAGTTGATGCGGCTTTGCCACTGCGAAAAGCTCTCGCTGAGATCGCCGGCTGCGCTTGTCGGAGTGCGGTCAAAGTCGAAGCGCTCGCTGAGTCGGTATGCACGATTTGTGCTTTCCCAGTTGCTGCGAAGCGATTCGAGCTCTGTTGCAAGGCTGTCCAAGGCCATGGAACTCCGTTGAGCAGTCATGTTGGCTGTGTTGGTAGCCTGCGCATCGGGAGTGGGAGTGCGCTGTGTAACGTCCGTCGTCTGGCTATATACGCTTTCTCCGGTGCTGTTGTTGTGACGGTGACCGAGGTGGTTTGTGCCATTGTCTCCGGGCTGTATGGCCATTGACGACTGGCGGCGGTAGCTGTCGACGCTGGTTTCGAATTGATCCAGGAACATTTGGACGCGTTGTTCGGCTTCGCGGGCACGTTCCTCAAGCATGGCCCGCTCTTGGCGGAGCGTGTCGACTTCGACACTCTTTTGAGCCATGGTGACTTCGAGTTGCTGAGCGGTTTGATTGGCAGTCTCTTGTTCGCGGCGTGCCGAGGCTAGATCAGACTGAAGAGACGATATCTGGCTTTCAAGATTAGAAACGTCTTCCTTGAGCTTGTTCTGCAGCTTCTCCATCTCCTGGCGCATGGGTTCTGATGGCTCCCCTTCGCTGGTGCCGTTCCTCTGCTGCTTCAGATTCTCTTCAAGCTCAGCATTTTGAGCCTTGTACTTGTCCAGCTCTTGCTTCATCTTGGCCAGCATTTTTTCGGTTCCTCGGAGATACTTGACGGCAGCTTGGTGGTCGTTGTGGAGAGCCGTGATCTTCTCCTCCCACTCTTTGCTGATCTCAGCTTCCCGGCTTTCGAAATTCGAGCGGATCTCATCATGCGCCTTGAGGCTGGCCTCGAGCTGCTGCTCCAACTCGCGGACACGGTTGAGTTCGGGAGTGCTGAATCTCGAAATGGGGCTGTCGAGGGCACGCGAGCGTCGATGCGATTCGGCAGTCGTTCCGATCCCACGCTCGTCCAAGAGGTTCTTAAGCGTCTTGAGCTGCACCTCGTGGGCATTCGTCTCCAGGAGCTGGCGCTCAAACTGCTGTTGCAGCTCACCCTTCTCGGCTTGTAGCTGCTGCATCTCGCGCATAGCATTCTGGAGCTGCTTGCGCACCGACAGTCCTTCCCTGCTGGCCTGCTCTTGGAATGTCTCCAGACCTGCGATCCGCTCCTCTGCGCGTCGCAATTTTTCAGAGGCCGTGTCAGCAGCTTCTTGGTTCTTGCGCACCATCGCGTTGGCGGCTTCGGCCTGTTCTTGAAGGATTTGGATTCGTTCGTCGGTGGCAGTACTACCTTCGCCGTTCCGTTCAGCGATCTGGGCCAATCCAGAGAGCACAGCTTGACGGTGGGTGGCAGCCTCGGCGGCGTGTTTTGAGGCCATTTCTTCAGCGTCCTTTAGGCGCCTGTTCGAGCTTTCAAGATCTCTACTGCGCTCATCGTGTTCTGAACGCAAGCGGGCCAACTGCTGTTCAAGCTCAGATCGCTGAGCGCGTTCCTCTTCGAGCTTCTCCTCAAGATGCGTGGCCCTCTCGGAAGAGGCGTTGACAGCTTCTCGCAGGGTCTGCAGAATATTTGCATGATTGCTAATATCTTCCGAAGATTTGGAAAGCTTCTCAGCCAACTCATTTTTGTCGACGGTGAGCATTCGGGCATTCGCGCTCGCTTCGGCTGCGTTTGCAGATTCTTCTCTTGCCATCTTCTCAGCCTCGTGCAGCGCAGCCTTCAGAGACTCTACTTCCATGACGCTTCGCTGGCGGAATGTGTCAAGCTCACCAGCCCGCTTGTTTGCAGCTTCAGCAGTGTCTTCGGCCATCTTGCGAGCCCGCTTCTCCGATTCGATCTCAACCAACAGGCTGTCGACTCTGGAGGAGAGTTCGCTTTGAGCATTCAGCGATGATGCCAACCTTCTGTTCAACTCGTTCATCCGGTCGATATCAGGCGTCATGTTACCCCTCGCGCTGTCGGGCTGAGGGGTGCCGGCTTGACTTCCGCCGTGGGCGGCCAGTTTCGTCTTGGCATAGACAGCCTCGCTGATTGCGGCATCTCTTTGCTTCTCAATCTGGGCAATCTTGTTTGCAGCCTCGACGGCCTGTGCGTCAATGGAGCCTTGAATCTTTGCCAATTCGGCCCTCATCCTGATGAGAGCTTCGACTAATGGGCGATCGTCATCTCCGAAAGCCTCTGCCGCGCGATCGTCCAAGAATTGACTGGGTGACGAGTTTGCCTGGTAACCAGCTTTGCGCGCGAGAGCTAGTTCAGAAGCAAGCCATGCATTCCGGCTTCTAGCCGCTTCCAACTCTTTGGCCATCTCGTCGTTTTGCTGCTTGACTGCTGGCGAGGAGCCTACGCCGCTGTCGATCTGCGGGGCTCGATCTTGGTCGCGGGTTGCAGGCTGTCCGTTGTTGTCACCGGCGGCTGACACACGGGGTGAATTTTGCGCGATGCCGTCGACGGATGGCTTGTGTCGGTTGGAGCGCGATTCACTGCGAGATGGGGGATTCCTCATTGAGTCCGAGGAAGTCTTGTGTTGGTGAGCCATGCTTCTGACTTGCTGACCCGGTGGACTCCTTATGTTCGGGCTCTGCTCTCGCAAGCCGCGCGCAGCTACAATGTTGGAATCGATGGATGGGCTGTCTCTGCGCACAGGAGACATGGTGTCTCTATCCACAACAGGTTTCGGGGCATCCGCGAGCGGACCGTAGCCGCGTTCTGCCTTGGTCGGAGTTTTGCTTCCAGGTCTCGGGGCAGCTCCGTTTCCGTTTGGTCGTGGCTGTGGAGGTTGTTGTTGGGGAGGAGGCCCGGATGCTCGTGGCAATCTCGAGTTCACAGGACCGTTGGCTGCAACGGGTGGCTCGTTAGGCCTTGCAGGTCCTCCCATCATGCTCTCTCGTCCACCTCCGCGAGCTTGTGGGATTCCACTGCGTTCTCCGCCGCCGCTTAATTTTCGCATCGGCGCTCTTTCACCAGCGGCTGGCTGGTTTTCGCTAGAGGGATACCGAATTTTGGACGTGTCCAGGACGTACGCGATGCTAAGCTCGTTGCGATCTGGTGCGGAGGAACTGGGCTCTCCGGCGAGAACGATGACGCGTTGGCCGTAGGCTGTCATGCTGTGTCCGGAGCGAGGTGACGGTGACGGGCCCATATTCTGGAACATATACCAACGGCGGGAGGTGATTCGGAACGCGGCCAGATCTCCCAAATCAGTGCCTTCTCTCGTACGGCCTCCGAAAATATACATGGTGTCGTTGACTATCGCGGCGGCGTGGCCTTCGCGTGCGAGTGGGATATAGCCTATACAGTCAAGTTCTGACCAGGTGTTTGGCTTGGGATCGAAACACCAGACATCACTGAACCAGTTGATCCCGTCGGTACCGCCGAACCTTTTGGGATGTCATCAGTCGCCATTCTAGACGCGCGCAACATGTGACTTACAAGTAGAGCTTGTCGTTCCATTGTACCATGGAATGGTTCGTACGAGCTGGTGGGATTTGGCCAGCAGGTGGACCCCCTTCGGTACTGTTATTGACGAGAACCTCCCATCGGTTGCTTGGCGACTGAAGCGCGTTCAGATCGAAACAGGCCAAGTCGTTGAAAAAGGTTCCCTCAACCTGACCACCAAAAACGAAGAGCTTGGACCCCAAGATGTTCAGGGTGTGGCCATAACGGCCAGAGGGCCTAGGTCCTGCCGGCAGGGCTCGCGACCACTGCTTGGTTGCTGCTCTCAAGGTTAGCAATGCAGGCGCTGCGAGAAAGCAGACCAGGAGTCCACGCACAGGTATTGAGAAGGTAAAGGGTGTCGTCAAGAACGTCGCCCTCATCAAGTTTGGTATCACCGCCAAACACAATAAAAGCATTGCCAACAAGCAAGCTTGCATGGCCAACCCTGGGGCCTGGACCTTCCGAAGTGGTTGAAACGGGGAGACATGCCATGTTTCCGCCGCCAGCTTCCACAATCCAAAGATCCCCCTTGACGGTTGTGCCATTCACCAAACCTCCCATGATGTATATTGTGCCATCCTTGGAGGAGGCGGAATTGACAGCGGCGCCATAGCGTGGGAAGGGATTCGCGCCGGTGGTGAAGTTTAAGCGACGTTGTGACCACGGGTAAGGCGATTCGGACGCGCTGCGCGGCGGATGCGCTTGGACGGGGCGTCCATTCTGGCGGCGGCTGGTTAGCATTGAAGAGTATGGCGGAGCCGCAAGCAGCGACCAGCAGCAGCGGAGAAGGACGACAGGTGTGTATTTGCAACAATGGAGGAGCGGGGATCTCTATTACCTGAAGCTCCGAATCGGACCTCTCGCGCGGCGTCGACTTGGGCTCTGGGCTTTGAGTGTCTGTTGCTCCACCCAGGGAGCTCAGGGAGTTATTGACGCTGGTGCCAGGGGTTGGCGTCTGAGAGGATGAGCCCGTCTTTGGACTGCCGTCGTCTCGCGGTGGTTTGCTGCCATTGGCGGCGGGACTGGAAGATGATGGCGGACCGTCGGACGAGGTAATGGGCCGCGAGGCAGCAGGGAGGGCCGACGGCTGTTGCTTCTTGGACTTGAAAAGGAAGGACATGGCGGACGGCTGCGCCTAATCGAGGGGGGGGCGAGGAGCGAGCGAAACGAGCCAGCGGAGGACTGGCTAAGCGCTCATCCAGTCGCGCGCACAGGGCTCGTGAGGAGGAGGAGATGCAGTTGTTTGCGGGTGCCGGGGATCATGGACCAGATGTCGTGAGCAGAGCGCCGTCAGGACGTAGGGTACGGTACGGGGACGGGTTGCAGGGTCTGTGCGGGCTGGTCGAGGGTCGCAGCACAGGGCAGGGCGGCCCAAGTCGCGTGGCGGGGAGCAGCAGAGGGCGATTGGGTCGGGTGGTGAGGCTGGAGGGGAGAGTTGAGATGGGCGTGGAACGACAGAAGGGGAGGAATGCGAGGACTGGACGATTGAAGGGGGTGAGTAGAGAGTTGGACTGGCCTGGCACTGGAACTGGAACTGGTGGTTCTCGTCCAACCGAAGCGGACGCGGGAAGAGGAAGGGGCCACCGGGCTGCGACAAAACCGCTGCCACTCAGTCTGCCACAACCAAATGGCCCGGCTCCGACTTAGCGCACCCTGGACCTGTTGTCTGTGCTAGCAGTGCTTCCCCAGACTCCAGCCCAGCTCTTGCGGCTGCAGTTGCGTTTCTTTTTTCTTTTTTTCTTTTTCCATTTCCTCTTCGTTTCCTTCATTCCCTCTTGACCTCACGCGACAACAAGTGCTGTTTCGAGCGTGTCCTGTCTGGGCTGTCCTACCCACCCACTCTCCACCGGTCCCCCTCCCCCTCGCCCTCGCAATGTAGAAACGCCCATCGACGCCATGCGCCGTGGAAAGCTGCGAGTCTGGTCTCTTTCGACACCGACCGGTACGGCACAGCCAAGGTACAGGTAGCGCTGTCTTGGCCGGTCGCAGGGTTGCCTTCCTTTGCAAACACTTGCGCGTGACAGCCGTCCACGGTGAAGCTGCATGTACCTAGATAGTCGAGAAATAAAAAAAATCCAGCAGCCCTGCAGTCATCTGGCGCATCCCTGCTCGGGTCCCCAGATGCAGCGCGATCGAGTGGTCCAGAGTGGCCGTCCAGCCTGTCGGCCCTTGCCCGCATCACGCTGACATAAGGGCCGGTCAACGCTGCTGGAAGCTCCCGCCGCCGGCTGCAAGCACTGGGACTGTCTGCCTCCAACACCTTCACCGGTGGCCTCTGAGAGCCTGCGTCCACCACCTACCTTACGCTACCTTCCTTATATTGTGCGCCCTGCCCTCGACGCTGCCTTCACCCCCGTGTGCAAATGGACCCACGCCCGCTGCCGCTGCCGTCATGAGGGTTCTCAACTCGACCTCTGCCATCCACCACCATCAGCACCAGCCTTCCAGGGCCAACCTCCCTCACGGCCAACTCCCGCCTGCCATGACCTCAACAGCCACCACCGCCGCCGCCGCCACCACCCACACCCAACATCCCGACCCTTCTCGTTCCAACAGCCACGCCGCCGTGCATGACGACCGCGACCTCTCGACCCCAAGCCCGCGCCCCTCATCCGCCTCCGCAATGCGCGGCCGACGAAGCTCCACCCAAGACAGAAGCCGCCTCGACAGCGCAGACGGCCCCGACACTGCCCGCCCTGGACTTTTGCGCGCAAAAAGCGACTTTGGCCCGCGCTGGGAAGAGCAGCACAACGACCCAGAAGAACGAACCAGCGAAGCCGAGTGGACCATCCGCCATGGCTGGGAGACGCAGCTCACATCCGAGGAATACCAAAACTTTCTCAGCTCAACCTTTTACATGTACTTCACCGACAAGAAGCACGAGACCAATGGCAACCCCAAGCACGACAGCGAAAAATACCCTCTGCAGGAATGGCGCATGAAGGACAGGCTCAAGACCGTCTCGGCCGTGCTTGCCCTGTGCCTAAACATCGGTGTCGATCCCCCAGATGTCATCAAGACAAATCCGTGCGCCAAACTCGAGTGTTGGATAGATCCCACCATATCAACCGGCACCTCGGGCCATACGCCCATGAACAATATTGGCAAGGCCCTGCAGACCCAGTACGAACAGCTTAGCATGCGCACGAGGTACAAGCTTTGCTTGGATCCCACCGTCGACGAGACTAGGAGATATTGCTCGAC
Organism: Phyllosticta citribraziliensis; assembly: GCF_038025025.1. Lineage (NCBI taxonomy): Eukaryota > Fungi > Ascomycota > Dothideomycetes > Botryosphaeriales > Phyllostictaceae > Phyllosticta > Phyllosticta citribraziliensis. Next base: position 745,979 of record NW_027117343.1, read on the forward strand.
CCTGCGCAAAAATGCCCGCAACGAGCGCGTGCTTTTCCACTACAACGGCCACGGCGTTCCAAGACCGACCTCGTCGGGAGAGATTTGGGTCTTCAACCGGAACTATACCCAGTACATTCCCATTTCGCTGTACGAGCTGCAGTCATGGATTGGTGCTCCGAGTCTCTTCGTATATGACTGCTCCGACGCCGGTCTCATCATTCAAAATTTCAACAAGTTCGCCGAGAAGCACGAGCAGGAGAATGCCGAAGTCCTGAGACGAGAGCCAAATGCCGAGATTATGGATTTTAGCGACTGCATCCATCTCGCGGCTTGTAGGGAAAAGGAGACCCTGCCCACGAATCCAGACCTTCCTGCGGATGTTTTCACCTCGTGTCTCACCACGCCCATAGAGATGGCGGTCCGCTTCTTCATCCTGCAAAACCCTTTGCCCTCGGGCATTACCCTCCACGATGCCGCAAACATCCCAGGCCGCGTATCGGAGCGTAGAACACCCATAGGCGAGCTCAACTGGATCTTCACGGCAATCACCGACACAATAGCCTGGAACTCGCTGTCCAAGCCGCTGTTCAAGAAGCTCTTTCGCCAGGACCTCATGGTGGCCGCACTTTTTCGCAACTTCCTTCTGGCCCAGCGGATAATGCGCGTCTATCACTGTCATCCCCAGTGCTACCCTGAGATCCCAGAAACCCATGATCACCCGCTGTGGAAGAGCTGGGACCTCGCTGTTGAGATGATCTTGGCCCAGCTCCCCAACCTGATCAGGGCAGAACGTGGCGAAGTCCAATACGAGTACCAACACTCCAACTTCTTTGCAGAACAATTGACTGCTTTCGAAGTCTACTTGGACCAAGGTGGTGCGATGGAACAAAGAGTGCCGGAGCAGCTGCCAATCGTCCTGCAGGTCCTCCTGAGTCAGGTGCATCGCTTGCGCGCCCTCATTCTGCTCAGCAAGTTCCTTGATCTCGGCCCATGGGCGGTCAATCTGGCTCTGAGCATAGGAATATTCCCCTATGTTTTGAAGCTGCTGCAGTCCCAAGCCATGGAGCTGAAGCCTGTAATGGTCTTCATTTGGGCGAGGATACTAGCAGTCGACCAATCGTGCCAGACTGATCTTCTCAAGGACAACGGATACACTTACTTCATCAGCATCCTCAATCCCAACTCGGGCATGCCCATCATCAGCAACCAGAGCGAGCACCGCGCCATGTGTGCATTCATCGTGGCCATGTTCTGCAAGGACTTTCATCAGGGCCAGGTCGTCTCTCTTAGTCCCGACGTCTTCGAGAGTTGCCTTGGTCACCTTGGAGACATTCACAACCCCCTTCTGCGCCAGTGGTCATGTCTCTGCCTCAGCATGCTTTGGGTTGATTATCCCGAGGCCAAGTGGACCGGTATTCAATGCTCGGCGCATCAGAGGCTGCTCTTTCTCCGGACCGATCCAGTCGCAGAAGTCAGGGCTGCCATGCTCCATGCTCTGACCACCTTTTTGGGCATACCAGACGTCACAGCCCAGGTCGCTCAGATCGAGGAGTCGATTGCTGGCAATTTGCTCTACATGGCCCATGACGGCAACAGCATGGTCCGGAAAGAGCTCCTTGTCTTCTTCTCGACCTTTGTAGCTCGCTATGAAAACAAGTTCATCGTGTCTGCTTTCAAGCAACTCACCGAGGAGCGAGACACTCTTCGGCAAGGTCAAGAGCGCTCGGAACAGTCAAGCAGCGAGTTGAACTCGAGCTTGCGCGCAAGCGCAAGTGCTCATGATGGAGATGAGCCCCCCGCGAACGTTGCCCAAAATACCGTCTTCTCAGCCATGTGGAAAGAGGTCTTGATTCTCTCGGTCGATCCCCATCCAGAAGTCGCCAAGAATGCATGCATCATCGTCGACAGCGTAATAAGCGCGCTTCTCGAGTCACCTCTGGCGCTCCACGCACAACCTGTACTCGATGAAATCGCTCAGATTAGTGGCGAGGCAAGGAACAAGGCCGCTCGCAGCTCTTATGCCGATCAATTGCATTCTGTTCCCCAGACCACTCAATCGTCGACACCAACGACACCTACCAAGCACGACGGCGGATTTTTGTCTGCTGGTATGCGCAGAACTGCCAGTGTTGCTGCGTCGCTCAAGAACCTTGCCTTTGGCTCTGGCAACAGCCAAGACTCGCCGCCTGTTTCGCTCAAGAGTCCGGTCAAGTCGAGCGCGAGCAGCGCTCGTGGGCGGATTCCGGCAGAGTGGAACCGACCACCCGAGGAGAAGGACCCTGTCCGGACTTCGACGCAGTCGGGGTCTGCGGATAAGGTGCCCGTCTCCCGCGGTTTCAGGCCGCGAAAGCTAAACCAGAAGCCGACTATTCCTCTGAAGAGCAAGTTTTTCGAGTGGTCGACCGAGTATTTCCGTGAGCCGCAGATGAAGACGCTCGAGGCCGACGAACCTGGAAGCCGAGAATATAACATGCGGTTGTGGCGACGCAACCGCAACGACAAAATCATTGCTGATACTCAGCCGCTTAAGGATATAGCTGGCAGCAATCGATGGGATAAGGCCAAGGGGTTCTTCAACAACGGCTCTCAACCCATGAAGATGTCTTTTCACCAGTTTGAAGAACACCTCGTCGTGACCGATGACAGCGACACAGTGTGTATTTGGGACTGGGAGCGCCACAACCGTCTCAACCGCTTCTCCAACGGTAATCCAGTGGGATCGAAAATCACCGAAGTCAAGTTCATCAACGAGGACGATCAAGCTTTGCTCATGACGGGCTCTTCTGATGGAGTGATCAAAATCTTCCGCGATTATGAGAACTCTAGGAAGGTGGAGCTCGTTACGGCATTTAGAGCTTTGACTGATCTGGTCCCTAGCAACAGATATGCTGGCCTAGTCTTCGACTGGCAGCAAGGCCGGGGTCATATTCTGGTAGCTGGCGACGTGCGCGTCATTCGCGTGTGGAATGCCGGCAGCGAGACGTGTACTCGGGTAAGGTCCACCAGCTGATGATGACATACACAAGCTGACTCGCAACTAGGACATCAATGCGCGGTCTGGCTCGTGCATCACATCCCTCACGTCTGACCAGGTTGAAGGCCAAGTCTTCGCTGCTGGCTTTGGAGACGGAGCTGTCCGCATCTACGACCAACGTATGGAAAAGAAGCGAGAAATGGTCAAGGTTTGGAAGGAGCACAGGCAGTGGATCACCAACATTCACCTCCAGCGAGGCGGTCAGCGAGAACTAGTCAGCGCCTGCCGAGACGGCGAGGTCAAGCTGTGGGACATGCGCATGGATCGGAGCTTCAAAACGATCAAGTCGACCAAGGACACCCTCAGAAGCTTGAGCGTCCACGAGCATGCGCCCGTTTTTGCTGCGTAAGTCGTCCTGTCTCCCCAAACAGTTCCCGCCCAGTACTGACAGTGTGCAGTGGATCTGAGCGCCACGTCGTCAAGCTCTACAATCTGAACACGGGCAAGCACCTCTCAAGCTTTGAACCATACTCTGGTTTCTTGCACCAAAAGAGATTTACGCCGATTTCAACAACGGCTTTCCATCCTCACAGAATGATGATTGCTGGATCTGCCTTGTCAGATTCGCACATCAACATCTATGAGTGCAATGATCAGTTCAAACAAGTCGACATCGACGTCTAGACGATCGTTCAAGACCCGGGCTTTTTCTCTTCTTTGAATAGAGCCAAACTCATGGGGCCCTATTTCTATTCAACTTCTCCCATTGCTATTACTAGTACAGACAGACATAACCTTGGGACTTTTTGCCATGAGGGGCGGCGGTATTTTTTGAGCTCCGAGAGGGAGTCGCTTCAGGACTTGCATTCTGCATCGGCGATTATATCATAGCGATGGCGTCTCTAGGTTGGGTACCTCTTAATGGAATCATGGGGGGGCATGGTGGAGTGGTCACTTTGCATGGCTTTCGCTTGAGGACACGGCTGGAAAACATTTCTAGGACAGAGTCTATGACTATGGATTGCCCAATCCAATAATTCCACTAATTAGTGATTCCGCCCTGGGCTAGTTTGAGCGGCGGTGATTGACTCCTTGCGGTGTCTTGAGGAATAACATGCTGAGTCGAAAAGTCGAGTCCTGCAATATGCATGGGAGGCCCAGAGACGGCGGCCACAACATTTGGTGGCTGGGGAAGACACCCCACTACGCGATACGTCGACCCCGCCGACCTGAATTTTCGACTCATAACAACAACAGTCACTCCACCCAAGTCCGAGCAGCATTCAGGCAGAAGCTTCCAACTCTCAATTACCGACACTGCAACACCGGAGCTCGACCTCTTCACCCACAACCCCACACAATGGCTGATCAAGCTCCTCCTGCCGAGGGCGCCGGGCCCTCGAAGAACGCCTTGAAGAAGGCCCAGAAGGAGGCGGAGAAGGTTGGCAGGAACCACAAGAAGACACGATGGGCGCAAATCAGCTGCTAATTCACCCTCATCTAGGCCGCAAAGAAGGCTGCCGCAAAGGAGCGCGAACTGGCCGAGCGCACCAAGAACCAAGCCAACGAACCCGATGTATCCAAGGACAACTACGGCGAGCTGCCCATGATTGGCTCGACACCCTACACTCCCTCGGGCGACAAGCGCGTCAAGTTCTCTGAGCTCAAGGCCCAAGAGGAGCCTGCCGTCTTCCGCTGCACCGTCATCAATGCGCGCTCCCAATCCGCCAAGCTCGCCTTCCTCAACCTTCGCCAGGGCGAGGAGACGATCCAGGCCGTTGTCGCAGCCAGCGAAAAGCTGAGCAAGCAAATGGTCAAGTTTGCGGGTAGCGTGAGCGCACAGAGCATCGTCCTGGTGCATGGTCTGGTCAAGGATGTCAAGGAACCCATCAAGAGCGCAACGATCAAGAACCTCGAGATCCACATTCAGAAGCTTTTCATCATCTCCAAGGCGGTTCCCCAGCTGCCGCTGCAGGTTGAGGATGCCGAGAGGCCCCTCCCCGAGGAGGGCGCGGCCGAGGAGCCCCAAAAGGACGACGAGAGGCCGCGTGTCGCGCTGGCCACGAGACTGGACAACCGCGTGCTGGACCTGCGCGCGACGCACAACAGGGCCATTTTCACAATCAAGAGCGGCATCTGCCAGCTGTACTCGGAATTCATGCAGAGCAAGGGCTTCACCATGATCCAGACGCCGAAGCTGCTGGGCGCTGCCTCGGAGGGTGGATCCAACGTGTTTGAGTGCACCTACTTCGACCGCAAGGCGTACTTGGCGCAATCGCCGCAATTGTACAAGCAGATGCTCGTCTCTGCTGGCTTCGAGCGTGTCTTTGAGATTGGCCCCGTTTTCCGCGCCGAGAACAGCAACACGGCGCGCCACTTGACCGAGTTCACTGGTCTCGATATGGAGATGGCGTTTGAGGAGGACTACCACGAGGTTGTCGACCTGATTGTCGAGATGCTGCTGTTCATCTTCAAGGGTCTGCGTGAGCGCTACAGCAAGGAGACGGACATTATCCGCGAATGGGCCAGCGGCGGCAAGAACACGATTGAGGACTTCAAGCTGCCGGCGGACGGCAAGGTGCCCATCATCCCGTTCAAGGAGGGTGTCAAGATGCTGAGGGAGGCCGGCGAGGAGCTGGGCGACTACGAGGACTTGAGGTACGCATCCACCCTTCCAATAATCAACTCCACTAACTGTTTGCAGCACTCCCCAAGAAAAGCACCTTGGTAAGCTCGTCCTCGAAAAGTACGGCTCCGACTTTTACGTGCTCGACCAATTCCCGCTCGCGGTGCGGCCCTTTTACACGATGCCATCGCCCCACGACGCCAACCTGTCCAACAGCTACGACATGTTCATGCGCGGCCAGGAAATCATGTCGGGCGCGCAGCGTGTGCACGACCCGGAGCTCCTCGTCAAGCGCTGCCTGGCCATGGACCCGCCCGTCAACCCGGACGGTGCCGGTCTCAAGGACTACGTCGACGCTTTCCGCTACGGATGCCCGCCCCACGCCGGCGGCGGCTTCGGCCTTGAGCGTATCGTCAGCTTCTGGGCTGGCGTCGGCAACGTCAGATTGGCTAGCTTGTTCCCCAGGGACCCGTCGAGGGTCCTGCCCTAAGGGTTGGAACAGGTGGAGAGTCGGTTGGTAGGATTTCGGACCTTGTCCAAGCAGGAGGATGAATGCGATCTGCGGCATAGCGTTTGAGTCTATATTTGTGACCGCTGCTTTTGCATACCAAAAAAAGACATTTCTCACCATGAATACAATGAAATCAAGAAGATCGATGACGCTTGGCGATGATCCTTCCGTTTTCTGCTCCATTTCTTTTCTGCTTTCTTAGCATACTTGCTATGCTATGCTAGTATTTTCTCTCGTCTCGTCCATGATTTGGCGAATCCGTCGTGCTTCTTTTGCTATCAATGACAGAGGAGAGAAGTAGGCCGGTTGCCTAACCGGGACTAGCGTGGGCATGCGGCGATATCATCACGTCGTGCCGCACCACCTTCCGTTGCTACTTCTACCCGGTACCCTTCTTATATTCACCCAGGACGTTGATCTTCCTGCCACAAATCATGATTCTCTGTGAACTTTACGCGGTTCATCCGCCCAGTATCCCAGACTTGCACAATGCGCAGAGTACCTACTCGTCTGTGTCATACCTCCGCTAAGAACTCTACAAAACACTCTGTACCTGTTTGCTCTCTATTCCACCCCTACACTACATACATGACGATTCGCCTCCTTCTTGAATATTTGACTTTCAATAAACACATCATGCTCAGCGATTCATGATGGTTTGCAAAGATCCTCGAGCAAGGCGTCCGTCTTTGTGCAGTTTAACACGGCTAAGACGAGAAAGATGGATGTGATGCTACTCCCTACCATTTCTTCATGCCTGTTCTGCTTCATTGATCCGTTCAATTTTTGCAAACACCCAGCGTGTGTGCTTACTATCATTGGCATTTACTGACCTGGCATCTATAGGCTACACAAGAACTGTCGGTTTGGATGAGGACCTTTAAACTTCTGCGCCACAACAAATCTTCCATATTGCTACACCATCATGCGGCCTAAGCTTTCATGCCACTAGCAAATACCTACTGATGTTATACTTCATGTCAGACGACAATAATCCACAGCGGGCACAGCGGGCACAGCTGCCAAGAATGCCCAGTCGAGAAGCGCCATCGGCTGTACACCTTGATGGCCCGGACAAAATTCCCACTGCAGCTCTCCGCCGACGACCCACGCCAATCTGGCCTATGAATCTGCGGCCATTTGAATTCCTAGCGCCATTGCATTGGAGACGACTGGCACGAGCTCACGGCGGAACGAGTCGCAAGTCACCATGGCCCCACGCTTGATGGCAAAAAGGAAGGGCGCGGGGGGCCAACGCCCAGATCTCGTAACCTCTGCAGCTACCTCGAGACTTGGCTAAGCTGGCCTAGCACGACAGTCCGAGTTGTCTGGGTATATAAGAAGGCGGTTGCGGAGGGGCCTTTGGCGACTCGGTCGCTTCTGTCTTGGATATCACGAGTATCCGCGGCGTCGATTTATGGAGGCAACCAAGGAGATTTCCAGTTTGGGCGCCAGCTCTACCAAGGGCTCTGGCGGAGGCCGCTTCAGAAACTTTTTCCTTGGCGATGAGTCGAAATCAAAAGAGGAGACAAAACTTGTCCAGAAACTCGGTTCGTGCATCTGACGTAAAAAGCTTTAGCCGAGACTACGGAGCAGTCTGCTAACAACGCATGCAGACATTGTTATTTTGACATACTGCTGCGTCTCCTCATTTTTCAACTACCTCGACCGTTCGTCATTCGCCAATGCCTACGTCGCCGGCCTGAAAGAGGATCTAGGCCTCCACGGCTCCCAGTACAATGTCGTCCTCTCCATGTTCACGGCCGGATCAGTCGTCGGGCAGATCCCCCACGCCATCATCCTCCAGAAGGTGGCGCCACGGATTTGGCTGCCTCTCATGGTAATTGTTTGGTCGGCCCTGACCATGTCGTGTGCCGCCACGCACACGTACGCCCAGCTATGCGTCGTTCGATTCTTCCAGGGATTCGCAGAGGCTTCCACCTACTGCGGCACCATCTACATCATCGGATGCTGGTACAAGCCGCGGGAAATCGCGAAGCGTACTGCCATCTTCACGGCCTCGGGGCAAGCAGGCACCATGTTTGCCGGGCTGATGATGACGGCTACGTACCAAGGCATGAACGGCTACGCGGGGCTGGCGGGCTGGAAGTGGCTCTTCATCGTCAACGGTATCATCACGCTCCCCATCGCTGCCGTCGGCTTCATGTTCTTCCCTGACCTCCCCGAGAACACCAAGGCCTCGTGGCTGAACAAGGCCGAGCGCGAGCTTGCCCTCGCCCGCCTCCCGCCCAAGGATCCCGAGGGCCACAACATCAACCCGTGGTCCCTGGCCAAGCGCGTCTTCTGCCACCCGGCTCTCTACCTCCTCTGCACCTTCTCTGTCGTGTCCGGCGCCCTCGAGGCTTACGTCGTGCAGAGCCTGTTCCTGCTGTGGATGAAGGCGTACAAGAGCGTCTTCAGCCAGACGCAAATCAACACGTACCCGCTCGGCGTGCAGGCCACGGGCATCGTGTCGACGTTCCTAGCCGCCGTGCACATCGACGCGACAGGCCAGCGCGTGCCCATGGGCCTCCTAGCCGCCCTGCTCCAGCTCATCTCCACCATCATCCTGCTGGTGCCCAGCATCCCATTCGGCGCGACCTTCTTCGCCTTCTACCTCGCCGGCACGTCGTACATCGTCAACCCGGTGTCGTACGGGTGGGCCAGCATCATCCTGAAGCGCGGCGGCGACGACGCCGCGCGCAGCGTCATCCTGTACAGCATGAACGCCGTGCAGACGTGCCTGTACACGTTCTGGGGCATCGTGCTGTACCCGGCCGACGACGCGCCGTACTGGAAGAAGGGCTACGTCGCCATGGTCGTCGTCGTCGTCGTCATGTGCGCCACGCTCTACGGCATGTGGTGGCTCGACCGCTCGACCATGGCCCGCCTACCTGACAGCGAGACGGCGCTGAGGGATCTCGTGGGCGTGCCGCCGGCCGAGGCGTGCGGCGTTACGGGAACGCAGTGCGGGTGCGCTCCGGAACAGAATAGGGAGAAGGGGAAGACGGAGGAGGAAGGTGAGGTTGTTGAGATTGTTCCCGACACCAGAGGTAGGGAGAAATCAGAGTGATGAGGTCGTGGACGCTTGGTTGTGTTCAAGAATAGATCAAGTCCAACACTGTGCACTCACTGTACGGATGCTCCTGATGCGTCATCAACAATGACCCTAGTGATCTGCCCATATGCTCTCTTTTCAGGGGAGTGCTCACTTGATTGTGCCTCTTCTCTTTTTCATTTTAAGCGGTGCTGAGGGACAGAGGATGATTACCTATGCCATTGAAAAATTACCCAAGAGAAATTTCGCAGTGTTTAATCATCAGCAGACAACGTGAGAAGGCTTCGCCACTCACTCAAACTGGATGCAAGCTCCAATGACCAACAAAACCAACCATCAGTCCTGGAAACCAATCGCTTACCAGGTGAATAGAGAAACAAGAGGAGTACACTCATCTTAGTATTCTCTACAGAAAGTAGCTCAAGGCGCGTTGAATTTCTTTACGACACTCTTCGCTCCGTACCCCACCCCAACACAATCGCCAAATGTTCTAGGGAAGGGAGCTTTTATACCTCTGACCACCTACGCACATGCCTAGGCAGGGGCACGCGTGCTAAGTAGGAGCAGCCACATGCACACGCTATCAGGCACCAGAGCACATGAGTTACCGTGACTGGTGGTAGTCAGTGCAGGAGCAGAGGCAGCGGCGTATAAATATGCCCGAAGACCCACACACTCATAGGATGCTACTTAACTGGTACATTCTTGCCACATCCGCCGTAGTTTCCTGCCATACTGATTTTTGTGTGGTGGTGGGCAGTGCTGCAACCTCCCCATTCCTCCTCTCTACCTCTTCCATCGACGTAAGCAGAGCAGGAGAGATAGGCTCAGGGGGTAAAGAAGGCTGGCTGTCAGCGTCACGCCTCAACATTGTTAAATAGCAGCAGCGTTGAAAGCTGATCGTCATTCGTGATTCGAGATAGTGTGTGCACGTGCGTAAACTCTATGAAATGCGTACAGCGAAAGAGAAAAAGGGAGAAGTGAAAAAGAAGCACTCGTAGCTATTGTGCAGCAGTGAGCAAATTGCGGATTTTGTTGCTGTGCCTGTCATGGAGGATGGAGGCTTTGAAGTCGGCGGCTTCGATGCTCTGGATACGGCGCCTTTTATGGCCGTTGGCGGTTGGAGTTGGAGCGTGGCACGCTGTTCCTTGTGCCGTTGGCTATGGTCAGGTGTCTGGAGCATGCGCGCGGATTGCGCTGCTGCGCTGAACAAGCTCGTGTCGACTGTGCAAAGGCAGATGATGACGGTGGAGAGATGCCGCGGCGGTTGTTGAAGGAAATGCCGTGGCTTGGCTGTGTGGCTCTCTGAGGGAGCATTCGTCCGCCACCCACTGTGACCACGCCCAGGGAGCTCCCACTTCTTCTGACTCCCACTGTAACGTGAGAGAAAACGATTCGACGCTTTCCCCCGCGGTCCTAAACCACTGAACCTGCAACCCCCTATTTCTTCTTCGGCGCATCCCTCAGGTCCAGCTTCGTCTTCAAATTGCCGCGACTGTTGACCTGCATCTTCCTCTCCGCCGCCTCCTCCTCCGCCTTACGCAGCTCCTCCGGTAGCATCCTGCGCTCCAAACTACACGGCAACACGCGCCTGCCGCCCACCAACTTCCCGTCAGCCAGCTTGTCATCCCAGCGATCGTAATACAGCTGCCACCGCAAACCATCGGCAGCGGCGCTCTCCTCATCACTGACCTCGACGGCGACGAAGCCCTCCCAGCCCTCGAGCGTGACGCCCTTTTCGTCGTCGGTCCAGTCCCACGGCCCGACGACGTGCGCGATCGACTGCGAGCGGTTGCCGAATCGCAGTGCATGCGTCGCCTTGTCCACGTACACCCAGTTCAGCATTGGTGGGTCCGTGTTCAGCGTCGTCACGAGCCCGCGCTCGCGTGGGTTGCGCTCTTCGTCCGGGTACATGATGTAGAAGCCGGTGAAGGGGTGAGGCGGCGGCTTGGACGGGTCCGGGGAGACGGGGAAGCCTTCTTCGTTTTTGCGGCAGACCCATATCTGTTGGCCAAGTCAGTTGACCGATCCATGACCTTCCTCCAGCCAATAGTCTCTGGGATGCCTGCAACGGTTTGAGAGAAGACGCAAACTCACCGCATCCTTGTGCACAACAATGATGCCACCATCCACTTCGCCCGCCCTGCTGCTCTTGGCTTGGCAATACACGTCCATGTAAAACTTGACCATGCGCGTCTCGTTCGCCGCTTCCTTGTTCTGCTCTTTCTGGTGGTGCACGCCCTCGGCCACGCCCGTCACGACGGGAATGCCGGTGATGACGCCGCCAAAGAAGAGGCCGAGCCCAAGCGTCGCCATGGTGGATGGCCGACTGGCTGGCGGCGGGGGAGGCGTAGGAGGGTAAGTTGAGGAGCGGAATGGGCGATGTCAAGGTGTAGATAGAAATGGGACGTCTTTTCTTTCGTGGTTCTGCGCCCGCTTAAAGAGTCGGAATCGCGGTGGCTCCTCTACGCGCAGTAGGCTTTCGCGTCGACTCAGAGCCACGTAGTCCAGAGGGCAGACACCTAGTCTGTGGTTCGTCGTTGGTATAGAGTTTGCGCTTGTAAAAGTGCGTCAAGTAACGCGATGCAGCAGCAGCAGTAGGTGATCCGTCGTCTGTCAGTTGATCTGCTGCGCGAAACCCCAATCCTAAGCTCTTGCCCACGCTACAGCTCTTTCTTCAGGAGGTGGGGGGCTGGCTGGCCGCGTGGCTAAACGTAATTCTTCGACTCCAATCCAGCTCTGCTTTTTACTTTTTCGTTTCTTCAGCTGCGCGGGTGGACCAGCGGCAAGTAAATTTGCAGACAGTACCAGGTATTCGGTAAACAGATGGGATGCGGTGCGATGCGATGCGACGCAACGTTATGAAGATGACGGCGGGGAAAGAGGGAAAGCTGGGAGAAAGATGGAGGGGCGGTTGTCGCGTTTGACGTCATGCGGCTAGGATTAGGTGCGGACTGCAGGGATCATGATGCGTGGGTGGGTGGTGCTCTGCTGGGTGAGCTGGAAGGCTGGAAGGTTCCCTGCACCTTCGCCTGCACGGACGGCAGATGGACGACAGGTCGCTGCTGCGGGAATCTGCATCATCTACAAGTCAACCGTCAAGATGGCAGCGTGTGTATGCGTATGTAATTCAGTCATCTATGTAGCTCGTCCCCTAGCCGCCTGCCTGCCAAGTAAGTACAGTACAACCCGCAGCGGGCAACGCGGGCGGCAAGCAAGGCAAGACTTTCAACAGGTAGGTACGCGGGCAACGACCGCCATGCCCGCCCCGTCGAAGCCAGCAAGAGCCCATGTCCTCGCTGTTTCGACTCCAAGCAGATTGTCGACACGCTGCTCTGCCAATTACAACCAACAGCTCGAATAAAGTGCGAGGACTTTTAGGAAGCAAAAGAGAAAGCAAAGCGGGGCAGAAGAGACGGAGAAGAGGTATCATACGGCACACCAAGCACACCGATCTAATAGTCCAACCGAGAAGAGAAGAAGAGAAGCAATCAAAAAAGACAAAAGTAATGATAAACCCGAAAGAGGAAGAGTGGATGAAGTGAGCAAATGCAGAACTTTTGAGAGAAGCACTCGGCAGAGACGAGAAGATGTGAGGGAGATGGTGGACAATGACCAACGTCGGCACAGCGGATAGGTGTCGAAAAAGATGGCAGCTCCGTTTCCATCTGAGGAGCAAACGACAGCTCCTGTCTGCTGTCTCTTTCGACACCCGCTGTACCAGCGTGGTCAGGGAGAGGAAACAAAAGCCGAGCCATTACAATTCCTTGATGGGTCGTGATAGGAAATTGACGTCCCATCATACCACACAAGTAAGAAAAGAGAAAATGAGCGTCGACAAAGGCAAATTCCCATCTCCTTCGAGCAGTTCCACTCACCATTAGTCTCAGCGCACCAAACAAAAACAGCTCCCCATCGAAGAAAAGGACAAGGGGAGAAGAAAGACGTCGCAAAGAGAAAATGAGGAATCTATATTACATGAACTCATGCAGCAACCCAACCTACCAACCAATCAACCAACCAGCCTCATCTTCCTCGCCCTAACCCGAAACTTTCATAACCGAAAATACCCAAACAAAATTCGTTCACAAAACTTCGTCGACCCCCTAAAAAGAGCCCCCGAGTCCGTGGACCCAAGGGCGACTGAAACAAAGACGACAAGACCTGAACCCGCACCACAACCTCCCCGACGCAAAAATGTCGCAGAGTTCGGTATGCGTTTCCCAATTAGCCAGTATGCATGCAGCAAAGTAGTACAGTGGTGATGAATGGCGGCGGCGGCGCGGCAGTGGGATCAGCAGCCAAAGCTAGAGGGTATCGAGCGAGGAGACTGAAACACCAAGCAAGCTCAAACAAAAAAGCGCGCATACTTGGAGGAGGACAGGGGACAGGAAGACGAAGAATAAAAAGGGTACAAAAACGACTCGGAGAAGCGGAAGAGGTATAAAACGGTCGGTCCCCAGAGAAACAAGTGATTAAACGAAAGAGAAAAAAACATGCTTCTCGGACGTGACTGCCAAAAAACAACGTCAATCGTGCACCAGCGGCTGCGACAAGCCTCAAGTGCAAACACATACTAGCTCACTTTTGGTGAAAATGCGATGCCAGGGGCGCCCAGCGTGACCGTAGCTCCCGAGCCCCAAAACAATCGGCCCCTTGCCTAGTAGCTCAAACCCCTGCTCGCCTGACTGGCGCGGCTCGGGCTGGTCCTGCTTCTCTCATCCTCTTCCAAGACATCGCTCAGTCGCGTTGGATGGTGGTGCCGGACACTGGCCCAATCGCTGAAGCCGCTGGGCATGCCAGTGCCACCGTAACCGCTGCCAGTGTAATCCGGCTGGCCTTCTCCGCTCGCGTATCCCGCAGTCGTCGCATAGCTCGGCTCAGGTCCGGCCGCCGTCGTGTAGCCCGGATGGAAGGTAGGACCAGACGTTGTGTCAGAAATACCATAGCGAGCCGCCAGTTCGCGCTCCCGTGCAATGTCAGCCTCGTAGTCGTCGCCTTCTTCCAACTCCTCCTCTTCGATGCGTTCGCTAATGCCGGCGGCGGGTTCGGAGGCGCTGTCGGCAGTAGGACTTCTCATGCGGCCAGGACCACTACTTGCACGGCGGAATGGGATTCGGCGGCCCTGAAGGTCGAGAATGTAATTGCCATTGTCATCCATCAAGTACTCCTCCTCGGCAATTATGCTCTCCGTGTCGCCAACGCTGGATGGAACGTAGGAGCGATCATCTCCGGGGCCGGTGGAACCCTCCATGGGCTCCCGCCCACCTGGGAGAAAAGTGCCTCCATGCTGATAAAATTGACCAGGCGACGGCATGGCGGGCTGCGTCCGCGGAGAAGAAGCAGATGGCTGGCTCGCTCCAGAGGCAGTGCGTGAGTGCGGTTGGAGGGGAGCGGGTTGAGCGGCAGTGCGCGTCATGGACGGAGCCGTGCCGCCGCTGGTGAGCGCTCCGGTTGGCTGATAGGTGCCCTGCGCCAGACTTTGAATGTCTGGTTCGTGACGAAGTGCAGAGGGAGTTTGGCGGCCAGTGAAGGGATCCGTGTCGGTTGGGCTTTGCGGTTCCTCGTAGGTGTAACCGCCTTCAATGTTGGCGGAAAGGGGCTGGCTGTGGCTGCTGATGGCTTGCGATCTTTGACTGCCGTGCCTGCTCACCATGCCAGCACCCATAGGTACGACCTGAACTCCCCCGACGAGGGTGGGCTGACCTTCGCGGAGCGAGACGACCCGCTCGCGCTCCTCCTGTTCGCGCCGACCGAGTTCCTCCCAGGCCCGGCGAGCCTCGTCCTTGGAAATGGCAAGTTCGCGCTGCATCTCAGCGACCATCTTGTCAGCCTTTGTGCTCTTGGCCTTTTCGATCCGGACTTGGCCTTCCATCTCGACGCGGGCCGCGCGTTCTGCCTCGATGGCTTTTTGCAACTGGCCAATGGTCTCTTGCTGGCGCTCTTGCTCGCTCCTCGTCTCGTAGAACCAGCGCTGAAATTTGCGCTCGGAGGATGCGCGCAATCGCTGGAGTTCAACGACGGCGTGGAAGAGGTTGGCCCCGGCCGCGGAGAGGTCGGTGATTTGGCGTGACATTTGTTGAGTTAGAGACTGGTTGGCCATTTCGTCCTGGTTTTGTTCGAGGCGGCGGATCCAGTACGAGGTGAGGCCTTCCCAATGCGACGAAAGCTGCTCCCAGCGCTCGAAGGCGTGCGGAAAGGTCGAGACGGTGGGGTCGCGCTGTTGACCATCGCCAGAAACTCTGCTTTGAGGACCAGCTGTGGCGCCAGGGCGGGCTTGTGGTGCTGTCGCGGATTGTCTTGGTTGAGATTGCGGCTGCTGAGTGAGGCGAGCAGATGCAGCAGCAGCAGTGGGCTGCGGCGGAATCCGTGGCTGGCCCTGTGAAAGTGATGGTCCCCTTGGTCGCACACCCGCTGCGGGGTCCATGGCACGCCCCGACGATGGCGAGATGACGGGCCCCCCGTTACCAGCCGTCTTGTCTGCTGGCCGAGGCCCTGCCGTCGTGTATCCGGCAAACCCGCCATCTCCCGACGACCGTCCATATTGTTGAGTTTGACCGGCAACGCCAGCAGCAGCAGCTCTTCGCTCAGCACTCTTCCTGCGCTCTTCCAGTTGCGCCCTTCGGTCCTGTTCCGCGCGCTCCTCGGAGGCGGCCATTTCTGCCTCGCGCTGCCTTCTTGCCTCCCGGTCATGACGCGCGCGCATAATCTGCTGCGGCGTGCGAATGGGCGCCACGGGCGGTTGCTGCACGGGGACAGGGCCCGGCGCAGAGCGCGCACCAGTTCCGCCGAGCAGGTCCGACATTTGCGCGTTTTCCTCTGCAAGATCGGGGGTGAATTGATAGGGAGCTCGGAGGGCTTCTTCGAGGGTGAAGAGAATGGCAGCCTGGGTACGACGCGAGATGCGCAAGGCGGGATGGGTCGAATCGGTGGGCGGATCGACAGGCTCGCGCGCGGATTCCTGCGGACGTTGGGCTGGCGAGGCACTCCTCCCGCGGCGGACGTCTTCAAAGTTGGGCGTGCGACGGAGCGAGTGAGTTATGCTGCCCGACGAGCTGGACCTGCGCGAGAGGGACTCGTGAGCGCGGTAGTACTGCTGGGCCTGCTGCTGGCGTTGCTCAAGTGAGGTGGTGTACGTGTCGTGGCGTTCGTGGGTCTCGTAAGGTGCGGGATAGCGGCCTGCGGCCGACACGGTGGCCGAGTGCGGAGGAGCCTGGCTCGTCCCTAGGGTCGTCAACTCGAAGTGAAGGGAGCGTGAAGGCTGGGTGCCAAGGTGTCAACGACGGCGGTCGTGTAGCGTGATGGATGGAGGGATGCAGCAGGAAGGCGGACGGGAGGGGAGGGAAGAGGTCGCAAGGAATCCTGGAGACAATGGCGCAGTTAGTGGAATGGAAAGGAATTCAGGAGCCATGGCGCGCGAAGCAGGAGAGGAGCGCAGGCAAGAGGCTGGCATGTAAAATGGGGAGGTCGGACCAATGCGTGGAGGTTGGGGAGCGCGCACAGAGGACGAAGCGACGGGGCCCAGCGCAGAGGCGGGTCTGAACATAACACATACCACGAATGACGACAGGACTGCTGCAGGCTGCGTGCGCATTACGGTCTGGAGTTGTTTTGGAGAGCAGAGGGGCAGTGGTGAGGAGCTGCTACCTGGCCGTGTTGGTGTTGGTGCGAGGCAAGGTGGGAATGTCGCGGTCGTGTGCAAGGTACAGACAGGTACATGTGGCGGTACGTGGGTATAGTATCGTGAAAAGCTCAAGGCGCAGGAGCGACTCGTTGGCGATTGTGAGGGGTTATAAGGGAGCGGCCATGAGCAGCATCATGGTCGTTTGTCGTCTGGTCTGGCAGTTTGAAAAATGGGTCGACGCTGGCTCCGCTGGCGGTGCGGCGCCTGTGCCTGGGCTTGAGCGTGTGCCTGTGCCTATGTGGGCTGGTCCGGCGGCGAGAGAGAGTCAGTCAGCGCAGTTCAGGAGGCGGACCTGATGGAGGAGCAAACATCGGTGAATCAAACGTCGACTGGACTGGACTGGACTGGACTGGAGCGAGCGGATGGAGTCGTCTGGTGCCAACACATCACGCTCCCTCCCTGTCGACGTCTGTGTCTCTGCCGCGCTGCATGCCATTGCATCCCGGCCGGCGCATCCCGAGCTCGAAGCAAGCGTTTCGCATATGGTAATGTATGAGACCGAGTGCGGGAGCGATGGCACCGGACTGTTCTTTAATGGCCTTGGATCTCATCATCTCCATGTCCCCTCAGCGCCCTCGTCGCCGTTGGTCCCCATGGCCAATCAGCGCCGCCGAGCCGTCGACGCCAACGTCCCGGCCGATCGGTCTGCCCCATCGATCGTCTACACCATCACGTCGCCAAAACTCTTCCAGAAGACGAAGTCAGTCACATCAACAACAACAATCGCATCAACCTTCTGACCTCCCGTTGCAAACAGCCTTTGTCATCTCCCGTCCCGTCCCTCCCTCCCTCCCTCCGTCCGTCCTTCCGTCGCTGCGTCCCGCTCTGCCCGCCGCCGTGTCAAACGCCTCGTTGATTGCTTTTGCCAGACCCCACCCACCGTCCCCTCTTCCTCGCCAGCCCATGCAAACCCTCTCTCAGTTACTTACATACACCACTTGAAGACATCATCACAATCCGCAACCCCGGCAACTCTTGCTGCATGACACGTCTTCCCTGCCTTCGTTTCGCTCCAAACATCCGCGCCTCTGGAAAAAGCATCGTGGCGGTGACGCGATCCACGATCCACTTCATCTTCCTTCATTTTATTTTTGGACCTCACCGCCATCCTCGAGCTTCCATATATCCATTGCTCATGCAGCTATCGGTGCTACTCTCCACTTCCCCAAGCTCAAGTCCCCGCTGTCGTGATTCTCGCCAATTAGCCCTTTTCAGAATAAAGCAAACATGACCGTTGCTCCCCGCACCTCAGCCGTAATCTGAGAAATGAAAAGTGGGAGCAGTGAAAAAAAAATTGATGAGAGGGAAAAAAAGGAGAATCCTTCAAGCCTTCTCCGAGGCACATGCGGTCAACCAGTTTACCGCTTTCGCTTTTGCTGCTTCTTGCCCCCGTCGTCGCTGTCGTGTCCGTCCCGGTCCTTCTGCTTCGCCTTCTTCTCCAGCTCGTCCCAGTCTTCACCCTCGCTAACCTCGCTTGCATCCTCCTCGGACCCGCTGGGCTCGTCTGATGCGTACTCGTCAAAGTCGCTCTCCTCCTCACTCTCCGACTCCGACTCGGCCAGCTCCGAATCGCTAATCTCAAAGTTCGACTCTTGCTCCTCGCTGTTTTCCTCATCTCCAGAGTCAGAGTCGGCAGCAATGAAGTTCCAACCACCATCGACAAAGAACTGGTGAGGGTCCGCCTGCACCGTCTTCATGATGGTCGCCCAGTTGAGGTTGACGGTACCCTCCGAGAATGGAATCTCGACGCTGTCGAGCCAGTCCTTCACTGCGTCGAGCGACTCGACGGGAATCGTATTAATGTGCACGGGAACCCTGGTGAAGTCTTTGAAGACGACCACCATATCAAAGTTCTTGAGACCGTACGACACACGTTCGAGATGCACAATTTCAATCTCGCTGAGCGTGAGGACGAGGAACGGCGGCTCCGTGAGTTGCACGAGACAATCCGTCGTAGGCTGGATCCAAACGCTTGACCGAGACGGCACGCCGTTGAATCCAAGATCGCGGAAAGGAATGTCGACGCCGACATTTTCATTGCGTCCAGCGTCGGCAATCTTGTCGGCGAATGCCTTGAACTCCTTGTCGAGCTGCGCACGGCGCCGCCGCTCTTCTTGCTCGGCCTCGAATTCTTCCTCGTCGCCAAACCGGTGCTTGCGCTTGCGGTTGCCCGTCTCGTCAAACTGCATTTCCGTAGCCTCTCTGTAGAACTGGACGTCCTTGGCCTTTCGCTTGCCAATCATGATGGGGTTCTTGAGATGCACGTGGATGATGACTATCAGCTCGTGCTGGCAAGGCTGGAAGAACAAGTGCTTGATGTTGCTGAAGAGGATGTCAATCTTTTGGCCGGTGCCGTGGTTGTAGCGGAGACCATTCTGGTGGATTTCGACGGTGCCAGGCACACGTTTTCCATCCATGGCGGGACGGACGAAAATCATGTCCAACAGTGCCGGCTTGCGATCTGCATTTCATTAGCTTGACCATCCGAAATGTTCAGCATCCACTCACTCTTGACCGTAATGAGCTTGTCCTGCTCAATCACGTCCTCCATTTGCTTCTTCTCTTGCTCGCGGCGCACAGACTCCTTCTTCAACTCGGTAATCTGCTTGGCAATGTGCTCCATGCGATCAATATCACGCGACCTGAATGTCAAGCTCCTGACAAAATGGGCCGTCGGATCCTCAAACGGCTGGTCGTCCTTGCGGCCGACACCCTGACCTGGGGACAGAAAGTTGATACGCAGCGAGGTGTATTCGCCTTCGGGGCTGTTGCTCGCGTTTTTGATCGTGTTGATGTGGAAGGGCACAGGACGGCCCATAATGGGCAGGACCACCGTCAAGTTCTTGTCATCCACGACGACCATGAGGTCCTTGACCTTGGTGGGAAACTGGTTGTCGCGCTTGTACGACTCGAACCGCTTGAACTTCTTCTCGGTCGCGCCATTCAGATTTCCAATTTCAGCGCCATATCTTTCCAGACCCTCACGACGCTTCTTTTCGTGCAGCTCCTTCTGGTGCTCACGTCGTGCTTCTTCCTTCTCGGCATGTTGGTTGGTCTGGCGCTCATGACGAAGCCGGGTCTTGGTAATGTTTGCCGGGGCGACTGCACCAACGCGGGCATCCTTCTTGGCCTTGGGCTTGGATGCCTTTTCCTCTTCTTCGTCTTTAAAGAAGAATGAACAAGACTCCAGGTCAGAGGTGGAATCCCGCGTGAAGATGATGGATTCCTGCCCAGTCACACGCACAGTGTCGGTGATGATCAAGGAGTAAGTGCTGCTCTTCTTATCTTGTGGGTTGGGGTTGACCAAGTCACTGAAGCTGGTCGTGACTTGCAATGTCATGCCATCCTTGAGCTTACGGCTGTTTTTGCCGCTGAGAATTAGTTGGGTGTCCTTGAGCTCGATGCCGATGCCGTAGCCGAGATTCTTTGGGAAATGCTTCTCCAAATCTGGCTTTTTTGACTTGAGCAAACCCAGCGCCTTGTTGTAGACGTCCTTGGCGACAGCGCCGTCCTTGATATTTGCAACAACTTCCTGGTGAATCTGGCGGAGGAGCTTGTAGTTTGCTTCCTGGGACTTGTTGGGGTCGACCATGTAGGTCCGCGCAATCATGGACGAGTAGCTTTGATACCGAAGCCCAAGTGCTGCGACAATGATTCCCGCGTGCAAGTTGTTCTTGTCCGAATCTCTTGTGAACTTGAGGTCGTAGTTTCCGCCACTCTGCACCACGGGTGGAAAGCTCCAATCCAAGTTCATGGGGTCAAAGTTGTTGGAGACCTTGAGCTTATTGAAAAACTTGTTGTCGTCCAGCTTTGTCGCAACCTTGTCCGCCAGAGCTTGATGTGTGATCTTCTTCTCGGCGTCGAGGATTTCGGACATTTCGTCAACAAAGTAGTTGGCAATGCCGCTCGATGCTTTGGAAGCGTCTCGAATGGCCCTCTGTTGTAAGCGTCAGCGGCCGCCGTCTCATCCCAACGGGTCACCTACCAGTTCCTTCTCGTCCTTAACCGACAGCGCCGAAGTAGACAGCGCCGAGGCGCAGTCGACCTCTTCAAGGTCTTTGGCAACTTCCTCGTATGACTTTTTCCACTCTTCCACAAATGGACCGGCGGACTGATCCTTAAGCAGCACGCCGACTTTCTTGCCACCATTCTTTATGACATCGAGACACTGCTGGAACTGTTTGGCATTCTCGTCGGCATCCTTGCCTCGAATGTGAAGCTCCACGGGCACCTTGCCACCCTTGAGCGGCTCCAGGTAGGCAGCTACATGCCATCAGCCTAAATGTATAGTACCAGCGATTGTGGTCCTTACCCTTCTTCTTGGTCGTGACAATGTGGATTCCGTCGGGATTGATGACGAACAGCGTCGTAGGGAACTCGTAGCCGAGCAACCAGAGCTACAGAGTTTGCGGTCAGCGCCTTATCCGGCCATTCGCTAGATGGCAGAGCTCTCACCTGGAAAGCCACGTTTTTGGGATACGCGTTGGCGTCATTGGCTTTGCCGACGACGATGACGATGGACGAGACGCCGCCGAATATGGCGTCGCCAGAGCGCTTGTCGTTCTTCCACTGGGAAAGGAATGAGGACAGGCGGTCGTGGAACGAGTTCTTGTCGATTGCAATGTCAGCCATGGCGACGAATACTCCCGACACCGCCGGACGGGCGACGACGACTGTTCTCGAGGTACGGCAAAGACTGGCGACGGCGCAGGTCGAGAGACGGTGGTGCGGGTGAAGCGGTGGTGACGGTGGAGCTGCGCGCGCAGAGGGTTGGTTTAATGGAAACGCGCCTTCCAGATCCACGCAAGTTCTTGGCGCGCGCCCGGCGGCAGGGTCACGTCGGCGTCGGCAAAAGGTCGGTCCGAGCCAATGACGTCGCGTCGCCGCGGGACATGCCCGGGGGAGCTGTCAGGTTGGCCTCAGGCTCGCGCCAGCTCGGCGCGGCGTCCGCGTGCGTGGGCCCTTTGACCCGACTCCAGATGACCGCCTGGCCTTCTCTCTTACTTCCCATCTCTCCTTCGCCTTCTGCTGCGCAGATGTCGGCGTGCTTCTCCAACAATCGCCTCTCTCGTGGACGATGACCTCGGTTTCCGATGGCCAAATCCCGGACTCTAGCCCGCAGGATCTCGACATCCAAGATGGGAAGAAGAAGAAGCAGCCAAAGAACAACGCCGCAACGGGCGCCTCTGCTGCCGGTATGCGCGCCGTAGCTGTGCAGTTCATGACCTTTTATTTTCGAGCCCCCATCAAGGCCTTCTTCCGCTCGCGGGTAGAGTACGTCGACAGCGCTGTCAAATCATAAAAGACCATTCACTAACTTTTGATAGCTACATGGTAAGGCCTTGAGAACGACCCCCAGCACCCCTTCTTACCGCTGCAGGCCTACGCGCGAGCCATAAACCCCGCCATACAATCAAACTTACCGTGGTCGTGGCGCTCAACCTCACCGGCAATCCTCGCATATGCTGTAAAGGAGCACGGATGGGGTTTCATACCAAACCAGGTGCTGCCGCCGATGCTGGCCAATGTCAGGTAATCCTATACTCGCGCTGAACAGAGCAGAAACTAAGCCACAGCAGCGTCGGCGCCGTACTCTATACAGCCTATCTTCAGTGTCTCGGCCATCTCCACGAACCCTCTTCCCACGCCGCCAAACGTGTATATCCCCCGGCACCACCCGCACACACCTTTGCTGCAGGCCTTTGCGCAGGCACCATCCAGTCACTTGTTGCTGCTCCTCTTGACGCGTTGCAAGTACGCTTCCAGACATCAGACATGCTCGAAGGCCGCTACAAGACCATGTGGCAGTATGCGGGACACAAACTGCGGGAAATTGGGCTCCGTGGTGTTTTTGCCGGCTGGTCTCTTTCCCTCGTAAAGGACAGTCTAGGCAATGGCGTCTTCTTCGCCACATTCGAGTACATCAAGTCGCAGTCCTACTACAACTTTGTCAGACGCTACTACGGAGACTACGACTCGGTCTTTGACTTTGGTCCATGGGCCAAGACGGTTCACTGGATGGACGGCGAGCGCCCAGTCATCAAACCTCACTACATGATGGAGCCAGCGTTCATTCTGACCGCAGGCATCGCGGCGTCCATCGCTCAACAAGCCATCCAACACCCCCTGACAGAGATCCAAAATGTGCACTACAGGCGTCTCGAGAGCCTCGACTATGCCGCCCAGCAAGAGCATCGCAAGCGCTCGATCTGGCGCATGTATTACCATGCCTACGAAAAGACGTTTGAGCAATGTCGGATGCAGGCCAAGCGCACGGGCGGCTGGCGTCGCTACCTGTACCGCGACTTTCTCTCGAGCACCATTCGCCAGGTGCCGAGCACTTCCGCGGGTCTGATTGTTTTTGAAGTAGTCAGACGAAAGTACGGGTTGGTCAGCGACCCGGCGCGGATTGAAAAGGATGGTTACGATATTTTGCTCGACTGATGCATTTGGTAGAGTTGAGATTTGGCGCCTGCATGTAAGAGCATGAGGGTGAGCGTTTGCATCGCTTGTTTGTCACCATTGATTTGTCTGCATTGGGCGGCGTTTGGACGCGTGGTTTAGAGATATTTCGACGTCATAGAGGGATTGTTTGGAGGCCGCACTCGCGGCTCGTAGACATAAACGTCTGATGCAGTTTACATGGTTAGATGTCTCTTCTCCATTCTTTCACTCCATTTTATCGGCAGAGAATCGAAGCTTGGATGGCACAGTGATTGTCAGGGAACATTTTTCCTGTTTCTTCATCTATATTCTGAGCAGTGAGGATGCGGCTTCCAAGTCGTTCTCGAGTCAGCTTGATCTGCCGTCTCCGCTCCCATATATCACGCTATTCCCGATTCGCATTACCTCTCCCAACTCCAAAGCTCTCTCGTCGTTCTGCCGTATATGGGCCCTCGGATTTCTCTTCCCGGTCCTCTTGATTTCTGGTCACACGACGGCGACGGGCAAAGAGCAAGCTCCGGCGAAGGCGGAGCCAAAAGTCGTGGCACATGCAGTCGAAGTGGGCGAACCGGGCTCACACGTCTGTGTATCTGTTGACGGCGCGCGTCTTTCGCCTTCTCTCAAATCCCCTCGTCCCATCGACCGCTTCCACATCAGGGACGTTCAAGCTCGCACAGACAACCGCCGCCACTTCTCAGCCAGCCTAGTCAATACCCACACCAGCGCCACCTCTCCCGCAACCGTTGGCGCAATCGCAACAATCATTGGGAAAAGGCCAACCACGGCGACCGGCATGAGGCAGACGCAAAAGAAGGCGGCGGTTTGGCGCGCCGAGAGAGCGTTGGTTGGGCTGCTGATTGCGGCGAGTATAATGAAGATGGGGATGAGCGCTGTGCTGAGGACGATGTACGAAGAGTAGGGGACGGGCCGGAGCATTGCGCTGGGCGGTGGTGTGTGCGAAGGTTGGATTGGCCACGGACACATGTGGGCGGAGGAGAGCGTGTCGGACATGAGCGCGGTCATAGAGGGCTACGCGTTGTTGGTGGAGTATCGGCGCGCTTAAGATGACTGCAATGGTTGCTGAGCTATGAAGCCATTGAAATGCCGTGGTGGTTGAAATGGTGCGTGGTAAGAGATGTGACGTTGTTGGGCGTGTTTTCTGGACTTTGTAAGTGTTGTGGAGATCATTGGGAAGTTGGCGGCGGTGGTACTGTTTAAGAGCTGTGAGGTGATGGGTGGTTGCCGAAGAGGCAAGGTCCGGTGTTCGCGAAAGGAGTGGTGGAAAGCAGGACGGCGAGGTGGAGCTTTCGATGGACCATTCAGGAAAGACGATGATGCAGAAAAGCAAAAGGGTACAAAGAGCAGACCGTCCGCCGCAAGTCAAGAAGCAAAAAGAAACAAACCTCAAAAGACATCATCACCGCGACGCCACCACCACCAGAGAGTGCGCAGCAAAAGAGCAAAACTCCACCCCGGCGCGTAGGCCAGGGCTTACAAACCTTTCTCTTTCGAGGAGGTTATATAGTACAGCGTTTTTACATGAACAGTATTACATTCCAAGCAGGAGGGCGGCGCGTACCAGACTCGAACCGGCGGCACCCTCGCAACGACGCGCCATCCATCTCCATCTCAGAAGTTATAGTACAACAGATCCGAAATGATGGGCGGCACGTACCAGACTCGAACTGGCGGCACCCTCGCAACGACGCCCGCCCATTCATTTCGGATCCTATGTCCCCTCCAACTGCACCACCGAAGCGGTGCAGCTGAGGGGACGATGCTAATGTTGTCACTTTCAAGGCTTATATATTGAATAGGCGTAGTCACCTCCGCCTCCTGCAGTCACATCCTCAATTCTTCTCTCAACCTTCATGTCGTCCACCTGAAGCTTTGTTTGCTGCTTCATGACCTCGAAACATCCTCCATTGACAAGCCCGCAAAGCCTCTGCCTTAAAACCCCTTCGTGTTGAGACAGGATCGCTCCTCAGGTCAAAATATCAGAATGAGTAAGAAGTGGCACAGCCAAAATACCGCGTCGACCGAGACAGTGACCCGCCTTCCAAAGCCACAGACACCAGAGACAGTCTCATATGAGTCAGAGTTAGCACGTTTGACGACCGTGTCGAACAGATCGACAGTGCCTCCACAAACAGATGTCAGGGCCCTCGGCCTGTACTGCAGCAGGTGTCAAGAACATGACAGCTCCCAGGAAACAGGCGCGACGCCGAACGACAGCTCCCTGACTGAACAAACACTTCCAAGACTTGTCGCTCGGCTGCGGCGGTAAGAGACTTCTTCATGGGCATGGCTGTAGTGATGAGGGACAGCTCTCCCAAGCCAGGATGTGGCGCGTCTCATTGCACCTCCCACAATGCTTCTGCGCTTGACGGCATGACGAATAGATACTGGGAAATCGTGTTTGTATTGTTGCTATTTCGTCGACACCATACTGTAAGTTGCTCTCTCTACTTTGCATCGCTCGCAGCGAGTAAACAAATGGATAGCCAAGTGACCGCCGACCTGCGTCAGCCCTTGGCACTTTGGGTCGTTCGGGCTGCGTTGTCTTCCTGAAGGTCTTGTCGCCTGCTCTTTGCAGCAGTGACCTGCGACAGACTGCTTCCAGAAAGGGAGATATTGCAGTCAACTGTGCTCACGAGCGCTCTGGCAGATTTTCAATCCATTGCCTAGTTGTCTTTGGCGCACAAAAGGTCGGCGATTCGTCTCCAAGGCCCTCCTCCCTCTGGCGCATAATCGACATCTTGTCTGAGTCCTTCCTCGACCGAAAATGGTTGCTCTCTCGAAGGTCGCAAATAATCTTGAAATCTTGAAGGACGCCTCTTCATCTGCTCGGGGGGATCCAACCAATCTGCTCAATCGGAGACTGCACCCACACCCTGAACTCCCTCTCCAAAGACTCGTAGATGCCCGACATGAGGTGGAAGACCCAGCCCTTGACCCACCATCTCGCCTCGAGCTCGTTCAGCAAAACGCAGAAATTTGCAAAGATGACGAGGGCGACAGGTTTTCTCTGCTGCACGCGGTCCATGAACGCTTCCGACAGACGGAAGAGCCAGACAAAGACGCCGTGCATTGGAGTCTGGCCCTCCGGGCGCTCGATGTCGAATACCAAGCTATAGCTGACCCACAGCGATGCAGCAGTCCGCTGATAAAGCTCGCAGTCGGGATCCTTTTTGACCTCGATTTCGCGCATGAGTAGTGATAGTTCCTTGAGGTGCTTGGTGTCGTCCGGTATGCTGTCCCGCTCTTCAACTTCCGAGACTCTGCGGTTGCCGGGGCATACGACAGGTGCGAGGACGCCGTGCATGAGGTCCAGATTGGCCGTGTCGACTATCAGTCTAATGGTGTGGAACAGCACCCGGTACTCGCACATGCCTTTTTCGCCGAAGATCAGATAATCACCGCGTCTGGGGCCGCGGGCCAGCGCTATGAAGCTGGCAATGACCGCGAACACGTAGAGCGCATGTCCGTTCTCGCTGTCGACATGGGCAAGGGCCGACGTGGCAGCCCGGATCGCAATGTCCCAGTGATAATCCATTTGGCGTTGAAAGTACTCCCGGCGCTCATGGTCGAATTTGGAGAGATGGATGGCTGACATTGCCATGAGACCGTGGAGCACAAATGGATAGGAGAATCCCATTGCGGGTGCGTTGACGCGCCAAAAGTTTTGCAGTCCCGGAAGCGTGTAGAGGGTGTAGGAGGTCGAGGTGCAGTAGTTGTGAAAAAGCTCTAGCTGGGCCACATTCAATCCTGAAGATCCTTGGGCCGAGCTCAGAGTTGTTGAAGAGTCCAATTGTGGGCTTGGAGTGCTTCCAGGCGCTGTTGGAGTGTTGCCATCGGCCAAGGAAGGTTCGGTAGGCGTCAAATGATCACTTGGACTGGTGGAATTCGACGGCCCCATCGAGGCTCGAGAAGCCTGCGAGGCCGAGTGGACGAAGTCGCAGTGAATTGCATGTCGTACACAATTTGTACAACTTGGTCTTCTTTCATCGCACTGGGCCGATGATTTAGAAAAATGAAAGACAACGCAGAGCAGATGTGCTCTTTGAAAATCAAGACTATTTCGGGACAAAGAATCAGGGAGGAGTATCAAACTTGGGCACGTTCTCAGGGATCCAGGCAGCAGCATAAAATGCGAAGGGCTTCAATGTTTACGCCCTGGAGGAGGCAACGACAAAGCAGATTTCCAAACAAGGCTGACGAAACGACGCTCGTGGACGAGCAAAAGCAAACACTCACCTTGATTCTTCTTCGCTTGCAGTTGGCACAGCCAAGGCGCGATTTGCGATGAGATCGACGCGACGAGACTTTCTTCTCAGCGTCGCTGGATGGCACCATGCTCCCGGGGTGAGATGTTGTCATGCATAGAGAGAAGGTGCGAGGAGGTGGAAGAGGGGCTGCGATAAAAAAAGAAGACGAAGAAACGGGTGGTTGGTGGAGGAGAGAAAAGAAAGGTGAATGAGAGGACCTGTTGGAGACGTCCGTCCATCGGTAAGGTTGTCGTACTTCGTACTCGGCTGCTGCGACCCGCCCAAGGTGTTCCCGCGACGGCCCGCTTGCCAATCACGGAACCAGCCCTATCCGAAACACCATTCCACTGGTCACTTCCTCTCGAACGGCGCCAGTATCATCAATTCCTCATCCATTACATTTGCAAAACTGACGAACAAAAGCTAATCCGAACTCCAAACCTTCTAAATCAGGGCGCCACGCTGCCCTCATCAATATTGACAACACGAACAAAACCACCGCTCGATGTCCTGCCGCTTGCGCTACCAGCAAGCTCCCCCAAAATTGAAACGAAACGGAAGAGTTGAGAGACTGACCTCTTCATCATCTCGCTCACTTGATCTCGTGGCTTCGGATATCCGACACTTGCCCCATCTCATTGTCGTTGTCGAGTGTCTTTTCCCTGCTTCGGAGCAGCGCGAATCCATTGGTAGCGGCCTTGTCACCACGAAGCAAGACGCCAATCTCGCTGGGATGCCACCAGTTGAACCAAGCGCAAACAAGGAACATGAGAACCGCATCGAAGACGTACAAAAACACCTCCTTGGAAAGAAGATAACCATCTTGTCCCTGAATGTATTCAATTAGGCGGAAGAGGCACCTGACCAGGATGAAAAGACTAGTGCCGTAGAGTGCGGTGAGATAGTATCTCCAGCGAGTTTCTGGACGAAGCGATGCTTCGGTTGGGCTCTTATTCAGGCGCCAGTGGAAGACGGCCGCAACGATGATGAAAAAGCCAAAGAATAGGAGCTGGACAATCAGGCCGATTATGATGACCATTTCGCCTCTGTCCTGCGAAGATCTCGAATCTGCGCCAGACAAGATGCCGGCACCTGCCCAAGTCAGTTTTGAATGCCCAGGGCTCTGAACGTCGAGCATTGCTCACCCATGCATTGAACCAAGAAAGCGAATACGTCGCCAACAACGAAGAATTTCGTCAACCAACGCTTCCTCATCATTGAAAGAGGCTCTGCGTCCGTCAAGAGGATGATGCGCCCCAGTATCATGTATATGGATGCAGCCAACAGAGATGGCGCAACCAAAGAAAGCACGGCTTGAAGAATGAACGGCACGAGCGTCCAGTGACCATAGTCTTCAAAGGTGTTGACGGCTCGGAAGACGTAGGCGACGGTCTCGACTTTGAGGACGGCTGTCAGCGTTTTTACTCGCGACCAACGGCTTGTCGTACTTACACAAGGCACCGAAAATGAAAGCAGTCATGTACCATGTCCTCATCTTGAGCATTTGCGCAATATGGAGAGCTGAGGACAAGCCGAAGAGGACAGCAAAGACGATGGCAGCTACTGAGCTGGGATCATATTTGTAGTGGTCGTTTTTCCCCTCTGCCATGTTGCTCAGCTGCTGGTATTCAGGAGTTCTTTCGAGAGAGAGATGGTGTCGTTCAAATGTGAGCAGTCGATTACAGAAGCAAATACAGCTGCCATTGCCTTTTTATCACGGCACATCTGCTGACTCCAAGGAAACAGCTTCCTATCGGCAGTTCTCGACCCCAGTACCCAGCCTTGCCGGTGCCTGTCTTCCCCAGAGGCTGGTGGACCGCAGCCAAAAACACAGCAACAATCACCAACACAGCCCGCCAGGAAATTGTCCTGAATAGTGCCGTGTTTCTAGGCAGCCACGCCAGCAGCCGGTTTCCCTTGGGACAAGATTTCATAACTTCGGCACGGATGGAGTACGGCCCGGAGCTGGCTGTTGAGTTGAAGAGGAACCGGTCTCGGCATCACCACGATCAACTGCGCACTAGCACCAATCACATCCCATGCACTGCCGCACTATGGCTGGATCCGCTACCGCCAAACATGTCCTTGGCTGCGCTTGGCCGCCTCGACGTATACGCGGCCAATCAGTGCTTGCGTTGAACGACGACAGCGGAATTCCACACGAGACTGCAACTGCTGCGCCATTCCTTTGCCAGTGTCATCCTCTTGAGTCTTGCATCTTCACAACCCAGCAAACAAGTGCTTGGATGCAAGAAGTGTGTTGGTCAGCCACAGCAGCACGCAACAGCGGAGTCTTGGCCTCTAATCCACTATGGCGGAGCGGAGTGGAGCTCCGCACTAAAAGTTATGCACACGGCGGAGCGCATGCATCCGCTCCTGCTCTCCCACCAGCCTCTTTCAAATTTGTCGACTTAAGCTTTTCACCTATGGTGGATCTAGGCCGTTTCAGTGTGTTGACAGGCGAACGACGGCTCTGACAGCACAGCCTCCTCTACCAATACGAGAATTTCGATGTGCGTCATACTGTATAGAGAGTGGATTTGGCATTAGTCTCTCAGGCAGCCATCGGGCAAAGGGAAGCCGTGATAGTATCGTTTGACGTGGTCAAGTCTTCCATTCTGCTTCTACAACTCTTGAATGCGAGAGCGAACAACATCAGCTGGAGGCACCGACAGCTTGGCAGCACTGATTCAACACAAGGGATATACCATTCGCTATTTGGAATTTTTTATGCTCATCAACACTTTAGCTCATCTATCATCTGCTGTGCTCTGCAGAGAACACCCAACTCCAAGTCTCGTGCTCTGCTGAGCGAAGGATGCCACACAGCCACTGGATGTTGGCCTTGTCGGCAATACTGTCTTAACAAGTGCACCCAATGATGTGCCTCTTGTTGCGAGTCTTCTCTGCAGCTTCGCTTCGGGCCATTCCCGGCTTGGGGAAGAGGTAGTCCTCCAGGCCCCTAGCCGAAAGATCCCTCTTAATCTGTGAAGTGCCCAAGCTTGTCTCGCCAGTTGCGATAAGGTCCAACCATGCTGCGAGGCGGTAACCGGCTATGCAAGCCACAAGTCAGTAAAAGATTCTCACTATGCACGTACCACGGTGGACGGGATTCTTGGGCCGTGATGGTTGCTCCGGTGTGACCGGTATGGCGGCCAAGGCCGGGGGGCTGAGAGGTGACCGACTCCCATCAACCTTCAGGGGCAAACACCAAACAGCGAAAACTCGGAAGTGTCTACTCACCGCGAGCGATTCTCTCCTTAATCACGTCGATGCTGCTGTCATAGTAGGCACCACTCAAGTCGCCCGTCTCAACCGCCTCCCTACCATCCGGCATGACGGTGCTGCAAACAAACTTGTTGGTCTCGGTGGCCCACACCATGGCACTACTCTCAGCATCATCGACGTCCATGCCGTCGAGCCAGCTGGCAGCATCGCTCGAGTAGCTGCCAGACTTGATCTCGGTCGTTAGGGTCTCGGCCCAGGTCTGCGCGTCGGACAGCGAGTAGCCGCCCACAAGCTGCTCCGGCATGTTGCTGTCCCAGATGTGGTGCAGGTTGGTCGACTCGCCATCGTACGTCACTTCGATGCCATTGCCGCCGGCTTCGATTGCTTCGTCGTGCAGCGGCTGGTGGATATCACCGAGAAACTGCGCGAGTGAGAAAAGTGGGTGACATGAGCCGGGGACGACGCACATGGATGACCCATTTCAGAGCCTTTTGGACTTCGGTTGTAGAGAGGGTTGAAGATTGGACGCGCGAGGTCTGGCGAGCAGTGAGTTTCGGGATCTTCTTTCTCTCCTCACGGTCTCCTCTTCCCGCTTTTTGCTCCTCTCCATGCTCTTGACACCTCTCATTTCAGGCCCTCTGATTCTCTCGCAACCTTCGTTCGACGTTCGCCCCAGCCATCGACGAGAATACACGTACGTAATTGGCAATGGCAGAAACGATGCAGCCCTGCTCCGGGCAATCCCTCTCCAAATCCACATTGCACGTCTCGGGCGGATCATCGTTGGCGTCTATCCAATGGTAGTCGGCGCTAAAGTCACCCTCATCCGTGTATCGGTAGCTGTCCGCCCACGTGGCCACGGACGCCAGATAGCTGGTGCCATCGTCGGCAAGAATGTCCTGAGCCCAGGTGGCAGTCTCGGAAGAGACAAAGTTTTGGGCGATGAAAGCAACAGTCTCGTGGCCCAGGTAGCCCCAAGCGTAGGTCTGGGACGTGAGGAGCGAGAGAGGAAGAAGGGACACGACAGAGAGGCGTGGGGTTGGCATGGCGGCGGCGTTGGTGGTACAACAGAGAGGAGGTCAGGCCAGGAACAGAGGGATGCGCGAAGGGAGAAAAGGGTACAGCGTCGCAGAGATATATACCTGCCTGTACACGACGGGACCCTTCGACCCGTCACCTGGACCAACCGAAGAGCGATAGATATCCACGCGGTACTGGCTGTCTCGCCTCGCTTCGCTGGTAGCCGGCCTGTCACTCCCGTCGCCACCACATTACCGGCCGGTAAACAGCTGCCCTCTCCCTCGCAGCGCCGTCGTGGCCCAATGCAGTTGTTCCTCCACCACAACAGCCGCTCTCTCCGGGTACCTGACAGCAGTCGTCTGCGCACAGCTATCTCCCAGCCTGCGAATCACGCCTCGCACCGCCGCCCGTGCAGGCTTGCCAAGAGCGGCGCCACGGGCCTCCAGCGCCGGAAGAGGCAAGTCGAATTGCTGTTGGTGGTCTGATTGGTCGGGGTCTATCGAGTTGTGTACGAGATGTGTGGAGCTCTCCAAAGCTGTATCAGTTTCTTCATATCCAGTCTGCATGAGATGGAGAATGCTTTGGCGGTAGGCGAGTTGGGTCGGCGATTGCCGGGGCGGAACAGTAGGAACCTGAGGGTTTGGGTGCCGGGCGGTCCTGGCCGCCGGCGGGAGTTTCATGTGTCTAAGCACTGCCAGTGTCGACCATGGACGCGTGCATCGAGAGGTGGATTTATTCTTGATATCCATCGATTCAATCACTAGGTGGGTGTTGAGGAGCCACATTAGCTAGGCCTTAGACTCGACAACCCCATTGGCCAGGATGCGTAGGGCGGCCGCTCCAGGTAGCTCGGCGCGCCGCACCGCAGGCCAAAGGCACGTCACAGCGTCGTCGCTGCTAGCTTCCAATAGCCAGTCCCAGCCCAACGCAAACCATCCATGCCTCCCCCCGACGATGCTGCGACAACGACCACGACGCAGACCACCGACGCCAATGGCGCCCCCGCGACAAGCACCCTCCGCCCAAACCCCAGCCCAAACCTCCCGCCGCAGGGTACCGCCATGAAACATCCCAACGGCGTCGGCACGACAGGCGGCGGTCGACCCAGTCCCGACCCTTCGCGCCTTGCGCCAGAAGACGCCTTTCTTTACCAGCATCACCATTATCCTCCTCATCACGACCTTTCGCATGCCGATTCTAGCTCACACTCGCCTCCGCCTTCGATCGCGCGCCGCCCTCGTCTACATAGCACCTCGTCGACGTCGGTGCCTCTGATAAGCGACATGAGCGCGAACGGCGGTGTGGTGGGCGGAGCAGCCGGACGCATTCTAGAGGCGCGGCGGAAGAAGGAGAGAGACCGAGAAAGAGGCAGGGGAAGAAGTGGTAGCAGGCGGCGGAAAGGCCAATGGAAGAAGCTGTTGTGGGTTAAACAGTCGTGTATGTGCACCCGTTTAACCAAGCCCACGCGATATTGCACTTGTATGGGAAAGTAACTAACGCACATCTCGATGCGCTCGTAGATCCCGACAACTACACAGACGAAGAGACATTCCTCGACCATCTCCAGCGCAACCCGCGCCTGCAGCCCTACGAATTCTGGCCCCTCGTCGCCGACAGCACCGTCATTGTCCAGCACGTCATGTCCGTCGTCATCTTCATCTGCTGCTTCACGGGAATCGTCCAGGAGCGCGTGACGCCCTTCGCCGTCGTCAGCTCTGGCAGCCTAGGCACAGTGCTCGGCTGGGCGCTTTGGGACCTCTGGGTCGGGCAAGAGGAGGATGCTGAGGCAAAGGCAGACCCGGGGGATGAAAAGCCAACAGACGCTGACCTCGACGTTGTTGCGAGAAGTAATTTGGGCGATGCGACTGCTGCGAAGCTGGACGGTACGGCACAGGAAGAAGTCTCGAGTACCAGTTCTACCAGCTCGGGTGGACACGCGGCGGCTACAGCTGTTGCTGCGGCTGCGGCTACGGGGCTGGGTTTGTTGCTGCCGACGTCAGTCGCAAACTCGAATGCCAATTCAAACGCCAACTCCAAACCCAACTCCAACAGCGGTGGGCAGGACAGCAACGGACATTCGCGCGGAGCCAGCGTGGCGTCTGTCGTATCAAGCGGCTCCGCAGTGTCTGGCAATTCTGCCGGCCACTCGACGGGCGGCGAGATTTCATCTCCCGCCTCGCACGCGCACCACCATCCGCCGCTCGAGTCATGGTCGACGCGAAACCAACGGCGCGTCACGACCATCAAGTCCGCCGTCCTCATCTACTGCGCATTGCTGGGCCTGAGCCCGATTCTCAAGTCTTTGACCAAGTCGACGACGAGCGATTCCATTTGGGCCATGACGAGCGTGCTCATGTGCATCAACGTTTGCTTCTTTGACTATGGCGGTGGAGTTGGTGCCAAGTAAGTCTATTCGTCTATGTCTATGGTCTAATCTACAAGTCTAGTGTTACGTAGGCCTGAGTTCTAATGGCGGACAGGTTCCCCGCGTCGCTCTCTACCAACGCCGCCATCATGGCTGCCTCGGTGCTGGCCTCGCGCCTAGAGTCGACGACTGACGTCTTTTCCTTTCTACTCTTCTCGATCGAAGTGTTTGGTCTCTTCCCCGTCTTCCGGCGCCATTTGCGCTTCGTTTCCTGGCGCGGCCACCTGACGCTGACCATCTTCCTCGTGATGGGCGCGGGCGCGGGGTTCTCGCTCGCCGTCTCTGGCGGCACGTGGAAGGCGGCCATCACGGGCGTGGTGCTAGGGAACATCCTGACCGGCCTGGTCATGGGCATTTGCAGCTGGTGGTTGATCGGGCTGCAAAAGTACAAGAACGAAATTCACGGGCCTTGGGATCCGGCGCAGCCGATTATCCGTAGGCGGTGGGATTGATCTTGATGCTTGTTCACGTTGTCGAAGGCATTTCCTTTCTCTGGAGGTAATCCTCGAATGTGCAAGCGCCGCTTGCGGGCCACGTGTCGGACGGCGTGAGCTTCAGGGCCGATTCGACATGGCGGAGATGGCCTTGCTTTGCAAGATGGCGTAGGGCAACCACTTCCAAAGCGATCTTTCCCTCTTGCTGGTTTCTCTCCCATCGAATCAGTTTGCCCTCGCCCAGGGGTCCTTCTCGGTGGTTTTCATGCCCCGCGACCATGCCCCACATGCGGTCGACAATATCATCTGTGGGCACGTCGTCGGTGCCGGTGTAAAAGGCGGCATCCCACGGCTTGCGGCGCTCCATGGCCGTCCCGGCAGCGTAACTCCCCGTCAGAACGACGCGGTCGAGGCCATCAATGTTGCACAACAAGCGGCGCAAGATATCCCAGAGGTGTCTGCGTGTCACTCTGACGCGGGGCCAGGCCTCGAAGTTCAAGACGACGGTGTTGAGAGCGGGAGCGTCCTCGGCGAGGCAGCCCATGGTCTTGGCCCAGGCGGTGCCGGCGGGATAGGCGCAGTAGCTGGGCCATTCGAGGCGGGGCACGGTGCGGCCGAGCGAGTCGACGTGCGTGGTGCTCCAGGGGCTGACGTCGCGGATGTCGAGCTCGAGGGTGCGCACGGCGGCGCGCAAAAAGGGCGGCAGCGAGGTCAGGAAGGCGTGGCAGTGCTGGGCTGAGGTGAAGCGGAAGACGTTGTTCTGGTACAGGATGTGGACGGGGCACTCGTCGTGGATGTGTCGGCAGGTTCGCAACAGGCCAGCGCCCAGCGGTGGGATCGAGTGGTGGGCGCTCTTGGGGAAGGATACCGTGTTGTTGGGAAAGAGGGCGTCGGCAACGGGCGTCGCGGTGGTCAGGGCTAGGTGGTAGATGCGGTTGCGTATCTCGCCAGGCAGCGAGAGGAAGTGGGATTGGTGAGTGGACGTGGTGGTGGGCATGTTGGGATGAGTCGAGGGCGCAAGGCTACGGGTGTTGAACGAGTGGGTGGTGTGCGATGGTCAAAAGAATGAATGGACGGACACACAAGATCAAGACGAAGGAGAAGAAGAGAAGTCGAGGTTGAGAGAGGCTGAGAGGGCCGAGTGAAACGAGGACCCTTTTGTCGCAGATGGTCGAACCCCAGTCGGTCTAGGAGACACAAAAGGGCCGTAAGGGTGTTGTGGGGCGAGCCCTGGCCTGAAGTTGGACTGGCCATATTTTTTTTTATCTCCAGGGAGTCAGGGTCTTTGCAGATGTCTGGTCGTGGCCCTGGTTGCACCGTTGTACCACGTTCCGAAGCATAACACAATGCGAGTCCTTTCAGGCTGCTGGCGACGTGTCTAGCTCTGCCACATCGATGATTGTAGGAGCACAATGCATGCGTTTGCCACAGATGGAGGATACATAGCTGTAGGTCGGTACATGGCCAGAGGTCACGACAAAACATCACATGGATGGCGACAGAATCCTTGTCATCCGTTCGCTTCGGTTGTCCCTGCATGCAGGCGATAAGCCCAAAGAGGCAGCGGGCGGTGAGGCTGATAAGCTGCCGCGGTCCTTCTTCGGGAACCGGCATCCCCGGCCGGATTGCTGTTCTCCGTCAAGGTCAAGGTCAGGTCCCCGTTCGCCCGTCTGCCCCAGCCGGGCCCCTCTGCTTGCTCTCACATTGTCGTTGCAGTAATGCTCCTTCTCTACTCTCTGCTGCTGGATGACTGCTTATGTGCATCCTTCCTCTCGCCGCTTGGCTCCATTCCCGTCCTCCTTGCCCTGCTGATGCCGGCCCGCTAGCCCATGTCCATGTTTCAGCCCTTTGGCATTCCCGGCGTCACGTCACGTCCTCGCCCCTTCTCCAACACCTGCAATCGACACCTGCTCGACTGCTCTCTTTGGCTTCTTCCTCTGCTCTTTTCCGCCTCGTCTCCAGTCTGCTGTCTCTCCTCTCGTCCAATCCTCCGCTCGCCTTGCGTGTCACGGCATGTCCGTCAATGGGGTCCAAAATGGCTTGTCCGCATCCTGACTGCCAGCCATCGCATTTTTCTATTCCTGCTAGCAAAATGAACGCTCTCGTGTCACCCTTTCTCGTCTTATAGTCTACGTGCCCGCGCTGCTGACGTGAAGCGCACCAACTACATTTCTTGTCCCGCCCGCCAATCCCAGCTTTTCCTGGGTCGCGGCCTATCACAACACCTCTCACAAATGTCACTGCAACCCGACGACCGCCGCGCAGCCCGCTCGCGCTCCAAGTCACCCGCACGCCGAACAGCACGCGACAGGTCGACCCGCCGAGACGAAGGTCCAGCTATCCTTTCGCCTGACTTTGCGCCTGCCCAATCGCAGCCCTCGACCTCAACCCCGCAATACGACCTCAGGCAGCCGGGGCACTCGTCGTACATAACTCCCGGGCAGGTCCTTGGTGGTGCTGCAAACGCCCACCAAAACCTCAGACCGAACCCGCCATCCAGGATGGACGACTACACCATGGGTGCCTACGCCGATCTGCCGCCTCACGAGCGCCCCGGCTACGTGTCGCCCTCATCAGCTGGAGCTCAGCAGCCTGCCCTCCAGTACGCCCAACCTTCGCAGTGGGGTTACTCGCCCACGCCCATCAACAGCACCCAGCAGCCCCCGCAGCCCGTCCGCAATGTTTCGGCAGGATACCAGCCAGGCACTTACCAGTATGCCCAGCCTGACGCCATCAAGTACACGACGAGGCCGGTCACGGCTCAGGCACAGGCACAACCGCCCCCGCCAGTGTACCACAAGGTGACGACGGCCGCGTCCCCGCCTAGCCCAATGATGACAGCCATGCCCCAGCCGCACGAATTCTACCCTCCTCCGCCTTCACCGGGGCCGCCACAGTCGAGGAAGGCAGAAAAGTACGATCCCGACCTGGCGTATGGCGTAGACAATGCGCGGGTCGTCGAAGTGAAGCCCGGAAAGAAACATGGCGCTCCGCCTTCGCCGGGTCTGCGTCCGCATGGCCTATCGGTTCACGGATCGCGGCCTGAATTGGCGCCACCATCTCCGGGACTGACGCCACGGCTGGATAGGCTTTCCGTGACCGGCAACAGACTGCATCTCGATACCAACATAACGAGCGGATACCCAAGCGGCGCTGGAGGTGCGCTCCCTCCGGCGAGTCCTCTGCTGGAGGCGTACCACGGGACGTACCAGTCCATCAGCCCCATTCCCAGCCCCATCATGCACCCGCGCGAGGACGACATTGACAACTTGCCTCCTCTGGAGCTGCGGTCGAGTGACGAGCGCAAGGTCGTCATCCGCAAGCCCGAGCGGCATCGCAGCAGCTCCAACGTCTCGCGCGGGCTGGGCAGTCTGTTCGCGCCCAAGGACAAAAACCGCGAGCGGTCACGGTCGCGACACCGCGAGGAGAAGCGCGAAAAGAAGCAGCACAAGCCCAAGCGCGTCAAGATTTACGACGCCGAAGAGGACGCGTCGGACATTCTCAATGCGTTGACGGCACGCAAGGAGGTCGAGACGGACGTGCTAATCGACGTGCTGCCGCCGCTGACGCACGACCAGCTGCTCGAGCTGCGCACAGAGTACAAGCGCATCTGCAAAATCCAGGGCAAAGGCGTCAACTTGGCCAAGCATATCAAGCTCAAGCTGCCCAGCGGATCCTACTTTTCCAAAATCTGCTACGTGACGGCGCTGGGGCGGTGGGAGAGCGAAGCCTTTTGGGCCAACTACTGGTACCAGGGCGGTAACTCGAAGCGCGAGCTCCTCATCGAAGCCCTCATGGGCCGCTCCAACTTTGAGATTCGCGAGATTCGCAGCGCCTTCAAGGACAAGCGCTACGCCGACGACCTCATCCGCTGCATGGAGACGGAGCTCAAGAAGGACAAGTTCCGCATGGCCATCTTGACGGCGCTCGAGGCGCGGCGCCAGGAGGAGAGCGACTTCTGGCCCCCCGAGTACCGCGACCGCGACGTCGAGGTGCTGGCGAAAGGCGTCAGGGCGCGCGATGGCGGCGAGACGGACATTTTGCGAATCGTCACGACGCGCTCGGATGAGCATTTGCGCGAGTGTCTGCGGCTGTACGAGAGGCGCTATGGCGGCAACTTTGCGCGCGAGGTCCTGCGCAAGAGCGGCAATCTTGTGGTAAGCTTTTCCCTTCGCAATCTTCAACCCACTCACTCACCGATGAACGTGCTAGGGTGAAATCTGCGCCCACATCCTCAACGGCGTCATCAACCGGCCCGCGCGCGACGCCATGCTCCTGCGCCACGCCCTCCTCGACCTCATCGACACGGACCCAGCCACGGCCGCGCCCTCCAACCCGCACCACCACGGCAGCCATCACCACTCGTCCAACCCCTCGGACAAGAAGGACAGCCACAGCGGCCTCCTCGCCAAACAGCAGCGCCAGCACCGCTACGAGCTGCTCATCTCGCGCCTCGTCCGCCTGCACTGGGACCGCCGCCACCTGCAACGCGTCAAGCTTGAGTACGTCGAGAAGTACGGCGTGCTGCTCGAAGAGGATCTTGAGGAGGCGACCAAGGGCGATTTCAGAGAGTTTTGTCTGGCGCTTTGTGATGTGGGCGTGGGTGAGAGGGACAGGTGAGGAGGGAGTTTGACAGTGATAGGGGAAAAGGGGGATGTGTCGCAGCGGGCAGCAGGAAAAGTGATTGCTCCTGGAATGGCGGTGTACCCGGGGAGCTTCCGGTCATTGCTGCGGCTTCATTCAGGAAGCGTTCGGTCACTGCTGGGCACGAAGCCAGGGAGCTGCCTATCCCAAGGGCGTACGTGGGAGCAGGGTATAAAGGGGATGAAGCGTGATAGCGGGGCAAGGGCAGCGGTGCAGGAGATACCCCATGATCTTTCTTTGCTTGCTCTTTTTCCTTACTCTTTCTTTCCTTTTTTTCCTTTGCTCTAGGTCAGGTCAGGTCAAGCCTGCTTGAGTCGGTTCCTCAAAGTGCACTGCGGTGATGCTGGTAGCTAGCTAGGTAGGAAGGTAGGAAGGCATCCAGGTATTCATCCCCTAAAACCACCATTCAAACAGACTCAGACTTGGCTATTCCCTCCATCTCACTCACCATCCACTCTCCTCAAGTCAATTATAAAGTCATCACCACCATCTTTCCATCACAATGGCCCTCACCATCATCTTCCCATCATAATGACCTTCAGCAACATCGCCACCGCGCAAGGAGCATTCACAGTTTGCACCACGCCAAACAAACCAAACCAAGTGCGAGAGCCGCGAGATTCAGCAGCCAGCATTAGACTCTGCGTGTTTTCTTCCGCGATGCGGGAAAGCGCGCCGTTGGATGGCTGTAGAGGGAGAGGGGGTAGGGTATTTGTACTGCTCTAGCAGTAGCTTGTGCTTCTAGAGGAGGAAGGCAGGGCGAGATTGCCACGCGCGTGTGAGGGATGGAGCTGTCGCGTGCGCGCGCGCGTGATTAGATGGAGCTGTCAAATGCGCGCGCGAGGGAGGGAGGCAGGAGCGTCGTGCTGTGGTGTGGTGTCGTGTCGTGTGGTATAAAACCCTCTTCTTTTCTCGGGGAGGTTGCCACATTTCTGAGCAACCATCACCCCACGGACGGTCTTCCGCTCACCAGCGGCGAGAAGAAACTGGGAAATGACCCACTTTTGGGGAGGTGAGAGACGGGCATGCTACTGTGGTGCAAAAGCCAGTGTTGTTTGTTTTTTAAGATCTTTGGGTGGTATAGAGGTGTGACATTGTGCTGTTGTGATGCCCATCTTTGCTGTTTTGCAGTGATGGTGGGATGTATGATACAGCACAGATGGTGAATGCATTTCGAGTATCGGGCACTGGGAGAAGGAACTGGAACAAGGAAAGGAACAAAAGAAACAAGTACCATGGATCTGTTCAGTCCATATAGCCTCAGCGGCTCATCCAACTCGTTGATGAAAAAGATGCGGTTGAAGAGTAAGGGCAGGGCCTTTATACCCTCACTGCTTACGCGACCAGAGCTCCTCACTCCTCAGGCACCGCCCGACTGCGGAGTCCCGCACGTGCGCCCTTTCTGCCCGCGCTTGAGTCTATAAGCGCCCCTCTTCTCGAATTGAAAAGACGAAAGACAAGTGCCTGAGCAGTCGACGCAAACGCCGCAAGGCCAAACGTCACTGCCTCCGCAACACCATCGTCATGGAGAATACCTTTGGGAGGGAACGGGAGCAAAAACTACGGCTTTGTCAAACTTTCTGGCAAACCACGCAAATGTCTATTGCGGTTTGGTGAGTGATTTTGGGAGGGGAACGAGCTCATCACTGTTCCGGCACGATGCTGCTGAAAATTGTCTCGCCGAATTGCGCGGCTCCAGCATTGGCAGGTTGTGTACGCCGTACGATGCAAAATCCGCAACGGAAATATGGGACAAACGAGAGCGAGGAAAGCAAGTCGAAGATCTGACTCAATTCAATGCCAGACAGGATTCCGTGGTACCGCAGGTACAGAGCGAGCCAAGAGTCGGCCGTTTTTGATGGCATCTTCTGGCGTACTGCTCTGTCCATCTGTGTCCAAGAAACTTTTCAGCGGAGGGAGCGAGAGCTTTTATACTGCTCACACCCCGGCGGAAGATTTTACAGTCACAAGGCGCCAACTTCCACGCGCACAGGCTTATCCTGAGAGCACATGCCTCGTCTCCTCGCTCGCATGTGCTGCCGCAACCGGCGTGAGGTATAAAACTGCCATCTTTTGACCGGAAGAAGTGCTGCTCAACGACAG
The DNA here is from genome assembly GCF_038025025.1 of Phyllosticta citribraziliensis. Classification (NCBI taxonomy): domain Eukaryota; kingdom Fungi; phylum Ascomycota; class Dothideomycetes; order Botryosphaeriales; family Phyllostictaceae; genus Phyllosticta; species Phyllosticta citribraziliensis. The sequence continues at coordinate 787,380 of NW_027117343.1, forward strand.
GAACTTCCTGATTGCTCTGTATCTAATTTCTGGCCGTTGACACAGAAAATACTTTGGCTCCCTCGCGCTGGTTTGGTACAATAAAATTGACTGGTCTTTGGTTTGTCGTGGCTGCGGCTTCTGCGTCTACACACGCGGCAACAATAGGTTGGCCAGCAATGGCGGCCTCGGTCATCAAAACCAAACAATGGCGGTGACATTCAACAAACCCTAGAAGCTGCACAGTGATAAGCAGAGTAAACCAAGAGCAACGAGCCAGAACGAAGCGGAGGACAAAAAACAGCCAGAAACCGCACAGTAGTCCGTTCGTTGGTGGTTTGTTCGTGCTCATACCCAAGGCTGCTTTATCAAAGCTCCTCTTTTCTCGCGAAGAGAAGCACGTTTATGCAGTCATCGACGTAAGATAAATGTCTCTCTGCCTCTAAATAATAAGCGCGCCCATGAATGCTCCTTATGTATTGACTAGACCATGTACCCTAGCGCTCGTACACTGTCTTGAACCTTTCACCTATAAAAGCCCGCCTTTCGACAAACTGGAAGACCTAACATCTGAGGATGGTGGCGAATGCATTGGCCTGACGCCGGACTCCGACCTCTACTGGGAGCTCGTTTGGGCAAGACGGTACTTGCCTTTTCCGTGCCTCCTTGGCTTCTTGCTTTTGGGTTCATCGACACAATGGCAGCGTCGCCGTCGTCATTTTCAGATCACAATGGCTATTGTTGTTGAAGTGTGATGATGATGCGGCACTACTCTCTTACAGTGTTGACTGACCCCTTGGGAATTGAATTGAAAGACAGGAACACCGAGGCCACAGTGCCGTAATTAGTTAGGTGGATTGACGCATCCCCAGTCGGCATTGTGATGGTGGTGGTGTTGTACTCTGTCCCGAGACTCGTGTGCCTGTCGAAAAGCGAATCTGGCTGCGAGAGACACAGCGCCTTTATACCCCCGACGCCGAACGCGGCCCCAATGCGCCCTGCCCACCTGCCTTTCAGACATGCCTGTTAAGCACATGAGAGCCCCTGGGTGCGTGGCATGTGCTAGCACTTGACCGAGTCCGTAGCAGCCTAGGCGCAGGTCAACCGACGCAGTGGGTAATATAAAAGCACGCCTCCTCTCCACTCCCATCGTCTCCTCTCCAGTCTACGAACTGAGCGTCGTCGTCAGTCAGAGGTCGGACATCGAGTTTTGGGTACTGCCCTGGCTCCGCCACACAGAGTTGTTTACTGCTCTGGCGGCCGCTGTTGCGCTCGCGCCTCTTTCTTTCCCATTCACGTGGCGAGTGCGTCGACGCGGCGGCGTCGTGGCCTGCCGAGATACATCATGGAGGCGTCACATTGGACGTCGGTATCGTAGGATAGAGTGAGCGCAATATGAGGCCAATGTCGAGAACCGAGCACCGCTCATTTGCAGGGCCGAAGCACCACCAGCACCATGTCCGACCGGCACAGTACTCAACGCCCAAAGTCCACAGAATAAGCAATAGCATTCGAAAAAGCGATAGCCAGTCCACGCAACTCAACGCTAGCTAAATGCAATCGGATAGGGATAGATCGTACAATATGCGCACCTGCGAGAGCGGAGGAGGAATCAAGAGAAAGAAAAAGGAGAAGAAGAAAGGCAGCTTTTCTCAAGTGTCGTTAGAGGTCGTCAGCGTCGTCAAAGTCGTTCGTCGTCATCAAGCCAAGAAGAGGGAAAGATAACAGCGGTAGTCCCAACCCAGCCAAACCCAATCCAAAGCGCGTCCTGTCCTGTCCCTTCCCGATCCCATCCATTCCAGTCCATGCGATCCGTTTCTCCTGTCCGTCCGCCCGCCCACCTGGTGCTCCCGAGGAAATAAATGTTGGCTCCATCAAAAGACATTAAGAAAAATAGTCGATACACCAGAGCAGACCACCAATTTTTGCCATCACAAACTTTTGGCCCCCGTGCGAGTTGACTGATTACTGGACCCGCGACATGGAGGGAACAGAGGTTGGTGTAAAGTGACGCTTTTGGGCAAAACCAGCGCCTCCCGGCAGAGCGAGAAAGAAGAGAGAAAAGAAGAAACACGTATCGTAAAGTAACTCAAAGGACAGCTCGCTCATATCAAGTATACAAGGTATCAGATGGCCAAGGAAATCACGCTGCGGAAAAGAAAAATGGGAATCCGAGAAAGCAACAAGTTTCAAAGATCCAGGTGCAGCAACTCAAGGAGTCTTACCAGCTTCTCCACTGGTCTGGTTGTCTCCACTGATCTTGCTGGACCCATTGCTCGGCCTGTCTAGGCCGGCGGTCGCGCTCAGTGCGCGTGCTGACCTTGGTGCGACGAGTGTCGCTCTCGCCTCGGGAGCGACTGCTGCTCGTGTTTTCGGTGGTGTGGCTGCTGTCCTTGATGTAGTACTTTTCCTTGTCACGGGCGTCGGCAATGATGACTTCGCCATTGCTGAACCGAATCGCTTTGCCAGAAACATCGCCCTGAATTTCGACAGTGTCATCATTGTCATGGACCTTGATGATGAGGTTGTTGGTCTTGCGACTCAGGGCTGTTCCTGCAGAGTCACTGACTCGGCTTTTGCCATCGTCCAGCCCGTTGCGAGAAGATACGTGTGTTTTGGTCCTGGGAGATGCAGTGCTTTGCGTGCGTCGGTGACTGTCCGTACGAAGCCTGTCGATGGGATTCTCTGAAGAGTTGATCCCGTTCATCCCGCGTACATACTCTTCGACTCTGCGCTCCTTGTCATCTATTTGACTCTTTCTCCTTTCGTCAGCTCGATCGCGACGTCCGTTACCGGGCTCTGCTTGAGATGGCACAATTGTGTTGTAGACAGTGTTGCGCCTGGTCAGATCGCGACGCTTGTCTCTGGATTGCGCAGGCTCCAACGCGACATGAGCTCTACCGCCCGAATTCCTAGAGTCGGGACTGGTCGCAGATCTCCCTCGACCAGTGTTGCCGAGAGTGAGGGCAGCAAACTGACGAGGGAGGCGGGGATCTTCATCTTCATCATAGAAGTCGGTGTCATCATATCGGCCTTCATCTTCCCATCCTCGGTACATGCTGGGCATCATGTGGGGAGTGGTCCTCACTTGCTTTGGTGCACTTGGCCGTCTCTGGCGAGGAATTGGAGGTGGAGGCATCTCCTGACGATCCAGGTCATACTGATCAACAGGATCGTAGCCCTCTTCATCATCATCGTATTCCTCTTGACGTGGAGATGGAATGGCAGATTGAGGTTGTCCGTAGCGGGGGTTGTAACGTGGTTGGGACCTGGCAGCTTGCTGGGTACCCTGATGAAGAACTGGGCCCCTGTTGTTGAAACGTGGGTCACCATGCGGTGTAAGCGGAGACGGCAGACCCATTGCTCCGTGATAATGAGGAAATTGAGGTCCGACTGGGGATCCCATCCAGTATGAGGGAGAGTTGAGCATTGCCGGCGGTGGTCCATGGTAGTACCTAGGTGGTTGGTTGACGTTCATGTAGTCGGATGAAGAGGATCCTCCGTGGTAGCTGACTGGTCTGCTCCCGCTTGGATAGAGGCGAGGCCGAGACCCTCCTGATTCGGCACCCTGGTCGGCAGGCGTCCGGTCACGGGCGGACGAGGGATGATACTGGGATCCACGGCCCGAAGTGCGTGCAAAGTCCACTTTGGTATCCACGGACAGTCTGTGCCTGCGACGCCTGTCCGATTCGGGATCGGCGTGGGGAGCCACAGGCAAGCTGTCTCGACGAGACTTTCTCGTCCTGGACTCGGCTCTCGCGGGCTTCTCTTCCCGCTTGGAGTCTTGCCTTATGACGGGCTTTGTGGGCTTCTTGGGATCCTTGGAGGTCCTTTTCTTGTCCTTGGGCTCCTCGGCAGGGGTGTCTGCAGGGGGCAGGGCACTAGGGGCCTCGGGTTTGGCAGTGGGATCCTGGGCATTGTCCTTGGAGCTTTTTGCGGAATCAGCACTGCGCTTGGACGTGGCAGTACGGCTCGAATACCCTGAATCGCTGGTGTGATCGGCCAGCTTGTGCTTGCTCAGGTCGGTGGAGCGTTTGACGGCGACGTTGCATGTGGATTTGGCGTACCCGTTCTTTTTTTCGTCGGAGGAGTCTTCAATGGCGTCCTCGACGGTCGGGTTGAGGTTGCGACGGCTGGGCGAGGGCGACATGGTGGGGATGCGGAGGTGGAGGCGGAGAGGTGGGTCGGGTGTCGTCAATCACAGGCGCATAGACTAGTTTGCGGTACAAGCTCGAAGATGGAGGAGGGCCAGCAGCAGTGGGCAAGGATGGATGGAATTAGGAGGCCAAAGAGGAGGGCGCCGGCATGTTGGAGGACGAGGTGAGGTGGACGACGAGGAAGAGGAGGACGGGGGCGGACCGCATAAAATGACGGGCTGAGGCCGGTATTGGGCTGGTTGGGCAGGAGGGTAGCAGCCCAGTGCTCAAGATGGCGCTGGCGAGCCTGCCAATGGCGTGGATGGATGCACGAGGCGTGGGATTGTGCTCGCCGCTGCCTGGAGGTGAATGGAAATTGGGCGATGCGGTGATGATGGACTGGACGGCGAGGAGATGGGATGGGATGGAGAAATAGAACGGGCGCCAGGGAAACACTAAGCCCTGCCCTGCCCTGCCCTGTGCCGTTGCCGTTGCCGGGGCCCCCATCCCCCATCCCGACCAACACCACTCCACGAACTCCACGATGCCTTGGACCAACGCTGTACCCCCAACGCCTACCTACACTACACGTCCGTCAGAGTCATCAGTCCCCTCGGGGTCCTCTCCACCACGCTCCCCCCTCGGCTGCCGCTTTTCACCGCCCGGCCCTGTTTCGAGCTGCCTGCATCTCCTTCGGAAATCGACCGCCGCCCTCCTCAGCTGATTGCCACACGCTTCACCCCCAAGATCTACGTTCTCGCATCCTACTCTACGTCAACCTCCAACTGTCCATTCTTACTAATCATTCGCATTCTCTCTGTCGTCAGTGCCGTTGAGACTCTTGGCTTGAGGCATGCACCCCACCTCGGCCAGCGGCCAATGGCAACCGCCGCCACCAGAGCCGCAACTCTTGGTGTCGCCCTCTGTCCATGCCATGCGCAGACCCTGCGTGTAAACAACCACTGCGTGTGCAAAAGAAAAATAAAAGTCTCGGTCAAGGCAAATGATTCCTGGTCCCGATCTTGTCTCAACCCCAGGCCATTCCACGCTCCGGAAACGTATACGCATCTACAAGGTCTCTGCATGAGCTCTAGGCTACGTGGATTGCCGTACGACCATCGGGAGTGTCCACGGTAACCACCTTGCAGGATCCACAACAGACAACTTGAAGAATCTGTATGGTCCGTATTTCTCACGCTGGTCGGCCTCCTCGGTTTCGAGAGTGTGCCCTTTGGACATATACACACGACCCAAGACGGGCCTGACTGCTTGTTTACCATCATCACGTGATCTTTAAACCACTGCTACCTCATGCAGCCAGGAAGAAATTCCACCTTTTTCCCTCTGTCCCGTTAGGCTTTCATTCCATCATATTTCGTTTCATTCTGCTCGCTTCCAAATCTTGCAGGCGGCTCAATTCCATAGGATATCAACGCCCGTCTGCACCAAGCGAGCAGCGGCACGTCGACATGGCAGTTTGCTCCGACTGGAAGGAGCTTATCACATTGCCTGTGCAACGGGAACGAATGGGAGAATGTATTCAGATACTGTCTGCAGCTGCCTGGGCTCATGCGGGACACGATACCCCGCGCAGAGCGGCCGTCCGTCCGTTCGATGGCCCGACACGAACAAGACCAACCAGGCAAGAGACTGGCGACAGCTGAACGACGGGCGAGCAGGCTTTGCCCCAAGTTCACAAGGGTCTCGACCATTGATGCCTCTCCAGGATGACTGCCAAGGCGGAACCCGCCCAACAAAGATCTTTGTGGACCATGGACAATCCCGTTCAAACGACGAGTTGCAGATGCATGGGCTCGAGTGGATCCATCGACCTGCCTGTGGACGGCCGGATGAATTGGAGCCGGCCAAACTTGATTCAATGGTGGCAATCGCCTGCACGGCATCACCAACCAGCTGACTCTAAACAACATTGGCCAGGCAATCAGCCGCGACTGCGACAGACGAGCACCGGCGGGACACACTTTTAGATTCTCCGTCGTCAGTCGTGCCCAACTCGTAAGAGTCAACACTCATCAAGGACATGCGATTTGACGCGGTCCGCTCCGACTTCCCCTATTTCCTGACCGGTGGGAGGGCGAAAACACTGACTGCGTGGACCTATATGACAGGCCCATTTCCTTTGCCAACAGGTTCAGCCCAGGCAATCGCACCATCCAGCCCTTCCGGCCACCCCCCCCCACATCATGCCTCACACAGCCTCGGGCACTCTCGCCGCATCCACCTCTGGGCACATCCACAACGTATGATCTGCACGAACCGCACCTGCCGACAGGCGACGCATGGGACGACGCATCACGCCCGCATAGACGGGCTACACCAATATCTGACTTGCTGGCTGACGATAGCCGAACCCGGATTGATTCGTACGCTTGTCTAGCTGGCTGCTTGTGCCCGTCTCGAAGTGGTGAATCAAGCAGACACTCCAAATGTAGCCACCGTTTTCCGCCACAAGGGTACAGCACAGGCGTAATTGGAATGCCATCAGATCACGATACAGTAACTCGACGCCTCCACAGCTTGTCGCCTCTATCCCATAAAATCATCCTCATCAATGATCAAACCTGTCCCGGTCCCTACTGTCGCCTCTCAACTAGCCAACCCTCGAGGCCAGAGCCCTAGGTGAGTTCTCCAGACGCCAGATCAACGCATCACATTAGCTTCGCCTCGTCTCGCCTCCTTGGCCGCCAGCACGCCATACCGGGCCACATACCCAGACATCGAGCAAGTGACAGCTCAGCAAGCACGAGCACCAGCTGCACATCATCACATCCTGTGTCCCGACCAACCCACCTTCCCCCTAGCACACTTTAAACGTTCACCTCTCGCTTGAGCAGCCAGCCAGCCGGATGGCCGGCCGCCCACTGCTTCTGTCGCTGCCGCTGCCGCTGCCGTTGCCTGGCTGACCTCGTGCCGCCATGGTTTTGCTTGCTCGCTCGTCGCTTGCTCGCTCGTCGCTTGCTCGCTTGCCTGCGTGCAAGCATGCCTTCCTTCTTGGTTGGATTGGTCTGCATCCGGATTGCTGCTTCTGGTGGTGATCTGGCTGCCGCCGCTGCTTCTACCACCGTCATACTGCGCTTCGCTTGCTGGCCGCCTCGCCTCGTCACTTTGCCGTCGTCTTGTTCCGTATGCGGTGCCACTGATGGCCGGCGGATGGCGCGAAGCGAAGCGCTTCTCCAGGCGTGTGTTGGGCGGCTGTGTTGACCGTCGGTGATGGGATGATGCAGCAAAGCGGATGTGATGGGTTCGATGATATTGGGAAGTGGGTCGCAAGGCTAGGCAACTCTTTGAGCAGTTCAGACAGGAGCGTTTTTTATTGAGTTAGTTTCTACGCCTTGGAAGCATTCATCTCCGTGTGTCGTGAGTGGATTTTACGCGCTTGGAGCATTCACCAAGAAGCTTTTGCCATCATTCTTTGCACGCAGAGAGCATTCATCATTATTATACCTTGATGCCGGAAGCCTTCATCTTCATCATCAACACACTGGAAGCATCCACCGCAACCAACGAACCTCGACCATGGACCCCCAACCTCCCTCCCACCCACCTACCACGCCTCCACCTTCCTTCTCACACGCCTTCACGTGCCGCACCCCCACCGCACTACCATCAGCCGTGCGTACCCTTCCCTTCCATGCTACCTCCCTGCCTATATAAACCCCCCTCCTCCCTCTTCCCCGCCACTCCGCCGCTCCATCAGCACAACAGTGCCTCGCCAGGCAGACTGTAATTCTTTCTACTTTCACGTCTGCGCAACAGTACTGACTTTGCGGGGTTTGGTCTGTTCTGTGGGTTGCTGTGAGGAAATGAGTGTTTAGCACATAGTGGCATCGACGTTATGCAATTGTGGCGAGAAGCATCGCGGTTGTATTATGGTAGCTTTCACTCTGCAGCAGCGGTGGCTCTTTTGGTTTAAGATAGACTGTGTCTAGACGTGAGTAGCTATAGGTAGGAGAGTCAACATGTGCCCCCTAAATATCACTCTTTCACCACTACGCGTGCGTGGTCGTTCGCACGTGTGCTGCTGCGTCAGGGGGTATAAGACCCCCCCACCCGCCTGCTTCCTTGCAACACCTCCTACCTCCTTACTCCCACACGACAGACCGTCAGTCAGTCCGAAGGCCGAATAGTCCTGGACTTGGCTGGAGAAAACCAACAAGCACTACGACACTGTTCCTGTCTTCCGCTAGCGCCCTACCCCTGATTTCAATCCACATTTCTAGAAGATGACGGTGGCCAGCAAGGCGACGCATATACGTGTAGAAGAATGCCATGGAGCGAGTGATGCTGTCACACACACCGTGGTAGCACTCAAACACTTGCTGCTGCCTTTCCGTACTCTCGCTCCGCCAAAGCAGGTGCGTGGATGGTGTGCATGCTCTTGCGTCTCTCGCCCTACACGCAGCCACAGCTACCCCTGCATTGCAACCTGAGGTCAGGAATAGTTCTGTTTCAGCTGCTTCGACTCGGGATCGACGCGAAGTGGTCTATCTACCATACCATTGCCCTCCTGTTCATCCCTCTCCTACCTTAGGAGGGGAAGCAGTCACTTTGAGAGTCAATCAGGCAGTCCAGCTCCATGCAAGCCCTGGCTGAAGAGCTGTGCCGTCACGCGTTATATGTAGTATTCCGGAGTTAAGATGACGATGGCAAGGAGACAGAGCGGCATCATTGAGAGCAATGGCATGGCCCCATGACTACAACGTCAGTAACAAAACCACCGCTTGACACGGTACACGGAGCTTTCGAAGGGCCGGAGCAGTAGCAGATGAAAGGCACTATCCAAGACAATTGATTGGTACCTAGCTACCTAACGGCAAGACAACAAGCAGCAGCAGCAGTAGCAGCAGCAGCGGTGATGGTAATGGTGGTATAGGTGATGGTGCAGGGCGGACCAAAGGTTTCCGAAAGGCCGCAATGGGTTTCTTGCGTGGAAGAGACGAAGGAAGAGGCGCAGCGTGGAGCGGAACGGAGCGGGACGGCAGCCAAAGTACGAGATGTGTATACGAAGAAGCAGGCAGACAGACAGGTAGGCAGATGGACCGACATAGAGACTACGACCTGTTCGTACGTATACATCGGCGACGGGCGACGGCAACGCAGGCACCAGCAGTCGGATGCCCCAATCCCAAGTCGCAGCGTAGCAGGTGTGGTGATGGAAGCACCAGCACCAGCACGTGCGAAACCGCTCCAACGTTTCCATCCTTCCCGAAGGATCCCAGCGGCGATCTGGATCCAGGTCTGGAACAAACCCTTGCCAACCACATGCGAACCGACACCGCTGCTACAAGACCAATCCAGTCTCAGCGAGCCGTTGTAGATCAAAAAGAAGCTGAGACGCATTCAGTCACGTAAGAGAGAAAAGGAAAACGCCGTCAAGATGCGCTTGAAGGAAGGGGGGAGGAGAAGCATTGAGCAGAGCAGGTGGAACGAAAAAACGGCATTTTGTGGCCAACACACAGAATTTCAAATATTCAAAACTTGGACAACATCCCGCGGCAGCGCAAAAGCCACAACTGACCAATTCCATAACGCACACTTTGGGTACCCACTAAGAAAATTAAGGAAAGCGCATGGAGACAAGACGGTGAGAAAAAACGGCGGGGAAGAAAAAAAAAAAAGTACAGCAGAAAACGCCAGTTCCTTGGTCAGGAACTTGGCATCGACTGCCTCAGAATCGCTCGAATTGCGACGGTGGTTTCGCGCTTGCAGACTGCCGAGGCAGTGGACTCGACGCGTCGAAAACGTGAGCATCTGTACGGTCGTCGAAAGTTAATCCATGTCGATTGTCGTTCGTAGCTGGAATCCTGTCGTGAAGAGAACCGAAGGCAAGCAATTAAATCAAGTTTTTGCCAAAGCCCAAGCCGGTGGGGAGGGGAAATTTTGAACGGGTATCAAGTGGCGAAGAGAACCTGGGTCATCAGCACTGGGGGAGGAGCTGAAAGCAACATGCGCCTCGCTTGGTCAAACAAGCCGACTGTCGCTAGATGGCGGTGCCGGGTGCAGCAGCTTTCCAGAGTGCGATGCCATGGTAACCAGAAGTGCGAAGCCAGGATGTTCGTGGTAGCAGCCAAACCAACCCAGCGTCCGTGCAGAAGTGAAGAAAACGGTCGTCAACATCAATGTCGGTGCCTCTATAGCAGGATGAGGTAGTTGCTCGGTGCGATGCCAGTCTCGCCATTGGCCTTTCTGGCTTGCCACCAACGTCCGCTGACGTCGGAAATTTCGAGAATTTCGTGCTTGGAGAAGCTGATTTCGTTGGCGTCGTCAGGGTTTGCCTCGTAACTGTAAATGGCCTTGGCTCTGTAAGGATATTCGGTGGGCGCATTGACATCGGATTCTGGCTGGCCCCCGCCGGCGCCGTTGCCAAAACGCGGCTGCGTGGAGTTGCGCTGATCGACGCCCGCAGGCCCACCAGGATAGCCGGACACGGGGGAGGAAGTCTCGAATCCGTTCAGCTGTGCCGAGGTGTACATTTGCGGTTGTTGATTCGTGACGGACGTCTGGGGACGCGCGCTGTAGTTGTTGGACATTGGTCGCGAGCTGCGCGTCATCGAGTGCCTGTCCTTGTGGAGCGCAAAAGAATCAACAAATGTACGGTGCGACGCGGACGGCTGGGATCCGTAATAAAAGATCCAGATAATCTAGACATATGTTAGCTCATCTTCCCCGAATGCGCGCGACTGCACATACAGCAATCATTGACAAAAGAATGTAGCCTGCGGCAGCGGCCTCCTTGGCAGGATCGCCCTCGTAGATTGTGTTGTTGACGGCGGAGCTGGTGAAGACGAGGCCGGCGGCCAGGTAGCTTGCAATCTGCGACTTGTTAGGGGACAAGAAGGAGTCGCATTCCACAGAGAACGTACGGCGACATGGTAGGTATCTTCTACTTGGGCGCCGACAGTGACGGTAATGCCGACGATGCAGCAGAACATGTAAACAAGGGCCCACCAGGTGTAGTTTGGAAAGTTGCCGTGAAGGCTGCCAACAATGGACGAGATGAAGGCGATGATCCAGGCGAGCTGGCAGAGCAGTCAGTAACGACAACAACAGAGTCGCGAGTTGGACGCGCGTCAATGTCTCGAACACGTACCACGCTGATGGAAATGGTGGACAGAGCAAAGGGATCGCCGAGGATGTTGCCAAAGCTGAAGCGGGCTCGGCCGCCGTAGGGGGCGCCGTTGTTCATCTTGTTCAGACTGGGAGAGGCGGGGGAGCCGTAGGGAGAGGGCATGGAGGACGGCGTGGATGGTGTTGGGCGTGGCTTTGTTGTTGGACGGTCGAGGGCTAGTCGGGTGGACGGGGTGAGGTGGGCGGTACCGTGGGCGCGGACAATGCGCTGGCTGGCAAAGGGAGCGAGTGGTTCAAGGGCGTTGTCGAGCGAATGAGGGTGATTAGGCGCCGGGCCTGTTGGAGAAGCGAAGGGCAAAGAACGGGCGAGGCTTCTGGCTAGTGTGTAGCGGAAGCTGGTAGCGTGCGAGGGTGGTAGAGAGCGACGGCAAGGAGACGGACGGCGACGGTGGGATGTCGAAGGGTCGCGAAGGCTGGGGGGGCGGAGAATTTGATGGTTGACAGACGTCGGGAATGGAGGGCCTGGCAGGATCCGGATCGTCGAGAGATGAAGTTCGGCTGCTGTCTCTGGAGCTGGGGGGAGGTCAAAGTACGGGGCTTGGGCCAGGGCAGGCAGTGCAAATTAACCACCAGCTCCAGCGTCGCCTTTGACTTTGGCCAAAGAAAAGGTTAGGTACTTTGAGACTTAGTTATACGCCCCGTCCACATTTAGCTTCTCGCTCGCTATCGCAATCGAGTCCCCTCAGTCGCCTAGCCCAAAACCCTCGCCTGTCCCGCCGCCGCCACGATCAAGGCACGCGGCGTCCACTCCCAGTCCACTCCCAGTCCACTGCGGCGCCGGCCCTCGACCCGTCTACCCGCTCTCGACTCGACGTCAGACTCAGGGCAGCGGCCTCTGCTCGCTGTCCAGTCTCGAGAGCCGCGCCGTCGACCTCTACCATTGCTCGCTCCGTCGCATTCCACCCTCCCACCTCACCCAGCCCTCTAGTCGGCCGAACACGAGCCATGCTGCGCTAGCGCGCGTTTGCTTACAGGCACTGTACCTACCGACTCGGTGGAACCTCCATTTGACTTGCAGCCTGCATCGACGCCATTCATGGATGGTAATAAATCTGCTGTCGTGACCTCGCGCATTCGTGAAACAACACAGTCAGCTTCGTCCCTCCCCTCAGCCCGATTCTTGCTCCATCTTGACCTCCTTCCGCCGCACGTCTCTCTCGGCCTGCCGAACTCTCTGATCCCACTCAGCCCAGCATCTTCCTTGGCCCAGCACCATGACCTCATGCCACCGCAGCACCGCCCTCCCGCTCCTCTGCCGGAGCTCTGAAATCTCCCGCGCCTGACTCAGCTGCCTCTGTTCCAATTCTGTTATTCGCGGCGACAGGCCCACCAGCGATGTGAAGGACCCCGTTGGCGGCAGCGGCAGGTCTTGGAGCGATGTCAGCTGCGACGCCGTCGCCGGGAAGGCCGGTGCTTCAGTGAGCACTGTCGCAAGCTTGATTTCGGGCGTCGGTTCGACGTTTCTATCGCGCGACGAGATGAGCTCGCTGGGTCGCGCCGTCGGGGCAAATATGTCGCCATGTTTGGACTCTGTTCCGCCCTGTCAGAAACATGAACCCACGCGGGCTCCATCCAACATGGCCATACGTAGCTGGAGGACGTCCTTGACCGCCCGCGACTTGGACGCGAGGTTCGCGAGGGAGCTCTCGAGCTTCTGCAGACGCGTCGTGACGGGCGCGTCGGCGTCTTGGAGGGACAGACTGCCGCCAAGGACAAATTCAATGCGGCGCAGACGCCATTCCAGGTCGTCGAGCGTTTCCAGCAGCAGTTCTTCCAGGTCGTCGGCCATGGCTGTCGGCATGTAGTAGGTGTTTGGTGGTGGCCAGCGGCCGTGATGCAAACGGAGCCCTGGCTGCTCCACGTGAAGGGGCCGGCGACGGGGGTGGCCTGCCGCCATCTCCGCACCTGCGCACGCACGCGAGAGCGTCAAGAGTGCACATCATACCCACAGATAAGTTGATGCGTGCCGACAAGAGGCCCTCTTCTTGATTGCAGGCACACAGCCCACTCTCACTCTTCTCTCTCCTTGATGAGTCGATAGTGAGGCCCGCGACGCTTGCTGCCGCCCGCTCCACCCAGCCCGTTGACTTCCAGCCTCAGCTCAGCGACCCCAGAGCAACCACCGCACCTCTCCACCATGGCCGTCACCGCGCATTACTCCGCCATAGGCGCGGATCCATCCGACCACGAGGCAAGACCTGCCAGCGCCGCGTCCGTCAGAGCCCGACGGTATGTCGACTCTTTGCCCGTTGAGCGCGACAAGGAACAAGACTGACACTGCCCGACAGCGGCCGACGCGGAGGAAAAGATGTCGGCTTCATCGGCCAAGCGACATGGGCCAGCAGCGTCATCAACTTGGTCAACACCAGTGAGCTTGTCGCTATCCAAGTGAAGACTATATTCTAACGTGCCCAGTCCTCGGCGCTGGCCTACTGGCCATGCCCCATGCCCTCTCGCAGATGGGCATCCTGCTCGGTGTCATTGTCATAATATGGGCAGGCTTGACTGCCGGCTTTGGACTCTATCTTCAAACTCGATGCGCCAAATACCTCGAGCGCGGAAATTCCTCGTTCGCCGCCCTATCCAAAATCACCTACCCCAATGCCGCCGTCGTGTTCGATGCCGCGATTGCCATAAAATGTTTTGGCGTGGGAGTCAGCTACCTCATCATCATCGGGGACCTGATGCCGGGAGTCGTCAAGGGATTTAGTCAGGGCAATGTGCCCGGATTTCTGATTGACCGTCAATTTTGGATAACTGCCTTCATGTGGGTTGACAGACTGGTCATATTGAGGGCCTGGCTAACGTTTGACAAGGCTGATTGTTATCCCACTCTCGTACCTCCGTCGGATCGACTCGCTCAAGTACACCAGCATCATCGCCCTCGTTTCCATCAGCTATCTGGTAATATTGGTCCTGGCGCACTTTATCAAGGGTGACACCATGGACGAACGTGGTGATATCCGCGTCTTGGCCTGGAATGGTCCCGTTGCGGCACTCTCAGTATTTCCCGTCATAGTTTTTGCATATACATGCCACCAAAACGTGAGTACTGAAGCCGACCTATCTATCAAATCTAACTCTCCTAGATGTTCTCCATCCTCAACGAAATCTTCGACAACTCCCACTTCCGCACGACCGCTGTCGTCGGCGCCAGCATCGGCATGGCGTGCGTCCTCTATATTCTGGTTGGAATCACTGGCTACCTCTCCTACGGCGACCACGTCACGGGCAACATTGTGTCCATGTACGAGCCCTCGGCCTCGTCGACGATCGGCCGCCTTGCCATTGTCATTCTCGTCATGTTCTCCTACCCTCTACAAGTCCACCCTTGCCGGGCATCAGTTGAGGCCGTCATTTCCTGGAGACCGATCCGCAACTCGAACCGGCGCACCGCATCGCCCTCGCCCTCGCGCAGCAACCAGCATCTCTCAGCACCACTTCTAGGACCGCCCAAACCCAGCAACGGTGGCGTGGGGGGCTCGCCGCTTCAGCCGCCGAAGGCGGAACCCATGAGCGAGCTACGCTTCGCCGTCATCACGACCGTCATCATCATTCTCAGCTACGTCGTCGCCATGACGGTCTCTTCGCTCGAAAAGGTGCTCGCATACGTCGGCTCGACGGGCTCCACGGCCATCAGCTTCATCCTGCCCGGCATCTTCTACTACAAGATCTCCTCCCCGGACTCGCCGCACCACCAGCGCCTGCTCAAGGACGAGGACGACGAGGAGGCCTACGACGACTACGACGATGTCGATGCGCATCGCAACGCCAGCGGCAGCAGCGGCAGCAGTAGCGGCGCGGGTGCCGGCGATCACGCCGACGGCGCCTTGGCTGGCAGCGGGTTCCTGGAGCGCAGCGTGGGCAGTCTGACAAGGCGGACGCGGCAGTGGCGGCGCGGTCTGCTGCGGCGTCTGGCCGGCGCCTTGGCCATCTACGGCATCGTCGTCATGGTGGTGTGCTTGGCGACCAATACATTTTTGATCGCGGCGCATTGATAGACTACCACCTACCTATTTACCTCGAGTACCTCGCCTCGTGCTGTTTTAGAAAAAGACTGCTGCTTTTTTTGGTTGCCTTTGTTGTTGCTCTCCTGGTTCCTTTTACTCGCTGGAAATATTGCATCTTTCCCGCTTTCCTTTGCGCTTCTTGTCGCTTTTCCCCTCGTCGGGCGCTTGCACGCGCGTTTCGCTGGCTGTCAGACATGCGTCTAGAACGTAAACCAAAAAGCAAGGTACACAGGTGCATGTACCTACGTATTCAGCTTGCCATTTCTGCAGTCCAGCGCAACTCAACGCATCCACGCCGCACCCCACTCTTACCCTCATCCAACTACCCACCCGCCTCGCATCATCGCTCCCCGACTCCTTCAAGACTTCTAGAGCTCGTCGACCATCGACCGTCATCCCTGTCTCTTTCTACGGTCAGTCCGTCTGCCCTCCAGGCGAACGAATCGACTTGAATGAAATCGCAGCAGCAGAAAGGCAGAGCGGCAGCATCCAATCGCGCACCGCTGGAAGAAAGAACACAAGGAGGACGGGCCGGTGCGTCACTTACTACTCCATCTCACGCCGCCTTCTTGTCCTCTCTCCTATCCTTTAATTCCTCATCTTGCTCTTCCCACCCATCCAAGTGGTAGCAATGGAGCGGAGGTACGCCGCGTCATCTTTCCGCCGCACTGTTTCTCGTCGTTAAGGATATGTCCTTTTCTTTCTCGATAATGTAGCATGGGTCGTTTTGGGCGTTTCTGCTTGGGCGGTGGGGCTGTAGTGGCGTTTTGTGTTTGCGGAGGCTTCCTTTGCGTTTGGTGGGTTTGGATGTAGTGGGAAGGGGGTGAGGGGTGAGAATGCGTGTAGTGTAGAAGAGAGAGACGAATTGATAAATACTCTTGCATGGGTTGGTTCAGAGCTGAGAGACGAACGGAGATGCTTTGGGGATGGGCTGGGTGTTGTGAAGGTTTGGTAAGATGCTATTCCATCGATTGTAATAATCGAATTGAATGAGCTGTGATATTGCGCTGCAGGCGTGCATGTCTTCCCAACTGTACCTGAATCGAATCAATATCTGTCGTTGTGTTTTCCTCCCATCCATCCCAAACGCCAATCCAATGCCCACATCTTTTCCCCGTTTTTCTCCCTCTCCCTCTCCCTCCCTTCTCTCTACCTCACAAGAAGAAGCAGCACACCCCTCATATTCACAAAATCTCTCGCATTTAATCGGCAATCGGCCCAAACGCGTCGTACTTGACGACGGGCACCACGGTCTCCTCCTCCTGCTTCTTCCGCTCCTTCTCCTTGCGCTCCGCCTCCTTGGCGTCTTTCTTCTCCTGTGCCTCCTTCTCGCGCATATGCGCCGCGATTTCCTGGATGCGGTAGCGTGGCTCGAGGATACCGACCTATGGGGGGCATGGCTGTTAGCGTATGGCTTGCAGCGTAGACGGCGACGCTGTGCAGCATGGAGTTCGCCACGGCGAGGAGAGAGAGGGATGTGGGTGGGGTTGTGTAAGTATGTGTATGGTTTGGAACGGACGGACGGACCATCGAGAGTAACCGCCACATGGTGTCCGTTGGTTGCGCGCCTACACCCAGCCAGTACTGCGCGCGCAGCCGGTCCAGCTTGATGTCCTTGAAGGCGCGCGTCTCGGCGTCGCCGGCCATGGGCTTCTTGGGGATCGGGTCGTATGTGCCTATAGCAGTGGCTTGATCAGTATGTGGTAGGATATTCGGTTGGGCGTGTAGTAGGTGGTGTGGTGAGTGTGCCGGTGTCTCATCGACACATGCGTGCCGCGACGTTCTCCGGCTCAATGCTTCGTAGGTGCTGCGAGAATAAATTGCGTACCGAGGACCTCGAGGGGCTTGCTGTTGCGCGCAGTCCTATCAATGTCCCGTCAGCATGCATTAACAACGACCGCGGACAACTTTTTTGTAGTCGCAGAGAGACAGAGGACGCACCGCGCGTGGGCCACGACGATATTGTAGATTGGCTGGTGGCGCTTGCCGAAGCGCGCGAGCCGGATCTTGAGGACCATGGCGGCGGTGTTGTCGGGAGAGAAGATGGCTCGCGGCGAGTTGGTCCGGTGAGGTCGCTCCCGTCAGGTCGTTGATGGGGTGGGCCGCGGAGGTCGTTGCGGTGGTTTCGTTTGATGGACGTGCGGTGCGCCGGGGACGACGGGACCGAGGGAGACTTCCTGGTAGCAAAAGTCGTTGCACCAACAAGACCGAATTGGAGCAAGCAGGGAGCATCAATCTGCTTTTTTAGGGCCATTTGAGTCATGTTTGAGTAGAAAATCTCAGAAGAATTCACAGGCATCTGTAAATCTATAGGGAGAGCAGCAAAGAGCTTTCCTTGACCCAATATTGCTGGAGCCATATGCAGCGACTTTTACGACTGACCGACGGGAGACGGAGCTGCGTGTCCCGCGCTGCTCGGCGCCGTCGGGTGGGAGTGAGCTGCGTGCCCCGGTGGTCGGTGAGGTGCTGCGGTGGTGATGTAATGGGTCCCGCAACTGAACTGGCCGACAGCTTGAAGCTCTCCCGACGACAACGCGCACTCTCTCGCTCGACATCTCATGTTCAGGACTACGACGAAGCTCATGATGGCATTGAAGGTAAGATCAGTTTGCGCACATCTCCAGTACTCATGCTGACATTATAGACTCTTTCTGCTAAAAACGCCGCCGAGCTCGACAAGGAGCTCATGAGCTCTGGGGCATTTTCCATTGATCAGCTGATGGAGCTCGCTGGTCTCTCTGTATCCCAAGCCGGTAGGTCTGATGGACAAAGTTTTTTCAAAAGCATTCAAACTGACAAAAGGAATCCAGTCTACAAACTGCACCCGCTCAGCAAAGGCAAACGCATCCTCGTCGCCTGCGGCCCGGGCAACAACGGTACGCATGCCCAAAACGAGCCCTTATGGCACACAACTCACGCGCAGCTTTCTCGCAGGCGGTGATGGTCTCGTCGCAGCACGGCACCTCCACCACTACGGCTACGAGCCAACCATCTACTTCCCCAAGCAGTCCAAAAACGAACTCTACGCGCGGCTGCGCAAGCAGCTCGAAGATCTGTCGGTGCCCTTCACCAACGACTTCGACGCCGCGCTGGGCGCGTCTGACTTGATCGTCGACGCCATTTTCGGCTTCAGCTTCTCGGGCGAGGTGCGCGAGCCCTTCCCCCGCGTCATCGAGGCCCTCCGCGACACCAAGGTCCCCGTCTTGGCTGTCGATGCCCCGTCCAGTTGGGATATCGAGAGCGGTCCGCCGAAGGATGGGCCTGGGAAGGGGTTCATGCCTGGTGCGCTGATTAGCTTGACGGCGCCGAAGCCGCTGGTTAAGCACTTTAGGGGGAGGCACTTTTTGGGTGGCCGGTATGTCGTGCCCCCGGCTTTATGTGGAGTTGCGTGGTACTAATTCTGATCCAGGTTCTTGAGCGCGAGCGTCGCGGAAAAGTATGGCCTAGATATCCCGCCGTACCAAGGCATTGATCAGGTGGTCGAGGTGCCTGTGGACGGGCAGAAATTGTAGAGGTCACGAGCACGATCGCATGAAGCATATGAATCCACTTTGTTTGTCTGAAAAGCAATTCTTGTTGCTCATATTGTATCTAACGCTCATGGAAGACACAATAACAATTCCTCGTCTTGAGACGTCGCGCCCAAATCTTGTCTATTCCCAGCTAAATCGCATATATATCACACAACCTCAACGCCAACGCTTCCAATGCTAATTGTGCGCCTATTTGCCGTGGACAAAGACGCGCTCCTCGAGGGGCTGCTGGTTCTTGGGGCCAGGCTCGCCGGCGCGGCCGCCAAAGACCAGCTGGGCACGCAGGGCCCAGTCGGCGGGGATGTTCCACTCGTTCGACGCCTTTTGGTCGATGACGGGGTTGTAGTGCTGGAGGTTGGCGCCGAAGCCCTCGGCCTCGAGGCCGGCCCAGAGCGTGAACTGGTGCATCGCCGAGGTGTGCTCGCTCCAGGTGGGGAAGTGCTGGGCGTAGAGGGCAAACTTTTGCTGCAGCTCCTGGACGGGCTTGGGGTCTTCGTAGAAAAGGATCTGCGGGGAGAAACGATGTTAGTCTTGGTCATTTGAAGGCTCGGGGAGGGAGAGGTTCTTACGGTGCCGTAGCCGGCCTTGAAGCCGTCGAGCTTCTTCTCGGTGGCAGCAAAGGCCTCAGCGGGGACCTGGGGCTTCAGGACCTCCTTGACCGACTCCCAGAACTTGTCGTGCTCGGCCTTGAGCAGGACGACGACGCGGGTGCTCTGGCTGTTGAACGACGAGGGCACCGACAGCACCGTCTGGTTGACCAGGTCGACGATGCGGTCGTCGGAGATGGGGGCTTCCTTG
This sequence comes from Phyllosticta citribraziliensis, assembly GCF_038025025.1. NCBI lineage: Eukaryota > Fungi > Ascomycota > Dothideomycetes > Botryosphaeriales > Phyllostictaceae > Phyllosticta > Phyllosticta citribraziliensis. The sequence goes on from NW_027117343.1 coordinate 806,985, forward strand.
TTGAGAGCATAGTAGGTGCGGCGCTCCTTGACGGCGTCGATGAAGCTCTTGGTGGCAGACATGGCGGCGGAGGTGCTAAAGGACGAGGCGCGGGGTATCACGGAGGAGGAAGCTGGAGGGGTAGCTCGGTGTGAAGAAGTAACTTTGGAGGCGCCGAAGCAGCAGCTTTTGTATGTCCGCGGCGCGAGTCCTGTTCCCCGGACGTGCGAGAGAATTGGTAAGGCTTTCCTAAGCACCGCTTGCGGTGGGGCAGCCATGTATCCTGAAACTTTCCCTCTTGACAAGGCCAAATGTATGCTGAAAGAAAGCCGTCGGCTTGCGTGATGGAAGTTCCGTGAAGAAGCTCGTCGAATCGGTATCCAATCAACCGAGACGGAATCGTGGCTGCGGCATTGGAAACGACGGCGCCTCGTCCGCGCCTCTGTTTTTATCAATCATAGTCGCGCTCGACGACAGGCGCGAGTTCCGACGTCTTTGTAATCGCTCTTTAGGGCCGCGATGGTGTATTGAGGGCGAGACGGACGGGTTTGTTACTTGAAGACATGTATTGTCTGATAAATCCGACGCGGAGCGGCCGCGATCCGACATCCGATCGTCTGACGTCGCTTTGTTTGGAGCGGAATCGTCCCGCCCCGCCCTCTCCAGGTCGCTGTCAGCGGGGTCCTGGTGCCTTCGTCCACGGTTTCCGTACCGTCTTGCTTCGTTGTGAGGCGCTTCGAATCGTCCAGGGATACACACGGCAGAACGTTGCGATGGTTCCTGTCGTTCCGTGTCTGCTGGGGACCGCTCCTGCTGGTCCAAAATTGACTTCTTTCTGTTTGTCGCTTTTGAGACCGGCTACTGGCGAAGTTGAATCTCTTTTGCCAAAGTCGCTGTCCGATTCTCAACAACAGCCTCCTCTCACGACCTCCAGACTTCAGCTCCTTCTCTGGAAGCCACTCGTTTGACCATGTCGCCATTTCGGTCCATCGTTGAAAGCAAGGAGGTAGGTCAAGCAAGGCACACAATTGCTACGTATTTCCCATCTTCGTTGCAGTGGAGGCGGAGCACAGCGTGGATTCGTAAGCGTGGCGCTGTCGTCGTAGGAGAATCCGGGGTTAGCAGGCTTGCCAGGAGTAAGCGCACACAAGGGATGGGAAATTCCCGACGCTGGCAAACGTAGGTGGCTTCGGTTGCCGCCATCTGACAAGGCTAGGTCGAAATCTAAATTCGACTGCACTGGAGATGGGCGGTTGGATGGTAAGTCAACGGTCTTGGAGAATGTTGAGACTCGGAGGAAATGGGATAATTTCAAGGCCAGTGAAGCGTTTGACACCTGCGGTCCTTCTGCTGACTGTCGTTTGCTTGGATTCCAGTTTCGATCTTGAGGACACTGCGCTAACGACAAGTCAATTCCACACGCTCAAGTCTCTTGTCTCTCGCAATTGTGGCATCATCACATGCAGAATAGCCGCGGACTTTTTCGTACAGGAGTCTCTTCGTCGTCATGATCCCACGCAAGGAACTCCAATAGCGGCTCACAATGTAGCAGCACTGATCCGTACAAGAGGCTGAGGATGAATCTCGCAGCATGGTCCGAGACCATTAAGCATAACAAGCATAAATCCCATAGTGGCCTGTTTTGCCCATTTCGATCTCGATTCTGGCTAATTGAAAAACAAATCGACCAAAGACGGATTCGACTGACACTGGTAACATTTTCACAAAATATTGATGTTTTTTCAAGTCCAAACAGTCTGTTTACCCGGCCTTGTGCAGCGGGTGCAAAGGCCCTGCCGGGGACCCCTGCTGTTCGGAAGCGAGGCTCTCTTTTGCTGCGGCCGATTTCGCCTTTTCAACACCACGGGTTTGTCTGGACCTCGCTCCAATCCACCTTTTGCCATTCGTTCGGAATTCTCCTCAAAAATATCCACCGTTCCGTCCCTTTCACCTGCATCCGCATCAACGCCAAGAAAGTGCTTAGCGAAGCTTGCACCGTCAACCTACCTGTTGTGGTCTCGAGGCCGTGTTGCCAAGATTTAAAATGAACCAGATGGAGGACCAAGCGTTGATTATCATCCTAACTCCGAGCATCACCTAGATCTCCGAGAGATATTTCAGTCTTGTACTTCGCTCCTCATATACAAACACCGAGGACGCTGACTCTAGGTACCGTGTTATTCGCAAAGCCAGCTTCGGCTGGGCAGGACCGAGATGGCAAAAGATTCTCATGCCTCCACCCTTCCGAGGCCTTTGATACAGCTGCCGCATTCCGGATATAAACAGCACCAAATGGCAGTCTTTCTATGATTCAGTCAAATTCTCGTCCTTCTTTTGATGCCTACGTCCTCGAGGCGCTAGACTTGTCGTTTTTGCACTGGAAAATCCAAAAATGAAGTTATCCATCGTCTCTCTCTTCGGCCTCGGCGCGAGCAGTGTCATTGCTGCTCCCCGCCTTGGGCATTATGAGCTGGCAAACCAGTTTGATACCCAGTGGAAATCTCACTCTACGCGCGGTCTGCCTGCCGAGGGCAAGAAGGGTACGATCTTCACGCCAATCATCTCTCCAGAGCTAATTGTCTATCAACAGGAGTCTTCTTTATGAATCGGATCGCCCCAAGTGTCTCAACACTTTACATTGCCGACGCGGATGGTAGCAACGCTCGGAAGCTCCTGGGAAACAGCTCCTCGTTCGACTACCATGGTCATTTCTCGCCAGACGGCCAGTGGGTCATCTTCACCAGCGAACGCAATGGTGACGGCAACTCGGATATTTACCGTGTGAGAACAAACGGTTCGGGACTGGAGCAGCTTGTGGCTACTCCTTCTTTTGAGGATGCGGGAGTCATTTCGCCCGACGGGAAGCAACTTGCGTACGTCTCAACGGCCAACGGATACAAGTCCAACATCTGGGTCATGGACCTTGCCACAGGGGAGGCGCGCAACCTGACCAACACCCCTGAGACGGTCGGCGAGTCATGGTCACCAGACGGCCACTTCCGCCCTGCCTGGTCGCCCGACGGTGCGTGGATTGCCTTTTCCTCGGACCGCAATACTCAGTGGATTGGCCACGGCAACGGTTCGGGCTGGGAGCACACTCAGGAGCTATCTGTCTACGCGATCCGTCCCAACGGTAGCGACTTTCGTCAAGTGGCTACCAAGTCTGGCTACTCTCTCGGCTCACCAAACTGGTCTCCCGACGGCGAGCGCATCGTCTTCTACGAAATTACGCGGGAGAACACTTGGGGCGCGCACCGTCCTGAGGATGTCAACACTGTCGATGCTCAGATTGTCTCCGTCGACTTTGCTACTGGCGAAGACCGCATTCAACACACTTCCGGCTCGGCTCTGAGTATGTACCCGCAGTGGATTTCCGAGGATAATATTGGCTACCTCATCAAGGCTGGAAACGACGAAGGCCTCAACTACACGTCTGGCGCCACTCCGTACAAGTTGACTTCGATGCGGTCGCCCTCATGGTCTCCTGATGGCAAGCAAGTCGTGTACGAAGTGACTAGCTTCACGCCAATCCGCCCCATGGAGAAGAAGCTCTACAGCTGGGACGGCGACTGGGAGTACCGCTTCACCGACGTGTTCCCGCAACTTTCGAATCAGGGCAAACTTGCCATCACGCAGAAGCAACTAGGCAATTCGTCCGTCGTCACCATGGACCCTGACGGAATGAACATGAAGCTTGTCTTTGACACGTACTCCGGCGAGGTAAACGCTTCGCTAGTCACCCAGGGCCTAGCTGGTGCCTTCCAACCCGCCTGGTCCCCTGACGGCGAGTGGATTGCCTTTGGTCTAGGCTCATGGTTCCAGGCGCGTGCCACGGGAAAAGCGCGCGTCTACCGTACGACGTCCAACGGCTCCTACTACGAGGCACTAACCGACGGCACGGTGCACTCTGGCTTCCCCAGCTACTCGGCCGATGGGCGGTACATTGTCTTCCGCGAGTGGGGAGTGCGCTACGGCTTGCGCATCATCGACCTGACGGACAAGAGCATGCGCTTCCTGACGAACGCAACCGACAACCTCCCCTTCTGGTCGCCCGACGGCGAGAGCATCGTCTTTACGCGCAAGACCAACTCCACCAACTTTGACGTGTGCACCATCCGGCCGGACGGCAGCGAATTGCGTATTCTTACTTCTAGCGGCGCCAACGACGCTCACGCCGTGTGGTCCCAAGATGGTCGTATCCTCTACAACAGCGGCGAGTACGGCTTCCGTGAGGAGTGCGCCGTCTACGACGACACGTTCCAGCCGTATGGCCAGATCATGAGCATGAATGCGGATGGCTCGAACAAGACAATGCTGACGGACAGTATGTGGGAGGATTCGATGCCGCTTTATGTCTCTAATGAGTATTTGTATTGAGAGATGGGAGCTGATGGGTGTTCTTCGTTTGTAAATATTGTATGTCTACGGACAGGAATTCGGATTTGAATATGAAAAGATGTTTGTCATTTCTGGGCATTTGGAGCTTGCAACTACTTGCTATTTCGATTGGCCCGAGGTGCTCGCAATTTTGATGGCGACGCGGTCATGAATTCATCTCGGCGCGATCAAAGTAAGCGGCACAGCCAAAAGATGTGGCCAGCTGCTTAATTCCGCCCTAGGATTTGCGCTCGGACCAGGGCCAAACATCTTCGTCTCTGGCCTTTCGACTTCCCAGCTTCACAATCAACATGCCTACATATCCTTTGCGCCTTGTCTAGGAATCTTCCACATCATGTTCTCCCGCACGCTGCCTCGGCTGCTGGGGCCAGCGCAGCGGCTTTGCTCGACACCAGAGGCACTGGTATCCACCAGAAGCATGCGCAAACATCTCGACCTGAAATGGGATACGCCCCGGATCCAACAAGTGCCAATGCTGCTTGAGGAGCTGAAAGAGATACATGGACTTCCTGGCATGGTCAAGATTATCGAAGGGGTCATGCCCGAGGTGCGGAGCAGGCTGCAGACAGCAACGCCCAGCGATAGCCGCGAAAAGCATGACGCGAAGCAGGCTCGGAAGCAGCTCGAGCGGCTCAAGCAAGATGAATCCGACCCAGAAAAATATTTTCGCATTTTTGTCACCCAGATCTCGTCGAGAAGCGCTGTGCAGCGCGAGATTCTGGCGCTAGGTCGAGGGTTGAGCGTGCCGCACGCCCAGCTTCAGCATGACAATCTCCTGGCCTGCGTTCAGCACTTGTTCGACAGCGACAATTACCTATCTTTCGACAGCGCTCCTGAAAGAGCAAAGACCGAGACTTGGTTAGCGTGGGAGTACCTTCATCTGGGAAAGATGCAAGGCAATGCCATGGAATTTTACAGACAGAAGAGCCCTCTCGAGGCCGTTTCCATGAAGGACCCTGTCAAAGAGACGGAGAGCTTGTACAGGGTTTTGGACAGGGCACTTGGTGAGGAGCGCAGCTATCTTGTCGGCGGTGGGGGTGGCAAGTTCTCCGTGGCAGACATTGCAGTCTTTGGCTGGGTCAACGTCGCGTACCATTCCGGGATCAACTTGGAACGATTTCCCAATATCAAAACATGGTGGAAGCGGATCTTGGAGCGACCTGCGATCCAGTACGCGCTGGAGAGGACGAAGATTCGGGCGAAATACAACACGGGGTTTCTTGAAGCAATGGAGCGTACCCCCCAGTTCAGAGAGCAAGAAGAGTCACTAAGGGAAGGCATGCGAGAAGCGTTGCGAAAGGCAAAAAAGGCGGCCAGGCTTCAATCTGCAAAGAGTCAATATGGACGGGAACAGAGCATGGGGCCGTCGTGAAGGTGGCACGGCGAGGCGCTGAATGGAACCGCGCGCGTAGCTACAGAACCGACGGCCAGCCAGAGCGGCACAGCGACAGCCAGTCGTTCATCCGAAACACAAACGGCTTGCGACAAGGCGACATGTTTCGATTGAGGATTTTGGCATGCGCTGCAGCTCTCGAAGCACCGTCGGCGGTTGGAGTTGGTGGCAGCCAATGGATTGGGGCCCATGACGTGAGGGCGCGGGAGCAAGGGTCAAGGTGCCCTGTCTCTTTTGCCGCCGCCATCATTCTTCGAGGAGGCCAGTTTCAGGAATGCCGACCGACTTCGCGACCACCACCACCACCACCACCACCACTGTGCGAGCTGCTATAAATCTTCCTCGTGCCCGCCACACCTGCCACCATCCGTTCCTCACCCATCTCACTCTTCAGTCTTTTTCCCCGGCAGTTGACCTGTCGACGGCGCTCACGGTAATAAAGAAATAATCGTCTCTTTGAGCGGCATCTCGTCTTTGTCCTCTCTCTTTGTCGCGACTCCCATTTTTGGCCCACCCCGCCTTGTCCCCTCCTCCTCGTCTTGACAATCACATTGTCCACTTCGACCGCCACTCGCGTGCGACCATTCATAAACACTGCGCCCAACCTCGACTCTCGACAATCCCATCATCCATTTCACCGCGCACTCACCTTTTGACAAGGTCCATCTCCAACCAACTTTTTCCCAAACAAGTAAGTCCACTCCTCTCCAGCGTCACGGCGAGCTTGCTCGAAAGACACGGACCCCCAGAAGCTGTATTATATTTGTTTGCAATCACCAACACTCGTGTCTCACTTCTAGGTCGCCGGCGACTAACATCATGGCAACAGCCGCAGTTCTCGCCAAGCCCGTCCTCAAGTTCGCCTTCAAGCAGGGCAAAAAGGCGTACAACAAGCGCCAGTACCAGAAGCAATTCGACCAGCAATCCCAAGAGCACTACGTCCAGCACGACCACGCCTTCCCGAGCACTCTGCACTCTCAACAACATCAACAACCTACGGCCCCTCCGCCAGCACACACCACCGACTCTTATCCCTACCAGCACTCGTACAACCAGTCCAACATGCTCAACCTCGGCAGCAGACTCCCCAAGGCCGACAGCGGCTCCGGCACCTTTGGCCTGTACCTGCGCATCTTCACGCGCCTCTTGCAATTCGTCATCGGGCTCACCGTGTGCGGGCTCTACGGGCGCGACCTGCACGCCGCACAGAAGGCCGGCGTCTACGCCGACTCGAAATGGGTGTACGCCGTGACGGTTGGCGGCCTCTCGGCGCTGACGGTCCTCATCTACATGATCCCGCTGTTCAAGAGCGCGACGCTGTTCGCGTGGGACTGGACGCTGTGGCTGCTCTGGCTGGTGCTGTTCGGCATCTTCGGCAAGATGTACATTTCCGAGGACGCAGAGGGCGACGCCGGCGTCCAGCGCATGAAGAACGCCGTTTGGGTCGACCTGACGGCCCTGCTGCTGTGGACCTCGACCGCCGCCTACGGTGCCGTCGCCTTTTGGCGCGCCAGGCGCGACGTCCAGCTGCCGTACGCGAAGAGCGAGGAGGCTTAGGTGCCCGACGCGCAGCACGGCGAGCGCGGCGAGAAGGACTGCTGTTGTGCGTGCATGGACAAGTGATGCGCCATCCCCACTGCGGCGAGGAGGTACCGCGGACATGAGTGGAGTGGAGCACGAATGAATGGGCTGGCTGGCTGGCTGATGCGCGCGCCTTTTGTGCCGCGCAGGCGTTCGTTGATGGGCTTCGCGTTTGGCTCGATACCCACCACCTCTCTTATTTATTACTTGCGAATCAAAAATCAAGTTCATGACTCCTCAACTCTACTATTTCCTCTTTGCTCCTCTGTCTTGTCCCTGAACGTGTATGTCTATGTTTGGGTGCTGCGTATTGTACTTAGTCGCAGCGGCGTTGCGCGAGCTCAACCAAGAGAAGGACTACACTGCAAGTGAAAGTGAAAGAGGACCTGACCCGCCAGCAGCACTCCAGCTGTCGTCTGTACGCATCGGCAGCGACGGGAATACTCGCTTGTCTGAATGTTCTGCCCGCATGTCTACATAGGTAGTAGATGTGCCCAAAGCAGCCATCAATCACATACCTGTATCCAGTGCAGTCTCTGCCCACTATTTCACGGAAAGAGTCTCTTCTCTCTGCATACGTTCCTTGCAACCCTCTCCAATAACCCCACGCCCAAAGCAGCCATCACGTGCAGTGGTCAAGTCTTGGAATTCTTGAGAGAGCGATGTTTGGGAAAAGGTGCATAGGCAAATGCAGCGCGGTTGAATGGTCCTCGGACGCATTTGGACGTCATGTGACGGGTTGGAAGATTAGGACCTAGAAAGGGGGAGAGGATTTCTTTAGTTTGGCTACATGCATATACTCGGGCTACTCTGACTGCTTTGACCCAGTCCGTTCAGTATTTGCAACCATCCAGCCAGTCTTGCATTGCACTCTTACTCTGGCTCTGCTGGAGGTGTAGCGTACGAAGTACGCAAATCACTCAAGACGCAAATCATCATTGCTTTGAAGTTTCGATTTCGATTCCGATTCCGACGCATTATGAGAAGAAACTTTCGCGCACTCAAAAAAACGAACTCCGAACTCCGAACAGCAAAACTCCTCCATCCCACCGCTCGATCCCAGAGCTTTTCTTTCAGACCGATTGCTCCACCGCCCCATGCGTGCGTGCGTGCAACCATGCAGTCCGGAATACCGTCGGAGCACCGGAAGGTAAACTTCAAAACTGCCGACTGCTTACACTGAGAACCGCAACTCCTCCGCTTTGAACACCGTAAACCGCAAAACCGCAAAAGTCCTCCGCAGCAACTTCCCGCAAACACCAGAAAAGCAGAAACCAGAAACCAGAAACCCTCCGCGTGGTGCCCGAATGGCGTGGAAAAGGCGCCGTATGTACAAGTGCCGTGCCGTCGTAGTGTTGTCGTCGCCAGAAGACCGAGAGTGTGTTTGTGCTGCTTGCCGCAAGAAATAGGCAGACAAAGGTGTGGCAGCGGCGGTCGATGGATGAGGGACGACGGAAGGACGGACGGACGAGTGGCGCAGGGCGTAAAGTGTTTGTTTGTTTGTCGCAGCACGCACGAGCGGGTGCTGGCCTTTGCCATTCAATAAGCACGCCCCCAAAGGCTGGGGCACCGAGTGTACATGAGAGTCGACGGCCGTGGGTGGATGCGTCGAGTCCGAAGAGAAGAGAGTAAGAGCGCCGTATGTACAGGTGTCGTTGTAGTCGAAGTACCGAGAGCCGCGTATTGCAAGAAGGCGAAGCAGCGTAGAGTGTCGGACGACGGATGATTAACGACGAAGGCGCAAGGCGGAAAGTGTTTGTAGCAGCACACACTAGCGGGTGCTGGCCAATGCCATTCAATAAGCACGCCCCCAAAGGCTGGGGCACCGAATGTACATGAGTCGACGGCCATAGAGGCGGCAAATGTGTCGAGCCAGAGGAATGTACACTGTCGAGCCGGATCAGACGCGGGAAAAGGGCGCTGAACAGTAAAGGTCGGCTGTCGAGAACAAGGCGAAAGGGCAGACAGGAACCGGAGGGGAAGAGGTCCTGAATGGGGCGATACGGGTGCCGAAAGGTAAGAGCGTATCGCGGGTCGACGGGCAGGGCAGAGCCACAGTCATGACGAGTGTCGATGAGATCCGGAGGGTGTTGATCAGGGCATGGTAGAGGCACCACAGTCATATCCATGCATCAACGGTCGTCTCGAGAGGGTTCCAGGTTCCAAGGACGCGAGAAGCCGTGACAGAGGCCTCACCACAAAGCATGTCTGGCGCTGTTGTCCGTAAGGATGGGCGATACGGGGGTCCCGAAGGTGCTGCGGTATCGCGGTCGAGTCGAATGGAACGAGGCAGAGGCTACCACCACAGAAGCGTGCCGAGTTGCTTAGACGAGGTCCTGGAGAAGGGAATGGAGAGGGGCGATCGGGCGTCCGGAAGCGCGTGCTGTGATCGCGGTGTCGACAGGCAGGCAGAGCCACAGTCATGCCGGTGTCGAGCTGGTCTGGATGGTTCCAAAGGACGCGAGAGTACGGGTTTGACGCCGTGTCTGAATCTCAAGCTACAAGGCTGCTCCGCCACGAGTATGCCGAGTGCTTCGTCCGATGGGGCGCTGCAGGGTCCCCGAAGGTGCTACGGCAGCGCGCAACTGGTCGAATTGTCCGTTGGAGGTGAGAAAGGCTTAAGGCTGAGCTCGAGGCCCAGCTGACAGCACATTTCTCGAGCATCAAGACGTAGCCCCGCCAAAAGCTTGTCATGCGCTCTGCCCGTGGAACGAATTCGCCAGTCTCTCCAAAGACGCGGTTTGTCTGAACTACGAAGGAACAGCTGACCCCGCTTCAGGCGCAAGACAGCCCCGCCAAAAGCCGTACGAGTGCCCTATCGATGGAGGAAATGAATGGGCCAAGTGTCCCTCAGTAGCGGCGCCACCCGCTCTGATGAAAACGACTTTCCCGTCCATGGACGCAGTTTGGCTGAACTCCAAAGGAACAGCTGACCCCGCTTCAGGTAACAGACAGAGGCTCCGCCAAGCTTGTCACGATGCCCTGTCCATGGTGCTCCGCTATGGAGGCTTGCAAGTGTCCCTCAGAAGCGGCGCCACCCGCTCTGACGAAAGACGACTTGCCCGTCCATGGACGCAGTTTGGCTGAACTACAAAGGAACAGCTGACCCTGCTTCAGGAAACAAGACAGAGGCTCCGCCAAGCGTGTCATGATGCCCTGTCCATGGTGCTCCGGTATGGAGGCTTTTGCAAGTGTCCCTCAGCAGCGGCGCCACCCGCTCTGACGAAAGACGACTTGCTCATGTTTGGTGTCCATGGACGCAGTTTGGCTGAACTACAAAGGAACAGCTGACCCTGCTTCAGGAAACAAGACAGAGGCTCCGCCAAGCGTGTCATGATGCCCTGTCCATGGAACTCCGGATTGTGGTCATACGAGGTCCCCGAAGGTGCTACGGTATGCCGGTCGACAAAGGCTGGGCAGAGCCACAGTCTTGCACCCAGTGTCGACATTGTCCAGAAATAAACGTCTTCATCGAAGGGGGGTCATGCGCCCTCAGTTCACGGTGGCCCAACACCGCTACCTGAGCGACCGTCTTACAGTTGCCTCAGCCCTTTTGTGATGGAATCGGGTTGCGCTATGCGCCTTAAATGCCCGTTGGTGCGAGTGCAATGCTCGTCTTGTATATACCGCGTCGTCCTGGAGGTCGGAGGACGGAGGGAATGATGAATGAGCCGGAAGAAGTGCGTCGTCCTGGAGGTCGGAGGACGAAGAAAACGCGAAAAGTGGCCAGGAAGGTAGAAAGGGCATCATCATGTAAAGGTCGTGTTCCAGAAAGTTTTCCAAGACTTGTCGGGCATCAATTCGACCGTGGTATCTGCTCAACTCGAGAGAGGTGTCCCGGGTGGTCAAGGTTCACTGCGCTTTGGGCTGCACGAGACAGGACTCGAGGCTTCAAAGCTAAGCTCGCTAAAGCGAGCCTATTCGCGATTAGCCGTCAAAAGGGTAAGAATTGACGTCGCGGCAGCAGATAGAGATAGGCTTGAACCAGGAGAAACCACCGGGACGTGGAGGAGCGGATAGAGTGGGAATGGTCGGCTGAATTGATGTGGAAATGGTCGGACATCGATTCGACTGTGACGTCTGCTCAACTCGGGGGAGGATGTGTCGGTGGTCAAGGTTCACTGCACTTTGAGCTGCACGAGATAGGGCTCGAGGCTTCAAAGCTAGGCTCGCCACAGCAGAGCCTATTCGCGATAAACCGTCAAAAGGGTAAGGATTGACGTCGCGGCAGCAGATAGAGAAAGGCTTGAACCAGGAGAAACCACCGGACGTGGAGGAGCGGACGAAGTGGAAATGGTCGGTCGAATCGATGAGGAAAAGGGAAAGTCCTGGAAAGGGTCGGAACACGGAACAGCGGCTGCTGATTGGTGTGCGAGAAGAAAATGCGCGAGCCTGAAAGGAAGTGGTCGGCTGGATGGAAAGGCGCAGAATCGGGCACACTCAGCCGCGGGAGGGTGGTCGGTCATTTAAGACCGCCACCAATTGATGATAAATAGCACCAGCACAGCAACTTGACCGTAGCCAGCGATCTGTGTGCGTGCTGGGGAGAAGGAGATGTCTTGGGATAGGGTGTTCGCCTCGTGCCAGAGCTCTTCTTGCATGCTGTGTCCAATTGCCACGCTGGTCAAAAGGAAGAAAAACAGCAGCAGCATGAAGAAGAGAAGAGGCTGGCTGAATATGCTGGAGACGGATTTGCCAATGCAAGAAATGCAGGCGGGCGTCCTAGACCTCTTCATCGATGCTTCGAGGGCATCAATCCCGCCATCAATGCGGTCAACACGCGAGTTGACCTCGTCGCGGCCCTTCAGAAGGAGCTCCTCAAACTCTCTGAGCATTTCTTGTGCCGACTTGGTGGGAAAAGCAGTAGAGGAGGACGGCTGGGCCAGCGCCGTCACCAGAGTCGACTCCGCGGGCTCAGGCGAAGAGACGGAAGTCAAAGCGCCAGAGGAGGATTGGTTGACCGGAGCCAGCTTAACTGAGCATACAACTTCGGTCTGGGTACCAGTCGACTCCGTGGGCTTAGGCGAAGACTCGGTGGATGGCGCAGCAGATGATGATGGCTGGGCCGATGTGAGCTGAAGAGACTCGGGGGCGGCGTCCTCGGAGTCCAACTCTGGCGCTTCTGAAGAAGGCATGATGCTCAGCGCGGTGGATGAGAGTGCTGCTGGCAAGGGTGAAGACGGCGTGGGGGCAGCTTCGTAGTCGGCCAACACGGCCTTGAGTGCATCGTAACGAGCCTCAAAATCGGCGAGCTGTGCCGTCAGTTTCTTGATGGTGATGTCCTTGCTGCGGTTGGCCCTAGCAGCAGTCGACATTTCAAGCTCCATCTCGTCGGAGGCGCCGGAGAGCTCGTTGGTAATGTTGGAGCTCGTGGTTTTGGTACTGCTGAGCGCACGCTGAGCCCGGCCGTACGAGAAGTTGGATGACGGGCCCGCCTCCTGCTGCGTGGGCATGCGGGTTCTGCCGGCGTTGTTCTTGAGGTCCTTTTGGAGCTTGAGATTGAGGGACCTGAGCTCTTCATGGCGCTGCTCGAGCTGGCGGCTGTGGGCGACCTCCGTGTCCACGTTCTGCTGAATCTGGCTATTGTCGGCAGTGAGCTTTGCGTTGGCATCGGTAAGCTTCATGACCTTCGCCGTCTGGGTGTCGAGCATGAAACGGAAGTTGCGGGTGAGGCTTTCCGACTTGCTCTTCTGCTGGTCCAACTCGGTCTGCTGCTGGTCCAACTCGGTCTGCAGGTCTTTGGCCTTGAGCTTTTCCTGCTCCAGCTCACTCTTGGTGGCGTCCAACTCTTGCTGGAGGACTTCACTTGAAGTCGCCTCGTTGTTGATGTAGAGGCGGGCTGACTCGAGAGCGGCTTCAGCGGTCTGAGCCCTCTGCTCCAGCTGGTTGAGGTTTTTCTCCCACTCTTCGGCAAGCGAGTCGCGTGAATCGATTTCGAACGCGTGGTCTGACTCCATGCAAATGATGTGCTCGTCCAACTGGTCCTTGTCGCTCTTGAGGACCTTGATCGTGTCGTTGGCGCTGTCAAGCTCTGCATTGACGTTTGCAAGAGCCTGCTTGGTCGCCTCATCGGCGGCAACCTCGCGAGTGAGCTTCTTGTTGAGCTCGTCGGCATTGCTCTGGGCCTCGTCTCGGGCCTTGGCAGCAGAGGTGGTCAGGTCGTTTGCTTCCGCCAGCTGAGCCTCCAACGCGGCAAATTTCTCGCTGGTGCGAGCCTGGTCCGTCTTGAGCCTGGCGTTTTCTGCCTCCAGGTCGGCAATCCTCCGCTCATTCTCCTCTTCCTTCTCCGTCCTCAGCCTTTCCGTGGTTTCGTATTCCTCGCGCTTCTCCCTCCTCTTCGCTTGGGCTGCCCTCTGCTTGCCATTCCTGTGGGCCGTTCCTCTGCGCGTGCGAGCGGAACGAGCCGCGGGCTCGGAAGTGGGGGAGAGAGACCGGTTGGAAGAGGTCTCGGGCGAAAGAGGGCGGGTGGCAGAGTCGGTGGGTGAAAGAGGGCGGATGGGAGTGGTGGGCGTCTTTGGGCCGGTGGGCGAGGTGGGCTTGGGTGAACCCATCCTGTTGGGGTTCGACCGAGACTTCTTGAGGAAGTGGCCGCGGATTTGGGCCAGGGAGCAAGGGGAGAGGTTTGCCAAGGTCTGCGCCTTGGGCGACGTGGGCGGGGCGAGGTACGTGGGCGGGGCGAGGGTGTTGACGTTCACGTTGACGTCGGGGTTGGCGTCGGGGGCAGCGTCGGGGAGCTCCTCGTAGTCGACGTTGGGGCCCTGGGTGGGCTCAGCGTCGGGCAGGTCCTCGTCGTCCTTCTCGCTGTCCGCGTCGAGCAGTTCACCTGCGTCGACAGAAAACGGGGCCCTATCATCGGTTAGAAGTGAACTTCACATGTCGTGTGAACTTGTAGGCACTTACTCGACGTCCGCAGGCGCGTCCTCGATCACAACGTCGGCGTCGGCCGACGGTTCCTCCTCGGAAGGCGCGTCACACAGCTCCTCGTCGTCTTGAGGCGGCTGGGGACGGGCAAAGGGGTAAGCCAACGGCTGCGCGTCGGCTATTTCTTCGTCTTCGTCGTCGGACGGCGACGGAGAACGGGCAGCGCGCTGCTGCTGCAGCTCCCCAAAAGAAGGGAAAACCACCGGCTGCTGCGGCTTCTGCTGCTGCAGACAATCGAAGACCGACCGCTGCGGCTGCTGCTGCAGAGGGCGGAGAACAGATTGCTGCTGCGGCTGCTGCGGCAGAGCACTGAAGAGGGGGTGCTGCTGCACCGGTTGCGGCGGCGGAGGAGGCGGCGTCGTCGAAGGGCGACGAAAGAGAGGCTGCTGCTGCTGCGGCGGCGTCAGGCACGCGGGAAGGGCGGCCTGGGAGAAGAAGTCGGCAGGGTTAACCTGCAACGGACGCGCGCAGTCGATCTCCTCGTCCTTGGGCGGGGACGATGGCGGAGGAGGGGGGACAGCAGGAGAAGGGGTGGTCGGGGCGGCGGCGACGGCGACAGCCAACTTCCCGAGGCCGGGGATCCGACTCGGCAGAAGCTCAAAGGGCGCAGAGGAACGGGCCGGAGCCTCGTTCATGCGCACTGGCTTCTGAAAGCCCGGGATGTTGCCGTCGGGGAAGGCCCTGGGCTTCTCGGGCGGCGGCGCGTTCTTGGCCAGGTCCAACAGATCCGAGAACGTGGACTTTGGCTTCACCGGAGCAGCTGGCGGGGCTGCCGGCTTCGGCTGGGGCTGGGGCTGGGCAGCTGGCGGCGCTGCCACAAAGGAGAACGTCGCCGGGGGCGTCGACTCGGAAGCCGGACGCAGGTACACGCTCGGCGAGGAGGTGCTGGGCGGCGGCGGAGGGATGGCGGCGGCGGCGTTGGGGGCAGCCGGAGATGGGGTCGCGCCCTCGGTCTTGACGCGCTTCGAGCGCTCGGGCGATGGCGACGGGGAGCGGGCGCGGCGGCGGCCTCGCGGCCCTTGCGGCGAGGGCGAGGGGGCGATGGCGCGGGCGGGGCGGTTGGGAGAGGGAGTCCTCGGGACTCCAAGAGGAGAGGTGGCGGCTGGGGTGGTGGTGGTGGTGTTGCGCCCAGCGTAGGGGTGGCTTTGGGTCATGGTGGTGAGCTCAGCGGGCTGCTGAGCCATGACAAAGCCGGCGCCCACGTTGCGCACGACACCGGAGTCTTTCTTTGGCATACAACCGACCATGGTGAATGTGTGATCGGAGGTCTGGTTGGATGGTTGGTTGGAGGACAAAGAGGGAGGACAAAGAGGGCAAAGGAAGGGTGGGTGGTGTGGTGTGGAGTCGGATGAAAGAAAGAGAGGTTGCGAAAGGTAAACAACTCCACGGCGAGAGGTGGATGGGACGGCGACGGCGACGGCGACGGCGGTCTGTGCTCTGAGCGCCTGCCTCGTGGGCGCTGCACCGAAGAGAAACTCCTGTCCCATAACACCGCCCGCTGCTTCGCCGGCTATACTCTGGCGCAAATGCCAGTGGGTACTCCACGAACTAGACTATATCAGGACAGCTCGACGTCGAGCGCAAGCAGGTGCTGGTGCCCTGCCAGGCCTGGAGGCTTGGGACGGGATGGACAAAGGCCGCGATCTTCTCCTTTGGTGTTGTGCACGGGATCGGCACAACAAAGGAACACCACGCTGCTGAAGCCTCAATCTGGCAAGTTGCGCAATGGAAGCGATTGAAAAGATCCAATTGACAGTATAATGACTGACAATCTTTGAGAAACAGAACAAAGGCCTACCTTTCTTTGCGCACACGTCCCCGAATCCCGTCTCTTTTGGACAAAAACACTGGCTTCGACTGCCTGTGCGAAAGCAAAGCCCACGAGAATAAGACTCGGGATGGAAAGATCAAAAGACAAAGAAGACTGTCAAAGAATTTGAAATGGACAAAGAACAAGGAGCCCGGCTGTCGAGGTGCAACCAGTCCGGGCACCAAGTTGGTCCTGCGTCTGCAACCGGAACGACTCTTTGACATGAGGAAACCAAAGCGCTGACCTAGAACGAGGTACATTAGGTACGGCAAGTCTTCAGGGAGGATTTTGAAGGCGCTTACCTCGACGACCGCCTCTTGCGCATTGAAAGCCTGGAGTGGCCCTCCAACAGCCCACCCACCGGCCGGCTGGGCAACCACCGCTCCAGACGCAGCAGCAAGCCCATTTTCGTTGGAAATGCTGCCATCTGCTCGTTCAGCGGCTTACTACATACCACAGGCTCGTCATAGCACCGACGTTGTCTTCGTATGACAATTAACACCCAGGCGGTCGATGAGACGACGTTGAAAAAAAGCCGCTAGGCCCGATGGACCCCTGCAGGGCGCCAAGCGCGGGATCTCTCTTAGCGCCTGGATCCGCGCGCTTGCGGGGGCGGACTTGGCCCGCCACAGGGAGGCGTGTGCGTGGCGATCGATGACGAGAGCTGCCCCTCCGCTCGCTTCGTTCAGCTCCGACAAGGATGGTCGATCAGAATTGCGATGGAGGAATAAAAGGAGGGACAAGCTAGGGGCTGTTGATGTTGAACAGGGTTGCCGGTGCAGGGCAGCCGAGTCGTGAGCGGCGGAAGCGTGGATTCGTTGGGGACACGTTCGCTGCTGCTGCGACAACGCTGGCGGACCCTGCGAGCTGTTGCTGCCGCCCTTGTCAACATTCAACGAGCAACCTCGCGGCCCAAAAGCGTGCATTCATGTTGTCGAACTGCGATCTTCAGGACCAAATTCGGTTGGCGAGCTCCAAAATTGACTTCCGTGGTCCTCAAAGAAGCGTCAGGATAGCGACGGCGCTTCCCAGGACTCACAGAGAGTGAATGAAGACGGTGGTTTTAGGCTTTCGGCAGGGTCGGCGGCCGTCGCTCTGTTTCTATTGTTGTCGTTGCTTCGACAGGGCTGTAAGATTAAAGGCGCTGATAAGAATCTCTTGGCGGTGAAGTGGGGGGAGCTCGCTGATCGCTTTCCCTAAGGTCGGAGGCTGGTGAGGCTACATCGTAGGGCAATCTTCTCGCAAATGGGCGATAACAGAGTCGTTGAGATGGAAATGATGGCTAGCGTAGAAAGACTTCTTGATTCTTTTTCAATAGCGAGCTACTATAACCCAGGTGGAAACGGTTTTGGAAACATCTACGAGGAGCAAGCGAGCGTCAAAGCACAGCGCCAGAATAGAGGAAAACAATCGGCAAAACAACTGGCCAAACCAAACCTCGTCCAAACTCCTGAAAACGCCAGCCTCCTCTCGGCCTCTCGAGAGCTCAAAATCCGCTTGCATAATTTACGTGGATAAACTTGGCTGCAATCCACGACGAAGAGAAGCACACGTGAGCTGGTTTACTGCCTCTGCTCCTCGGCGACGACCTCCTTCTCCTGATAGACAGGAGGGGCCTCCTCCGGGATGCCGTCCTTGCCAGCGGCGTCTTCCTCGTCCAAGGCGACGGACTCGTAACCGCTACGACGGTTGAACTTGAGCCAGATGAAAGCCATGAGACTGCCAACGAGCCAGCCAGTCGCGTAGGTGAGGGCTCCAAAGGCGATTCCAATGACAATGGGGACCATGATACGGCTGACAAGGTGGATGAAGCGCGCCAGGGGCCCGTGACGGTGGTGGCGCATGATGCCGTGAGGTCCGTGGAAAGGCTCGTTGTTGCCGTTGTTGCCAGAGCGGTGGGGTGGGCGCTCGTCGTCGGACTCCATCTCGGGGGGAGGTGTCTGGGGTTGAGAAGGCTTGGGAGGCATGCCGTGAGGGCGGCCCTTCATGCAGCCTGGCTTAATCTTGCCCATCTGTCCCTTCATGCTCTGAATGCGGTCCGCAATGATCGACCGCCACTTGCACAAAACAGGCCAGTTCTTGCACTCCTTGTCATTCTGTTGAGGGGTAGACTCTCCGATGGGAGCCGCTGTGGTGATGGGCAGGATGGAGACTTGGCCTTCAGGGTGCTTGATGAGCTTGATGGACAGGGCCGGGACGTTGATGTGGTGAGCCTCAAGAGAGGACAGCTGGAGGGTCATGGGAACCAGCTCATTTCCGGACGAGCCAGTGATGGACGGATCGATTTCGAGCATGTAGCTGCTCAATCTGAGTGCCTTGTCGGTGTACTTGCCAATGTTGGCCCGGATGTCGGTCAACGGAATGTCAGCCCGAACTTGGTACACCGGGATGGGCTGAGGGAGAGTGTCGAAAGTAGGAGGGTAGAGTTGGATGCCATTCAGCTCGACGGCATGGTCGTGAACGACGGAGAAGTTGAGCAACTGTGTGGGTGGCGTGAGCATGACCCATGTTGTACATTTGTATAGCGGCCTGAGCTTACCAGCGAGTTCTCGATGCCCTGCACCCAAACGAGGTCCTCGTCGGTCGAGCCGGCAAACGGACAGCCAGCACAGTCCAGAGTCAGGAGTTGTGAAGTAGGGTCGACGAGGTTGAATTCGCGGTCGGGGACGGAGCCAGCGATGCCGTCGGCGGTCGAGGGCACCAGGAATGCGGCGGAAGGCCCGGAGAGGGCGAGGGCGGCGCTGAGGCCAAGCAATTGGGACTTCATGATGTGCGCCAACAGCGGAAGTAGTGAGAATGGACGGATCAATGTGGTGGACGTAGCGGAAGGAGTTGAGGTGGACAGGTTGGAGCGTGAGGCCAGAGAAGAGTGTAAGATGAGGACAAAGAGGTAGAGTTTAGTTTGTTCTTGAAGTGCTCAGCCCCTCGGGCAGGGCAGGGCAGGGCAGGGCATCATCAGGGCACGTGAAACAGCCGACGCCGCGTCACCGATGGCAAGCAGATGCCGGCGCACACAACCAACCACCGCACCCCCAGCCCAGCCCAGCCGTTTCACCCGCTCCCAACCCAAGTCGTCCTGCAACTTCATCTGCAGTCTGCATTATCGTCGCCCTTGCGCTCCGTCTCTGCATCTTCGCATCCATTCCTGCCGCCAACAATTCTCAACACTGCCGTGGCCATGGTCGTCGTGGCTGGTGGGCGCTTACGCGCGGCCAGAGCTCCAGGGGAAGATTTGACGCCGATCAGTTGGCCATGTACGTTGCTTATCGCTATCGCCGGACGTCTGCCGACAGCCGTTGGCAGGTCGGGGACATGTCTTGGTTCTGCTCTCACCCTTCAGACTCAGCGGCCTGTTCATGTTGACGCCCGTTGACAGCAACAAACACAAACCCCTCAATCAACAGTCTCACGTCGAACACTGGCACCGAACCAGAACCATGGCCACTGCCCATTCCAGACCCTGACTGCAGCCAAGCCAGACATTCTGCTTGGCTTTCCAGGTTAGGCAGTTTTTGACACCCCCACCGTTGACCATGACATCAGTCTCTCCCGGCGCTCCATCCTCGCTGTGTTGTTCTTTTCACACCTCCTGTTGTTCGACTCCACATCTCCGCGACGAATCTCTGCCACCTCCGACAGCTGTTGCCCTCAAACACCTTGGCGCCATCCTGGAACATTGATCGGCAGACGGGAGCCCCGCCCTGTCGCCGCTCTCCTTGCAGACCATCATCAACGTAAATAATGCTTCATAACTCACCACAAGCTGAGTGCCGAGCCGATGGTTGACGGCCTTCGCAAGCGCACAATGCTCAAAGTCGTTCGGGACAATCATGCTTTCAATCCGATCTTTCGCTTCGTCCAGGAGGACGAGACGGCAGCTGCAGGCCTGATGACGCGGCGTGGCCGACACTGAGGCCCTCGAGCGATGATGAAGCTGCCTTGAAATTGCAAGCATGGCCGTGGGAGCTGTCACCATGCACCATCTCACGCCCGAAAGCGTTGTACGCGTTCTGGTCAACGTTTATTTCCATCTACCTGATCTCTCACTACTTTTCTGTTTTCCTTTCTTGTTTCCCCAAGGTCCGGCCATCAAGTACTCCACCAGGAGCTCACCCAGGTCTCGATCAAGTCCAGTGATTGACGGCAGCAACGAGATCTATTGCTTATAACTACAAGGAAATTATAGAGGCTGCCAATGAGTGTACGAAGGAAACCCCCTGATGCTGCCTCACCCGGACGACCACGTGTATCTAGCACCCACCATGTGTACCTACAACTGCGTCACCGCACGCTCGACCAGCAAGCCCGCCCCACCAAATCCTTCAAAATGCACTGTGCTGATACTGTCAAAGCAATCAGAATCCGCTGCTCAGACCGCTGGAGCCGAGACCGCTCGATCCCAAGCTACCGCTTCCCAGGCTGCTCAAGCTGCCAAACGGCGACGTACCACTGCCAGAGCCGCCGAGGGAGCCAAAGCTGGGCGTCGACAGACCGCCCAAGCTGCTGCCAGTGCCCGTGCCAGAACCGAGACCGGACAGGCCGCCGCCAGACAGCGAGCCCAAGTCACCAAGGCCGCTCAACTGCGGAGCGCGAGCGTCGAGAGTTGCAGTGCCAGAGGAGCCCAGCGACGGCAGACCGCTGGAGAGCCCTCCCAAGCTGCTGCCCGTGCTTGATCCTAGACCGGACGGGAGGCCGCTAGGGAGGCTACCGCCAAGTCCGCTACCCGTTCCGCTACCCAGACTAGGCAGACCGCTGAATTGCGGGTCGCGCGCCTCGATGGCGGAGGCGCCCACATTGGAGCCGAAGCCGCTCAGACCGCTGGATCCGCTGGTCAGGCTCCCGAGGTCGCCGAGCCCAGACGATGTGCCGGTGCCGCTGGACGGAATCAGGCTTTCCAGACCACCACCGAGGCCGGATGATGTTCCGCTGCCCAGGCTGGAGAGTCCGCCGAGTCCGCCGAGTCCGCCGTCGGTTGTCGATGTGCCGGTGAGCTGGCGCTTCGAGCTCGATCCGACGGCCGACTTGATGAAGTTGGCGGCCGTTCCCGTGTCAGCGCCGTAGCCCAAGTGACCCGAGGTGCTTTGTGACGAGGTGCCACCGGAGGAAGCACCTCCGCCGGTGCCCATGCCACAGACGGAATCGCCCTGAGACGATCAAGTCAGCCACTTGCTGGAAAAGCAGAGAATATCAGGAGAAAAGCTCACCGAAGCGCAGAACGTCTTGAACTTGGATGGGTCGACGCCGTCGAGCTTCTGGCTCTTGAACGGATCGCCGAACGTGACGGCAGCCGCAACCTTTGACGCCTTGCTGCCTAGCTTGGTCGTCGTGTGGTGCACCAGCATGGCGCCCTGGCTGTAGCCCGTCAGGATGAGCTTCGTGTCCGGGCACTTGGTCAGCCACGAGTTGGCCTGGTTCGTCATGGCCGTCGTGCCTGCGCCGCCGGTGCCCATGCTCTCGGTCATGATGCCACCGGCGTCGGCAGCGTAGTTGACTCCCTGTGCCGAGATGTTAGATTCTGGTCTGCCCCCTTTGGAGAATGATCTTTACCTCGACATTGACGTTGTTCTCTCCCAATGCCGACTTCACCTTGGTGGACAGCGATGGTCCGACGACCGATCCCATGGTCCCCATCTCCGTCGTCCCGCGAGCGAAGAGCAAGACGTAGCTTTTGCAGTCGCCAGCAGCGGCGGCCGGGACGGGCGCGGCGACAGAAAGAGCCGCATAGAGGGCGGCAGAAAGGGCGACGGTCTTCATTGTTGATGATGAGGTGACGTGGTCGTGTGGTATTCTCTTGGACGAAAACGATGACTAGCGAGTAAAGACTAAAGCAGCTCTCAGAGCGTGCAAACGAATGAATCAAGACGGAACGGAACGACTAGGCCCAGGCAAGGAGAAGAGGAAGAAGCTGCTACTGCCGATGCTGCTGTCCTGCCTTCAAACTTACCATTCCACCCCTCTTATACCCATCATCGCTTTCTCTAGAATACCACAAAAGACCAGCAGCCTCGGTAGAAAGCTAGCCCAAAGCCATTCTACTGGCCCAAAAGCACGACCGTAGATCGCTCCGTACGACACTACTCAACACCACACCGCCATGACGAGAGACATTTTTCAGGTAAGAAGCGTGTGGCTGCGACCAGTCGCACAAGACGAGTCGTCTCTGCGCCGCAATCTTGCAGCGGCTCTTCGCCAGACGAGCCGCTGCGGGGCCTTTCTGCTCCTTACGAGAAACAGCGCGGCGCTTGCCGTGTCTTGCTGCAATGGGTAGTTGACTTGATGATGCGATAATGTGATACCTCCAGAGCCAAGGCTGGTTGGAAACTGGTCCCATGCGAAGAACCGACCCTTCAACGACACATCGCAAAATACGACGCAGCCAGCCAGACGAGCTTCCAGCAAAGCCATCATCGCCATCACTTCCTTCCCCTCTCGTCGTATACTCTCGTATACTGTCGGCCTCGCAGCCCCCGTTGCTTTTTCTTCAGCCGTTGATATGTTCGACGCACGTGGCGGTCCCGCCAGCGGCATGCCTGAACGCCCACCCGGCGCGTGCGCCGTTGCCGTGCAGCCACGAGGCGCGGGGTACCTGCGTGCGCCGCCCTTCTGGAAGGATGTATGATGCTGCGGCTGCCGTCAGTCGCTCGTGATGTGAGACAGGGGGCGCGGCCTGTTTATTCCCCTCGAGCTGAGACATGCATGCGTCGAAGCTTCGACGAAGCTTGATTGTTTCGAGAAAAAGGGAGTTGAAGCGAGGCGGCGGTGCATTGGCTTGTTTGTTTGTTTGTGTGGTGTGCCTGGTTCGGCCGGCCGTCTGGTGATCATGGTGGCGATGGCATCGAGTGGTGAGATTTGTGGCCTTCGGCTCTTCGTGTCAGCTTGATTCTGATCCTACCGGCTCGACAAGTGTCAGTCTTTGCTCGTTTTCAACAGCACAACACACTGCAAGAGAGATGGCCAAATGGGAGAGGAGAAACAAGATTCAAGTAATATGTACAGTGAGTGTTACAACATCAGCCCGCCTGCAAGGCCTTGCCACGTGCGGCCAGTTCCGATCGCACACCTTTTCAACAGCTCGTAAACAATCTGGAGCCAAAAGAGAAATGATTTAGAGCTTGCCGCCGTACTCCTGGGGCTGCTTGGCGGCCTCGCTCTGCTTGGCCACACCGACAGCGCCGCCGTCCCTGGGCTTGTTCGCGTCCAGGGGCAAGTCGAGGTTGAGGCGCTTGCGGGTCGAGTAGGTGGCGAGGCTGCCGTCAGGGTCGGCCTCGGTGATGAGCTCCTTGCGGCGCGTGTCGACCAGGAGCCTGATCAGGTCAGGGCGCATGTAGTGACCGCCAAAGTCGGCAAGCGCCTTGGTGAGGTGCGACTCGTTCAGGTCGATCTGGGAAAGGTTAGCTACGGCTAGGCTGAGGCTTCTCTGATGACTACTCACGTCGACATAAAGCAGACCGTCAAAGTCCTTGTCGGGCTTGGCGACCAGAGTGCCGTCGGGCTTGTAGATGCGGGCGTGGCCGTTGTAGGTCGAAGGGTCAGTCTCGGGTTCGACGCCCTCGGGAGTGTTCGCCTTCAAGCCTTCAACCGACAATCGCTGGAAGGGTGCGAGAGTCCAAGTGCCAGTCTCAATGGCGTAGGCAGGCGTGACGAGGTCAGAAGCCGGGTCGGCGACGTTGGTGGCAGGGTCAGGGTACTTCAGAGTCTCCTTGCCAGGGTAAATGGGCCAAGCAGCAATGCTGGGGATCGTTAGTGCCTGTGGGAAGAAGTGTTGGCGAGTCACTTACTGGATCTGCTCGCCCTCAGCAACGTTCATCGACTTGAGGAAGGGGTTCATGTTCTCCCAGCAGTTGAGCTGACCAAGACGTCCAATCTCGGTCTCGGTGACAGACTTGAAGGTGTCACCAGAGCCGTCGCCGTAGACGAGCTTCTCGACGTGGGTGGGCTTGATCTTGCGGCGGTGGTTGAGGATGTCGCCAGTGGGAGAGATCAGAACCTGGGCAAGGTACAGCGTGGCATGGTCAATCTCGGAGAAACCCATCGAGACGTAGCTGTCTGCAATCAGTCTTGCTACCTGCAAAGCAGGAATGGTTCGTACATGGAGTTGTCCCTGGCAGCGCGGCGGATGCGCCTCATTTCCTCGGAGTCGACAGCCAAGCTGTTCTCGCGGTACTTCTTGAGCATGGGGAGAGACTGCTGGTAGGTGACCTTCCACATCCAGTAAGGGTAGCCGGGCATCCCTATACAAGTCAGAAAGGCCCATGTATCGATACCAAGGCACAGTGGGTGTCGATAGAAATGAGACATCAATCGCTACCATGGCAGCGTCAGGGAGCAGTCATCTGCTATTGCAGCACCCCTAATCAGCAGTCGCCGTCCATAGCAGATGTGCACAGTGGGCTATTGTCTGTTGCCCCAGCTAGACCTGCAGAGTCTCATCTCTTTCGACACCCGCTATAAAGGGGATCTTACAAACTTCAGGGAAGGCAACCAGACGACAGCCATTTTGCGAAGCCTCTTCAATGTACTTAATGGTCTTCTGGACACCAGCTTCTAAGTCGAACCAGCAAGGTTCACTTGTCAACTTCAACGATAGCTGTCAGCAGCTGCGCAAAAAAAAAAAAGAAAAGAAAAGAAAGGGGGGGTGCAGGAGATGTCCTCTTACCGCGGCGGCCTTGTACTTGGTGACGGTGGTAGGCATCTTGATTGCTTGGAGAAAGTATTCAAAGACTGAATGTGTTGGATCTCTTGTTGATGCAGACGAAGAAACGGATTCGCTGTCGTCTTAAATAGATCTTTGAACTTCGGCCTGGGTGCGACCAAACAAGCTACACTCCGTCACCCGAGGCTCTCCGAGTAACGTCGCCCTGCAGGCCAGCAGCTTTCCCGCAGACATCCAAGGCCTTGCCATCCGTGTGTGTACTGTATAGTGGGGAGTGGAATGATGTCTAGTTGGACATGGCCAATCGGAAGGATCGATAAGCTCTAGATTGCGTGCGGAGAGCCGATAATAGGACGCTGGGGGGCAACAAGTCAGTCCAGTTTACCGTCATGCCGATACTGCCAAACGCGTCTGTCGAATGTCGTGCCGGCGGGTTGCCGTTGATCGCGAAGTGTGGAGATGCCGAAGATGCCGAAGCACGCCGCGGCAGCCGGCCAGTCGGCATGATATCACAATTGGATGCCGCGACAACCGCAACCCCAGCTATCGATGTGATCTCAAACTCGACGGGGTCTCGTCCGGTGTCGCATGTAACTTGTCATTGTCAGGAATCGACGTCGGTCCAGCTACATTTTCCCCAAGTGCGGGGCAACGACCAATGGCCGCCAATTTCTCCACGCACAACCGCTTGCGACGACTTGACTGGGTAATTGAGGGAAGGGAAATCCATTCATACTTTTCTGAGTGTTCATCGCGCAACACAGAAAGTGAGGAGCAGTCTGCCATTCGGGGCAGGTAGTTTGGTGGACTCAGGCTGGAGAACGGCGGCTCGGTCCGCCATCCGCCAAATTTAGATCGCTCCTCCTGCCCTGCAATGCTCAACAACCAAAACACCTGCTTCGTTCCCGACGGCGCTCGCACTGAATCCACTGTTCCACAGATTACGTGCCTTTAGTGCCACGGGAGCGGGGTGCATCTGCGGAGATCTGCAGGCTGCCGGTAGAACGGTGGTAGCGCGGAGGTAACTCCCGATACTGAGGTGACTGCGTCTGGGGAGCATTCGTCCCCTGTTGTGGGTGCGGCTTGATCGACAAGGTAGATTGTCCTTCAACCCCGATCGGAAGAATAGCCTGAGGAAATCTCTGCCCGGCAACAGTGTTTCCTCAGCCTGGCAAGAGTACAGAATCAGGACACGTCGGTTGTGAATCCACCTTTGATTCGTATGTGACCTTGATAACCCTCTTTACGTGTCAAAGACCTCATGGGGTTTTCCCTACTTCTTCTAGAGCGTCTCTCGATTTTAAAAGCGACTGGGCTGACTACTAGCTTTGTTAGAGCTTTTGTTAGTCTAATTAAATGGGAAACATACCTTCTCCGTCACTATCGCCTTCAGACTTATCGGATGACGAAGCTTCGTAAGATGAGGGAGCACATTCCGACGAGTAATCATTGCCAGACGAGGGTTCATCTTCAGACGAGGGTTCGTCGTCATGAAGGGGGGCATATCTGGGCGGATGGGCGTCATCGGGCCGCGAATGATCGCTAGGGGCCGAGTATCCTTCAGAGTCCGAGCTGGACGGATGGGCAAGAGGCGGAAGAGATACTCTCAAGCTATTGTGCAGGAGCGCCGACCCCGCCAAGGGCACTGTTGAAATTTCCTGTGACGGGGCTCTGATTTGAGCCACCACTTACGCCAAGCTGTTAACAACCAAGGCGGAGTATGTCCTGGGGGGAATGTGGAGGTTCAAATGGCAGTGCAAATGCGTTCAAGGAGGATTCCGTCGCTACTGCATCATCTTCTGTGGGGCTAGGTACATACGCGATGAAGACGCCCTTGAGCGAGTGGAAGAGGCCCTCGACCGGGTTGCGGAGCGAGATCGCGTGGCTCTCTACGACTGCGACCGCGACCGCGGCCGCGGCTACAGCCGCGACATCCTTGATCTTCGGCCATATCGCAAAAGTTCAAGAAATGGTGGGTCTTTTGACAGGTGTAAATAGATGTTGAGATCAAAGGGAAAGAAGTGAAGCCGGGTTAGTGGGTGATGGTGATGAAGTCAGGAAGGTCGACGACAACAAAAAGACTTTGGGACTGGCAAGCCGACAAACAAGTTCTACGATTTGTTTGTGGGGGAAAGGCGCAGACGCGTCGATGGCACGCAGAGCGAAGAATCAAGCAGCGACCCGGCACAACAATCACCTTGCGCCGGCGTGCCCGCAACCTGCACCCGTCCACTATCCATCATCCGCTACAACCTCTTCCGTCGCCAGCGTCTTGATCCACCCACGACTTCAACTCCACATCCAGTTCGGCGAGTACAAGAACACTCCACCAGCTCCACCTTGCTTCCTCAACGTTTAACCTGTCCAAAGCAAGCTCTGGGCCCACCAGACGACTTTCCAAGTCGCCCGAGCACCTTACTTCAGTCCGCGGCTTCACAACCGTCAAAACATCCATCCTAAACACGCTGGGCACCATGAATACCAACATCAACCCAGAGTCCGGCTCTGTCCTGGTTGGAGGAAACATGGAGGGGTACCAAAAGCTTGAAGATATAGAGGTTTGTGAAGTTAAAGTGACCTCGAAAAAACAGGAAACTAAGCACACCCACCAAACAGATTTTCGAGGCCCTCGCGGCTGATGACGATGAGAAGGCCCTAAACCTTGCCAAGAGAGCATTGTTGGATCCTCATCTTCCCTTGTACTACAGGTTCAAGTATGAGCTTCTTGCTGCGTCTCTGGAGGGCGGTGATCCATGGCCACATGCTGAGGAGGCCGAGAAGGCGTTAAAGTATTTGGAGGAAGACGTTGAGGACGTGAGTGATAACCTTACATCTCCTTTTGGAATGAGAACTGACCACAGACTAGAATCCACATGAAAATGAAGTCTACCAAAAGGAGAGCAACGAAGCCGTGAGGAGGCTGCACAAAGATCTGGAGATTCTGAAGGAAGACCTCCGTGAGTATGAAAGGAAGGAGGCTGCAGCAGAGCTTGCTCAAGAGCAGGTCAACCAGGGACTGTTCGTCACATTTCTCGTGCAGTCTAGCCCACTCCAAACAAAGCTGGATTTGACCGAACTTGACCAGGGCGGTCTTTCTGTCCCGGCCCATTGGCGTGTCAACCGTGCAGGCACACCCGCTTCAATGTCCGCGGCGAGCATCGACTCCGAGGCGGAATGTCAAAAGTCTGAGGGCGCTCGCGACATGCACGGCGACCTGCCAATGGCGCAGTCTGACATGCCCAGGTCGCCTCTCAAGTGCAAGTCAACGCCTCTCTCGCAAGTTGAAGAAGCTGTTGAGTCTGGGGAAGCGGGCGAGGCAGAGCCGGAGGACGAACATGATGGACAGTTCGACAAGTCCAGGCATCGTTCCAGCACCGCAACGCACTCCGCCACGAAAAAGGGGTCCAAGCTCCCCGCTCCCGTTCCCGTTCGGCTCCGCCCCGGGTGCACGGGCCACTATCAAAAAAGTCTTCACCTCCGCAGCAGCAGCGTGCGCAGTGCGAAGCACCACACCCACCCCACAAAAGGGAGCTCTGTTAAAAAGCAAAAAGATGATGTTGACTGCTGTGAGACTCGAACTCACGAAGGGAAACCCAACTAGTATGTTGATTTCCGCCTTTATTCGGAACTCTGTTCAGATGTCCTGAAACTAGCGCCATAACCACTCGGCCAAGCAGCCATTGTTGAAGAAACCAGTTGCATAATCTGTATATGTACTTCAAATGCAGGTGCTGGCCACGAGTGGACTGCCAAGGTGAGGATGAAGTAAGTGCTGTACCGCTCAGGGGTGGAGTTGCGGCTCATCGCTGGCAGCTCAATGGGTCACGGGGCCATTTTTGGCTTGCAGATGGGAGATTCGGGTGGCTTATCGTCACATCAAGTCCTGCATAGCCTTAACAAATTAATTTATGATTCGCAAACATATCAACATTTTCTCGTTTACAAGGATTTCGCTCAACTGAACGTCATTTCTCTCGCCTACTCCCACTCAAACTGAAAGAAAACTCAAGATGGCGCTGTCTACCTGTGATTCCGCTGCAGAAGTCCCACGGACACTGCAATCAGCGATTGAGACACCCAAACAACAGGATCGGCTCTCACTCTCCACAGAAAGGCACTTCTGAAAATCTGGCCCCTTCTCCGACCCCCTTTCCCAAGCGGACTACGAACTACACGTCAAGACAGGACGTAACACGGAGCAGCCCACACCACCATCACTGATCCACAGACGTCTAGCTCGATTGCACCTAATGGAGCTGCTTCATACCCTGCTCAACCTCGAGACGTCCAGGGGCAGATCAGTCCACAGAAATCTCCCCCTTTAGAGCCAAAGCATATTTACACGGGCTCGGGAAGCTCGCACCAGTCAGCAACGAACGCATCGAGAACGACAGGAGAATCCAAGACACAAGCGCGAGGAGTGTGAGGAAAGGCAGCAGCCATACCGGGATTCAAGGACGGTAGGGAGTAGCGTTCATGGTTCGTGGTGCTGGAGGCCCACGAAAAAATTGCGGACAGGCGACTTGTGCGGACAGAACACCAGATCTCTTTCAAGGCGAGATGGTCATCGAGGGAAAAGCAGCCAGAGGGAGCACTCGGTCAGTCACGGCCAGCCTACCAACGCACATCCGCCGCCTTCCTCGACGCTAAGCACTTGCCATCTCCTCAGTCCAACGACAGCTCCCACCCTTCGCAGACATCGAGAGAGGAGGAGGATGACGAGGAAGACCACGAGCACAACGCAAAGACGAAGAGCTCGGTCGAGCACCAGAGCCAACCCCACATCATCCAAACAGCGCAACAATGAATACCATACCTACGCTATCCTACCTACGCCAACCAGCCAAAGGGCAGCATAATTTTGACGAGACGCACCCACCACCAACCACCAATCACCAACCCAGCCCTACCAGCAAAAATTCCAACAAGCTGCCCAGTCCAGTCCAGTCGCAGCACACTGCAGCGCAGCCTAACTCAACCCAACCCAGCGCATTCGCAGCGAGGAGCAGCCAGCGATTTCGAAACCAACGAGGCCCGCGGACGCAGCGGTCGAGGCGGGTCGACAGGACGGCGGCGGGGAGGGGGGCGTGGCGGATTCAGCGCCCTGGGGAAACGATCGAGAAATAGCGATGGCGATGAGACATGGAGGGCCCGAGAGAGAGGTGTCGAGTGGAACGCGTCTGCCCTTGACTCGCCAACTGCCGATGCTCCAGGAGACGGCTGATTCGGACGGGCTGTGGTGTCGTTGTCGCGGGAGTCCTGCTGGAGGCGCTGCTGCCGCTGATGCTGACTTTTCGCTGCTGCTGCTGCTGCTAGCTACTGCTGCTGCCAAGATCCTCATGCTCGCTGCACGCAATCCCATTCATACTAGAAGGCAGAAGAGGCGGTCTTTAGTATAACGCGTCGGACAAACTTTTTGGAGGAGAAGAAGAAGACGAGGCAACGAAGCAGATAAAGCAATCAAAGCAAAAAGGGGCAAACTTATCGCATCGCCCTCACAACGCCAGCTCTCAAAATACCAACAAAATAAGAAAAAGACAAGACACTTTTAACCCCCGCCGGGAAAGACAAAGACAGCTACCTAGTGAACAGGGTCGTGGACGTGGGGAAGCAAATGATCATGATTTTCTTGCCAACTTACAACTTTGCCGTCGTCGTCGCCCGTGTAGGCCATCTGCGCCATGGGAAGGACGTAGGTGATGGGCGCCGCGACGTTGATGCCGTCCTCGCGCGTCGTGTCGGTGTGGTTGAGC
The DNA here is from genome assembly GCF_038025025.1 of Phyllosticta citribraziliensis. Classification (NCBI taxonomy): domain Eukaryota; kingdom Fungi; phylum Ascomycota; class Dothideomycetes; order Botryosphaeriales; family Phyllostictaceae; genus Phyllosticta; species Phyllosticta citribraziliensis. The sequence continues at coordinate 837,473 of NW_027117343.1, forward strand.
CGCTTGACCGGCCGCAGCGACCAGAGGCCGTCGGCGTCGTAGGCCACGGCCCAAATCTGTAGATTCCTTCAAGTCAGCATGGGACGGAAAGGGGAAAGGGGACGGGAAGGGACGTACGTTGACCACACCCCTCCGGTGCCCTGTGAACAGCAACTCGCGCTCCAGCCACTCGTTGCCGACGCCCTCGTAAAAAGCACACGCGTGCACCACGTCCTCGGCGTCGGCCGTGTCGCAAACGTCCTGCTCGAGCAAGAGACGGCCGTTGAGCGTGTACAACAACACCTTGGAGCCGGCGCAGAGCGCAATATGGCCATTCACATTGTTGATGCGAGCGCACTGAATGGGACGATCGCCAGCACCGACGTGGCGCACAAACTCAGCCCGATTAAGGTCCCACAGACAGATGCGGCCGCTGGCGTCGGCGGAAAGGAACGTGCTAAAGGCGCGCGAGGTGGCGATGATGGTGACGGGCTTACGGTGGCCAAAGAAGCAGACCTTGGGCACCAGGTCGACCGTCTTCGAGTGCGAGATGACGTTCCACACGGCTACGGTGCAGTCGCTGCCAGCCGTGATGAGCGTCTTGCCATCAACAAAGGTTGCGCACGAGATCTGGCCCTGATGGAGGTGCTCCCACAAACCAATCAGCCGTTTGCTGTCCGTCGAGTAGAATCGTACGCTGCCGTCGGTAAAGCCCCATTCCATGTAGCGATCGTAGCTGGGCGGCATGTTGATGCGCAGCGCCGCCGAGCAAAGGATGCGGTCTTGCTTAGGGTGGTGCGTCAAGCTGGAGACGCGCTCGCGCGAATCGAGCAGGGTCATGGGTAGCCGAATCAGACATTCGACCGCGCTGTCCAACCGCTTCAGTCTCGACGAGTCGCCGTGCGAAGGATGAGCCTTTTGAAAGACTTGGTGAGGTGTTTGGCCAAAATTGTGAATGATGCCAATGGTAGCCGTCCGCTCGACAGGATCATCGATCAGGTCGAGATTCTTGGCTCCATGGTACGAGAGGTAGTGAAAGACGTTGGTGGCTTCGACCGCGGCGTCTCCCTGCTGCTTGTAGCCAAAGACGAGGTCGATCCACTTGTGCAGATGCTGCGTCACGTAGGGACTTTCCAGAGCCTCGCGGTGCTTGGCAATGAAGATTTCCGGATCACCCTTGGCCCACGGAGGCAGTACGACGTCGTTGATCCTTTCGCCAGAGCCTTGCTTGACGCCAAAGTTGTACCCATTGATGTTCTTGAGAAACTCGGGCAGGTAGAAGAATTCAGGCGTCAGCTCTCGGACATCCGTCGTATTGTCCCGCGAAGCCGAGTTCCAAGCCCGTTCAATCGAATCAAAGAGACGATCTGCATGGTCGAAGCTGCCGCCTTGCAAGAGCAGATACGACTGGACGAATGGCTGAAGGCGAATGAGGTAGGAGGTAACAATCATTGCCGACGAGTAGTGAGTACCGTAGTGAAAGACAGGATTAGTGCCGTCACTCATCTCAGCAAACGTCTGGTAGCGCTCCTTGAACTCGGCTTCTCTAGAGGGAGTTTGGGCACCCATGGGTTTGGAAAGGTCTCTAAACGTCTTTGGGTCGCTGAGATCGAGCTCCTCGCTCGTATAGTCTGCCAAGACCCAGGGAAAGACGGGGTACTGCGTGAGGTCGTTGAACGTCCTACCAGCCATCGTGTTGACCAGCATGAGGTAGTGGAAGTTGGAAATATCCCCCTTGAGCCACCTCTTGGTAGCAGGGTTCTGAGCCATTGGGTTGAACGCGTTGACCCACTTTGCGGCCATCGTCGGAGGGGCCTCTTCTGGTGTTCGCAACGATTCCAGTCGCCATGCATCCTCAGACTGCAAAGCTGATGGACTTGTGACTTGAGGCGCTCTTGAAATCAACCTTGCATGCAAGTCGTCCCGGAGCTTGGGCGCCATGGCGGTCAAGAGGTAGCTCCGTCCATCGGTGAAGAAGATTTCAATGGCGACGTCGCGGAACAAGAAGCGCCTCTTTGAAATACTAATTACCTCGGACCATTTCCAGTGGCGCGTGCTTTGCTCGCCATTGATCCTCGGAGACTTCTTCTCGACGGCCTCCTTCCCAGAAATCATCTGGACGTAATTGTCGCGCTCCTCTGGCGGCGCCTGCCACACTCGAATGATTTCTCCGTCGGAACGCTGGAAGAAGTCGTCCAAGAGATACAAAGAGTCTTTGCCAAGGATGAGTAGGCCTTCGCATGCCTCGAGACCGACAATTCGGGAGACGTTGTACACGTGCTGGACCTGATCGCCCTGTTGAAGAGACCGCATGACTTTACGATTCTTGTCTTCAAAGCCGTCCTCTCCCTCGTTTGGATTGGACACCAATTCAAAGTCGTCGTCCCCGTTAGAGACAGCAGACGACTGACTGACAGATCGATTTCTCCCGCCTTCTCCGTTGTTTGAAGTTGGGTGCGCGCTTGCAGGAGTAGGACCAGCTGTTTCGGGCGAGTCGATTTGCGGAACATTGGTCAAGAGGCTGAGTCTGTTTTTGGGAACAAATTCCGAGTCTTTGCGTTTCGGCTGGTATTCTTCATCCTTGCTGGTAGTTTTGTCCGGAATGATTCTCAGCCTCATCCTGTTTCGACCCTCAGTCTCGTCTAGTTGCCATTGAGAAACAACTTCGTCTTCAAACAGCGCACAAGGGGCGCGCAGTGTCTGATCAAGCTTTTCCAATGCGGACGAGAGGAACGTGAGGTTGTCCTGCTGGTCTTGCAAGGCTCTTTGGTGCTTTAAGCGCTCTGCAGCAAAGATATTTGCCCGCCAGTGCGTTGTTGACACCTCGTGACGATGCCACACAATATCCGCCGACGACTCCTCCATTTGCCACTGCCTGAGGCGCTCTTTCCTTTTCGACACCCTAGTTTTTGCGCTCTCTTCTGTCTTGCGATTCTCCTCGGTGACAAACTCTTCCCACGTCTTGGACATGGCACCAAAGAAGAAGTTATCAAGTTTTGATCGGTTGCCGTCCAACCACTGGAAAAAGGCGTCATTGTCCATCTCCGTTAGCTTCATAAAGTCTGAAATGAGCTCTCTGTCGCTGCTGGAGTTGGACTGGTGGAAAATCTGAGAGGTCTCCTCAGGCTTTTGCACAAGCATCAGCCTCCAGAAGTCTGCTGCTGCGGCACGCACCCGATTGTTGGGCGACACCAGCTTTGCGTAGAGAAGATAGCACATGAGGCGCAGGTAGTTGCCTTCGAGGCTCTCGGGAGAAAGAAAAATGGTCTGCCAATACGTCATTTTTTGGAGAAATGCAATGGCTTCCATTTCCGACTCGGGATCGTCCAATTCAGACAGCCTGAGTAGAGCAACCCGGAAAAAGACTGTGCGAATGGTAGCAATTGCCTGGGTACAGAGCCGAACGCCCTTCAGCTTGGCAACATCCGGCCGATGCAAGTGGTCCAATACGGTTCCAATAAAGTCCAACAGAGCCTCTGCTCCATTCATGAACCAGCCTTCGAATATGGCCTCGGCCATGTGGAGCGTGTAACGTGCAAGATTTGTGAGCACCCTGGGCTCTGCGAGCAGTTCCTGACGTATTTGCAGCTCAGTGGCAATGGCCTGCATTGTATGGAGGAGCACATAGGACTCGAAGTATGCTTGATGTTCCTGGAATCCTGGTGGCACTTTGAGAAAAAGCCCAAAACCACTAAAGTCTTTTTTGTGCAGCAACTGGTCCAGAAAGACTCCAATGATCAGTTCAAGCAATGCCTGAACGACAGCATTGCCCACTCGAAGGTCTACAGAAGCAGACTTCTTGGGGGACATGATTCCGTGCAGTCGAGCAGCCGCAGAAGGATATTTTGCCTTGTCCGAAGTGATGAGAACGAAAGAGTTGCCTCGTCGAAGCGTCGCCTTTTTGGCATTGGGGCTGCGAGGCGGTTCGATGGAAGTGGTCCGCACAATGGACGGTTGTTCCGCCGTTGCCGAATGAGGGTTAATTAGGACATCTTGGCCTTCAAAAGTCAGAGCGGACCCGCGTGAGTGGAGTTCCGTCTCGGCCGAGACACCATCTGATGTTACAATGACTGGATAGAGGACAAAAATGAGGTCTTGAATGTAGTTTGAGGCAATGGCGTACTCCCGAAAGTGGGCCGACTTCATGTGCACGTCTGCGAGGAATTGGATAATGGTATGGAGGATGGCTGCGTAATCCAAGACCTTTTGCCGCGATGAAGACTGCTTGGGCTCTAAATGGCATTAGGATTGAGATGAGGAAGTGGCCAGCAAACATACCTCTAGCTGCGAGCTCGTTTTCCACCGACATGGACCTCTTGCGCGTCGAGCCCCCAGTCAACGGACCAGATTGCTTGGTTCCACTTTCAGCGTCACCTTGGCTTGTCGCAGGTCTCACGCTGGGCTCGTGCTGCGTGACAATTTCCCTAAGTCCCGTCTCCAACATGGCCGTCATGACAGGGAAAACATCGGGGTAGGAGATGGCAATCTGGCCATTGGCCGAGAGCGAATCCATGAGGTTGAAAAGGTCAAAATCTCTTTCGAAATCGATCTTGCCCACATCGACACCAAAAAGGATTGCAAAACATATTGTCCAGACGGCCGGCGTATTCCACGATGCTCTCAGCCTATGCTTGAGGTTGGTGAAGCCGCCGTCTCTCGTGAATTCCTTGACAAAGTGGGGACCTTGAATTACCAAAAGTCGGGCGAGAATCTTGAAGCTGTTGACAATGACACGGGCATCGTTTTCGGCAAGCAGGTATACCAGCCACTGGAAACGTCAGCCACACTCCAGACTCAATCGAATACACATACCTTGTTGGTGACAGTCTTGGCAAATCTCCCAATGGCGTTGGCGCTTGCATCATCGCACAAAAAGGCCGAATAGGCTTCCAGCACCTTGATTCCCAATTCTTGCCTCGAGAGCTTCCCCGTTGGCAAGGTGCTTTTAGGAGGGACAGGTACAGACGAAGCGCTCGAAGCTGACGACAGCGTAGGAGTGGTGCGTATATGCTTGACGCTGCTGCGGGATCGAAGCGGTCGATTCACCAGATTGCGACCCTCCTGAAGGGCATACGTAATGAACAGGGCCGTTGAGCGTAAAATGTCTGACGAGGCACTACATTGAAGCAGAGATTTGAAAGCGCTCATGAAATGCGGAAAAACGTCATTCGTAAAAGTCTCGCCCTTGAGCGCCTCAAGAAGCCTCTTAATTATTCCTATTCTCTTGTCAGCTGCTGTATTACCAGTGGGTCACCAGGCTTACGCATTCGGGTCAACCGTCTAGCGTTGAACACGTGGTGCTTGCTATCTTTTGCAAAGACCTCAAATTGACGGTAGTAGAGCTTCTGGGTATCAGCTGGACATCTTCTCCAGAGGTCAAAGTCTATCAGCAAAGCTCTGTAAGCCAGGGGATTAACAATCTTTGACTCTTGGGTCTGAATCTCGTCGTAGCCAATGAAGCGCAAAATGACCTGGAGCAGCTCGTAAGAAAGACTTTCAAAGTCAGAGTCTTCAATCGAGGCCGCGCTAGATTTGCCAGATATGAAGCCTAGGCCCAGCTTGTCGCGCAAAAGGGCTGCCAGCACGGCAAACCCATTTTCTCTTTCCATGGCTTCACTGTTTCGCCAGTTTTCGTGGACAGATTCAAACATGATCTGCACAGCCGTCACCAGGGAATTCCTAGTCCGAGCCAGCTCGATGAGCTTGAGTCCTATCGAAGCACAACCCCCAACTCGCCAAATCGCATTGTCCAATGACTGAGGCACAACGACAACAGGCTCACCGGTGAGAACAGCAACTCCGCTCCGTTGAGTGAGAGCTTCATTGATCGAGGGTACAGCGGCGTTGATGGCAATTGCATGACCGCGGTTTCGGGTGTACTCTCTCAGATTTTTGCCAGCATGCTTGGACAACGACTTGACCAACGTCGACTCGTCAATGAAATTTCTATCGTCATCATCCATGACCGAGGTCGGAGCTATGCTCATGAGAATGCGGGATTCTGGAACAATGGCTCCGGCCTTGTTGCGCATAGCAGATAGAATTTCGGACCGCTCATCCTTGCTGGGGTGAAGGCCCTCGTTGTAGAGGTTGAGGTCGGCCGAAGCGTTGTACGTGAGAAAAGAGCCGAGGCAGTCTTGAAAGTTGCCGTGATATCGAGGCCCAAGCTTGTGATATACAGCAATCAGTTCGTCCGACAGCGCCTCCTGGAACAAGTGGAAGGATGCCAATGACAGCTTGGTTGAGACAATGTTTCGCCCAATGTGAGAACAAATGGCGTGAGGCGTGCCAATGAATGCCTCGATAGGAGTGTAACCCGATCGATTCTGAGAAAAGGCATTGAAGCTTTCGGTACTGCTCGAGTTGAGGTTTGGCGGACTGGAAGGGAAATTGCACTTCATTTGCTCCGTAAACTCTCCATTGACGTACAAGGCAGCGCGACCGGGGCCGACGGTTTTTGATCTCTTGTGCACAATGGCAATGTGGTACCAGACACCTTGTTGAAACGCCGTCGACTTGAAACGAATACTCGGCCGCGATGAAGTCACTGAAGTCTGCAGGATCAAATTACGGGAGCCCTTTTCCAGATATACGAGCACGAAGCAGGTCTGGGTGGACTCGTATGCTCCGAATATTGTCGTGTGGTAGTTGTCATCGTACTTGTCTACACGAAGCCAGGTGCTGATCGTGTAACCGCCATGCTGCGAGGCTGGGGGGAATGGCCGGCCTAGTTCCGGCAACTCTATGGAAGCATATCCATGCAAGGACATGTCGAGCTGGATAAATGGGGATTGTCTGGAGGACCTGATGGCCTCCAAAAGGAATGCAGCCACCTCCTCCGACTCGGCGGCACCACGAAAAAGAAAACGAGCGTCCTCGAGGTCGTTGACACCGTAGCTGATGAGGCTCTCGGCCAGTCTTTTGAGCAGAGTGCGCTCCAAAGAGACCTGGGAATTTTGGAAGAGTAAGCGCAAAAGCGTCCTCAAGACGCCCGTCCCATGCGCAGCAAGCTTATTGTGCTCCGACAGGGCAACGACGTGGTCCAGAACCAAAAGGACTGAAATGGATAGACGCGGTGCGCGTGAGCCAGACAAGCCATCTTGGAATAGCATCAGCCAAAGACTGATGATGACGGGAAATATGTCGGCATTCTGCAGAATCTCGTTGCCGCTAAAGAAGCTGTTCAGATGGTCGCGGAGAGCACTGATCAAGGGATCTTCAGACGTAACGTGGACCACGTCACCGTTGTGCTCGACCTGTTCAACGCCGTTGGACTCTGATGCTACAACATCTCGTATGCCGCGGAATATACGAGCCATGTTCTCTTCCCCCAATGCAAATGCAACGAGGCAGCCAAAGAGCTGCTCTTGGCCGACCTGATCGTACACGGTGGCATCCTGAAATCCTCCTCCGACGCCAGTGCTCACGACAGCTTGTTCCAGGGACCTCCACCCATCGTCTTCGACTCTCTTGGAGAAGAATCTGCGATTTCCAGGGTGGTCATTCAGGGCGTCGGAGAGCACGGCCAGGGTAGCCTTGAGGAGCTCAAAGAATTCCGTCTGCTCGTCCTTGGAGAGGGCAGAGGGATTGTAAAAGCCCGAGACAGAGCGCAGGGTGGCAATCAGAGCGTGGAAGCCCTTTGCCTGGCGAAAGGCGTCCTTGGCCTGACGCGGGTCGGGCGAATCTATGAGGAGCTGACGGATCCTCCGCAGGCAGTCACATTGTGTTTGTATTGATTTGAGCGTGGTTGAGGTGGAGCTCTGCGGATGGGCGCCGAGGAGCGAGTCGACGAGGGTATTTAGCTCTCTCAAGGCAGGGCTGGCGGCGCGAGGCGTGACGGAGGCGGGTGCGGGAGGGAGGCGCGGGCCCGCCGGGTGGTGCATGATGGCGCTCCAGCACAGCGCAGTCTAGGATTGTCGGTATGGGTGGAGGAGCATTGCAGGCGGAGAGAGGCGGCGGGAGCGGGTTGGATTGGGCGAGAGGAGGGTCATCTGAGGGAGAAACGTCGCATGTGGGAGCGTGTCAGAGAGTGAGGGTTGGGTGGAGCTGGGTCGGGAACAGCTCGCGTGGGGCGGAGGCGGAGCGGCGATGAGTGGAGCTTGGACGGTGGATTTGCAGAGCAGAGCAGAGCGAGCTGACAGCTGGGTCGAGAAATGAGAGAGTGTAACAAGACAAGAGCAGTTGGTGGAGGTGTCAGGCGGCAGAGGGCGTGTGCCTGATCATCACCACCAGGCCGAATGAAGCTGGAGACGGGCGCGGGAGCGATAAACACACAGCAGCATGCCATGGCCGTGGTCCGTTTCGACGGCAGCGGGCAGGCGAGGAAGTGGTGGCCGTCGGGAGCCTCGTCCCGGGCGCAGGGAGTCGCAGGGGCCGTCACGAGTGCGGTCACGACTTTGTACTGTACCGTCCGGTACCATGGACTCGACGCGGGAGGAGCTTAGCTTACGCGCTGAGGCAGGTACGGATACAGCTCATACAGCTCACCTAGCAACATGAACAGCTCAGGGCAGCTCGTGTCTATTTCGATGCCGGTGGTGGACTCAAGGCACGCAATCCCATCCATCCCATCCATCCCATCCACTCTGACGCCATGGCCGCGCATCATGCCCGTGTCGCTGCGCTGCGCGAGGAACGCCCTTTGGGGGTCGGACAAGGCAGCGCCGCTAGCTGCGGAGAGGCTGGGCGCATGACTCTCACTCGCCGATAGCGTCGCCTTGCCGCCGCCGGCTCTTGATAAAGCTCGCCCCAGCTCCCACCATCTCCCAAGCTCTACTCCTCTCCATCCCTCTCCTCTCTCCCTCTACCCCATCCCAGCTTCGCCGTCTCTCCCCATCTTCTAGCAACCTTCCGCTTCCCCTTCCCCTCTTTCCAGGCCCACAATGAAGGCCGCAGCCATCTTGACGCTGCTGCCGCTGCTCGCGGCAGCTTCCCCGGTCTTCAACACCGGCTCCATCCACAATGACGCAGCCCCCGTCATCTCCTCGGTCAACGCCCAAGAGGTGCCCGACTCGTACATTGTCGTCTTCAAGAAGCACGTCAAGCACGCCGACACGTCCGCCCACCACGCCTGGGTTCGCGACATTCACAGCGCCAGCGTGAGCTCCAAGACGGAGCTCCGCAAGCGCTCGCAGTTCCCCATTGCAAACGATCTCTTTGAGGGCCTCAAGCACACCTACAACGTTGCCGGTGGCCTGCTCGGCTACTCGGGTCACTTTGATGAGGACGTCATTGAGCAGATCCGGAGACACCCTGATGTGAGTTGCCATGTCCGCCCAACCCACCCGTGAGCCGTTTCCGGCCATGCTGCACCCATTTCTCCTCGTTCCGCAACGCTTCCTCCCTCGTCGAGTTTCCTCCGTCGCTCTGCAGCTCCATCTCGTGCGCACGTGACACTATTGCGTCTTATCACATCATGCTGACGACCCTGATTCCAGGTCGAGTACATCGAGAAGGACTCCATCGTGCAGACCCAGAGCCAGGACTACGAGCTCGAGAAGAACGCTCCTTGGGGCCTCGCCCGTATCTCTCACCGTGAGAGCCTGAGCTTCGGCACCTTCAGCAAATACCTATACTCTGCGGATGGTGGTGAGGGCGTTGACGTCTACGTCATCGACACTGGCACCAACACCGAGCACGTCGACTTTGAGGGTCGTGCTCACTGGGGCAAGACCATTCCCTCTGGCGACGTCGACGAGGATGGCAACGGTCACGGCACTCACTGCTCTGGTACTGTCGCCGGTAAGAAGTTCGGTGTGGCCAAGAAGGCCAACGTCTACGCCGTCAAGGTCCTCCGCTCAAACGGCTCCGGCACCATGTCCGACGTCGTCAAGGGTGTCGAGTTTGCCGCCGAACAGCACTCCGCCAACGTCGAGGCCGCTAAGACTGGCAAGGGCAAGAAGGGCTTCAAGGGATCTGCTGCCAACATGAGCTTGGGTGGTGGCAAGTCCACCACGCTCGACCTCGCTGTCAACGCTGCTGTCGATGCTGGTATCCACTTTGCCGTGGCCGCTGGTAACGACAACGCCGACTCGTGCCGCTACTCTCCTGCTGGCGCCGAGAAGGCCGTCACCGTCGGTGCCTCGACCCTCGCTGACGAGCGTGCTTACTTCTCCAACTACGGCAAGTGCAACGACATCTTTGCCCCTGGTCTCAACATCCTTTCGACCTGGATTGGCAGCAAGTACGCCACCAACAAGATCTCGGGTACCTCGATGGCCTCGCCCCACATTGCTGGTCTCTTGGCCTACTTCCTCTCTCTCCAGCCTGCTTCCGACTCGGGTTACTCGGTTGCCGACATCACCCCCGCCAAGCTGAAGAAGCAGATCATCAGCATCGCCACCGAGGGCGCCCTGACTGACGTCCCCAGTGACACCACCAACGTAAGTTGTCTCCTGAGACTCAATTCATCAATTGTTCTAACGATATGTAGGTCCTTGCGTGGAACGGTGGTGGCAAGTCCAACTACAGTGCCATCGTCTCCGAGGGTGGCTACAAGCTCAACCGCGCGGACAGCAAGGTCCAGCTTTCTCTCCCCACGATGGAGGATGTCGAGGAGGAGGTCGAGCTTGTTGGCGAGAAGGCCAAGGCCGGCTCCAAGAAGGTGCAGGCCAAGCTCGAGAAGCTCACGGAAAAGTTTGAGGACTTTGTGGCCGACGAGATGGACGAGTTTTTCAACGACTTCAAGCAGCGCATGAGCAAGGCCCATATGGAGTAAGGTAGTTTACCGTCATCCTTTCGTCTATGGATAATGTGAGGGTCATTGCTGGTCATGGTGCACAGAGAGAGGGAGCGACAGTTTTGGGTACGGAATCGTTTTCTTTTTTCCGGGATGGAGAATGGACGGATTGGGATCTTAGGTACATGGCATTCTTTGACAGCATAGACTGGACTGCAGCACGCATGGCCATGTGCGGCGAGTCCGGCAAGGTAATGCGCATTGCATTTTGACAGGAAGCTCTTGCGGATACAATAGAAGCTTTCGTGCCGTGTCGTGGGTTCCGCATGAAAGTATAAAGTCTAAATGCGCCTCGGCGGCGGTGAACATGGTTGGAGCGTGATGTGTGCTGGTCGATCAGTCAGTCAGTCTGTCGGTGGTGGCAACGACGAAAGTCAACAAGCTCAGCTGCCAGCCAGCTGCCAGATAAGCTGCTGTGCACGCAACCAATCAGGGCGTCTTGTGCACCGCCTTCTGCCCCCCGGGATATCGTGATTTTCCTCGGCTACCCGCCCGGTGAGTTGTCCTGATGGATGAATAATGACTGGGTGGGAGCGAGGGAGGCTTGCAGACGCGCTGCTTGTGCTGATAGAGCGCCTGCTATGCTCACGGCTTCGTGGTGTTGTGCTTGTGCCGTTTGCAGCCATCGTCGTCGATGGGAGCGTTTGTCATTCATGAGGGTGTCTGCAATTGTGCTGCTGGAATGCGTGCTGCTCTACGTGCGATCATGTACGCAGATTGCGTGCGCGTTTCCCCCTTTTCCTACCTAGAGGCAATGCGTTCACTGCATACTGTAGGTAGAGATGTACCATGTTTAGCTCCCTGCCGTCTATCATCTCACCATTATCATCTCCGTCATCGTCCAAGTCGTCGACGCAATCCATCGCCCTCTTGGCCGCATGCCTCTCCCCAGAACCCCAAACTCAATTCCCCCGGCTTGGTTAGCTGCTGCGGGCACCCGTGTCGGTCGGTCGGCCAGTCGGTCGGCTGAGACATGTCGTGCAATGCAGCACGTCGACCAAGCCGCGAGACCGAGACATTGGTTAGGCGCGCCGGCACGTGGTGCGCTGTGGATGTCGCGTTTGCTTTGTTTGCGCGCCGCCTGCCGTTGCACTTCTTACTCTGTGTTTCTTTGCCTGGTGCGAGGGATTGAGTGATTCTATTTTGCCTCTGCTTTGTTCCTGTCATGCTGGGAGATGGCAGTAGGTACATGTAGAGAGCGCCAACCCAACCAACAACTGATACCCGCCCGCCCGTTCAACGGTACGACGACACGCAGATGTTTCTGGCAAATGACTCGGGCACCTGCATGAAGCGGTGCGGGCGCTCAACGGTCAACGCGCCGTCTGGCACCTTGACATTCTTTGACAACCTTGACGCATCTGAAGGCCAGACAGACAGTCAGTCAGTCAGGTGGCGCTGCGCATTCTTGACGAATAACCTACCTGTATCGCAGCCAGGGAATATCAAAAGGTAGGTGGGGTTCTTTTCGACTGGATGGTGGGCACGAGACCACGAGACCGCCACGGGACACCCGGGCACACACGCCTACCCCCCAGTTGAGGTCAACAAAGCAAAGCGTCCCTCGTTGGCTCTGTCCTTGAGCAGGTACGCCGACGCATCGCGCCCTTTCTTCATCCCGCCGCTACACCAACCAACACCGCCGGGCCGGGCAGCTGGACAGGACAGGACAGGTCTTTCTCCCGCACCGCACCCGCTTGCCAGGTGAGAAGGAGCACTCGCCTCACGCGCAATGCACCTTGCTGGCCTCCATGGCACCTGATTAGCGACGAGGCGGTGGCGAGCGGTCGGGCAGGCTGGCTGCCACACTGGTGGAAAAGAAGAAGCAAGCGGTAAGATGCCTCCATGTAGCCGAAATTGACTTTGTGGTCGGCCCGGCCCGCGGTTTGGTTTCGGTCTCAGCGTGGACTGGGGCCTCTCGCGAAAGAAAGGGAAGGCTGGCATGTGAGGTGAGGCTGTTCGAAACAGAAGAGGCCTCAGGCAGGTAGGTGTTTTGGCGACGGTGTTTTTCGAGCCTTTAATGTCTTCAAGAGCTTGGATGTCTGGACGGGTTCGGGAACGGTCTCGCTCACGTTGGTTTCGAGAATAGCAGCCTCGTTGTGGATAGACCCCCAACGCCTGCTTCTCGACGTCGAGTCTTGACGGCAGTCTCGCTCAACGTCGACGGCAATCTCGCCTTGTGTGCGCGCTCACTTCTTGATTCGGATGAATCAGGGCGTGCGTGGAAATTGTCTGGAGCAGTCATGCTTCGTTCCGTCCTCCTGCTCAGTCTCCTCCTGTTCTCTCCCGCGCATTGGATTGGACATCATTTGCCTGATTCTCATTTTGAATATTCTTGGGCCCCTTGGACGTAACCCGCAACCAGACGCTGCGTCCAAGAGTACAACGAAAGCTTTGTTCCCTGCCATCGTCGACTCGAGAACGCCGTTCGTCGATGCTGTCGCGAGCCAGCAGCGACGCCGGGACCCGCCTGCGTCATGCCAAGTCGTCTTCGTCGACATATTCCAACGGCTGTCCAGCGAGTCCCACCCGGGTCGACCAAATGGATCCGTTCATCGTCCGCGAGCAAGCCACGGCAGCCGCTGTGCAGGCGTATGAGCGAGCCTGCGCCATGGAGCATGCACGGATAAGAGAGGAGCAACGCAGTCTAGAGCTCAGCAGAAATCGCAGCAACACTAGTCGCCGGTCACACGGTGGCTCCCAGGGCTCTCACTTTCCCGCCAGGGCCTCGAGTCTTCGACAAGCCGGTGAATCTAGCGCCACGAGAAGACGCACCTCGCCGAAGTTGCGGAGAGTCAGTGATGAGAGTCAACCGCAGTTGATCATGGAACAACCTCCTCCCCGTTACACCCTTGTTCGTGATCCTCCGCCACCTGCTCCGCGTCTTTCTCTGGCGCCGGATATCAAACTGCCTGTATCCCCTGCTCCACCCTCGCGTGCGGCGCCCTCTGTACCGTCTGTCGCGTACGCAAACACACCAGCGACGCCGGCACCGAGGGAGGTTCGCAAGTCTCGTTCAATGTACAACTCTTGGAGCATTGGACTGGGGACTCCTCGAGACAGACGCCACGACGTTTCCGTGGACCTGCGTCGCTCTACCAGCCACCGGGTAATCGAGAACCAGCCGCCCGCCAAGTCAGGATTCAGTCCTGGCAGCGTCAGCCCTGAGAAATTTGGCAAGGCAAGTGTTGAAGAAGTTAATGCATCGCGGGACAAGTATCTGCAGGATTACCACAAGGGCCGCAAGTTGAAGACCAGACCGTCGTTTATCCTGACGCCGTTCAAGAAGCGCCAGGACAAGGAGAAAGACCACACTGTTCTTGCGACGCCCAGGGAGTGCGCCTCGCCTCCTCCTGATGCCACTCCCAAAGCCGTCTCCCCGGTCGAAGGCACGACAAAGCATGAGAAGGAGAGGTCATTTTCCAACTCCTTCAGAAACAAGTTCAAGCGCGTTTTTCGCAAGACTTCAAACCCAAAGGCGTCAAATCTTCCTGTGCAGCAAGTCGACGCCTCGAGGTCTTACTATGGCGACTCAGTTTCGACATCTCAGCGAGAGGTGTCTGCTACGACGGAGCGAGTCGGCTCCATGTCGGACGACAGCCAAAGAGTTCCCTCGCATCAGCGAACGACCTCTGGTGCATCATTGCCACTTTCTCACAGGTCGAGCGCCGGAGGCTCTGATGGCGACGTTAGCAAGTCCCGTGTCACGAGCTGGTCTAACTCTTCTGCTCCGGGTAGCGTCACTTCTCGCGACCCAGGACGGCTCTCTATGATTCCCGAAAACGGACCCGGGACTACAAAGAAGCGTAGTGGATCCTCCATTTTGGGCAGGAGTCCATTTAGGCGGCCTCTGCATGCTTCACCCCAGGCAGCGTCAAAGGAGCTTGACACTTTCGATGTTTACTCGGCGCTCAAGTCGAGGCTGGAGAAGGCTGGATTGGACAGCAACATCGACCCTGACCTGCACCATCCGGAAAAGGCCGCCAGTTCGAAGAATGAACGCGATACGCTACCTTCTCAGAGCCGGATGAGTTCGACGGCTTCCAGACTGTCGCGTGCCACCAGAGCTACCATCCGCGCCGTTACCCCTGAGCGTGGTTTTCGCTCGCGGTCAAAAGAGAGAAACGACATGGCTTCGGTCCCGATGTATGATGAATCTCTCGGCATACCAAAGCCCAAAAAGTGTCACGAGCCAGAGGCATCAGATCCGACGGCTGAAGTTCCCGAACTCACTGTTCCTCGCACTCGCCATCCACAGCGTGCCGTCAAGGCGACGTTGCCGACGCAGGAGCAAATTACGAAGCGCAAGCATTTGGCCGATAGTCGTTGGAAGACACAACTAGAGCAGGGTCAAGCTTCCGGCCATCTCGACAGTTCTGGCACCATCTCAGCTGAGGAGAATCCATATGAGCTTACGCGGTTGAACCAACCCCCGAGCCCAAGTAAGACCATTCCAACGCCACCACGCAAGTCGAGCAAAAGACCCTTCGAAGCAGCCGAACTTCTCAGAGCGTCCATTGTCTCGCCGAGCGTCTACTCCAGAGACTCGGCTGGCAACTCGCCAGTTCGCAAACCCAGCACGGCAACCATCAATGGGCCTCCGGGCATTGCAGTCATCGTGTCGAGCCACTCGGCCAAGAGCTACACGCTCGGATCCTCACCCGATCGCTCGAGGGCAGGCAACGTAGAGCGCTCGGCGCAGTCGAGCCGCGACTGGAAAGACTGGCTCAGCAGGGAGGTTGCTGATTTCGAATCCGACGATGTCGACGTTAGTATGTCGGAGGATTGGCTTCTTAAGCCCGCCGCTGGCCACCAGCGCGAACATGCGCAGATCAGCGAGGACGACGAGGATGCTGTCGTTGCTCCCGCCAGCCAGAGATACGCTTCCAGCCCCAACCTGCGCTCGACAATTGTAGCCCCTGCCTCGCGCTCCGCGTCGAAATCGGACATGCGTATTTCCAAAGGCGCGACGTCTTTCCCGGACCTCGACTTGTCAACGCAGCAGCCGCGGCAGCGGCCTCGATTGGCAAAGAGCTCGTCGACGCTGATGAATGACCGCTTTCCTGTGTTGCGGACGAGACGCAATGGCAGCGCGACGACTAGCTGGCGCACCCAGTCGAGCAGCAGCTACAGCTTCCACGGCGAGGCGAAGCGCTCGTCGTCGAACCCGGTTCTCCTTTCGCGGCCGCCGTCTCAGGCGCAGCAGCGCGTGCAAGAGCAGCACGGTAGGCCTGAGCACTACCATCCGTCGCCTCCACTGCCGACTTTGGCGTCGACCTCGGCGGCAAAGGAGAATCACCGTCCTGTACGCCACCGCGACGAGGCTGCTGCCAATGCCGGAAATGCAAATAAACACACTGGCTCGCTCAACGGAAATGCCGCTACCGCGCCTGCGTCGCTGAAACTCCAGCCGCGCTCCTCGCACTCGAGTCTGGCGCCGTACACGACGAGCGCGCAGGACGCGGCGGCTGGCCTCCCGTTTGCTGGCCCTCCGCCGCCCCCGGCGCCCCCTTTGCCCAATTTCTCTTCGTCGGCCTTTTCCTCCTCGTCCGTTACGCCGTCAAATGGTACTGCGCTGCCGTCTGCCAGACACGCGAACGCGGGTGGGAGTGGGAATGGGAGGGAGAATGGAAATGGATATGGCAGCGTCAACATCGGCAACCCCCTCCGCTTCCGCGCCGCGCTCGCCGCGTCGTCGGCCTCGGGCTCGCCGTCGCCGTCGCAGGCTTCATTGAGGTCAAAGGCGGGCTTCGTGGGCGGTGGTGTCGGTGTTGGGCACGCGCGCTCGGCTTTTGAGCTCAGGGGCCACGCACTCGGGCAAAGTCAGGCCGCCGGATATGGAGGCCACCCCAGAGGCCCGGCCGTGACGGCGCGCGTCCGCCGCAAGCCGCTGAGCAGCAGCGCGAGCACGTTTGGCACTGTGGGCACGAAGGGCACCATGACGACGATGGGGATGCAGGGAGGCCCGCGCCTGTCGATGGGCAGTGGCGGCAGCAGCGAGACGATGGCGTTTATCATGCGCGGTCCGTACGGAGCCGGAGGCGGCGACGTGAGCTCCAGAGCCAGCGTCAGCGTCAGCGGCGGCGAAGAAGAGGCGGACGAGACGGAAGGATTCGGCTACGGCGTCCATGACTACCCCGGCGGCGGCTTTGCCTACGGCTACGGCTACGGCGTTGCCTACCACGACGCCTCTGGCCACCCTGTGCCTTTTGCTTCGTCGGTGGCGGACGGCTCGGTCCCGCAACTGCAGCAGCAGGGTCCGCTCAAGGAACGCCGCAGCATGGGGCGGCTGTGTGGAGCGTTTGGTCCTTCTACGCATCCTCCTCCTCCTGTCCCTGGATCTTTTGGCCCCGCTGCCCCGGCTCGTCTCCCCGTCGACCGCGTCCCGACGCCTTCGCCCATGGCGTCTGCTTTTTTCAGCGGCGGCGGCGCCGGTGGTGGTGGTGGTGGTGGTGGCAACAACAACGGCAGCGTCACTGGCGGCCAGCGCTTGGCCGAGAGGTGGTTGAGTGCGCGACAGGTGGGTGGTGGTGGGAGTGTGAGTATGAGTGGTGTGAATGGTGTGAATGGTGCGAGGCAAATGAGGAGTCGCAGTCGCACGGGTAGTCCGGCGTTTGTTTGAGTTTGAGTTTGTTTGGCTGGTGGTGTGTTGGTGGGGTGACGTGACGTGGAGCGGGTAAGGGGGGAGGAGAGGAGAGGAAAGGGGGGATGGGGGGGATGATGGGATGGATTGGCGATGGGCACGGCGCGATCGAGGTAACTGAAGTATCCTTTTGTTTGTTTCTGGCGTCTGCTTTCTGCTGTTGCTACTACTATTACCAATACCACTGCTACTGCTACTGCCTTTTCTTGTCTTCTTGTTATTCGTTCTCCGCTTCTTTGTGCTTGTTTCGTGCGTTGTACTTTGTCAGGTCGAGTGGAGTCACTCAACGGAGTCAAGTGCAGCACCGGTAGCAATTAGAAGAAGCACTCCTTTTGTCTTTTCTGAGTTGGCCAGCGGTTGATTTCAACTGCAATCGACTATCAGATGGCAGAAATGCGCCTTTCATGAAACCCCTCGATGGTCGAAGATCTGTGTTCGTTAGGTCGCCTGCTGACTTGACTGCCTGGAAGTAAGGAAGGAATTAAAGTGAATGGATAGAGATGAAGGATTTCCTGTGTTCGCAATGTAGTGGATAACTTCCGTTGGGAAGATTCTACGTGCGTGTACTTATGCTCAACGCATCTGATTTCACTCCTTCCACCACTCCCCCCCCCCTGCGCAGTGAAAAGACTCGCCGTTCAACGCGGTGCTAGAGCCGTTCCACCGCAAACCATCGTTTATTAAATGTCTATAGACGTGCGCCGAACCAATGGCAACCTGGCGTCGAAGCTGCCGTCAAGGGGGTATCAAGGTGGGTGAAAGGGAACCAAAAGACCAGTCCAATACACGAGAACGCCGTTTTACCATGCCTGATTTTCTTGTCCCATGGTTTCTGGAATGGCGACTGATGAATGAGGGAGGGAGGGAGGGAGGGAGGGAGGTTGCTTGGCTACGCTTGCGCGCCCTTGGGGTGGATGCTGTGTTCTTTGGTTTTGCTAAGGATGTGTTGGAGCGCCTCGGAGACCTGTTTGCCTTGTTGTTCCATGAATTAAGAGTCGAGATCGATGAGGTTAGGGATAGGGCCGTGGTCGTCACCGTCATCTACCATTCGTTGTTGCCTCCCGGCGCGGCAGTTGCTGGCTTCTCCTCCACCTCCCACGAAACGGTGTACACAATCTCCCTCGGCTCGCACAGCTTCACGTGGATGCGGGCGTACACTTCAATATTGAAGCTGGCGCATCGGATCAGGACGTCCGCGAGAGCCGTCTCCTTGCGCAGGACGCCGAGGTTCTCGGCGATGAAGTCCGACACGTCGTCGATGATGCCCGAGTCGGCGCCGGCTGGGATCGTCTCGCAGAGGAAGGGGATGATTTCGACGACGGCGTCGATCTGTTCCCTCTCGTCGCCGCTGCGGAAGACGTGTTCGAAGTTGCGGGCGGCGATCTCTGGGAGCCCGTCCACGCAGTAAAACATGCCAATCGCGTGGATGTCGGCGTGGTCGAGGAGCTGGTCGGCGAAGGGCACGTCGGTTTCGTGCAGGTCGTATTCGCCGAGGTAGATATACTTGAGCATGGCCTTGGCCGTACTCGGGCTCAGGTGCGTCATGTCGACGACGCCCTCCTTCGCCTCCTGAGGATCTGGTCAATGATCTGGGCCGTGGCGGGGGCTTCGACTGGATCTCTGTTGAGGACTTACCTTCCACTCGCCGTTGAGCGCTGTGAAGAAGAATGCGCTTTTCTCGCACAGAATCGTCTTATGGAGGTGGTAATCCGTGCCCTCGGTGCGGACTTTGACGTCCGAAAACATGCGGCCCTCCCAGAGGCTAAGTAAAATGTCAGACGCGCTCAGGACTGGCGGATGCAGTAGACTTACCACAACCTGCGCTCATAGGGGATGTTGGAGTTATATTCGTGTGCGGAAGACATGTTTGTGTAAAAGTTTGAAAATCGAAGTAGATATAAGTGGTGAAGTTTTGAAGATGGAGATTCGATGTCGGCGAGCGTTGGTTGTAGGGGGTTGTCGGGAGTAGACAAGTGGAAAGAAAGAAACAGAGCGACCTTGCAGAGCGCGACTCTCTTTAAATGCCTGGTCTGCTCCTAGATCATCCCCAACACTGCTGGTGTCAATTTTGATGGTACCGCCCACCGTCGGTGCTCCGACCAGCGCCCATCAACGAGCCACGAAGACTTCGGATTATACGTTCGGTTTGTTGAGCTGCGGCTCCCAAGGTTGGTTCCACCCAGAACTTTCAGACCCAGAGATGGGACTCGCGACGGCTCTGTGAAATCCCCCTGGTCGATCTAAAGAGCCACCTCACCGTCATTCTTCGTCTCCTCGGCAGGAAACATCGAAAGGGCGAGCCCGAATTCGCGGATCCAGGCGCGCCCCAAATGAAGAACTCTGAACAAAGAGAGAGAAAAAAGTAGGGAGTTTTCGAAGGTGTTTTGAAGAATCCTGTCAGCGACCATGCCTTTAATAGGCAGCAACCAGCCACTAGATCTAAATCCAGCAGCGGGTGTCGCGTGAGCAATTCTGACGTATTGTTTTCGGTCAATTCTCCGCCAACCGATTCTCTTGCGCCCGCTCAGCCGCGGGCCATTCCCGCGCCATCGTCTGAGTCACAACGGAAACACGCAAATCCCGTACAAAAGATTTCAGGCGCGTCATCCATGGCGACAACAGATGAAGAAGAAGCGAGATGAAAGAGAAGATCTTAAAAGTCTGAAGTAAATATGGCGAGGATCCCGTGACATATCGTAAATACCTCCGTTGCTTTCTTGATTCGTTTCAGTTGGTCCACAAACAGTTACGGAAAAAAGTCGAGCGATAGTATGAAGAAGTAGGGGGTGGAGCATCGGACAAGTTAAAAAAAACAAGTAGTAAGACAGGCGGTAATATGAGACGGTGCGGCTGAATCCTGGACAGAGCTGACCAAGGAGTTCCACTGAAAACATGTGGCTCTCGCCAGGAACCGGAAAACGCTGTGCTCTCCAAGCACTCGTGCGCATGCGAGGCCCGCATATACAGCCGTGGACAGCCTTTTGGTTCATGGACGGATCATTTTCGCTATAATGAGTGCCACCAACGCTTAGTGGCCGTTTCGGAAATGATTTGACCAACAGAAGACGCATCTGTAGGCAGAGGACAATTTTTCTCCATGCTCTTTTCAGATACCTAGCGGGGACGGCGATGCATGACAGACGGGAAGGAAATTGGTGGCCGGAGTTGTCTTGATGCGCGGCGTGGCCAGCAGAAAAGAAGACGCACAGTAATCTTTTTCACGGAGCCAAGTGAAGCCCGTTTTGGGAAATAGAAAGACCAGGTCGCCGGGCGCTGATGTGAAGGACAGAAAGGTTTCTGGCAGGCGAGAATTTCTCTCTTAGACTGTACTAGTTGGGTAAGCAGTTGCTGCGGCATCCAGATGTTTGTTTGCGCACACTCGGCCACGTACTTGACTCCGCATCAAGCATTTGTCCGCGGTTTAGTGGAAATCCGAAACGAATTGCTTGGGCGAGAAGTTAGAAGGCAAAGACCGGCCGCAGTCCGGCCAGACGGGATTCGGCACTCTGACGCAGAACATCATCAGGATCGCCTTTGGAGTGCTAATGACACACGATTGACTGCTGTGAACGAGGGAGGTCGAGATCCTTGACGAATTCATGAAATGACTAGCCAATCGGGAAGCTAGTTTGACGCGCTGTGACAGATCTGAACAGTGCGGCAGAGTGATGCAAAGAGAAGCGGCTGGAGCGGGACCAGTGAAACGCATCTGACGGCCCGGAAACCCTATTGCTGTCCTTCAACGCCAAGATGCCTCAGCGGATGTGGGTCCAGCTGACTTGAGGAGAGGATCGTGACCCAAACGATGCATGAGAAGCATTAGACCGTTGGAAAGTGACTGAGAGATGATGAGCTGGATGGTAAAGCGGAGTACCGGTCTTGCGATTAGAAAGTGCTGAACGGACAATCCCGCGCTAAGCAAAACGTTGTCATGATTTGATTGCCGCGTCGGATTGTACCTTACACGAAGACTCAGTGTAAGACATGAAGATCCATGAGCAACTTGACGACATGCTTGCGTGGCTCATGGAAGCGACTTGTAGACGTGGCGACCCTCGCTGTGCTTGAATGGAGAGGCTTCCCACCAATTCTGCTGATCACTGTAGCTTCACGGCATCAAGCCGGGGGAAAAATGCACACCTACCCAATCAAACATCAAAGACAGCGCAGGCCATGACAATAGAGGACGAGAAACTGTGCCACACAAGGGTACTGTAACCTTTTTCAGTATCGGAAAAGGCGGGGAAACATTCGCGAAATGGAACATCTAACAGAACATCCGCCAGAGACGCTTGGACATGAGCATGTGCAAGTTTTGTTGGGCCCGTGTACTCAGTTCCGCGCTTTGGACTTTCAGTGACTCACGTCTGCCGCGAGGCCTTTGGATTCTCTGCCCAAGTGACAGTGCGGGTGCAAATGATAAAGCCATTGCGGTTCTCGAGGCTGCCGGACGAATGAAAAGGCGGGTACGAAAGTCCTTTGCTCCCAAGTGCAATGGCTATCGCTTGCGTGACGCTGCAGTGGTGAGAGGAGTGCACAAAGCGCTCAAACGCTGGGGTCGAGAAGATCTTCGGGAACAAGGAAGGCCAGCCGAGAGGTTTTCATGGTCGACCCTGCTGTCCAGCCATGGAGCAGGTACAAATTCAGTCATGCATAACGACTGCGATTCTTTGGGACGGAAAAAGTTAACGACCATTCCATCGACAGAGTCCAGTGTGGCCGGATCCAGCGCCCAACGAGTGGAGTCGGTCGAGCACTGGTGAGCGCAGGTTTTGCAGACGTAAGAGTGACCAGGGATAAAGCTCCGAGGGATTCAGCTGTTCTATCGGAGTCAACCACCATTTGCGTCGTAGTCTAGGATGCTGCAGTGCAGGTTTCATGCTATCAAGGCTCACACCAACAACAGTGTGGAATTTCAGAGTCGCCACCGTCGACGGCTGGATTGGATTGGTGGTGTCTGTCGATCTACGGTCGCAGGCTTCCATTCGCTGAATCGTTGGGCTAAGCATCAGCAATCAAGCTCGTACCGCATGTTGGGTGCGAGCGGAGATACGGGATTCCTTGAGGTTGGGTTGTACATGGATGAGGTGCAATCGAAGGTGGCCACAGGTCTGACAATGACGACGACTGTCATCTTGACCAAGGAAGAGCAAATTGCGGTGCAGATGATGGCGATGACAGGCGATGCCAGTTTTGTTGAAGGGGAGACGTAGGTCCAGTCAGAGTGGCCAGTACGAGGCAGAGAAAAATGTCGTGCCGATGGGATCCAGGGTTTGTGGGATGACGGGGGTGGGAGGCGGCCCATGGAGGGCGGAAGGAGCTCCCTGGTCTCCGCCTTCGCCCGTCACTCGTCAACTCTTTTGCTCTGCGCAAGCTTCCCCCTCGTTCCACACACCAATCCCCAGCACTGCATGCAGCCAGAGGCGTTCGCATAACTTAGTGGCTGAGCCGCTTGAAGGGCCAAGCATCTGCCGCCAGTCGCCATCAATTGCGTCTGGCCAGCTCCTCGCTTCAACTGCTCGGAAGACCCGGACAAACCAATCGCTTCCCAGTGCTGATGATGCTTGTCGGCCGCTTTCTGGACGCTCAAAGTGACATTGGGGACTGAGATGCCAGTGACTGGCCGGCGTTGGCTGCAGCGTTGGCTGGGTTGGGAGCATCGGGTATCCACTCATCAACATGACAGGTCCGATATGCACGAAGTACATGAATCCACTGGACCAGTGCCTGGCGACAAGAGACAGAAAGCCCCGAGGTCGCAGCTCCATCAGTCTTGCTGCCGCCAATCGCGCTCTACCGCGCAGCCAGGGTACCTGTGCATCTTATCCAGGGAGAGCACCCCACGGCGACAACTGAGCACGGACAACACCACGGCAGAGGCTAACCTTCCACTTTGTGTGTTGTTCCAGCGTCTACCGCGCCTGTCTTCCAAAAACATGGGTTGGGGCTCCACAACAGCATTCAGACCCCTCTTCCTGGGAACGGTCGCTGTCAATCCATGCTAGTTCCGCTTCTGAAGCTGCTCGATACAGTTTGAGAGAGACCAAGGGACCTGCATACTCTGGCTGAACAGCTCTCTGCCTCTTTGTACAGTCTCTTGAATCTTCCCTTTAAAGATTTTGCGCTGCAACTTTTTCCCTAGCCTCCCGATCCATTGAACTCGTCGTCAAACTGCTACCGAATCAGTATGGCTCCGCAGGAAGACATCCCAAAGGTATAGAAAAATGCCGAGAAAGTTTGCAACTGAATAAGCTGACACTTTTGTAGTCAGCGGAAATTCTCGGGGTAAGACTCTCAAACGACCTGGGGGAAACGATGGCTGAATGACCACTTTGAAGAGCATTGGGACAGGTCAGTGGTTGCACAAGAGCTTTGAGCAAGGCTGATACCCTCCAGTGTAAGACTCGTAGCGTTCTGCAGCTGTTTGGAACGACTGCTGATTCGTTCCAGCTGTTGGTGCATTCAAGTTGGTAAATACTCGCCGTTTGCTGCGGTTGGAAACTAACATCAAGCGACAGATCATACCGCAGTGCGTAGCCTCGATCGATCCCGCTTTGAATTTTCAACTGAAAGATCCAGGATTTGGTCGAATTGGAGATCAAAAGACACCGATGGCTTTGACGCCATATTCCCGCTCCTGTGGGCGATTGGTAAGAACTGTCCGAATACTGCTCGTTTGATGGGCGCTGACAGAACACAGCCGCCGTTCCATTTGGCGTGTATAACATTGCCCAGGTCTGCCACTCGCCACTACCGTGCGGGCTTTGCTGAACTAGGGCAGAATTTCAATATCGGCGTTCAGATCCAGCCTCAAATCTTCTGCGCCCTGAGCTACATTTGCTGGGCCCAGTGCAAGTATTACAACGAGTAAGCACATCCCTGTCAAAACATTCAACGTTGTCTGACCGTAAAAGCAAATGGTCCAAACTGAAAACCAACCTCGCTCTCCTTGTTCTGTGTCTAGCCTCGGGAGGCATCGAAGCTGGCTTGATCGTTGGTCTTCGGGTAAGGAGGGAGCATGCCTAGCGAATCAGGGCTAACAGAGTCGTAGCCCGTATACCTTCGAGGCAACGAAACGCCACTGACTGTCATCGGGATAATTGCTGCAGTCCTGCTCGCAGTCGGCCTGTTGCCCATTCTCTGGGGTCAATGGGGCCGGAGAGGCAGAGCGAAGAACTTGAGTTTGTCTTCCCTCTCTTCCTGACCCCTCTCAATTGTCATCAGCTGAATCCCTTGCAGACTTTCTCTTCCTCTCGGTCGATTTTATGGGTGCGGTCTTCTCGCTCATGTCTCTTGGTAAGCACTCCAAGCACTTCCAGCCAAGCAGGCAGGCAGACACAAGCCGGCGTGGCGTTCACCCGCATCCACCAATGATGACTCTTGACCGTCGCAGTGGCCCAGCGTAGGTTCGACATCCTTGGCGGAATCTTGTACATTGTATGGTAAGTCTGGCCACCATCGCTCCATGGCATCAACCGGGATGCTTCCCATACCTTATCTACCTTTTGGGTCTTCTTCACGTCTTCAGCGAATGGGACCGCTACCCTCTTCCCCTCTTGGCCACCTTTCCCGTATCGGGCATCGCCTTTGTTTTCGACACACTGCCTGCTCTGACTCACTGATTGATAACGCCACAGCATGATTATCGAAATCTTCATCTTCGCGTACCACGGCGTGTGGCTGTACCGCTCCCGCACCGACCGGGCAGCCGCCAAGCGAGTGGGCATGACGTACGATCAATTCATCGATTCGCAGAAAGAGGACAAGCATGATGCTTCGACGTCGACTGCTTCGTCGACAGCCACGACACCGATGCCACAAAATGGGGTCCTTGGGGATCCGGAGAAGGGGTAGGTGAGCGATGGAGTCGTCACGTCGTCTGCGAGAGATGAAAAGAGGGTGGATGAGAGTGCACGTGTGGGTAGAGAGGAGGCGTAAACAGTGGCGTCCGTCGGCGTCAAGATGTCGCGCGGAGAAACGTCGAGAAGAAAAGAGCCACGGAGACTGATCATGTGTCGTCGAACGCATTCTCGGTAGCAAGCCGAGAGAAAACGGCAAACGATCGGCAGGTTTGTCCATTATCAAATTACCTGGGGTCAGAAAAGCAAGCATAGGGAATCGGACGGCGTAATGGCGTTTTTGGGGCGCTGGGGTATGAGAAGCGCTCTACGGAAAGAGCAGGGAGAAACAGCATGACGTGGTTCAGCGGTAGCGGGTAAAGGTAACGTCAAACACAGGCGGCGTCTTCTCGTCTTTCTCTCTCTCTCTTCGTCTTCTTAAATCGCCATACCGTGCCCTATCGTCCAGAGATTGACAAGAGCGGAGAATCGGGGCAGGACAGGAGACGCGCCATTCCCGTCCTGTCGTGCTAGCACATCTCGACGCATGCTTTGGGCCAAAGCAGACGATGAGTGCGCGTTTGCCTCCTTCCGCCGTCTTGTCTTTCTTTTCACTCCCCTCTTCATCTGCCTTGCGGGCGTAGAGGCAGCCAGCCACCACATGGAGACTTGGTGCAACAGGACGAGACACGCACACAAAGAGACGGGGAGACTAGCGGGATTCTTCCCGTTTTGGGTCGCTTGAGCTGGTCGGCCATCTGAGACGGAATGGAAGAGCTGGCGGTGATGGATGGTTGACGACGACCGGAGGGACGAGAGGGTTGGTGGGTCGTCATGGCGAGAGTGCCAGATGACGGCGTGGGTTGCAAGGAAAGCAAGGGCTCAAAGTGCTAGCACATGATCGGCCGGCAAAGACAAGTCCACGGTCAACGGTCCTGGAGAGGCGCGCGCCGACGGCGAGCACGGTGGTTTGTTGTCAGTTCGGCCATGGTGTTTGTCGGGCGCAACGAGCGGGCATGGATGAAATGACAGGCGCGTCAGCTCACGGCAGCTGCCAAGGCCCGTCGGCGGGCGGAGCGAGAGCGAGCACCGTGTGTGGCCTGGCCTTGCAGTCGACGCCAAGAGGAAGGGGACAAAAAGCGCGAAGGCTGGGTTGGCCCTGCAACACGAGCCACCAAGGCGGGAGTGGCCTTTTTCCAGATTGGCGGCCCGGCTAGCTGGGCGTGGTTCGCTTTGGCGCCTCTCACCTCGACTACCACGCAGACAACACCAGTGCGCCGACGGAATCGTTGTGTGTTGTAAATGTAGAAGTCGACGGCGACGAAGCGAACCGAGAGAAGAGCAGGTTCTGGGGATTTGATCGGCTGTGGAGATGGCCGGACGGGATGATGGAGAGGAATCTGCCGCCTCAGGGCCCAGGGGGTGGCTCAAGCGACATGGAGCAACACCAATGACGGCATCACCATGGACTCACCAGTCGCTCAGCTCAGCCCAGCTTCGGTTCAGTTGTTCCAGTCGCCACGGCAGGCAGACAGGAAGAAAGAGATTGACAGCTCGCGGGACCTTGCAGCAGAAAACATGTACCTCGCTCGTAACCGCCGGGGCGCCCAGCGGCATCCTTCGCGCCGACCTGGACCTGACCACCTCATGCACCTGCCCTGACAGGCCCAGAGGCGCTCGGTCTCCAGTTTTCCCAAACACGCTGTTTGAAACGCTCACGGCATGCCCACCGTCTCCACGTCTTTATCTACATATGTACCTACTCCTCCGCAGAACTAACTAACCTCGTGCTTTTTCTTTTCTGCTGCCCCATCTGCTGGTTGCCCCGGTGTCTGTCCCTCATCACCACCACCTCCTCAATTTCCTTGCTCTTCCTTCGCTCTATCCGAGGCTGCTGGCCCACCTCTTCTTTTCCCTTTCTCTCTTCCGCTCCTTTACATATTTCTGCTTCTTCTCTTCTCTCCCTTTCCTGTGTCAATCCGCCCCCGGCAGCAGACTGGACTGAGCATTCACCTATCCCTTCCGTTGTATCACCCTGCCACCACAATCCAATCCCCACATCTCGCACCCACTGCTCCACTCCCACCCACCACCCCATCCACGATGCGGTCCCCGACGCTCGCCACCCTCGCCGTCGGCCTGGCCGCCGCCACGCTCGCCAACGCGCAAACATACTCCGACTGCAACCCCATGAACAGCAGCCAGTTCCCGTGCAAGCCCAACGCCGGGCTGAACAGCGCCACGTACGAGATCGACTTCACCACGGGCGCCAACACCAGCTGGAGCTACATCGCGCCCAGCGTCAACTACGGCGGAGCCAATGGCGCTGCTTTCACCATCACCAAGCGCGGCGAGGCGCCCACCATCAAGACGGATTTTTACATCTGGTATGGCCGCGTCGAGGTCACGATGAAGGCGGCGCCTGGCACGGGCATCATCAGTAGTATTGTGATTGAGTCGGATGATTTGGACGAGATTGACTGGGTACGTTGGCTTCTTTTTACTTACTACTGCCTCTACAACCACAACCACCACCTCCTTCACTCCGCCCGGCAAGCTAACAACCCCCACAGGAGTTCCTCGGCGGCGTCGACAGCGCCGTGCAAACAAACTACTTTGGCAAGGGCAACACCACCAGCTACGACCGGATGCAGCAATTCGACGTGGCGACGCCGCAAACGACGGCCCACACGTACGCCGTCGACTGGACGGCCTCGCGCATCCAGTGGCTCGTCGACGGCACCGTCGTGCGCACCCTGGCCTACGCCGACGCCAACGCCGGCGCCACGTACCCGCAGACGCCCGCCAACGTGCGCCTCGGCATCTGGGCCGGCGGCGACAAGGCCAACGGCGACGGCACCGTCTCCTGGGCCGGCGGCCAGACGACGTACGACGCCGCGGCCGGCATGCCGTGGTCCATGTACGTCGAGAAGGTCAAGATTACGAATTATAACCCCGCCGCCGCGTACAGCTATTCGGATACGTCGGGCTCGTCCGGGTCCATCAAGATGCTGGCGGCCGATGCCGCGGGCGTCGCGTCGCCGGCTGCTGCGACGCCTTCTTCGTCTCCCGGCGCAAACTCCACGACCGACTCGACCTCGGGCTCCAAGCCCAACGTCAGCGGCGGCGCGGGCATCGGGTCCAACCGCCAGGGCAGCGGCAGCAACAGCAACAGCGGCATCGCGACGCCCTCCCTCTCTCCCCCCACGTCGTCGTCGTCCTCTTGCCCGACGATCCTCAGAACAAAGACCGTGACCCTGGCGCCAGGCGAGACGCCCCCCACGACGACGCTGACG
This sequence comes from Phyllosticta citribraziliensis, assembly GCF_038025025.1. NCBI lineage: Eukaryota > Fungi > Ascomycota > Dothideomycetes > Botryosphaeriales > Phyllostictaceae > Phyllosticta > Phyllosticta citribraziliensis. Next base: position 865,967 of record NW_027117343.1, read on the forward strand.
CTGAGCGGCACGCCCGCGTCGTCGACGCACTCGCTGCTGGCGTCGGCCGACTCGGGCGTCGACGCGTCGTCGGCCATCAGCGTCGGCACGGGCATCCTGACGCTGCCCATGCCGTCGACCGGCAACCCGCTGCTGGCGCCCACGCCGCCCGCAAACAGCGCGCTGGTCGACGGCGGCAGCGATGCGGGCGCTGCGGCCGCTGGCAGCACACCGCCGCCTGCGTCCGTCACGACGCCGCAGACGAGCCACTATACGGGCGCCGCGGTGCCGCTGTTCAGTGGAGCGAGGGGAGGCGTTGGCGCGGTTGTGGCGGCGGCGGCCGCGGCCGTCATGGCGTTGTAGATTGACTGCTGGCGGTTGCGGAGGCGGGATGTAGGGAGGGCTGGAACGGCGAGGTTGCGGTGGCTTTTGAAAAGCCGTTCAGCCTGCCAGCCTACTTGTCCTCTCCCTCCTTTACCATTTCTCTACCTTCTCTTCTCTCTTCTCTCTTTCTTCACTTCTCCCAGCTTGGACTTGGATTTGATTAATGATTCCCCCTCTTGAAGACACCGCGAAAGGGACTCCACCGACCGCGCGGCTGCAGTTGGCCGCCTTTGCATGTATGTTGGTTGTAAGATACAGCCAGGGGGTCGCGAGCTTGGAGCAGGACGATGCGGTGTGGTATGATACGGTACGGAGGACTGAATGAGGATGTGCAGCAAGCCCTCGAGGCAGCGGATCGGACAGTCAATGAGACGGCTATTCCCTTCCTCATCTCCCCCATTGTCTATCCTGGCCAGCGGGCTGGTGATCGACGGACAGGGGTGAGCATGGGGTGCAAAGGGGAGCAGGCCCAAAGATCGAGTGGAGATAGATACCCAGTGTGCATGGAGTAGAGGCCTCGCGAGAGGCTGCAGGTGGCGGTGGTGGAGCGATGAAAGTGGTTTGACTGGGTGCGTGGAAATAGAATTGGAATGATATACCTACCAACCCATAGTGTTGTGCATCCAGTGGCCATTGTGTCTTTTACGTTAGCGTCCCAGGGACAGCGGACGCAACAGCCCTGCCAGATGCGGACAAGGATGGGTTCGATGGACCGGAGATTTTGGTATATCGGAGTCTTTTCGCTCTGCTGCCTTGACTTCTTTGTCCGATGTGGAAGGTCGCCTCTCAAGAAGGCGACCTCCTGCGTGCGCCATCTCTGTCCCTCCTCCTGTCCTCGTCGCGTCCCCGATGCCTCTTTTCCTTGTCTCTGTCACGGTCCCTCCTGTCGTCCTCATCCTCGTCTTCGTATCTCCTCCGCTCACGCCGCCGATCCCCTTCCCGTTCAGCATCACGCTCTGTGCCGCGCCTTCTCTGCTTCCTGTCTTCCTCGTCGTCGTGTGGGCGTTGCCGGTCCCGTCTATCGTGGTCACGCTCGCGAGAGCGCTCGTCTGAGTCGTCGCGCTTTCGCGTCTTGCGCTCAGCGTAGTCGTCCTCATCGTCGTGGCGGCGATGGCGTCTGTGCCGCCTCTCTGCGTCCGAAGCAGGATCCTCCGGCGGCGAGCGCGTGCGACTCCTATGCCTCCTGTGCCTGCGCCTGTGGCGGTCGTCTTCAGACTCGTCGTCGGCGTCTCGTTCGCGCCTCGACCTGTGGTGATGTCTGTGTCTCCTTTCTCTGTCGTGATCGCGCGGCTTCTTCTTCGATGCACCAGCCCCGTTTGCCTTCTTCCACCGCGCCACCGCCTCTTCAACTTCCTTCTTCTTTTCCCCCACCATGTACCCCTTCATCGGGTCATCGTCCTCCATGTCCTGGAGCAACCGCGCCAGCTCCTTCTCTTCAGGCAAAACCGGCCTCTCGTCCTCGCTGCTCTCATCCTCCGGCTCGGGAGCCTGGACACTGACATCTATGCCCCCGGCTGGCTCTTCGCCCTCCTTGCCCTCCTTCTTCTTGTAGCGCGTGTGGTCGACGCGGAGGATACGCCCCATGACCTCGGCTCCACTCAGATTATCCACAGCCAGGTCGCACGACCGCTGGTCCTCGTACTTGAGGAAGCAGAATCCTTTGCTCTTGCCCGTTTCCTTGTCGCGGATCAGGTGGATGTGCACCGGCTCGCCGTACTGCGAGAAGATGGTGACGATGTCGCCTTCGGAGAGGTTGAACGGGAGCCCGCCGATGTAGACGTATGCCTGTGTCAATGTGAGCGCGTTGCTCGTGCTGTGTTGTGTGCTGTGTGCGAACAATGTCCGCGCGTGGAGGTTGCTATTGTAGCCAGATTGGACGGGCAGAAACACGTACCGTGTCGCGGTAGTCGGCGTGCCATGAGGCTTCTGGAGGGATGCCGGCTTCAAGCTCGCGCTTGTTGAGCTCCTTGATCGAGCGGATCGTGTTCATCGTTGCAGCGGCTTCTAGGCGCTGGTTTCTGAGCTTTGAGCAGGGATTGCGTTGGTTTCGAAACGCGGTTTAGAGATAGGTCATCCTGTGACTGGGATGCGCAAATAAAGTTTCGAGGCAACAGGTGTGGTTGAATGTCGAGGGAGCTTGGTCGAGCTTGCGGAAAGTTGTGATGGATGATGTCGTTGCCGCGGCCGCTTACTAATCACGAGATGACCATTTCCCGATGCAAAGGAACGTAGCGCAGCTCATAGCTATCCAGCAAGTGTCTCAAATGATTATGAGGAAGAATTCAATTGTACTGTCTAATTCTACTCACGCTGAATCTGATCTGACAATGGTTCCCCAATCTGACCCTTAGTCAAACTCCTCGGGCATCTCCTTGACTTTCATGAGCTTCAAACTCCTCGACCATCTCCCCGACGGTCATAAGCTCATCATTGGGTTGGACCCCATACGTTCGGCTCTCCCGCGGCTCAGCGATCAAACCCAATTCGGCAGCTAACGAGCGGTCTGCGGCTTCATCCTCCTCTAAAGACGACATGGAAGGATCGTTGACGCTTTCCGGGCGAACTAGTGCTGAATTCGTCATGGGTGGTGGTTCCGAGAATGGCGAGTTTCTCAAAACTGGCGACACCCGTGAAGGCGACGAGCTTGGTCGTCTCTTTCGCAAACGCTCTGACATGCGTCTGATGGATTCTGGGACGTCACACGCGCGCGCCACGCTCTGCTTCGCCTGTCCTCGTAGTTCCGAGGGACTTGCATGCTGATTCTGCTCCGGACTTCGTTTTTTCTGTCCTTTCAATTCCGTGGCTTTCTTGTGCTGGGCCGGCTGGTTCGTCTGCTGTTGTTGCGCGGAACGACTTTCGTGTGCGATTCTGCTTTGAATGCGGCATTCTTCCACACTTCGCACGAACCATCTCGACGTACCCAATGGCACAAACCCCATCGACAGGTGGAGTCGCTCAGTAAGTAGTTGGGCCACGTTTCTTTGGTGGTCGTTGTCAAGGCCAGCGGCCCGCATGTCGCTGAACGGCCAGTCCAAGTCCATCATACTAAGAGGCCAGGCTACCACGAATTTCATGTTGGGGTACCGCCACACAGCCGCATCGATGAGATGTTTGTACATCGCCTTTGCGATGCCACGGTGGCGGTATTCTCCACTGACAGTAACCATTTGGATGATGAGGAAGCCAAAGTCGCCGATTTCTTCGACGTTGTCCGTCTCTGATCGCTCAAGGGAGTTCGGGAAAAGCTGGGGCGTACTTATGTCTTGGTCTGTTTGAACGCCGGCTTTCGTAGTCGCTGTGCTAGAGTGAGCTGTTTGTCCTTCCTCCAAGAGAGCAAGACATATACCTCCTTCCTGAGACCTACCCATCTCCTCCTCTCGGCAAGTACGCCTGGACTGGCTCTCGTCAGAATTGTTCGTCGGCTTTCTCGGGGAAGTATGCTGTCCCTCAACAACAGGGCAATTTCCTATTTGCTGGACGATGGGAGTGGGCATGTCTTGTGCCTGAATAGCAGGGAAGGTGTTCGGCACATTTTCATCACCTGAAGTGGCTTCAGAACCAGACTCCGAGCTACTGCAGTCAAGATCATCTACAAATTTGACGGCTGCTTTCGCACGACCATGCTCGTCAAAGGCTTCCTTGACAAAGAGCTTTGCTTGGCCAGGGATTCGATATCCACTGCGACCAAATTTCCAGCCGTGGTCCAGAGCCTGCTGGCGATCGAAGCAGAACCCTTTACAAAAGGCCACTTCTTGTAGTAGCTCTGGACTGGGGTCGTTTGTTACTCTGCAGATTACATCAGACCTTGAACTCTTGCGGGAACAGATCCTACTCGCTTCTTCCCCACGCTGACTTCCAGACTCTCCCAGGGATCTCCTCTTAGATGAGCGCACATGGTTCTCAACGCCGCGATATCAGTTCCTTCAACTTTGTAGGGGTGATATTTGACAATAACCTCCGGGATTTTTCCGTTGGAGGCCATGTTTGCAGACGCAAGAAGCGATAGTGATAAGAGAAGAATACGTGACGAAAATCGGATGGACAACAGGATCTGAGCAATGTGAGACAGGATGGATGGCGGTTCTCGCAGGTTTTTGTAAAGTTGCGATTTCCATTTTGACCGTTTGAGGCGAGGTGGGAAGGGGCCGTGGGCGAGCATGTCCGTCAATGATCATGGAAGCTGGCTGGCACCCGTGTCACTTCTTCAACACAGGTGGTCCACCGAGGAGTCATCGAAAACTTTCCAACATTGCCTTTCCGTTCAGATGAATCGCGACCAGCAGACAGTATTTGTATTGCGGTCGGACCTGGGCATTAACGCAGAAAGCAAGACCCGATTTGTCAAACCTGAACATCTTTCAGTTTTCTCCATTCATTCTCTTCTACTGAGGTGGTCGTTTCTTCTTTTGGTAGCTTCGTCATTCCCTTTAATCCAGCGTGGTATCTTCGTCGTGGTAGCCGCCTTGCTTCCGTTTCATGGAGCGCGAGGTGCACAACCGAATCGCACCCAAGCATGGCCGAGTTTTTTGATATTGGAAAACGTAGCAGTCATGAAATTTTCTGCGTTTACATCCTGTCGACAGGGGTCAAGCCAAGGAGCTCCATGCCGTTCCTGAGGACCTGTCTGGCGCTGACATACAACGCCATACGAGCTCTCTTGAGCTGCTCCTCGCTACCAATGACCTGCAGGACTTCGTAGCTGCTGCTGATGGCGTGCGTCATCTTGAAGAGATACATGAGAACAGTGGTGGGCTCCTTCTTCTTGAGAGTATCCATAAAGACGTCTGGCCACTGAGCGAGCATCCGAATCACGTCAACTGCATGTCTCTCGGTGAGGAGCGACAGGTCCGCATTGACCAGCTCTTCCTCGGGGATGCCAGACTTGCGGACAATGCTGCAAAGACGGGCGTGCGCGTATTCAAGATAGGGGCCAGTGTCGCCCTCGAAAGAAGTCATGCGCTCAAGGTTGAATTCGTAGTTGTTGATGCGCTTGCCCTTCATGTCTTGGACCATGACGGCGGCGATGCCCAGAATGTCTGCCGTCTCTGCCGGGTTCTCAACTTGCTCGTACTTGGTCTGGTTGGTCTTCATGACCTCGTGCATCTTCTCGCCGACAATGTTGAGGACCTCGTCCAGTGCCTTGGCAGTTCCGAGACGAGTGGACATGCCCTTGACCATACCAAAGTTGACGTGCTCGCAGCGGTCTGCAATGTCCTTGCGACCCATGAGCTCAATGATCTTGAACAGCTGTGCCAGGTGCAGGTCCTGCTGCGTGGCGACAACGTAAATCATCTTGTCAAAGTGGTACGCGTCGAAACGCTCGACAGCGGCACCGATGTCACGGGTCAGGTATAGCGAAGTTCCATCCTTCTTCTTGACAAGAGCCTTGCCCAACTTCTTGTTGTGCTTGGTCAGGTCAACAATTACCGCGCCCTCGCTGTTTTCCGAAGTTCCAGTCTCCTCCAGCTGCTTGGCGGCGGCCTCCATGGACTCGTTCTTGACAAAAGACTCGCCAGAGTAGACGTCGTATTCGATGTTGAGGCGGCGGTACGACTTCTTCAGCGCCTCGATGGACACCTCGCGGCACCATTCCCAGAACTTCATGGGCTCCTCATCGCCGTCCTCCATGCGCTTAAAGTAGTCGCGCGCTTGCTGGCTGACACTCTTGGCGACGAGGGCGTCGACTTCTTTTTGAAGCTCTGCTGCCTCCTGGTCCTTGCTTTCCTTCTTAAGCTCTTGAATCTTGTCCTGCTTGGTCTTAATCTCCTCGTCCTCTTCCCTCTGGATCTTGGTCATCTGCTGGTAAACCTCGACAAGATGCTTGATTGGGTCCGCCTTGAGCTTTTGCTCATCGCCATACTGCTTGTATCCAACGGCGAGAATGCCATACTGCCTGCCCCAGTCACCAAGGTAGTTCATCTTGGTGACGTCCCATCCTGCGCCCTTGTAGAGGTTGGAGAGGAAACCACCGATGATGGTGCTGCGCAAGTGGGCGTAGCCAAAGGGCTTGGCAATATTGGGAGAAGAGAATTCGATGATGATGTGCTTGCGGCCCTTGGAGGGGTCTGAGGGGTCTTTGAGACCATCGTAAGGGTTCAGGCCGTACTTGCTGCCGCGCTTGAGGATGGTGGGGAGGACCAGGGACGTGAGGGCTTGGGGCTTGAAGAAGAAGGAAAGGAAAGGCCCATTCGCGACGGGCTTTTCGACGAGCGGAGACTCGGGGAACTGGCAGTGTAAGTCTTGAACTAACAGTGGTGGCACATTTGGTTTACCTTGTCCTGAATCTCCTTTGCCGTCTCGTCTGGCTTCTTGCCCTTCAGCCTGAGGGCAGGCACAGGCAGAGTCAAGTCACCCTTGTCCAGAGTCTGAGTGGTTTGAATGACGGGAAAGATGATGTTGACGTCGACGCCGCTTGCTTGCGACACGAGCTCGGCAATGTGGGAGCGGAAGATGTCGACTGGGTTGACTTCTGGGTGGGTGTTGCGCTGCTTGGGAACCTCGGAGAGTCCCAGGTTCTTCAAAGTCGCAGCGACGTCGGCAATGGACGCGTCTTGGAGCTGGACTGCGGCCATGATGGTTGGGTCGAAGGGTTTGGACTGGTTGGTTGGTGGAGGGTGAAAGGACCGAGTCCGAAGAGCGATTGAGGGGCGCGGCAGGCGTGGGAGTGTGGAACAGCGACTGGATATGCGAGTTTGGAAAGGCGTCCGTTGGAAGAGGCGCAGGAATCGCATGCAGACCTGACAATGGAACTGGGCCTGAGGTGGTGGGGTCGCGAAGCAGTCGGTCGGAAAAGCTGATGCGCGTCAAAAATTCTTGACCGCCCGCGCCATTTGACTCATGCCGCCCTGGATGCCCCAACCCCTCCCGTCTCTCTCCTCTCCCCCCGCTGCACTAACTACCACGCCTCCATGTTCGTGTCATCCCAATTCTGCCTCACGTCCTGTCATGTCTGATGACTCTGGCAAAGCTGGTTGCTCCACGTCGGGGTGATTCTTGACATCTTGCTACGCCGCCCAGCCACCAACTGCCCCCCGCCAGAGTTGTCACAATCCTGTCCAACGACGAAGCTCCAACATATGCTGCCGGTGTGATTAAGCCTGTTGGAAGCTCCCGACGAATGATTGCACTTCACGGGACGGGAAGTTGTTGTTGCATCGTCAGCAAGCCCTCGCCTTCCAACTCCCCCTCAGCCTTGCTGCACCGCCCTGATATCTCCACCAGCTGGCGATCATCAGGGTATATAAGACGGGCTGGATGTCAACTTTGATCACCATCACTTTGACACAACCTTCGTCTACTTTCACAGCTTATTCACCATTCAGATATTGAATTCTTTGAGTTGGAGACGACTTCTGACATCACAACACATCATGTCTGAGCAAACAACTTCAAACGCGGAGCAAATCGCCCCCGAGGTCGAAAGGGTCATCGCCTCTGGAAAGGCCACCATCTTCAAAGCACCCCACCCGATCACTACAACCAGCCCTTCCGTATTTCTTGCGGGCAGCATCGAGATGGGCAAGGCTGTCGATTGGCAGACAGAAATCACGAGCACCCTGAGTCATCTTCCGATTACCATCATGAATCCACGCCGTCCCGACTGGAACAACGACTGGAAGCAAGACATTTCGGATCCACGCTTCAAGGAACAGGTCGATTGGGAACTCGACTGCCAGGACCGCGCCGACGTCATCGCCATGTACTACGACAAGGGCACTCAATCCCCAATCACTCTGTTGGAGCTCGGTCTGTACGCAAAGAGCAGAAGGATTGTCGTCGCCTGTCCCGAAGGCTACTGGCGCAGGGGAAATGTACAAGTTGTGTGCGACAGGTATGGCGTCGAGCTGCTAGGCTCGCTGGAAGAACTCGTGAAAAGGACCACCGAGAAATTGGAAGCCAAATTGGGAACGTCGTAGATGACGGTTCTCAATGCAGGTGTGCCAACGCCTGTTTTCGAATGCAACACGATGGCCGAAGACCTGGTAGACCTTTCAGTGTCGCCTCAAGGGATTCAGACAGTTTATCCTTTGACAGACAGGTCTGGTAGACAGGGGCGATTTTGTTCACAATGGATCCCATTCAATTCTGAAAGTCTTCCATTGTTCAGTTTTCGAGCGAGCAGCCAAAAATCGCATGTTGATGCGTCACTTGGGAGGTATCGTGGCTTTCCCACATTTCCCGATGTCATGGCCAGTCTCCCACATGGGATCTCAATCGGTAGATTCACTTGGATTTCAAAAGCATCCAGTCTCGAACACGTGTGCCCCAACTCTCAGGACCGACCTCCACTGCTGACGATGCGGGGTACCCACGCCTGCTGCATCTTCGCTTTGGAGATAGGATGCGCTTATCACCCCCGGGCCGCGCACCATGGTGCATGTTCGCTCGCAGTCGCTTCTGCACCATTTTCCTGCCATTGAAGCAGTGAGTTTAGCCATTTGAGCGGGGATCGCGTGGAGTTGACGCGGCTTCGGGTGCCAGGTATACGGGAAGTCCCTATCACTCGATGACCATGCATTCCACCCCATTCTGCTCCAGCGTTGAAGAGCAAAAGTTCTTCATGTATCGGCGCTGTATTCGTTTCCAGGTCTCAACTCCCCGTCTTGAAGAAAGCATCCCATCCGAAGGCCCGCTACGTCAGACATGGAGAACAAAAAAGACAGCATAGAAAAGCCAGAGGCTGAGATCGCTGAGGGCGTGGTGGAGTACGGAGCAGATCAGCAAAAGCTACGGGATATTGCAGGGGAATTGTATCTCGAGGTGCAACAATACCCAAGGGAGGAGCTCGAAGCCGAAGGCAAGAAAGTGCTGCGAAAGATTGACAAAGTGATACTTCCAGTGGTAAGCGAACATGCTCAAAGGATCTCGGTTCATTTACTGAAGACAACATTCAGATCTGCATCACTTGCATGCTACATTATCTCGACAAGCTGTCCCTCAACTATGCCTCAGCATATACCCTCAAGGAGGACTTGGGACTCGAAGGGTAAGGCGCGCTCTCTCTATCGTTAGTTCTGACCCGGAAGCTCACTCAAAGTCAGCCAACGCTACTCGTGGACCGCCGCCGTCTTCAACTTTGGCTACCTCTTCTGGTCCATACCAGCCAACATCATAATGCAGAAGCTTCCCGTCGCTAAATTCACCGGTGGTCTCCTGCTCGGCTGGGCCGTTGTCCTCGTTTGCCATGTCGCAGCCACGAACTACGCTGGGCTGTTGGTACTGCGCTTCTTCATGGGCATGTTTGAGGCCAGCATCTCGCCGCTCATCATGACCATCACGTCCATGTTTTATGCGCGCGACGAACAGCCGTTCCGCATGTGCCTGTTCCTAGCCTTCAATGGCGTCGCGACGATGTTGGGCGCGCTTCTGAGCTACGGACTGGGCAACGCGACGGGCAGCTTGCTCAAGACGTGGCAACTCATCTTCTTGGTCATTGGAGCGCTGAACGTTGTCTGGGGCATCTTGTTTGTCAGTCCACCCCCTGATGCCCCCTTTCCGCTGTCGTCAAGAGAAAAATGGCCTGACTTTAGCTGCAGCTCATCCTCACGCCCGACTCGCCCAGCACGGCCAAGTTCCTAACGCACAAGGAGAAAGTCGTCGCCATCAACCGCATCGCAACCAACATGATCGGCGTCAAGAACGCGCACTTCCAAACCAAGCAGTCGCTCGAAGCCCCCACCGACGTCAAAGTATGGTGCCTAACGCTGATCGGGCTGGCCTGTGGCATCATCAACGGCGGGGTCTCCAACTTCTCGTCCGCGCTGCTCAAGGGCTTCGGGCTCTCCGGGCTCAACGCCACGCTGATGCAGCTGCCGAGCGGCGCCATCGAGTTCGTCGTCGTGCCGCTGTGCGGGCTGGCCGCCGGCCGCTTCCGCGACACGCGCGCGCTGTGGCTCGTCATAAGCTGTCTGCCGCCGCTGGGCGGCCTCATCGGCATCCAGTTGACGAGCCTGCAGCACCGCTGGGCGCTCGTCGGCTGCAGTTGGCTGCAGTACATCTTCGGCGCCGCCATCATCCTCGCCTGGAACCTCTTGACAACCAACGTTGCGGGCCACTCCAAACGCGCCCTCGCGACGGGCCTGTGGTTTGTGTTTTACGCCGCGGGCAATGTGGTTGGCGCGCAGGTCTTTTTGGATCGCGAGGCCCCGCGGTACCATTCGGCCATTATCACGCTGTCGGTTTGCTACGCTGGTATTATTGTTGCGACGTCGGTCTTGCGGCAGCTCATGTGGTGGGAGAACCGGCGGCGCGAGGGCAGCAGCGGGGACGAGGCGACGAGGGACGGCTTCATGGACCTGACGGACCGTGAGAATCGCGGGTTCAGATACGCCTTGTAACGGCGTCGACATGAGTCGGGGACTATTGGAGCATCGACGCCATGGGTCGAAGACGGCAAAGGTAATGTCATGGGAGCGTTCAGACATTGCAGAAATGGATAGATAATAGACGCTAGAATATTTGATCATGACATTCTCCGCTCGGACAACCACCGACAGTCCCCAACATCACCCCTGAAGGCATCTCGACCCAACTACTTCGTCCGCTCCGGCAGCCTGCATCGCAATCAGCGCCACGCCTCCCACGATCCCACCCAACACGACCAACAACATACTCACTCCTTCTTCTCCTCGGCCGGCGCTCCCTCCGCAATCGTCACCTCAAGGACATCCTTGCCGACACCACTCGCCTCGACCAAGCGCAGCGCCGCCTCGACATTATCCTCGGTCAGCACCGTCGTGGCGGGGAAGGTCTTCGCGTCGCGGCCGGCGCCGGCCCAGCGCACGCGGATCGTCTCGACGCGGTCCGGCTGGCTCTTCTTCTTGGCGTACTTTGCCAGGAACTCTTGCGTGTTGACCGACGTCGACGCCACCGCTTCGATCTGCGACGTCAGGTCTGCTAGCTTGGTGCCGGGCGAGATGAGGAGCAGTTCGTGGCGGGAGGACGAGCCGGCGATGGTGAAGATGATGGGGAAGGTGTTGCTGGAGGCCATGGTGTTTTGTGGTGGTTGTTGTTGTTTATTTTATGGGTTGAGGAGGTGATGGACGGTGGCGCGGTGCCTTTACGATGTTTTTTGCGAGTGATGCAGGAGAGCTTGTGTGAGCTGTGCGAGGTCTCCGTATAGCGTGCGTGCGTGCGAGAGGGAAAGGAGGACGAGTCCGGCGCGCTGAACGATGATATAAACTTTGAACCAAATCCGTCGTCCCCCGAGGGGTGCCTCGATCTTTATACGTCCCAGCCACCGCCCCGACAAGGCTACCTGCCTACCCGGCAGACATCATTCATCCACCTGGTCAGACACGATGATGCCAACCAACCAGCCAGCCAACAGCAAGTTTTCAGTCTGGTCCGCCGCCGCCCCGTTAGGTGCTCCAGTAGCACGCGTGAGGCCGCACGCGCGGCGACGTCACCGTGCAGCCGAGCCATGGATGCGCGGCAGGGGTGGGCTGGCCAATCGCATGTGGAGCCCCGCCGCCAGAGAAAGTCGCAAACTGTCCGTCTGTCTTGCTTGCTTGCGTGCGAGCAGCAAGATCACCCGGCCCGTCCCAGCTGTCAAACTGACTACCGTAGTTTGGCGGCGCGCGGTGGCTGATGGGCTGCGGGGATCGTGGTGGAGAGAGCGTTCCGCTTGAGGAGCTCGCAGTCTTCCGACGCATACGTTGTCGATTGTGGAGGTGTTGTTGGAAGTGGTCGTCGCTGGACATGGTTGTGGTGCTCTTACCCCTGTCGCGTCGGCCAGGGGGTGTTTCTCTCGCGTCGCACACTGCGTCATTGCGACCACTCTGGCCTCGGGTAGCTGCGACAACACCAGTAAAATCTTGGAAGACTCGATGAATTTCGGTCTACGTGCAGCGCGCTGCCTTGTTTCGCCGTGCACCGAAGAAGTGGAGCTGGCCGAGGCGAGCGCAAGATGGAGGAAATGGTAGATATGTAAGGTAGTACAAACGGGGGGTATAACCAAGCTCGAGTCCCCGCAACTGTTGAGCGTCATAATAAGAAGGAGATTCTAGCAGAAAGACAATGGACCTCCCGACATGATGGTCATGCAAAATAGCAAAGAAAAAGAAGGAAACTTTTTCCGCTCGCCCTGATTACAAGAAAAGGTATTACAGCAATTACAACGCGGCAATCAGCTCGCCGCCCTTCTCGGCGGCAACCATGATGCCAAACTGCGGGTTGACGGTCAGCGGCGCGACAACGCTGGCATCGACGACGTGGACGTTGTCGGTGCCCTGGACCTTGAGCGCCTCGGCGTCAACGCACGACCCGATGCGGCAGCTGGAGCTCCAGTGGTTGACCTGGCCCTTGGCGTACTGCGACGGCGTGGTGATGTAGTTGACAATCTCTTCCTTTGACGCGTTGGCGGGGATGTTGAGCGGCGTCAGGCCAGAGCCGGGAAGCGCCTGGAACAGGTCGTGGATGAACTGCGCAATGTCGCTGGCGTCGCGGCCCGCGGCGTCGCTGTAGTAGATGTCGTCCGAAGGCCCAGCAACGCCCTTGGCGTCGACTTGCACACGTCCCGACGAGAGCAGCCCGCTCGTGCCGTACACGTTGAGCGTGATGGTCCGGTCGTCGACGTATTCGCCGTATCCGGCGCTGTCGATGGTGCCCTGGACGCCAGTCGGCGGTGTGCCGTCCGTGTGCGGCATCATGGTCCAGAAGACGGAGGTCTGCGAGGCAAAGGTGTAGGGTCCGCTCTTCGAGCCGAGGTACATGAGGGTGTCCGACGTGATGGGAGACTTGTAGGAGTAGGTGTACGAGGCGATGCTGGGACCGGTGAGTTCGATGAAGGTGTTGGGGTTGTCGAAGAGACCATCGCCGACGGCCGTGTTGTTGATCCAGGTAGAGGGGTTCATCGAGTCGGGGAGAAGCTTGTTGGACTCGAGCTGCGAGAGAGTGGCTGGATCACCGATTCCGCTCATCATCAGGAGCTGGGGCGATTGAATGGCGCCTCCGCTCAGAACCACGCGGCCGGTGGAAGAAAGGGGAATCGTCACCGTGGTGCCATTGAACTTGGCCACGACGCCGGTGGCCTTCGAGCCGGACCTCTCGACGCGCTGGACGCGGACACCGCTTTGGAGGAGGAAGTTGGAGCGGCTGAGAGACGTCTGCAGGTAGGTGGTGACAGGTCCTCCGCGCTGGCCGTTGTTATAGTCGTACGCGGGCCGGCCAAAGACCTTGGTCTTATCATGGGGCTCATCGTTGATGACAACGTTGGAGTAGCCAGCACTGTCGACAAGCCACTTTTTGGCAGCCTCGTATCCCGTCTGAAGATAGAAGTTGCCATCGGCAGAGTAGTTGGTAACAGACTTTTGTCTGCTCAAAAGCCGCTTTGTTGCCGCCTCGAGGTCGGCATCCTTCCAGCCGTCAGGATGAAAGGTATCCCAATCAGAAGAAGGAGGTTGGAAGAAGAGTCCTGCATTGATTGCGCTGGAACCGCCAATCGTGCAGCCTCCAAAGGCGGCGGTCTCTTCGCTTGCGCACGTCAAGTCGCCGGGGTCGTCAAATACACTTTTGTCTGTCGCGGTTGATAAGCGGAAATTCAATCAAGGTTGAAGGTTGTAAACAAGCTTACATAGACCCGGGATGTCAACGCGACTCATGTTGGTTCCCGCAAGCCAATCAGGCTGCTGCGAGCCGCCAGTGATGCCATATGACTTGCCCCCGCCTTCAAGCAAAAGCGTCTTCTTGCCAGCTTCGCTCAGCTTGTCGGCAACGATGATACCGGCCGGTCCGGCACCAACGACAATGGCATCCCATTCTTGCGAGGTCCAGTCTTGCTCGCCAAGCGCAATGGTCAAAGGTGCGGCGAGAGAAGAGCAGGAAAGAAGAGCGACGAGGGGTATGTGTATTAACCTCATTGTGAAGAATTAGGAATCAAAGAAGATAAGAAGGTGGAGGATTAAATGTATCGATAGTTCATGAGAATGGCAGGGAATCTCTCTCCGCGTGGGGGAGATTCATATATGCAGAGAAGCAAAAGAACCGAAGAAGACTCCGCCACAAGGCTGAACGGATCTCTCGTGAGAAAAAACAAAAACAGAGCATCAATCGAGCCCGACGGGCGCGAGGCCTCAGGGCAGGTCATTCCGCAGCATCGTATCTGGCGATCCCTGCTCTGCACAGATGTAGTCATCAAATAGGAACGGCCGTTAGCAATTTCCCTGTCGAGGAAGACGGGAAGCCGTCCCAGCGCGGCAATGGGCGATAGCAAGGCCAAGAGAGGACGTCATTGGCGATCAGATCGATGACAAGAATGACAGCAGTGGGACAAGAAAGGGCGAAGACGGCGTTGCCGTCGCGCATGGTGTTGGCCGTTTGGCATGGTGGTGGTGTAGGGCCGGAGAAAAAAAAGGCGAGCTAGCCGACCAGCCGCCAACACGAGGGACCCTAGATCTGCAGGGCTATTAACAGCAAGGGGCCATGTTCAACACGAGCTTGCAACCCCGTGTCTTCCTTTTTTCGAGAACAAGTGCAAGGGCAGCACGAGGAGCGGCCTCTGCAATCGGATGGGAGAGGCAAACAGGGGGTGCGGAGCCCGTGCCAATACGATGGTAGCTCTCCTCTTTGGGACGCATTCAAGCAAAGCTTGGCAAACCTTGAGCTGAAGAATGTATTCCGTAGGCCGAGTCTTTTCCAGCTGTCATCGAGACTCGGTAACCCCGTCAGGTAGCCATCAGGGCGACATGGCGTCCAGGCTAAGCGTGTACCCGGGCTGGGACGCCAACTCTGTTCCGCGCGCGTCCCGGAGCGAAAGCGAGTTTGCACGCGCCAGCCGCCTGTACTTGAAGCGGTGCCGCCCCGGGTCGTCTTGGTCGCATGCAAAGGCCCTGTCGCGCGGGAGCCGTTGCCAGACTTTGGCCAAAACCCGGAATTCCGCTTCTTCATTGCTGCAGCGAATATGCAGTCTCAGCTGCAACAGCCAGACCCAGACACCGGTCACTGGCCACGACCAATGATCCTTCGAGCTTCTTGTCCAGGAGGCGATGTGTCATCGACAGCAGAAAGCCCTCTCATTCTCAGTCTCGCGGGAGCGCCGCCAGCATGCTTACGCTCGCTAGGTCTATGAGTTACGTACGATCCGAAACGCACCTCTGATGCAAGGGAATCATTCAAAGCAATGCAAGCCTGCCACAAGAACCAAAGGAAACGGAAAAAATGCACCTCACACCGCCACTACTTTTGCCCGTACACCACCCACATGGTATAATACGCGTGTACCTTGGGATTCCTGACGGCCTTTCGCGCCTCGGCACACAAAACTTCGGCCTCTTCTCGAGACCACCCAAGGCCCTTGGTGATTGGCCCGTTCAATCCCATATTGAAGGCATCGATGACGGCGGCCTGCATGTATAGGCCGGCGGTTCGCAGCAGCTGGTTTTTGGCCCACGGTCCGATGGGTACTTTGATCTCGTGCGTGGTAATGTTCTTGAAGCCGGCGGCGCGGAGCTTCTCGGGGACCTTGCCACCGATGTGAAAGTCGCTGCCGAATTCTTTCAGGCCGTCGCGCACTGCTGCCGTGTACTTGAGGTACGCCCAGTCGGGCGGAATACTGTTATCATCCGTCTTGGGAACAAAGTCGAGTTCTTGTATCTCAATGTAGCCGTTGGGGGTCAACCAGCTAATCACGAGGCTGTCAGAGTCGCACGCTTGCAGCGAGGAGGGCCATTCTTACTGAAGTGCGCTCGCGAGAACCTTGGGCCAGTCCTTGACGGCTGGCGCCATGGCGCGCAGATGGATGAGGTCGAAGGGAGCAGAATATACCCATTCGCTTTCGATGTCGTCTACCAGGAATCTGACTGGCGCGTTTCCCACATCAGCATCGTCCCTGCGCTACAAGATGGCATGTTCACTCACCATTTGGTGGCACGAAGCTGGGCTGAATGGGGCTGAGGTCCACGCCCACAATCTCGGCGCTAGGATAGGTATCCCCCATGTCGACAGCCCAAATCCCGGTACCCGTACCCTTTGCGCCGTCAGCATGTCCGCACGCTTCAAATCGACGACTGCCGTACCAGATCCAAGACGCGACTCGGGTCACTGCCAATTGGGGCCAAATGGAGCTTGTCGCCGCACACGGCCACGGTCATGGCGTGCTTCATATCCTCCCTGTCCTGCTCCTGCTCGTCGTTGGGGAAGATGTAGCGGCCCTCGCAAAACTTGTGGTAGCGGCGGCCGTTTTCGAAGTTGTAGTCGCGGACAGAGGAGCTGACGCTCGTCGTCATGCTGCCATTGTCGTCGCTGTTGTAGCCGGACTCGGCGTCGCTAAAGTCCTCGTGGGCCTCGATTTCGGTGCGCGCCTGGGCAGCGGCGTCGGCGACGTCCTGGGGCGATGCGGCGATGCCTGGAGAACCAAAGCTGGACTGGGAGCGCGGAGAAGAGCCAGGCTGGGCGGCCATTGTTGGGAAGGTGTTTCGAAAGGAGAGGATATGCGCGTGGTCGTCAGAAGGACCCACGGACGCTGCGAGCTGCTGCCGGTACCCGGTATCCGGACAGTCCAGGTGAAGGTACAAGGTGACAAGGCCAGGGCAGAGGTCCAGGTAGAGGCAGAGACATTCTTTAAGTCCGGGCGGGTGTGCGGCGCGGGGGAGGGTGAATCAAAGGTATATAAGCGGGTCTGGTGCGTATCCAATGTAAGCTGGATGCATGAGCGTCGGTCCGGCCCTCATCAGGGCAAAAGTCGCCGACACCGCGCCGCTTCGGTCCACGTCTCCGTCTGCCACTTCACCTGAAGAAAAGACAGATCCACTCGAGATTCACTAATGGACTGCTCTTACATCTTTGTGGTGGCGACCGGACCGTCGCTCACTCGCCGCGCAATCGACAAAACCCAAATGATCCATCGCAGCAAAAAGAAAAGAAAAGAGAAGAGACCAATTGTACCAGCACACCAGCACACCAGCACACCACACCACCACCATCTGATGCCTGGCCCTTCCAAATACCTAGGTATTCTCGCCCCGGATTTGCACCTATCCGAAGCCCCGGGTCACGCATCACATCACGCAGGCTCGTTGTGCATCGACTGCCTTGGCGACATGCGGCGGCGCCCTGCAAAGGGCCTCGTTGGACTGCCGTGGTGCTCACCCACCGATGCACTCGAGCCCATGTACGCCTGGTGCGTGCCCACGCCCTCGCCCTTCTCCACGTCCATCATGGCGTCCTTGGTCGCCAACAACTCGACCTCGTTCGTCTGTGGCGTCCAGGACCCGTCCGCTTGCTGAGACGTGTCCATGCCCAGCCGCGCCAGGATGCGCGCCGTCTTTGCTCGCTGCTTCTCGCGCACCTGGTGCGACGGGTTCTTGGTCGGGTCGTTGGCCTCGTCGCCGTCCTGCCCCGGGTTCGCCATCTCGTACTCGAGCGTCTTGATCAAGAGGTAAAACCCAATCGCCAGCACCGCGCCGGCTGCCGGAGCCGCCCAGTAGATCCAGTGATTCGAGTCCCACGTGTTTGTCACAACCGCTGGGCCGAGGCTGCGGGCGGGATTCAGACTGCCTCCGGTGTAATACACGCCCGCGAGTTCAGCCACAAACAGCGCGAGCCCGATTCCCACGGGGGCGATAAACGTAGCCTTGTGCTTCTCTTTGGCCAGCATCAAGATGCTGCAGACCCCCCTTGTCAGTACCACGCAACCAGGTGGGCAGGGCGTGAGCAACGTACGTAAATATGAGCTCGGCCGTCATGACCATCTCAATAATAAAGCCCTGGGCGATCGACGTCCCATCGCTGAGAGTCGTCTGCACATTGAGTGGAGCCGGGAAAATTCCCAGTACCATCCCGGACGCGGCGATTCCTCCCAGGATCTGAGCGACAAACAGGCAAAGTGCACGCCACGCCCCGAACGCTCGTGTCACCCACAGCGCCAGTGTCACCTGCAGTGAAACATTAATCAGCGTCTCATCAGCTTCAGACGGAGTCGCCGCCAAGTGCCGGGCGCGATCGAGGGGCTGCCGACTTACCGCAGGGTTGAACAGGCCGCCAGAGATGCGGAAGAAGATCCAGACGTTGACCATGAGGCTAAAGCCAAAACAGAGCGCAATGTAGAGCATGACGGTCGGGTCCCATGGCGGGTCTCCCTCGACTTGATTCGAGTCTGCCGGAGTCGAGGCCCTGGCTTTGGCCACTTCGGTGCCTGAAAAGGCAAAGAAAAGGAACATGGTTGTGCCAACGAATTCCCCAAGGCTGGCGACAAAGTGGTTTTTGCAATTCGTATTCATCCACATGGTCCAGGGGAGCCTCATGGGCAACATGTCGTTGT
The DNA here is from genome assembly GCF_038025025.1 of Phyllosticta citribraziliensis. NCBI lineage: Eukaryota > Fungi > Ascomycota > Dothideomycetes > Botryosphaeriales > Phyllostictaceae > Phyllosticta > Phyllosticta citribraziliensis. The sequence continues at coordinate 884,586 of NW_027117343.1, forward strand.
CTTTTTCTCGGTACCGAGGTGGCGGCGGACTGTCGCCTCTGTCCTCCTTGTGGCCCAGGGGTATCCAGCGCGAGCTTCTCCACGAGTCTCTGCCTGGAGTTTGTCTGGGAGAGCCATCGGCGTACAAGCTTGCTGTCCTTTCTTGCTTTGCGCGCTCTTTCATGTCGTAAAATGACAAGGGCTGTCCGTTGTGATTCAGTCGGCTCAGGTACTTTGCCAAGGCAGGCTCGATGAAAGGATCATATTGAGCGCTCGTGCGCACCTCTTTCGCAGATGATTCAGGCTCCTTCCTGAGATTACCATTACCATTGGTCGAATCTCCGGGATTGATGGTGGTCCCGTTCGAATTTGATCTTTGACGGCCAAAGCCTGGGTTTAGCCTTGCTTGTTCAGGACGAGGGGGTCGCGCATCTTCCTGGCTGCCCGTTCCTCCATCTTTGAAGACTCTCAGATTTGTAGGTCGCTGAGGCGTGGTACGATTGCTGTCCCACGGAGGCCTAGGCTCGTGCGCTTTGCCGTTGCCGGGCCCATTTTGGTGTTTTCCCTGGAATTGCTCTCTTGCTCTTGAGCGAGGCGGAATTGGCCTTTCGGCTGATTGCGGGCCTTCAGACGGCGAGCCGAAAACAAACTTGGACGCCGTCGGAGAACTAGGGACCGAGCTTGCTTGATGACCCAGAGGCTCGTACGGGTTTTTTGTGGGGTTGAAACGCTCATAAACAGAACGATACTGATTCGAATTACTGCCAGACATGTCAACAACTGAACAAAGTAGACTGATGACGTTGCAAGAGACCAATCAGCTATGCTTGAAGACAAAAGCAAAAACTCCAAAGTTGCTCTGCAAAATGTGTATGCAAGAAAAATCGTTGGGGAAGAAAAAAGCTCTTCCAGGTTCAGGTTTTGGATATCATCTGGAGCTTTATACATCTGTAGGCTCCCTCGTGCAGCTGTGGTTCTGAATGGCCTGATTACCAGGGCAACATGTATCTTGAAGGAAAAGCAGCACAAGCTTTTGGAGGCTTGCGCCATCCAAGATTTGCTATGGCAACATAGCACAGGACGTGAGGGTCTGTAGAGACCCAGCATGGGAAGCCCAGAGAACAGTTCAGCTGGTGGGATAGCCAAGCTTTGGACAACGACTTGGGCACCAAATTGGCGGGACGGACGAAAACAGAGATGATGCCAGTTCTGAGCTCTCGAGACGGCGTCTAGATGAGCTAGACGCTGGGAAACAAGACCATTCAGTGTAGCGATGATCCCTCAGCCGTGGACGATTCAACATCGGGAAAAGAAGACCTCCATGGAAGAGACATTTAACGATATGAGAATTCGGTGCACCATTGGACAAGCGACGTTCTCGGGAACGGGCCGAGGATATTGAAGAACGAAATACGAACGTTCCGTCGTCTTATGCCGCAAAACATGAGGGTCGGTCATGCTCCGGGCCAGGAAGGAATCGAGAACCTGCTGATCGCTGGTACAGTCGCACGAGAATTTCGTGAAACATATCCGGCTACAATTTCCACGATGTCCTCATATCAGACAGGGCAAAATTCCATCTCAAGGGCTTCTCAAAGCAAACAGCTTCGAGCGGACCGCATGAGGTCTTTTCAAAGTGGTCGTCGGCAAGACGGTTTGGAAATGTTGAATAATCCAGCGGCTGAGAAGTTGGATGCCCGACTTGGTGGCTGAATCTTGGGATGAAGACAGGTGAGTTGTCAGTGTTTACTGTTGTTTGGAAGTGGTGAGTTGGCGTGGAGAGGGGACATAGGTACCGAAGTGGACGGGCCGATGCCGAAAACACAACCAAACCCTGTCGCACCGGCCATGGCTCCGGGTCCACAGCCGGACTCTTCACTCACCTCTCCTCCGATTTTGTCAAACAACAAGTTGCAGACTCCAGCCCGCCTCATATTGGTTGATCGAAGCTTTATGGGGATATTCAGATGCAAAACCGGTTGTCTTCACTGAGCGGTGCAAGTGTCGCGCCCGTCCTTTCGCTTGCTGCACCGCTGCCGAGTGCCGGCCACAGTCGACCAATAATGTCGTCCACGTCTCATCTCCATGTCTTTCCAGACCTCCACGCTATCCAAGCTCCGCTCCTGAATCTCCTGAGCGGCTCGTTCCTTCGAGGTCCTCTTTTTTGCTCTGACCTCTTCTCCGGTCAAATGTTCTCAACACTTGCTCTGTGCTACTCAGCGCCCTGCTGCCAACAGTGTCATTCGAGCAAAAGGCTGCGTTTTCATCGATCATCAACGCGCGAGACTCTCATCACTTGAGAATACGATTGGTGTTTCAGAATTGACACTTCGCTAAGCCATGATTGCCAAAAGCCCGGGTCAGAGCAGCAGAGCAGAGCTCTTGCATCATGACCTCGATTGGCTGATCCCGACGCCCTGACCGTGTCCAGGTTTTGGACTGTTGCAAACGTCTCAAGGGTCCCATCTCTTGACGCACTGGATGCCACTTTATCAGCACATTTGTGGAAGCTCCGGTGCTCGAGCAGGACATGGCGGAAAAGGGACTCCCCACTCGTTGTTGATTTATAGCCGTGAGAGAAGTCGCCAAGAGCAAGACAGAACCCTCCCGTCACGATGCTGTTGTTTAATCTGGCTCTGTTCGTGCTTCCAGTCCTTTCTTCGACGACCCCCGGCCCACCACCAGGAAACGGAACAAAAATTCGCACTGTTAACACAAAAGTACAAACGATTCACCAATTCGAGGAAAACACCTGGGCAGAGAATATTGCCATTCGCCAGGACGGAACCCTTCTCGTTTCCTTGCTGTCGAAGCCCCAACTCTACTCGATCGATCCGACTGAATATCCGTACAACGTCCAACTAGCCCACGAATTTGATGGCTGCGCAAGCGTCCTTGGCATCGCAGAATACAGGAAAGACGTCTTCGCCGTCGTCAGGGGAAACTTTTCCATGGAAGTGACGGAATGGGTGCCTGGGACCTTTAGCATCTGGAGGGTGCAATTCACGTCGGACGGCCAGTCCGAATCGTCGCAAATCACCGAGATACCAGAGGCAGGCGGGCTAAATGGGATCGCAACGCTCAACCCCAAATCAGGCATTCTGCTCGTAGCGGACTCTGTCAACGGCGTCGTCTGGCGCGTTGGTGCCGACACGGGAGACCGCGTCGTCGCGCTCCGTGACGAAACAATGACACCTTTCGGAAACTCATCAACGCCAATCGGCGTTAATGGCATCAAGGTCAAGAATGGATACGTCTACTATTCCAACACGAACAAGCAACTGCTCTGCCGGGTTGCCGTCGACACTGATAGTGGAATGGCCACGGGACCATTTGAGATTCTCGCCACCTCCTTCATTGCCGACGACTTTGCAGTCACTATCGACGGCTACATCTACGCTGCGGGAAATGCGGCGAACGACGTTAAAAAGTACCATGTCAACGGGACTTGGGAATCAATCACGGGCGGCTCTGATCTCATTGGACCGACTTCTGTCGCCTTTGGGCGATCTTTCGAGGACGCGGACACGCTGTACATAACCAAGAAGAAGACACCAGGCCTCGTGAAGATAGGCATATGAACCCAACCATGGACCCCAAAAGAGAGAAGGAATCGTGCGAGGACCAGGAGTAATTGTGTTGAATGAGAAAGAAGAATGCAGAGGTCCAGAAGAGTAATGAGCGCCACACTTTACGGTGGCTGTTCGACAGAGAGAGAAAAGACAACATACCACGCCAAACGCCCTAATGATAATCGAAATTGAAAGCGCTTTCGCTGATGCTCCACCTCCGTGCTACTCACAATTCAAAATACCACCCCATGCTCCTCCTTTTCAAATCGCGCCGCCAGGGCCTCTGCTCGACCCACTCGACCATCTGGCCCATGCGGACGCCCTCTTCGTCTGACACGCAGTCCTTCTCCGTCAAGCCGTCTTCGACGTGGAAGACTGCAATCTCGACACGCCGTGCGGGTGGTTGCGTGATGAGCATTTTTCTCCAGGAGGCTTCCTTCGGATCGTGTGCTCTGTCTCCCCGCAGTATGGCGTCACCGCCGTACGACACCATGGGCATGTAACCGCCGTCATAATCTTCCTCGGGGTCGTTGAGTATTCCAAGTCTGAATTTCTTGGCCAGCAGTTTGTTGAGCTGTGGTTTGGCGATCCGGGGCGACTTCTTCAGGTCGCCATGGTTGAGCGACACGTCCTTCAGTGACGCATTTTGGTGCTTTCCTCGCCGAAAAGGAACAGGTGACAGGAACAGCGCTCGCTGCAGCGTCGTCGAATGCCGGATGGTGGCGTTCCAGATGTGGCAAACCTGGTGGGCCGAAATCAAAGATTGGAAAGGAAGTTGGAGAAGAACTTGTTCCAGCAGCTCAATGGTGAAGAGGACCTGGTGGGCGGCGGAGGACATGTTGAGCCTTGCAGCAGCGTTGAGCGTGCGCGCGGAATCCCGGTTTTTCCAAGCCCTTCAAGTACCCCTGCCCCTGATGCGCGTATGGCTTGAGAATTGAGTGCTGACGCTCGGCTAGCAGTGGCAGATTGCTAGCGCTGACAGTCGTGACGGTGTAGCGTCGCCGCGGACGGCTTGCATGCGAATAGCATTGTTGAATATAGCACTGGCAAGTTGCCGTCGACGCAGTGCCGCGCTGGAAACTCTCGGCATGTCCGAGGAATAATTTGGTTGATCGATCGACAGACGCTTTTACAATTGCGGGGAGAGGGAAGCGCAAACAATCCGTCCACGTTGGTCGACAGAGTCTGGATCCAGTACTTTGGCTGGACGTGTCACCGGCGGGAAAGCTAGGCTGTCTTGGTGGCTAGTGTCGGATCAGCCACCCCGTTCGAGAACCTCACCTCTGCCTCATCGTTGGAGCGCGCTTCGGCGTATGTACCGCGATTTTGCGTTGCGCGTCGACGATTGTCAACGAATGTGATCCACGGGACTTTGTCACCCGTGTACACCTACAGAACAAACAGCTGTCTCGTCTGCTATTTTGCCATTGCTCTTAGCAACAACAGGCCAAAATCCAAGAAGCAACCATCAACCAGCTTTTTCGACCAACTGACCAGATTGACCCTGCATCGAAAAGAAAAGGCTCCAAAATAGCACAACAACAAGCCAATCGGCCGCCTCACTCAGCGCATCTGTCGCTTTGCTCTCCTACCTGAAACCATCGTTGCCCCAGGGCAGCAAGCAAGCGGGTGCCCATTTGGGTGTGCTCAAATCGTTGCGACGCGGGCCAGCCCGGCGGGAATGACCCTGGCTCCCGTCGCGCTTCTCACAGAGTCCAAGGGAATTTTTCCAAGGCATCTTTTGCTGCAGGAAAATCACGAGGGGACCGGCATAAATAGTCTGTCCAATGGCACCGTTGCCCCGGCACCATGCAAGGGCAACTCGGAAGCAGCTGGCATCGCCCGGGGTGCTCCCGGAAGTGTGCAAAAGAAAGCAGAAGCTCTTGTTCCTGCACCTCAGCTGAAATCTTGACATCATAAGTGAAGCACAAGAGCAGCAGCAATGCTGTGGTTTAATTCGATTGTTCTCGACTCAGAACCCTGAAGCATACCTTACTTATCGACGGTGATGGAGCTTGGACCCCCCGACGTCATTTCTTGTCGATCCGGCCCGTGTGGAGAGCTATTGGCCTCGTTCTTCAGGCGTTTCAAGATCCGTGACCTCGAAAATTGCGCAACCAAACGACGAAGCTGTGCAACACCGCGCTTCTCATTCTCCATGACTTCGCAAGATACGCGCGCAACGACTAGTTGCGGGGTGCTGATGGGAATACCTTTGCCCGGGCGGTCAAGGTTCCTGATCCGAGCACACCCAGAACTCTTGCCTGGACGTTTCTCGGCGTGTTCTTTGCCTGCGGCCAGCTCACCATCAGGAATCCAAGGCCCTTTGCTTCAGCTCTCGAGCATCAGAAAATTGGGTCAAGGGGAGATTCCCATCATCGCCTTTAAACCTCACTGCCATTCTGCCGTCATATGCAGTTGCTCCCGCCAATCACAATTTCCGGAATGAACTCCTTGCAGCCAGGATCGGCTTATCTTCTGTCGTGCTGGATCTCATTGGTTGCACAGAAGCAAGGCAAGTCTTGAATCTGCCTGTCTTGGAGTGAAGGAGAAGCGGTCATCTTGAATTCTAGACATTAGACACCGAGAAACGTTCGTTCAGAACATGGGAAGCATTGGAAAGGAAGCATCCAAAGTCTCTGCTATAAACACAGGGCTGCTAACAACGGTAGAGCCGCATCGCTAGTCTTGCCATACACACGGGCCGGCATCGGCAACGCTGCTCTTGCGTGCGATGTCATGGGTCCGGGCGGCAGATGCAACATAGCGTTGGATGAAAGAAAGGGCATCCTGGCTCTCCCATTCGCGCCCAAACTTTAAAGGCAACTTACTGCCATGAAACGTCCGTGACCGCGTCGCCTTCTCCATGTTTCCACGCTGCTCACGAGTCTGGAGGCCGATTGGACGCAGAGGCCGCTATCTCTTCATTGCCGCATACCTAACGCTATCAATATACCTGTACTCGTCGTTGCTGGACGACCCGATACTCTCCAGCAGCAACAATGGCCCAAGTCCGATAGACAAACTTATCGAGGAAGCTCAAACGACTTTTGCCCAGGTTCTCGAGGGCCGCTCGAACACGGTCCGGAGCGCCGCGGCGCGGTACCGCATCAGACGAGGAAGACACCCACCGCCGGGATTCGACGCGTGGTTTGAATATGCGCAGAGCCGCGATGCCATCATTGTAGAAGATTTCTTTGATCAAATCTACCATGACTTGGAGCCGTTCTGGGGACTGCCGGCAAGATACACTCGCGAGGCAGCCGCCGCTTTTCAGCCCACGGCAGTATCAGTTCGCAATGGCATTGCAAACAAGAAAGATGGAGAAGATCGTGTTTGGATGAATCTGTGGTTTGGTCTCGTCAACAGCATCGCGCAGACGCAGTCACTACCGGATGTTGACTTGCCCATGAACATCAACGACGAATCTCGATTGTTTGCTCCGTGGGAAGACATTAATGATTTCATGGCCAAGGGCAACGCCACCAAAGATATGCCGGAATCTGCGAATGTTATACAGAGCTTCAGTGGGCTCAGCGATCTCAAAGACCCGGTGGCGCCGCCCGCACAATGGCTCGAAGACTTTAAAGAAATGTGGCCGGCTTTTCGGGACGGCTGTCCCCCTGATAGTCCAGCTCGACGAAACCAGACGGAACTCGATCTTTCCGTGCCTGCGCTAGACTATTTGAACGGCCTTAGCAAGGACTTTCCACCCTCGTCGTACTACGGCTATATTTACAACTGGACCAAGGCTACGGATCCGTGCATGCACGCCCATCTGCGCGGCCTCCACGGCTCTTTCATTGAACCGCAATCGACATCGATCACGAAGCGTCTAATCCCTCTAATGGGCGGTTCGAAGCTCTCCAAGAATAACGAGATTCTCATCCCACCTGCCATGTATTGGAGCGACGACGAGCACTACTCGGGCGGCATTGATCACGGAGTTCCTTGGGAGAAGAAGATTTCCAAGATCGTTTGGCGGGGCTCTGGGACAGGAGGACGAAACCGCGAAAATACATGGCCACATTTCCAACGCCATCGGCTCGTTTCCATGATGAACGGAACCACTGTGTCGATTGCCGAGAGACAGCAGTACAAACAACTGGAGGAGCAACACAAGCAGCAGAAGCAACTACCGTCCAACATGTACAACCCAGACCCAAACACGACCACCTTTGTCCTGCCACCTCCACACCTCTACAACATCGACGCACACAGGCACCGCCGTCTCGGCGCCTGGCTCTCGCACATCGCCGACCCGGGCTTTACCGACCTCCTCTGTTTCCCGCACGAAGACGGGCCGCGCTGCTCGTACACGGCGCCGTACTACAACCCCGTCCCCGACCTGCCCATGCGCCTGCAGTACAACTACAAGCTACTGCCGGACGTCGACGGCAACTCGTTCTCCGGGCGCTACCGCGGCTTCCTGCGCTCTTCCTCACTGCCCCTCAAGGCCACCATCTACCGCGAGTGGCACGACTCGCGCCTCTTCCCCTGGATCCACTTCGTCCCGCTCGACAACACGTACGCCGACCTGTACGGCTTGATGCAATACTTTTTGGGCACGGGGCGCACGGGCAGGGGCGCCAGGGACGACAAGGCCAAGAAGATTGCCCTCGACGGCATGCATTGGGCCGAGCAGGTCTTGCGCAAGGAGGACATGCAGATTTACGTGTATCGCCTCATTTTGGAGTTTGCAAGGTTGTGTGATGACAAGCGGTCGGTACTGGGGTGGGTGGATGATCTCAAGGCGGCGAAGGTGCAGTAGCACGCGTTCATGTGGAATGTTAGGAGACGATGCTGCTTGGCCGAGATTTGGCTTTTGGTATACCCCTTTCCCCCGTTTTTCCTCTTTCTCCTTGCGCTGTTCTTGGGTTTTGTGGATTTGGTCTCGAAATGTGGCGGGTTGGCAAAAAGGGCGCAGCATGCGGTGGATTCGTGTCCTTATACTTTGCTTACGCTTTCTAGGGTCTCTGGTTGCTCTGTCTGCGTCTTTCTGGTCATATGAACGACAGCAAGAGCCCCTGGCCAGGGTAACCAGCGAGATAAAATCTAATGTATCGAATTCATGTCAGTCCTGGTCTTCGAAGATGAAGGGCTTTGACCAGTCGCCGCTGGTACAAAGCACATCACACTTCAATGTTCACTCGCCCCATATCTTCGACGTTTTTCCCAGAACTTAACACAGTCCTCCTTCTTTCTGGAACAGACCACGGAATACTTCTACAGCTTCCAAATGAGCCTCACTGGCCCTTGTGTATCAACAACGGGACAAAAGAAGGATAGTGATGAATGGTATCCACATCTTGGCCCGCAATATGTGGTTGAAACATGCAACATTCAAGAAGAAGGATGGGATATCGACGAAGCTTTTGGAACCAACCAGCATAGCGTCGTCTGCAGAAATGTTGACAGCCGACTGTTTCTTGGACCGGCTGCCGGTGGAAGGTTCCATTTTGTCTGAGACGGCTCTGCAATTCGCAATTCACCACTAGCAAATAGCAAACCTACTACATTCCCCTTCCCTCCCTTGTCGGTCTTTAAGCGGCGATATTTCTGAAATTTGTTGCTGTCCCTTTGCCCTTTCTCGCCATTCTACAAGCAACGATGTTTACGAACTCTGCTGTCGACCCCTCTCCTCGACTTCTCAGGTTTCCGCTCCCTCCAGACTACTCGGACCTTGCTGCCAACCCTTCTCCTCAACTCAGGTTCCAGCTCCCTGAAGACCACTCCGTCACCAACAATCTCGCCACTCCGCCCAGCATGCTAAACTACACATCCATCGAGGAGCTCTACCGCCTCCCCATCCTCGAAAGTCCCGAAGACTTCAACCTCTGGCGCGCAGTCATCGAAGACTACCTCACATCGCTAGGCCTATGGCACGAAATCATGGGCGCGGACCCGGACGTCGTCCCAGCCAAACCAAACAAGGACAACTACTGGTTCGCGCCCTCCCCTTTCAACAGCAAGCCCTCCGCCTCGGCCATGAACACCGGGTTCCGCAGCTTTGGCTTCAAGGACCCTGCTCCCGCCGTCTTTCAAGTCAAGAGGCCCTTTCAGAATGAGAGGTACCGCAAGGATAGCAAGGACTTTTGGGAGTGGAAGGCTCGCGATGCGCGCGTGCGTATGGTTATGAGGAGCACGGTTTCGGAGGATCTGAATCGGAAGCTGCCGGCTGGCTCGGCGCATGAGATGTACACCTTCATTTGCAAACTGTTCGATACGCATGCGGTCGCCAAGGAGGAGTCTAAGGAGGAGGCCATGAAGGAAGCCAAGAAAGAGCTCAAGACGGAGGTCAAGAAGGGGATCAAGAAGGAGGCCGAGGAGGAGGTCAAGAAGGAGGTCAGGACGGAGATCAAGACGGAGGCTGAGGAGGAGATCAAGGAGGATTCCAACGAGAAGGCCAAAGACAAGGTCAAGGGAGAGTCCAAGGAGGAGGCCAAGGAGGAGGCCAAAGAGAAGGCCTAAGGGCATGTATCAGGGGACGACATGCATGCCGTAGCTAGAAACCCCTTATGCACAAAGATGGCACCTGAAATACCAGCAGGCAGTGGATGGAACTAGACGTGGAGTTGATGAGCAAATTCGGAAGGGTCATTTCAAGAGAAATTTACAGTAGTGATTTTGTGCTAGGAATTCCTGAGCGTCTAGAGACGCGTTCGTCAGCGAATGCCAGCCCATATGATTTGGATTTGAGCAACATGATGTCTGTTCATGACAAACAAACCGTTGCGACCGTTGAAAGCTCCTCGTGCACATTCATCAGTCAGCCTCGCAGGCAGTCGAATGTTCCTCCTCAGCTCGCCTAAACTCCTCAATTCGTCGAATCATGTTCCTGTGACCCTTCATCACAATATGTTGCTACTTATCAGAACGCGGCAGCCAATCTTGCAAAAGTTCTCCTGGGCCAACTCGGCCCCCCAAACAGCGCGGAAAAGTGTACCTAGCTCATCAATGTGGCAAGCCTGTAATCTACACACTCAGGAGCACATCTGCAAAGTCTGTCAGTGGAGCGGAAACAGTGTGGGCCTGTTCGCCTTTTAAACATCGAAGTCCTGTCCGCACCACGTCACAAGGAGGCATGTAATGTTGGGAATGGGGCATGTGGACAACGCAGTTCAACCACACGCCAACGCACAGCCTTCTCATTGAAAAGACAGAAAAGCAAGTCAGATTCCGCGTGGTCGCAGCTGCAAGACCTTTGAAAATTCCTCCCCCTTGCCCCTTCCCGCTCCCCGCCCCCAAGCAATACAAAAACCCAAAATCCCACTTCAACCACCACGTACGACCACAGCACGTAGAGAATTCGGAACCCCGTCCGCTCTTCCATAGACAAGCTACGTTGCGGGCGATTAGTAGTTGCGTGGGTGACCAGCAGCGAATCCCGCCTGTTGTACGTTTTGTTTTTGTCCTTGGTCAACCAATGATTCCTTGTCGATTTTTTTGCTTCGATTTTCTGTGGGCGGGAGGTGGTTGGTGCGTGGTCGGCTGTGCGTGGGGCGGTTGGTCTCGGCACAAGGGCGATCATTGAGCAGTCGTGATGGACGCACCCGTGTCGATGTGAGGAGAGCTTTGCGCGGTTGTTTGTATGTTGTGAGATGGCTCTGGTAAAGTCGTTTTAGTTGTGCGTAACATGCACAAGTGTTTCTGGGATACTGACTGCTCATTTTGGGAGTCAAAGTACAGAAGGGCCAGAATTTAGGTGTAAAAGAAGTTGCTGATAGAAGAAAGAGATTCAGCAATGAGAACAACGATGACTTCTCTTGACCCTGGTCCGTCATGCAAGATGGGAAGTTGGCGATGAACTTGCGAGTTTTCGGCAATTCCTAAAATTCCAGGTTTCGCGTGACAGGCAGAAGGACCATGTAGTATAGGAGATTCAGGATTATGATTAGTATACTAAGCGGACGTTTGTGCGAGTTGTCCGATGCAGAAATGCTAGTTAATGCCTCGAGATGTACCAAGATGCGCCGTATGAACAACGAAAACATGCACAGCATGTACAAGTTTCGGCCTCAGGCCAAGGCCTTGTAGGCCAACTTCCTCACTCTCCCCCACCCACCCTCAAAGTCTTCTTTTTCTCCAATCGTCCGCACCTGCTCCACGGCCCTCTGCGCGCGAATCATGTCCTCGGTAAACCATTCTCCGTGCAAGCCATAGGGCACGCGCTGGGGCAGGCGCACCCGCGCTACCACATCGCGCATGTGAGTTGCATCTAGGACCCACAGCTCCGAGACGGCGTTCGGTGGAGCTTCGCCATCGGCGTCGAGTTGGCTCTCATCAAAGGCGTAGAAGAGAAGGTAGCCGTCATCTTCTGATTTAGCTTCCGCGCGCGGAACGAAACGAGCTTCTTGCGCAAACCAACCGACCGGCATGTGAAAGCATCGGATAGGGTCGTCAGACTTGGCAGTCCCGGCTTCTTGCGCGGCGAGTATGGATCCAATGGGGCGCGTGTCGACACAGCCGGTGATGGGAGTGGGCGGATTGGCCTCGGCGCGGCGGAGCAGCGTGTGCACGTCAAGTTTGGCCAGAACGTCGATTTTGGCTGCTTTGCCTAAGGCCGCGCCGAAGGAGGAGGTGCTGGTGCTACAGCCGTAGACGTAGCGCGCGGCAGCCATGGAGAAGAAAGGATTGACGGCAGGGAATTCAAGGGGGATTGCCGAGAGCGCAAATTGGTGCGAGATGGTCGGCTTGTCTGGCGTTGTGAGCGGGAAGCGATAGTAGTAGAGTTGGCATTGTTCTTCTTCGTCGAGCGGAGAAACAATATAAGCGGATTCGATCAAGGGGAGTGAGTCCTCAGGCTTCGACTCGAGATCCGACGCCGCATCAAAGGCAGATCCACGGGAAATGCCGTTCAGTGTTGGCTTGTCTGTTTGATCGAACTCGTAGCTGTCGAAAAACGAAATTGGCTTTTTTGGTACAATGGAGTAGTCTGCAAGACTGGGATTTCCGAGATTGCCGGCTGTGTAAACAACAGTTGCCGAAGTTAGACGGCATGCTAGGAGGTTGACAGCTGAAACGTTTTCATCCTTTCCTTCAGAGTCCCAGGCATTTGCGGTGTGGAATATGCAACATGCTGAAGTTTCGAACCATTGCACTTGAGACGGGTTCCGCCGTGGAAAGACGCCAAACCTGGATGGGGCAGACGGGTCGTATGAGAGCGTAGGTCGGTTCTTGAGGAGATTCAAAGGATCCAAAGTCAGGGGAAGGTCCAAAATCACGGTGTGCTTTTTCGAAACGCCAAAGTCATGCATCATTTTGCCGCCTGAGACGCCGCGCACCGGTTGATTCAAAAGTTTAGGAACAGTCGGGCCCTTCGGTTGCCTGTCTTGATTCGCCGGAATGATGGAATAGTGGACGTACGGGGGCGCAAATGTACAGTGGTAGAGCAACATTTCTTTTGTCACAGGGTCAACCTTTGGATGGCCAGTCGTCCATTCTTTCATGAAACCGAGCAGCCCATCACCTCCAAATCCAGCCTCCTTCTTTTCGTCTTCCGGCTTTTCCAGAGCTTCCCCGTCGGCTTCGTTGCCGTCGAACCAGCCTACGGTGTCCAGACTTGGCAGAGCGATTCTCATTGGTGGCCCACTTTCACAGGTTGCCAGTGCGCGTCCGTCGTGGTAATATATGGCGGTGTTGGCGACGCTGATTTTCTTGATCGCTTGACGAGATCCGGGTAGAAAGGACAACACGACGAGAAAGATGGTCCTCGTAATGCGCGAAATGATGCGAATCAGGCTCGAAGCTGGATTGACCAATGTTGCAATGCTTGGGAGAATTGGGTGTCGCAGAGAAGGGTTGGTCGTAGTGGCCAAAAAGACGTCGGTGAGAATGTACTGGGCCACGAACTCGGGCTCAACTTCCCCAGTGCTCCCTCTTTTGAACAAGACGCCAGAGAGCATGCCGTCGCCGTCAAACCAGTGGGCGTCGCGGCCCAGGTCCTCGTTGGAGACGGGGTTTGCGCCATTGCGAACATACTGGCCGCCGACGAGTTCTCGGGGAATAGTGCCAGTATATGTACACGGGGTCAAAGGGCGGGTCTGGATGATTGGAGCATAGTTGCCAGAGAGATATCTGTATGGGGTCAGAAGCTTTGAAATTGGACAGTTGGAGCAATTGACGTACGGGTGTCTGTCGTCGCGTCCTTTGAGAGGCCGCATTGCAATTCAAGTGTCGTAAAAGAGCGAGTCAACGGCACATGAAGACGACGGGCGGCGGTCGCGAGGGGACATGTCGAGCAGGACATGAGGGAGTGACAGGGGAGCCGGGGGCGGGGAAGACGGTAGTGCTAGTGGTGAGCAGGTGGGCACATGGGCAAACGGGAAGTGCATGGCGCCGATTTCGAAGCAGTTTCCTGGGGCAACTAGGATCAGTCGGGCATGACATGACGTTGACGGTCGAGGGTGCGGGGACAGAGTGGTGAGCCGTGTTTGAGAGTAAAAGCGGCACGTCAAAGGCCCAAGCGCGATCGCCAAGTCGCTTACTTAGCTCGGATACGGTATGCATCGCCCTAAGCGGGACTGCCGAGCTCGCCCCGAGGCCGTTGGGTGGCTGGCGCTGCTGGTACCTTGCTGCTACCCTCAACACCATGTCCCGCAGCTAGCCAACTCAAATCTTGCTCCAATCCCATCTCGCGCTCTTGTCTTCCCAGCCGCAACTGTTCTGCTCTGCGCTTGCTCGTCACGTCACGTCTTATCGCTCCACCGCTCGCTCGTCCTCCGCGCACGTTCCTGCAGCTCCCTCGCCGGGTAATGGCATAGCACCACGCACCCTTCCGCTGGCTGCGCAATGGGTTTCGACTATGCCCTTGTGTACGCCGTTTCAACCCTCCACTCCCGTCTCTCTTCTGACACGTGAGCTAGACATCTCAAGTATACCATTCCTCCAGCCATTGTTCTCTCCATCGCATACCGTCCTCTCTTGACGCGCCTCGACCTGTACCGAATCGCCTTTCTCGTCGTGGTCAGTATGCGCCGCGCGCCTGCCATCAATCTGATCCTCTCTGATGTCTGTAGATCGCCGTCCTCTCCACCATCCCTTGGGATTCTTACTTGATTCGCACCCGCGTGTGGTCCTATCCTTCCCATGTCATCATCGGCCCGAAGCTACTCGATATCCCTGCCGAAGAGGTCTTCTTTTTCGTCATACAGACCTTCAACACCTCGCTCCTGTACCTCTTCCTCAGCAAACCAGTCTTCCATCCGGCATACCTGCACACCGAAAAAAAGTCGCCTAATGCCGGATATTTGCGGTTGTCCCATTGGGCGCTATTGAAGCGGGGAGGCCAAGCCGCCCTGGCACTTGGCATCTTCATCAGCATTCGCATGATCAAAACCGGCGGCCACGGCACATATCTTGGTCTCATCGTTTTATGGGCATTTCCGTTCTTGCTGCTTTTGTGGTAATTTCAAAATACGACCCACAATTAGACGAGGCTGCTAACGGCATATAGGAGTCTAGCATACCAGTTCCTCATTAATCTTCCAAAGTATAGCATTGGTCTTCCAATTGCAATCCCGACATTGTACCTATGGCTTGTTGATACACTCGCTCTGCAACGAGGGACATGGGTAATCGAAAGCGATACGAAGACTGGCATCCATCTCTGGCCAGGTCTCGAAATAGAGTGCGTCACCACTTGATAAGCTTCCGCATTCGCTAACCTTACCCAGAGAAGCTTTTTTCTTCCTGGTAACCAATTGTCTCATTGTCTTCGGGTTGGTCGCGTTTGACAATGCTCTGGCTGTGCTCAACGCGTGCCCAAAACATTTTCCCTCGGTCCCGGCTTGGCCATCACCCCTCTTACTCGTCCGCGCCCTGTTGTTACCCGTCAGTGAATACGATGGAGAATATCTTGGGGCATTGCGGGAGGCATTGGTCCGCTTGCGCCAAAAGAGCCGCAGCTTCTACCTTGCGAGCGGATCGTTCCAGGGTAGATTGCGCATGGACCTGATAGTGTTGTAAGTTGAAAACGCGGTCAACAACGCAGTTGCTGACACGTGCAAAGGTACTCTTATTGTCGCGCCGCGGACGATCTGGTCGACGAATCATCCGTCGGCCAAGCCAAAGAATGGATTGCGAAAATGCGCAAATTCCTGGACATTTCATACGAAAAAGGCGGACAAAGGGATCTAGCCTCCAACTTTATCGACAAACAGTTTCCTCAAAGATTCAAATCCGCTTTCCACCATCTTCCAACGGCCTACCTCTCCCGGAAGCCACTGTATGATATGTTGGACGGATTCGAAATGGACATTGCTTTTGAAGTGGCTGGCAATGACACCTCCCGCCATCCCATCAGAACAGTTGCGGACCTTGATCTCTACGGGGCACGTGTAGCTGGGACAGTGGCCGAGTCCATTCTGGAGCTGGTCTTCCATCACCTTCCCAGCCACGTGACGACCAAAGAAAAAGCGCGGCTTTTGAAAGCAGGGGCTCGGATGGGAATCGCATTGCAGTATGTCAACATCAGTCGCGACATTGCGGTCGACGCGCGCATTGGGCGCGTCTACATTCCTCTCGACTGGCTGGCTGAGCAGGATCTCACTCCGGCGGCGGTCATTAAGAATCCGTCGGGAACGAGGGTCGAGGCACTTCGCTTGAAGCTCCTGGACAGAGCATTCGAATTATATGACGGGGCAAAGGACGCCATCGAGAGCCTGCCCGAGGATGCCAGAGGGCCGATGAGAGTGGCCGTGGAAAGCTACATGGAGATCGGCAGAGTCATCAAGCAGGAGGGCTACACGGTGCGCGCAGGCAGAGCAACAGTGCCAAAGAAGAGGCGGATCCGCGTGGCTTGGACAGCGCTCAGCGGGCCTGCCAGTACCGCTGCGGTCAAGGCTTCGTCACGATGAAGTAATGTAATGTGTACGATGGGGGAGTTGTATGTAGTTAGCTTCGGAGATACCCATGTTGATGCATTCGGGTCGTTCGGAACAAACAGACCACAATCAGCTGTTTCTTTGACACTTGGTGGACGACGTGGAATTGGAAGCGGTGGAGTCAGGTGCTGTGCCGTCGGGTAGGCGGAGTGAGGTGATGGACCAGAATCCCTGTCGTCGATCACGGCCAGTGCTTTTCGGCTCGCATCGGCAGGGATCCATGCATGCCAGGCCTCACTTCATGACGTCCTTGTCGCCGACTCCCAACCGCCATGGTGTTCGCACATCTTGCGATTTTCGTCCCTCACCCCTCCAAATGGCGGAAAAGCACCCGCAAAAGACCGCCATCGTAGTCGGTACGCCTCAATCGCCCAATTGTGTCTTCAATGGCTCAGGACTGACCCGCTGCAGGCGCAGGAATCGGCGGCGTAGCAGCATCAGCGCGGCTGGCAAAAGCGGGCTACAAAGTGACCGTGATCGAGAAGAACGACTTTACCGGTGGCCGCCTATCTACCATTTCTCACGAGGGACATGTAAGACCCCGACGTCGTTTCTCGCCGAACTGCCTAGTAACCCGCTCCTCGACAGCGCTTTGACCAAGGCCCGTCGCTGCTACTCTTGCCACACTTTTTCGCCGAGACCTTTCACGACCTGGGCACGTCGCTCGAAGCCGAGGGCGTGCGCCTGCTCAAATGCGAACCAAACTACAATCTGTGGTTCGGGGACGGCCAGTCGTTCGAGCTGTCGACCGACCTCGCGCGCATGAAGACGGAGATTGAGAAGTGGGAGGGCAAGGACGGCTTCTCGCGCTACCTCGCATTCTTGCAAGAGTCGCACGCGCACTATGAGCTCTCGGTGGCGTACGTGCTGCGGCGGAATTTCACGTCGGTGCTGAGCATGCTGCGATGGGACTTTTTGAAGCATTTGATCGAGCTGCATCCGTTTGAGAGCATTTACTCGCGCGCCGCGAGGTACTTTTGGACTGAGAGATTGAGACGCGTCTTTACGTTTGCGAGCATGTATATGGGTATGAGTCCGTTTGATGCACCGGGCACGTACAGTTTGCTGCAGTACACCGAGTTGGCCGAGGGTATTTGGTATCCAGCGGGGGGCTTCCACAAAGTGGGTAGCAGTCTTGTGTGCGTACAGACATCCGGCTAACAGTCTCCAGGTTGTCGAAGCTCTCGTGTCCGTCGGACGTCGCCTAGGAGTAGAATATCGCCTCTCCACCCCCGTCTCCAAGGTTCTCCTCTCCCCAGACAATGCCACTGCGACTGGAGTACAGCTCGAATCCGGGGAAACACTGAGCGCAGACGTCGTGGTAGTAAACGCTGACCTCGTATACGCATACAACAACCTCCTGCCACAGACGCCTTACTCGCGAGCACTGGCCTCTCGACCGCATTCCTGCAGCTCCATATCTTTCTACTGGTCACTGGACCGCCAGGTGCCAGAGCTCAAGCCGCACAACATCTTCCTGGCCGACGAGTACCGCGAGAGTTTCGACAGCATCTTCAAACACCATCTCATCCCCTCGGCGCCATCCTTCTACGTCAACGTGCCCTCGCGCATCGACGCATCGGCCGCTCCGCCAGGCAAGGAATCCGTCGTAGTCCTCGTCCCCGTCGGCCACCTCCTCGACGACGCCTCCGATGGTCCGGCGCCCTCGACCCCCAACGCCTCAGGCACGCCCGCCACAGCGACCCAAGACTGGCCCGCAATGCAAGCGCTTGCGCGCAAAACCATCCTGTCGACCATCGCAGCGCGCACCGGCATCGACCTGGCGCCGCACATCGTCCACGAATCGACCAACACGCCGCGCACGTGGGCGGCGTCGTTCCACCTGCACCGCGGCGCCATCCTGGGTCTCGCGCACGACTTCTTCGACGTGCTGTGCTTCCGGCCCAAGACGCGGCACGAGCTGCCGTCGGCCGCGGCTGCCACGGTACTGCGCCTGCTGGAGCGCGTCGGGCTGGCTGGCGGACGCGTCGCCGACGTTGCGGGCGCGGTCGCTGCTGCTGTGGCGCCGGGGCGGGGCGTCAGGGGGCTGTATTTCGTTGGCGCTAGCACGCATCCGGGGACTGGCGTGCCGATTGTGCTGGCGGGCGCGAAGGTGGTCATTGAGGGCGTGTTGGCGGATAGGGGCGAGAAGGCGCCGTGGGAGGCTACAGGGAACGAAGTGTTTGGAAAAGCTAGGGGAGAGGGCGAAGGCATTGACAAGGTGGAAGGAGGCGCGGCGATGGGGAGCTGGGTCTGGGTGCTGCTGCTTTTGGGCGGACTCGTTGCCGCTGTGCTCGTCCTGTCTGGCGGGCCGGCGTCTGGGGTGCGGTTGGGTGGGGATTGGTAGGGGTGAGGGGGCGCGAGGGGGTCAGAATTCCGCCAGGGTAACATATCAGGTGGAGCTTGGACGACATGTAATACATAGGTAGCAGCACAGCCAACAGTCGTGTAATAGTACATCACCACTCGAGCAAGTTTACTCGGCGCTCTCATCACAGCCATCTTGTCACTTTCCCTTCCCATGTCTTTCTTTTCTCCTCAACCACACGTACACCTACTGACCCACCCAACAAACGAGCACCAAATCTTGGCCCCCCACCCTCTCCTCCTTAGTTTATGCCAATCCAGCCCCTGCCGCTTTACCCCTGTCGCACCATTGGCGGAGTGGGCAGC
This sequence comes from Phyllosticta citribraziliensis, assembly GCF_038025025.1. Taxonomy (NCBI): domain Eukaryota; kingdom Fungi; phylum Ascomycota; class Dothideomycetes; order Botryosphaeriales; family Phyllostictaceae; genus Phyllosticta; species Phyllosticta citribraziliensis. Next base: position 903,694 of record NW_027117343.1, read on the forward strand.
GGGAGGAAGACACACGAAACGTTGGCTACGCAGTACTCTCCGCAAAGTGGGGAAAATGGAGGGGTTGGAGGTGGTGTGGTGAGAGCAGAGTGGTGTAAGACAAGAGAGAGGGGAACTGGGGGTTTGGGGGACGAGGGGATGGTCTACATGGTATGAAGGGTTGAAGCGTGTACAGTACATTACTACGTGTATGTAGCCAGGTACCCGGACATAGATAGATGGGTTAGTACCTTTGCTTACACACGGCGCTCTCATTTGGTCGGAGAGAGCCGCACCACCTCCTTTCCTTTCCCTCCGCTCTCGCTCAAAACTGCTCGCGTGACACACATTGAGGATTCGGATTTAGATGCTCGCTTGATTGATCACCCCAGCCTCTCGCCTAATCAACGCATCACATCGTGAGCTGTCTAGCACAACACAGCGCACCATTTCTCCCTCACTCCTCACGACGGGCGCTACTGCCTCCAACAGCGCACGCACTGCAACTGCCAAATCAGAGGCGGCTGGGTGGGTGAGGTGGGTGGGAGAGTGGGAGTAGCGCATCACATCGCAGCGCAGCGCATCGCAACTCACGTACCGCACATTACATTAACTTAGCGCAAGGCCATCGCGCGCCTAGCCTAGCGCAGCCGTGCCGCCCGTCTGGCTGGCTGTCTCGAAGAGACGAGGAGAGAAAAAGAGGGGAAGTGCGTGTCGTGTGTGGGGTGTGGGGATGCTCTGAAACGATGGCTCGGCCGGCGGGGGAGGAGGAGAGGAGGATGTGGTGGTGGGCAGGCGCGAACGAACGAACGAACGAACGAACGAACGACCGAACGGACACTTTGCTTTTTCCCTCGTCGTCGTGTCTTCATTGCCGCATGTGTGAGGGCGTTTTCTGTTGCCTCTTTTGGCCACACGAGAGGCCAAGACTGTGGGGCAGGCAGGATGAATGAATGCATGCAATGAATGAGGCTTCTGTGCATGTAAGACGACGGAAAGGATGGGATGGGCTGGGAAAAGTGTGGAGTGGAGTGGAGAGTTTGTGGGAGGAGGAGGTGAGGAAGCAGAGATAGGTCGGCGTGTGGTGGTTGGTTGAGATTCCCGAGTGGACGGCACGATGAGGTGAGAGAGGAGCGTGCAGTGAAGATGCAGGGGTGGGTGGTTGCGTGCGCGTGTGGGTTGACGGAGGGAGAGCCGCTGTCGGTCGTCGTCTGTCGAGGGACCCCGTGAGATGAGGGAGCAGAGGCAGGAGGAGGGGAGGAGGGCAGGAGGGCAGGAGCGAAGGAAATGCCATCTGCAAGCGGGACGGATCCAAGACACGATGCGAGTGGACAATGGGCAGTCATGGTGGTGAGAAAAAATCAGCGGCTGCAGCAGCAATTAGGTGTGGCTGTCTGTCTGCTGCTGCTCCCATCCACGGAATGCTCGCGACTCGGCAGCATGCGAGGTGCTTATGCTCAAGGTGCAGCATGTTGTACCAATGCAGCCATGGAGCTAGGTACATTACCGTTGTTGCCGCAGTGCATGCATGCATGGAGCTGCTACTGTACCTTGGCTGCATGGTAGGTTCTAGCAGACGACGGCGAAGACGCGAGGCGAGAGGGAAGGACAGCTGCTCATGCAGGGATGGTGTCCTGATTTCCGTCGAAAGACGTTGAACAGTCATCTGGGATGCAGCGGTGAAGCACTGGCCATTTATTGCGAGAGATGCGGTCATGACTGACTGTGTATGTCAGGCAGTCGACGGAGATTTCAAGGCCAAGTCTAGGATCTCAACACGACGACAATTCTGCGCTGGCACAGGCAGGTTTCGCGGCATTGTCGCCGAGAAGATGCAGGACGGACGTGTTTTGTGATTCTTGGGGGGGCATGCCGAAGATCCGCGGGGGCAGCGACGGGCCACAACCATCTCGGCGGAGGCGGCGGGTGGAACGTGCAAGGCGGATTGGCGACAAATAAACAATTCCATGGCATGGGGAGGGGGTTGGCACATGACCTGACTGAATGCTTGCAGGCGGGGAAAGCGGAGGTGGTGGTTAGTGATCTGAGATGTTAAGCATACAGGCTGCCTGGTGCATCAAGTGGGCTCAGCTGATGGCCGCTGTTTGTTTGGATTGATACTTTGGTGATACTTTGGCTGTAGCACGGGGGCGACGAGGTCGACGACGACGACGGTGACAGCGACGTGGAAAAAAGAAAGACGAAAAAGATTGACAGCGATGGAAGACAAGGTAGAGCGAGTAGACGACGTGATCATCTCGCCATGGGTGGAGAGACATTACTGGAGCGAGAGGGGGCGGCAGATCGGGAGCGACTCGGCGAGGGGAGACGGGAGTGCTGAGAGGTCCGCCGGCGGCTTCGGGTTGGGGTTGGGGCCGCAGACGGGACGAGCAAGGAGCAGTGACCGGACAGCGGAGGAGATGTGCGGCAGGGATCAAGCAAGCCCGGCCATCGCAGGTCGAGGCGCGAAGGAAGGATGCGGACAGACTACGTGATTGTCGTCGTTGAGGACAGAAGTCGACTGTGTGTACGGTGCACGCATGTCGATTCTCGTCGGTCGTCGCCGGGTGCCGGCGCAGCGAGAAGGCACTTTGTGGTGACGAAACGCCGGGCCCTGAGTCGTGGCGTCCCAGCATCACCACCCATCGACAGCCAAAAGCTTAGTATGAGATGAGTCCGTGCTCAAGCTACCCCTGCCAGCCTCGACCTTTCCTTTTCGTTGCATCATAGACACTACACAACTCTCCGCCCTCTGGAAATCTCTGCCCTAACCACTTCGCGCCCTCCAGACCCAGCCCGGTCCTTCCAGCGCTGCCGGCGGCACACCCTTCCCGGCGCGCCACCATGCCGCCGCCGCCGACGTCTCCCTGTCTGGAAACATGGCCTTTTTCTCCACCTCATGCCTGTCTAAGCTCCTCCAACGGCTCCTAACCATGCACCAGTCAATCGTGATCCACTCCCCAATGCGCTATGACACACCCGCCCAGTGAGCCCAGCGTCACACCCATCTTAAAGCGGCCACGGACGTCACCTGCTACCCTGGCAAGCCCGTCCATCCTCCCCACGCCCTCATATACCGTACCTGCGGCCCTCTTGCTCGCCAGGAACTCGTCGTCCCACACTCACCTCTCGGTCTCGTCAATCTGCCCATCGGTTGCCCACCATGAATCAGCTCTACCGTAGAAACGACGCTCTGAACGTCAACCGTCAGTTCGCCCCCCTCGCATCACTTCTCAATGCTGACCCTCCACAGCCCCCGTGGTCAATGGCAAGACTTCCGACATCAACATTACCGTCCGTGGTTCGGACTGGTACTGGGCAGTTTGCGCAATCATGACAACTGCGGCCCTCGTCTTCTCTGGCTTGTCCCACACAAAGCCGCGTCCCCAGCGCCTGTTTCACTACATCACCGCTGGTATCTGCTTCACTGCCGCCATTGCCTACTTTTCCATGGGCTCCAACCTTGGCTGGACTCCAATTGATGTTCAATTCCGTCGTTCCGACTCCAAGGTGTCCGGCATCAATCGCGAAATCTTCTATGTCCGCTACATTGACTGGTTCATCACCACGCCGCTCCTGCTCATGGACCTCATGCTCACTGCCGGCATGCCGTGGCCCACCATCCTGTGGACCATCTTCATGGATTGGGTCATGATCGTCTGCGGCTTGGTTGGCGCCCTCGTCAAGAGCTCCTACAAGTGGGGTTACTTTACCTTTGGTAAGTCGAAAGTAAATTGGTTCGCCTTCATTTGCTGACGCGACTAAGGATGCGCCGCCCTCGTGTACATCATTTACCAACTGGGTTGGGAGTCCCGTCTCCACGCTTCGCACATTGGCCCTGACGTCAGCCGCGTTTATTTGATGACTGGCGTCCTGACCATCGTCCTGTGGATCTGCTACCCCATCGCATGGGGTGTCTGCGAAGGCGGCAACATTATTTCTCCTGACTCAGAAGCCGTCTTCTACGGCATCCTTGACATCTTCGCCAAGGTTGGCTTCGGCGCCGTCCTCATCTTTGGCCACCGCAACATCGATGCCGAGAGACTTGGTCTGAGGATTCGCGATTACGACGAGGACCCTGCCGTTCACCCGTCGACCACGGGCGAGAAGAGGTCCAACGGTGGCTCCAACGGCGTGACGAACGGCGGGCAGCAGGCGGCTCCCGCTGAGACGACCGCTACCAACGTGTAAAAACTTCGATCCTGATTCCATCGACTGGAGGTTGACACCACGCCTGTATGGATTCTCATTACATGATACCAAGCGCAGTCCTTCTTCGCTTTTCGCAACCTTCTTGCGTTGTTCCTGTTTCGCATTTTTGCTCTTCTTGTCTCCAATCCTTCTTGCCCGGCGGCTTCTTGTCAGAGATTTGTCTTGGTCCGGGCTTGGTATGTTTTCTGTTCTGCTCAACGCTTGGATACTGGTTATCAATGCTAGGCAGGGGCAACTAATGCAAACAACCTAATAATTGATACCCTGGCTCTAATCAAAAGAATTTGCATGTCGTCGAAACTGACTTTTCGTGCTTTGAAACTGCCACGTAGCGGACTGTCGTTCGCCAGCGACTAGGATTTGTTGATGTATTTTTTCCACCACAAAATTTGCTAGTTGTGCATGGATGAAGTTGGTTTAGAGATGCTTCGCTCGGCGCACACGTCAATCAAGATTTCGAACGAGGCGCACGGCACGCAGGCGCCACAACGGACGCAAAGCCTGCGTTCCTGAAAATAATGTCATCATCTAAGACGACTACGACACGAAATTTCCCTCCCGTCACTGATCCACTCAATTCACCACACGCCTCCATATACGCATCCTCGACTTAGTCACAAGCCACTCGCTGCCGCGACCAATTCAATTCCATTCCTTCTGCCATCCTCGTCATCCCGGCTAACCCAGCAAGCACCTCAGTCGACGGCCGCCCGCACGTGGACCAGTCTCAGCGTCGCGCCCAGCCTTAGCCGCACCCGCCTTCCCTGCTCCGCGCCTTTGCAACTCTATCTCGAACAGCTGCATCCCTCCCTTTCCGCGATATGACTCCTCAACTTTCCCTGCCTTTCCGTCGTCCTTGCTTCCATCCTTCCCTTCCTGCTGCTGCTGCCGCCGCCGCGCTATTGTACCAACTGCCCGACTCCGTCTTCGATCCGACAGATGCCACGCCCCTCCACTCCCTACACGCGCTGCGCTGTGCCGTGCTGGGTAGCCCCGCTCCGTCCGCGCTGCCGCCGCTAGATACCGCGTCCTAGGCAAGGCCCGCTTGCGAGCGATGCAGGGAAATCGATGCCGGCCGGTCTGAACAACACTAACGGCTTTCACGGGCGCCCAGCACCCCAAGAAAAGGGGGCCACGGTACGGTGGTACGGTACGGTGCGGTAGGGGTCATGATGGGCAATTGCTCGATTGCGATGGCCAGCTCACTCGAGAAGTTTCGCGCGCAGTCGGCGGTGTTTCACGTCGAGAGTGCTTGACTGACGCCGGGGGTGGGAGGGAGGGTCTGCGAGGTAGCCATTTAGCCAGCCAGCCAGCCAGCCGCCTTTCGCGATGTTTCGACGCCGTACATGCTTGTCGTCGTGTTGTGTTGCGCTCTCGTCTACTAGTGCATTTTTGTTTCGTGATGCAGACGCGACGGGGAGTAAGTGATGTGGACGGAACGCCAGGAATGGCAGAGCCGGCCAGCAGCAAGCCTGTCGACGACTGTGAAACGCCGTCCTCGATGCATGACTACATGACTGAGCGTGCGAGCGGCTGGCAGGTGCGAGGTCGCGATGCGATGCGATGCGCTGCGCTGCGATGTGATGCTTTCGCCCTGCATCATCACCGTCCCCTGCCCTTGCCAGCCCAACACTCACCTGCTATACCCATCCTGAAAACTTTCTGTTTCGCATCCCCTTTCTCCTCTGTCTTGAAACACGTCACCATCGCCATCGCCGCAGCTACACCGCAGAGTCTCTATCCGCCCCCCGACTAACTTACCCCCTGCCAACACCAAATCTTTTCCGATCGTAGGGTCATGACCTCTCCTTTTCCGCCATTATTACAGTGCTTCGACTTGCTGGTTCATTGGTGGATTGTTCTTGAAACAAAAATCTCTGACTTACTGTTCTCTTATCCATGTCGCCGGCCCCTGAACGACTGGTTGCGAAGGCGATTGGATCACCGACTGCTCATCCAAGTTTCGCTTACGGACGCTTTCTGTTTGTTTATGGATTGTCGCTACTGCATCCCGCGCTCTTCTGCCTTTTGATTGCCAGAGAGAAGAGTGCGACGCATCCTCTGGCTCACTTGTGCCGATGACGTACTGCTCTCAGTCGAAGAGAAACACATGATCAAATAACTGCCTGATATGCCTCTTCTGTGACCCGACCGCCATGCGCATTTGCATGTGACCAAAACTTGAAGAATTGTCTCCTGACTGGTGCCAGTCCAACTATGTAAACACCGGCCTCTCCAGGGGTATCACCTCCGCATTCGCAGCGTCCGCTCTGCGCAGCAACAACGAAACCATGGAAGAGGACGACTTGTCCACCCAGCTCTCTCGGAATGGAAATTTACTTCTCTGTGGCGGGGGTGGTGCGGTTTGCAAGTTGTATGCAAGGGCGCCTCAGGGGCAAGAGGGCAGTGTCAGGGGGCGCACCATTCAACCACGGTGTAAGAGTGCGATGCTAGGAATCGACACTGACAACCATCGACGAACTTGCTGTTTTTTATCACCATGATTGCACAGCGTCCAGATGATTCCGCGCCTCATCAAAACCAAGCAACGACTCCCAAACTCCAAACGAGCCCAGAACCCACACGCAAAAACAGTAAAGCATGAGGATAGATGGGTCGCCAACCAACACCAGTGTAAGCTCTTATCTGACTGGCTTCACCGAGCGAGCCAGCCAGCCATGAGCGACACTGGGCTAACTCCTGCGGGGGGCGAACGGCGATTTTATACCTCCCTCTACTCGACTGCGCACGTGTCAGGAGGAGTCGTGCGCGCATGCGGGATCACGAGAGGGGTTTCAGACTGCAGCTTTGGTTGGTGGTTGCATGTGAGATTTGTAGTGTTTATGATGCTCCTGAATTCGTAGTCTTGCTGCGATAGAAGTGCTCTTTTGCGTACTGATCCGTGGACTTTCTAGGAGCATCATGACAGAGCAGGAATTACTGTTTGGCGGCCGCGGCCGTGGTGGTAGGGTGTTTGGTTTAGTATCTCAGGGGTAGGAGGGTAGGGGTTATATTCTTGAGAAGTGTTGTTCAGCGACACTTTTCTGCTTCTCCTTCATCACTGTCAATCAATGAGTACTAAACGCGGCGACGCGCTGGTGAAAGAAGAAAAGATGGGTTTTCCGCAGCCACGCGAGGCCGCAAAAAACAATCGTCTCTGTGGCGAGGTTTGACACCGGAAGACCAGCCCAAGTGTACTCGTACGTGACGATTGGTCCTTGAAGTTGGCTGGCCACGATTGTCAGTGATCTTCTTCTGCGGAGCGAGGGCGTGATTTTGTACCCCTGACCTGCCGGTCTGTCCACCGCAACGGCGTTCCACACGCTCAAGACTCACGAGATTCACAGGCCGAGCTGGAGGCTGTGCCTGTCTCGTGATCTGTTGCCTCTGCTACGCGTCATGCGGCTGCAGCCGCGGACCGTGTACCTGCTTCTCCCGAAGAGGAAGTATAAATTGCGCTCGACCATGGACCATTTCTCATCAGTAACACACTATTCATATGCTTCTGTACTCAAGTGGAAAACGCCCAACAAACCCTACACTTTGTCTGTCTTCTGCCCCTTGGTCCACTTCATACCCGCGGACACAGACCGTTCTGCGAGTCCTTCCAGCGTCCATCAACTTTGTTGAAATAGCATTATCATTCAGTGATGCAGAAAATTGTCAAAAGTTGATGACTTAAAGCATCTCCGTCGCACTGTGAATTGGGAAGAAAATATGCGAGATTCGTGACTTCTAGTTCCTGCGGAAGGGCTGCTGCCGGCAGCAAAGTGTTGAGTTCTTCGAATTTTCATCAGCAAAGATAGCGTTCTGCTAGTTGACTTCTCCAATCTGGTGCCAACAAAGAACTCTGATTGAACAGGATACCAGCAGAATCACCTCGCTTGTATATGCGAGTTTGCGGGTAAGATCGTGCTCTACGCGTAGAGTTCGGCGCGTGACGGCGCCATTCTCTTCTCGACAGTTCCATGTGATAAAGCAGGTGGCAGTCCGAAGACGGAAGTAGACTGACCAACCGAGCATGTGAGGCACTTGCTGCTGACAGGCCTGGTCGAGGCTTCGGGTATAAAACCTCCTTCGATCGCTCACTCTTGTCCAGGTCGCCAAGCAGCCCGTTGTCTGGCAATGCAACGAGGGTCGATCCAAAACCTTCACTTCGAAGCCCAAGAGCCACTTTTGTTTGTTGTCCCGCTGGATTCACGTTGGCTTTGGGTCCCTGCGTCATCGATCAGCGCGGAATATTGCTTCCCTCCAGCATTCTCAAGAGTCGTTCAGCAGCATGAACGCACAGTGTAAATAGCGGGTATCTGCAAGCTGCGAGGCTCTAGCGTCGATTCAAAAAAAATCCTTCGTCAGTCTTCTGTCAAACTCTACCACACCACGCCCATGACCCCCCAAACCGCCTCATAAACGCCCTCCACATCCCGCAACGTCTCCCTCGCAACAAAAACACCATAAACATCCTCCGCCCTCTCCAACAACTCCACCCCCTTCACCGGCCGTCCTCCCCTGAGTCCAACCCACCGCCTCAGCGCCGCCACCGCATCCGCCATATCCCATGGTCGCTGCCCCAGCCAGCTCATCCGCGCCACAGCACTCGCGACGACGTACTCCCACGGCGCGGCGAGCACGCGCAGCCGCCCGCTATGCGACACGTAGATGGTGTCGTTTTGGCGACACGCGGCGGCCGCGAGGTGCGATTGCAGCGGCAGCGGGAGCGAGAGGATGACGGCGTTGGTCAGCCAGTTGGGCTGCAGGCGGGGGACGTTGCGGGTGCGGCTTTTGCGGTCTTGCCCACCACTGGCTGGCATGGCGAATGCGGCGGCGGCGGCGAGCGCGGCGTTCTGCGGCGACGCGGGATCTGGGTGGAAGAACTGCAGCGCGGATGTCGTGAGGCGGCTGCGCAGGTGCAGGACGTGCAGGGCGCCGCCGAGCGCGATGATTGTGATGGGGGCTTCGTTGTGGTGGTCGAGGTGGAGGGAGGCGAGATCCAGGGCGTGTAGAAGGTCGGCTCGTGTGAGTTTGGGGTCGAGGGTTGGGTCGCTGGTGTTGTGCTCTGGTTGGGGCGATGGGACCATGATGGGACCGCCTATGGGAGGCGAGATGCAGCGGTTGGGTGGTGGCGCTCTTGGAGGAGTACGTTTGGATGGACATGAGGGACGGGAGGGGAGACAGCCCATGTTTTTGAGGCGCTGGTTCGATGGTCCCAAGTAATCGAGCTTTTGAATGCCCCGGGGTACGTGTCTGAAAGAAGACTGTCTGGCTATGAACAAATTCCCTTCATCCACATCAGTGTATCAAATGGCATATATACATGCCCATTCATGGCTTCGTCGTCCTCTCCGCAATCGCTTTCTGCATACACACTTCGGCAAATGCACTCAATGAGGCGATGTTGGTTGAGCCGCACAGCGCTGCGATTGGCCACCGCGTGCTTACTTACATGAACAAGACAAGCGCGCGACAACTGCGCCTACCACATCTAAGGTTATAGTTAGCCTCGTTCCAATATGCACAAAATGACCAAAACTGTCGATTTCCTGGAAGAGTGTCAAATATGTGTGGGTGAGCCCTGGTTCCAATACTGTGCTTATGCGGCGTTTTCATGTCGGGAAGAAGGAAATGGCAGCTGATGGTAGCGTGGCAAGCTCTTGTTCGTTGCGAATGTAGTCTTTGGAAGATGGAACATGAAGCGCAATTGGTGATACATTCTTAGAAGGGCTGTTGAGAGAATCATGAGAACGTCCATTGGGTCTGTGACTGAGAAAGGAGAGCAAATTGAGAAGTGCAATTGTGGCCGAGAAAGCCAGAGGCGTGAAAGGAGAAATCAGAAGCAATCCTCAAACTCCATGTCGAAATGAAAGAGTGAAAAGAGACAGAAACAAACTCAACCATGAAATCAACGACGAGAGAACAGGGCCTTCCTTGGTGCCTTACCACCCGTGGCTTTCCTCGCGGGCGTGCCGAAGAGGCCACCCGTCGAACGCGTGAGAATGGATCCGCCAACATCTCCATCACTATTGCCCTCCTCGCCATCCTTCTTCTTGTTCTCGAACCAGGTCTTCGCATAGCAAATCCAATTCTCAACCTCGTCGACGCCGTCATGAGAGCTGGTCCACGATCCATCCCTCTGCTTCTTCGCTAGGCGTCTGGCGACCTCGTTGGCTTCACTCAAAGAAACGAGCTTCCTCTTGGCTTGGCCTGTCTTCTCGTCCGAGCTCAAACGCTCTTTGACCATGTTCCACGTCTTCAAAACCAAGCTCGGTTCCTTCTTGTCGATGGACTTCTGCTCGCCAACGAACTTTTCGGGTCGACGCCTGACAATCGGATCACGTCCCACAGTCTGGCTGATTGATGTACCAAAGATGGAACCTGGGTCGCGGGGAAGCTGAGGAGGTTCCTTGAAGCATTCTCTCATGCGTTCGTCCCATGCCATTTCCGCTGGGGTACGGCCAGTCGCATTTTCGCGATGCAACAGCTCTGGGCGGCGGTCCAGGATGATGTTGGCCAGGCGTAGGAATTTATTGCGGATGACGATGTGAAGGGGCGTGTCGCCTGCACCGTTAACCAATTCGAGCTCCTCGAGAGAGGAAGAAAAGTCCAGGATGACATTCAAGATCGCTGCATCCCGATCTGAATCACAGGCAAGGGTTTCGAGCCATTTGGAGAGCGGAGTGCTGCCTCCGAAGTCAGTGGCGCTGCGCTCGGTGAAGAGGCTGGGCAAGAGGCGGCGGTCAACTAGATCAAGCATCTTGGACAGTTGCTGAGGTCTGTAAACCTCATCTCCCGCTTGGTAAGGGATATTCTGCAAAAGCGTGTGGATCAGGTTGTTTCCGTCCTTGTCGCGAGTTGTTTGGTCGGCACCAGCGTCTATGAGGGCACGAGCGACAGCGTAGCGGCCAAGGCGGAAGGCGAGATGGAGAGGGGTCAGACCAGAACTCGGTGACTTGGTTTTCAAAGACTTGGGAACCGCGTCGACAATGTAGTCGATCAGCTTGTTGCATTCCTGGATGGGGATGTCCGAGATGATGATGCAGTGAAGAACGAGGTCGCGCCTTGTTCCCAACCAGCCCTTGATGCTCTTGTCCAATCCGCCTTGGGCCTGGGCAAGATACTGTAGACGCTTGTCTTCCTTGTGCGCCGCGGCGAATTCGTGATACCATCTCGTGGGGCTGTCGCTCAAGAACAACTCCAAAGAATCGACGTTTCCTGCCTTGGCCGCTTGAAGAAGAGGTGGGTGCAGAAACTGGACTACTGGCATGCTGACTTCCCGTCCAGCAGCCGCCCAGTCGGCACGCTTCGTGCCATGGACTGACAGACCTTGGTAGAACTTGGGCTTCTCCGTGATTTTGACTCCACTGCTCTTGACAAGCTCTTCCAAGGGAATACCAGAGCCAGTCCTTTTGATTATCTCGGCAAGACAACGGGTTCTTCCATTCTTGATTGCAAAGGTCAGGTCGATCTCGTCGACCCTAAAGAATCGTTGCTCTCCGTCTTCGACCTTTTGGTACTGCTTGGCATACTCATCGCCCCACGTCAGCAGAGTCTTGAGCAAGTCCAGGTCGTCTTTGTAAATGGCGTATTGCAAAAGACCGATCATCTGAGCACGAGACCACTCGCCAGATGTAGGATGCGAGGTCAATCCCAGCGACGAAGTGCCATCGTCACCCAGTTTGACCTCAGGGATAACGTAAGACCACTCGAAGAACTCGAGGGGAGTCGTATGGCTCCTGACTGCAGTCGCAACCTCACCGACGTTTTCGATGGTGAATTGGTCGTCGAGAATTTTGACGTCAAGCCTGATATTTCCACCATCGTCGTCATCAGTCTCGCTTGCCTGACTCGAGTCATCATCAGCCATATCGTAGCGTTGCTGAGCCTCCTCAGTCTTTGGCTTGTACTGGAGTTTTGCAATTTCGAGAATTCCTTTGGCGGTATCAAGGTGCCCCCGCAAAAGAGCAATGTGGAAAGGACTGGCTCCATTGGGGTCCTTGACAGCGATCTTGAGAGGGAACTGGTCGCCAGAATCACCCCAGAAGCTCAGAGTAAGCTTCTTGATCGTAGAAAAGTCACCGTTCCAAGCAGCCTCGTACCTGAAGACGCGTTAAATTAAATCACAAAAAGACCTTGCCAATGCACTTACAGCTGAATGTACCCCTCCGTCATCTTTGGATTCAGATTCGGGACTTGAAATGAGAAGGTGACTTCGAAGGGCTTCTCCTTCGTGCTTTGTGGCGTTGCGTGGCGTCCAAAAGCACTTCGCTTTTCCCGAGTTGGCTGTTCGATTTCAGGGTGGAGTTCGTAGAAAGTTTTGGCACCCTTTTCAACAAGAGCCTTTTCGACCTCTTCGAATTGCTCGATGAGACGGTTGATCGCTTGTTGCTTTTGTTCAAGGCCCTCTGGCTGTTGAGGCTCCGCCTTGTTCTGGTGGTCTAACTCGGCCTTGTAGCGGGCAATGGCCTGTTGAACCGTCATGACCGCCATCCACTGCTGATAACCGCCATCCTTGAAGGGTTTGATGAGATGCTGTCCGTCTCCTTCGAATGGAATCTTCGGTTCCTTCGGTTGGGCGGGGGTCTCCGGCTTGTACTTTCTCAATTCATTCAGCTTCTCGCGCACAACATCGATGAGCGCAAGACCGGAATCGCTCTTGCGTCTGTAGTCCCACTGAATGACTTGCCATCCCTTGTGAGCGATGGTGTTGGGATCAGCACCGTATTCGAGAAGCTTGAGCACGATATCCGGCATCTCCGCTTCGACGGCCATGACGATCGGCTGATGGACATGGTCGTAGAAGTTGCGCTTACTCTGTTCAGGAGTATTGTAGAAAAGATTTTTCTCAATGTCTTCAGAATGCAAGGCCAGGTAGGCATCCATGAACTTGGTGAAGTCGATTTCTGGCGAAGCACCAAGCTCGAGCAGGGTGATGACAGACGAGGGGATCTTGCCCTCGATGGCAGATAGAAGAGGAGTGAAGGGGTTCGGCCTCCAGCGGGTTTTTTCAATGGACAAGTGGTTGACGGCTCTTTGTGCGGCGGGTTTGTCGTGTTCAATAAACTTGTCCAAGAACCTCGGATCGACGGTAGCGTAACGGTGCAAGGCCGTAATGCCGTGCAAATCGGCTTGAGCTGGAGAGGCACCGAGTTCAAGCAGAAGTTGGGCCATTTCTTCAGCCTTGTCATACGGAAGACAGTGAGCGAGGACAAGAGTGAGGATCGCGGATCCAGGGGTCTTGTCATAAGCCTGGAAGAGCTTGACAGGCAACAGGACGTCGGCGCCGAAAGTCTGAACGAGCTCTTTGACAACGTCGCAGTGGCCATTGACTATGGCAAGGTGCAACGCTGAGCATGGTGTGTCCCAGGCCAAGACATTTACGTCGAAAACGTCTGGCTCTTCCTCATCCTCCTCTTCTGGCAGGTTGTCGCCCTCGGTAGGTCCCTCGGTCTTCCTCAGCTTGACGTACGATCCCGTGGTTGCTGACTTCATTTCGACATCCTCATCCGAGTCTCCATCCTCAACGATGTCCATATCGTCGTCGGATTCTTCGTCTGCCTGAGCACCGCTGGCTTCCTTTTTGGCTGCAAGTCTTTCCTGCTTGCGGAGATCTTCCTTTTGGGCCTCCTCCTCTTCATTCTTCTCGCTTCTGGTCAGGAGAATCTTGACCATCTCGAGGTTGCCGCGAGCAGCTGCAATATGAAGGGCGGTTCGACCATCAGCGAAGCGAGCGACCATGCGGGCGCCAGCATCAACAAGGACCTGGACAATCTCAGGAGTGGACGAAGTGCAAGCCAGTTGCAGAGGAGTGCGACCAGTGTAATCGCGGCAGTTCGGATCGGAGCCCTCCTGGGCAAGCCAGTCCTGTACGTGCTCGAGGTCCTTGTCGACGATTGCTTGGCAGAGGCGTGCCGTGTTGCCGACGTAGGCCATCTCGGTCCAATCGTCGTCAGTGAGAGGGTTGAAGCTGCCAATCGTTTGTCGACCCGGGTCGTCTTTGATGAAGGAGATTTCGCCGGAAATGTAGATTTTGCTTTCCTCTTCGGCTACCTCTTCTTCCTCGGGAGTCTGGGGTTTGGGGCAGTATCCGCAGCAGTCGTGGATGACATCGTCAACATCACCGAAAAAGGCGGGATGCCGATGGAGATGCACTTCACGGTCCTTGGGCTTATTCCACTCGGCGTTCATGAGCAAGTCTTTGGTGTAGAGCAGCTTCTCAATCTTGCGAGCATGAAACTTTTCGCCGTAGGGGATCGTAAAAGTGTGGTAGTTGGAAACATCTTCTTCGTCGACCCATTCCGCAACTTCGTCTTCATGGTCGTCTTTGATGTTGCCTGCGAGGGTTCGGGCGAAGCGGTTGTGGCGGTTGATCGGCGGTCGGCCCCGCTCTCGCCGTCTCTGGTCCATGTATGAGTCTCTGTCGGTTGACGTTGGCAGCTTCTCGAGCACCAGTAGCCTTGCGAGACCGAGAGTTCGTGCGAAGTTGCGCTCAAAGATGGTGGGGTCAATCCTGGCGCGGTCCATTTGAGGCCAGTAGACCTCAAAGCCTCGGTGAGAGTACTTGGACAAGCGGTTTTCGTAGGATGGAGAGCGTCGACTCAGATCGATGGTGTTGACTTGGGTCATGTAAGCGGCCAATGCCCTGGGCGAGGCATAGACCTGCTTGCCATCGTAGGCGGCGCAGGAGCAGTCGACGTCGAAGCCAGTGAGAATTTCGGCGACGGATTTGTAGATGCGGAGCACAATCTGTACATGGCGGGTGGGATATTGGCTGGCAATGGTAATGGCGTGCTTGGTCCTGATGGTTGTCGTCTCTTCCAAGATGGCGTCTTTGACCTTTGCCTCAATTTGCCTAATCTTTTCGATTGCCTGCTCTTCGTCGAGGCCGTAGATGAAGAGGTCGACGTCTGAGGCCGGGGCAATGACATCATGGTAGTATCGGCGAAGGGAGCGCTTCGATCCAGAATATTCCTCAGGGACGGGCAGAAGTGAGGTGACGACGGAGCTTCCGGCCTAGCACTTGGTCAGTATGAAGACAAGTCGAGGAGTGGAAATGCACGTACAGCAATAACGTTACTCCAGTCCATTTCAGACAAAGAAGACTCGGAGAAGAGATTGAAGTTTGTCTGGAAGTCTTGGAAGCTTTGCACAACACCAAGGGCGCCGTTTGGCTTCCGGTCTTTATCAGCAAGCGGCATCAAGTACTTGTCCGTCTCCTCGGCTGACTCTGCGGCAAGGTCGCGAGCCCGAATCTTGAGGTCTTTCTCATGGCCGGCAAAGATTGGAGTGATGTTCAGGTGGTTGTCGGCCAGCAGTGGGTTGGTTGGGTCCTGAGCAAAGACCTCTCTGAGTTTGGAGTCGTACTGCTGGTATGGCGCTAGGAGCTCGGGGATGGGGGTTTCTGGGTGAGCAGCCACATGCGAGATGAAGTCGGCATGCTTGACCGGCACGTCTGGAAGCACGGTGGTGGAGACTGCAGCCATTGCGAGAAGATGCAGCGAGGAATCGAGGGATTGCGAAAGTGAGGGTAGGTTTGGAAGTGAGTGGGTCGCAACGAGGTGTGGTTGAGAGGGAGGAGAAGGCGATGGAGACAGAAGAGAGCAAACAAAGAGGATTATATAGGAAGACGCGTTGATTGCGTCGCGCAAGTACGCGCATCACGTGTGGCCATTTGGGATGGAAGATTTAGGCGGCAAGACCCTGGTCTAACCCGTTTTGGGGGTCGTAGATCCACAACACCAGGCAACATGGCGCTATTGCCTGGACCACCTGCTCCAGACCTGACGGGAGCGGACGCGACTTACCGCTTACCGGCTCATCTTCGCCGCTTGCCGTCACCGCAGTTCCACTGCCGCTCGTGTCTCGGCCTGCATCCTGCCATTAGCTTTGCAACTTCACGGCAGACGGCATCAGAGCTCACCCTCATTGACGTCAGAATCTGGCAGCTGCCTCTAGGATTTTTCACCAATACGATTTCGTTGCCTCACAAGAAATCCGACTTGCGAGAATGAATTTCTTAGCTGCTTCGTGTCCGGGTATAGCCAGCCAGCACCATCCAATTGTTTTTTGTCCTGTTCCTTTCCCAGATCCGTTTCCCACTCTTAACCATCCCTTACGACAAACCTATCGCTGCATCATCGCCAATCTAGCTGGATTGATACCTGCGAAATGGCTCTCTTCCGGTTGCGCCTCCTCGACCGGCCCATCGAATTGAGGAGCCTCATTGCCACCGGCACCCTGCTTCCTATGCGCGCGCTTCTTCTCCTTCTCTTCTTGTTCGAATCGACGTTTGCGCTGCTCATTGAGCCTTTCGTTCTTGTGCTGGATGCGCTCCTTACGGGCTTCGGTATTTCCGCCGCCACCGGCACTAGAGGAAACCATGTCAGCGTCATTGTAGGTTTGATAACAAGCAAGACTACTCACGTCAACTCGACGTTGATCTTTCTCGTCTTCCCCTTGCCAGCCTCAAACAGCGAATGGTGGTATAGCTTCAAGCAGCTCTTCATGTAGTCGTATCGGTCAAACTCGAGGAACGCAAAGCCCTTGGACTTCTTGTTGTCGTCCCGCATGGGCGCCCGGATCGAAATGGGATGGACCTTTTCAAAGTGCTTGGCCACCGATTCGGCATTGGCAGTGTATGGAAGGTTGCCTGCGAAGGATTCACGTTAGCCAGTTTCCGTATCCTTCATGATTTGACAGCATCATACCAATGAAGCAGATGAAGCGCGATTTGGGCTTTCCATCCTCGTCCACTTCTCCGTCCTGAGCGCCATTCTCGTCTTGCTGTTCTTGCGCAGGCTCCTCTTGCGCAGCACCCTGTGGTGCCGCGGGAGTCTCGGACTGAGCTGCTTCGCCATCGTTCTTCTTGCGCTTCTTCTTCTCCTTCTTCTCCCTCTTCTCGACCTTTTCTTCCTTGGTCTTGCTCGACTTGTCAGCGGGCGCAGATTCGTCGTCCGTCTCGTCGTGCTTTCTCTTCTTCGACTTCTTGGTCTTTTCAGACTTTTCAGACTTCTCAGACTTCTCCAACTTTTTGGACTTGCTAGGCGCCTCTTCTTGTGCGTCGGCCTCTGCCTCGTCGGTTTCCTTCTTGTCGGCCTTTTTCTTGTCCTTCTTATCCTTCTTCTCCTTCAACTCCGATTCTCGCCTCTCCTTCCGGCGCGCCTTTGAATTCTTGTGCTCAGAAGTCGCATCATCGGTGGCTTCGGTTGGGATGGCGACGAAGTCGGCGCCGGTGTCGAGAGGTGCGGAACTCGTTGCAGCAGTCTCGGCACTGGTGTCGACGGACTGGGCGGCAGCAGCCTCTGCCTCTTTACGTTTCGACTTCTTTTCTTTCTTCTCCTTCTTTTCGGAGCGCTCCTTCTTGCTCTTCTTCTCGGGCTTTTCGGATTTCGACATTTTGGCGACGCGACGAAAAAAGGTGTGTTGGTGAAGGGAGCGCGTTGAGTGGTCGGGACGGGACCAAGGAAAGATTAATCGAGAAATTTTGCCGGCATTATTGTCACCGCCCTCACCCACACCCTCCAGCCAGAGCCGCCCACAGCGATCACCGTCTCCGCATAGCACTGCGCGCCACGACACCTGCCCGCCATGCAGGCCGTACGGTTCTCAGCGCGACAATTGCATCCTCTCCGGAGACCATTGCTGTCACCTAGCGCCCTCCTTCAGCCTCCAAAACCGCGCCCGTTCACCCACAACTCGCAGCTCCTATTGGTCGTGTCTCCAGCCAATCCACGACCGCAGCTGCCCTTCCTCCACCCCGCCGCAACCGAATTTCGATATCGACAGAATGGTGGTCAATGGCAACTATCCCGCTATCTTACGACTGAGAGAAAGGCCAAATGGAAATACAATGCCTGGATAACGACCAGAACACTCGTCATCTGCGTCGTTGCTACTGCCTTCTTCGGCGTCGCACAATACGGCATTTTCCAGGAAAGGCTTGAGCGAGATCGACCAACTCCGCGTGAGTGGTCCTCGCTGACCCGTTGGATATACCGGGATGCCCGCGGTGTAGATGATCCGGCATGGTCGGTACTGGCCATGGGCGATCCTGTCGTTGCTGGACGGCGGTACAAGGACTGTGTCCGGCGATTGGAAGACCCAGAGATTGACGGCCAAGGCGTCAAGGAACAAGACGACATTCCCGTCAAACTGCTCGGCATGGGTAAAATGGGCTTGGATATCGAAGCGAAGAGCGAGCCCTGGCGACGCGGATACCACGAGGTGCTGATGAGTCTTGGACGTTGCGCCGAAGCGCTTGATACTTGGGTCACAGACAAAAAGCGGTTGATTGTTTTCCCTCCTGCAATGGTCATAGGGCCAAACAACCCCAATCCCCTGCCTGTGCCGCCTGGATCCCCCGAAGCGCCGCGAGAGGAGGACTGCAGGCCAGCTTTTGCACCACCGGAAGACTTTTATATCAAGATACTCACCACGAAGGGTTTCAACGCTCGTCAACGCATCGAAGCAGCAAACAGAATGGCAGACTTCCTCGTCAAAAAGGGGCGTACGCAGGAAGCTGACACCATGTATCAATGGGCGCTCGACACTGCAAAAACCGCTGTCCCTGAGGGCGACAGCATCATCGACAAGAGCGGCGTCATCCAAGAAAAGGCCCAATACGTAACAACCAACATCCTCTCCACCGCCAAAGAATTCGCTGCACACAAGGCACGAAGCGGCGACGTCGACCGCGCCCTCCCCATCCTCCTCTCCATCCTGCGCGCTCGCCGCCAAGCGCCCCAAGGCCCTGAGCCGGACCTAAACGCCGCCAAAGACGACGGCGACTTCATCACCACGTTCCTCTGGTTCATCCGCGAGAAGCCATACCCGGCGCCGCCGCCGACGGGCGACGAGCCGCTGCAGCGCACGTCGGCCAGTCTGTGCGACGACGCCGAAGTCATGACGCTGATTGGCGAAATCCTGTACGCGACGTCGGCGCCGTCGCGCGAAAAGGGGCTCAAGTGGACGCGCCAGGCCATCGCCGACGCCGAGCTCGCCCTCAACATCGGCAACCTCGACGACGACCAGCGCGTCAAGTGCCGCAACTGCATGCTCGCCGGCCGCCACAACCTCGAGAAGATGGTGCAGCAGCTGGTCCGGATCGAGGAGGAGAGGAGGGCGAAGCACGGCGGCAGCGCGGCTGCTGCTGGCCAGAGTAGCTGGTGGCGCCCTTGGAGCAGCGGCAACGGCAAGAGCAGCGATCAAGCCCTGGCCGAACTGAACCAGGAGCTGCTCGATAATCGGCATTGGATGGTGCGCGGGGAGAGAGACGCTGCCGCAGAGGAGTACAAGATGATGCGGTCGAAGAATCCGCTCTCTGGTACGCTGCTCTTCAACACCTAGTTAGCTCTGGTACCGCAATGAGGGCGTCGATGGCGTAACGGGAGTTGAACTTGAGCGTGTCATTGTATCATGTTGATTTTATCTACTCCATGACCGACGGGTCATTCACTGGCGAGGCGTTCTCTGGCACGGAAATATCAAACTCGACACTGCAGCTGCGTTGAATACCTCGAATTTCTTTTCCCGTCTTGCAGTGTACTTTCATCATCATCCAAGCGAACTTCTGTGGCAAAACTCTCAAACCGAAACCCTCTTCTGCCTTACGACCACGCCGACTCCCCCCGTTCAGTCCACCTCATTCTCCGACTTCGGAAAAAGCGAATTATAAGCCGGCGGCGCCTTCGGATCCTCCGGGGGTCTAGGAAACTCAATATGCAGCTTCTGGCCCCCCGTCACCTCCTCATAATTCAAACAGAGCGCCGTCAGATTGTCGACTTCCAGCTTGGCCACGGGAAACACCTCGGCGTCATGGCGCACCATGAAGAGGGACTTGTAGTTGACGCGCGTCGTGGGCGGGAGATCGAGGAAATAGTTAAACTTGGTGGCAAAGATGGCACCGCGCAGCTTTTTTTCGTCGACGAGCGGCGACGGCGGGCACGGCGTCGTGTAGATGATGCCGTGCTTGCCGCGCGGATCGGACTGGTTTGAGCGGACCGTGGCGGAGTGGCCGGAGGCTTCGACGAGGCTGTGAAGGGAGCGGAGATGGGATGTTAGAAGGGAGACTGGCTTGCTTGGAGGGAGAGGGTGGCCGGCACAACGTACAGGCATTCGGATTCGTCGCTGCCTACGTGCACGATGATGCCGTAGACGGTCACTTTCTGCCCGTCCTCTGGCCGGCGCAGCCTGGTCTGGATCACCTGCCGCCGCCGAAACGCGTCAGCTGAAATGGCTCGTTGGGAGTTTTGAGGATGGAGGCCGCTTGCCTTGCCGACTTTGAAGAAGGCTTTTTGTTCAGAAGGCGTATCGAGGACGCGCATGGGCAGGTCTGGCTCCACTATTAGGGTCAGCTCAGTAAGCGAATGGAGCAGACGCAAAAGCAAGTACGTTTGGGACTGTTCAAGGGAATTTCGCCGTGGACGCTGTTCGACTGCTGGCGTGCGAGCTCTGCGGCCGCGTCCATGAGGAAGTTCAGCAGGTACTGTGCTGCTGAGGGAAGTGATGGAAAATATGGTCTGATGGCGTCTAGTGCTGGAGTAGCGAGTGTATTCATAAATCTGGTAGCGATGGACAGCATTGTGTTGAATGGTGGAGGTTGGAGATGGAACGAAAGTCATGCTGTATCTCGACGCTGTTTCTGGGGGGATCGCAGACAGGAAGGTGCAAGTTGGGAGCGCCGAGAGTTCCAGCTTGACTGACTGTTCGTCAATTCCGAAGTGACTACCTACTTTGCATTAATGAGAGACGGACAATCGAAGACATCTAATCCAAGGGAAAAAGAACAAAACTGATTAGATCACTGATGCCTTGCTCCAAGGCTGCTTGTTGAACCATTAGGCTTGATTGGAGGACATTTATGGGTCATGTCAAACATTTCCAATCAGAACCGATTGAGAAGACCATTCCAGTAAAGAAATGATTGACGCAGCAGTAATTAGACACTGCGAATTATCCGCTGAGCACCTCCATTTGATAGTTCAATAAATAACTACCTTGTGCTGCCCAATTTGCATTGCTTATAGCGGCAGCAAGTGCAGATTGTGATGGCAATGTCGACACATGGAGCTCAAAGCTCTTTCTGCTTTCATCCCTCACGGCAACTTCCACATCAAATCTAGAGAAGGCCCATGATGCCAAAGCACAACCCAGGTTAAAAACAACCAACCCCATCATTGAATAACAATACTGCCACCCATCTTCTTCACACTCTAGAGTTCTTCACACTCCAGCACTCATCAATCTAGCGTACGCAACCAGAACCAAAAAACAAACAAACCAAGTCAACACTCGGCCGACCATTTGAGTTTGGTCGCACCACTCCCCACTCTCCACTTAACCCGCTTGCTCGCTTGCCCTCCGTTGAATAGATGGCGAGCTCTACGTCTTTATATACCTTACCCCAGACCTGCGCATAGGCAGCTAAGGCGCCGGCTGACTTAGTGAGTCAAATGCACATGCCCACGCGCACATGCCTTACTACCCTGAACATGTGTCCTAGTGAGTAGGTTGATGCGCGTGAATGCTTTAGGGTGCCCGTGCGTGTGTGCCTTGTGAGTTGAGCACTATGATGTGCTGCATCACGGGCTATAGGGTCTTTTACATGTGGGTAGCTCTTTTTGCTTGTGGTTAAGCTGTGATGTGATATGACGCGGCAGGTATGAGACTACTCGGCACTATGATGCTTTACAATTTGCCAGCTGGTATTTCTGAGCGCACCACTCTGCAGTCATATTCGTTTCCGCTACCGCAAACTCCACTGACCAACTCTAACACCGCATGCTCAGGAATCCAACACTGCTGATTGCCTTTTTTGGTGAGCAGATTTTGATTCTCGGTACGTGAATGCCGGATGTTAGATCGAAAGTAGCTTCAAAGCAATCACGTCCCACAAAAACACAGGGCTGGGGAGTCTTCGCACCCACACCCACCAAATCAGGTCACCATCAGTGCCGACACCAATGAATCAACGAATCAATCAATCGGCCTTGAATTAAGTATGCCAAAAGCCGAATCTGAATCTGAATCTGAATCTGCTGGAACGCTCTGAAAGAAAACAGCAAAAACGACCACGGAAACATAGAGGGAATAAGTGAAAAGAAGGAAAATCAAGCAACTAAACACCCACACGCGCCGAATGCACCCCTGTCCAAATCAAATCCATACACAAACGCACTCCATACGCGCGCTGACCCATGAGTTGTGCTGTAATACCGAGAGATAAAAGGAAAAGGAAGAGAGAAAGGGAAGGAAAGGGAGGGAGAGAGGAGGGAGGGAATCAACCACGACTGGTGGAATCTCTCATACACATGGGGGAGGAAAGGAGGAGAAGGAAGGAGATAGGAGACAAGGAGACGGAGAAAGGAAAAGGAGACCCAGAGACCCAGCTAGAGAAACGCCATTGATCTTATCTTGATGAGTGCACCACTGCGGCCGACGACGCTGACAACGGCTTCGTCGTCGTCAGCGTCGCCACCAGCAGAAGCATTCATATCGTCATCGTGTCCATCGTGTAGGTCATGAAGCGTGCTCAAGTCGTCAAGAAACCCACCCCCGCCCCTAGCGAAGTGTCCCTCGTCCAGCTCTTCAGGCGCCGATTGCAGCGGATGCGCCGAATCAGCTCTGTGCAGCCTTTGTCGTTTGACCCGTAAAAATGACGCGTCGTCGTCTGTCTCGCCGTCCTCTTCCACCACGACGCCTAGGGCGGAGGTCCAACCTACAAAAAACTATTCCGCGTACCGTTTGAGAGCTTGCGCATCGACGATCGGAAACTTCCAGCCGCGCTTCCCAGACCGCCCAGCCCCTTGAGATGCGGTGGCGGCTGCAGCTCGCTCAGCATCTCGGCGTAGCTGTCGCGTCGACTGCCACCCGCCTCGCTGCCGCCAGCGCGGTCGGGCGTGGGCACCCCGAGTTGGCTGCGGCGCTCCATGCGCAGGCCCTTCCAGCCCTCGAGCTCGCGCTCAACACGGAGCTTCTCTTCGCGGACTTGCGACAGTTCGCGCTCGGCGCGCTTAGCTGCAAGCTGGTGAGCCGAATCCGACGTTTGGAGCTCGTCGATGGATGAGAGAAGGGAATGAATCTTGTCGCGGGCTTTTTGAAGGTCGTCAGAGAGCATTGTGCTTTGCTTCTCGCGCCTGTCGATTTGGTTTTGAAGATCCTTGACCGTGCGGTCGATGCTGCGGGCGGCACGGGATTCCGATGAGCGGACTGCTTGGGCTTCTTCGAGGGACTTTTCGAGCTAGAATCAATTGTCAGTCACATGTTTCAATCAAGACTAATGGTGATGACATACCTCTTGAATCCGACCGTGGAGGTACTTGACATCCTGACTTGTGGATGAAAAGCCTTTGGTCTCAAGGTCGATCAGGCGGAGCTGGAGGTCCTTAGCCTTCTTCTCCAGGCTACCCTTATCCTTGTGGAGTTGAACGTTGGCCTCGCGCTCGGCGACAATGTCCTTTTGCAGCTCCTGGGTCAAGGCTTCTGCGCGGCGCATCTTGCCAACGGCGGCGGCAGCAATGTCCTCTTGTTGAGCGAGACCGCTCTTAAGCTCAAGCAGTTCGCGATCCATTTCGGCGGCGTTGCGTAGGCTAGGACTTTCGCTATGGGCGAGCTCCTCAAGACGCTGAGCCGCGTCTGCAAGACGAGCTTCGAGACTCTTCTTCTCTAGCAAAGCCGTGTCGCGTTCGGCAGCAACGTCGTCTACAGAAGTGCGAAGCGTGCGGACCTGAGACAGAAGGCTCACAATCTTGCTCTGGGCCTCGTTGTGGGCGTTGACAGCCTCGTCTCGAGAGTTGCTGAGGTCTTGGAGGGTAATCTCCAGGCGAGCCTTCTCCTTGGCCCAGGTAGAGCTATTGAGGACTTCATCGTCCCACTTGCTGCGGAGCTCTTCAATCTCCTCGTGCAAACGGCCATTTTCTTCCTTGACGCGAATGACATTCTGTCTTTCGAATTCCAACTCTTGAGTGGCACTGGACAGCTCCGCCTGGTACTTCCTCCTTGTCTGCTCCATGTTCGTCTCCGTGTCCTCAATATCCATGGCGCGTTGATTGCGGTAGTCCTCCAATTCGTTTTGCAGTCTCTTCTTGGCCTGGAGCGCGCCCTCGAGATCGGCGGATAAATCCTCGATCCGCTCTTCGTACTTTTGAGCCTGCGTCTGCAGGTCCTCAACCAGGCCATCCATTTGTTTCCTCTCCGCCATGATGCTGGCACATTGTTCCTCGGCCTCGCGGGCTTGCGTTTTGGCGAATTGTTCGGCGCGGCTTGCCTTGAGCACAGCAATCTCGGCTTGCTCAAGCTTACTGAAGTATTCGTCTGCACGACTCTTGTACAGATTGAGGCTGGACGTGACATCGAGCAATTTCGATTGCTCATTGTCCAACCGAATCTGCAAGTCGCTAAACTCCTGCAGCAGCTGAGCGTGGTTGGCAGCCTCCTGCTCACGCTCATATTGGATGTCGGTCAGCTCGGAACGTGCATCTCGAAGCTCGACCTCCAACTCACGCTTCGCCTGCTTGATGTCGTCGAACGCAGCCTTGGCGTCCGCGAGCTCCGTCACAATGCCATTGTGTGACTGGAGAAGTGATTTTCGGTTTTGCTCTTGCGAATTGAGCAGGTCGTAGAGCTCCTCGTGGGACTTGGTCTGGACTTCCTTGAGGGACAGCTGGCCAGTGCGGAGGCTATTCTCCAGAGCAGAGACCTTTTTGGCAGAGTCGTCCAGCATATCGTGCAGCCTAAAGTTCTCCCGCTCAAGCTTCTGCACACGACGCAAGCTTGGACTCTCATCTTCCCAACGTTTGGTTGGAGATCGGTCAATTTGACCTTGGAGGTGTCGGTTCCTCAGCTCGGACATTTGGAGCTGGTTCTGTAAAAGCTCAACCTCTGAGGCAAGGTCCATGTTCTTCTTTTGCGTGACGGTATCGGTGGTCCTGTCAGAACGGACAGACTCGGCATTGCTCATTTGACGCTGGAAGGGTGGAGTGCCGACAGGAGTGCTGAAAGCACTAAAAGGTCTCCTGTTCTCGAGATCCTTTCGGTACGAGGGGTTACGGGAGTGAGCTTGGTTGAGCTGGTTTTGATTCATCTCCTCGAGGAGGGCGCGCTTATTGCTCGAGTGTCGTGCACCAAGGTCGCTAAGCTCACCATCGTAACGCTCTCGAAGCTCCTCAACCAAAATCTCGGCATTGATCGCCCTTTCGTTAGCTTGACGGAGGGCCAGCTGAGTTTGGTCAAGCTCCTTGGCGAGATCGATGGCCCTGTCGATGTCAGCCTTTGCAGACTCGTACGTCACAGGCTCATCGCCGGATCCCTCTGGATCGAAAACCTTCCGAAGCAATAGCAGCTGACTCCTGGTCTCTTCAAGCTCTGCATTGGCATTTTCGAGTGCCGACTGGATGGTGCGAATGTTTGCCTGAGCTTGAGTCCGAAGTTGACGCTCAGTCTCAAGCTTGCGGTTCGAGTCAGCAAGTTGGAGGTTCGCAGTTGAAGCTGCCTTCTCCGCGTTGCGGCTGGCCATTTGTTCGCGCGTGACTTCGTGGTTGACATCTTCCAAGCCCAGAGCAAGCTTCTCCTTTTGCTTTTCGAGAGAGGTGATTGTGAGTTGCGCATCCTCGACTTGACGATGGAGCTTCTTGTTTTCTTCCTCCAGCTTGGTCTTTTCACTAGACAGTTGCGTAATGCGTGTCCTTTGCGTGTCACCAGCACGGGAGTTTGACCGCGCAATGTCGAGGTTCTTTTGCTGAATCTTGTTGAGCAGCGCCTTGTTGTCGTTCTCCGAAGCCGAAAGGCGGCCCTTGATGGTAACCAACTCTCGCTCGAGCCTCTCCTTGTATTGGTCGTTGTAAGCCCGGTAGGTGTCCGACTCGGAAATCATTTGTGTCAGGCCTGAAACCTCATTGGAAAGACGGGCACATTCCGACTTCAAATCCTCTGTTTCCATTTCCTTGGCCTCCAGCTGTTTGCGCAGCACAGCCTGTCGCTCGTTGGCAAGGCGGACGACGTTCGTTTCGGCAGAGGCTTCGGCTTCAAGCTTTTCTTCCTGTAGCTCCAAAAACTTTTGACGCAAGCTGCGGAGTTCTTCTTGATAGTCTTTGCGCTCCTTGTCTGCGTTCGCGCGAGCTTCCGTGGCACGTCGAAGAACATCCTGTTGGACGTACATTTCCTTTTCAATGTTGATCTTGGCTTCCTTCAGTCCGTCATAGTCTTTCTTGAGACCGTTGTACTTGTGGTCGCTCAGCATTTGAACGTCATCACGAGACTGTCTCTCACGGCTGAGATCAGACTGAACCTGGTACAGTTCCTTTTTCAGATCGTCCAGCTGCTTTGCCAAGAATTTTCGCTCTTCGACAGCATCAGCGTCTTCAGACAATTTGGCCTCGAGCATCGTTTTGGCATCCGCCGCCTCTCGCTCGAGCTGAGCCTTGGCAGACTGCATGGCTTCCATTTCCGCCTTGACCTCGCGAAGTTGAGACTGAATGCTGTCATGTCGAGTCGACAAAGTTTTCCACTCTATCTCCATTTTCTGCCGATCTGATTCGTGCTGCTTGTTCTCAGACTTGAGAATTGCGAGTTCACTGTCTTTACGACGGACAAGGTCCTCGTAGCTGGTGGCGCTGTTTGACAAATCAGACATTTGCGTTCGGATCTCGCGGTTCTCATCGACCAGGTCCTTGATTTGCTTTTTGGAAGCATTGAGGTCCCGCGTAGTTGTTGCAAGCTTGACATCCAGATCTTGGTCGTTTTTGAGCATCTTAGCCTCGAGATCTTTCAACTTCCGCTCCTTCAGCCCAAGGTGGCTGTTGAGCATGTTGACTTCTTGCTGGAGCTTTTCCTCGGCCGCGGTCCGCTGATTACGAGAGCTTTCCAGGTCCGTTACTTGAAGATCGAGCTCGGTGATCCTGTCCAGGAGGTCTTGCTTTTCAGTCTCCAGAGCTCCAATGATTTCACCGGCTTGTTCGAGTTCCTGACGCCACTGCTCAGCTTGCTCTTCCGTCTGCTTCTTTGCAATCATCAGCGCTGACAGTTGCGCCTCCAGGTTGTCAGAGTCGGCCTCGGCTTCGGCAAGTCTTTCAGTAAGCTCAGCTTCTCGTTCCTGAAGACGCTTGAAAATTTCTTCCTTGTCCAGTGCCAAAGCGCGCTCGCTTTCGAGAGTGTCCTGGATGCGTTGGACTTCAGTCTCAGCACGACGACGCTCTTCTTCGATTCTTTGGCGCTCGGACGCCTCATCGCGCCTCTGGTTCTCGAGCTGTTGAATCATCTCATCGCGCTTCTTGACTTCTTGGGCCTGACGAGTAGCTCCGAGCAGTGGCCTCATGCGAACGAATAGTTTCCACCACGGATTGTCTTGCAAATCGAGATAGACTTGAAAGTTGTGGTGAATCACGCGCGTGGCTTCTGCACGATAGAGCCGCTTGTGTGCAATACGCCTCTGAACATAACCGCGAGCAACTGATTGGAAGCCGCCGACAATCTTGCTAATCAGAGTATCACGCTGCTCTTCCAACTCGGCCAAGACTCCGGCACGGAAGAAGACCTTGGTGAGACCGACGCGGTAGAACGAACGATCCATGTTGAGCTTTTCCAAAATCATTCTGGCGGCAGTCTGGCCTTCCAAGTATTCTTTGGGAATGTCGTTGCAGAGGATCTCGTATCGTTGACGGAACTCTGCGAACGTCAATCTGTTGGGAAACCCGGTGCGGGCGATCCTGATTCCCTCCAAGACACCATTGCAGCGGAGCTGATCGAGAACGAGGGGGGCGCTGAAAAGTTTTGGTCGTTTCTTGTGATTTGGCAGAATGCATCTGACAAAGTGCGGATGAGTGGAATGCAACTGCCCCATGAGCTTTGACAGATTCTCCTTGTGTTTCTGTGCAACAGTTCTGAAGAGGCCTTTCTTGACCAGGCTTCGCGTGGCACCAGCATCTTCATCAGTATCTGCACAATCCGCAAAGAGGGTGGAAACATGTCTGTCGTTTGACCGAGCCAGAAGGCGAGTCACATTGTCGTTCATGGGATCTTTGTTCTTCTCCAGCCAGCCACTGGTTGAATATTCCACCTCGGCCGCGTAGTGGGTAAGGATAAATCCGTTCGTCAACATGGAACGCCTGTACTTTGGTGTTTTGCGATCCCAAAGCTGATGCAGTTTTTCTGTAAAGGATTGGTCGGTGGCCTTAGGCATTACCGAGTCCTCGTCCAAGCAAGAGAAGATACCAATCGGATTCGACAACTCGATGAGGTCGATGGTGGGTTGGAGGTCGCGTCCAAAGTCAATAAACTTCCATTCAATCTGTTCTCTGGCGTACTCTTCTTGTTCCAAGACGAACATGTGGTGATTGAAGAACTGCTGTAACTTCTCATTGGTGTAGTTGATGCAGAGCTGTTCGAAGCTGTTCTCGTCAAAAATTTCGAAACCAGCGATATCAAGGACGCCGATGAAGTGGGAGTCGTCGGAGCCGTTGCCAGTCAGCTCGAGCTGTCGATTGATCCGGTTGACCAAGTCTCCAAACCCGCGCTCGTAGATTCCTTTGGCGAGAGCGTCAAGCGCGAGTCGGACCTGATCGGGCGTCTGTGTCTTCTCGACCCATTCTCTGCCAGCCTTGACACGTGGGTGCAACAGAGCTTTTATGAATGGGTCTGCAGGGATGCCCAAGAGACGACAGACCTTTCGTGCTTGTTCTTCAGAGTCGGGGTCTAGAGCCGCTTGGTCGCCGCGTAAGCTCTCCTTGACGACAGTGATGTTTCCCAAGTGGAGGACAGCGGCGACCGTTTTGAGAATCATCCTCTGGTCCTTTTCCGAGAAATTCATGACATGAAAGGCCTCGATCAATGAATTCCATTCCTCGGCATCAGAAACGCCAGTGATGGTGTCGTTGCCGTTCCTGGTGTAGTCAAAGTCCTCAAAGTCGAGTCCGCTCAGCATAAACTCCTGCTTCATTTGCGGATCGGCTCCGCGGAGAAGCTGGTAGAATACGTGGTAGTTTCGCTCGGTCGAGTTCAACCGGACCACCCTTGACTTCTCCAGGAGGTACCAATCAATGTAAGCACCGGCAATCTGGCCAGCTCGGGTGAATTCGATCCTTATGAATTTACCAAATCTCGAGGAATTGTTGTTTCTCACGGTCTGGGCATTTCCAAACGCCTCGAGAATCGGATTTGCGCGGAGAATCTGTTCCGACAGATTTGACAAGTGTCGAGCACCTGATTTGACCCGGGGAGTATCTGTCGTGGCAACAGCAGCAAGATACTGGATAACCTTTTTGGTGTTTTCCGTCTTTCCAGCGCCCGACTCGCCAGTGACGAGAATGCTTTGATTCTTGCCCTCGTCGACCAGGTTCCGGAATGCTTCGTCGGCCATGGCAAAAATATGAGGCTTGGTATCCTCCCGTGTCCGTCCTCGGTACATGTTGACGTATTCGCGCGAGTATATTGGAAGGGGGCAGTAGGGATTGACAGTGACCAAGAACAGGCCCGAGTACGTCTATGGTCCGTGAGTAAGATGTCTAAAAACTGGGCGAACCACTTACGTAGATCAGGTCTGCTTGATACCTCATGTGGAGGTTGTGAATGACTGAAGGCTCATTCAAGTGCGTCAACTCTGCCATGTCGTCGGCCTTGTCGAATTTGGCGGGGTTGACTTTGTCAACACTGTCGGCGTCGACGGTTTGTTGCTTTGTCCTGGTAAGCTATTGCCCACAACAAGTACTTGAGCACTCACGTTGCCATCGTCGCACTGCACCAACAGCTGGTTGTCGTCCAGCTCTTCGACCACCCAGCCCCGCAGGAACGCCTTGTCCTGGTCCTTCAACCAGACATATCTCTTGCCCGAAAAGTCGTTCTCGCCCTCGATGCCGCGCACGAGTTGGGGCGCATTTTGCATTTCTTCGGACTTGATGAATTTGGGCGCAAAGGTTCCAGCGGCAGAGGCGTTCTGTCGTTGCGAGTTGGAGCGGAGGCGAGTGGTATTACTTCTTCCGGGTATCAAGGCATTAGAGGACTGGGTCCGGGAATGAGCTGAAGGCTGCGAAGGTGGTGGTGAAAGCGAGGAGAAATTCATTGATTGAGGTCTAGAGGTATTCGAGGTGGGAGTCGGAGATGGCGATGAGGAGCCTCTGTTGAAAGGGCTGGCGCGCCATCGTGGGCCGTTTTGCGCGGGGGCGCTCATGTCGCGCGGCGAGGTCAAGGTGGTCAAGGGAGGGTATCAAACGGGAATTGCATGCCGCGGGGAGGCAGAGGAAAAGCAGCGAAGAAAGGCACCTGTTCAGTATGTACAGCGCATTGGAAAGGGTGCTCGACGGGAGAGGAGGAGAGGTCTGGCGCGTGGAGAGTGAGTCCCTCTCACCACGGCAGTTGTTTACCTATGCGACCATGGCCCGTGTGGCAGGGCAACTGGAAGGACCCCAGCCCGCCAGCCATCCACATCCGCGCCATGCCGCTGCTGGACTAGCCTCGCTTAGCTACCCGGCAGATCCTCAGCCCTTGAGCCGACATTTTCCCACGGCAAGAACCAACTAACCCAACTTGACCCAGCCGTCCAACTCTCCACCACGACACCACGTCGACCACCCCCCGACCCTCATCCTTTTTACTCTCGATATTCTCACTCCCCCCATCTCCCCTCCCCCCTGCTGCTCTTGAGCGCTGTCAGCTTCATCGCCTGTGTGCCGATTGCTCCTCGAGCCTGCGCTACTCACGGCGACGCGTTTGCTCCGTCTGCTCCTCCGCTTTCGCCCCCTCCGCATGACCAGTACGCGCCTTGACTCCTCCTCCTTGGCTGGAACTTGTTGCGCCTCTGCTACCCCATGCATAGTCGGCGTCTCGGACTACCCATCTCGCCTGATTGCCTCTGTGAATCGTAGCTGCTAACGCCCAGGTGCTCCCGGGAATCAAAATCCAAACTGTCATGGCCAACTGGCCGCCGCCTCCACCCTCTGCGCCGCCTCATCATGGTCTTCCATTTCACCCAGGCTTTGCGGCGCAGAATGGCCAGTCGACGCCCAACAACAATGGCGCCGCTTTCCAAATGCCGCCCTTCACGCCGCAAACTTCGCAGCCAACTCCCAACGCGCTTGCCTATCAGCAAAACGCTTCGTTTCCACCCGTCGCCCTGGCTGCAATGGATCCTGCTCAGGTTGCCGCTGCGATTCAGCAGATAACCGGCGGAAGCATGCAATTTCCTCTCCCCCCGATGCCGCCGCAGTCGGGCTTTCCACCGCCTCCTCCTCCAATCCCCTTTGGTTTCCCGCCACCTGGAAACCTTCCGGTTCCGATTCCACCGCAACCTCTGTCAACTCCGCACGCCGCGAGCCAGCACCCGTTACCGACCCCGCCGGCTCCCAATAATCGCGTCATGGAGATTGCAAACGCGGATAAGGAGGAAGGTGAGCTCAGTGATGAGCCGGAGCCAAATGCACGCGCTAGCGATACGCGTCATTCTTTTTCCGCTCAACAGAGCCGCGTGCGCGACGATCGATCTGCTGCTGGAGGTGATTTCTACCGTCCGGGGAAGGACGGAGTTGCTCCCACTGGTTCTGATGCCCGCTGGACGCGTAACAACAGACCTCTCGAGCCTCTGCAAACTGACATGGAGCACAATGCAGGCTTTGGCAGATATTCATCCAGCGCCCGGCCGCGATCACCTCGTGTTCCAGCTTATGGAGACAACTACTCTTCAATGAACTCGAGAGGCGATGAATCGCGTCGCCAAAGCCGATCCGACCACTGGCGTCGCGCGTCCGACCACTACGAACATCCTTCGCAGCAATACAAGAGTGTCATCGATTCGCGCTCCGAAGAGCAGCCTGGAGAAACGCTCTCCGGTAAAGCTATCCGAGGCTCGCAGCCGACCGATCCTGTGCCGGCGCAGAACATCAAGGAGCAGGCCGAGAATTTCCTGAGGGTATTGAGTGCTTGCGGCTTCAGCCTGACTGACGTGAAAAACTACGCTGCCCTTGACTCGCAAATCCTCGAGGATGTTTGGCGTTCTTTGGGTCTTCTCGTCGACCGAACGGAGCATGAAAAACCTCCCTCGCACGCGCCTCAAAAACAGATCGATGCCACAGTCAAAGCTTCCAACATTAGTCTCCCAGCCAAGCCGCCCGCAAAAGCAGCTGAGATCAAGCCTGCCGCATCGCGTCCGGCTGCCGCCCCACGAACTGTTGCCTCCGAAGCCAAACCCGAGGAGAAAACTGCAGTAGGTACCTCTGTTAGTAGTCGGAATAGCACAGCGAGTGTCGCCTCTCCGCCTGCCGACCGTGCTGCGTACATAGCTCGCTTGATGGCAGCCAAGAAGAACACGAGTGCGGCTGCGAACAAGCCGGCAGCTTCGGCGGGAAATCCGACTCCTGCCATGGAAGATAGAACGGCTACCATTGATCTCAATCACCCAACTCAAAGTCAGGCTTCTCCGGCTGAAGTTGGTTCGATTTCTACTGCCCCAAGTCAGAGTGCGCCGAGCCAGCCTGCTCCACAGCCTTTGCCAAATCGCGTTGCTCCAACCCAACCTGTTGCTCCTCAGACATCAACTTCTCAAAATGTCTCGGACCAAATCGTTCAAAGCACTACACCTTCAACTGTTGCAAACCCCGGCACCACTCGCATTCAAACATCACAGCAGCCTGTAGATCAGAAGGACCTTCCAGCCGTGGACCCTGCTGTTCTTGCGGCGCAGAAAAAGCAAGCACAGAATGAGCTTGTCAGAAAAAGGATCGAGGAGCTCAAGTTGCAGCGCCAGAAAGCGGATGCGGAGGAAGCTGCGCGTGCCAAAGCGCAGGCGGCTGTAGCGTCAGCCAATCCAAACCTGCGGCCATCACCAGCAACAAATGGGGCGGCCCTTTCACAGCAAATGCGCGCCTCAGCTAGTCTCCCCGCCAGACCTGCACCCCTGCAGGCAGCTGCGCAGACGGCAATGACGAGAACACCGGTACAGGACGACCAGGTGGCTCGCACGCCTCCCGCGAGTGTCTCCCCTGCTGGCGGCATCCCCGGCCTGATGCTGGCTGCGCCACCAGTCTCCCAGCCTTTTGCTCCGACAATAAGCACACCTGTATTAGCAGGTGGCTCGGTCAAAAACCGAAAGCGCCCCGTCGCTGCCGACTTTGACGATGTGAAGCCAGCGACGCCATCAGCCTTTAAGCGGCCCTTTGGGCAAAGCCGTTACGAAACCGGTACTGAGATGATGATTATCGAAGTCAGTGACGACGAAGGTAGCGTCGAGGACGTCAATGAAGCTGATGACCAGCTGCAGCAACCATTTCGAGCCTCGACGCAGCCACAGCCATACCAGTCGAAACAGACTGCCACCTCTGGTCAATACCCTCCGACCACAATCGATATTCCTCGACCGGGGATGGGGCATCAAAATTCTGCTCAGGTTACCCCTCCAGCCTCGCAAACGCCAGGCTCGGCTGCGCACGCCGACTCGCTGCGACGGAAAGAGGAGGAAATTGCCCTGTTGAAAAGAAAGCTCGTGGAACGCCAGCGCAACCTCAAGTCCAAGGGCCAGCCAAGCAGGACTGGGACTCCAGTCAACTCGGGTCCAGTAACACAAGTCTCTACGCCAGTACAGGCGGACAGTCCCGGCACTGCGCCTGGCCAATCGAATGGAGCTGCACCATCGAACATGAGTCCCCTGACGAGGGCTCTTGAAGATCGTGCACCCAGTGCGAGGGAACGCGAACGGAGCGGGTCGTTGCTCGCCGACAGGGGTAGTGCCAACCCGTCACCAGCTCCATCAGACTGGAAGACGCGCCGAAGAGCCGAGATAGAATCTGGCCTTACCGCCTTTGACGCCGACTTGAGCAAGAACATGAGTAGACTTGAACAACTTCGGAGAGAGATGGAGCAATTGGAGGAAGACAATCGAAGACGACAGAAGGAAAAGAATGATCTCGCCAACGAGCTCGAAAACCTTGGCATTGATACCGAGGGGATGGCGCATGAGGAGCTTCAGGCGAAGAAGGAGGAGATCATGCAGCAAAAGGAGGAGGCACGCGAAGCCGAAGCATCTATGGCCCAAGACTTCCACGAAGAGAAAGAATTGTCTCCCAACGAGTCGCTCCATGCTGGCGCAGACAAGTCCATGGCAAATGCAGATGACGAAGATGGGGGTTCGCAAGAGCATTCGATTCGGGAGAATCCTACGACCACCGAACAGCCCCAGGCTCAGCCGGAAGAGCTTTCCAAGAGCACTGAAGGACAATCAAGCCCTCGGGCTTCATCGATCATGGACGTTTCTGAAGAAGAGTCCGAAGACGCGTCCGACAAGACCGATGCTGAGATGGAGATGTCGGACAGTGAAGTTGATGAGAACTTCGCTGCACCCGAAGCTATTGGAGAGTCTCCAGAGAGTGGTGAGGCAGGAAGCCAGGAACAACAGCAGCCGGCGGCCACCGGACAACTTGAAGCAGACGCAGATTCTGAGGATTTCTATTCGCCAGAGCCTATGCCTCGCGCTTCGACCCCAGAGGCTGCGGACGACGCAATGGACATCGCCAGCGATTCCTCGTCCAGCGCTTCAAGCGAAGCAGACGAGGAAGACTACACGCCTCCAGGAAATGACCCTGTGGAAGTCGTCCAAGATCAGACCTCGCCTAATGGTGGTGGCGATGCTTCCTCGGAAGCCATGGACGAGGGTGAGGATGATTATGAGCCTTCCGATGCGCTTCCTGCAGCGGCTCACACGTCTTCGCCCTCGCCGTCTGAGACTTCTGTGCCCAAATTCGAGTCCGAGCACCCATCGCTGCGGAATTTCCCCACGTCGGCTTCACATTCTGGCTCTGAAGCTCCGTCGCAGACCCCAGAGGTGACAATCATTACTGACGACGTTGCTCCAGAGCTGCAGTCGCGACCTGAAACCAGTCGCGACAGCTCCCAGGTATGTGTGTCCTTAATAGGAGCTCTACAACTGACTTTGGGGCAGGCTCGCTCTACCGGTGACATTAAAACCCAACCATTCTTCACGCCTTACGAAAGCCCTCTGAAGATGTTCAAGGCATATCGCTATCACCCCAGCTACACCGAGAGCGTGTCTGGTGGGTTCAAGTCGCTAACCTATAGCCATGAAATCGACCCCATGAAACCAATCTGTCCATTCGAAGCAGCAGGTGGAATCTGCAACGACCCCGAGTGCGACGGGCAGCATTTTCGCGGCATGGGTATCAGCGGTGCGTCACAATGATGTTTCATTGTCTCCACTTTACCTTGCCCCCGTCCACAAGCTGATTTGAGGCTTGCTCACCCTACAGAAGACAAAATCCTCCTGCAACTCGGGATCGTCAACCCCGGACGCACCCAGGAAGACCAAGATTTGTGGCGGGTTGGTCTGAGGCAGATTCTCAAAAGTCTGCGTGAACAGGGCGTCAAGAGCGGCGAAGCTGTTGCCAAAGCCATCGCCGACTATCGCCGCGAATTCCTCAAGGACCCCAGTAGAGTGCTCAACCTCTGAAATCGCGACTTGGTATTTTGGGGCCATGGGTGGGCTTTGCCAACGCAGCGGACATAGGTTTGGCTGTTGGCTGGCCACCATGGCCTTCCGGAATATTGAAGCCCAGATTTGCCGTGACATGCTCTCTGAAGACACCACCTCTTCATTCCCTCGACTGCCCCCAGTCCCTGTCCGTTGCGACTCTTACGCTGAATCTACCGCACTCATGATTGCGGTCAACGTTTCGGAGAAAAAACAAAAAACAACAAAAGAAGGGGAGGAAACTGGGAAGTGGAGGCATTTTTCTAATTTGGCGGCATTGAAAATGGCGTAAACGGCGGTTGCGAACAGCGAGATACCCTCTTGCATTGGCAAGGTGTTACTCGAGTCTTATTCGACTGACTTGAACTTTGGCCTTTTCCCACTGAGTGGGCACATCTAAGCAGACTTGCGCCTGATGTTGATGTTCGAGAACAGCAAGGCACATGGGAGGAGGGTGACAAAAAAAGCATGGGACAGGCATAGGTAGTCTACATCGTAGAAACCCAAACCAGGTAATTCAAACTCTTTCAAACCTTCAACGCCGGTCTCGGATTGCTTCGTTGGATGTTTACTTCAAGACAATCATTGGCTCCATGTAACGCGACCAGGTAGGTGATCCGAGAGCCCAACATGGAAGGTCTTGACGCATTAACCTACTCATGGCAGGGCTGCAACTTTGCCGATTGGTTCAGTGGCTCGCACAAATCCCCGCGTCGACGACCCCACGCCCCGCCTTTAGCGACCCACTGTTTTCGTCTCTACCACGATACGGAGCAGCATGGCGCTGACGAGAGATAAAAAGCCGTGTTGGCCACGGAGACTGCTTTGACACATTCCTCCGGCTTTTTCACTAGACATTCCAATGGCTGCAACACCATCCACGCTTGCTCCCTTCTCCGTCAGCGGAAAGACGGCTGTTATTACGGGAGCTGGGTCAGGTGCAAAGTCTCTCTCTTTTCAATGTCTGCTCGATACTGACAGTCTCAGGCATCGGCTTCTGCTTCGCCGAACTGCTCCTCTCCAAGAACTGCAATGTCGTCATAGCAGATCTTTCTCTGCGCCCGGAAGCCCAGGCTCTAGTCTCCAAGTATTCCGACTCGACCAAGTCGCCGCGCGCCATCTTCGTCACCACCGACGTGCGCGACTGGCCCGCCCTGCAGCGCATGTTTGACGAGACGCTGCGCGCGTTTGGCGACTTCGACATTGTCTGCCCCGGCGCCGGGATATACGAACCGCACTGGTCAAACTTCTGGCATCCGCCGGGCCACCCAGAAGCAAAGGACCCTGCCGACGGCGGGCGCTACGCCACGCTCGACATCAACCTCACGCACCCCATTCGGGCGACGCAGCTGGCGCTGTCGTACTGGCTGCACCCGCGCCCAACGACCGTCACACGCAACGGCCAAGCAAGCACAACCACGCCGCCCAAAGCGTCGCCCCTGAACCCCAAGCGCATCGTGCACATCAGCAGTGTAGCAGGGCAGTCGCCCAGCCTGGCGAACCCCATCTACATCGCGACCAAGCACGCCATCTCAGGTTTCGTTCGCTGCCTCGGCCCGCTCGAGCCCGTAACCGGCATCCGCGTCAACGCCGTCGCCCCCGGCGTCATCAAGACGCCCCTGTGGACCGAGCACCCGGAGAAGATGATCTATACCGGCGGCGCCGAGGACGAGGGGTGGGTTGAGCCGGCCGAGGTGGCGGCCGCGATGCTGAGGTGTGCGGTGGAGGAGGGCCTCGCGTTGGGCAAGGTGCTTGAGGTGGGCAAGGGGAACACGAGACTTGTCAACGCGGTCAATGATCCGGGTCCTGATCGCGATCCTAGGAAGGGGTTGGTCACGGCCAAGTATGAGAAGGGTGTCCAGGCTGTGTTTGGCTGGCTGGCGCAGGATGGATGGGGGAGATCCAAGTTGTAGGTTTGCGGCGCATGTTCTTTTGTTGGTAGAGGCGCTAGAGTTATACAGTGGCTTTGGGGAGTAGTACTCTGCTTTTGCTCTCGTAGTCAGTGACTCTTCTCAGAAGCACTCGGTGAGCCCGATGTTATCCTCACCGATGGCAACATCTCATGCAGTGTGCCCTTCGACATATCCGCGGGCTCCTCTTGCGAGGAGCATCTGCCGCACCCAAACTCCACAGTCCCAAGTATACTGTGTAGAGATTCCACCTCCATCCGCCATGCTTGATCCCGGCTCTCCTCACTTCATCGCCCTGCCCAAATCCCGTTTCCGACCGTAGGACCCCTCTCCTCCTTGTATCTCTCCGTCGATACCTCAGTGTTTCCCCTGAAGTGAGATGTTCGATACGCTAGATCTGGTGGCTGGAGCGTACAGGGAGGAACCGTGCTCTCTTACAGAAGCGGCCAAGGAGGAGTCGTGCGCTCCGACGTAGGCCACCAAGGAGGGGTCGCGAGTTGCTGCAGAGCAGCCCAAGGAGCAGTCACTCGCTTTGACGCAGGCGGCCAGGGAGGAGCCGTACGCTTGTACAGAGGCGGCCGAGGGGGATTCGTACATTCCGACGGAGGCCATCGAGGAGGTATGCCTCCGCACAAAAGCCCAAGTAGGCCTCATATTCTTTGCGCAAGTGTATGTGTCTGGGAGGCTTTGTCAGCACCAGCAGCGCCTGTCAACGAGTTGTCGTGTATTCGCGAAGTGGCGTACAAGGAGCGGTCGTAAGCTTCCGCAGAGTCCACTGAGGAGTCTTCGTTGTTGTCAAGACTCAGTCCTCGGGCGCGATCGTAAGCCTGCGGAGTGGCTGTCAGGGGGTCCTCAGAGTCCATCAGTGAAGTCGCTTGGGAGTTGTCGTCGTCTTCCAGAGATGCAGTCCGGGAGGAATCGTCGTCCTGAACCAGCGCTGCTAGGGAAGAGTCGTTTTCTTGGAGAGAGGGTGCCCCAGAGCCTCTCACGGTGTTGATATCCCATTATCCAGAAGCTCCCCTGGAACCCCTTTCGAGAATCGGCTCCTCCGATCAATCCCCTCTCAGATGAGGATATGGTTGCCCATCAAGTGCTTGACAGCAGCCAGCTGAGGTTGTGAGCCAGTGTTCCGGGCCTGGTGATGATAGTCGGCGACATCATCGTCCACATGCAGCGCACCCACAGACCGCAAAACGCTCAGATGGCAGGCCCCCGCCATGTGCTTGACAGCCAGCAGCTGAGTGTTCCGGGCCTGGTGATGTTAGTCGGCGACATCATCGTCCACATGCAGCGTACCCACAGACCGCAAAACGCTCTCGCAGCGCAGCCCGCCGAGCCCCCCAGCCGCATATAGAGTCACTAATGAATTTCAACTTGCCCTTCTCTCCTCCACCTCTCAACCCACTTTGCAATCCACTTCCTCCACTGCCCAACCTTTCCCAGATCAGCACATCACCAAGAAACGTCGACCTGCTCTTCCTCCTCTACTTTTCAACCCAATTTGCAACCCACCTCCTTCTACACCCAACCTTTTTCAGACCTGCCGGTACACAGTTCAACGCCAAACCCGCCCACATCACGTAAATCCTACGTGAACCTCGCTGCATCCCTCCCATCGTCTCATCTTCCTCCCGACGGAAATTCTTCTTCCAGTTGAATACTCAGCCAGGTATGAATGCTCCCAAGTCCTGTTCTCACCCCGGATCACGTGCACCTCAGAATTCTTTTTCCAAAGACCAACCGTCCCATCTCTCACCCGACGATCACACACCAGCACAAGTCAACCCCTACTTTACCCCGTGTCACGTGCAACTCAGGTTCTCCCCCTGATTCCACTGACCAACCGTCCCAACTCCTACCTGACGAGCACATGCCGGCACAAGTCAAACCCTGGCACCTCAGGTCTTGCCCCTTTCACTACCCAACCGTCCCATGTCTCACCCGACGAATCACCCATCATCACATACCTCCCCCTTCTTTACCCCGTGTCACGTGCACCAAACGTTCTCCCCCTTTCGCCAACCAACCGTCCCATCTCTGACCCGACGAATCACCCAGCATCACTGACCTACCCCTTGTCTACCCCGTGTCACGTGGAGCTCACGTTCTCCCCTCCCGCTAACCAACCGTCCCATCTAGACCACCTGCATCCAACCATGGCTGCTCCTTCGACCGCCAGTGTCTATCCTAATTTTAGCAACGGCGACGTCGACCTGGCTCTGAGCACTGCCCGTCGCCTGAGGCTCCACTCCGACGTCTTGCGTGGAGCATCCGACCGGTTCAAGGAGCTGTTGTGCAACGAGAACGCGGCCATCCTGTCCGCCAAAGCCCGCAAGAAGGGCGACGCCACACGCTTCCGCATCGAGCTCGTCAACGTCGGCGAGTTACACGAGATCGGAGACCTCGTTGCTCAGGTTTGTCTTCGCCCTGTGCTGGCAATCAGCTGAGTCGTCAGTCTTTACTAATTCCCGATGTAGAAGCTGGACGCAAACGGACGGATAATCTACGAAGACGGACCTCGAGTCTCCATGATCCTCGACCGCTTCGGTGCCGACCCCGACAACCACGTCCTCGAGGACTGGGAGAGTGTCATCGGCGCACTCTACGGCAGGCCGGTCAAGATTGGCGGCTCCCACCACTTCTGTGAGGTCTTGACTAGGACTATGAACCTTGTCATGATTGCCGAGTACCTCCAGCTTGAGAACACCCACATCTTCACAGCGATCGAACTCGCGCTGGTCGAGACTCAGCAGGCGCTCTGGCGCTCCATTCAGGCGGGTCCCATGCGTTGGGTCGAACTGGCGCTCCGCATCAAGTCCGTCGCTGTGTTCAAGGAAGCAGCAACTCACTTAATTGGCACCTGGCACACAATCACCCCCCAGGAGAAGAACTCGTTGGAGCCAGAGGTCCACGAGCTATTCTCCCGCGAGGCAGCAAAGTTCGTCGAGCGCAAGAAGGCCGTGCAAAAGCAAATTTTGCAGTACAAGCCCAACGCACTTCAATACGTCAAGAACGTCGACCGCGTCAAGGGCAAACGCGAACACGATCCCCACATCTTTGTGTGGATCGGATTCTCTGGATTCCAGATGTGGCTCGCTCAGTACCTGGCCGAAGGCAATGGCGTGGATGGTCCGGACGGCGGATGGGGTTTTTTCAAGCTCCTCCACAATGGCGGTGAAGAATATTACACCCGTGAGGCCCAGGCCGACTACGCTGGCTGTTCTGGTCCTGGCCGCGCCATCGTCTCCAACAGCGTCCAGGAGATCAAGGAAGCGATGAAGGAGCTCGTCAAGGACGTCATGGTCAAGAATCTGCGCTTGGATGTTCATCAGAGTCCCGTCGAGTACTTCGCGTGCTTTGACATCGAACGCAAGCATTGCCCTTGGACGGACGAGGCCCTCACTCCAGAGCCGGCGGACGAGCCCTCACTCGGCGACAGCGAGAACGACGACTCGGACTTGGAGGTCCTGGTTGCCGAGGACGACGACGAGGAGGATTCCACCGACATGGCACAGATGGACGGCACCAAGGAGGCTCCCTACAAGCGTACGCACGAGGAGTTTGTCGAAGACGACGATGACAGCCTTTTCGTGCAGTAGCTCGACGACAAGATTCCCTTTGTTTGATTACAACACTGATGGCGACAAGGACCTAGGCGCCTTGTAAAGGATCGAAGGCCATGGCGCGAATAGTGCGCAATCAGATACGACCCCTGGAACAACGGCATGAAGGGACAAGCACAGCGTGGACAGAAATGTACTGTGCCACCATCAGATACGACACCTTGAAGGATGAGTACGGAAACGAGCACATGAATGGATGATGTATCAGGATCATGGCCAGGGATTGGGTAGCATAAGACAA
The DNA here is from genome assembly GCF_038025025.1 of Phyllosticta citribraziliensis. Taxonomy (NCBI): domain Eukaryota; kingdom Fungi; phylum Ascomycota; class Dothideomycetes; order Botryosphaeriales; family Phyllostictaceae; genus Phyllosticta; species Phyllosticta citribraziliensis. The sequence continues at coordinate 945,109 of NW_027117343.1, forward strand.
TAGCTTCGGCTTTCATGTAGTCTTATGCAGCAGAATACCAACTCCTGGACTCCACACTTCAAAAGCGGCATCTCTTGGTACGCTTCTAATCATTGCATCGCTGAACCTGCTCTTCACTCTGCCGCGGGATATGTATCAGCCTGGTATATTTGGTCTCTTGCTCTCTCGGTCGCCTTCTTTGCGTCTCGAGTCGCATTGACCCAGAATCCACAGTCGATTTCACTCTTTGGGGTCATCGAAGCCCTCGGGGAACTTTCTCGGGCCCCTGGGAACTAAGACAAGGCATCGGGTCAGCTCACGCTTTGATCATCACGCCCGCAGATCCGCAGCTCCGTGTCGTCCCCGCCAGCTCTTCTTCTGTTTGGTATTGAGGATGGTGCTCCGGTCGTGGAGGACTCACTGGGGTAGTTGTGAGGAATCATGGGCCTGCCGGGCTCGTCGCCAAAGAATCTCCTGATTGGCGGCGCAGCAATGGGAATGATGGGAGCAGTGCCGCCCAGCACCAAAGACCAGGTAATGGCGGGCTTCTCGTGGAAGGCCCAGCGCATGTAGCGGACGGGCTCGGCCCAGAAGTAGGGCTTGGACATGGCGGGCAATTGGACGACGGAGGTCTGAAGTGAGTGGTCAAGGAGCCGCGATGGCGTGGGGAGCTCAATGGATGGTAGCGGAGCTTGGAGGTCGGTGCTGATTGAGATGTCGTTGATTGGAGAGGGCGGAGGAGGCCCGGCGGAGGTTGGATCTTCCGCCAGAGCTCGGGGAAGCTCGACGTCTTGGCGCGCGTTGCGTATGCATCGCATCGGCTACGTTTCCCCTACAGCTCCACCGAACAACCCTCGCCATCCTCTGCCAGCACAATGAGGTGGTTGTTTTCGATACTGTTACTTGCCTTGCTGGGCGTCGCCCATGCATTGAGCTACACTGGCAACCGTCTGCTGGTTGTCCTTGAAGAAGCCGGCGAGAAGGACAAGTATTCGACCTTTTGGGCCGACCTGACCTGTAAATGCTCCCCGCGCATTCTTCCAGAGACTTGAACAGCTGCTGATTGTTTCGCGTTTGATGACAGCTCGCGGCTTCTCCCTTACCTTTTCCTCGCCCAAAGATGACAAGCTGTCGCTCTTCAGACATGGCGAGCGCGCCTACGACCATGTTATTCTGCTTCCGCCCAAGTCCAAGGGCCTCGGTCCTAACCTGAGCCCTCAAACGATTGTCGACTTCATCAACCGCGAAGGCAACATCCTCATGGCTCTGTCTGGCGAGTCTGCGACTCCGACTGCGATCCAATCGCTTCTTCTCGAATTCGACATTCACCTGTCGACTGACAGGAACTCGCTTGTTGTGGACCACTTCAACTACGACAAGGTCTCTGCGGCCGACAAGCACGATGTCCTCGTTCTCGACAGACCGCAAGAGTACAAGGAGGGCGTCAAGAGCTTCTTCGGTGGAAATGGTGTCGTCGCCGTCCCCCGCGCGGTTGGCCAGGTCCTAGGCAACGAGAACCCCATGTTGGCGCCGATTCTCCGCGCCCCGAGCACCGCTTATCCCTATAACCCGAAGGAGGAGGCTGAAGCGGTCGATGATCCGTTTGCTGTGGGCACGCAATTGACTCTTGTCACGGCGTTCCAAGCACGCAACTCTGCTAGATTCACCGTCCTTGGTAGCTCTGAATTGCTGCAAGACAAGTGGTTCGATGCGACCGTCAAGCGTGGCGACAAGGAGGAGAAGGCGGCCAACAGGGAGTTCGCGAAGCAAATCACCGCATGGACTCTCAAGGAAACCGGCGTTCTGAAGGTTGGACGCCTCCAACACTGGTTGAACGAGGGCGCGGTCAAAGGTGGCATCAACGAGACCGGTCTTGATGTCCCTGAGCACAACCCCACGATTTACAGAATCAAGAACGACGTGGTAAGTCTTGCTCCGGATAAGATGCTTGGCTACAAACTGACCGCAAACAGGCCTTTGAAATTGAGCTTTCCGAGTGGAGCAACGACCACTTCGTCCCCTTCCACCCCGCCCCGTCCGACGTCGTCCAGCTGGAATTCAGCATGCTGTCGCCCTTCCAACGTCTTCCATTGAATGCCCTCGCGCCCTCGCCCACCCACCCCAACTCCACCATCTTCGCAACCGACTTCAAGCTCCCGGACCAACACGGCATCTTCAACTTCCGCGTCAACTTCAAGCGCCCCTTCCTGACCAACGTCGACGAGAAGAGGCAAGTGACTGTGAGGCACTTTGCGCACGACGAGTACGCGAGGTCGTGGGCGATTAGCGGTGCATGGCCCTGGATCGCAGGTATCTGGGTCACTGTCGCCGGATGGGTGGTCTTTGTGGCACTTTGGTTGTACAGTGCCCCTGCTAGCGACAAGACCAAGAAGACGCAGTAATCTCTGCCTCGAAGAAGACTGAACCTGTCGTCGCTAGAGTTTTTGGATGATATGTTTAGGTAGAGGATGAAAAGTAAAAAGTCATTTTGTCATCCTGGGGTCATGGCATTTGGGACTTGTGCACTGAACGAAAGGTGGCTCAGGAATTTCTCATCTTGCGGCGCTTACTTGTGTTGTAAAAAACTACAATTTCATGACACTCAGCCTTGTCCGGTGATTTGTGAACGCATGGGAGTCCCAAAAAATCTAGAGCTTCTGAAAATGGCCACTGGCCAGAGGCCGGAGGAAATGCCCCATCGACATCCATCCACGTTCAAGATTTTGATGCTTCCTGAAACTCAATTAGATCCAAGCTGCCTGGCACATGAGTCTTCGCTGTGCACTCGGGTATCGTATACCCCTAATTCTGAGACTGAATGGATCTTTTGAAAGGTAAAGTGGCACCCCTGAGTACCTGGATATGAACATGAGCCCCAGCCAGCGATGAATAGCGCGAGCCGACATTTGATATTTCGGCTTCTAGTCCTTCATCTTTCAGCTTCATCCTCGACACTTGGTTATCTATCGGACTCTAGCCCTGACGTGCAAGATATTCACCAGCCGTTCAATCTTGACTTCATCCAGCAAAGCCCCCCTTTGATCCTTCAGACTCCGCTCTCGAAAAGGCCAAAGACTAACCCCTCACTCTGAATCCCCATTCATCCCATTCTTTGGTGACCATCTCCAAGAACCACCGCTCGCTCCGACCTGCCCACGTTAGTCAACCAATCAAGTGATCGCCCAATCAAACAACTAACCAGTAACCTTCGCCCACGACACTCCAGCCACAACCTCCACTCCACTGCTCGCCCACGAAAAGCACACAGCGAAGACGGAGCCGGGCTGGCCGCCTGGCGCCGACTTCGCAGCCAAGCAGGGACACGCAGTCATGCAGCAAGCAGCCAAGGGTGGGGAAAAGGGAAGGAAGGGGTTGGTTGACTCGACTCGACTGGATGGGGTCGGGTCGGAGTAGGCCGTCCGTCGGGCGGGCGGATGTCGGATTTGTGATGGACGAGGGGCGGAGGACATGATGTGGTGACGAGATGATGAGCTGAGACGAGATGAGATTAGACGTCAAGGCGTGCCCGTGGGGACGGCGTTGGAGGGTCGTTCGCTGGCCGTTGGCTGGCTGGCAGCCCCGGATGTTTTCACCACCTTCGCGAGCGGTGTGTTTGAACCGACTGACCAACGCACATGATCAAATCCACGGGCATTCGTCCAATCATCCCCAGAGTCACGTCATATGTTCGAGCAAACATGGCAAGTCCAATATCAACCATCTCCATAAATCTAGCTAACCGGGCTACGTGACATAGGGAGAGAGAAAAGATTCATATCGTACAGCGTATGTATCGTATCTTGACAGTCGTAAAGAACTTTTCCCCGACAGATAAGAAAAGGCAAAGAAAAAGGAAAGAAACGTGTCGTGGCTCGAAAGGGGTATAAAAGAAAAACTACAGGCGCGTTAGATGCGGAAAACTCGGAACCGAGTGGACAATGATGACTTACAAAATAAGACTCCGATAGCGCCTCTGCGGGAACAACGCCTATGAGAAAAGACCAGGATGATTTGATGCCGTGGTCGGATGGTCGTAGGAAGCGATTGGTGACGTTCCCTCTTTCGCTCACTGCAAGTCAACCATGTGGTCAACCTCGTCAGGCGGAGTGAGCAGGCCGCCCTCGCCCATGACAGCGCCGAAGCCCTCCTGCCTGCCCTCGCCAAGCAAAAAGGTCATGACGATTTCGGCGACCCACTTTGCGTCGTCGTCGCGCTGGATCATGTCCTGGGCGTCGGCCATGAAGTCCGGGGACCAGTTCTCGCCAAAGACTTTGACCGTCTCCGAGTTGATGAAGCGGTCGAACTCGAAATGGCCCTGCAGCGTGAAGACGCGACCGGGCTGGTGCATTCCCTGGACATGGCACAGGGCACTGCTGCCAATCAAGACCCAGTCAGGCGGGAGCATCTCAGCGCCCACACCGCCGCCGCCACCGTAGCCGCCGGTGCGACGCTTCTTTTGCCGCAGCTGCTGCTTCTGACCCGGCAGCACGACGTGGTCGGCATGGACAAATTGCAGGCGCATAACCAGCTCGTCGGCCTTTCTGGCAGACGGCAGGTGGTGAACATCGACGGGGAACGCGGCGAGAAATTCGGTCGTGATGCGCACAGGCTGGACTCCGACCTCCCATCCGGCGGGAGACTTTTCGACAAGGCCGCCAAAGGGCTCGAGGAGCGATTGGCACAGGATCTGGTGCCCGAAGCAGGAACCGTAGAAGCGGACGTGGGGGTGGTTGGCGTAGACGTGCTGGATGAAGACACGCAGGCGGTCGATCCAGGGTTGTGGCTCGTACACAGAGGATGCTTAATCAAGACATGTCTGTTTAGTTTAGCTTTATGATTCTGAGCCGGGTTGGAACTTACCTGATCCCGAGATGACAATGGCGTCGAGTTCGGCGGGGTGGGAGGGGTATTCGCCTTGGACGACGTTGTAGGAGCTCCACTTGAGTGCAGGAACGGGAGTCTTGTGAGAGGAAGAGGCGGCAAGACGCTGGGCCGCGGCCGATAATTCATGCTGGAAGATGTCGCTGTAGAGACCGCGCTTGTTGTGCACAGCAGGCACCGTTGGGTCGGTGTTGAAGGCGGCAACGTTGAAGTTCCTCTGAGAGACCATGATGAAGAAATGATATCAGACCGTGCTGAAACGAGGCGCTCGGGCAAACAGAGGAACAGCAGAAGGACGAAAGACAGAAAATGTGAAGAGAGGACTCTGGCTTTTGAACCCGTCGAAATTGCAAGCAGGAACTTGGTGGAGTAGTGTTTCCGCCGTTTAGTCCGACGCATCCTTCTCTTGCCATTACGAGACAATATCTCTAGTCTGGCCGAACATCGCACCTCGCCTCCGTCTTCTTCCGATGGCCTAGAGCTCCATCAACGGCACTCGTCCCTACCAATTTTGGGCTAAATGTCAGCTTCGGACACCTTTTGGTTGTCTCTGAGTATTTGTAAAGCCTACTATCTCGACGAGATCTGATAAACGACAAGATGCACCCATTCCCTGGCCTTTTGTGGTTCTTGATAGGGTCGGCTGGGGGCAAAAGTCCGGAGATCGGCCATATTGTGGGGCCCCAAAGTCCGACAACGGTTTGCTGTCTGTGTCTTTATTCGCCAGGGACGGTAGACGTGTCCAGATGTTCGTCATAGCTTTGGGTGGATCGTTGACGTACTTTGCAATTTGAAGAAGGTTACAGAAATGCAGCTCCTCTGAGTGGCGGTCAGCTCCGTGGCAATGAAGCACGGTCCCCGATTGAAAAGCTGTTGCCACAGAAAAGACTCTGAGAGTTTGTTGATGCTTTTCCCGAATCGGCAATAGCAAAGGTCCGTGACAGGGCTCGCCTCGCGGAGAGCGACAGGGATAAAAGAAAAAAGCAAGGGCAGAGAAAATCTCCTCTTTCATTGGACGACAAACTCGGACTTAGGGAGTGAAAGTAGGGGGATTGCTGTCCTAGCTCCACAGGCCTCCAGGAACGTCGACTTCTCATCGCTTGACTGTTCCAACTGTGCTTCCACCATCAAGAACGAGATTCTGACCAATGATATGACTACCAGCTCTGCTGGCGAGAAAGACGACGGTAGCAGCAAAGTCCTCAGGCTTGCCCAACCTACCATTCGGCTTGTTCTTACCCAGCGCATCCTCGCCACCGAGCCTCTCGATCATGTCTGCCGCCAGTTCGGTGTAGAAGAAACCCGGAGAGATTGCGTTGGTCAGAATGTTGCGCGGGCCCAGATCGACAGCCAGCTGTTTGACGAGGTGGATTGCTCCTGCCTTTGACACGCCATAGGGAATGGTACCCTCCTCGCCAGTCAAGGTGACCCCAACGCCACCGATTGAAGCGGTAACGAGGATTCGTGACGGGTCTGCAGCTGTCGCTTTCTTGGTCAGGAGGGGAAGGAATCTACGCTAGTCAGTTACCGTTGGCTGTTGAATTGGAGTAACGACGACTTACTTTTGCACGGAGAAGAAGATGCTCTTGAGGTTGAGGCCCAGCACCGGGTCCCACTTCTCCTCGGGATAAGAGTCGATGGAACCACCAAAAATCACCCCAGCATTCAAGAGCAAGATGTCGACATGGTCGGTCGTTTTGGCGATGGCATCGATGAGCTGCTGAATTCCTTCGACGGTCGACGAATCGGCCGGAACCGAAACAATCTGCGCGTCGGGGCGCTTGTTCGGCACCTTTGCAAGGGCATCGCATGCCTCTTGACAGCCCTTGGCACTGCGGGAGGTGACATAGACTTTGGTTGCACCAGCTTGAAGAATGCCTGATGCAGCAGCAAGGCCAAGGCCTCGAGAGGCACCGGTAACGACGGCCGTCTTGCCCTCGAGGGAGAAGATGTTGTTAAAGTCTGGGAGGTTTGCCGCTGCAGTCATCTTCAAGGTTGCCGTGGGTTGTAAGTTGGATGATTGGTTCCGAGTCTGACAAAAGGTCGAAGATGGGTGAATGTCCGAGCAGATTGCTTCGAAACCAAGGGCAGTCGAGTTCAGCTTTATGGCAGCTGCAGTGGTGCTAAACTATAGTGCATGTGTCTGTTGTGAGGTGACAGCATAGATGCACGGACTTAAGCCGTACCTCCGTACCTACCAACCGATGGTCCTGCCGTGGACACTTCCATTTGTATACCATGGAAGACCACCCTTTATGATGACATAATGACGGATCGGGCATCATAGACGTGCCGTTGTCCGAGATTTAACTCCAGTCTTTTGTTTGCGTGCTCAAAGATGGATGGGAAAGCCAAACGCCGGATTCATGTCCGGCATCTCTTCCTTGCTCTGTGCTGACGACTACACGCGGTGCATGGTTACCCAGCATGATCTGGATATCAGCAGACATCGGCAACGCAGGATGAGGAATTTTGAAAAGGATGTATTAAAACAGCGGACGCGAGAGAGGTCTAATCTAAAACTCGTCAATTCATACAATCATCAGGATACAAGACATTAGGCGGTGCCAGCGAGCAGCCGCTCCATTACTCCCTCAACACTGCCATTACCTCCACTAATCGACCTCTCAACTTGCCGCTTGCGCGACTCTCCAAGTTCAGTTCGGTGTACCGCCTTTTCGACTTTCCCATCCTTGAAAATGGCGATTCGTGCTGTGCTGCCATCTTTCCAAGTAATGCCGATTTCTCTGGCAGAAGCATCCAGAGCTTTGACGTCAACGATGTCCAGCTCGCCGGCTTCATGTAAGGGGGAATTTTCGCCATCTTCCATGTTGGGTAGACGAGCGTCTTTGCGTATTTTGGAGACGGCGTGCAATCGCAAATGGTATGATACTAGTTCTTTTCGTAGCTCGCGAACGAGTGTGTGCAGACTCTGTACAGAGTCGGATTTCGACGAGCCCTGGTCTTCGGTCAAAGGCGCTGGCTGCGGTAGATGCTTTGCGCTTAGGGCTTTGAGCGGAATACAGGGCGGGATTGTGTGTTTGTGGATGCGGAGGGCGTCGCTTGTAGGAGAAGGCTTGTGGAGGAGAAGATAATATGGATCAACAGGTTGTCCTTTGACATGGACATCTATGCAGACTCCTAGGAGTTTCCCATTGTCCACGGCGCAGGGGTCAGGGTCTTGGACGCGAAAGGCGGTGATTCCAGCGCATCTGCGGTATAGGCTCTGTAGGTTGCGCTTTCTCTGTCTCTTGCACATATCCAAGGCACTCGAGGCTGGTGACGTTGGTGACTGATCGTTGGTTCTCGCGCGCTGTATGCGGTCGATGATGTGCTGGGAAGACAGGAGAGTTGCAGAGAGTGCGGAGCGGCGGCGTTCTAAAGCTTCAACTGGAAACGATGAGCGGGTGACCCACGCGACGAGATTAAGAAGAGCACCCACCCTGATGGCGCAAATAGCCAATATCGTTGTCGAGCTGCGAGTCGGGTACGACGGAAGTCATGGTGCTAGTACAGCGACGCGGACACGAGGGACAGTGTGTCTGTGCGAAGAAAGTGGTGGAGGTTGTAGGCCCAGGCGCAGATGGACGACAGGAAGGAGAGCCAGGCGACGGCGGCGATGAGCAGCGAGGCCAGCGACGGGACTGGAGGTTGCTTGCGGTCGGGAGCTCGAAGCGCGTCGGAGTCGAGGTCAAAGGAAACGCGCAATCCCGTGCGCATCTTGGCGACGGGCGGATTTGAGACCGAGGATGGATAGGCTCTGGGCGGCGCCGAACAAGGGGAGCACGTTCTCGCCGGCTTCAAAGGCAGAGCAGCTCCAAAGGGGGCGCGAGTCTTGAACAACACCAGACTCTTCAAACTGAGAGGCACAGACGAGAGGTCTTGTCAGAGACTGCCTTGCCTTGCTCCTGAATTGGGCCCTTCACCGCTCTCGCACTCGCTCGCCGACCTCAACGCCTCCTGCCCCTCCACTCTCAGCTCTCACTCGTCCGCCGGCGCGCCATAGTGGACACGTTCCGCTTTTGGCCACCACCAGATCAAACAACACCAGCTTCACTTCGTTCCAACTATTGTTACATGGATGCCTACCACACCAGGTGATTCCTATTCGCGTCCCTTTACTTTTCCTGGAGTTCACGGTTTGTCCGACACGGCCAATATCCTCCCTGTCCACGCCGCACACCAGCGCCAGACCTCCGTAAGCCAACAACGACCCAATCCACACCAAGACCTCGAGCTGAAAGACGTTCCTTCGTCAAGCCATCCCGCAGACCCCTCCGGACAGCGCCGCCATCTTCCGCGCATCCGAACCGACAACCTGGGAACTAGCTCTGTCCTTGCTTCTGGCGAGTCGGATCTCAACTCTCCTCGCAGCGACAATCAGATGTCCCGCCGAAAAAGCAAATCCCCCAACCCTCGAACTGCGAGCCCAAGAGACGACTCGATTGATTCCACGACGAGCAACGGCCATGCGACTGGCGCAATGGAAAGCTTGCTTGAACACCGCCGGAAGCACGCGGCCGCAGACGACACCTCGCCTCAGTCCCAGGTCTCCACATACATGAACACCACTACATTTAGCTTGGACGAGGATCCCGCCGTTGGGGTCGCTCAGGACCATGGCTCGTCCAAGGGCTTCAGCGAACTCCCAAAGAAGGACCAAAGGAATTTCCTGCTCTTGGTCCTCCTCTACTTTTTGCAGGGAGTACCGACGGGCTTGGCGTCGGGATCCGTACCCTTTCTCCTCAAGTCCCACCTATCGTACAGCCAGATCGGTGTCTTTTCTCTCGCTTCGTATCCCTACTCCCTAAAGCTCCTCTGGAGCCCCATCGTCGACGCCATTTGGAGCCCCAAGGTCGGGAGAAGAAAGAGTTGGATCCTTCCCATTCAAGCACTTTCAGGCTTTGGCATGCTTTGGCTCGGTAGCAGAGCTGAGCGCATGATGCAGGAGGCCGGCGCCGACGGTGGGGCGGGCATCTGGGCCTTCACTTGGTGGTGGTTCTTCCTGGTCTTTATGTGCTCCACGCAAGACATTGCAGTCGACGGTACGCGTAAACTCGAGCTGTGTCCTTTACCACGCTAACGCACTACAGGCTGGGCACTTACACTCCTTTCCAACGAAAACCTTTCGTACGCGTCCACGGCGCAGACCGTCGGCCTCACCGCTGGTCAATTCTTGTCGTACACCGTCTTCCTTGCTTTCAATTCCCCGGATTTTGCCAACAAATGGTTTCGCTCGACCCCACAGCCCGAGGGAGTAATGACCCTGGGCGGATATTTGACTTTCTGGGGTTGGGCATACCTGGCCGTCACCTTTGCACTTGCGGTCCTCAAGCGTGAGGAGAAGACCAAGAACAACGACGGAATCTGGGAAGTCTACAAGGTCATGGGCGGCATCTTGAAACTCAAGAATATCCAAACCTTCATCATGATCCACCTGATTGCAAAGATTGGCTTCCAGGCCAACGACGCCGTCACGAACCTCAAGCTCCTCGACAAAGGGTTCAGCCAAGAAGACATGGCGCTCACGGTCCTCATAGACTTTCCGTTTGAGATTTCGCTGGGGTACTATGCAGGAAAATGGTCCCAAACGTACCCGCCCATGCAGCTGTGGTGCTGGGCATTTGTCGGCCGCCTCGCGGCTGCCGCGTTTGCCCAATTTGTGGTCATGATCTTCCCGGCTGGCGGGGTGACAACATGGTACTTGCTGACGGTCATTGTCGAACATGTGTTCTCGACTTTTATGAGTACAGTAATGTTCGTTGCGATCTCGGCCTTCCACGCCAAGATTGCCGATCCGGTCATCGGCGGTACATACATGACGCTTCTGGCTACGTAAGTGTTGCCCCCTCCACACTTTGTGTGCGGGTTTGCTGATCAATGTGAACAGCGTCTCGAACCTGGGTGGCACGTTCCCCCGCTTCTTCATCCTGAAGTTTGTGGACCTTTTCACGTCTGCCACGTGCGTGCCGCCGACATCTCCCCCGGCAGACAAGAGCAATGTCATTACACAGGCGTTTTCGTGCGTAGCCGAGTCTGAAAAGCATCGGTGCATTGAAGGGGGCGGGAGCTGTAACGTGCAGCACGACGGTTACTACATTGTAAACGTACTTTGCATCATGGTGGGAGCGGTAACTTTTTGGAGCTTCATCAAGCCGGCGGCGCTGAAGCTGAACTCACTGCCTCTTCGGGCATGGAGGATTGCGGAGGGGTCTGCCACAGCGTACCGATAGACAGATTTACTTTGCAACCTTATTCTTAGCGCAGCCTTTCGACTCGCCATGCTGTACAGTCCAGAAAGCGACCCAATAGAATGGAGAAGAGACTCGAGGCATGGATGGTGACTTTGACAGTACCTAGCGGGATGGTAGCTTTGCGTGCGCTTCGTTTACGCTTTTGGGACGAAGCTTGCGGAAACGCAAAATAGCCGTCGTTGAGGGTGTTTATCCATTGGGCGGGCGCCAAAAAGCAACATGTGAAGCAGAGTAACACACGGGCTAGCTCGGTATGTAGCTGTATGGCTTGAAGCTTGCCGGGAAATGTTTCAGCGAAGAGGTAGCGTGGGCGCGGGCTCATTGGCCGAATCGGGCGTTGGTAGGGGATGGTGTCAATGGCCATAGCTTCACGACAGCGGAAGTGGGATGCCGCGACGCTGCTTGGCGGGTCGATGATGGCGATCCGCGAGCGGCGTGCGAGGTGAGACTTCTCCATGCGTGTGACGGGCCCAGACCAGGGCTTGAGAGCAGACAAAGCAGCACGCCGTGGCAGAGACAGCGGCGACGGCTTATTGATGAAGCTGAAGATGAGGAATACCAGAGAACAGCAAGGTAACTCGGCGCGCGGGCCGATACTCGACGATAGCTACGACGACGACCCACAATTCGCTCTCCCCCATCGATTACGCCGTCAGCCCGCCATGCTGAAGTAATGCCGGCGTTCTGGATTTGAGCTGCCGCCATATATAATCTGTCTAGTGCCCAAGGGGGGAACAGGGTCTTGTAGAGCTGCACTGAATATATCAATCAACCAAACCTTCCCTGCCTCAGCCTACCAACCCGGTCTCGGACGTCTTTTAGGTAAGCCTGCCGCCGTGGCGTCACTTTTTCTCTCCCAACTCTCGCAACACGCTCTCCGACTTTACCATCGCGTCCGCCCGCTGAGACTTCCGTCCTCTCTCATCCATCTCCTTTGCGATTCTGACGCTGATTCCGCCGCTTGCTTGACTTTAGCCCTCAACTTCTTTGTCAATCCCCCCACCCACACTACAACACCATCAACCATGGCTTTCGCTGGCAAGGTTCGCGTTCAGCACCCCGCTCCCGACTTCAAGGCCACGGCCGTTGTCGACGGTGCCTTTGAGGGTTAGTCTTCCTGTCAACTTTGCGCCAGGGTCCGCCGAGCTGGAGCTAATCCCACGCCTCCCGCTACAGAAATCTCCCTCTCCGACTACACCTCCAAGGGCCAATGGCTCATCCTCGCCTTCATCCCCATGGCCTGGACCTTCGTCTGCCCGACTGAGATCATCGCCTTCTCCGACGCTGCCTCAGAGTTTGCCAAGCGCGGCGTTTCCGTCGCCTTTGCCTCGACCGACTCCGAGTACTCCCTCCTCGCCTGGAGCACCGTGAGCCGCAAGGACGGCGGCCTCGGCCACATCAACATCCCCCTCATCTCGGACAAGAACCACTCCCTCAGCAAGGACTACGGTGTCCTCCTCGAGAGCGAGGGTGTCGCCCTCCGTGGCCTCTTCCTGATCGACCCCAAGGGTGTCGTTCGTCAGGTACGTGGAACGCTCGGCAATGCAGCCGCAAGTCTCGGACGTGCATGAGGCTGATGTTTCGTTTTAGATCACCGTCAACGACCTCCCCGTTGGCCGCAGCGTTGACGAGTCCATCCGCCTTGTCGACGCCTTCCAGTTCACCGAGAAGTACGGCGAGGTAAGCAGCCCCGGTGCTCCCATGATACGTCACACGTAGCCTAATCACGCAATAGGTCTGCCCCGCCAACTGGAACCCCGGCCAGGAGACCATCAAGGCCGACCCCGTTGGCCAGAAGGAGTACCTCGAGAAGAAGTATGGCGGTGATGCCATGACCCAGTAAAGAAAATCATGATACCAACCCGGGTGGTAGATGTAAGGGGTCTGTTGCTTGTGCGTGCCCGGCGCATGTTGAATAGAGGGATACTGTAACGTTTTATGCTTGTTGACACGTTTCCTCTCGTCACGTCTGTTTTGGTTGCAATTCTACACCCTGGACGGGTAGTCTACTAGCTGGCGTCTGCTCGTCTACTTGTAATCGCGGATACCATTAGTGCGTAGATATAGAAAATGCTACCAAGCTCAAGATGAGCCATGTTTATATCCAATCATCAATTTCCCGAAGCTCGGGGCATTTTTTTCTCGTCTCCTTGTTCTAGGTTTCGTGACGGTCGTGTATGACCTGGGTGCGATGATTGGACCCCCTGGACGCAGGATCTCTTTGCGGTCGACGACCGCCAAGGCGATGACGAAACCCAAGATCCAGCTCGACGTTGTGGCTCGCGTACTGCCAAAGCTACATCACCTTCAGCCACTGCCATCCATTAGCGCCTCTGTAGCGCCGTCTGAGAACCCACCGGGTTGAGCTTGGGGTCGATCGGCGTTGACGGCTCGCCGCCAACCTCGTCTCGGTGTTCGCTCGTCCTTCGGCCAGACTCTAACACAACCTCACTCGAACGCGACCCACCCATGTAAAATTCGGTGTCGGGTGTGCACGATGAAATGGAACCGCGCATCCCATCTCTCCTCCTCGATGACACCTTTTCGATAGACCGGCTCCCACCAGAACAGCTTCCCTTTCCTCTGGGGGCGTTCCAAACACCGCATCATGGCTCACAGGCGCTGCCATCAGCGACGCGTCCGTCCAGACCGGCCCCCGTAGAGCCCAGTGCGCCCTCAGCGAACATTTCGCTGAGAGACATTTACAACCCTGGTGCAAAGGACGTTCACGGACATGGCCATGCTGTCTTCAACGGCCAGCTATCTCGAGCCCTCTCCAGCCAGCCTGCGTCCGACTCGCAGCCCCCTACCGCTCAGGCACCATCTGAGGCCCGTCCTGCTCGAGCACACCAGAATGCTGCGCGTCCGCCCAAGTCGGTCCCCCTCGCAGAAGTGCTGAACAGTACCATCACGCCGCCGGCAGATTCTACACAGCATGCGAGCGCAACCGTCTCGCACTTTAGCGGTTCCGTCTCGGACTTGCTCCTCTCGCCTCCGGCTGCTACTCAATATGCGTCGCCTGCGGTGCCTCCACGGAAGAAGAGGAAGATGGATTTGGGGAGCGAGATGTTTACTCTGCCCAAACCCGAGGCGATGAAGAAGAGGAGGCCAAGGATACCACCGCTGCTGCAGGGACTGCATCAGCCACCGCCCGATGCTGGCTTGTTCCCGCCAATAACGAGTGAGAGGGTCGGCGCGGAGAGGAATAGAGAAGTCAGCAAGGAGGGAGCACGGGTCGTGTCTGACCTGCAGCCCGCAATGCCTGCTGAGAAGCAAAGAGAAGCGGTTCCCGAACCTGAGAAGAATGCGGACGCGAGCCTTGACAAGGAAAAGGACCAGCCAGAGCCTGATGACACAGGTACTCAAAAGAAGTCGGGCAAGCCGGCTCCCAAAGTCAAGCGCAAGAGGTGGACGGACCAAGAGACGACGCACCTGTTGAAGGGCGTCGCCAGATTTGGGATCGGGAATTGGAAAAAGATTCTCGAATGTGACGAGTACTCGTTCAATGAGAGGACGGCCGTGGATCTCAAGGACAGATTTCGGACGTGCTGTCCCGACGAGTATCGCAAATTGAAGGCACCCGCGTCCACAACGACTGAGAGGGAAAAGCGGTTGTCCAAGAAGCTGTCTGACCCCTCACTTGAAGGTGAACAGGGCAAGGAGAATCAGCAGACAGAGCAGGCCAAGGCCGTCCCAAAACCCGCGGTCTCGGATGGTGTCTATCAAGATAGTCCACTGTCGGGATCGTGGTCTCTGACCAAGTTCCCTGCGGGCAAGAAGCGCGGCCCGAAAGTGCATCGCAAAGGCTCGCAGGAACTCATGTCGATCGGCATCGAAGCGCCCTTTACCAAAAACACGCGGCGCGAGCCCCGCAAATTTGGCGACGACGAAGACGAGGCGTTGCTGCGCGGAGTGGACAAGCACGGCCTGAAATGGCACGTTATCAGAAACGATGAGGACTTGGGACTGAACCACCGGCACCCCACTGACTTGCGCGATCGCTTTCGGAACAAGTGGCCGGAGCGGTACAAGAATGCGGGATACAAGATTAATGTCAAGGACAAGGGCAAGGCGCCAGACGAAGCCATGGACGGTGATGACACGGAGAGGGATAAAGCGGCGGCGCCCGAACTGCCCGCCAGCTCTCAGCGAGAAGAGCATGCCGCCCCAGCCGTGGCAGCAGAGCCGCACTTCAACGTGGCAGCGCCTTCATCGTCGTCTCGTCCGCGCGCTGCAGACCTCAAGGCCCTGCTCTCGAACTTTCCCTTCCACGATCCCTTTTCCGATGACGACTTCACAACGGACCTGCCGCTTGAAGGCGAGTGCAGCCCGATCATTCTCAGCAGAGATATTTTCTCCTACGCCAATCCAAGCAACGGGGGAGGCAGTCAGTCGCAATCGCAACCGCAGCCTTTGCAGACGTATGACGCGCCAATTGGCGTCGGCAATGGCGGCAGTGGCGCAAACGACCACATCAACCCGCTCGACACACTCAAGACGTCGCAGCGTCACGCTGTCGGAACTAACAACAGTAACACGGCGACGACGAATTTGCCGCCGCTTTGGCTCCCGGCGCCGCTCAACGGCGCAGCTGGCGGGCCTTGGTCAAACGCGTCGGTCGACTTGAATGCAAGGTCGTCCAACAGATCTACTGCTGTTGGCACGGCATCGGCATCGGCAGCATCGGCAGCATCGTCAGCAAATGTCGTCGCTATCACCTCTACTGCTAATACGTTCGGGACAGGTGCTGGTGCCGGTGGCGCCGTCAGCCTGCCCGGGCCGGCAGATTTGCTCATGGGCCTCGATCTCGACGGCCGCAACGACGGCATGGGCCACGGGGCGAGTTGGTTCAACTTGTTTGAGTAGAAGAACCGGACTGATGGTCGTCCTTTTGCTTGTACGTACGTGCTTATCTGCATAGCATGGCGACGGGTCTCCTCCAGAGTCACCCAACCCGCCCAATTAACCCTTTGCAAGTGTTCCCCTTCTTCTTTTCTTTTCTTTTCTTTTCCTTTCTCTCCTTCCGTATTCTACATGCATACCCTCCTCAGTATACGTCGTCCTCCCTTTATCCATGGAAGACTCGTTTGTCATTGGAGGTAGATCAAACCACCACTCAACGCGCCATCTTTCTACATTTTTGACCAAATGCTAGGGTGTTTGCCTTGTCCGTAGGCGGATGCTGGCTGTGCGTGTTGGGACACTTCCATTTAAAACTAGGATTTAATAATAGATTACTTTCGTGTGTATGAATTGCTGGGTATCAAGTGACTTTGATAGTAGACCTTGCTTGAAGTATGACTTGCTGATGAAGGGAAATATGTAAACTTCTTGGATTATAAAGTCTACTAATTTTCCTCATTTTTGAAGGAGGAACACAACCTACCAGGTACATCCACGCATCTCCCTCATTCCAGGTGACGCACTACCTCTAAATCCGTCCTGGCACGCCGAAGATCATCCGGACATGAGCTCCGCGGTCTCCGCCGAAGTATGAAGGTTTTCTGAACGTTACACCCAACCAACAATGGCTCAGGCTCTCTCTTTGCGCCCAGCGCTCTGGAATAGAGCAATTCGCTTAAGCCAGCTGCAACCACACGCTAGCAAATGCTCCGCTATCCTGCTCGCGCCGCGTGAAAGCGCATCTGCGCGGCGATTCCCGAACCAGGCAACTTTCGCAACATCAAACTCGAGGACATTTTGGACGAACCGAAGCGATGGCATCGCGACGCCTACGCAAAACCGTGTGCGGAGCTTCTCGTCGTCGCCGCGGGCACAGTACAAGACGGTGCAGGAAGCAAAGTCGCGGGCCAGAGCCGGGGTCAGTCGGGGCAAGCTCATCCTTTTGCGCGCAGGTAGATTTCCATTGCTCGAGCAATCCCAACTGACACGACGAGTAGCCATTCACATTAACATCCGCAGTCCTCTTTTTCGGCGTGGGCGCGGGCCTCGTCCTCTACTTTCGCTTCGAGAAGCAACGCATGGAACGACTACGAGTCGCCGAACAGACAAAGGGCGTGGGAAGGCCGAAGGTTGGAGGCCCGTTTGAGCTCGTTGATCAAAATGGAAAGAAGTTTACGAGCGAGGACATGAAGGGCAAATACGCCTTGGTAGGTTGCGCGCTGGAGATTCATCATCGCGCCAGTCGCATGCACATGGGATCAAGCTAATGGTTGTCGCCACTCAGGTGTACTTTGGCTTTAGCCACTGCCCCGACATTTGCCCCGAGGAATTGGACAAGATGGCTGAAATGATTGATCGCGTCAAGGAGACGTCGGGCAACACGCTGCGTCCAGTTTTCATTACGTGTGATCCAGCACGCGACACCCCCGCCGTCCTGAAAACGTACCTTAACGAATTCCACCCGGACATTATCGGTCTTACGGGTGCATACGACGATATCAAGGACATTTGCAAGAAGTACAGGGTGTACTTTTCGACCCCGCCAGACGTGAAGCCTGGTCAGGACTATCTGGTCGACCACAGCATATATTTTTATCTGATGGGTAAGTCCGCTCCGCCAGGATTGCGCCCAAAGTCTAGAAGCGTGTCTGACGTTCGACGCATGCAGATCCAGAAGGCGACTTTGTCGAGGCTCTCGGAAGAAACGAGCCGGCCTCGAGGGCAGCCAAGATCATCTCGGACCACATTGGCGATTGGCGCGGTAGACTCGACAAGGACTGAAAAAATGTTCCGCAGAAAATCTCCACCAATACAACTCCAAGAACATGCCTCAATCAGTTGGATCATGGTGCGTCGCTGTGTATCTACGCAAACTGATAGACCAGTAGACTAGGCCGAGAATCAAAAGCCAGCGGCGGATGGCAGCGGCGCGGTTAGCCGATGTCAGCATCATCAGGTATGAATACGATAGCCGCGGACGGCGTAGAAGCCAGTTTGGAAGCAGCCAAGTATGTGGCGAATCCAGATTGTGTCACAGGTTCTGAATCGACGACCTTCTTTCTGGAGTTCGAGAAGCTTGCACCAAACGAGCATCTTGGACGACCTGGAGTGAGCTCTGTGGGCGAATCGAGGCCATTCTTCTCTGCACATCGATGCCTGTTGATTGTGCGAACTCTCAGTCAAAGCACATTCGACAATGCAATAGCCGATTGCGAAAAGTTTCGTGTTCAACTCGTCGACAAAGCCTTGCAGCACGCAAACCAGACCTCAAGAAAAGAAATCGCACATGCCGGCGATCAGCGGCGTCGCTCTCCGTGGGGCCAGAATAAAGTGTGGTCGTGAACATGGAGTTTCTAGTGATCAATGATTGAAGCGATAAGACGGGCCTTTGCAGGTAACACGAGCCTTCGGCGCCGGTGCGCTCACACCAGCGAGGCGCCACTCGGGACACCAGAAAAAATCCTGCCGCACTTGACCAATTGCTTAGACAGTGTTTTGGAAGGATTGGGTTCTGGTGCCATCCTGTCAGCCAAGGCCACCGTCCTTACTTGATTTGGCAGGTTCGTAAACAACCGAGCTACCAGACCCTTTTGCTTCTCGAAATGGAGTATCGTCCGTCCGATAAGGCCTTGCTGGACGATCACGACCGGCGGCGACACCCGCCGCCTTTGCCTCTTCTATTGTTTTTCCTTGAGTCGTACTTGTCCAGCGGCGCCGTGTGATACCTTCCCTCCGCTATATGTATAAGTACGGCCGCCAGCTGGCCTGCGCTGCTTTGCGGAGACCCCGACCCCCAACCATCCCTTGATCTTTGTCGACTCCGTCCGCCCGTCCGTCGTGCATTAGACCTCGTGGTCTGAGCTCGACCAGCCATGGCAACCGCTGCTGATACTCTTTCTCTGGGCGAGAAGCGCCCTGCGGTGGTCGACGACTCGACCGCAAACGAACCCAAAGTCGAACACTCCATTTCGATCAACGAAGAAGAGGATGACCTGCACTTGCCTGACCCTTTCGTTCCGTTCGACGACTTGCCCGATGAGCCGTCGCGCATCCTCACTGTTCGCGCCGTGGTCTTGGGATGCATTTGCGGCGCCCTCGTCAACGCCTCGAACGTCTACCTCGGATTGAAGACTGGATGGACTTTTACCGCCAACCTCTTTGGAGCTATCATCGGTTTCGCTGTCATCAAGTTCTTTAGCAAGACTTTTGCTGAGAACTTCCCAATCCGTTCGTCTCCCATTTGTCGAAACTTGGTATTTCACGACGAGCTGACGTGAATTTTAGTCGGCGGCAGCTTTGGCGTGCGAGAGAATAACATCGTGCAGACAGCTGCGACAGCTGCCGGCGGACTGAGCAATGTTTTTGTGTCGGCATACCCGGCCCTGTACCAGCTTGGTCTGTTGAAGGATCCCAGCAAGGACTATTGGAGCATCACCTCCCTTACCATTGTTGGTGAGTCAAACTATCCGCCAACCCTTTGCAAAATTCCCTCCAAGTCAATCTTGTAATAATCGGCAACTAACAATGTCTGAAGGTGGCTACTTTGGATTCTTTTTTGCAACCCCGTTGCGCAAGTTCTTCATCATCAACGTCGCGCGCGAGCTTCGCCTAGTGTTTCCGACAGCCACCGCTACAGCAACGACAATTCGCTCGATGCACCAGGCCGTCTCCGGAGAGGCCATGGCCAAAATGAAGACCAAGGCTCTCGCCTGGTCCTTTTCTGGAGCTCTGGTGCTGCGTGTAGTGTCTCAGTACGCTACAGGCATCCTTTGGTCGGTAAACCAACTATCTTGATACTTGGAGGAATGCTGAACATCTGTAGGGACTGGCACATCTTCACTTGGTTCTACCAGTGGGGTGGCTACTCGAACTGGGCCATCAACATCGAGAACTGGGGCTGGATGATTGAGTTCACGCCAGCTTTCATCGGCACGGGTTTCCTTGTACGAATTTCCCCTTGCCGAGTTGATAAAAGAAGAGTCAGGGCTAACTGTGACAGGTTGGCCTCAATGTTTCCATTTCCTTTTACGCCGGGAGCATCCTTGCGTACGTCCTTCTCGATCTCTTGAATAACGCACGCTGACCAAACCCAGTTGGGGGCTCATCGGACCGCTTCTCGTGAAATATGGCGTCGCTTTCGGAGTCCAGGCATCTGAAGATCCAAAATGGAGCGAATATGTCTCGTTCGCGTCTTTGTCCTTGAGCGCGTCCAACAAAGACACCCCGAGTCCCAGATATTGGATGCTTTGGCCTGGAATCCTTTGCATGATTGCAGTATCATTCACTGGTAAGCTCCCTGGAGAGACCGCTGAGCAACGGGACTGACGAGACAAACAGAACTCGTTCTCCAATGGCGTGTGTTCGTCTTTGGATTCCGCGCCCTCTATCGTGCCTGCTGCAAGGGAATTGCCGCAGCGGGCCGCGCCCGTGGTAAGAAAATCAGCTGGGCTGAGCAAAGCTCTGATCAGGAACTGGAAGATGTTGTCGTAGACCCGGCTGCTCTGCACGAACGAGTGCCCGTCTGGATGTGGGGTCCGGGTCTGATTGCCGCAATCATCGCAACTTGCGTCGTCATGGGAGTCGAGTTCGATATGCCCGTGGGGATGTCGCTGCTCTCTGTCTTCCTTGCCTTCTTGTTCTCCTTCCTGGCGATTCAGTGCACGGGAGTTACAGGTAAGCCTCTTCAGATTTATGAAAGAAGTCGGGGTACACAGAAGCATGAAGGATGGAAAAATGGTCAAGGGGTGAAGGATAATAATCTCAACTATGCCGTCCAGCCTCTGAAAAAGAGGAAACGGTTCTGTGTGCCACGACTTTCTACTTCGACGCCGGCGGACCTTGCTATCTCTGGATCTGATTAATTGACTGAATTACGAACAGATACGACTCCCCTCACTGCGGCATCGAAGGCTTCTCAAATCGTTCTCGGAGGTGCTACCAAAGGCGAACACTGGGGCGTTGCCCACGCGCAAAGACTCAACTTGCTTGGAGGTGCCCTGGCTAACATGGGAGCTGTATGTCTCAAGAAACGTCTCTTGACAGCGCGTCACAGGCTGACATTGCGAACAGAACCAATCTACCGATCTCACGGCAGATTTCCGCGTCGGCTTCCTTCTCCGCACCCCACCAAACCAGCAGTGGGCGGCTCAGGCCATTGGAACCATTGTCGCCGTTTTCCTAGCCCCGGGAATGTTCGTTCTCTTCGCCACGGCCTACCCCTGTATTTTGGATGCCGGGGCGGAGACCTGCTCGTTCGCTGCGCCATCGGTTTCGGCATGGCGCGCCGTTGCCATTGCTGTGACAGATCCTGCCTTTCCCATTCCGCCGTCGTCTGGATACTTTGCCATCGCCTTTTCGATCCTTGGTGTTGCCGTGGTGTTGATCAGAGCCTTTGTTCTGGTTGGCAAGAGGGAGTGGATGCGAACGTGAGTAATCAGCTGCACTCACTCTTCAGACCAAATTACTGATCGATTTCAGCTACTGCCCGAACATGATGTGTGTTAGTCTGGCTTTCGTGCTGAACCAAAGTAAGTGGACCCCAATCAAGACAAGATAAAGAGGCAAGATATTGACATGGTTGCGCAGCGGTCTACGGTCTTGCCATGCTCATGGGATCACTGGCAGCATACACTTGGGAGAAGAAAAACCCCAAGTCATTTGACATATACGGCTACGCGGTTGCTGCCGGATTGATTGCGGGAGAGGGGATTGGCGGCGTGGTGAATGCGATTTTCCAGATTGCGGGCATCTCGGGAGATGTGTATGGAAGCATGGTCGGCTGCCCGGCTGATGCGTGCTAAGACGTCTGGGCTGGTACGGGATGGTACGAGTACGAATGACGTCTACTGTAATTCAGTTTTGTACATTGGATGGCGGCTGCAAAAAGGGGGTAATGGGCAGCCAATGAGAAATGAAGTGCATTTTTAAATGGAATGGTGGTAATGATGACAGCTAGCGCCCGTTTAAATAAGCTTGGTCCATGTTGATGCCACTTCGGGCAAGTCTGCTGGGATGGCTGGCGACGTTGGAAGAGAGGGTATCACGTAGATTGACGAGGCAGATAGAGTGTCGGCAGTCGAGTCTATCGTTCGGCAGACGGCGGGCACGAGGCGGATGGTTGGTCGGTGATCCGATGCGGGTGCGAACGAGCCGTTCAGCTTCACCTCGACATCGCTCGACATCGGTGGCGCAAGTCGAGGCAATCAACTGCAGCCACTACCGCCGCCTTTTCCCTCGTCCGGTTCCATCTTCTGCGCCAAAGAAGAACCCTGGATTCCGTCACCTCCAGTCCTGCCTTCTCGCTCCTCTCGCTGTCCACGCCGTTCCCCTCCTCCGCCTCCACCGACTTGTCTCACTCCCGCCCACCGTCGCCAGCTTCGATGCTCTGCGCCCCGGCGCAATCGAGTCCTGCATCATGGACGCCCTGACCGACTTTGAAGCGCTTCCCATCTTTCACCAGATTCTCTTCGAAAAGGAGGCATTAAAGCTCAAGGAAGGCCAGTCCGAGGACGCGCTGGATCTCGCCTTGCGCAACGCTGCCCTTGCTGCTGGCGTTGAAACACGCGACCTCGAGATGCCAGTCAGTTTCCCAGCCTTGCAAATCGACTCTTGCTGACCCTCTGTCTCTCCGCCAGGACTCGATGCCCTACATACATGTAGCATGCACCCATTCTCCAATCCGCCGCTCCTCCGTCTCGGCCAACACGCAGACCTCGTGCTCAACGGACATCACTACCCCGGAATCTGTCGGTTCCACAGACGACCCTGATCGCACCGCACTACCGCCAGTTTTGCCTGGAAGACCCTCGTTATCCACGCTCCCGCCCTTGATCTCATACACTCGCCACTCTTCTACCTCGGCATCGATACGCAATCTCAAGTCCAAGTTTTTGCGTCACACCCACAGCTTCTCAAGAAAAAGATATAGGTGAGTTTGCTGTTTCCGCATCGCAAGCATGTGGCGTGGCTACAGCAACTAAGCATTTCTCTACTATAGCCAGGATGACGGCTCCCTCCACTCCTCGAACCATTCGACCGTGCACCGATTTGGCCAGGTGCAAGGTCGTCTCACATACAAGACCTCATCCGACAAGGGATCGCGCCATTCAATCGCAGAGTTTGATGCGCGTGCCCTCGCGCTAGCTGCGCAATCACGACCATCATCCAGCGCGGGTTCCTCCGCTTCCCACAATCAGGCCTCTTCCAATGGTACTTCCGCGACTACCACGGAAGGCCAACGAGCCGCTCTCAAGCTAGCAATGGACAACGACACGTTCCGCGAAATGTGGTACGAGTGCACCAAGTCGTACGAGCGAATTGCTGTTTTTGAAGTGAAACAGAGAAGATTGCTGCATTTTTACGAGAAGTTTTCTAGAAAAACGCTCAACCGCCAATGGGAAGGGATTAAGGATCACACAAGGGTGCAGGTACTACCGAAAAGGAGTCCCATGTGTGTCACTGATGGCTTGCTGACTAAGTAGCAGCAATCACAGGAAATCGAAATGCTCGAGGACAAGCAGCTAAAGGCGGACGTCTCGACGTTGGAAAATCAACACCAAGAGCGCGTACATTCTGCGGTCGCTCTCAGACACATGAAGGCATATTGCAATGCCGCAACCATCCCTGGCGGCCCCAAAAAGCGCATCGTCACCGACGAAGACCGACAACGGCTCAAAGACGCTGAAAGAACCCACGATTCATTGGACCGCAAGCACGAGACTGCTAGGATGCTGTCCAGAGCTAAGCAAGAAAAAGAATTGCGAGAATTGAAGCAGGTCCACCAGCAGCAATGGCGCGAGCTGGATGGACAGGCCCAAAAGGCTCGAGCTGCCTTGAACCAGGTCTCTCAAAAACTATCTACCCAACTCGACGATGTCATCCGTCAGAGGCGGCTCCGCGCCGTGTCGCGCTGGTACATCAGCCTCAAATTGTGGGACAGGACCACAACTGAGAATGACGACATACCGCCCCCAGAGGACATTCCAGGTGTTCCATGGCCAGAGCTCTCCACTGCCGAGACCCTCGCCGCAAGATCGTCGTCCATCCTGGACACATACATCACATTCAACACTCTTCCTCCCGCTGTTTCCCTTCTTCCACCGGCCACGAAACCCGAGGCTGAACCCTCTGCTTGATACCCCCCCCCCCTACTAAAACCCCTTGGATCGCATAGCCTCGGAGTTTTTTGCTCATCTTTTCCTTCTAATTTGGGATAGCCTGTGGTTCTCGTCGTTGATACCCTTCCTCGCTGGCTTCCATTTTCTCTCTGTACTCTGCATTTTTCCTTTTCGGGTGGTGGGCGAGGCAATTTGCTATGAATTCTATGTCTCGGTAGCATTTGTTTTGGGGATTGCGCCTTTTGCTTCTGGTTTGGACCTGCGCAAGGAAGATGAGCTTGGGTGGTGTTTAAGTTGTCCTGTGACGATGGGGGTTGTCACGTTGTCACCCTCGCTCTCCAAGCTGTGAATTTGGATGAGATGTAGTAATTGCTTAGGAGAGGATCATATCAGCGAGAGAGACTGAGCCTGCGGCACCGACATAGCTCTGCGTATGGAAAGTAGAGCGATTCCGCCCAACAACGATGCCATTGCCTTTCAAAGTCGCTGGATGTGTGTGATATGAGCAGAACAAACAGACAGGACGGACTAACATAGACACTAGCGGAGTACGGTAGTTATGCTTGTCGACAAGAAGTTGGATGTGCAGCGATCTACAAAGCTTGGCCAACGGCCGGTTAAGCAACGCGATCCAGGGCAGCGGCGCGGAGGATGACAGGGCTGGGCTGGGAATGCCCCGTACAGCCTTAAAGTGGATCTGTGTAGCAAAACAAGGGTGTGGCCTGTGTGGCGCGCCCGGTGGCTTAAGCATGTTCTCAGGGCACGGCACCTCATCTCATCTTTTTTATCTCTCGACGGGACCTGACACTTGACAGACCACCACAAGGACATCCTTGGCGACCATCCTAACCCAACGACCTGTCACTCCCGACCCTTTTGCTCCTGGACGTAACGAAGACTTGCTACGCCAATCGGCCGCTGTCATCCGCCATGCTCCGCGAATCCAACCCCGACATGTCGCCCACGACGGCCTTCCGCTCGCTTTCCATGTCGCCGCCGCCCGACAACACCAACAGCGTCCTCGACGACATCTTCGGCGAGCCGTCGCCGCCGCAGCAAGCGCCGACGCTCAGCCAGCTAGACGACGTGTTTGGCTGCTCGCCGCCCGACGCGACAGCGGCGGCGTCGGTCCTGTCGATCGAGCCCTCCAACAATGACCACGAGGTCTCGGATATCCCGCGCCTGCGCAGCATCCACGTCACGGCGGGGTATCGCGACGGCATTGCGGTTAGCAAGGCGGCGCATGTGCAGGATGGTTTCGATGAGGGGTACCCGCTCGGCGCGGTGTTGGGGCTGCAGGCGGGTCGCGCGGTCGGCGTGCTCGAGGGCGTGGTGGCGGCGTTGAGGTGTGCGAGAGTGGCGGCGGGCAAACACCAGGCGTCATTGGCAGAGAAAGAGGACGAGGACGAGGAGGAGAGGCTGTACGCGACAACGAAGCACCTGCTACAGCAAGCGCGCGAAGAGCTGGACGTCGCGGCGCTGTTTAGCCCGCAGTACTTCGACGGAGAAGGCATCTGGCGGTTCCACGTCGACGGGCACGAGGAGGACATCACGTTCGAGGTCGTGGCGGCGCAGCATCCGCTGATTGTCAAGTGGACGGCGGCCGTGGAGCAGCTGGCGCGCGATCTGGATCTCGATTTGGATCGTTTGGATCGCAGGGCCAGAGAAGACCACAGCGCTGGAGATCAGGCTGCGCTTTTGAGATGAGGTTGTGAGGGCATCTTATGCCGTTGCTGTGATGGCGACGGCGGGATTTTCGTTATGCCAGTGGTGTCTTTGCGGCCTCGCGACATTCAAGGGCTGGCTGGCCTTTGTGGATGCCCTACAGCGCGCGCGCTCTCACCCCTTGACGATGGCAGGAGCTGCTCGCCGCATGGCCGCCGCAATAGCCTGCAAGACGCCGAAGGGCGCTCGAAGCGCCTGGGAGAGCTACTGCCCCGTCTTGGCCTTTGAAAAGGACGCTCTACTCAAGTCTGTCGAGGATCAAAGCACAACCGTATGTATCCTGAGGAGGCACATTTCCAGCCCCGACCAAAGGTCAACCGGCCACTCGCAGGCCTTTGACACTCTTTGCTGAGGCTTGAAGTTGTGCGGCAAGAAGATTGGCACGAGACGGCGGTCGAGCCAATGCAGAAGACGTACATAGAGACATGGAGCCAGAATGGAACATAGCATGGGATACTGCACATCAACGTGTTTGAGCACAGAGGAAGAACTGCTTGAAAACTGTTTGTACTCGAAGCTCTTGCTACAGTTGTACAATGGCGTTTCAAACAAGACATTTTAGGCCGAAGCCACTCCCGCTCCATTGACGGCAAATTTGCAGCTGAGTGTTGGAACCCTCCCATTTTGATAGCGCACGTGTACTGGACGCCAATAAGATCAGAAAATTCGTTACTAGAAGATAAGTTTGTTGTAATTGGCCAGTTCTGGAGTTCTTATATTCCATTTGGAAGGGCACCGTTGCCGGTGGTGTGCGAGCCCGTAATTACCCAATCCGTGACCCTCCCCTTGTAGTCCGATATCCTCACATCCTTGACGCAGACGCTAATCACTCTCACTTCGTCGCCCTCGACCCACCGACCACGACCGCCATCACCGCTCTCGGCAGGGCTCGTACCAAAGACGTCTTGCGACTCGTCCACCTCGGAGCCGAACGTGTTGTTCTCAAGGTGGCGGGCCTTGAGCCACTTTTCCTCGTCGCTTCCGTGGGCGACAAAGTGGGCGGTGCCGTTGATGGTGGCCGAGATGCGGGACAGAGCGGCCGTGTTCATGCCCAGCAGCAGCG
The DNA here is from genome assembly GCF_038025025.1 of Phyllosticta citribraziliensis. Classification (NCBI taxonomy): domain Eukaryota; kingdom Fungi; phylum Ascomycota; class Dothideomycetes; order Botryosphaeriales; family Phyllostictaceae; genus Phyllosticta; species Phyllosticta citribraziliensis. The sequence goes on from NW_027117343.1 coordinate 972,030, forward strand.
TGGCCAGGGAGCTTCGCGAGGCGGCGGGCGGCGGGCTGGAGGCGCGGCCCGAGGTCAAGGTGGGCGGGCGCGTCGAGACCCAGTCGTGGACGAGCAGGGACACGCGCGGGTTCTGGCACAGGTTCGTCGTCTTTTGCGTGCCCGGGGGCGTGGTCATGATGATTTGCGGCGATTCCGAGTAGGGCGACGACGGCAGGTAGGTGTAGTTCATGAGGGAAATGTGAGGCATGGCGTCGGTCGACGAAGTGGCGAGGTGCAGCTGTGAGCGGTTAGAGGCGCCGTGGGACCATGTGGTGAGGTTGAACGTACGAAGCGTGCATTTTGCAGACACTGGATGACTTCTTCGGGCAGCGTGCACGAGGATTGCGGGGCATTGGAGGAGGGTTGGGCAGCTTCTTCAGACATGACGGCGGTGGGCGGCGGATGAGGAGGTGGAGGAGGAAGAGTCGGCCAAGGCGCCGTCGAGATAGCAAGAGTGTTGATTGTATTTTAGTTTGTTAGGATGGACGGGACGGATGATGGTGACGTCGGCAGAGCGGTACCCACCCGATGGATGGCGCGGCGATCGGAAGCGGACTGCAGTCCAGTGGTGAATCGGCGGGCGGAGCGGAATCCCCAGACGCCCAGGGCTGCGAGCCTGCTCTCCTCCGCCGCGCGTATTCAGCCACCCCGTCCGCAGCACCAGCACCCGCCACCCGCGGAGAGACGGGAGACCAGCACCAGCAAGGCGAAGCTGCGTAACGTATGCATGTCGACTCATGACCCAAGTTGCGACACGACACGACACGACACGCGCCAGCTCTTCTCGCCGTGATATCCCCCACAACCACCGCTTCTTCTCTCCGCCTGCACTTCGCTCCATCGCCTGTTCCGCTCCACCGCCGCCATGGACCCGTTGCACGATTCCTCGTCGTCACCGACGGACCTCCTGAACCCTGATGGCCTTGGCTCCTCGAATGGCGCTGCGGACCCTGCTCATGCTCCCCCTGCGCCTGCAGTGGACCCGGCCGTCCAAAGGGTCGTCGACGAGGTCGTTCAATCTGACGTTCGTGCCATCGCCGCCATACAAACACCTCCAGACTACGCCAGCTAAACCCTTTGAATAGATTGGCGTCACCACCTTGCTCACTCGCCTCAAGCAGAGCATCGCCTCGGCCAAAGTACGCGTCATTCCATCCCTGTGCCACAATGCGCAGCTAACCCGCCCAGGACTTCTCCACCTTCTTGAGTAAGCGCTCCAAGCTCGAGGAAGACCACGCCCAGGGCCTCAAGAAGCTATGTCGCGCGACCAACGAGTCCATCCGCCGCCACGACTCGCGCCAAGGGTCCTACCTGCACCAGTTCGAAGAGGGCACGAGGCTCCACGAGCGCATGGGCGACAATGGCATGCAGTTTGCGCTTTCGCTTCATCAGATGCACGAGGATCTGAATGAGCTCACCAACAACGTCGAAAAGGGCCGCAAGCAATGGAAGGCTACAGGGCTGGCCAGCGAGAAGAAGGTCTCGGACGCCATCCAGCAGATGGAAAAGGCAAAGGCAAAGTACGACTCGTTGGCTGAAGACTATGACCGCGTCAAGACTGGCGACAAGAGCGCTGGCAGGGTTTTCGGAATCAAGGGACCCAAGAGTGCCGCGCAGCACGAAGAGGATCTCCACAGGAAGCTCCAGACAGCCGACCAAGACTACAAGAGCAAGGTCGAAACGGCGCAAATGCTCCGGACTGAGCTGGTTGAGAGGCTGCGGCCCCAAGCCGTCAGCGCCACCATGGAACTCATCAAGGAGTGCGATTCGGCCTTGATCCTGCAGATGCAAAAGTTTGGTGTGTAGCACAATGCGCCGTCTCTCTTTGTCTGAATCGCTGCTGACAACGAACAGCAACCTTCAATGAGAAGCTTCTCCTCAGCAATGGCATTCTCGTCGCCCCCACAAACAACCCAGGAGAGCCAGAGGCTGCAAGCTTGAGGGAAATATTTTACAAGGTCGACAACGAAAAGGACCTCACCAGCTTCATCACCGGTCATGCGAGCAAGGTCCCAAGACCGCCTGAAATCAAATACCAGCAACACCACACCCTGGCACCGCCACAGCCGCCGCCTTCTGCGGCTCCGCCAGTACAGAGCCCGCAGTTCCAGCCCAGTCCCCCGCAGCCACCTCTGGTCCTGACAAACCCAACGCCGCCGTCTCAACAACCACCGTTCCTGCCCTATGACATTCCTCAGCAAACGTCGCCCATTCTCTCAAGCCATGGAGATAGCTTCAAGCAGAACCCATACTCGTCGCCTGTGGATTCGCGTCCGCCGTACCCCACAAACGACATTCCAGCACAGGGCTCCTACCCGCCGCCCGCTGGTGGTTACGGTGGGCCGGTGATGCAAACGAGCCCTCCATACGGCAATGCGCCTCCGTTGAAGCCAGTGTTTGGCGTCAGCCTGGATGAACTCTTCAGGAGGGACGGATCGCCGGTTCCCATGGTTGTTTACCAGTGTATTCAAGCTGTGGAGCTGTTTGGTTTGGATGCGGAAGGAATATACAGGGTTCCTGGGACGTCCACGCACATTCAGGATATGAAGGCCATGTTCGACCACGGTAAGCTTGTTTGTTCATGAAGGTGTTGTCAGACCAGCATTCTGACACTTGGCAGATTCCGCCGCTGTCGACTTCCGCAACCCCGAGGCATTCTTCCACGATGTAAACAGTGTTGCCGGCCTCTTGAAGCAATTCTTCCGGGAACTCCCCGACCCACTCTTGACGCATGAGCACTATCAGGAATTCATCGAGGCAGCCAAGATTGAGGATGATACGGTGCGGAGGGACAGCCTGCACGCAATCATCAATGCGCTGCCTGACCCCAACTATGCGACGTTGAGGGCCATTGTCTTGCACCTGAACCGCGTGCAAGAACGGAGTACCAGCAACCGAATGAGCTCGTCAAACCTTGCCATTTGCTTCGCGTAAGTTGACAAATATCCCAAAACATGGTGCGTCCACGGCGTGTCTCTAACATTCCTCAGGCCCACCTTGATGGGACAACACCAAGGACAGATGGTAGATGCTGGTCTCCAAGCAAAGGTGGTGGACACAATCATCGTCAACACTTTCCAGATTTTTGACGAGGAGTGAACCATGTTGGATTAATTTTGACCTTTTTTGTTTGCATAGTTGGAAGTTCGGAGAAAGCGCTTGATACCAAATAGTAACGACAGGAGCCGTTTCTGAGATTACATGTGTGCTTGTAACTCCAATGGCACTCATGGCAATGTGCAGGAAAGGAGGGACAACTATGAGTGGTGATGGATGCTTTCAGCCCGTCCGGACGTGCCCGCTTACACGACAAACACGGCTCGGGCCTTAAGCGTCGGGGCTTATCGGTGCCACGATGCCGACCTCCGTTTAACCCCGGGCCGGGGCTCTGATGACGCTGCGTCATTGACTGCCCGTGGGTGGTACGGTAGCCTTCCTTCAGCCGCCTGTACCTTCACCAGAACCACCTACAGAATGTAAAGTCAGCAGCCCCCAAAGTTCCTTCACTAGAACTTCGACCTCCAGGCACCGACCTCCACCCTTCTCCTTCCCAAATCCATCTTCCTCTACTGCTTGGCCTTGTGCGCTCGTCGTGCAGGCTTGCCAGAATGTACAATGGCTTGCCTCGCCGTCTACGAGCCTTTCAACATTCGTCGCAGTTGAGACTGGCAATCTCCCCTCGCAGCAGCATCCGATCGCAATCAAATCTCGCCCACGCGCCCAAGAGCCCTTCGCATCTCTCCAAAGCAGCACCCGCGAAGCCCAAAGCGAAGCCCAAGCGGAAATGGGTGCGCCGCCTTGCTTGGACGACCGCCATCGTCGGCGGCGGCTACGTCTTCGACACTCAGTTCAACAATGCGTCCTTGACTCGTAGCTTTCGCACTTTCAAGACCGGTGTCGTCATTGGCTTGGACTACAAGATCAACTTTCGCGCCAACCCGCCGTTCGCCAGGAGCCTCACCGAGGTGCACAACCGCAATGCCGAGAGAATATTCAATCTTCTGCGGGAGAATGGAGGTCTATATCTGAAGATTGGGCAGGCGATCGCCATGCAGAGTGCAGTTCTGCCGCCAGAATTTCAGAAAATGTTCTCGAGGATGTTTGATGATGCGCCCCAGAACGACTGGGCGGATGTGCAAAGAGTCGTCCAAGAGGACTTTGGCAAAAGTGTCGAGGAAGCTTTTGGCGTCTCATTCCAGGGTGAGGAGGGGAAAGGCGTCATGGAGAGGACTGCGAGAGCGTCCGCCAGCGTGGCGCAGGTCCATTGGGCGAGATTACCGGATGGGAGAGAGGTCGCGGTCAAGATACAAAAGAGAGAAATCAAAGCACAGGTAGGGTGGGATCTGTGGGCCTTCAAGTAAGTTTGGCACAAAATGTCCGGAACGAACCCGATGACTAACGGTTGGGCAGAGTGGTCGCAAGAGTGTACACTTGGTTGTTTGATATCCCCATGTACAGCATGGTTCCATATGTATCAGAGCGGCTCATGCTCGAAACCGATTTTGAAAACGAGGCGAACAACGCGGAGACCATGAGGGAGCTTGTGGCGAACGAGCCCCGGCTGCGGGGTCGCGTCTACGTACCAAAGGTATATCGGGAGCTTTCAAGCAAGAGAGTCATGACTGCAGAATGGATCGAAGGAACCCGCCTCTGGGACAAGAAAGGAATCACAAGCCCCTGGAAAGGACCCAAGAGTGAGGGAAGTCCTGGTTGCAACGGAAAACCACTACCTCCACCCTCTCGAGAAACCCTTTCGTCCGTGGCTTCCAACGATCCCCATAAAGAGCAACTGAAACCTGACCGGTCCTACTGGAGGGGTGAGGACGGTACCGGTGGGCTAGGCCTTTCCTTGAAGGACGTAATGTCAACAATGATCGACTTGTTCTCTGCCCAGATGTTCCTATGGGGTGTGGTCCACTGCGACCCTCATCCAGGAAACATTTTCCTTCGTCGACTTCCCCACGGTAAATCTGAATTGGTTCTCATTGATCACGGCCTGTATATCCAAATGAGCCCCGAGTTTCGTCACCAATACGCCCTCTTCTGGAAATCCCTGATTGCCTTTGACAACAAGACAATCTCCGACATTGTCCGCAGCTGGGGCGTCAACAGTCCGGATCTCTTCGCCAGCGCGACCCTCATGCGCCCCTACACGGGAGGCGACAAGTCGACGTCGGAAGAACTCCGCAAGGGCGTCAAGGGCAAAACCGAGGGCGAGCGCGCCTACGAAATGCAAATGAAGATGCGCGCCGGCATCAAGCAGATCCTGTCCGACGAGACAAAGTGGCCCAAGGAGCTCATCTTCATCGGGCGCAACCTGCGCATCGTCCAGGGCAACAACCAGTTCCTCGGCTCCCCCGTCAACCGCATCAAGATCACCGGCGTCTGGGCGAGCCGCGCGTTGGCCGAGAGCAGAGACTTGCCCCTGTTCGAGCGCTTTTCCAATTGGATCAAGCACCTCCGGTTCAGGGCCTTCCTGCTGGGAAGCGATGCTGTGTGGTGGTACGCGTGGGTGAGGCAAAAGCTGGGCTTTGGCGGCGGCATGGAGGCGGAGATTGAGGCGCAGATGAAGCTCATGGCAAAGGACATGGGGATTGAATTGAACCACGGCGTCTTCGAGGGCTGAGCGAACAACCACTTAGACTTTGCATAGAATTCGGACGAGAGGCCCTAGGTACTTGCTTTCCCACATGCTCATCCCTCTTCGCGGGGTAGATTTTCCTTTTCGCTCTGTCCCACGAGAAATATGGCACTGTAAACGTTTTTTTGTTGGATTCGATGGCTTTGCTTGGACTAAGACTCTAGATACTGACTCCACTCTTCAACTTTTCCGCGCCGAGCTCGCATGTTTGTTTGAGCATCAGCTTGGCCTTCTAGTCCTTTCACACAAGGCAGGAAACCAGTGGAAAGGACTTCTTGTAGCTCTCAGCTTCAATGGAGACGGTCATCATGCTAGCTGCCCAGTAGGAGGGGCGTGCAGGGTGCGTGCCACGGCATGCTGCCAAAGGTTAGCATTTCGTACATAGTGAGGCGTAGAGCAGCATCTTCGTACATAAGCTCGCGTATGGAAGTGGGTCTTTTCGTGCGTTGAGGTGGGCAAGCCAGAAAGGTTATTGCCGAACCTCCCCGAGTGGTTTCGTCCGGTTAGGAGGTAGATGGAGTGGAGGTCACGATCATCGTGTCTTGCACTGCGCATGAAGAGACTATGCGTCTGGATTGGGACTTTCAACTTCCGGGATAGCGTATTTCTAAGGGTAGGTCTACTGGGGAATCCATGACCATCTTACTGCAAATGACCGTTTATGTTCACCAACTTCTGGGGTTTGTGCTGGGCTTAAGAATTGTTGAGAGGTATCCTAGACATTAGAAGTCAGTAATACTGCATTAAAGGAATTTAGTGAAAACTCACCACCAGGTGGCACCAATTAGACTCGCAGCAAGTGCAATGTGTGAGACTCGGTAGATCCACCGGACCTCGCGTTGCTTCGCTGGCTTCAGTATGTCCTGAACTTCGCCGATGACTGAGTGGAGCGCCATGCTGGCGGCGACACATCCATGGTGAAGGGCAATCGAAGGCGTCGGATGTTTGGCCATGATGGAGACAAAGGCGATTACCCATGCGAGTTGAAGAGCTGTGGCCGAGACTCGGAAGATGTTGCAGCTCTGACGGCAGTACCAATGCTTGCATTCAGCCTCTGATGGGTGCTCATTTGGCTCGCATTCCTTAACATTTCTGAGCGATGCAGCCTGCCTCTTAGGCCGTGTTGGTGAAGCCGAGCGATTTGGAATTTTGATGTGTCCGTTGCTGGGCATAGTGTGTAGCTCAGTATTTGGATGTGCGTGGGTAACTTGATGAGTGTGTGCGGCGTATGGTGGAGGAGAAGAGTTGAGGCTCGCCATGTTGAGACCTGAGTTGCCAAAGAGTTAGGAAGGAAGTAGCGAGTCTAAGACATATATACCTTCCAGAGCTCAACAAAGAGTGAAGCTACCACGGGAGCCTCACCCTGCGCTCCTTCACCCACAGAGCTAGGGATGACGACCGAGGGGCGGCTGATGTTTCCAATGGGAATGGACGACAGGCTATGCCGCTGCAAAACGCCCAGGAATTGGATCACGAGCAAGTCGTTCGACAGAAAACCCCAGCAAAGCTTCCAGGTCATGGAAACACTGCGAGAAGGGGTGCTGCCTTCTGGGAAAAGACGTGGAGAAGTGACCTCCCTGGTCAAGGGTCATCAGCATCAAAGCCTCACAGCTCTTGAATCGGATGGTGCGAGCATGTGTGCTAGACGGTCACGGTCGGTTTGATCTAGGTGGGAGGCACTGATGAGGGCGGTGGTGCGGATTGAAGTCAAGTGCCTGATTGAGGTTGGCAAGTTTCATAGAGGGCAATGCGCACCTCGAAAGTGATGGCGCTCCCGCAGTGCAAAGAGAGGTGAAAAAGGAGAAGTACAGAGTACAAAGTCAAAGACTTGATACCCAATCCCGATCCCAACTCAATGAGGTTCCTTGCTGTTGGTACTCGGAGTCCCCGCGGCGTCTCCCAGGCGCGGCACGGAAGACAAAAAGGACGACGCCATGCATGGGGACAGTGTGCGCGGCAGATTGGAGTGGATGTAGAGGCTCGGTAAGCTGGAGCTGTTGGTGAGGTCGGTGTTGGTTCCCACCTGGGCAGAAGAATGCGGCCGAGTGAGGCCCAGCAGGTGGTGCGTCGCCTCTGATATGCCCCGTCACGTTGTCAGCTTTTTATTTACCCTGGTGCTTTCCCAATTCATCCACTTTACATTACGCGAGCCATCAGACGGTCAACCTCGCATCAGGTCCCTCGACCTCACCCAAACAACCTTGACCTCCTCACCCCTCTTTCCCTTCCCTCGCACCCCCTCCACTCTTGGGTTTCCCTCGGCGCCTCTGTGGGTCTTGTGAACGGCAACGGCTGGCTCCCTCGTCTGCTTCGAGGTTCCTGCACCCACCACCCACCCGCCGCCGTCCCTTTCTGCGCGCCAGCTCCGCATCTTGTTCTGCTCCCGTCGCCCACTGCACACGACGAGCCCTGCGATCGCTGCGCCATGGGCGACGCCAACACCGCCGTCCACTCCACCGCGCGCCAACCCTCGCCGCAGTCCGACCTCTCCATCCTGTCGCACATTACTGGCCCCGAAGCCGTGTCCTCCATTGATGCTTCCCTAGCGCCCTCGTCCACCCCGGACACGAGTCAGGCAGACACGTCGAGCGTCAACTCGGACGCGCCCAAGGCGAATAATGAGCAATCCGCCCTCCAGCGCCGCCAAAGCACCAGGACACGTGCCGTCGTCGCGACATACAATGACAAAGAGTTGGCCGGCACGCGTCTACACACGCCGCGGAAATACCTCAAGGGCGCTGCAGCCTCCTCCAAACCGCAAAGCCCCGCCAGCCTCCACCCGCCTCCTACGACCCCGGCAGCCGTCGAGTCCGCCGATAATGGCGGGCAGCTAGGGAACGATGCAGTTGAGACTGAAACCGTCGAGACCACTACAATCGAGATTGAGGAGCGAAAGGAGACTTCAGCGCCAACGCCGGAATCGGAAGAGCCCGAACTGGCCGCACAGCGTCGAGCGAGCAGTCGGCGTCGGGCGACCATCGCAACGTACAATGACAAGGAGAATGCTGGAACACGCATACACACGCCGACCAAATACATTGATGGCACATACATTCGCAAATCGTTGTCAGATGGCCTGCCTGGTCAGACACCTTTGGCTGGGTCCGAGTCGGTGGGCAGATCGAGCTCAACCAAAAGGCCGCAAAGCAGCTTGCGCAAATCATACACTGCGGACCAATTGGAGCAGGACTCTGTGGGTGATGTGCTAGGCAAAAACAGTCCTGCGTCTGGTCAGAGGGACCCGAAGCGCGCTGCGGGCAAAGGCAGTCAAGGCCCCAGAGCCATTTTCCTGGCCTCCTCGAAGCGCAAAAACGCAGCTTCGAGGAAGCACGTTGGCGAAGGGCACGGCGACTCTGATGACTCCGACAGCGACATTTCCTTCGCCAGAGTCAAATCTTCCACCAAGAAGAGCCCGGTCAAGAGGGGTTCGGCGCACGGAAAACGTCCTGTCAAGCGCCAGAGAATCATCGAACCATCCCCTGAAACCGACCTGGACTCGGCTCGCATCACTGAAATCAAGGAAGGGCCTTGGCGAAAGCCGTGGCTCAACGCTGGCAAATTTCACAACACTGGCCAAGACGATTTCGTTGGAAGGTTGAGCGCAGTCATTGGCCACAAGCCCAAAAAGGCTACCGAGGCCGATCGCGAGCAGCAGAACCCACTTTTTCCCATGCCCATGTTTTCCATGGCCGAGAAGCTTGACCTATACCCCAAAAAGAAGTTGCCGGAACACAAACGTCCCTTCGAACCATTCCAACTACCTTTCGAGGTATTCAGCCCACTGCCAAGGGAGATCAAGGTCAAGGATTGGCGCGATTTGAAGAGGAGTGAGTCTTGTACTTTCCAAGGAATTGACCAGTACTAATGGTGTTGTAGATGAGTACAAGGGCGAAGATGCTCAAGAAACACGCGCCAGGGCCAAGGAGCAAAGAAAACAGGCCCGTCAGATGGAAGCCTCCAAGTGCAACTGCATCGACAAGTGTGACCGCGACAACTGTTTCAATGCTGTCCTGTTCTTCGAATGCGATGACAGTAGTTGTAACGTTGGGCGCCATTGCGGAAACCGCCAGTTCACCGACCTTCGCAAGCGACAGCAAGATGATCGTGGGTTGTGGCACAATAAGTACAACATTGGGGTTGAAGTCATGGAAACCCCGAACCGCGGACATGGCGTGCGTGCCATGCGCACATTCAACAAAGACCAGATTGTGATTGAGTACATTGGCGAGATCATCACTCAGCAAGAGAGTGACCGGCGTGTGAGAGAAGTGTACAAGGATCACAAGGTATGTCCCATATGTTTGCGCATTCCTTGGATGCTAATACCTGGAAGTGTTTTTATTTGATGAACTTTTACGACAAGCTCATCATAGATGGCTTTCGTGGCAACATTGCCCGCTTTGTCAACCATTCATGCAACCCCAACTGCCGCATGGAAAAGTGGACGGTCAACGGAGAAGTAAGAATGGCACTCTTTGCGGACCGCTACATCATGACTGGGGAGGAGTTGACATGGCACTACAACTTTGAGTGAGTACCCTTTTCGATGACCCTTGAACCAATATCAGTGCCTAACAGAAGCTACCAGATCGTATGGCCAAGAGCAGCCGTGCTATTGTGGCAGTGTCAACTGTGCGGGTGTCATCGGTCGTCAAGTGCGCAACAAGCCTGTCAAGGAGATGAGAGAGCCACCCTCTGGCAACAAACGCAAAGTCGCCCGGTCACCGGTCAAACCGAACAAAAAGCCCAAATTGACGACAATTGCGGCCGCCGCCTCATCGACGGTTAAGAACATTTACTCCAAGACCAAGTCAAGCGTTGGCGGTCTCTTGGGAGCTGCTGAAGATACTCCTGCTCCCCCGAAGAAAAATCAGGAGAAGGATGGCCGAGCCGAAAGGGCAGCGAGGAGGTCACTTGCTATCCAGCAGGCGGAAGATGATGAAGATGATGACGACGACGAAGAAGAAGAAGAGGAAGACGAGGAGGAAGAGGAAGAGTCTTCGGATGATATGCGCACTACCAGGGCCCGCGCTGCGCGACGGCCGTCGACCGCAAGTCCTCAGAAGAAGAGTCCGGCCAAAAGGGTTGTCAGCAAGAGCACGACCAGGGTCACAGAACTGACAAGATCTTCGTCCCGCCGCAAGTCGAGCACGAGGGTCTCACGCACTCAAGAAGCCAAGGAAATCCCCGAGACGCCGCAACAGGAGACACCTGAACCACTCGACACACCGACTCCTGCCGATACAGCACCTGTCGCTGAAAATCCCGCTGCCATTCTGCCAGAGCTTCCATTTCCCAAGCCTCAGACGCCCTTTGCGCCGGCCTCGTCGTTGAGAAAGAGCAGCAGCTTCAACTCCGAAGCTCCTGCTTCAGCCCCCTTCGGGTTGAAGCAAACGACTATCTCTTTCATCGGCAACGCTTTCGGATGGACGAGGGAAAATCCCAAGCCAGAGCCGGCGACCAAGGTCTTGAAGAAGAAGTCCTCCCAGGACTTGGCCGCCAAGGCAGGCGGGAAGAAGGGGAACAGGCGGAACGTCTAGTCAGGCCTCTAATTGTTGCCCACAAACCAAACTGACTGGCTTTGCGTGTTTCCAGAGGTCATGCCAGCGAAACGGGAGCTGGCAGTTATACCCACTGCTCAATCAGTCTGAACTCGGGGCAGCGATCGAAATGCGTCCCATGCTATCTACTTGCTCTCTACCTATCGGATGTTATTGCCTGCATGTCTTCCACCACCACTGGGTCCAACGACGAGGTCCATCCATCCCCCGCGACTGTTTTTCGCGGCATTTTCGGCCTGGTCTCACCTCAGCTTTTTTCTTCCCGGTGCTACTACATTACAGCTTTTTAGATGCGTACGGTGTTTGTTTTTTCCTTTCCTTCTCGGTCCTGTCACCATCCAGCCTGCCCCACGCATGCGCCTTGCCGTCAAATGCTCGCCTTCGCGACCCTGGAACCCACCCTGCCTGGCCGATACTCGATGACAACATCAGCGGATGGACAGAGGGAGAGATTGAGGAGGTGGACGAGCGGGAGGACGGGGGTCGTCGCTGGGTAGTGGAATTGCATCTTTCCTTGTTTTCCTTCCTTGTCTAGGTAGGTAGTCACTGGCGTCCAGGCGGAGGAGGGATCGGCGGCATGTTTGTAGAGCTGGTGGCAGCGACGACGACGATGCGTTCGTTGGCTGGGAGGGATGGAGGGACAGAGGGACAGAGGGCGGGCGGGCGGGGCTGCTGCGCGTGGCGTAATGCGAGGACATGTGGTACTACTGCACGGGCGTTCTGCTTTCTCGATCGAGGTACGAATAATTGATGTTTTTGTTTCGGCTGTGGGATCGCCTTTACTTGGCTACGCGCACGTGTTCATCTCGTGGAAAGCCGAAGGAAGCTGACGACGACCGACAGGACGCAAGACAGGCTGGCTCAACTGTCGACTCAAGAAGATGGGCTTCACGCAAACTAAACTGCACTCACTCACTGGACGACTTCTTTCCGGGCCGCCGGGATTGAACTAAGATTATGGAACCACTGGGTCCTGCTGTGCTCTGTCTGATGCGACCCCAAGTAAGATGCGACAAACAGTCACAGACCGCTATACTATGTACTTGCACGCGCGCGACGCAGCCGATGCATCTCTTTTCTCTCTCCCTCCCCATATCCCTACAGCAACCAGCCAACCCATCTGCACCTGTCTGTCTAAGAGCCGCTCTCCCTCTCCTAAAAAACTTGGCAAAGTAAAGTGACGCCACCGCAACGGCAGGACGTGATGATGATCGTTGAGCAACGAATCAGTCGACGAGCAGAAGGAAAGGAAGCAAAGAAAGAAGCTACCGTACAGAAGGCACTAGACGTGCCAGCCACAGCACCATCAGGATGCAAACGACGAACAAGAAGAAGAAGAAGAAGAAGGGGAAGAAGGGCAAGAAGAGCGAGGGGAAAATTTGGACGAGAAAAAAAAAGCGAGCATGTGTACAAAAAGAAGTTCCTGCGAACGTAATGTTCTAAAGGCGCAGCTCCAGACGAGAGAAAGGGAAGAAAACGCGGTGAAAAGAGACACCAAATTAATGCCAAACCGTCAACTCTCTCTCCGTCTCAGTTGGTGGTGGCCGATGTGCCCGTGGTCAATTCCTGCCGCTGGGCACCGCTGTCACGACGAACGCTCACATCTCGCATTTCGACGCCGCCATTCTTGTCGTCTTGTCTGTACTTCTCGGCCTCCTTCCTCTTGCGGTCCCCGAATCGCTGGTCGCCTTCCTCGTAACGTTTCTTAAACGCCAGATAAGTTGGGCCACGAGGACGACACAAGACCGCGCAGATGTTGTGCCAGAACGTCTTTTGGGTAAATGGGCGGTGACGGTCCTTTTTCAAGAATTTGTGGCTGTTGAGGTACTCGCGAGTCGTCTCGCCGCGCCACATGAGCATCAGGTGATATCCCCACAAACTGGCTGGGTACCAAGACACGAGGATGCCATAGACCATCATGGCAAAGGGGACGCGGAATTTGGAGATGGCGTCGCCAAAAGTACGGTCCGGCTCTTGTTTTTGCCAGACTAGGAGGTGCGCGAGAGAAGCCCCAAAGAGCATGAATCCCAGAAGCGTGCCGGCACTGACAAAGACGAAAAAGTACCGGTAATTTCGGCGTCCCACGCAGTTGTTGAGCCAAACGCAATGGTGGTCCTGTGTTTCGATACAATTGTCACACATGCGACAGTGGTGGGCGCGCGGCGGACGCCAAATGTTGCAAGACTTGCAGTACTTGGTAGGGACTTCCATGGCAGATGTCGACGGGCTGGCGGATGTCACCATGATCCATTCAGTGGTCGGGGGCCCAACAGCGAGGGGGTCTTCGGAGGGATCAGGAGGAGGGAACGGGTGGAGGTTGCGCGGTAGAATCTGCGAGCACGTCAGACTTTGTTTCTTTGGTGAGTCAAGGGCATACTTACGCCGGGATCAGAAACCGAGGCATGGACGAAGGAAGAGACGGTGATTAAAAACAAATAAGCAAACACAATGGGTATCGATGGAGAAACGTGAAGCCAAAGCCAAGGGGCTCTGCAGAAAGATTAGTCTCGAGCAGCGGGACAGTGTACATGTACTTACGAGAAGATGAAGAAAAGTACAGATGGGGCAATGGCAAGCAGAGCCGTTGCGATGCTGATCGGACGAGCTCTTGTGTTCAAAAGTCTACCTCCGAAGCAGAAGACGGTGTTCCCGGTAAAGTACTCATAGTTTCTGCCGAGGCGCAGTGACTTGTTGCTCTTTGATCCAGTCGACGCCGTGGCATTTCCACGCGATGGTCCTAGTTTGGGAGACGAGGCTGCCGATGATAGTTTTTCATGGCCTTGGCCTTGGGGCCTCACGGATCCAGAATTGTTGTTTCTTCCTCCAAGCATGAAGCTTGAGCGGAAACTGGAGCTACGCGGCGATCTTTGGTGGGCGCTCTGTTCGGGGTTCGACCTATTGGTGCGGGTGAGATCTAGCTGTGCAGGGGCCTTTGGGTGTTGAAGAGGAGTTATGCTCTCTCCATCGCGGCTGCGGAGCGTGTTCGGATTTGTAGATGCAGCGGTTCCTGCTTCCTGGTCCTTGAGGAATTCATGGTCGCTGAACTCGGTTCCTCGAGAAGGGGGCGGGCGGATTTCCATGCCCAGCTCATTAAACTCCGACTCTTGCGGTGCTTGGCTCGAGGTCAAGCTGTTGCGATATGATACATTTCTGACATCGCTCTGCCCGTCATGGGAAAGAGACGTGCGTCCCACAATCGAAGATGGCCGTTGTCCGCGTTGACCTTGGAGCCTCTGTGCGCTCATGGGATGGAAAAAGGCAGATGGCTGGATTCCCGACACATGCGACCTGCTCTGAGACGTGGGCGGTCGATTACTACCACTCCTCGCGCTTTCCGACGTACTTCCAGGTTGTTGCGAAGCGCGGCCTCGCGAGGGAGGAGGACGTGACCATGCCGATGCTCTGCGGTTTCCGTTGGTTGACATGGACGAAGGCCGCGACGGGGGTAGACCTGGCTCGCCCGGTGGACCGGTCATGCCTTGGATGCGCGAACGCGCGCTCCCCGGCCGCTCGTCGCCATCTTCAGAAGCAATGTCGGTCATGCGGGAGGATATTATGCTGGGAGCGCCATTGTTGCCGGAGGGCACCTCGAGAGGCGTCGGGAAGGTGTTGGAGGAGCCGGTGGTTGGCCGGGCACCCGAAGTGGCCATGGGGGGCGCTCAGGACGGGTTCGGGGGTTGAAGTTGTTTGGTAGTTGTAGAAGATTTGGCGTGCGCGCGGTGCGGTGGAGGCGTCGGGTGAGAGAGGCGTCGAAGGGAGTGAGGTCAGCGCATGCATGACCTGGAGTCGAAGGGAACCGGAGAGGGCGGTGGAGCGTGCGGTGGAGCGGAAAAGAGGGTTAAACAGGGCCGGTCGAGGCACACAAGGAGAGATGGTGGATGCGGAGGGAGCGCGGGTGCCTTGAGGCAGAGTCAAAGAGGGAACGACGTTCTAGAGGAACGACATGACGGTGATGCAGAGAGTTTTTGCAGGGAATGAACGAAGGGAGGGAGCGACGGGAGAGAGAGCAGAGAGCAGAGTGCAGAGTGCAGAGTGCAGAGTGCAGGCAGAGTGACGGGGCGGGAGGGTGCGTCAACCACTACCTGTATTCGGTTGGATTGGCTGGACCCGGCAACCAATTATTGTGATTACCCCAATACACCGCGCACAGACCAATGGGCGACGACTTTTCCATTCCTTTGTAATTCCGCTCCGCCTAGTGGCTCCGCTGCGTTCCGTTCCGCCCTCATGTGATTTTTCTTGCCAAGGCCCGACTTCCGCCCGCCGCCCCCCGCCGCTCCCGCCGCGCCGCCGGCAACTCGACCGAACCTACCTGTACGTCGCCATCGCCTGAGAGTCTTCAACCTCCACCATCCTTAGCCGTTTGCACCAACGAACGTCCCGCCCGCACCATGTCCTTCGTCGCCCGCTCCGGTTTCCGCGCCCTCCGCGCCTCCCCTCGCGTCTCGCCCGTCCAGCGCCGTTTCGCATCAGATGTCGCCGACAAGGACGCCAGCAAGGATGCGCTGAGGAAGGCCGGCAAGAAGGATCCTGAGCTCTACGTACGCCGCCACTCCTCAATGCCGTGCGCACATGCCCACCAAACTGACTCGGCAATCTAGGTTCTCTGGACCATCATGGCCGGCGCCTTTGGCCTCGTTGGCTACTACTTTTGTGCGTTCATTCCCGCCCGCGTCGAATCCTGTCACGCTCCCTCTGCCCCGACTCCAGCTGACGTCTGCCCACTCGATCTAGCCCGCAAGCCTACTTCCTCCACCTCTGAGAACCCCGTCGCCAAGGTCCCGGGCTCTGAGCCCTGGAACTCTGGCAGCCAGGGCAAGTACCAATACCACCCTGGCGGAGACACCACCCAGGCTCCCCGCGAGGCTCCTTCGGCCCTGAACACCGTCATTATCCCCAACGTCAACCTCCCCAAGGTAAGAAAACATATTTTCTTAGGGCCGGACAGTGATCTTTTGGTCTCGTGGAGAAGCTGGCGTCGCAAAGACCCCTGGCGCTGGGCGCACGTTGGAAAGATTGCTAATACGCGTTGCAGGAGCTTCACGAGAAGTACAACAAGTGGGGCAAGGACGGCTACTAGAATGTACACCACTTGGAAATTTAGCGAAGGAGAGGGGGATTTTGATGAGGAGCCACCCTACCTATGTACAGAGCATGGTCCAAGTTCTTTTCCCGTGCGGAGTAGACTTGAATTTGAGAAGTCTTGCTGATTTGCTTATGCTGCTCCAAATCATTCTTGCCCAGTGCAATTTCATCCGTCAGAAGAGGCTTTCGCCGCAAGGCCAAGATTGCAAAGTAGAAACGACGACAAAGACCCATTTCAACACCTGTTCATGCCCATTCATTCCCCATCCCTAGCAAAAAGATCAGAAAGAAGCGGTGCAACTGCAACGCCACTCCCGTAGCCACCTCAAAACACCATGGTCGACACATTGTATCAGAAAATAAAAGTATCCCTTCCTTCCTCAATCGCACGTGAGTATTTCTCGATCCGCACAGGCGTCCTCTCCCACAAGTCCAGGTTCACCCTCTGCGCCCTCTCCGGACGTCCATCCAAAAGCTCAGCGGCGCTGGCCCGAACAAACGCAACTTTCTCCATGTCCTTGATGAAATCGACCCAACTGGAGACGACTTGAATTCTTCTCGGCGTCGGGTCCAACGGCGTCCAGGACTCCAGTAGCACGACATGGTACGCTTGGAACTTGGCCAGAGTGCCCATGTGGCTAGCGATGAACCTCACGAGCGGGGCTTTCTCGACCGGGAAGAACTTGAGGCGCAAGCGCTTCAGACGTGGCAGTTTCTGGTCGGTCCCGGCGGTGGCTTCGGCCAGCGTTCGGAAAACCACGGGCGGGCCGGGGGCGCGCGGACGCTTTGATCCGGCGATGGTGAGGTCTTCGAGCATTGGGATGGCCTTGACGAAGGTGGGAAGCGCGTCATAGCAGCCTCGGTCGCGGTCCATTGAGGTGTTGAGCGAGATTGAAAGGGAGACGAGGCTTGCAAAGTTCTGCTGCAGCAAGGGACCAGCGCGAGCCATGACGGCTAGTGAATCGAGTTTGAGTAGACCATCGCTCCAGCCTCTGAGGTCTGATGATTTGATTTCAATGGCCCGCAGCTGGTTGGGTGTGACGAGGAGGTGCAGGAAGATGTGCACAACTTGGTCCGAGGCCTCTTCGTGCTGCGCGTACCAGTCCTTGCTGCGCCTCTTCCAGTGGACGTTGCTATCTGCGCGCTTCACAGTCAGAGTTTCAAGATTGGGCAACGAGCTGAAGTAGTCGCGAAGCGTGTCGTAGATTCCGGAATGTTTGCTTGTGTGGTCTGCTGGGTTCAGAACAAGCCAGAGATGCTTGATAGATTGGCAGATGCGCGGTTGAGTAACCAAGCGAGAGTAGCGTCGAACCCCGACGTCGGACACATCTATCGTCAACCTGGAGAGCCATGTTTTGGCACAGTGGCTCCACGTAGCTTCGCGCAGAAGGTGACAGCAGGATCTCAGCGCAAAAGCATCTTGCCTCTCCAGGTTCGCGACAATCAAGTCGATGAGCTCGTTGGAAAGGTCGAGAAGATGCGTCATGTTGGTTCAGTCTCAACCTGACGCGTGCAACCAAATTTGGCACATGAATGCGCGTTCAGACAGTTAGTTTGTTGACCGAAGAAGGAAGGTGGACGGTGTTGTGTTGGAGGCTCCGGCTGGTGCTAGTGGCACATTGCGGCATCGGCGGAAGTGCCGGTCCGTCCGAGCGGGTAAGGCTGAGGCAAGGAAGCCAACCAAGCTCCTCAACGACAACCGAACAACCTTTTTCCTGACAGGTGCCGCAGTTCCTACATGTAGCTTGATCCATCCTTCCCAACTCGCTTATCTCGGGAGATATTCCTTCGCGACAGGCTGATTCCCCACGACCGCGCTATGAAGCAGCCAGAATCCTCTCTATTCTTTCAAAGCAAAGCTGTCGTTCAAGCTCCCGCTTTGTGACTCTATTCAAAAATCCTAGCTATGCTGTTCCTACGATGCTTACTTACAAGCCCATGGTGACCATGCTACCAGTCTTCTGAGACCAAAACTTCACGTCATCAGCGCACGACATACCCCGCCCCATCGCCGTCCCAAAGAGGAAATTCAGCCGTCCACCTAACAGTTGCGCCATCTCTCGCCTTTTTGAATCATGCCACCAGCACACATTAACCAAACCCATTCTCACCCAATCTCCCTCTTCCCAAAATGGCGTCCACAATGACAGGGCCCCAGACCGGCGGCTGCCTCTGCGGAAACATCAAATACCAGATCCAACCCGCCGCCGAACCCGTCTACAGCGTCATCTGCCACTGCGATAATTGCAAGCGGGCCACGGGAACGCATTACCTCTGCAACACCATTTTTCAGAAAGATGTATGTACCTTCGAGCTCCCTGCAAGCTACCTACTGCGTTGGACGGTCCGGCCCCTAACTTGCCCAAGCACTTCTCCTTGACATCAGGTGCGCCCAAGACATATCGCGACGGCGCCACCGACTCAGGCACGCCCCTGTACCGCCACTTCTGCGGCGACTGCGGCAGCGGTCTTTTCATCACGACACCGCTGGTCGATGGCATTGTGTCCATTCTCAGCGGGACGTTGGACCGGGCTGCCGTCAATTGGAAGCCGAACAAAGGTGCGGAAGAAACCATCTCTTCTCTTCATCTTGATTTGAATTCGGTCTTTGGGGCATCCCTGATTATGCTTGTTTGGCTGACTGGTGAGTGTAGAGCAGTATATCGAGGACAAGTCGCACTGGCTGCCGGATTTTGAGTTGATTGAAAAGGAGGGCGTCCAGTTGAGACATGCAAAGGGCCCGAGCCTAGACAAACTCAAGCCTGCTGAGTGATTCACGTGGTTGAAAGCATGAAAGCAGCTCAGAAGCTTTCGTGGAAGACACCTGGCACAATATCAGTAGGCCTCAAAAGCGCGTGCCATCTGTATACGAACATAAAAACGGCGCATTGGTGCAGCCGACCAAAGCCGAGTTGATTCAAAGCACTATCCCATCTATTCAAAAAACTCCATGCGCTCTCTGGATATCCCCCTTGCCCATGCATGCAGTAAAAACGTCTTCAGAAAGAAAAGAAAAATGCAAAAGTCTACTTCCAAACGATGCAACCTTTCGCCAGACATGCTCATCAAAGTACGAATGCTGGTCAAATATGTGCATCAATCATCCTCTCGCAACAAAAAGATCTTACACTTGCTCTGTTCGTGCCTCGCCTCTGGTCATTCGATTCGTCGAAATGGCCAAGCTGCCAGAGTCTTTTCAAACGCTTAAAGTTGCCCTGCTCGCGAGATTGTGGACGACGTGCGAGTCTTGAGGCAAAAGCGCATTGGTTGGTGCTTCAAATCGGAATGCGAAGTGTGTCCAACATAGCCGTGACAACTTCATCCTCCATCTTTGAAGAAGTCACCCGGTCACCTCGACTTCCATCCTTCATGAGCTCTTGTTGATGCGGCGACATGGTTCAGCCTCGACTTGAGCCGAACCTAGTCTTCATGCAAGTGGAGATTGGCGTGAGCAGACACAGTTGGCAATCAAATCTGGCTCTTTTGTTTGATTTCGATCCGGCCTTCTGGTTTCACATTAATTGCTGTATCTTTGGCAGAGCCAAGGTCATGCGTGGGTGGTAAATGTGGAGAAGCGATATCATCATGCGGTCCGACGTCGTCATGAAGCTTTGCCCTCTCTGCTGAATTTTTTTCCTGAGTTGTTCCCTTCTCCTTAGATGCGGGTTCTTCTTTGGCTTTGTCCTTAGGCGGGGCGACGTCTTTGGTCTTGTCCTGAGGTGGAATTTCGTCCTTTGGCTTGTCCTTTGTAAGAGTTTCGCCTTTTGGCTTGTCCTTTGTGGGAGCTTCATCTTTTGGCTTGTCCTTGACGATAGCTTCATCTTTTGGCTTGT
Source organism: Phyllosticta citribraziliensis (assembly GCF_038025025.1). NCBI lineage: Eukaryota > Fungi > Ascomycota > Dothideomycetes > Botryosphaeriales > Phyllostictaceae > Phyllosticta > Phyllosticta citribraziliensis. Next base: position 992,171 of record NW_027117343.1, read on the forward strand.
CCTTGGTAAGAGCTTCGTCGCTCGGCTTGTCCTTGGCGACAGCTTCATCCTTGAGCTTTTCCTTGGCGAGAGCGTCGTCCTTGGATTTCTCCTTGGCAGGTTTCTCATCCTTCACATCCTTCACAGGTGTCTTGTCGGCCGCTGGCTTGTCCTTCGACGCTGGTCCATCTTTGGGTTTGTCCTTTTGAGGTGCCTTGTCTGCGTCCTTGGCTTTATCCAACTGCTTGTCTTTCACCTTGGCTTTGGCATACTTTTCTGGAGAAATATAAATGTCCCACTTGAACGGATGGAACAATCCTGGAGGGACGCAGGTATCCTGTTTGAGGAAGTCGGACCAAAGAAGCTGTGCGTAGTGATGATATCCTTCTCGAGGCCACCACCAAGACAGCTTCTCCAACACCTTGTGAGGAGCGCCCTCCCAGTTGTAGACGCTGTCGGCACCACCTCCAAGATTCTGTGGTCCGCCAGAATTGAAGAGCCAATCGAGCATGGAGTCGTCTTCAGTGCCGTTGTAGTACAGTGGATGTTTTGCATGCACTGCTTTAAATCCTTTGCGGAACGCAATGGTCTCCATGGTTGCTTCAGACGCCATCCAAAACCCATATTGCTGCTGCAAAACGTGGACCTCGTGCAGCAAACGCTTGGAAGTCCGAGTCATGGCAACGGGAGCAGCGAAATGAGGCAGCTTCTTTTGCTTGGTATGGTACGGATCGTTGTGCACCATGCCCCTGAAAAGCCAAAAGTTTGTGTTACGAACATCGACAATCGGCGCAAGCGTGATGAGGTCTGCTTCCTCCCCGACTCCCCATTTGTATCCATGCGCGCGAATTTCGGCCGCACGATCGTCGTTCAAAAGAGTCTCGTTCATGAGCGACCACAAGTCTCGCCAGGAGCCCATGAGGCTCGGAATGTACCACGCCGAGTTCATCTGTTGCAGGTAGAGCCGGGGTTGCTCTCGCGCCCACGAGGCGATGCGCTCGAGATTCTGGAGGTGTGGGGACGAGCTACGAAAGTCCATTTCGAACTGCCAAAAGTATTCAAAGTCGGCTGCTATGGTCGCGGAGAAGAGCTGGAGCGATTGGTACGCCTGGTGTATGTAGCTGCCAACTGATCAGCCAAGGGTGAAGTGTGTGGAGAGTGGCTACGTACCTGTGTTCTGGTACGGCCGGGTACCAAGCTTTGAGAAGGTTTTCATTCCACAGGTAGGTTATGCTTTGGAACTCTTTGGGCACGCTTTTACGAAGCACGCGATCATAAGCTTTGCGATCCAAGAAAATGCGCTCCTTTGAGTTTTTGACTTGGACCAGAATGAAGACCTCGTACTTGCCTCCAGATTCCAGAGACAACTCGACAATCATCGATCTGATGAAGGCGATGATGTCGCCTGCCCAGTTGAAAGTGTCCGTAGTGCGCAGAACCACAGCTGTCCTGGTCTTGCGCTGTATTTCCAGCTTGGCGCGCAGAGGTTGTTCTTCCTGCGCTGCGCCTGGGTCTGGTAGACGAAAGGTCTTCCGAAGCCCGACATCATGGAGGAGACCATTTTTCCAGGCGCATGAAGACTGCTCTTGTCCCCAGTCTCTATCTTTCCACAAGCCTTGTCCCGCGCCAAAGTAGTCGTCTATCGAGTATCCGTAAGCACGCAGGCGGGTGCTGACATTGTAGCATTTGGTGGTGTCGTCGTCGAGTAAATCTGGAAGACCAAAGAGGTGGCGGATGGCTGGCAGGAAAAAGCAGTGTGAGCCAAGCTGTCCAAGACCAAGGGGAGAGCAACGTACTCTGGGGTTTTTGGTGACCTGGAGTCTTGGCGTAGCGGGCGCGGAGGGAGAGTTGTGGGTCGGAGATGCAGGATGGATACAGCCCGGGTAGCGGCTGCGAGCGTGGGGCGTGTATTCCGCCAAGGAGATAGATGAGGCTAAACAAGAGTGCGACGCTGAGGACCGTGGATGATCGTCGCGCCATGGTGGAGGACGCACGTATCGTAGGACGCGAGAAGAATTCAGGGCGCTGGGCACATGGAACGGGTTTCGAAGTCGAAGACAGGGGGGGCTCGCAGTATCACGGAGAAGGTCTCAAAGACGAGCGCGACATGATTGCGCAATGAGTGCTGTTGCAATAGGTAAGGTAGGGTAGGGGTCTCGCCGGGGCGTCGATGATGTGCGGTGGGTGACGTCCAGTACCTAGTGCCACGGACAGCGCCTGGAAGGCACAGAATCGACACCGGCCCGAGTGTTGAGCACCGCCTCCTCGTCTGGCTTCGCCTCTGCAGCCCAGGCGCGCGCTGACAACCGGAATACAACAAAAACACCACCGCTAAACACACGTCTCTCGATAAAGAAATGGGCGAGAAGACGGCAAAGGCTCAACCCGGATGCTTGCTTCCGCGTCTACTAAAAAAATAAGCTTCTCCACTTCATTCCAGCATTCCCTTGGTCAATTTGGCGGCGATCCTTGCCGGGTTCCTCCCGTTGCACAACCACCTCCGCTCTTGGTCTTCTTCAGGATTCTCGTCATGAGCTTAAGGCATTCCGGTTGGGAGGAGATAGCCCCCAGTCCCTGCCTGATCAAGTCGCGTCATAGGCTGTTGGTCTACCTGTAGTCAGTCTTACTCATGCATGACACGCTCTCAGATGAGTGGACCCTTCACGTTGGCTGCTTACAAAAATCCCAATTTGTCACCCGGTGGATCCGCTCCCAAGATACGGAGGTGCTCATATAAGAACGTGTACGCTCTCGTCGTCTTTCAACCCCGCTTCACTGTTCTTGAAATCTCCAAAAAACGCAGGCATGTCGACCTCTATCGATACATTGATCGGGGCTCCCGATGTAGGAGCTTCAACTCGTCCTCATTCGAAAGTGCCATGATGCTGACTTGATTTGAAAGGGCACAAAGCTATGGGTACGCGCGATCGAATGCTCTTGCAAAAGAAAAAAACACAACAAAAGCTAACATTCTTTTCCGACAGCTTCTGGACTGCGGAAACATGGTGGGGGACGAGGGTTGGTTCAAACGCGGCGGTGGTACTACAACAAAGTCCAACCCGACCAACATTTCAGAACGACGCGTGCTCTCCGTCATCTCTGCATTGATCGAACACCCCACCGAAGGTCTCATACTTTTTGAGACTGGCGGTGGTAAAGAATACCCTTCGGCCTGGGGTGCTCCTTTGAACGACATCTTTGCACAATACGAATACAAGTCCGATCAGGAACTGGACGTGCAGATTGCCAAAACGGGACACAGCATCAAGGACATCAAGGCCGTCGTCATGGGCCACTTGCATCTCGATCATGCCGGCGGTCTGGAGTACTTCAGAGGCACCGATATCCCCATTTACGTTCACGAAAAGGAATTGAAGCACGCGTACTACAGCGTCGCAACCGGATCAGATTTGGGGGTCTACTTGCAAAAGGACCTGCCATTTGATTTGAACTGGTGAGACAGAAAAGGGGCTGGTCAGCGGCTTCACAGACTTGCTGAACACTACCACAGGCAAACTTTCCACGGCGACTTCCTCGAACTCTGTGAAGGCATCACCCTGCGTCACTCTCCCGGCCACACTCCCGGTCTGGTGATCATGCAAGTGAACCTCAAGGAGTCGGGAACCTGGATCTTTACAACCGACCAATATCACGTCCACGAAAATTTCGAGGCTAGCCATCCTCAGGGCTGGCTCGCGCGGGATCACGACGACTGGGTTCGCAGTCACCAGATGATCAAGATGCTGGCCAAGAGGACCAACGCAAGACTAGTGTTCGGACACTGCAAAGACACATTCGACAAGTACGAGCATGCTCCGCACGCCTATCAGTAAATGCGATTGGACGTCTTTTGGAGCCATGGAGTTGAAGTCCACGGAAGCGCTTCCCGTTGGTCAGGATGAGATAAAATGGGTAAAAATCCAAAGCTTCGGTTAGGGTGTTCAATAAGCTCAACAGATCAGCAGCAGTGGATGTCTTTTCCTAGTTGCTTTGCTGCATTGAAGATTTCTGCCGAAGTCGTATTCGGTTCCGACCGAGTTCGTTTCCGTCCCTCATGAGTGAACCCTTGACCCCAGCCAGCCATCCTGGCATCACGCCACGAGTGTTCTGTAGACGGAAGTCGTGGCACGACATTGTCGGTTGCCACGATTCGAGCTTGAAATTCTCCTGTTACTATCACTCAGGGATGGTTAGATACTCCTGAATACTTCGATCCATATCAAATCTGGGAATGACACCTGTCAAAAGCTCATTGTAGTGTGTTTAAATTATCCATCCCCTGCTCCTTTTGTTGGTCCTGTGTCTGTCATGACTCCAGGCTCGAATTCACGCTGGCTCTTGATCTGCTGAGTCCCGACTTGGAGAGGATTGCTTGTCGGCAAAGATGGGAACTGCCTAGAAGTGGTATCATCTTTACCAGTTCTCCCGCCTCTGAACGGACGCCTCGACATTGTGCTTTGGAAATCCATGCACGTTCTCGACGAGTTGGAGCAATATCAGCATGAAGCAGCGAACAAAGTGATCGAAGAAGGATCGGACGACACAGAGAGAAAGCAACCAGGTATGGAGATGACGTGGGACGAGTCTGACTTGGGAAGACCAGCAAGCAGAGGTGATACAACCGCAGATGGCAGACAAGTCAGAGCAGAGTGACCAAGAGAAGGAAGAGGAAGCCAATGAGGTATCAAAATACCGCTAAGCCTGGGGGATGAGCAAAATTGGAGCGTGTCGAGCTGATCAACATGTCAAGCCAGAGTCGTCAGAATGCACAACTCGACCTTCAAGAGACGAAGAGCAAACGTCTTTGACGGGTTGGCTACGCCACATTTCCGACCAAATCATGCACTGGGAGAATAAATGTCTGAGGAAGCTGAAGCTAGAAACCATGAACCACGCGCAGACCAGATTGTAGGTAGATAAACTTGTTCGCGATAGCCTGTGTCGCTGCTTGGACAAGAGCATGCTGACTCTCTGAAACACCCCGGTGATGAACATAGTATTGCGTCCGTGTACACTCTCACCCAAGGCGTCCACTTTGTCAAATGTGTTCAAGACGTGAGAGATTGTCGAGAAGGTATATACAAGCCATTGAGCATTGTATGGCGGCGTGCAGGAAATGTTGACTATCGAACGAGAGTATGTGCTTGTGTGAGATTGCCGTGCGGTAATTGGTGATGCAAATTAGGGATTTTTCTAAGCAGCAGCTTTATCAGGCTGCATGGGATTATGGACGAAGGCATGCGCAGCTAAATGTTGGGTTTGGTGTCTGCAAAACTTTAGAGCCGTAGGGCAGCGGGGCAGACGGAGGGGACAGGAGCGTTGGAGCGGGGTTGACGTCATGCTTCGTAGCTCTCCCGTTATGGGCCGCTGTCGCTCCTGCCGTTAGCTGTGCTTCTGAAACCTATGACAATTCACGCGTCCAAAGCTACCAAAGCCATCGTTCTCATCAATCATGACACTGGACAAAGCTGTCGCAAAGGCCATTGGAGTGGATGCATCCACCGCCACTGCTTCGTCTGCTGCAGGCGGTGGCTGCTCGTCTGCGTCCACATCCAAAGTCACTGCAACACTGCCCGACGGCTCGACCAAGAACTTTTTCATGAAGACTGGCAGAGGCTCTGATGCCGAAATCATGTTTGCAGGAAAGTCGACGTGGCCCGCCATCGCAGACAGCGGCTAATGGCTGGTAGGAGAGCATGCTTCACTAAACGCCATCCACAACGTGGTGCCGTCCTTGACTCCCAAGTCTTACGGTCATGGCAAGTTCGAACAGTCGCCATCGACGTCGTTCCTCGTCACAGAGTATCTCCATCTGGGCTCGCGGCTCACGTCTCGGCCGTCGGGCAATTCCCTTGCGAGCAAGCTTGCAAAGCTCCATACAACCCCAGCACCAGTGCCAGAAGGGTACGACAAGCCCATGTTCGGATTCCCGGTGACCACGTGCTGTGGCGATACGCCCCAGGATAATTCGTACAAGGAGAGCTGGGCAGATTTCTACGCAGAAAACCGGTTGCGGTTTATTCTGCGGCAGTCGGAGCGGTCGAATGGCAAGGACAAGGAGCTGCACGACTTGGTCGAAGCGACGGCATCGAGAGTTGTTCCCAGACTGCTAGGCGACGACCACTTGAATGGCGGCAAGGGCGTGACTCCAGTCGTCGTACATGGAGATTTGTGGAGCGGAAACGCTTCCGTGGGCAAGATTGACGGACAGAGCGAGGCCGAGGAGGTGGTGTTCGATTCGAGCGCTTGCTATGCGCACAGCGAGTTCGAGCTGGGAATCATGCGGATGTTTGGCGGGTTCGGATCTAGTTTCATGGCCGAGTATCATCAGCACTGTCCCAAGACGGAGCCAGTGGAGGAGTATGAAGATCGGGTGAAGCTGTACGAGCTGTAAGTGTTGGGTCGGGGCGGTTCCGCAGGCGGGATTTTACTGACCGTCGGCAGTTATCACCACCTCAACCACCACGCGCTGTTCGGTGGGGGCTACCGATCGGGGTCAGTGAGCATCATGAGGAAGCTGGTTAGTAAATATGGGGGTTGAAGGCGTCGGATGGGGGCTCAAGCTCAAGCGCTGGACCGTTGGCGTTGGCGGGCGCGGCGGGCCGGCGTTTGGATTATTGTTGACGGACGCCAACACCACGGCTGTCACCATGACCATGCAGAGGGAAGCGCATGTCCTGAGTCGAAACAACAACGATAGCATGTACGTACACGTTGTGCGGCGGCTGCATCGGCTGCATGCGCTGCATCCCACTCGCTGCCCTGGCAGATTGCGCGCAAAGGCCAGCCTCGCGCATTTTAGCTATTCGACCTTGACCTGGCCATCCCAGCCTCTCTCGCCCGCGTGTGCCTCCTCATATAGCCACTGCTTTGCGCGCAGCCACGCGCAATTCGCAGCACAATGAGCGCCTTTTCTCCCTCTGCTGCCCTCGACCGCTCGCAGCCATGAGCTCCAATGAGCCGCTGCTCGCTCTCAAGCACACAAACGGTAATCGCGCCTCGCCTGCCTGACCTGCATCCCCCATCTGACGGACAACGCACTCACACTTCACCCACAGCCAGCCGGCCCCAGATCATCCAACACGCCCCGTCTCAGCAGAGCTTCTCGGCCTCTGAAGACTACTACACCGTCTCTTCCGAAATCTCCACTGCCAGTGACCTGAGCGATGACCGCTCCCAAGTCACAATCGTCCGCCACACCACCCCGCCCGACGTGTACCACACCCCGCTGGCAAGCCATGATCAATTGACCACGGTCCACGAGCAACGCCCCTCGCAAGACTCGACCGTCACTGCTGTCCCTCCCAAGGTTTCCTTCAGCGAGTCCACCATTACGCGCAAGCCCGTCGCCTCTGGCCGTCGTCCCTCGGGCTCGCAGCGCCGCTCCATCATGGATTCCGAATCTCTCTCCACCACTCCCGGTGTCGACGACACCCCTTACATTCGCTTTGCCATTGACCAATTGACCCGAGACGAAGAAGTCCGCGGTACCAGAATCTACCCCGTCAATGATCAAGACTACCCCGTCGACAGAATCGTGTCCGATGAGGGCCTCGGCTACGTCCATCAAAACCATCCCCCTGCTGCAGACCTCCGGGATCCTGCCCGCCCCCCACCCATGCAGCCATTGGACGGTGAGCTCCCCCGTCACCTCTTTGACAGCATCAATTCTGACGTTTTGTAGTGCAACGCGACATTTTTGTGCCCTGCACGCCTTCTTTCAATGCAGTTCAGTTCCCACCTCTCAACTTTCTGCCAGGCATTGTGCGACCTGTATGGCTCGGTCTCTTCATTCTTCTCTGCGTACTCATGACCGTTGGCATGATAATCAGTGCCATCTGGTCTTCTAATCACCAGGGTCTCCTCGACTATGTCAATCTAGGAGACAGTCGCTATTTCCTGTTCCAATATTTTCCTCCACTTCTCGGCATGGCCTTTTTGATGTGGCTACATCAAATCGCCGCGGCACTCCAACGCGTATCACCATTTATGGCACTGGCTTCGGATTCCTCCAAAACGCGGTCCGAAGGCGTCTTTCTCGACCTGTATCCCACGCAATTCATCTTGCCCACCTTTCAACATTTCAGAGCTGGCCAGTATGCCATGGGCATTTTCTTCGTCGTTTCCTGGATGTTCCTCTTCACCATCCCTCTTCTCGGATCCGCTTTCAATGTGAGATTTCACGGGCCCGTCTCTGATGGGCAATTTCGTTGGGTTGCGTCTCAGGGGGTCATGTGGGCCGCCATCACGCTCTACTTGCTCCTGATCCTCTCCCTCGTATTGGTGTGTTGGGCGCTTCGACAACCAACGGGCTTAAAGTGGGACGCTCGATCTCTCGCAGACATTGTTGTCTTGCTCGAAAGGTCCAACAACATGGCCGACTACAAGGATTCGGAAGTCTTTACAAGCCTCCAGGAATTCCGTCAAGTTCTGGCAAACCGCACGGATCGGCTGGGCTATTGGCACACCTCCAAGCGGCCTACGGACATCTTCTATGGCCTGGGTGAGCCAGGCGGAGCACCGAGAAAGTACGTCATCGGTCCAAAGGGCAAGATCACGGAAAAAGATTCGTCGCCTGGACTGTCTACACCGACTGAAGTGGACGTTGAGGCTGGAAGACATGCTGGGGACATTCGCATGGACATCAGAGAAGAAGAAGTGAGAAGAGCATATCTCCCGTGGTTTCTCAAGGACACGTTCGTGGTTGCTTGGATCGTCATCGCAGTTGTCCTATTGCTGGTATTCCTGGCTGTCAGCTTCGCCAACAAGGCTGTCGTCAACGGATTCAAGCCTCTGATTTCCGTTAGCACAAACTCCGGTAGGTTCGGCCTTCATTACACCAGCTTGATGCATGACTAACGTGTCCACAGGAGGCTTTTCTTCTTCAAACTTTCTCTACTCATTCCTCCCGGTGGTCCTCGCCATGATTCTGTATCTAGCCATCCAGACGCTGGACCTTACCTTGCGCCGTCTATATCCTTTCGCCACACTGTCCAACCCTGGGGGATCTCCCGCCGAATTCTCGCTTCTTCTCGATTATCCTGCTCGGTTGCCAATAAACGTCACGATTGTGGCCTTTATGAACAAGCACTATTGCGTGGCAGGTCTCAGCCTGGCTTCCTTCATCACCGCTTTTACCCTCCCTGTCCTCGCTTCTGGCATCTTCTGGACCCAATTCTACCGCGACACTGGCTCTATCCGCGTTGCGGCGCACCCTGCAGCCTACTATTCACTCTGCGCCTTTCTATGTGTCTATGGCCTGGCGCTGGTCTTGATATTCCCTCAACGCTACTCGTTCGCTCTCCCCCACGAGTCTCGCAATCTGGCCCAAGTGATTAGCTGGCTTTACCAGTCTCGCATTGTTAATGATCCAGCTTTCTCGCGGCCAGAGACAAAGGCCGAGCTTTGCACGCGTCTCTGTGGCCCGCGAGTTTATAGCGAGCAGGGACAAAATTTCGTCGGCAGCTTGAGGTCTCTTTTTACACCAAGCAAGCAAGCTCTGCACGCGCAGTACCGGCAAGACGGCGAGTCCACCGTCGGTTTCGCCGAGAATGGCGAGTCTTCCAGTCAGCAGCCTTCCGGCAGCAAAGAAAATAGTGAGAAGCGGCGCGTCAGCGTCGTTGACCCTGGAAGCGTAAGATACGGCTTCGGCATCCATTATGGGCGCGACGGAAACGAGCACCTCGGCATTGATAGGGTGCAACGAGGCGAGGGACGTATGATGCACTTCGACTAGACTACCACGTTCAGAGGCAGCGTCGCAGGACAGATCACGGGCTTTCATCACACTTTTCCGTTTCATTCTTCTCCTGGTTTGCGGTGGCAATCTGATGGCAGCTTGAACAGAACGCTGTCCACACGCGCATGATTTGGGCGATATACCCTTGCCTGCCCTGGCTTTGACGTCTCTCTTTCAATCTCTATTCAGTTTTCTGACACGGCATTTCTCAGCGTTTCAAGCTTCGTTTCGCCAAGCGACCTCTTTTCGATAAACCTTCACCTAATGATCGTTGCCCTTGGGCTTTCATCTTTCAGTGGTTCGACCGCTTCGCACCCCTTTTCCATCTCGAAAAGTTCCTTGTCACTCTTTGCTTTTCGACCTGCTACCTGCAAGGATGTTCCCTCACGTAATGTACGAAGCAACGAGTAGACGAACGAACGCGCGCACGTATTTTATGAATATTTCGCAAATCAGACGCAGACGATATCCTGGTTTTTTCCAAGGAAGAGGAGGACACTATACTTCACCAAGTCTTCAGGAAGGGGCAAATTGTTTAGAGAGAAAAAAAGGAAATAAAACCATCTTCTCCGGCAAACCAGCAATCGAGTAAAACCAACGTGCCGATCCCAAGCAACGTGGGAAATGTTGACATCGCTCTTGTCTCATTAGCTGCAGCGCTCGACTCAGTTGACAGCGCCGCGTCGCTGATTCGACAAAAATACACGCACCGGCGCATCGAGCTGCCCCTCCACGTCGCAACATCCATCCATTGTACTGTATGCAGCAACCACAATTGCCTCAGCAGGACTACAAATCTGAACATCGCGCCGGCAATCGGAATCGAATCGTTCCACAATCGCCGTCAGGATCTCGGTCCTCGTCTCGACGCCCACACCCACTCCTCCCTCATCAAAGCAACCAGCGGGTGGGTAGAAAGAAGCGCTAAAAAAGAAAAACGGGAGAAAATTTAGACGCACGACGACGGAGGCGCCCAGCAGCAGCATCCCGGCAAGCCGTGCATGATGCGGCGGCGGCAGCGGCCACGGCGGCGAACGCGGCTCGGGCTACAAGGCACGCTTGCTTGCTTGCTCGCCGCCACGCTCTCCCCCTCTCCCACCACCAGACCAGCCCAGCCCTGTCCAGCCCAACCTAGCCCTGCCCAGCCGCACGTTGTGCATGGATGGGGTTGCGTGAGGTGGAGGTGGTTGTGGTTGTGGTGGTGGGGAAGTGGAGAGAGGGAGGGAGGGATGGAGGTGCAGGCGACGCGGAGAAGTTTCCAACGACGCGCATACAGGCGGACGGCGTGGCGTGTCTTGGATGGAAGAACCATCGTAGAGTAGTTCGCCTCCTGGCGATGATGGTAGTTGAACGACAGACAGTGCAATCCAACCAACCCCACGCATCTGCTTCGCTTCGCGCTCTACCACCCATCCGTACCGCGGAAAAACAAAAAAACAAAAAAAAAAAGGCCTGAGGCTTTTCAGCAAGCGATGCGGCAGAAGCTTATTCCTCCAACGCAGTCGACTGACTAGCTAGCTAGAGCGACCCGGTAGCCAATAGCGGCGCTTTTTTTGCTTTGCGTTGCTTCGGTTTGCGATTGTGCGCTTAAACCGCAAAATAAACCCCCTTCTCTCATTTCCTCTACCCTTCTTTTTTTCTTTTGGGCATGCAAAGCTCAACGATGCTGCTTGCTCTCTCGTGGGCGCGCGGGGAACTGCGCGATGCCAGAGGAGAGGTGGAGGCGGTCGTGGGTTGGTTTGCTTTGGTTAGGTAATGCAATGCCATGCTAAGCCATGCCACCACGCCTCTAGGGGAGCAACGAACGGGTAAAGAGGCGGGTATTTTGGCCGGGACTACATACATTATACAGACTAAGTAGATGGTAGCGCTGGTAGCGACGGCAAACGGAACGTGGGTAGGGCGCGGGTTGTGGTTTGCACACACAGTCCAGTACGTGTAGACCCTCACTCTCCTCGGCAGTATGTCCACGGCATGCCGTCCGTCCATGTGCATATCTGTCCGCCAGTTTGTCTCCCTTACCTCTCCCTTCCTCTTGTCCACCGCTACAATCGCCTCCCCCACAGCACCATCTCCACACGTGGCAGTCAAGAAAAATCCCTCCACGCCCCATCCTCCCTTCGATCTTGAACGATGAAAGAACTTCATTCTCCTCTCTCGCAATCGCCCTTCCATCTACCGTCTCTTCTCGGCATATCTACCCACCCACCCACGTACAGAACTTATGTACACACTGCCGACACACGGTTATCCATGGATAGAGCCACCACTATGCCCGCCCGCCCGCCCGCTCCCCTGCCATGTTTTCTTCTCCCGACCCGCCCGTCCCGTCTCGTTTTGCACTACACCAGACAGGCAACTGCGGTAGTGACTGATTCCCCTGTCCCGTCTGTCCGTTCGTCCGTCACGTTAGTCGGTGCGTCCCAGCAGCCCACGGCGACTTCGCTCGCTCTCGCTCCCCGTGCGTGCGTGCCGTCTGCTCGCAATATATTTCTTCCTGCCACCGGCTTGGTTCGCTTCGTTGGTATTGCTGTGAGGCATGCCGTTCTTTCGATTTTGGCGGTGGGGGAGAGAGGTAGCGTGGTTTCGAGGGTAGGTTTGAATGTTTTGGAGCCGTTAGCAAAGTCGGTGGGTGTGTGGTTTGGTGGTGCTCGTGTGAGGCATCATGGCTGGTTTCTCTCGAGCGCTTTCTTGTAGCACAGCACTCTTCAGTCGCTTCTACTCATTCCGCTCTGTCCTGCCAATACCGTGTCTGGAGCGGTCTACCCTATGCTCCTACCTCCTGTTTCTTTTCCATTGAAATTTCTTTCCCCCTGTCTCCCCCCTCCCGCCTCTCCTTCCTGCCATTCAACCCCATTAGGTGAGCCGACATGGCTCAGGACGTGGGCAACGGGGAGTATTGCGAGACTGGGAAGCGAGCACGGCACGGCCAACTCGCAATTTGGGGGGTCATTGGCTGAGCCGTCCGAGTACCCTGGTACACGCTGGTGGTCAGCGGACAACGTACATCGCTTTGGCCTACATGGCTGGCTCCCGTCTGCCTGCCTGGGTAAGGAAGCGGTCTGGTCCGTCATTTGTGCGGTCATTCGGATGGGAACCGCACGCAAGTTGACGCCGTGTCCCGTGGAGTTGGTCATTTCGAACCATTGCCTTCGTGCTGCAAGCTGCAATCAGGTCATCTCATGGAATCTGGTCAATGAAGGTGAAGCCTCTGACTTGCCCACACGGACTGCCCGCGATGAAAGGCCCACTTGTCGCGTCGATCAAATCATCAAAGGCACATGTCACAGCATACATCACTGTGAGACTCATTTTTGAGAAGCGCATTTTGTGATTATCTGAACCCTAGGTAATCCCGCAACTCAAATTTGCAACCCTTTGAACCGTTTTTGTTTCCATGACCAGGTCGGCAGATCGTGTCCGCTAGAAGAAGAGTCTTCGGACGGGACAGTCAGTGGAAGTAGTAGAGCGAACCCACCAGCTGCCCCAGATTGGCATCCTCCACGATCCGCCGTCGTATTTTTTTGAATTTTGAGCAAGCATTGTGATGAGGGGAAGCTGATTGTGTGTACTCAAAGGTCGGAGGGGGTGAGCAGGCGTTGGAGGAGCAGAAGCACCAACCGCCTTAGGCGTGCGTCGTCATCAGCAGGCGACGTGTTGGACATTGAGCTGGATGGTGAGTGGAGAGCGCACGGGTTTACCAGTTGGCGTTGCCGTCGTCCTCGGTGGTGGTAGCCTGCCAGCCAGCAGACTCCTCAGCTTCATCACCACCGACGGGGGTAGAGCCGTTGGCGTCGTATCCAGCATCGTCGTTTGCCTCTTCCTCATCGTCCGTCTTGTCGTCCCATTCGATGGGCTCGTCCTCGGCAGGCTTGAAGGGCTCAAGGAAGTCAGGAAACTCCTGGTTGTGCTCGACGAGAATCTTGGCTAAGTCCTCGGCAAGGTCTTCGTTGCGATCGTTGTAGAACGAAGTCGCAAGACCCCTGTTGCCAATGCGGGCTGTGCGTCCAATGCGGTGGACGTACTCTTGAATACCGCCATGGGTAGCCGAAGGCAGGTCGTAGTTGATGACGTGACCAACGCTGCCAACGTCAAGACCACGAGCCATGACGCCGGTTGCAACCAAGAGGGGCGTAGTGCCGTTCCTGAAAGCACGACTAGAGGCTCATTAGTACATGCACTTGACAAGGAATGGACACAAGGATGTTTGACTTACAGGGCATCCTCACGCTCACGCTGCGTGCGGTCAGCGTGGATGGACGTCACAGGAAGGTCCTTGTTGTAGAGGAAGTCGTCAACCATCTCAGCCTTGCGCTTGCTGTTGACGAAGATGATGGTGCGCGAGGGGGGCAGAGAGGTGATGAGGTCGTAAAGACAGTTGTCTTTGCGGTAGTCCTCGACCATGAGAACACGCTGGGTGATGTTGGAGTGAGTAGAGCCAGCGCGGCCAACGCGAATGCGGACATAGTCCTCCGACATGTACTCCTTGGCCAGACGGCGGGCTTCCTTAGGGAAGGTCGCAGAGAACATGAAGTAGAGGTGGTCAGCATCGTCATTGGTGTCTGGTTCAGGTTAGCAAGTAGCTTGTGAAAGGCCGACGTTAAACTTACCACCACCACTCAAGATCTTCTGGATGTCCTCCTCCCAGTCACCATCCATCAGCTCATCCGCCTCATCAATGACAGTGAACTTGACGCGGTTGAGGCTGAGGACGTCGGTCCTGTCCATGAAATCGGCCATACGGCCAGGAGTGGCGATGAGAATGTCGCAACCCTTTTGCAGCTCAGCGATTTGGTCGCGAGGAGGACCACCACCGTAGATGACGCAAGGGCGAAGCATCGAGCGGTAGCAGAGCCTACGAGCTTCATCGAAGATCTGGGCAGCAAGCTCCCGGGCTGGAACAATGATGATGACCAAAGGCTCGGCACGAACCCTGTCCGTCGCCGGATTGTAGTTGGACGGATCAGGTCGAGGGGCTGCGAACTTGCGAGCTTGACCCATCAAGCGAGAGATGATTGGGATCAAGTACGCAGCGGTCTTGCCAGAGCCTGTGCACACATTAGGTGGGTCGCTTGTGTGGGGAGAATATGGCTTACCAGTCTGAGCGATGGCGACAACGTCGCGAGCATTGAGAATGGCCGGCATGCAGTAGGCCTGGATGGGCGTGGTCTTCTCGTACTTGCAGAGACGAATGACGTTGTCGAGCATGACAGGGTGCAGACCAGCGTTCTCAAACTGGGCCACGTCAGTAACAAATCGTAGCAGAACGAGGGAGATGCAATACGTACCGAAGTAGCAGGCGGAAGCTCCTCGCCACCTTCAACGGCGACTTCGAACTGGGTAAAGCCATTCCAGTCTTCGCCCTTTTCCATGGCGTTCTCGGAGCGGAATAGCTGCTTCTCAAGCTCTTCGTTGGCAGGGCCAACATCACCGAAGTCGCCGCACCACTCGTAGCGAGCGGCACTGGACAGCCAAGCTGGCTCCTCGATGCCCTCGGCAGTGAGACCCTCACGCGCCTCACGCGTCGTGGCGTTGTACTCGGCGTAGTTGTACTCGTGACGCGGAACGAAGCCCCTGTCACGAAGCTCCTGGATGGAGAGCACGTTGAGAGGAGCCTCCTCAGCCTGGGTCTCGGCAGCAGGCGTGTCAGAGACGTTGTCGACATTGTCGACGTTGTCAATGGCAGCCGCCATGTCGGTGGTGTCAAAGGTGGAAGACATGTTGACGCTGGGGTTGGTCAGCTTGATGAAGGCGATGCCAGGCGTCTTCGGGTGAAGGAGGAAGCGATGGGTAGATGGAGGAGAGAGAGAGGACGGAGGAGGGAGGGAGGAGGAAGCTGGATGGCCGACACGTGGGCGGTGTCCAACAAGCGAGGATGGAAGGCGGGCGTAGGAGAGAGAGGCGAGGGCAAAGCAGGAAGGCGGAGGGGCAAGGACTTACACCGAGATTGAAGTTGAGGAGGTAGAGAGGCGTCTCTGTGATCTGGTCGAGGCGGAGCAGGGAAGTTTGGAAGGCGGAGGATGTAGAGGGAGGATGTAGTGGGAGGATGTAGAGGGAAGGTTGAGGAGTGGGCGAGGGGGAGGAATTTTATCCTCCTGGTGGACTATCGTGGGCTCGGCGACGACATAATCAACGACTCAGCCCCAGCCTTCACGATAGGGGCACTTGGAGCAGGTGCACAAGCACCCACCGAGGAAAGTGACGGCCAGCAGGACACGGCAAACACCAAGGATACCCGCTGTGAATGCCCCGGCCCGGCCATGCTTTGGCTTCTGAACGACACTTTTGGCATTGAGTGCATCTCTGACTCCTGCCTGTGAGCGCTGAGAGTTCTGCCCAGGCATTCTTCCATCTCTTCTCAATGCCTTTGTGCAGCAAAAAGTGGCTTGCGGTACCTTGAGCAATATTCCCAATGTCTCGCGTCCGTCACTCTCTTCTTGTGGCTCTACTGACAGGCGGACGCAGACATTGATGCAACCACCCGCCCACCACGAAGCCATGCTGCAGCAGAGCAACTTCATCATCAAGCTGAGGCAACCCCTCCAGCGAGCAGAAGACTAACCACAGCCGACGACAAAATCTGGAGGAACATCGGAGTACGGGGAATGGCTCCAATGCACCGTTGGGGCAGAGGTTTCGCCAACGAGGATAATCTCTAGCATTCGCTTCCACAAGGACGTCGACCGACAGGCCAACCCAGCGCACAAGGACACTGGAACAACGAGGAGCAGTGGGAGGGGGGAGAGAAATGCGCGGGTTCACCCTTCAGAGAGTTATTCCATCCCAGAGCCATTGGTACGGAACCTCGTCCAAGACCACGCATCGATTCGGCTCGTTTCCCAGGAATTTCCCATCGATTCGGTGCCTTCCGATACTGGGTCTTGAATATGCTTTATGGTATCACCGCGATGCTGGGGCCTTTCTGTGGATACATCGGACGAGGCATTCTCTTTACAAGGCGCCGCCCTTCATTGCATCAGCTCCCGAGCACCCAAGAAAGGCTGGAAGCGATTCTTTGGCCGGACAGAAATACCCTTGCATGTGCATACCAGAAATCGCAGTTGGGGGTGGCAGGCGGCCGAGGCGACATTCGAGTCTTCAAACGGCAAGGGTTCCAAGGCCAAAGGGAGAAATCGAGGTCGCCCTATGGCAATTCTTGCGAGGAATGCGGACAATCATCTCAAGGTTTCCAATCCTTGGACATGTTCCTGCGCAAAGCACAATCATCTCTCTGCAACTTGATGTGGGACTCGATTACTGCCACCCAAGGGAACCACAATGTCACACCTTCCTAGCTCTTTCTTTCCGATCGGCATGGGGTCATACTCGCACTCATCGGGATTCGAGGCGCCAGAATGTGCTGATATGGCAAGGCGAAGCGCACCAGTTGTGGTGGTGGAAGAAGGGCCACGCTACCTGGTGCTCCACTCCACACTCGTCTCTCGCAGTCCGGTTGGAAGGTTGCTCTTCCGAGTACTGCTTGCTTATTTTTTCAGGAGATGGGATCCAATGATCACCGCTACTCATTGCTTACGCGCACCGCAAGAAATTCGGGCGCATGTTTCTGGGCTTCGGCACTCGAGCCATTATTCTACCAGCTGACGTGTATGGCAGCAAAGACTTCAAGGCAGCAAAACGAAGCCTGTCGTTCGTGCACGTAGGCGAGGAGTTCTTCAAGGCTTCCGGGTTGATGGATTTCGAGGTCGTGGCTCCCCAGGTTGGTGGCTGTCCAGGTCGTCCAGGTCGTCCAGGTCGTCCAGGTCGGCGGCGCTCTTGTTGGTGTCTCGACAGATGGCTGCCCCGACATTATCGTGGGTCATTCTCACGGGCGAGATTGCGGATGTCGCGGCAGTGCGCTCTTCGTCCCACTCTTGCGGCTTGCCGGCTTGAAGCAGCTGAGCAAGCGCGTCCGTGTCTCTCTCCCCTGGGTGGGGGTTTGAGCTTCGACAAGAAGGCGACCGATGGTCTGTTCGTGTCACGGTGGAGAGTAGAAAGTTGGGAGCATCATGAGATCGATTGTCCAAGGAGCGGCTACTTTCATGGAGCGTCTCGGTCGGGCGTGTTGTGGTTGTGGAGAAAGTTGGCGTTGGCGCGCGGCGCGGGATCAGCAAACCAACGTCGTCATCGCATTCCAGCCACCCAGCGTCCATGTGCCGAAGCCGCCCTTTCCACCGATGACCACGGGCTCTTGCGCAACCAGGTTTCTTCTGCACCACAGCTTGGAATGGACATTCTCGACGTTCTTCAGGCCTTTGCCAGGCAATCAAACCCCCAAGGCAATCTTCCGTCCTATACTTATCCTCCCTAACTCGCTCCTAAGATGAACGACCCTGGCGTTGACGATCCTATCAACAACGCCGCCGAAGACCTCGAAAACAATGCCTATGAAAGCATCCGCCAACAAGTAGCAGAGGAGGAACATGATTTTCTCGATCCCAGGTGGGAATAACTCTCAGACTTCATCTGGTGTGCACTCTGACGACCACAGTCGGTGGTGGTTTGCGTCGACCGCCTGTCCACTCATCGCAGGAACATTCGGGCCCCTTGCCAACGCCTTTTCAATATGTGCGCTCGCGGTCAAATGGAGACTTTACATACCTCCAGGACATGATGAAACTACGGGAGAATTTCTCAGCGATCCAGCCTGGTTAGATGTGTATCCCCGAGCATTGCCCTCTTGCTAATCATTGTGCAGGCTTCTCGCCATCAACGTCGTATCCCTGGTTTGCGCTCTTGTCGCAAACTTTTCTCTGCTACTGAACATGGCACGTCGACTGTCATTTAATGTTGCCCAGCCCATCACGATCGGTGGATTCTCCGTTGCGTCGGTGCTTCTAATCGCGCTGGTCTGCGTCGCCTCCAGCTCACATTTCCGGTTGCAGCCGGCCGCATCTCACGCGCTTTCCCAAGCCTACTATTATGCAATTATTGCCGCGTCCATCTACGCCATTGTTGCTCTTCTAATGGTGCTGACCGTCTACGGAGCATCCAAGAATCACTATGCCAAAGAATTCAGGCTGACAATAAGCCAACGTACGCTGATGCTCCAAACAATCAGTTTCACGGCCTATCTGCTACTTGGCGGGCTCGTTTTCAGCAGAATTGAGGGTTGGGATTTTCTGGATGGTATGTAAGTACCACACTCCAGATTAAGATTACATTCATTAGATATTATTCTTCAAGAAGTTAACCCCTCTCCAGATACTGGGCCGACTACACATTACTCACCGTCGGTCTTGGCTCAGACTTTCCTCCAAAGACGCACCTCGGACGCTCCTTGCTCTTTCCTTTTGCTTTTGGAGGGATCCTCATGGTGGGTCTGGTCATAGGCTCGATACGATCACTCGTGCTGGAACGCGGCAAAGCCAAAATCGACGCTCGAATGACCGAAATTAGACGCGAAAAAGTGCTCGAAAAGATTAGCGCCCAAAAGCGCATCGTCACTATTGGATACTTCCAGAAGGTGAAGTTTGTCCACTCAGGGCTGTCAGAGCTCGAGAGACGGGAGCAAGAGTTCGACGTCATGAGAAAGATTCAGTCTATTGCGCAAAAAAGACGACAGTACACAGCACTCCTCTTGTCCATACTAGCGGCCTGCATTTTGTGGTTCATCGGTGCTGTCGTCTTCAAGGCTACTGAAGGGAAAAATCAAGCATGGTCTTATTTCGACGCACTGGTAAAGTTTTCCCAGCTACTGCGTGCGTGATCGACCTGCTGACCTTTTCAGTACTTTTCCTACACAAGCCTGCTAACCATTGGATATGGTGATCTTTATCCGCACAGCAATTCCGGTAAACCATTCTTCGTCATCTGGTCTCTTCTTGCCGTGCCGACGCTCACCATCCTGATCTCCAACATGGGAGACACGGTTGTGAAAAGCTTCGCAGATTTCACCATCTGGTTGGGAAGTCTTACCGTCCTACCCCACGAAAGCGGCATTCGGGCCACTGTCGAATCCAACCTAGCAAAACTACGCCAGAGCAGTCTTCTGAAGCGCGACGCAAGTCTTTCAGAAAATCAGAAGCCCTCTGGCCGTCGATCCGGTGCTAATGGGGAGCATTCAGAGGACTCCTTCGAAGACAAGAAAAGCCATCTCGACTCTGTGGCGCTGAATCACCTGTCCAAGCACATTGAAGACGAAGAGCTATTGGAAGCGGAAGAAGCAGGCGAAAAAGGCGATACCTTGGAACGGGACATTCACTTTTATCATTTCGTTCTTGCCAAGGAAATTCGAAAGCTGATGCGCGACGCTGCGGCCTCGCCGCCCTGCCAGTACACGTACGCGGAATGGGCGTACTATCTCAAGCTAATAGGCCAAGACGAGGCTGACCCAGAACGCCATCGCAAACCGCCCATCAAGCCCAGACGCCGCCATCTTCATCAACACGATGGCGGACCCGACCTTGGTGTTGCTGGTGGTGATCCGGGAGAAGAGGGAAGCGGATACAGCTGGAGCTGGCTGGGAACCCGTAGCCCGCTGATGGGTAGCAAGTCGGAAGCGCAGTGGATACTTGAACGGATGAGTGCGACATTGGAAGCGGAGCTGAAAAAGATGAGGGCCAAGAACTACAAGGAGAACAGAGGGAAACCGCCTATCAGTATGGAAGACCTGCGACGTAAAAAATCGTGATGGATTCTTCGATTCTACGCTGCTCCTCTACGTCTGGCTCTTCGTCATTTAGCATCACTTTTCATCCGAATGGTAGTGTTATTCGAAGCCTTGCCACACTGAAGTTTGCATGATACCCTTGGCATATATTTCGCCTACGTCTATCCAACTTTCGCGAAGTCCGCGATTCATCAGTCTTGAAGAGGGAAATCATCGCGCCAACTACTCGCGACAACTACCACTTGACTTTCGCTCTCATTTTTCTCTCTTGAGCGCCACAACAGCTTCCATCTTCTCGAGAGACGAGACCCTTGCCTCCATGACTCTTAGCCGCCAGCCAAAAACATGCTGAAGAATGAAAGGGAAGGGCAATGATCCAGACCGGGCCTTGGAAATAGTTATCCAGCGAACATGGAAGGCTGTTTGACCACGAATATAGCCTGAGTATTGCGGAGCGACCCGCGGACTCGACTCGAGGCAACGCGCGTGTTCATCCGGGACCATGCCAGCACGCAGATGCGGGCATTGCACTCGACATTATTCGGAGGGCTCGTACTCCCCGAGCTACGAATCTGCTGGGTAGAAAACCGTTCTCGAGAGCGTTCGGCCATTATTCCGGGACCAAACTCCTCGGCGATCGACAGCGACGCGGGAGCAATCAAGCTTTCGCACGTGCGATAGCGCGGAGAAGCTTCTCTGTCTCTTGGGTAAATTTCAAAGTCGCACGTTGTGGCTTGTTCCCGTCGAACATGGTGGATTGTACTCGCAGGGCTGGCTAAGGAGACCCGGCTTGATTCAGCGGTTTCCCAGGTTTGTTCTTCAGCATGGAACACGGGGCTCTCTTCCCCGGGGCCTTCAAAGTTGAGGTCTACAAAATTTTCAGCGCCAAAGGCGTTTGAGGCGGGCACGACTGATCCACAACGGGGAAAGGTGGGTTCTGGACCCAAGGCTCTCCTTGAAACCAGGTTGTCAGACCACTTTCTAAAAAAATTGAGGCTCTGTTGGTAGCCTCATGGGGGTTGCTGTGGAAAGGAAGGGTCCAAGAGCAAGGTTTGTCAGGCCTGCATTTGCAAAATCCAGGCGCGACACGGGCAATGTCGATGAGACTTTGTCCACTTCTTGTATCGTGAAGCTGCAGGACGAGATGCGCATGTACAACGCGGGGCAGGAAGACATGATCGACGGGATCTACTGGTGTTGACGAGCAGATCCACGGATCCTTCACCACGTCATTGCAACAACGACCAAGAATATACGGAGTACGAGTGACGATGTTGCCAAGGGTGTTCATTTTCGCAGTGAGACTAGGACAGCACAACGGAAGGAAACCTGGCGACGGGCGACACAGGCCCGAGCCGAGCCTCGCCTCAACGTCCTTCCTGCCAGGCTCTGTGTCTCGACTCAACACCAACTTTCGACCGTCAACCAGGCTCATTCTGTCGGTCAAACCCATGTCCAGCCCTTCAAGCCGTCGACTCGCACGTCTGGACCCTCAATCAGCAGTCTTCGGCGCCGACTGCTCCGTGGACGGGCGACGGTTGACAGCCACCGGAAATCCCGAAAAACCGGCCCACTGTCGTGATCGCAGATTTTGATTCCGTAGAATCTAGCTCCATGTGAAGCCATCACGAGTCTGTCTCACCATCGACAGCCCATCCACTACTCAGACAAGTCGGTGTACGCCATGTAAACGACCCATCGGCTGCGACCGGACGCGGAGCCCATTTCCCGATTGCAACAAGTCACCAGTCATCACCACTCCGCCAGTCGAGGAGACAGACTAGGACGTCTCTTTCGTGGGCCCAAGCTGCTCTTTTGACACAGACAAAAGGACCTTCTCGCACAGACTGCGCTCGCTCCCTGTCAATTGGTCATCCACAGCACTCGTCAGCAGGCCTTTGGCATGCCAAAACGCAGCAACTTTCGAAAGCACAAAGACATCATGCTTCCAGTTGCTAGCGGGTTGCGCATGCCGCCAGCACGCCATGTAAGCACTCATGCACTCTACCTTCTTTTTTGACGTCCGCAAAGGTGCATTCATATCGGCCCACATGCTCCAAATCTGCCCCTGCCCCTGCCCCGCACTCCGCCAAATCAATTCGATCCCGGGCCAACCCCCGATGCAGCCATCACCGTGGAGCTGATAGTGCCTGTTTTGTCCAGTCTCTGCACCTCTTTCAAACTCCTCCACCCGTGATCGGCGGCCTCGCAGCTGGACTATTGTCGAGAAGGAGGGTCCGATGACTCTATCCGTTTCACCATGGAATATATGCATGAATACATGCGTCTCCCTGGTGGTGGTGTGGGGGAATATGTCCGTTGGACTGGATTGACAGCAATATGCACACCCTGCGCATGCAAGCTTGTCTATCCGCTTCTTCGCCCGTCCTTGGGCGTCTGGGGCTGCTTTTCGTTCGTTTCATTGGCTCAAGACGCCATTCGAGGAAGAAGCCGTCCCCACTGGAGATTTCTGTGCAAGCCGCCGTGGCACAAACTTGGACCGCAACGCTATGAGATGCAGCTTTCCAAGTGAACGCAGCCAACGGACCAGCCTCCGCCACCACCTTCAGAGAACCATCAGGAAACTGGCATTCATGGGAGCTTTCTTTCAGGCATCCAAATCGACGCTTTGGGAATCGGCTGCCGCGGAGAAGCACATGGAATGACACCACGTTGAACGCCGCAACATGAAGGCTTTGACCGCTCCTCTCGACATTGATCCCGTGGACACTCCATGATCAAAATGGCCACAATCAGGGTCTAGCGGCTCGTTGGTTCCATCATGATTGGCTTTTGGGCGTCCCTGCGGAGCCTCCCTGCTGCCAGTACTGCTCTCTTCCTTGCAAGTCCAAGCAGCTGCCCTGGCTTGGTGCACATGTCAGCAATTGGTCAACAGAGGAGCGAGTCAAGGGAAAAATGAGGGTATGTATGGGGCCAGGAGAGTCCGAAATGATGTCCAGCGCCTTGCTGCGCAGGAGTGTGCTGACGAGCCTGCAAGTCGACCGTTTTGTATCACCAATATCTCCAATAAAGCGATGCTGCTAGGGCGATCAGCGGTTGCGCCGCAACGCGCGCATGCATGAGTAAGGAAGAAAACAGCCACATATCCACAGCCACAGCGCGGAACAAGCAACATCTGGGAAGCCTCCGTGGCAGTATATTTTCCGCATCTCCAAAGCTCGACAATTAGCAACATGTGGAACTCCGGGTTGTTGCCGAGCAAAGACCTATCTGCGAGCGTTCGTTCATAAATAATCCCAAGTCTCCTCGTGGTGCGCCTGCTGCTTGGAACTTGACAATACCGCTGACGTCAAATTTCAATATATTGAAGCCCATCAGCTTGCTGTCTCCGATTCTCTCAACGGCCTCTGAATCATGTCCATACAGCGACAGTCTAGCCCGCCCTGCATGACGAAAAATCGAACTTGGCGCACCTGCACCAAACGTGCTTGTGAGCACTTTGTTTCCTGCTCGGGCGGCCCGATTTTGTTGCGCAAGCTGCCAGCGATGTGCTCAAATCTCTCGCCAGATTGATTAAATGAGAGCCACCAGCCACTCCCTACGCTCCCGGTGCACCTTCGTCCCGGAGATCCCTCGTCCCGCAGTACCGCTGCACAAGACGGACCCGCAACAGCACAAACACAATTCATATCGAAGCGCGCTCTCACCATCTTTCCGCCACTCATTGTACGGTGGACAGCACGTTGCCACCGTTTGGTGCAGCAAGCAAATTGTGCACAAGTGCCTTTTCAGTTGTATCTCTAGGCCCCACCACGTTCCGTCGCAAGTGGATCTCGCTTGGTGGCAACCCCTGTCGGCCGACGCGTTCTCGAACGCTCTGGGCCCAAATCCCGGTGCTGTCGCGGGCAGCAGAAACTGACAGGGAGGGGCCCGCATCCCATGCAGCGAACCCACTCCAAGACGGAAAGATGCAGGGGTAGGGGGTCGAATTGGGGAAGGGGGCTGGGACAAAATTACAACAAGACGACGTGGACCGGCAAGCTGCATCACTGAAACATACGATCCAGCTGTTTCTCAATGGTTCTTGTGGAGAGAGCAAGAGAGAGAGAAAAAAAACTCAGGTAGGTGGCCGCAGGCAGGCAAGGCACAGGGGACCTGCTAGCGGTTTCCATGCAGTGTTTGGGGTTGGCATGGATGTTTGGTCTTGCGTGCTGGCTCACTGGACACGGTCTGTTTCGCGCAGCCCCCGACTGCTAGGCATCAGCTGCTCTATGCTTCTGCTCCCATCGTCTCCTGTGGCAGTGAGGGTGCAGTCTCATTGCCATTGCGCAGGCAGACGTTTCTCGGTCGTCCGAATGTCCATGGGAGCGAAAGCAAAGCCAACAAACGACTGCGGCACGCGGTAGCGCATGGCTCCGGTAGGCACAGGAAAGATTCGGGAGATCAAGAACGTTTACGCGTGCGCCCGCGGACGCTGAGGAAGACGGACCAAATCAACGCCTTCAAACGGCTGCGCCGCAGTTGCTTACTCTTGGGCAGCGTCGACTCCGACTTGCTCATGGTGACAAGTCAGATGCTCAGGATGGCCGGGAAAGCGTCCACAACCGCAACTCTTGGGACGCGGTTGGAAAGAAGATGAGTCTGGCCAGGCAGTCTTGGCCGTCCTTGTCCCTCTGACTGTGTGGCTCGGGCTGGACGCTCCAACAGACACGGAAGGGTATCCTTGTGTTGTCAATTCGGGTTCCTTTCCTTGCGCTTCCAAACACGCGTCCAATCTGTGGTGACTCACTGACAGCTTGCAGCAGGAATATTTGCACCACGTAGCAACGCGTGACATTTTGCTCGTCAAGCGCTGCCAGTCATAGTGCACACAGCAGCTGCCAAACATTGTTGCGCACATCTCGCGTGTGTACTCATTGTGCATTGAAGGGCGTGTGCACGAACTGGGCATCTAATCTCCCAGTGCTTTGAGCTAGTTACTGGATCGACCCGTCCCGCTCACTAGCTTTGAAGGTCTGCAAGTCGGATGTCGATCCAGAGGTCAGCTCGTGGTCTCTACATCAATCATCTTCCGATCCATTCTCTTTGATCTGTTCATGTCGGCAGACTCGAATTGGCCTGTCCGGGAATCTTTCAGAAGCTGTCCATGCGCATGGGCCGTCTCCTTCAGCCGAATTGGGAGCATTTCTTTTCCCACCAGTCTCATCCACAATCCATTTTCGTCTCGCTCTCATTCGCTCTCATTCTACATACAAAGACTATAACAGGCAGTTCAAAAAACTAGCGAACGTGCTGGAAAAGCCAAGTCAAGCCACAGATGGCAGAAGCCCTACGCAGCGCTACTGAGTACGAGGGAAGTATCCACTGACGACATCATCATGTACCTATCCGCCGTTTTAACCGCAGCTGCACTTCTGTTTCGCTCGGAGAAAGGGCAGAAACCGGTTTCAAGTTGGTGGTCGACCAGGTTTCCCCACTTCCGCTGCAGGCCCTCTGCCAGTTTTTCCTGCTTCTGCACCTACAACAGAAGGAGAGGAAGAGAGGAAGAATTGGAGTAGGTGGTTAAGACCGGATAAGAGCGAAACTTGCTCACATGTGCTCCTGCCACACACAGAAGGGACAGCGAAGCGCAGGGCCAACAAAAAGTGCTACAACGTACAGACGCGGGAATAACGCGGCGGCCTTGCTCTTGTACTGTACATACCTATTGGCTGCAGGCGTGTAGGACTACCTGCTTGGGCAATTCGCTGCGCCTTTTTCTCACCACACACCTGTATGTCCACTCTCCCTCCCTCCCTCGCGTTCTAGCTGTCCCTGCCAGCTGTCACTCAATACACACATACATACCACTGTGTGGCCCTTCCTAGAAGGCCATCTCGCAGCCAAAACAGCAGATAGACAGGGCCCGCTGCCGCCGGCCCATCAGTCAGATGTCAGCCAGCAAGAGTTCCAGCCCCGTCTTTCTTCTGCCCGTCCGGACCACCCACGACACGTGCGCGCACGAGCACAACCAACACGACACGGCAAGTCAGTCCAAAGAAGCGCGCGCGTGGTGGCTGCTGTCCGTGGGCTACAATATCCTTTTCCAGACCAGCGAATACGCATACGCGGTGGTGGCTGTTTTTATCTCGGACTTCTCTCGTCCGTCCGCTCGCTCGACAGTCCAGGTAGGTACCGTCGGCGTGGAAAACCACATCCACCTTCTACGCACCCTTGTCCTTCCCGCTCGTTCTTTTACCCCCCCCTCCGCCGCGGGCATCCTTGTCACCGACGGGCTGGGTTGGGCTGGAAGGATGGATCCTCGTGTCCGACTGTCCGCTCGCTCGAACCCCCGCGTCGGGTCGCTTCGGGTGGGGTGCGGTTGAGCCGGGCGGGCTGTTTTGCTTGTTGCGAAGGGATGGAAGTGAGAGCACAACCTCAACGGACGAGCTTCGCGGACGGCACTTGTTCATCCGTGCAGGGCGTGTGGTGGTGCCGGCAGAGGATATCCTGATGGCTGCGCTCGTGAAATTCTCTTGCTGAGGATAGTCAAGCAAGCACCAAGTGGTCTGGGACACATGAGGGAGTTCTCTTTCTCTCCTTCACTCCTCCACTCTTTCTTGCCATGTGCATGCCACAGCAAGCACTCCTCCTCCACTCCTCACTGCGATAATCTGGTCGGCGCGACCGAAAGTCTCTCGGCGCTCGCGCCTAAAACTACTCCATCCACGTTATTGTTCCCACCCCTTCCTCCCTTCCCTCCCGTCGCCCACTCACTGGCTCGCTGCTCTCTCCCAAACTCTCCTCGCAAATTCAAATCGACTTAGACATTTTCGCGTGGTCGTCGTCGTCGTCGTCGCGCCGTCAGTGCCCGCACCGCACAGCGAGCGACCAAGGTAGCCTTCCCGCCCTGCCCGCGCGCGGCGGCAGCTTAAGTTGGGATGATTGATTGAACGTGTGGCTCGGAACGTTGACCATGCCCGCGCCAAAGAAGCACGCATCCTTGTCTGGCTGAGCGCGTTCGTTTCTTCGTCCAGACCAGACCAGACCAGACCAACCAGGCAGCCCCACCACCACCACCACCGCCCCAGCGCAGACAGCCACGCAGAGGTTCCTCGCCGCCGGGCCCCGGGACGCGCGCGAAAAAACAGTGCGATCAGAGATGACTTGCGCGGCCGAGACGCGGAAGGCCCGATGACTGAGCTTCTTTGCCATGTGCTGCGTTGGCTAAGTTGGCTGTCTTGCTACTTGATTGATTGATTGGCTGGCTGGCTGGCTGCACGCTCGCGAGCATGTGTGGAGGAGGGAGGGAGGGAATGGAAGCGCGCGGGTTGATGGTGCCGGGCCGCTGGGGACAAGTGAGCGACGAAGCAGTCAAGCAGGCAGGCGGGGTCAGATGGGCTGGCGTGCGTGCAGAGCAGAAGAAAGCTGACGAAGTGGCGCAGCTGGTGGTGGTGGTGGTTTTGGTGGATACGCGTTTTCCGTAGAGCTGGAGAGGGCTGTGGTTGGCTTGGTGGAATGGTGGTGCCTTTGGGCAGGTGTGCAGGGCAGAGAGCAGGCAGAGCAGGGCAGGCCGACGGCAGCTCTGCAGGGAACAGACAGCACAACGGCAATGCGACAGGTTTGTTGTGGGCTGATGTGGCCTTGATGCGGCCGCTGCGGCTGTGCAGTGTGTGTATGTGTGAGTGTGCTGATGCGTCGCTCTCCCGCGGCGTCGCTGCTATGTCCGAGAGAGAGTACCATGGTCCATGGATGGTGTCAGCCACGGGCAAGGGAGGGAGGGGTGGGAAAAGTGCGGCAACAGTAAAGCGCGAGCTCCCGAACGCTGAGGTGAGAAAATGGTTGGTCCGCCATCCGGCACATCATGGGCTGTGCCGGACTTGTATCCATGGATGGCGTTTACATATTTTGCACAATTCGAGGCGGTGATTGGGTTGGTACCGGCAACGCGGGTTGGGCGGATGGGGGGCATGGCATGGTACACAGGACGAGGGCTTCTCAGGCAACAGTGGCTGTAGTGCAGATGCGCATCTATTTCGAGAGGCATTGTATGCGTAGTATGGTGGAGAGCGCGCGCATGTGACGCTCGCTCAGAGTGATTAAATCTCCAAAAGGAAAATGAAGGAAAGCCTGTGGCCCCAAAAAAAAAACCCCCCCCCCAAAAAACAACTTCTCGCTGTACCAAAACAAAATCGGGGGATATCATCTCTCTGTGAAGAGAACCAAGAAGTGCAGAAAACAAAATGGCCACGCGTGGCTGTAGTGGCAGCCGGACGATCTACGCCGTTGCAAAAATAAAAAAGTTGGCCAAACACCTCGTGCTGTGCAGCTGCTGTTGTTGACGAGGAATCGAAATATAAAAAAAAAGGTCAAAAAGGATTCGAATGGAATATTCCTGGCGCCTGTCCCGAATGCTTTTTCTCGCAAGTGGCTCGTAACGTCGTGGGTCCTCCTCAATCAACCGGCAACAGGGCCTTCTCTTGCTCTCGCTCTTCCTTTCTCTCGGCCCTGGTGGCGGTGCCCAGCGTCATCCTCAAGTCGAATCGAGTGCTGGCTCGTCTGTCTGTTGAGCCTTGCTGATTGAAAGGGTGGTCTCCTCGAGGCAGGAAGCGCGTCGTCGCGGTCCTGGCATGGGCTGAATCAAAGGTCCGGACAGTGAATTGAGCGGGGTGGTTGGTGGTGGAATGGTGGTCAGGTCATCAACGGACGGCGGTGTCGAAGTGTTCAGGGATGCGGTCGATGTTGAGGTGGTTGAGCGGTTGACGGCTCATGTCGTCTTGGGCGAGGTGGTCGGCGGCGAGTTGACCAGAGAGGCAAAGGAGCTGGTCAAGGCCGAGTAGGTGATTGCTGGAGAGGCGGCATTGGCGCTGGGAGAGCGTGCGGGAGCTTGCAAGTTGAGGGTGATGCACGAGGAACAGCGGCCGTTGGGAGAGTTGCAGCGGCCACGGCAGCCGCGCTCGTAGTTTGCGCAAGAGAACATTTTGTTTTCGGAAAGGTGAAGTTGGTGATGGAGTGACGGAGCGTTGGAAGGCGAGGGCAGCATTGGACGGGGACTGGGACTGATATAAGGCGCGTCCGGGCTCGCAAGGATACCTCACCATGTGGTTTCAGTGCTGGGCGCCATGGGCATGGGCATGGGCATGGGCTCCACTCGTGTGGGCGTCTTGTTCTGGCCATGCGCAAAGATTTCCATTGCAACCCCAGATCTCCACGACCGTGCCAGCCAGCCAGTCCAGGTCCAGGTCCAGGTCCAGGAACGCTCCCTGTCAGCCCCCGGCCCGCATTACGACGCCCGCCCTCTCTGTTCCGTTCTCTGCTGTGTCCGGGCTGTGTGCTTCTGCCTGCTCACCTCTCGACCGAACGGATCTCTCTCGCAAACCCCATCCGTCTCTCGTCCTCCCGTCGTCCTCGTCCTCGTCCTCCCTCGCTCGCCGATCCGCTCCACCTCCGCAGAAAATCATCACCGGATCATCGACGATCCCCGTCCGACCTCTCAGCCTCTAGCACGTTCCTGCATCCGCGACTTTGAACGTGGCGTCAATAGAGCCTGCGCCAGCCCGCTGCGTACCCGTTGCACTTCGTCATCACCTCTGCCCACCATCACAACTCCTGCGCAACGAGCGAATGCCCCTGACGCCTCGCCTGAGAGCCTCCGAGAGGTTCCAATATTGGCCACAATGTGCCTGTCTCGTTTCAGCCGCCAACCCTCCGCCCGCCTCCTCTCCGACGGGCGTCTGTCGGCCGCCTAACATCATGTCCCTTCGCCCCAACAAAGACGTCTTGCAGCCTTCAGGGTCCAGCTGCCCGCGTGCTCTCTCCGACCGTCTGCCTTGTCGGGCATTTTTGACTTTCTGCCTGCCTGCCTGCCTGCCTGTGTGCTCCTCCGTGTTTCGGCGGCGGTTTCGTGCAAGAAGCACACAACCTTCCGTCGGGCGCTATCTTGGACATCGTGTTCCCCCCACGCCAGAAACTAGTCCAAGTCGACATCTCCTAAAAGCCGTATCAACATCAATTTGCATCTCGTATAGCGTCGACTCATTTTCGCGTCCGGGCTTGTCTTTGGAGACAGAGCGTTTCTGCAATCGAGAATATTCGTTCACACGGCTTTCCCTCTACCAGGACATGGGTTCCATCTACCACTGGTTTCTCCATTGAAACGCCCGCGTCCAACGTTTCACTCTCCATCTGTCGATTCTCCTAAACATCGCGCTCAATCGTCAACCGACCCCATCTTTCCAACTTCCCCTGAGCTCCTTGCACACACTCCAACGCCCTTTGTTGCAATCACTTACCGCTTCCCCTAGGCAGACTCAGGACTCGTCTGATACGACAACACGTGGCCAACAAATGATGCCGTAGCCAACCACCGTGCCAACTCCCATTCGCTGGATCCCTGCCGTCATTTGCCATCGACTTTCTGGTCGGACGCAACCGCCTTGGGTGGGTCTCGTTTATAGAGCACGAGCCATCGAAGCGCCTGAGAAAGAACGGTCTGGGCGGATGGCCTCCAGAATATCCCGCACGTCCTGCGCCTTTTGCCTCTCTCCAAATGATGCCAGTCTAGAATTTCTGGAGCTTCATTTATCTGACTCTTCTGACATGTCACCCCAAGTTCGCCCACGTCGAACGCGCAGCTACCGATGCCGGCGCGCGCTGACAAAAACGAAAAAACCTGTCGTCGAGCAGACTCTTCAGACCAACGCCCGTGCGTGCGCTTGGGCTTCTGCTACTGCAGTCTTTACGCCTCTGCGATACGAGCTTTCAATTCCAATCACAATTCTTCGTTGCCCCATCCGATGGCAGCAAAACCAATTCCATCACCACTCACGACAATCGTCGTCGTGTCACGGGGGCGTTGCGTGGCAAAGCAAAATGCAAAACGTACAACAGCCGGGATTCGCTGCTGGTCACCCACGCAACTACTAATCGGCCGCAAGGTAGCTTATCTATGGAAGAGCGGACGGGGTTCCGAGTTTTCTACCTGCTATGGTCGTACGTGGAAGGAGCCGTCGCTGTTTTGATTTAAGACCTGCATTAGACACGACCTCCGGACCTTGCAAGCCAAACGGACGCCCCTTTCTTTCTTTTCTTTTTCATGAATCTGCATCAACGAGTTTCTCATTCTCAGACTAGTAAGTACTCCCTCAATGGTGATAGACTCAGCATCCGATCCAATTCGTTTAGGAGCCGTCAACATTACCCTTTTCCGTGGCCAGCAACTTCAGAGTATTCCGTACGCCACATTGCGCGCAAAAAAAGGCGTTCAGGATTCTCTCTTGACTACATTCCACATCGTGAACGAAACCTCGGCCCTCAAATTACAGATATAAACACCCCTAATTACTTCTGCCTCGCTCCTTTCTGCTCTGGCAGTTCTACCGCCGAAGGATAATCGCCCGGCAGCTCGTGCGGGTTCACATTCATCCTCTCATGGCTGAGCTCCGCCGGCGTCTCCGCCCCATCAATCTCAACACGACTCTTGACCTCCTCATTTGCCGGCATTTCCGTCTTGCCGTCTGCCGGCAACTCCGTGCGATGCTGCCGCGCATGCAGCTCCCTCCCGCGGTCGTCTCCCTGCAGCTCCTCAATCGTCTTGTGCTGGCTCGCCATGGCAAAGGCGGCGCTATTTTCTTCTACCCTCTTCGCGTTGGTCCGTCGTCTTGCGCGGCAGCGCACGATGCAGAAGGATACGAGGACGATGGCGACGATGGCGGCGGCGCCGACGACAATGCCGATGATGGCTCCGATGCTCAGTGCTGGGCCGCTGTTGCTGCCGCTGTTGACGGAGCGGATGGGCACGATCTCGGCCGGTGCGCTGTCGTTCCAGACGCGTTGTGCGAGCGTGAAGTTGTGTCGCTCGTAGTCGGCGATGAAGTACGCTTCCTGGAGAAATGTGCGGCCAAGCGTGATCTGGAAAGGTCATTAGCAAAGACTTCTGGACGACGAGAGCGCAAAGACGCACCTGGGTCGAGTTGGCTGCGCGTTTCAAAGGGAAGAAGCGTTCCATTCCCGATCCGGGGATCGTGGGATACGACGCATTCAAGTCGAAAGCGCTGTACGGCAAAACAATGTCGACCGTCTTTCCCCCTGAAATCGAGCCCCCGAGACTAAAAGTGACGTTTGGATTCTCCGCCACCAGTCTTTCGTGGACAGTGGCA
Source organism: Phyllosticta citribraziliensis (assembly GCF_038025025.1). Classification (NCBI taxonomy): domain Eukaryota; kingdom Fungi; phylum Ascomycota; class Dothideomycetes; order Botryosphaeriales; family Phyllostictaceae; genus Phyllosticta; species Phyllosticta citribraziliensis. Next base: position 1,024,596 of record NW_027117343.1, read on the forward strand.
TTGACCAGGTATAACTGCGACGTCTCATTCCAGCTGATGCCAAAAGCGTTTTCAAACATCTCGCACGACTCGGACGGCAACCACAAGTTCGCCTGACTGGAATCGAGCGCTGCGAGCACCGGGGTCGGCAGCAGCGCTACGTCTCCATTGCTTCCGGTCTTCTGAATCGATTGAATGGCAACGACCAGTTCGCGGCCGTCGTCTGGTGTAAAGTCGAAAGACAGCTTGTCCGGACCTACCAACGACGCGTCATAGCCGCCGAAAATGAAGGACGCCCACGCGCTCCTCAGGGAGCCTGTCCTCGCATACGAGCCAGCCGTGTAGCTGTAGGTGAGACTTGGTATCAGATTATTGTCTCTCAGCAAGGAAAAGAAGCTCGGTTGCTGTGTCCAAATTAGCCACGAGACGAGGGCCCAAATTGTCCGACTTACTGGATCGTTCATGCTCGTTGCATTGTTGTTTTCCACGGTGAAGTTGGTGGGCCGCGGGCTGACGCCGAACTGACCCACATAGAAGTTGAGAGTGTTCATTTGTGCGACAATACTGCGATTCAGTGTTGCGCTGTTGCCAGCGTTGAGACCGACCAATTCGTAACCTTGAAATGGCACTCGGTTAGCCAGATCTGCGCATGTTGAGGAATATATCTTGCTCGTTCTTTAATCATACCATACTGGCCTTGCTAAAAACTATCAGCCAGTGCAACATTTCAGCGATTGGCCCTACACTTACTCCACTAATCCCGAGGCTGTCCAAAACAACTCCACCGAGGCCGTATATTCCCGTATTGTCCCAGATTTCGGTGGTTGACTGCCATGTCGAAGACTCATTTGCGCGAAAGAGACCTCCTCTTTTAGACGGACACTGGTCACCATTTGGATCCGAATCTACACAACCGCTCGGCGCCACAACCCAAGTTTCTTGTCCTCCTATTGCAATGTGGACGCGCATCAGCTGCGACGGCGTGCCCACTCGAAGAGTAAAAGTACTCCATCTTCCGTCGCTACCGTCCCTAGCCGTCCAAACTGGTAAGTAATTGGTGCAAGAGCGCGTTACTAGGTACCCGAGGCGCGTACCAGTTTTGACTCGGATCGAGTACTATGGGATCTGGAGTCGTTTGTCTCCGGGACAATGTGGCGCCATCCGAAAGAGCATGGGAAACGGAAAGGAAAAGAATCGAGGCGCGTACCCACGACCAGAACATTGGAAGACAGCGCCAGAGCAATTGGATATAGGGACAGAAAGAAGGGACGAGAGGGAAAACGCGAGACCTCTACGGGTCTGCGCAGACGATTCAGCCCCGCGGTCCAGTGGTCGCTATTATTTGCGCGGGAAACCCGATCGACCGCGTCCGGCAACGACGACACGCCACCACCACCACCTCCACCGCACGGCTTGTCTTAGCGACTCGGGACGAAGTCAACCCCCCAGGTTTAAAAAGGCAAGGGAGAGCCAATGGACGGCCAATGACGAGACGCTCACGTTGCGGACGACGTCGGTTTTGGCCCCCTCCAAGCCAGAAAAGCCAGCCGCCAAGAGCAACCGTGTAACGGACTGGCTGACTGGTCTCGTGTATTGCCTTGGCGTGCAAGGCCAACCGGGGAGTGTTTGCTCCATTCGTCTGTGAGGAGCCAGCTGCTCTTTTAACCCTCTGGCTGCGCTTCGTCCCCGTCCGCCCTGTGGCGCGCCCTGTCTCCTTGGCCCGGCGAGCTCGCTCAGCCCAGTAGCAGCAGCAGCACGCCATGCGTGGTACCAGCTATGTGGCGAGGTCGACGAGGGCCTACCTCATGGTACTCAGCCCTTCTATGCAAGTCTGACAGACAGCCGTGCCCATCGCCATGTCTGGGCATATAACTCCCGGGTCAGCTCTGTTCGCCCGCCTGGTCGAGGGGGCCGACGATCGTTTTGTTATATCCCGTCCAAGATTGCTTCGATTTGTCGCTTGCCAGCATGTGGAATCGCTCGTTCTTGTTGGCTACACTCGCTTCATGTTCGCTCGCTGCAGAGAATAGTAAGATGCGGTTTTCTGACAGTGAGAGTGAGGAAAAGCTAACGGTGTTGACAGGCATACAAGGCTTCAATGGAACCACATCAACTCTTGTGCCCAGCACGAACCCGGGGAGCGGAATAGAGACGCCTGTCACGGTGACGCCTGTACCGGAGACTTCCAATCCAGCGACGCCACCCATTTCAGACACTTCTGTCCCTCAGACTGCGACGCCCGGGACGCCTACGCCAGAAACTCCCATCATAGTGACGATACTTCCAGTAACACCCATCACCCCGGTCCCAATAGGAGTAAACACGAGTACCATCACGCCCACTGGCTTCACCCTGTCATACACGGTGGACAAAAGCGTCGTGACAGACCTGACTGAACTCCCCACTCTCACGACGAGCCGCACGACCTCGGCAGAAAAGTCGATAGCCAAGACTAATGGGAAGTCGGTCATCAGTACCGCGGAGACGCTGGGTGACATCGACGCGACGTCTTCTGCTGCCAAATCCGTGGAAACTGCAACAACTCTTGGACCCATTTACACGGATGTTCCCACCGAAACCACGGCGCATGGTCGTGTACCAGGAGATACCAGCTTGACTGCTCCGGCGGAGAGTCAAGCGAAGACGGTCGATGAAGGGACAGCTCTTCCCGTCATCACACCGACCACAGGAGTGCCGGAAGAGACCGCAGTGAAGACGGTTGATGAAGAGACAGCTCTTCCCGTCGTGACTCCAACCACAGTGCCGGAAGAAGACGATCCCCCTGAAATCTCACCTTCGCCCACTGGCGGAAACGTGGTGGTGCTTCCTGACCCAGACCAACCTCACAGCACTACGGCTCTGGCAACCGTGGTCAAGACCGTTGAAGACGGCACTGCCCTTGACCCCCCAACGGCTACGGCGCCGGGTAGAACTGTGGTTAAGAGCACTGGAGGCGTGACGACTTTACTCATGACTCAAGTTCCTCCTGGCAATGCTGATCCTACCGGCGACACTGCTCCATCGACAGAGGCCAAGGTTGTGGCGTCCCAGACTGGCCTTGGAGGCCCGGCGCCGACGAACGATGTGGCTGATGCCGCGAACACGGAGAATGCGGGTGGGAACGTTGCGTCGTACATTGCCTGCGGACTGGACAATTCCTGCTTCAAGACGACGGGCGCAGCGGAAGGATCTCAAGTCGTCGTCGTCCTGCCTGCGCCGACGCAGGAGTCCAACTCAGGAGCAGGAGAGTCGCAGCCAGGCTCTCCAAACGAAGGGAATGACATTTCGGGACAGCGCGTCCCCGCAAACGCGCTGACTGAGGACTTTACCTACACGGCCGGCGCGCCAACAGTGGTTTACGACTCCAACACGCTGTCGGTTGGCGGCGCGGCCATGACGATTTCCGGCGCTCAAGTCACGCTCGCCTCAGGCGGTCTAGTTGTCGATGGAAACACATACACCGCTCCAGTTGCAGCGCCGGAGCCTACATCGCAAGCTGTTGCACTGCTGCCAGCTGAGGCAGCATACACGTACGACGCAGCTGAGAGCACGTTCGTGTACGGCTCAGCCACGCTGTCGGTTGGCGGTCCAGCGATCACGGTGGATGGCCACACGGTCAGTCTGGCGCCATCTGGAGGCGGCGTTGTATTCGATTCCTCAACCATTGTGCCCTCGGGCGAGTCACTGGCCGTCGTCTTGTCTAGCGATGGCTCCTCGGCATACGCCTATACGCCTGGCGCCAGCACTCTCGTCTACGGCTCGACAACGCTCTCGGTGGGCGGCCCTGCCGCGACGATTGCCGGAAAATCCATCACGCTGGGATCAGACGGCGTGCTGGTCGACGGTGCAACGATAACGCCGGAACCTGTAGCAGCGGGCCCAGCGTCCGCAACCTTTGACTACACGCCCGGCGCCAGCACCCTCGTGTACGGCTCAACGACGCTGTCGGTGGGCGGACCCGCAGTGACCGTGGACGGCAAATCTATCTCGCTGGCCTCCGACGCCGTGCTGGTCGACGGCGCCACGATCACGCCGCAGCCCGTGGTCGTGGTCGCAGCCTCGGCAACCTTCGACTACACGCCCGGCGCCTCGACGTTTGTCTACGGCAGCACGACGCTGTCGATCTTAGCAGGCGGCCAGGTCGTCGTCGACGGGTCCGTCGTTGCGGCGGCGACGCGCTCGCCTTCACCTGCCGCTGTCGTCACGCTCGGCGACGAGGTGCGCTCGCTGACCAAGGGCGCGACGCTGTCTGTGGACGGCTCGGCGGTTTTGACGCTCACGCCGGGAGCTGTGGTCACGTCTCTGCCAGGAGATGGCGAGAGCATCAGCGTCGGCCAGGACGGCGTCGTGATTGACGGGAAAACGGTGACGTTTGTTTCATCGACTACGCGCAGTGCGGCTGCGAGCACGACGAGGAGCGGATTGACGACGTCGAGGACCACTGCGACGGGAGCGAGCGCGTCGGACGGGACTGGCAGTGCGGCGTTGGCGAGCTCGACTGCGGCAGCTGGGAGAAGCGCGCAAGTGTACTCAGCGGGGGCGTTGATTGCCGTATTTGGATGGATAGGGGCATTTGTGGGGATTTGAGAGAGGATGATATGTGGTGTCTTTGGTTGTTATGATTCAACGTGGCGTACGCAGCGATTTTGCTTGGGTTGTTGTCTGAAAATAGTATGGGGTTCGACAACGATTTTTCTTTGAATTGGGATGCCTCCTATAATGCGAGGGAAAGCCATGAGAAGGGAGGCCTGGCAGACTAGGTACCTTTGGTGAATAGGTATACATACGTCGTTGACCTGACTCTTGGCTTCCGACTCTTTTCCTGCAGATGCGCGTGGCATGCTTCTCGATCTCTGACGAGCACTCGCCAGTCTTCTCAAAGACGCAAAGGCTGCAGGATTCCAAGACACCCATGGCAGTAGTCTCGACGACTGGGCAGATGGGCGGCGTCTCTTTCATATCGCCTGTGGAATAAAACTTGGCGCCTTCTGTTCACCGAGACCCATAGGCGGGAGTTTGGCATGCTGCCAGCCTCTGTTGACCCGCAAACGTCCTCGCGGATACCCCCCTCTTGGTGCTATACTATAATTATTTGCACCCAGCTCGGATCTTTCCTCGAAAGAAAGCATGAAGTAGAGGCGCCCGAAAGCCAGTGAGCGACATCGACCCCTCACACACCAATCATGTTAGCCGTTACCAGGCGCAGCAACAGCCGCAGGCTTCCGCCAGTAAATCATCTGACCGGCCAGGGCATGAGGGTGGAGGTCAAAGTCGGGCATGGTGGCAACCCCCCTATTGCTGCTCAAGAAGGCCTCGGCGATTCCAATGCATTTCCTCGTGCGATTATGGTCGTCGGTGTCCGAGGTGCTGCTGAGCAAGAAGACGATTGATTCAGCAAACCTTCGCATCGTGTATAGTTTCACCAAGGGAGAAGAATTACGAAGTTTGTTGTGTTGGTAATTGTGATGTTTAGATTCGAGACTGACCTGCTGTACTTCAACTGCGAGCGGCCCAGCTCCAGCATGCCGCCAATGTCGTTGCCAACGTACACCAGCGGATCGCGCGCCCTCAAAAACTCCTCCATCATGACAAAACTGGGCATGAAAGGCGCAAACACAAACGTCGAGTCTGCTATCAGCCTGGCCGACCCAGCATTTTCATCGTCCGCCGCCGCCGTCGCGGCCGCTCCTCCTTTTCGAGGCCGCACTATCTCGACGCCCAAGCTCGCCAGCACCTCTTCGTCCAGGGCGTTGAAAACGGGGTCTTCGGCGTACACCGGGACTGGCGTCGACGCCGATTTCCCCTTTGTTCCGCTGCTGTCGCTGCCGCCGCTCAGGAGCGCCACCATCTCGAGGAAGCATACCAACTGCCACATGCTCCTGACGCCGCCGGCAATGTTGTCGATGCTCAAGCTCCCCAGCCCCAGCACTACCGCGTTCTCGATCGTCCTGCTCGTCCTGCTCGCCCTGCTGCCTTGCGCCAGCCCCCACCATTCCTGATCTTCTGACTGCTGTTGCTGCTGCTGCTGCTCCCGCCGGCGCTTTGCGTCCAGATCTGTGCGCTCCAATAAGTCCCGCAGCTCGACCACACACGCGCTCTCGCGCCAGCGCTCGCGGAACGCGGCGAAGCGGTCCAGAAGCTGTTCCTTGGAGGTCCCGGGCATGATGGGCGCGGGACCGTTGGGCGTGTGCGTGGCGGCGAGGTCCGAGATGCGGAAGCGCGACATTTTGTTCGTGGTGGAAACGAGGGTCCACCCGTCGTTGAGCGGTATGCGAGCTTGCTTGGATTTGCTGGGGGCCGGTTGGTGATGCGGCGGCGGTGGTTGCGAGGCTTGCGTCTCGAGCTTTTCGTGCTTGGGAGAGCGAATTGGAGCTGCAGAGAGAGCTGGCCGAGTGTGATTCGAGTCGGTGGAGGTGGTGTTGTTGTTTGCGACCTTTGCCGTAGTCCCGCGCGTTGGTTCGGATGTCATGTTTGCAGCTAAACGAGGGCTGGCTGCGTTGGTCGCGTCTGGGGCGGGAGAAAGCGGTTCAGGCGGGCTGCGGTGCTGGCGCTGGGTTGCGCAGCTCCTCGTCTCGAAGGCGGAGCAACGGGTGTGCGTGTGATGTTTGGCGGTTGGTAGTGGTTGAGGGGATGATGCCGGTTGGAGCTGCGGGCGGCTGCGCCAGAGGCCATTGGTGAGGATCCCACGCGACGGGCCGACTGTCTATATCAACTGCTTCCTTCGCTCGCTTGATGGTGAGATGGTGAACGCGAAAAGGGAAACTGCAAAATGCGAATCATGTCGCTGCTGCTGACAAGCTGAACAAAGCCAGCTTTCGGCGAGGAGTTTCTCATACGACACCATGGCTGAGAGGGCCCTTGTCGTCCATCCGTGTATATCGTTGCTCTCCATTCATTGCATTTGGACTACCAAGACGGTCAACGTCGTACTTCAAACATTGGCTACTGGACATTTGCCTTTTGTGGTCTCTGGCGATATTTACAGCACAGACTTTTGGCTGCTGTGGACAAAAAAAAAACAACAAAAAAAAAAAAAAAACGAGAGAGGTATCAAATCCCAACGCTCCATCCCAAACCGAATCAAAAAGACAGCAAAGGGAACCGAGCGCTCCGTTTCAAAGCATCATGAAAGCGACAAACATTATTGCGAGTGTGGGCAACAGCGTGTGGACGCGCACCGAGGGCAGCATTGTCTGAGCGCCGGAAAGACTGGACGTCGCAAAGACCTGATCGAACGTGATGAGCTGGTCGGGCGAAGTCGTGTTGCGACAGTTGGTCTCGTTGACCTCGGCAACGTCTGCCGGATCGGCAAAGGTAATGTCGACACACTGCAGACTGCAAGTCAGCGCCGGGCGCGATGGTACCAGTTCAAAAGAGTCACTCACGCTGTATAGGGCCGCGCCGTGCTTTGCCGTCTCAACCACTTGGATCGTCGCATTGTCGCCAATGTTGACAGAGATGTTGGTAGGTAGTGGCACCTGCGGGAAGCAGATTTCGCCAGGGTATTCATCGTTGGACGGTCCATTGATCTGGAAGACGGGGATCATGATGTGGCTCATGTTGAGAGGCTCCGTGCCCAGCCCCAGGTTGATGTACATGAGCGCCGTCGAGTGGCCAGAGAACCAGCCTGGCTGGACACCGACTGCTCCTCCACTGACTGGCCACTTGGTTCGGTTTGTACTGGTAGGCAAGCCGCCACCTGGAGACGTGTCAGTCAAAGACTGCCGCAGATGGCCTTTTCTGCCTCTCTTCATGCTGGGATAACATACAAGGATACATCCACTGCATGCCATAGGGATAAGAAGTGGTTCCATTGTCGTAGTCGATCCCTATCGAGCCGGTGGGAATGCTTCCATCCGCATTGGTGCCATTCGTGTGCAAGTTGTTTCCTCTCCAGCCCGGATAAGTAATGACCGTGTGTGCAACGACCAGCGGGGTCCAGCAAAGCGCCGCCACACAGGCAGCCAAGGGAGATATCCTCGACATGGCGAGCGGCGCGGCGGCAACGGCGACTTTTCAAGTTCGAGGTGAATACGGGCTTGACAAGATCGAGCTTCGGGATTAGTCGACGCGAAGAAGGGGGCTGTTTGAGAAATGCACAGGGACACGCAGAGCCAAGATGGAGTGAGAAGAAGGTCAAGACGCAGAAGAAAGCTAGGCGCGGAGAAGCCAGCGCCTTATGGCAGCAGAGGCTCGCGGCCAGCGCTGTGCGACTGGCTTCGCGCGTCGATTCGCAGGACCAGGCCTATGAGAGCGGCGAGTTCAGGTGGACATGCAGCCGTCAGCACGGGCGAGCAAACCTCTGGCGTCCTCATGTTGGTGATAGGCGGAACCAGGTACGTCTTTGCATGAGCCACTCAGGATGCAGAATCGCCAAAATGCCGTGATGGGAGTGCGGGAGGGCCATACGCGAAGAGGAAAGACATCCTAGACAATAAAACGCGATTCGCAGACGATGTGACGGGGCTGGCCTGTCTGCACATTGCTCTAAGCGCCCGCGACGCACGGCCGAGCCACCTGCGTACCACCCCAATCCACGACCCGCCCACGCCGTGATGCAGCCTTTGACGCGCGCCATGGACGTAGACAGCGCCATGCTCGTGAGATGGAAATGTTTGCCAGCGCCAACCGTTGCCAAGCGACCATTTTGTCAGCTTTGGCGTTCGCTTGTGAGCTTCAAATGAGGTCAGTCGAGGACACAGTGATGCTTATGTGAGAGACAGGCCAGGTAACGTTGAGCGAAAGGGTTATAGCAATGCCTTTGCGGGGGTTTCTTATTCAAATGTATTGCAACTCACCAGTCAACCATCCAACGGTCGACCACGGACAATACACACCATTTTTAGTAGCCTCCACTTGCCACTGTCAGCCTTCTCAGCTTCTTTGTAGCTGCCTCCACCATTGCGCTCTCCCTGTCCAGCAACTCCATGATTTGCTGCACCTTCTTCTTCCTAAACTCACTCGGCACCTTGACTTCGTCATCTCCCTTCTTTTCAGCAGGCTCCTCGGTGCCCAGCTGATGAACTTGTTGCAGCAAGTCGTCCTTGAGCTTTCTGATCTGCACCAGACGTCGTGACGGCGTCGGCTCCTCGCCCTCTTCAGGTGGCGACGAATCCAACAGACCTGCCTTCATCCTGTCGACCTCGGCGAACCACGCACGCTCCTTGTCGCTAAGTTCGCGGGTCCCCGCCTTGGATAGTTTCTGCCTGATGCGTTCGGTGCGTTCGACGAGCTCCTTTTGCTTCGCCTTGACTTGTTCGATTCTGGCGTCAATCTTCTTGCTTCCCGTAAGCTCTCCCTCTTGAGTAGCCTCCTCTTCGCCAGTGATGTCCTCGATCTGGTTGGCAACGTCGTTGGCCTTGCGGAGCTGGTCCCTCAGCTCATCTTGCAGTCTTTGACAACGTGTGAATAGGCTCGAGGCTGCCTGGCCGAGAAGCTGCGTCTCATTGACAAGGACACGGTGCGCCTGGGTCAAAATGTTCAGCGTGGCAGTGGACATGCGAATCTCTTCCTTGAGAAGGAACTTGTGCCTCTCTGGCACATTTTCCATAAACTTGGGCAACTGGCTTTGAAAGTCGAAGAGGCTCTGAGGCGGCTGGTAGGCAGGCCACGGCTCTGGAAGCTTGGGACCAGTCACCTCGTCATACTCGTAGGGGACCACCGGGTGCCCGTCGGCGTAGTAATCCGAATCAGGGGCGTCGATGATGATGGCGTGGGGCTGAGAGCCCTCCGAGGCGAGCAAAAAGTACCCAAGCTCAACATTCGCCATGGCGACGCACGCAGCTGTGGAGGATAGCCTGTCTCCGTACTGGTCCTGTCGATAGTGCACAATGCTTTCAAGCAAGCTTCCGGCGCCACGAAGAATGGCTTCGATGCGCAAAGCGGCGCCATCCCGTTCAAAGTTGGAAAGCTCGTCATACAGCGGGCGTACCCAGCCAGTCATACCCACAAAGTAGACGCCTGTCTCGGTCGAGACAAAGACAGACGCACCACCTTTTGCATCGGCAGTGAATATGGGGTGGCATGAGACCTCGTTGCCATCCTTCGTCTGGAACTCGACAGTCTCAAAACGTTGCAACAAAGGACAGTCGTAAAGAGGGATGATTCCTGTGGCCTGGTCTGTGTGAGAAACACTCGCATGAATGGACTAGAGGTCACTTACGCTCTCCATGGGCAGCCATTCGCCCTCGACCCCCTCAAATTCGAGGCAGACGTGCATTTTGCCCTGGTTCGTAGCCACACAAATGATCGACACGGGAGGGTCGTCACGGCCCGCGTCCTCCTCGTCTTCTGCCTCAGCGTCATTGGTAGGGTTGAGCACAGCAATGTCCGTAACCTCAGAGTCGTCAACATCGACATCCGGGTCGAAAATGAAGGGACCCTGGAGGCGGGGAATAGGACCAGGATAGACCGGGCGAGTGTAGACCTCGAGGAGCTCGCCTGTCCTGGGATTTTCATCCAGGTCGCCTCTAATGCCAGCGAACCACTCTCTCTGTTGGTCTGACGTCTGCTGGTCAAAGGCGTCGTCGTCTCCATGACCAGAAATCTGATCCCGCGCCTGGACTGGCAGAGCAAGGCTCCGCAGGAAAGGTCTGCCCAGGCTTGGATACTCCCACTTTTTGGGCAGAAGCGGGCACAAAGCATAAATGTCGCCATTCTTCATTGCAACCCAAAGCGTCATGGGGTTCCATCCGCGCGAGTTGACTTTGCTCGTCGCGCCAAAGCAGGCCGACGCAACTTCCATTTCGAATGAATCGGGGGTATATCCACTCTTATCGTCGATCCTCGCGGCTTGGAAATCTTCCATGGAATCCACTCCGCTCGCCAACTTCTTCAGGTCGATGGAAAGTTCAGGTTCACCAAAAGAGTTTCTGTTGTCCCGGTTAAACTCCCACAAGCGAAGGTTTGCGTCGCTGGTGACGGTAACGATGCAACGTCCATGGCGTCCGAGCGGGTGCCACAGGACGGCAGCCAAAGGGCTCGAGTCCAAGACGTGTGAGGTGGGCCCAAGATGAAATGTCTTGAGCCTGATGGGTCCAGTGTCATCGGACACCAGATGTGCGGAGTCGGGTAAAAGGGCAATGTGCACGGTGTGAGAGGTACAGATTGCCATGAAGTCGTTGTTTGGCGCAATCGAAAGCTCGGTAATTTGTCCCGAGACATTGGTTTTCAAGGTCTTTTGATCCAAGGTCAGCTCATGATTGTCCAAGAGAGCAAAGGCGCATTACCCTGTAGACTTGGTCCAGTTCGCCCCTGGTATCGATGCCAGGGCTATTTTTCCAGCTCTTCCTAAAGCCATGCTTCTCTTTCTCCTGTCCAGCCTCCTTCAAGTGCAAAAGATTTGCCCAGCGAATTTCGTTCCCAACTGCCACAAATATTTCGTTTCCGCGGTTCGCAATGGTCCGCTTCGGACCGGGCGCGCTCGTTCTCGCCGGACCGCTTCCTGGTCTGTATGGACCCTTTCCCTTGGCATTACTTTGGTTGAAGACGTCGAAGCCTGGGGCGCCGCGCGAAAGCCATGGCGGGGTGTAGCTCAGGACCCGGGGCATGGCGACGATGCCTGTGGAGGTTGGTTGTTCGTAGCCTCGGGTGATGGGAGGCGCAGATTCAGCTACACGTGAATAATGAGGTGTTGGAGAGATTCGAGGCGTTTGCGAGCGAGGACCCTGTCTTAGCGAAGGAGTTTGGTGTTTGTGTCAAACACGACGACGCGCGCGAAGCTTGAAGACGCATCGTACCGGGTATATCTCGGCCAAGTCCCAGACCCCTGCTCCGACGCATCACCGCCGCGGAAAGGCGCCGCAGCTCCCGTCTACTTCCCAGGTCTTGCCCACCATCACCTTCCAACTCCAACCCCACCTTCTTCAAGATGCCTCCGGTGAGGACCACTCGTAACACTGTCGATCGTCTCGACAAGCCAAGTTCCTATGCTGCTAGCAAGGTTCGTCCTCACCCACAATGCGCCGCTGTGCGAATTCTAACTTGACTTTCAACCACAGCACAGGAAGCGCAAGTACGTCCCGGACGGCGATGAAGTCGAGGACGGTCGCGAGAAGACACCCGACTTCGAGGACAAGCTGAAGGATGCTACCACGCTCTACGTCGGCAACCTGTAAGGGCGCATACAAGCCGGATGGCGAGCGAAGCTGACAGAATTGAGGTCCTTCTACACCACCGAGGAACAGATCCACGAGCTTTTTGCCAAGTTAGTCGAGAATTTTCAATGCCAAAAATTGCGCTGACTGGGTCTAGGTGCGGTGAGATCAAGCGCCTGGTCATGGGCCTCGACCGCTACCAAAAGACTCCATGCGGCTTCTGCTTCGTCGAGTACTACAGCCACCAGGACGCGCTCGACTGCATGAAATACATCGGAGGCACAAAGCTTGACGAGCGCATCGTTCGTACTGATCTGGACGAGGGTTTTGCCGAAGGACGTCAATACGGGTAAGCCGTGTCGTTCGTCTTCCCCGCGTAGCTGCTGACACAAAATAGGCGCGGAAAGTCGGGTGGCCAAGTCCGCGACGAGTACCGTGACGAATACGATCCTGGACGAGGCGGATACGGACGCGCTGTAGACCCCTACCGCGACGACTACCGCTGAGGAATCTGAACTCGACGTTGCGATTTCTGACAGCGCCCCGCTCAACGTGTTGGCCTCGAGGCTCGCTGGACTCTTCGAAGGCTCCGCGCACCCTGGAAAGACACATCTTACGAACGATCGATACCCCTCTCATATTCGGTATCTACTCTGGACGCCACATGGCTGAAACTTGGCAGCTTGACGACAGGCTTGGAGATCCACAACAGCCGCCGGGAAAGCGATGGCACTCTCAAGCTTGCAGCAAAGGTCCACAAAAGCGAGGATGTAAGAGCGAGATGGAAGGTATCGGCACAGGTAGACGTCGGCTTATATATGCCCCATCAAAAATGCCGGAACAATTGAGATTACTGAGAAAAAGAAATCTGCTGATAGAATTCTATGTCTACACTCGTCTACGACTTGGCATCACCGAGCAGGAATGTCCTTCCTCCGATCCAATGCCGCCAAAACTTGCTCCAACCACCACACATGTATCCTCGCGTCCCCAGTAAGCTCGGGATGGAAGCTCGTGCCAAACACATTGCCCTGCCTCACAGCAATAATGTCGCCTTCTTCGCCCTCCTCGCTCGCTGTAGCCCCGCTGCCCAGGGCTTTGGCTCTGCCCGGCAAACGTGCCAAAACCTCGACTTCTGCGTCGAAGTAATTTCGCGCAACTTCGTCCTTGGGCGTCTTTGCTGGTGCCACAATGGTGTCATCCCTAGCCTTTTCCTCGGCCTGCTCTCCATCTTTGTGTGCCAACAACCTCTCGACAACGGGGGCGCGAATGAAGACGCTGTGGAAGGGAGTTGCGGCATCGGTGCCGTTGTGCAGAAAGGGCAGATCCAAAGCTGCTGTGAAGGATTCGGTCTGGCGGCCAAAGTGGTTGCGGGACACGCGGACATCGAGGCCGCCGATGAGTTCCTGGCCGCCTTTTTTGGTACGGTTCGCAGATTCGGAGAGGAGGATGAGACCGGCGCATGTGCCCCAGGTAGGTCGGCGATGGGCTCTGCATGAGGGAGTGACCGTCAGCCATGACCGTGGTGCATGATGTGTGGAAAATGGACTCGGGCGTGGAGAGTGACTCGACGACTTACTTGACAAAGTCGCGCAACGGCTCCAGCAGGCCGCTCCGCTCGGCGACCAGACTCATGGTGGTGCTCTCGCCTCCAGGCAGAACCAGCGCATCGCAGCGCGCCAACTCGGCAGGTGTGCGCACCTCGATGACGCTCCACTCTGCATCTTTGGCGACACCGCGCTGGCCTAGTTGGTGGATGGCGTTGCGCAGCAACTGGACATGCTCGCTGAAGGCGCCTTGTAACGCGAGAACTCCGATTGTTATCTGCCGTCCCATGCTGGTGACTTGTAGAATCTGGAAGGGCTTGGGTCCGTGGGAGTCATGACGGTGCTCGGTGATGGGCGGCGAGATTGGAGTGAACACAGAGCGCCGGGTGCGCCCTAACGAAGTTTTTGACAGGGGTCGGGTTGACAGGCGGGGCCGGGGGTCTTCGGCGGGACGGCGGTGGTCTGGGCTGCCCGCGGCGCTGACGTCCAGGCACGAACGCAAGCTGACCTTCTCTCAATGTAAGATCAACACCACTCCGACTCATTTGGATGAGGAGAGCTCTTTTGTTCATGTCTGAGCGAAAGTAGCCCTCTCTTCCAGCAGCACCATTGGACGAGCTCGGATTGTGTCCGAGACTCTGCAGACCACACGACCAACCACCATGACTTCCCCAGCTGTGACGTGCTGGCTACTGGACACACGATCCCTGTGGGCAGGCGACAACATCCGCGAAGCAGTCAGTTACAGCCCACTTCTCCCCCGACAACCTCGCTGAACACCGCCCTCTTCTCCCCCTAGGCTGCCGACCTCCTCCCGCTGCTCTCGCCCGACGAACTCACCTCGGTGATCCGCAAACACTTCATCAAAGATGCGCGCATGAGCCTGGGCTCAGCGCTGCTCAAACGCGCCTACATTGCGCGCTCGCTGGGCGTCGCCTGGGGCACGATCCGCTTCGAGCGACGACCGGACCCGGTCCACGGCAAGCCAAGCTACGCACCAGCAGACAACTCGAGCACAACCATCAGCTTCAACGTCTCGCACCAAGCGGGGCTAGTCGCACTGATAGGGACAACAGCGGGAAAGACGGACCTAGGCATCGACATCGTGTGCGTCAACGAGCGCAACGACTACCGCGTCATCGACGCTGACGGCTTCGAAGCCTGGGTCGACATCTACGCCGACTGCTTCTCCGACGCCGAGATGTGGGACATGAAGTACAGCCTGGACGACGGCGTCACGCTGCTCGACGGCACGCACCTCTCGGCCTGGGAGCTCGGCCGCCACGACCGCTGCACGCGCCGCAACGTCGAGCTCTCGACCACGCAGAAGGGCCATCATGGCCAGCCTGACCGCGCCGTGACGTTCTCCTCCGACCTCGTTGTTGACGCCAAGCTCCGCCGCTTCTACGCCTTTTGGGCTCTCAAGGAGGCCTATGTCAAGCTGACGGGCGAGGCGCTGCTGGCGCCCTGGCTGCGCGACCTCGAGTTCCGCAACGTGCGTGCGCCGCGCCCTGGCACTGTTGCGCGCTGCTCCACGCACGGCACGTGGGGCGAGCGGGTTGCCGACGTGGAGGTCTGGTTCAAGGGCAGCCGCGTCGAGGATGTGCGCATGGAGATTCAGGCGTTTGAGGAGGATTACATGGTTGCTGTCGCGGTGAGAGGGGCTGTGAGGGAGGAGGTCCAAGTCGAGAAGGTGGATCTGGCGAGAGATGTTCTGCCGTACACTAACAAGACATGAGAATGTGTGGTGTAGGTGGTTTCGTTGGTAAGCGCGCATCTATTACAAGCATGCATAGAAGATAGAATTATCATGTCTATTCATTGATCATAGAGAGTACTTTAGTTGATGACGCATTCCAATTGAATCAATGGCACTAGCAGACCAGGCTCGCCAGAGTGCTTCAGTTGAAATGCTGCAAAGTCTTTCATTACGCAAGGCCTTCTACTGATCAAGCTAGCTAGCTACCGTTCGAAATCAACCACCACCAATCTACCAAGCGACGATCCGAGCAGCCCAGAATTCAACGACCGGAGCCGAGTCAAGTCTCATGGATCAAAATCGGACGAGCAAGCAGAAGCACACGAGAGAAAAGACGACAGGATAAGGGTGGAGGCGCGCTTTATTGATTGTCCAGCTACCTATATCCGGTGAAGCCCGAAACGCCTGCCTGGTCGAAGAAAGGTGATTTTTCCATGTTGCATTGCTTTTGGGGGAAGAAGTGTGCTGGTGCAGAGATGGAAGCCAAGAAAAAGAGCGAAGAGCACCTCTGGTCAGCGAGGCCAGTGGGTCGTGTGGTCATCTGGGAGATTGTTAGCAGAGGATTTTGGTCGTGCGAGGGAAGGAAAACATACCAGCTTACAGCCTGGAGCCGTGGACGACCTTGTAGTCGACAATGAGCTCACTGCCCGAGTCGTTGATGACGAGGACGCGAATGGAGCCGCGGCCATCGTCAAAGGCCTCGGTGAGGCGCTTGAGGAGGTGGTCCTGGTCGTTGACGGGGAGGCCCTGCTTGACGTCGCCGCCCTCGGTCATGCAGACGACGCGGCCGTCCTCGCGGATGTCGAGCACGCGGTACTGCTTGAAGACGGGGCCGAGCATGTTCTGCACAATGACCGACGGCGCCGGGTTGGAGATGAAGCTCGACTCCTCGTGCAGCTGCTTGGTGAAGAGGTCGACGCCCAGGTACCGGTGCTGGCCCGTCTGCGACGACGTCGTGATGCGGATCACCTGGCAAGGGCGGCCCTGCAGGATCAGCAGGTCGCCGATGCGGATGTGGTGGCAGGGGATGGTGATGGAGTTGGAGGAAGCCATGGCGCTGATCCGGAGGGTTTCGGATACGAGGGTGCGGACGCGCCTAGGCTCGGAGACGTAGGTGGAGGGGGGAGGGGAAGGGCGGTGGTGAGAGTGGGAGACTGAGACGGAGCTGCGAGGCTTGGAAGGAGCTGTGTGGGTCTCCTTGATAACTACCTCCTCGCGGTCCGACGTGGGGCGGTCGTGGTGGTGTTCGTGCTTGTGGTGAGAAGCGTGGCTGTGGCCGTGAACGGGGTGCAGAATGCGGTCTGCAGCTTTGTGGAGACCGTGACGAAAACTGTGGTAGTGTCCTTCGTCGTCGTAATATCCCATGTCACGCTTGTGCTTGGGCGGGTCGACAGTTGTCCGAGAAGTCGTAGACTCTACTCGAACTTGATCTTGGTGTGGGTGACGTCTCTCATTCACCTCTTCGGCGCGAGATCCGTGAATGGACTGGTGACGAAACTCGTAGCGAGAGTCGTCGACAATGGGACGGGTATACTCGCGGAACTGACGTTCGTTGGAGTCTATTTGAGAGTCGGCGTAGGTGGTAGCCGGGCCGTGGAGTGTGTCGAATTTGCTGTCGTAGACGCGCTCCTTGAATTCAGTGCGGTCTGGGACGTTGATCTGAGCCTGTTCGTAGCGACGGTAAGGCTGGCGGTAGTCGTTGCTAGGAGAGGAGAGTCAGTGAAGTTCGAGGCTGGGGGGCATGAGGCGAGGTTATAGCTGCATGGGGCGGTGTCCCCCTGGTGGGTCGACGGGTGAGAAGATGCGGGTCCACGGAGCGAAAGGAATTGTGCGTTTGTTTATGCATAATAAAACGAAAGCAAGCACTGACTAAACACTTACCGCTCACTCTCGAATTCAACCTCGAAACGATCGCGCTCAGTTCGAGGAGGACGGCGGTCGTAGTCCCTTTCGTAGATGCGAACCTCTTCTTCCTCTTCTTGGTGGACGGCGGGTCGGTGACGGTCTCGTTCGTAGAAGCGGACCTCTTCCTTGACGCGTTTGTCTTTGTGGACGGGGACGGCGTAGGCTGCTTCAGATGCGTGACCTTCCCGTCCGACGCGCGAAGGCTGATCAGGTAGATGTTGTTCGCTCTCTACCTTGATCTCTGTGTGTTCAGCTTTGGAAGCGTCACTCCGATACGAGGACGGGAAGACACTGAAGGGGATCGGGACGCGGGCGTCAAAGTCCAGATTGAATGGAGTCGGTGCGTCCTCTCTTGAAGCCCTTTCGAACTGCGTGGACAATTCGAAAGGAAGACAAGAAAGAACTTCTTGGCTCCTTGCGGGTTGAGGGGATTGAAGAAGAGAGAAAAGGGAGGAGGTGACGAGGCAGCGTATGTGGCTCTGGCAGATGGCAACTTAAGTGGGCGCACAATTGGCTGGGGGGAAGTGGGAAGAGTTGGGGATGTGCAGGAGTGAGATGATGAGGTGGAAGCTGACGACGGAAGCAATTGAGTAGGTGTGAGCGAGTCGGAGCTGCAGAGTGGAGACTGGGAGTGATGCGATGTCGAGGTAATTGGCGCGGTTGGGAGAAATTGTGGGGAGATGGTGTTTTGGTGATCCCCGTCGCGGCGTCAATCCCCCGGTCGTTCGCTGGGCGGCATGTGTTCAGGCACCCCCCACCCTGGCGATCCCTGGGCTCGAGGTATCCAGAGCAACTGAATGATTTCACTCGTCTCTTCCCTTGGCTTGTCCACCACCTCGTCGACGGCGACCAAACCCCCCAGCGAGAGCCTCCCTCTCTCGACGGCGACATGCCCGACCCCAAGAACTGGCGGTGTCGTCCAAACACCCTCGTACCACGCCGCTTGCTGCACCACGACGCCAGCCGCTCGTCCCGTAAGCGCCTCCATATCAGGCCAGACTCCACCGGCCCCATCGTGGAGCTCCGCCATTGGCCTCGTCTGCTCGTGTCGCTGCATCCTCCCTCAGGTCGACGCCGTTTCCCAGCCTCCCGCCGTCGACGGCTCCTCCCGCCAATTGGCCGCTGCCTGCCGTTGGCTCCTTAGCTCCATGTGCCTCCTGCACGCCTCCAGAATCGTCACCTTTTTGTCTCTGGACCCCACCCCCTTCTGGCGATAGACTCGCCGTACCGCCTATAAAGAGCCAGTTCACGTCAGCCACTTCGATTCGCTGTCCAGGAAGGATGGCGGACGCTGAGTTGGACGCGAGTCGCGTTGCCATGAAGCCAGCCAGCCGGCAACCAATTATGCACCCAAACAAACAAACACACTTGGCGCCCGAACTGACGGTGCCATTGTCTCCTTCAGCCTACTGTATGTAGCCTAGGGTATCGTATCGTCCAAGAAACAAGCGGCCCAACTCTATCAGGTCACGACATGTCCATCCCTTGATTCAGGCTGGCTGCTGTCTCCACCCAATCATCCAGACCTCATCTACTCCAGCCCCAGGCCGCCCGTCCCCGCCACGTCCATCCCAATGCATAATGGCCATACTCACAGTCCCGTCACAAACTTGAGAATCTCCTCCGCTACCGTTGTTGGCTGCTCTTGCTGTGGCCAATGGCCGGCTCCGTCCAAAATCACCGTGCCTCGAAAGTCGCCGCAGCTCTCTGGAAGCTTGTCAATCACTCCCGGTTGCTGATAGTTGCCCCAGTCTGCCTTTCCGCTCACAAACTTGCTAGGCACGTCGATCTTGCGTCCAGCAAACAGATTCAAGTCTTTTCGCTTCGGATCTGTCTGACTGCGGTACCAATTGAGTCCCCCCTGGAATCCCGTGCGGCTCCATTCGTCAACGTAGACTTTGAGATCTTCTTCAGGAAGCCATCGCTCTGTCGCCTTGTCATCTTCTCCGGCCATGCTTGCCGACACGACCTCGGGCATTGACTTGTCCTGCGGCATGACATAGTACTCGGGCATCTTGGCTAGCTCCTCGGCGCTCCATTCCCTCAATGGACGGGGTTCGTTCTGGCTCCAGTCTGCGCTCTTGAGGTGATAGTAGCCTCGAAGATACTTGGCCATGCCTTGTGGTGGATTATCCCACTCGTGCGCCGCGCTCTCGGTGCTGTTATACCACTTGTAGTGCTTCTTGGGAGACGACAACTTGGCCAGATCCCCCTGGACGTCTCGACCAACAATTGTTTCTTGATCCTGAAGCTGCCGACTGTCTGGGTCTGCGTGAGCTACGTTGAATGGCAGCGGCGCTGGCGGCTTGTACGGATGGCTCATGAGCAAAGTGCTGCAAAAAATGTCCGGCCGCATCAACGCACACATGCTGGCAGACACGGCTCCAAAGTCGTGTCCGACAACACACCGGACTTTTTTGAATCCCAGCGCAGACACCAGAACGACCATGTCGGTGACCAATTGCGTCATGCTGAATTGGCCGAGATCGACAGAGGCAAAATCGGAAGCATCCCAGCCCGTGGTTCGTCCGTAGCCGCGTTGGTCAGGGGCAACGACATAGTATCCGGCGGAAGAGAGCGGCAACATGACTTTGCGCCATGAGTAGGCGAGCTCCGGAAAGCCATGGAGGAGCAATATCAAGGGCTTGGTGCGGGAAGGATCATATCCAGCCTCGAGAATGTGCAAGTCCAAGTCGGCGGCCGTGTTTGGGACGATGCGCGATGTAATTCCAGGGGGCAGCGGAAGAGGGGGTAGGTGTTGGTTCTTGGCCTGCGAAGATTGCCCCATTGCGGGTCGACAAAGGCAGGGCGTGGTGGTTGGATGTGGTTTCAGGGCTGCAGAGCGGCACGCCAGGCAGTCAAGTACTGTCGCAACTGAAGGCCGATTGCCATATGATGATGCGGGGAAGCG
This sequence comes from Phyllosticta citribraziliensis, assembly GCF_038025025.1. Lineage (NCBI taxonomy): Eukaryota > Fungi > Ascomycota > Dothideomycetes > Botryosphaeriales > Phyllostictaceae > Phyllosticta > Phyllosticta citribraziliensis. The sequence goes on from NW_027117343.1 coordinate 1,044,792, forward strand.
GCCATGGAGATTTGCAATGATGGTGTGGGAGCGTCTGGTCGTGTGACTTGGGGTTTGAGGGCCGTCGGTGGTGGTTCCAATTGGCGATGGTGTGGGCGCGACTGGACCGTCCCGACCAGGCGACTGCACTGGCATAGCCGACGACGTCATAGCTGACAGGCCAACTGGGTGAAGTCGGGTCCCGTCGCTGTCGGTGATGTTTAGTCGGCCACATGCAGCTGATAGAACCCTCTGCGCTCTGGATATCCACAGTGTCTATGTACATGTTGACTTGGCGCGCTGCAGGGACAAAGGCTGCTTCTTGTTCCTTGCTGCGTGGGCGGCCCCGAGCTTCCTCCCGCTGACATGGGCATGTAGGTGGGTGTACCACTCCTGTATCAATCGTCGAGCTTGGAGACGTCAAAGGTTTGGCTCCTTTCCCAGTCGGTCGCAAAAAGGCAATGTTGCTACGCGCGTGCATGACAGGAGCCGGCCTGCCGGCTGGCCGGAGGTCATGTCGATGTCTTCGTCCCAAAGCTCCGCCACCGTCCCGGACCACCGATACCCCAGTGCACATCTCTTCCACAGCACCCGCCCACATCCTCAACCAGCAGCTTCACTTCTACATCACGACCCGTCGCCTGCGAAACCAGCTTTCCCTACGTCACCGTCGCCGTCGCGTGGCTTGCTTGCGCCTTTGTGTTTCAGTCGTGTCAGCGCTTGCTCGAGCGCAGCCATCAGCTCCTCTACTACTTGGCCTTAGTTTCCCGAGCACCGCATGACATCAACTGTCAACACCCCTTGCTGCTTGTTCTTTTCCACCCTTTCCACCCCTCCAGGCCCCTCATGCTAGGACGACCCTGATTGCGCCTTCTTGGTTCATCGCAAAGATGTTCAAGAATCGTCGTCGCGCCGTCTCAGGTCCGGTACGTTTCACTACCCTATGCGACCAACCTTGCGACCCGTCTGATGCGCACAAACTGACTTGGCGCCTCGTAGCCGCAGAAGACGACACCTTCGCCGAATGCCGCACTCGCCGCCAGCCAGGCATTTCTGAAGAGCAAGTCTTCAAATGGCGACCTCTCATCTGCGGCAGCCGCCGCCGCCTTACGGTCGCATTCTACAACCCCGGTCCCCGTGGCTAGTGTGCAGACCAAGCGCATGCAGAGAAAAGGCTCTACAGCGTCGGGAGCCTCAGGGGGAGCTGCCAGTCCCCCGGGCGTCCGCAGGCAGGCTAGTTCAGGCTCAATGAGTGAGCGGACCTTTCGTACTCCTTCACCGAGCGTGGTCCAGAACAAGTCGCGATCCAGAGCGTCATCAGCAATGGACATTGACATACCTCCAGTCCCAGCACTTCCCCAAAACCTCGAGACCCACAAGCGCAACAAGAGTGCTGGATCTTCTCCGATGAAGGTCCTGGCGCCAACTCCCAGAACCCCCGGCCGCAGACGAATTCGTCTAGACGAAGGACCTGATGCCGACGGTACTTCCACTGCGTCGCATAGTCCAGAGGCCGAGGTCAGCCGGAGATCTTCTGTCAATTTTTCGCGTCCAATATCGCCTCGTCCGACCCCGCCATCGAGCCCGCCGCCAGCGCGAGTAGGCCATAGCGGTTGGTTTACCGGACCCATCGTTAACGACGTAAAGCCACGAGGCAATGTACGTAGGACGTCCTCAGTACCTTCCATGGCTCCGGGCGGCCTCTATAATTCAAGACACAATCCCGAAACTTCGTCGGGTTTAAAGGCGAAATCTTCAAGAGAAATGCGTAACAGCGTCGAAAAGACGCCGGGGAATGTGGTGAGCAGTCATCTGCAAGGACCAGCACGATCCAAAACACCACCGCGCAAGCCGACGATCGACCTTCCAGCGACACCACAAAGCTCCTCATCCGCCTCTGACCTCTCAGCCGAATCAGACTTGTCCAGTCCACATTCCAGGCAGGCCATGCGGTTCGTCCGAAAGCCCTCCACCGTTGAAGAATCTCCAGAAGCCGAGTACGCCGAAGAGAGGCGACTGGAAAAAGCTTTCGACCCCGAGGCGTCTCGTGTGAGGAGCGGATCAACCAGAAACATGCCTTCCGCAGAGTTCAAACGAACAAGAGCAGTCAGTCAGCCTGTGCCATCCACTGGGCTTCGGGTCGATAGCATGACGCTCCAGCCAGCCACCAAAAACTCTCATGAGAGAAACACATCTATCAGCCCAGCTCGATCAGCACATTTTGCGCTCAACGCCGTGGACGTTTCCAGCGGATTCAGACATCAGCCACCGCCACGATCTATTTCACCAATCAAGTCTGCTCTGAAACATTCGCCTTCCTCATCGGTCCGGACAAGTTCTCCAAAAGGGCATGGAAAACCCTCGTCGGATGCTGGCTCAGACTCTGGTTCCCTTGATCTGCAACGATCTCGTCAACTGAAAAAGGGCACTCGGGTCAGCTTCGAAGACAACCGTGCCATTAGAGAAGATGATGCCTCCATTTCATCATCCAATTCCCTCGACCATGGTGGCTTTTCGCGTTGGGGTGGTCGATCAGCACAGGGTAGGGACAATGTCTCGGAAGATGTCATGAAGCCCCGACCGACTCTGCCTTCCTTTGGAAGTGTACGGAGAGGAAGACGGGATGGCGATGAAGAGCTCGCTGAAAAGGTCACAGAATACGTACCATCCTCAATGTCGTCTTCTCACACCATGGTCGATCCGCACGACGATCGCGATATCAAGTCGCACGAATACGCACCGCAAACGGGCAAAACACATCAGCCGTTGCCTTCAGACATTAGAATCGCCGAAGGCCCAGATTATGCGTCGGACGATGCCTCAACAGTCGAATCTCCAGATTCTGAACATTTCCACGCAATCACAAAAGGATACGGCAACGGGAAACTTGAGCCAACCACGCGCAAGTTGGAAACATTGGTGGAAACGCCGATGGATGTGCCTCAAATTGCTGTTCAACCAGCGACTCCTGGCACAGAGAGAGAGGAAGAGGCTTTCGAAATGCCAGGCTCGTGGTCGGTAGATGAGCAGTCAAAAAGCCCCCAAGATAACCATGAGCCACTTTCAACATCAAACTTGCAAAAGTTTAGGGACCAAAACACGGAGGATCAGCAAATCTCTGAGGATGATAGCTCAGAAGGCGACAGTATATACAGCGATGCTGCCGAGGACTTGTCCCAGCTCGAGGGGGGATTTGCGTCTTTGGACGCCATCGTCCAAGGTCCAGCTCCCTCGAGTCTCAACGCCGCCGTTGCTTCCCGAGCTCAGGACGAGAAGCCTCGTCAAAATGAAGAGTCCAAGCGTAAAGCCGACAATCGCGAGAACAGACCCAAACAGCAACGCAAAGAGGGGTTGGATACTGCAAACACATCGGCGTCAACCGATCTATCTGCTGAGTCTCTTCCGCGTGGGTTTTCCCAGCGCAAGAAGAAAGCCAAAGTTGTTCCCGAGCCACTCGTCGTGGTCCCTCAAAAGACTGCTCGACGCAGTTCAATCCCCAGAGCAGCCAACGTTCAGCCGAGAAAACCGGCGCTGAAGTCCACGATGCGCGTCGAAAAGCCACAACCCCCACAGCGAACACCATCGGGTGCCAAGATGAGAACCACAATGAGAACTTCGATGCGGGGACCTGGTCCTTCGGGAGGTCTTGCCGCGTCAAGGTACGCGAATGTTGATCTGCCGGAGCCACGGTCTGCCCTCCAAAAGAAAAAGATTCCCATGGGGGTATCTGCACCCACTGGGCGTCCAAACTCCGCCCTGCCTGCTGCTTCTAAGGATCGCATCAACTCCATGCCTCCGCTCACCCGATCACGATCGAACGACTCCGATGTCTCTGCGAGCAGCTTCCAGCGCAGTAGACCGCCTAGTTCCATGAGAGGAAAATATACCATGCGCTCTAGCATGCGTGATTCTCTCGTTGAACTCCCGTCACGGCAGCAAACACGACCCATATCGCCACCTTTGAGCTCTCCAAAGAGCCTGAGCATTCGCTCGCTATCTCCAACTGGCTCGTTCTTCGGCAAGAAGAAGGTATCGACAAATCACCACCCACAATACGCTCAGAGGGCAGCAGCAGCATCAGCTCCAAGCACCCCGAAAGCTTCGAGATTTTCTCGCATCGCGAAGCCCAATCCGGCCAAGGCGAAAGCACCTGCCATGTCTGCTCTCAAAAAATCTCGCTTTGCAGACTCCGATGATGAAGATGAACCAGGACTCCCAGTGTTCCGATCACGCATTGTGGATTCAGATGACGAGGACGATGTCCCACCAATGCCAAGCGACCTGAGGCCTGTCAGGGGCATCCCACGAAGAGACGACGATGGTGACTCCACGGAGCTCGAAGACGAGAGCGACATAGGAGAGCCCAACTCCCCACCATCAGTTACCAAGCGATCTGGAGGGAAGTCGCGGTCCAAGCCTGAAGCGGGTGCTAGTGAAAACGAAGAGAATTCGTTGGCAGATCCCCGCTCGTCTGGCAAAGGCGGGCTCATGGGTAGCAAGTGGGCTACAGACGGTGAAGCGCCTCCCAAGAAGAGCAAGCGCGGCTTCTTTGGTTTGGGGAAAAAGCGAGAGAGCTCACTTCCACGCCCTTCCACATCCGACGGTGCAGCTTTTACAAGCCCCGATGACACAGTGCTCGCGGTGGAACCGCCGACTCAGCCGTCCATCGAACAGCGTCGGCACACCTTGCTCTGCAACGCAGAAGATTCATGGCCGCTTGCTGCGGAAGAGAAGGAGGAGGAAGGATCCGAAGCCGCACGAGGCAGGCCAATGACTGCAGACGCATCTATCCGGAAACCAAAACTGAGCAAGCGGTGGAGCTCGGCCATGTCGCCTATGGGAAAACCCTCCCATGCTTCTCAAGAGCAGATGGGGGGAGCACCCGAGGTTGCTGTGGGAAGAAGTGGGAAGAAGAAGAAGTTTCCTGGGCTGAGAAAAGCCTTTGGTCTGAAGGACTAAAGTGTGCCAGGTTACCGAGATGGTATCTTTCTTGAGGTTTTGTCGCCATCTCTTGGATTTATTGATTTACTCCGCCGAAAGCGGCTCTCTCTTTAACCCCATTCCTCGACTTTTCTTACTGGTCTCTCTTTGCTGGTCGGATGGTAGTGCCACAGGACAAGGCATTTCATTGGCTGATAGATACCCATGCATCCTGGTGTTGTAAATTTCCTTGTTGTTTATTTATTCATGCCTTTCGCTCATCGTGTCAATTTATTCTTTTCGCTGATTCAATTTCTTTTCCTTTGGCTGTCGCACCATGACTGCCTGTTTGAGCTGGCAGTAGAACCCAACATCCTTGGAAACGGACAATTAATGAGCTCCGACGCGAGCGAAGCACCAGAAATCGTCCACTTGACCCGTATCCACATTGTGGCTCCCGTCTCGGCAACTGCCCGGCACGTTGAAACCGCTGTATAGACTGTGGAGCTTCCCTGACATGGTGTGCTACTTCAGTCATGTCCGTCATGTAACAGCGGCTCTGTCCGCCCTAACTCTAAACAGGTGCGGGGTTCACAAATGATCGCTGATTCCGAGCAGTGGTCCGCTTACATATTGGGCCTTCTCGAATTACCTTTTACCTAACCAATCTCATTGCCCTCGTCGCTTCTTTGAAGCATCGGACAAGTTAGCCCGGGATCAAGGTCCTATACTGGCCGGGACGGAACGGCTACGCGCGCATTTGCCTTCTTCTTGCCGGCAAAAGCCTGAACTGCCGCTCCGCAGATGCTCCACGCGTTCTAACATCACTGTTATTGGCAGTTTTTTCCGAACTCGAATAAAGTATGAGTTTTTCCCAATACCATTATTTGAAGTCATTAACGTCTCCCAGATGTCACAGCGAGTGTGTTTGGTCAAACGCTTTGGAAAAATCATTGGTCAAAATGCAACCACCACCAAGTTACTGGGCGCTTGCAGTTCAAATTTTACTCTGGAGCTGGGTATCATCGGCAGCAGGACAAGAGCAAGCACCGCCGCAGCAACAGCGACTCCCAGGACCACAGTGCGATGACTGGAACTCGCAATATCGTCTTTCTGAATTTCAAATCGCAGCCGCCGGTCTCTCCGAAACGACGACCAACAATGTAAACATTGCGCTCAACTTCGAGCGAACAAATTGGGCTACTGGGCCAGTCGCTGAAGATCAATTTTACACGAGCGTACCCCAGAACAGCACTTTCCTGCCTCCTGGTTCCCTGCTCAAGGTCGAGGACTACACCAATATATCCCGCTATACCGTCCCGCCGAATCTAGCGCTTTCACGCATCATGTATCAGACCCTGGACTTCAAGGGCTTCCCGATTCCCACTTCAGCATACGTTCTCTGGCCTTTTCATCCGCGAGAAGTACGTAGCCAAGGAAATGACAACAGCAAGAATATTCCTGTCGTAGTGTTTGCCCACGGCACCAGCGGCATCTTTTCTGAGAGCGCCCCGTCTCACATCCGAAATCTTTGGTTCCAGTATTCGGCACCGTTTACGCTTGCACTACAAGGCTACGCTGTCGTAGCTCCTGACTATGCTGGCTTGGGCGTCCCCAAAACTTATGATGAGGAGCCCATACCGCATCTGTATTTCACCTGGACTGCGCAGGGCAATGACATTCTGTACGCAGCACATGCGGCACACAAGGCTTTCCCGGACCTCCTTTCCAAAGAGTACGTTATCATGGGTCACAGCCAGGGTGGCGGAGCGGCGTGGGCTGCCTCTACGACTTTGCAAAACTGGACGGAGTCAAAACCAGATGAAGCCAATCCGATCCAAGACTTTCTGACGTCAAACTACTTGGGAGCCATCCCCGCAGCACCCGGCGGCCCACCTGCCATGGTCCAAGCAGCATTCTCCATACCCGACTACGTCCGCACATTCGCCTTTGGGACGTATGTCGCGCACGGCGCCTCAATTCTGACAAACACACCGCTCACTTCCATCTTCACGCCGGCGGGCCTCTCCCGCTACGAGTTGAGCAAGAACCTGCAGGCCGCCAACAGTGTCATCGGCGAGCTGTTCAACTTGGCCGACGCCGCCACGTCCGGCTTTTGGCTCCGCGATGAGTTTGCGGCCCCCGGCGGCCCCGCCCAGCGCATCCTCCTGGAAGCGTCGACCTTCTACCAGAGCCAGCCCGCGGGCCCGCTGCTCGTCATGGGCGGCACCAAGGACCAGACGGTGCCCGTCATGGCTCTGGCCGCCACGGTCGAGGCGACGTGCAAGGCGTTTGGCGACAAGATTGCCTTGGAATATGCCGTCTTCGACGAGGTGCAGCACGTGCCCGTCTTGTATTCCGGGCAGCGCGTGTGGTTGAATTGGATCGAGGACAGGTTCGAGAGCGTCAAGGACGGAGGAGAAGGCAAGGACAAGGCCAAGCCGAAGGGCTGCAACACCAAGACATACAAGTCTGTCAGGCAGGCTGACCAGTACTCGCAGGACCTGCTGTATTATCTGTCGTATGTGCAGTTTCCGTATCAGATTGCCTGAGCCAAGGTGGTGGTGGCTAGCGGTGGCTCGGTGGATTCCAGTGTAAGATGAGGTGGAATCAGAATTGGCCTATTTCCTCACAAACTCTTTTTGTGCGTGCGGTGAAAGTGTTTGCTGTTCCCTCGCAAGTGTTTCGTTTCCTCTGATGGGTGGGGCGCCCAGTTCTTTCCTTTTTGGTTGGACGGATGGCGCAACTGCTTGCGCAGGCTGCGTGCGCGTCCACCCACCCATCTTTATTCTTAATTATATTACCACTCTTTGCCTTCTCTTCCTTGTCAACTTCCTTTTTTTCTCTCACTTTCTCGGATCCCAACTGTCAAACGTCACTATGTCCTTCACAAACAGCAGCGAAAAAGAAACAACAACATGGCATCGAGCAATTGCACCTTTCAGTCCCATTCTCATTGTATCACACGATCAATACAACGCCAATCTCTCCACCCAGCATCGACTCCAGCCGTTCAACCGACCAATTTCGGCCGTCTTCGGCTTCGAATCCTTCCTTAACCGCAGATGTTCCCAAACAGAGACTCATAGTGGCAGTAGCCCGAGCAACAATCGGCATTGGTGGAGCACGATTCTGCTTCGATTTGAGAAGGTACGAGTCGAAGTCAATCGTGGCAGCTCTACATCAGCCTCGACCGCCCGGACACGATTGCCAGTTTGCAAGACATTATGGACGCTCTCAACAACAGCAAAAGTTTCCTAGTTTCCACCGCTACCTATCCCCTATCTCCTATCCTTTTGTCCGACCGCCCGACCGCCTGGTGTGTTGGCCGGACATGGCCAGTGCAAACGTCTGAGTGCGGTTCCTGGTGACTCCCAGATTGCCCCGCGAAGGCCAACGTCCCGCGCTCAGTTCCACACTGAAGTCTCAATCTCCTTCAACGAAGGACAGACTTCTCCAAACGAACATCTACCGACATTCTCATTCCTATGCTCCCACACGATGAGCATTTAGACGCCGTGCAGCTACAAAGTAGATCAACGTCAGCCAATCATTCAATGGGAGCCATTTATTCATCGGCTGTCTCTTTTCTGCCTCTCTCCTACCAAAAAGCAAAAAGCAAAAGGAACCAAGACGAGAGACATCACATACCCGAATTCACCAAATCCACATCCAACGCTCGCCCCGACAATGCGCGCTTCTGGCTCGCTTTTCCCCTCCCTGCTGTCGTCTCTGCTCCCTTCACCTGCGGCCCTATCATCCTCGCTGGTCCCGCCATCGCCGCCGTCTTTTTACCAATTCCATCTCCGGTGATCATGTTTACACCAGAGGCATCGGTGGTGGTGGAGGGTTTTGGAGCGCCGGACCCCATTGTTGGAGTTGAAGCTCCTTCTTGTGCTTTGCTGCTGCCACCCTGGCGATCTTCTTCCTCGTCTGCGCGCTTGTGCTGGACTTCAGACTGTGTCGACATGGTGGTGCAAACAGCGGCGTGTGGGTGGATGCAGAGGTCGGCGTAGGCGTAGTGCGACTCCTGGTGGGCAAGGAAGCGGAAGAGCATTTGATGAAGGTAGGTAGGATTTGGCCGAAAGGTCGAATATGGTCGACTGAGCGAAAGGGGTTTCAAGCGGTAGTGCTTGTTGGTACCACGCTGTATGGAGAGACTGATTGACAAACAAGTCTGGCAATGAGCAGCTGCGGTGTTCTCTCGTTGCGCTCAAAGCAATTGGGAGGACAGGAGCAAAGTGGTGCTTGGATGTCGATTGAAGAGGGAAGTAACCAAAGGACCGAAGCATTCGACGTCGGTATATATGCAGCAGCACACTCGAACTCTAACAAGAGACAGACATACAGGCGGCCTCGCGTGCCACTATCCAATTGCCCCTTGGAATTCCTCTCATCCAACGAATGCAGACTGCGGTGTGTGTCCAACGTGCCGTGCTGCGGGCTCAGCCCTACCCTATCTTACCGCATGTTGCATTGCGTCGCTCACCCCCGTCAGCCGGACCCTTCCGAGCAAACCGAAGCAACAGCCTCACTGCCTACTCGACGACTCGACGAGCTGCTCACCGCAACCAGCCAACCAACCAAAACCTCTTCGTACAACAAAGCCCTCCCGCAACGGCAATTGCGCCACGCCCACCGCTGTACACGCGCGCCGGCGAATGAAACGCGCCCCCACAAAGCGCGCCGTTGAGCCTTGAGCTTGTCCGTCCCACATTCTGAGCTTGTTGTGGCGATTCAGTCGCGCCGTGGCTGGAAGCTTGCGTCGTGCGCGCCGTCAGAAGTCGGTGTGAGGTGCGGTGGTGCTGGGCTGAAAACGCGCTGCCGGTGCTGGGATGCGAGCACACACTCACTCAGCGAGCAAGCGACGCAGGCTACGGCGACAGAGAGGGGGAGTAAGAGAAGGAAAGAAGACGTCGCGATTGGGCGAGCGCGCGACAGGAGGGCGGCGAATCACGGCCGACGCGATGCAGACCCACGCCGTCACGTCGAGCGTAATCGGTGTCGTTGGTTGGTCGTGGAAGTTGCCTTGTCAGAGTGAGAGTGCTTTGGGCTGCTAGGTATTGCGTTGGTTGTACGCATCTTGCGACTCCATTCGTCTTCTTCCTTCGGGCTGTCATGATAAGGCGAGTACCATTCTGCGTTGGGCTGTCCGAGGACCTGCAGGAGGGCTGTGAATGGGTTAGGGCGTTGATGGATGCGCAACGTCTTTCGGCATCCCTTTTCTGCTGGATGATGCTGCTTGCTGCGTGCTGTCGGCACGACGCATTGCTTCATGCAGCCTTGATGGCTGCGTTTACGCTGGCTGCGTCTTTTCTTTCTTCGCCCCGTTTGCCCCTTTCTCTGCTCTCTGCCTCACATTGAGTATTGCACTGAAAAAAGAGACGCCAGAATGTTCCCGAAGACAACGAAAACACCATTCCCAACCTCGTTCAATGAGGCTGCCGGTCCTACCATCGAGAAAACATTGCGTCCATTAATATCACGCTACACAAACACGCCCCGCGGCCTCCCGTCAGCCGCAGCGATGATGCGAAGAGGCCGCCCCCGCCTTGTCTCCCGGCCCACCCTCTTTTAGCTTGTGCGCCTTGCCGGTCAGGTCCCGTCAGGCCCCTGGCTATGTTGTACGAGTTCCTACAGCCTTGGGACTGAAGCCTGTCGGCCTACGTTGTGCCAGGCTGCGTACTACTAAGAGAGTGGCTGAGGTGAAATAGAGAGGTACATGAGGCAGTGATTGGCGTACAGGCTGGCTCAGCTGGACTGTACACAAATGCTGAGTGCGTGGCATATAGCCTCGTCTTCGTCCGCCGCCTTGGGTCTGCGCTGCCGGTTTGTGGAAGAATTCGACGCTATTTATGGACGAGTCCCAGCTCTGTCGATCATTTCTGCAGGGAGTGTGTCTGCCTTGTCGAAGAGATTTGCGCAGAGGCCGTTGCATCATGAAAGCTGCGCGGGGCTGCGGGTAGGGCTTGTCATCGCGGTTCCGAACGGGGACCCAAGGAGCCAAAGCTTGCGAACAGTAAAGGCAATCAAAGCGATATTGAATCTCTGCGATGAAAAATCAGGGCGAAGGAGTGAGGAGTGCGGAGGCGGTGTTGGAAATCAGTCATAAGTTCACGCTCGAAGACAACAATGACACAGGTTGCAATCAGGATAGTAGGGCTACCTGGACCGCCAGGCAAGCTATGCCTTGCAAGCAAGCTATCATGGACCCTTTGAACGGCTTCCAATGGTTTTGGTATTATTCCGCGCTTTATACTTCCCTGGTTTCACCAAGTGGCTGGGAATGAAAGGTGCTGTCGCCTCTGCTCGCTGCTTTCCAAGAACACGTCGAGGAAATGGCAAGTTTGCAGCAACTTTTGGATTGCGACAGGACGTCGCTTCAACTCGAGTACCACCTGACCTCAAAGCTTCTTCCTCCTCTTGGGGGATTCCCAAGCCACCTCAGACCGTTTCAATATCCGTGGTGGAGGCCGATTCACCAGTATATGGGTCGTATCGTCCCCAGTCCCAGCAGTAGTCATTGGACACTTGCTTGCAGCCGACGCAGTAGACAGTCTTTAGCTGTGAAGGTCCGTTGAGAGTCATCTTGTAACGGCAGTTTGGACAGCGGTAATAAACCCTCTCAGGTGGTCCATGGAAAACCCGGTTTTTGACAAACCATTGGACGTCAGCAACATGGTCGTCGAGGCGTTCAACTCTGGCACGTTCGGCATTTGTAGCGCGGGCGATAGCGTCTCTGAACGACTCGAAGGTCGCCATGACCACCAGAAACTCAGGGTCCGTCATGAGTTTGCCAAGTTGAAGAAATGAGAAGTCTTCGAGCCAATCCCGGAGAATCCTGTCGGTGTCTGGAGTTGAGTCGTACAGAATTGAGATCGCCTTTGGAATCACTGAGTATCCAGATGGACCCAGGCCAAACATTGTCGACGTGAATCGGCGCTTGGCGTAGTGCTTCAGCGAGACAATGTTGTAAATTGAGCCAGCAATGTAGGCGTCGAGGTGAAAGCGCCAAGGCTCCGAGTCAGGCTGACCTTCAACGACGTGACAATCATACTCACGCTTGTAGGTGAATTGCAGCAACGCTATGATTGCCGTGGGCGGATCGTTGGGCATGTCAATAACGCCAGAGGCTGCTTCCTATGGCAAACGAATCAGAAAGACCTCCACGCGTGCGAGAACTTGCAACAGACGTAAAGAAATACTCACCTTGAAAGGTCCATTGAGAGCATTGTTGAAGAACAAGCTCCTCTCACAGACCACTTTTTTGTGGACATGGAATTCGCCGCCATCGCTGGTGCGGACTGTGAGATCGGTGGGACCGTGTTGCGAAATGGTACTGTGGAAGGTCAGTCAGGGGATACTGGGCGGAAAACTGATAACCATACGCATAGAGAGCCCACAGAAGGTCTGGGCTGGGCTTGGTGCTCATACTTTGAGACTCAGATTTGTCCGGCGGCGATGTGGAAGCCATTGCGAAGGGTAGAATCGACCATCACTGGCTCCTGTGAGCGAGTGAGGTGGAGAGGGAGTGGTGCTTGAGGTCAAGAGGGTGTGATGGAGAGGGACGGGTGTGGGCGTTGGGTAGACGCGCAGCGGCGGTGTTGCTGCAAAGGAAAAGAAAAAGATGGAGTCACCAGCGTGCAACTCCCGACGTACATTGACCATGAGGCCTGCAGGCGCAGATACCGCCATAAGCGAGTATAACCGCGCCGACAGCGCACACATGACTCTACCCCTTGGCCCGCCACGTTTTTGGACACGGCAAAGGCGTTTTTGATTACTCCCCCTATAGCCCTCACAGTACGTGGAGTCGGAAAAGCAGAAAGCTTTGCAGGCAATGGATTTATACACGATGAGTGAACGCAGTGAACGAGTGGAGCTTTCATTTGCCTTCGTCTCGACGAAGACGACGAAGAACATTGGCTACGTACTCAGACTCGCTGACGAAATGTCGTGCGGCCAAAGTTCCACTGGGTAGACAGTGATGCGAGGCTGACATGCCTCTTGCTTGGACTTTGAGCAGACCCTCCTGTCTATGTAGATGTGGATTGAATATCCACCCGATCCACCAGGTTCACCACCCACAGATGTCTAGAACCACTCCATTGACCTCTAGAAGGACCTTTCATTATTCACTCATCCCCTCCTCTTCGTACTCTTCGTCCTCCTAGGTCGTGCCGATAATGCAAGCGTTTGCGACGAAGATCTTCTTGCAAGCCGGGCAGTAGATGTTCTTAAGACCGCGAAGTTCGTTAGAGGTCATCCAGTGACGGCAGTTGGGGCAGCCATAGCGAAGAGTGTCTGTCTTCGCGATTTCGCCCTGGAGCTCGAGGACGTGGTCATGAAGCCTGGCGGACGCTCTTTGCTTGTGGCTTGCGAGAGAGATGCGGAAAGTGTCCTCTTCCTTCAGCAATTCCAAGAAATCGAGATCCTTGATGAGGTGATCCAGATTGTCTTTGGCCAACTCTAGGACGTAGTTGTGGATGCCTCTGTCAGCCGCTCCCTCGGGAATGAACGCGTAAATGTACGGCACCACTTCGAGCAGAAGGCTGAGGGTGGAATCGGACTCGCGCTCACGGCACGCCTCTTTGAACCAGTAGGTTCCACGGCGAATGAGAGACTCAATATTGTAAAGGTCTCCGATAACACTGCAATTGAGTCAGTTCCGATTCGTGTTTTGAATGATGAGCAAGGGCATACTAGACATCGAGATGGAAGAATCCATCCCACGAATAGTGCTCCGGGTAAAAGAGCTCGTAATCTCCAGTATAGACGAACTGGAGAAGGGCAGCAACGGCACCGGGGGGGTCGTTGTGCAATGGAAGGATTCCAGTCACCCCTTCCTGCGGAAATGTCAGAATCTCGTGGAAGCGTGAGCGGGGTCGGGTGTTGTACCTTGAATGGTCCATCCATTGCAGCTCGGAAGAAGCTGGAGCGAGGACGCAGCACGTCTTTGTGGACGTTGTACTCTTGACCGTCGTTGGTGGTGACCTTCAGGTCTGGTTTTCCATGGTAGCCACGGCGCGAGACAATCCTGTAATGTGTGAGCCTTGTTCGCCAAAGAACGTGATGCGCAGCCAGTCTTACTCTGCCAGAACTTCCGATGGGGTTGGACGCCGCTCGCTGCTCTCTGTCGCGGGGTTGGGGTTCATTCCGCCGGCTGGCTGAATCATGAGCGGTCCTGTTGGACCTGCTGGAACTTCTTCAGCCATGGCTGAACGTGAGGGGGAAGGTTGTGGTTTTGTCGTGTCAAAGACTGGGGGAAAGGAACAATGACAGAAATAGCTCGGCATTGTGGGCGGCGTGTTGGTGCAGGACCGTATCAATGTGTCCCATCGTTTTTCTAACGGTTGCTTTTCCTACTATTCGTCAACAAAGGCTAACATTCTGAGCGAGGGAAAATATGAGACTTGATCGGTGCCTACCTTACCTTCCTTTTCGGGATCTCGCTTATGGTCGCCAGCTCGCTTATGGTCCGTCCGCAGGGGACGTATAGACCGACACGCATGTCCTCACTCGTACCTACCCAACTCATCAACCACCGCCCTCGACAACTCTTCCTCTGCTGACGACGTTGGCAGCCAAGCGTCGCTTTCACCTCTGGCCATACCCTGAACGAGTCGCGAGGCACGATGTCGAAATATGCAGTTGTCCGAACCCCATTCCCGCCACGGGTGATTTCGACATCCACCCAGGACGTGCATTTCTTTGCTTGCTTCGGCTCAGCAAATGTCACCGAGCGAGAGGATGGAGGCCAGAGGTTCTGACCACCTAGGAGCGTCGTCAAACGGTCGCAATAACCTTCCCTTCCTGATCGGTTGCGAGCAGCGCCTTCGGTTGGACATGCCAGCAAACCACAAGCAGGTTCATCGAAAGTGGAATTGTCGATCGAGACCCTGAGCAGCTCAAATACCACTCAGCCCTAGATCGATTCCTCTCCGGCCTCAGAATGACGTCTGCATCGAACAAAAAGCGATTGACAGCCTCTCAGGCCAGCCGGTTACTGTTTTAATCTCACCCAGCACCTCGGCACCTTGCAGGCCAGGATCACCCTCCCTTTCTCCGACGCCTCCATACTCGATCCAGGAACGGTTGCTTGTCCGCCGTTGGCACTACGAGCAACGCTCCGTAAGGCTGGCAGGTCAAATTTATTCTACGGGCACAACGGTCGCGTTTACCGAGTTTTTGTAATTCGGGCAGCAAATTCCGCGCTTGTCTTTTGACCTGGGCTCGTGGTAGTCGCTCGAACCCGCAACAAGTGTTGGCGATACAGAAATCGACGATGGAAGGAATGCACCGGATTGAGGCGAATGCGGTCGCCAGCGATTGAGAAATTGCGCATCGAACGCTGGCTCCGGTATACAAACGGAGCTCCAAGAGCTAGGCCGTCGAAGGGACGTCGAACTACCGAACAAGTACGGTAAGCATATCACACCAAGCGCATCCGCTAATTCAAGCATATCTACAGCAAAGTAAGCTTCCCCAGACTCTTCGCGGAAAGACGACGAACAAGCCTTTGAAAATCGCAACCTGTGGCAGTTGCCATGCTCCCAACCCGCAACATCCCCGCATACGAACCCCCAGGCGCCCAAAGCAGCATTACGGCGTATCCCGAAACACCCAGTGCTCGACGCAAATCGCGTTTGACAACGGAGCGTCTTTTACTATACACCTGGGCCACATCCGCTCCATCCCCACCGCTGGCGATGCCTGTTCAGGCAACGCCGAAAGACAAACAGGCGCCTCAGGTTGGGCACATGGGCTAGAACATTCCTCGGATTTTGGCATGCCTGCAGACGACCGGTCGGTCGATCAGGGATCCGCGGCCCCGTTGGTGGACGATGCGCTTTGCTACCGAGGCGTTGGTAAACAAGTATTCTGCCGAGATGGACGGGGTTCCTGGGCGACAGGGGGTTTTCTTTCGTCTCCCTGCTTGCCCTTTGGTTTATTTTGGAACAAAGGCTGACATTGAGAGCATCATGTCGAAAAGTAGCCAGTCTTATTAAGTCAACCTGCATGAGCTCAAAGACACAACTTTCCAACGGTCGAGTTATGTCTCCGTCGTGACCTTGTGGATTGCCCATCAGAAAGTCTTCATGAAAATCAATTTGAAGAGACCATTCGCTCAGCCTATCCTCAGCCTCGGCCCATGAGCGTTCCTGAAACGGAACGGCCGTCGCTGCGGGCCGCCTTTGCAAAATCAGCCCAGGTCAATCGGCGAACTAACTGCCGCCGTTTTGCGCAATACGGTCGCGACGGGGACGACCCTGACGAGAGGCATATTCCGCGCCATATTGATGGATGCTGGGCGCGTTGCTCGGTTTTCTGCGCGATGACTAGCTCCGCTGGTTCATTTCGAGCGGGCTGTCTTATTGTGGTGATGTCTTCTTGCTTCCCTTATTGGATTCTTGGTACACCGCTCTTCGTCACTCACTATCGTCTGCCAAGCATCGTCACTCGTTCCCTCGCTCTTTACTCCACCCTCTTTTCATCTTTTGGCTTACTGAGACCATCTACACACTCCTTACGATGTTGGTCGTGCGGCTTTTCCGTTCGATTCTCGCGACTGTCTTTCTGTTCGGCGTTGCGGTACAAGCGGCGGCTCTCGCAAAACGCGGCGTACAATTGCAGGAGGTCAAAGACTACGGTCCCAACTCAGCTGGAGTTTCGATGTTTGTTTATGTTCCCCCAGGAGTGAGACAGAATCCTGCTGTGCTGGTTGCCATGTAAGTGGCCGCTCTCCTGTCCCACGAGGAACCCATCCATCCCATTTGAAGCTTCTCTACGATCTGAGCTTCGCTCTTGACTGACTTCAAACAGCCATTGGTGCCAGGGCTCCGCTCAGGGCTACGCCGATGGCACGCCTTACCAAAAACTGGCGCAGCAAAAGAAAAACTTCATCATCGTCTACCCAAGCAGTCCTCACCAGGGTGGTTGCTGGGACGTCAGCTCGCCGCAGACTCTCCGCCACGAGGGTGGCGGCGACAGCACCAGCATCGCCAACCAGATCAAGTACGCTACTTCAAAGTACCGGGCCGACAAGTCCAAAGTGTATGTCGTCGGCAGCAGTTCAGGAGCCATGATGACCGTAAGCGTCTCCCCCAAAAAGCCCACCTCGAAGTTGTAAAGACAAGCGACTGACGCAGCCCACAGAACGTCCTCGCCGCAACCTACCCCGAGCTCATCAGCGCCGCAACCGTCTACTCGGGCGTGCCAGCCGGCTGCTTCCGCAGCACATCGGAAAAAGTCGACGAATGGTCGCAGCCGTGCGCGAAAGGCGAAGTCACCAAGACGCGCTCGGCGTGGGCGGCCATGGTGCGGGCCATGGACTCGGGCGCGACGAGCGAGAGCAAGCGGCCGCGCATGCGCATCTACCACGGCGCCGACGACGCGGTGCTCAACCCGACCAACTACCGCGAGGAGATCAAGCAGTGGTGCGGCGTCTTTGGATATGACGAGGACCAGCCCAAGCAGAGGAAAAATGGCGAGCCGCAGCAGAGCTGGAACACGAATGTTTTTGGGGAGAAGTTGGAGGCCGTGTGGGCGGATGCCACGGGACATACGGTGCCGTGTAGGGGTGATGATGATATGAAGTGGTTTGGGCTTGGTTGAGGATGTGGTAGGCAGCTCGGCGACGGATGCAGCGTTGTGGATACATGTGGTGTGGTAAATATCGAACAATGGCCGCCGTGGAGGCAGCGGATAGATAGGCGTAGCGCCACATAGCAATCAGCATAGGACCGTGGAGCAAGTGAGGTATGTAACCAGACAGGAAGAGGCGGTAAAAAGTACGGGTGCGAGAAAGAGAACGCATAGATACTGCGTGTATTTGGATCGGGTGGTTGGGCTTGTAACTAAGGTATAGGAGGGAAGGAAAATGCATACATACATTTATTTTTTGCTCGACTTGTGATGCGGTGATGCGGTAGCTGCTGCTGATGCTGCTTCTGCCACATCCACGGCGTTTTTTCTTTTTTTCTTTTCTCCATGCGGCACGATACGAGTTGTTGTTTGAAGTTACAAAAGAAAAGTAACAGCAAACAAAGGGAACAAGGAATGAGAACGTACGCGTGGGCGCGCATCTCTACAAGACAGACGAGACGAGCAAATCTATTATTACCACCTTCTGTTCTTCTTCTCCTTCTTTTACTACCCCTGTTCCGTCCTCGTCGCCTGGTGCAAAGGTAGGCAAGAGAAGACAGGCACACTGACTGACTCGCCGTTCGCAGCGGCAGCAGTTCTCCCCCGCGTCCATTCGTCCGACCGTCCGTCCGACCTCAACATTTTCCCGGACTTTTCTTGTCCGCCGTGCCGTTCACCCAGAGACACCTGGACCCTGACGGAGCTCCGGAGTCGTCCGTCTAGCACGTCCTGATGCTGCCGCTGCGGCAATGAGCCACGACCCATGCCGTCCGTCTCCGTCAAGATATCGGCAAGTCGAAGCGCCGAAAGGAGACACGAATGCTCGCCATGAAGAAACCCAGAGATCCCTCTCTCTCTCGAATTGCATGCACCAAATTCTCCTCCAGGACAACAGAGCCCAAAACATGCATCGCACCGCCTGCCCGGTTTGCTTGATTACACAAAAGTCATCTGCTTACTTGGACCGATGCAGGTCCCTCTGTCCATCTCGTGCGCTCGTGATTAAAAGATATATAAGTGCAAGTGTAAGTGGGAGGAAAGACATTCCAAAAAGAAGAAAAGGGGGGGACGTCAGACTTTGGAGAAGGAAAGATGCATAGAGAGGGGGCATGCAAGAAGGAAAGCGCCATGCTTGAAAATGTTGATGCATGATTGATGCGAGCGCATCTACTGCGTAGAGAGTGAGGCAGGAAGTAGCCTCGTGGACGGGATGCCAATGGCAGTGCGTCGAACAGGGAGGGGCGGTGTCGTGACAGCAGCCCTTGACAAGAGGACGTCCTGTTTATCTCCTTGGGAGCAAAGACCGTCCGTCCGCTTTTGCGCAGCGCGATGACTTCTCGAGCCGGCCAGCAGTCTGCGTTCTCAATCCATATTCTCATCGCCTCAATCCGACGACGAGGATCCGACTTTGCCCGCGAGAGGCATGGAGCTACGACTGCTCGACGCCTGCGGCTGCTCCTTGGCCTCGGCCGCCAGCGCCTTATTGTTGTCATGGCCGTCCTCCTCCGCCTCTTCTGGAATCTCGCGCGTCGGGCTCCTGAGACTGAAGCTTTCCTCGCCACTCGCACTCCCGCTGTTTGAGCTCTCCGTCCTGAGCGTTCGTTTCTTGTCCATACTCTTGCGGCCACGCGTCACATCCAAACTCTTTCTGAAGACATCCAACGACATGCGACCCTTGCGGGCATCCTGTTCACCCTCTGGATCTTCGTCAATGGCTCGCATGCGATCTTCTTGCTTCTCCTGTCTCTTCTCCATCTTCTTGATTGCCTCCTCGGTGAGTTCCTGGCGGGACATGCGCTCGATGACGTCCTTCTTGCGCGACATGCGGTCACCGACGCTGATGACAATCCCCGCAGTAATGTTGACAGTAATGGAGCAGGAGAGAATAGTGGCGGTGAGAGCCTGTGGGCGCGTCTTGTAGGGAATGCCCCATGTGCAGGCGCCGAGGGCAATTTGAAAACAGGAGTGCAAGTCCAAGAGAATGACAACAGCAACGAGGAGCCGCAGCGGAAAGGCAAAGTGTGTCTCAGTCTCGTGGGGTTTGTAAAAGGTGTGCGACTTGCAAAACTTCTTCTGGTGGTGCTCGAGCTTCTTCTGTTGCTTTTCTGTCAGAACGCTGAGCTCCTCCTTTTCAATGCGCCCTGTCTCGACGTCTTCTTCTTTTGCCGTCTGCTCTGGCAGGTCGTTTTCGTTTTCGAGAGTGGGCAGCTTTTTCTTTTGGCGAATCTTCCAGGTCAAACGGTGATAGTGGGCGATGTATATCATGTGATACGTGTCAATGACGCGGAAGGGTGCCAGGCCGTCTCCAACAATGGCGAAGAGGGCGACGAGGACGTTGTCGATGATGTTGATGATGTAGAGCTGCTTGTTTCCCACGTAGATCCAACCAATGAGAAACAGCACCCACGCCAGGCCGAACAGCGTGATGAGGGTAGCGTAGAGCGTGACGAGAAAGCCCAGCGGCGTGCTGACGTACTTGCCAAACCCCTTCAAAGATCGTTTTATCCTGGATCTGCGAGAGTGTAACATGTGCCTGACATGATCGTCAAGCTCGAGTTTCTCCTCTTCAGACCATCCTTCCAGGGAGATTCCGTGTGGAAGGACTGCATGGCGGTTTTCGCTCAGCACCGAGGTAATGCTGAAGGTGCGATCCAAATGCGGCCGTTCTGCTGTCTGTGGCCGTTCTGTCGCCTGCGTCTGTACAGTGGTGGCAGTAGGTTGTCTTGATATGGGTTCCGTAGGCGCTGCAGCCAGGCCAACTTTCTCTTCCCCCGACGCTGGTTCATCGATTCGTGTCGGACGCCGCGACAGTTGGTATGCTGAACTCCGGTTGACGAACCTTCCAAGATCCGGGACGAAGAGGGAGTTTTGGACATTGGTGAGGGAGTTGAGGGTGGAGACCTCGGGATCTTGAAGTTGTCAGCACGCGCGCAACAATGAGTCTTTGACATGACGCACCAATAACATCGAGCAGATCTACAATCCTGGGATCGTATTCGAGCTCTGGCGGAAGCTGAGACATTTGGGCAGTTGTGCGATTGCGACCAAGACCGCCCAACGCAGCAGTACTCATTCTTCTCAGCCGGCCAGGGCCCGGTGGCGCGTTGGCCGTGGCAGGCCTGCTCGAGGGTTCGACAGGCTCATAATTTTCCACAGCAGTGTTCGGAGGCAACTCGGGAACAGAGGGCATATTATTCATCGGGGTCCGTGTCTGGGCCTGGTCGGCCGGGTTGAAGGACGGACGCTGCGGCTCGGAGCTGCTGCGGCGGCGATTTGCTTGCCATTGGTCGTCATCTTGTGGAGGTGGCCCGTCGACGGGGCTTTGGATGGTCTCGAGCCTCGGGATCGAGGTGGATGGCAGGCGACGGAGGCGGATGGTTTGGGGACGAATCAAGTCGGGTCGTACTGGAAATCGGCGGGGGGAAGGGTTGCTTTGGCGCGAAGGCGAGCCTCGGTCGCTTGCAGCCGACGCATGCACGATTTCAGGAGTTGCTGAAGAATGGCGACGGCCGGGAGAGGCGGGCTGGCCGCTCTGGGGATGCTGAGGAGAGGCCATGCAGGGACGGTGAAGGGTCGACCTGAGGTGGGTGTTTATGAAAAGTGTGAGAGCGCGATGATAGC
Source organism: Phyllosticta citribraziliensis (assembly GCF_038025025.1). Classification (NCBI taxonomy): domain Eukaryota; kingdom Fungi; phylum Ascomycota; class Dothideomycetes; order Botryosphaeriales; family Phyllostictaceae; genus Phyllosticta; species Phyllosticta citribraziliensis. The sequence goes on from NW_027117343.1 coordinate 1,065,957, forward strand.
CGGGGGGTGGTTGATGGCAGCGGCAGCCGAAACCCCGGATCCAGAACAAGAGGTTGGGAAGGCCTGGTCGGACACACGGCACGGGGCTCGGGCGCTAACTACGTCACCGGCGCCTTTTCCGTCCGTCTCGTCTCGTCTGCGGTGGGCCAATCCGTCGGGCTGAGGCTGTCAGGTAGGTGTGGTGTGGTTTTGGTTGTGCCTGTCGGAGGAGCTGGAAGAGCCGTACAGTACTGCAAGACTTGGCTTGGTGGTGGTGAGTGAGCAGACAAGGGCGGACAACGGAAGGGCAGCCGGCAGACGGAACTCGGAAGGCCATCGAAAACCTGCTTTTCTTCCTTGACTGACTGGGTGGGTGCTGCAGATTGCAGAAGGGCCCGTGGGCCCTGGCCGACGCCTGTGTAGATCACACTCGCAGATCCACTGCACTGGCCACGCCCTGCAACTCCAACTTGACCCTTTTCTCCAATTGCTACCTAAACTAATTGCTTCTCGCCTTCTGCGGCTGTTTCGATTCTCCTGGTTTCGAAACATCTTCACCGTGTCCAGCGCACCAATGCCTCTTCCAACTTTCTGTTTCGCAGCCCAACCTAACCAATGCAGGGTATACAAGTCCAACCTTGACCATCATCAAAACAAGCCCTCAGCAGCCACTCGCACGACACCAACGCAAAATCCTTCCACCCGTCGCTGTCGAATCAAAAACCACCATCGTCGTCGTCTTCCCGTCCCGCCCTGGACAGGGGAGGCGTCATTGTCATTACTCCACCATGGCCACCAGCATCCTCTCGTAGTCGCCCCTCGTCTCGCCTTGTATCCGACGAATCAAATCCTTGTTATACCTCGAGTGGTATGCTTGCTTGACTGCCGCCATGTAGTTTCGGTTCCAGTGGCATCGCGCCACTCGGTCGATGAGGTGGCGGTCGTGCGTCCCCGCTCCAGCCATGGCGTCTTCAAGCATCTCGGCGTCAGACTTGGGCCTGTCGAGCGCTCTTGCTACAAACAGGTGCAGCGCGTCCTTCATGTGCCCGCTGAACCGCGAGTCGATTTCCTTGAGCAGAGACTTGCGGTACCGCTGCAGGAATGTTTGGTCAATGGCGCGCAGCTGCGCATCGTTGTGCGACGTGAGGATTTCGCACGCCCGGGTCCCGTTCTTGTTGAGTCCGACTACCCCGCTGCCAAACGCTCCCTGCAGGTCCGTCGCTGCTTGCTCAATCTGCTGAGGAATCACAGGCGCCGAATCTTCTTGTCTGCGGCCGCCAGTCAACATGAGGAAGAGCATCTCTGTGTTGGCCGAGAGATCGCCCCTCAAGTCGTTTTCGAGTTCGCGTCCATACATCCTCCTGTACTCGGCCTTGATGGCGTGCACATCGGCGTTGACCCTGTTGCAGAGGACGTCGTTGAGGTCCGACTCCTTGGTTCCAGCGCCTCTCATTGCGTGGTAGAGTACGTGGCAGTCCTGTTGCAGCGGCCCACGCGCGCATGCCAAAAGCGCATTGCGAAAGTCGCCGCTGGTTTCCTTTTCGACGTCTTTCAGCAGGTCGCGCATGAAGCGCTGGTTGTAGGTTTGGCGCAGAGAATGCATCTGAACCGGGTCCAACTTGGAGAGGACGCGAATGACTTCTCGCTCGTTCGTACCGAAGCCCTTCATGGCTTTGCGCAAAGCTTCGGCGTGCATGGTCGTGTCCACAAATGGCATCTGAGGGGCGTATCCAAGAGACGGTGGCGTTGGCGCAACGGGCGCGCCGTAGGGAGCGCCATATTGCTGTGGCGGGGGAGCTCCGTATTGGCCGGGCGGCGGACCGCCAAAGCCCTGCTGTGGAGGAGGATATTGTCCCGGCGGCGGAGAGGCATATTGGCCTGGCGGAGGAGCACCGTAGCCTTGCTGGGGCGGAGGGTAACCTTGGGGCGGAGGAGCACCCCACTGGCCTGGTGGAGGAGCGCCGTAGCCCTGCGGCGGATAGCCTGGGGGAGGGTATTGGTTCTGCATGGGGGGCGGTTGGTTGTAGGCTTGTTGGTGAGGATAAGATGGTTGATGGTGATGTTGCGGATGTGCGGGCTGACTGTATCCAGGCTGGGGAGAGTCTTTTATGTCGATGCCGTTAGCGCCAAGTGCTAGGCGATGCGCAGCAGGCAACTCACAATTCTGTTGGTATGGTGGCGCGTAGCCGGCTGGAGGTTGTCCGTAGTATGACATGGCCACGGCTTGCCGGGAGATGCTTTGTATGGTGGTGTGGATGGGAGGGCAGTAGCGAGGGCGCAGCGGCAATGAAATAAGTTGGGCGACGTCTGATTCCGCAGGCAGGCGACAATGACGAAGACCAGTGGCTTTGGTTCTTGGCGGATGGTGATATCGGGGCTGAGAGGCGGGTGGAGAGGCGGAGTGAGCCTGAGCCTGAGCCTGAGCCTGAATGCCTTCTGCCTTCTGCCTTGCCCCATCCGGAGACCTGACGATCCCTCTCGGTCGCGCGCGTGAGGCGGAGCCACCCAAGGAGGCACCTCTGCTGTGCACCCAAGGCACCGGCTCGTCCGCCCTCGCCAAACAGCCGCTCCACCTTCATGTTGACTGCCTCTCAACAACAACATCGACAACGACGGCAACGGTGCCATGACCATGTCGCGGCTTCGGCAGACTCCCGGAGCCTCGATCGGCTCACCGGACCGACGATTCAAGCTCGCAGTCAGCCCTGCGCAAGGGCAAGCTCAAGCTCTCAGTCATTCTCCTCTCGTCGTCGTCGCCACCACCACTTTGTCAGCGTCGACTCAGTGCGAAACGTCACCGGTGCCAGGAAGCTTTTACTACACACCCTTGCACCGTTGCCGCTGTCTGGCGATCCACGTGCTCTGTTTTAGTCTTGCAGGCGCACACTATTTGCCCATTGCATGCTGCTACCTGCCCAATCGACTTGCTGCATACAGACATCGCGGCAGTGTGAAATGACTACGACTGCTGACCACAGTATAGGATCTGTATACGAAATTCTCCATTCATAAACACTCTCTCGCGGCTTGTGCCCCGGTTACCTCTGATACTCCCGTCTCCCCGACTGACGAAAAAGTCTCCTTGTCGTCTTTACCTTTTTTCTGCTACACTTGTCTTCACACCCCCTGCCAACTGCATGAACCACCACTGCATTCTTTCTCCACATCCAGTCAGCCTTGCAGCCCGCTCTGAGGAGAGCCCATCGGAAACGTCCCCAGACTCACGTCTCAAAAGCTCCATGACCCCCGGATCACAAACGGACTGTCCTCGGACATCTCTCCACACACACCTACATCATCGCCAAGACCATTCCACAAGACGAAGCAGAAAGACTTGAACCATTTTCCATCACCTTCTCCAGTATTCATCAGCTTTATCATTATAAATCCATCATCATGCCCGGCTCCGTGGCCTACGAATACGGCTCTGGCCCTGTGCGCGCTGCCCCTGCACAACCAGAGTACCATCCGGCCGCCTACACACACACGCCTCCGCCGTCGACGACGGCATACAGCAGTGCGCCTTCTGCTCCATCGACCACTGCCGCCTCCGTCAGCCAAGCCCATCATCACCAACAACTCCAACTGTACCGCGGTCAACCAACACCGCACGGCCAGGACCAGCGCATGACCCGCTACGTCGCGCCCACCGCGCCCGCCATGTACCGCGAAGACGACGGGTACTACAGAGGGGGCAAGCAGCCGCGGCGGAAGAGCGAGGGCAGGAGGGAAGGGAGGGGTGGCAGAGGGAGGAAGAATGCGGGGGCGAAGAAGAGAGGCTATGAGGAGCACAGGCCGACGTTGGGTGACACGATGGTCATGATCATCAAGGTCGTCGTCGATGCCATCAAGACGCCTTCGGGGAGGAGATGAGTGATGCTGGCGTTTTGGATCTGAGGGGCGAAGATTCATCATGCCTGCTTTCCAGAGCAGGTCGCGTTCATGGGAACAAGGGAGAACCAACGCCCTCAAGGACTTCAATCCTCTTCGACCGTCGACCCGAACCTCGCCGGCCCGCCACAGACACGACAGCATGGCCCGAACAGCCGCACTGCCCTCGATGAATCACGACACGCCTCCGCATCTTCACGGACAGGCACGCTGCCCCTTCCACTCACTCCCTCACAGCGCAGCGCGTCCTGAATCGAGCACGAGCACCGATACGACGCATCCCATCACATCATCAAGCATGCCAAATAATACGTCCACACGCATTAATCAATACGACCGCATTGCTCTCCCTACAGTACCGTCCTCCACATCCGCGTCATCCACACACTGGCTGGCCGGCCCTAGCATTTACATCTTTCCTTTCCTTTCCTTTCCATTCGCCATAATCGTCTTTTCACCGGCTTTCCTAGTCGTTGCACTGGGGCGGGCGGACGTGTAGATGGTCGTTTTGTATATACGTACTTTCACTTGTCACTCGCGGCGGCCTTGTCATCTCATCTCTTCGCTTCTCTTCTCCCTCTTCTCATCTCATGTCATCTTGTCTAGTACCCGGCACAACAAACAACACCCTTTGCATTGAAGCAGACAGAAGGGCAGACAGACAGGCAGGCACGTTGGCGGAATGGCCACAGCCATGAAATAATATCACCATCTCATTTACGTGTAAAGCTTCTGTCAGCTACCTAGGTAGCCATCGAAGACCACAGAGCAAGTGGTGCAGTTGCGGCGTCGGTGACGGCTGCATATCATACTTGTCCCTATCGATACTTTAATGTACTAGCAATATCTATTGGCGGTAGTGTCGTTATGCGTGCATGCGGGCATGCGTGCACGCACATCACAAGTCAGTGGTAGACACGCTATCAACTACGTATGTAGCCGGTAAAAATACCGATTCCAACGCACTCTAGCATAAGAAGGACAAGTGAGGCGACATCGCATGGCACTACATACACGTGCATGCCGCCAGCTGTAGGTAGAGATTTATCCATGTATGATGTGTACACCTCATGTACCGGTCGAGTCAAAAAAGAGTTTGCCGGAGAAGGTCTGATATACACAGAGAAAGGCAGCGCGAAGAGGAATGAAAAGGTGTGGAAAAGGTAGGAAAAGCTCTCTCTCACCTTTTCCTTTCTATGGATAAAACATTGGCGACCGGCCCGTATCCACGTCGGTCGCCAAATACACACACACACACGTATATGTAAATACAAAGAAGCAAAGAAGAATGGTGTTGATGGGTTGAAGAAGTAGTAAAGAAGAAGAACAATAAATGGTCAATCTCTTATTCACTCGCTCGCTCGCTCACTCGCCTCTCTTTTTCTCTCAAAGTACATCCCGCTCGCCATCTGATTTTGTAAACAGCCAACACCAACGAGAAGAAGAAGAAAAAAAAAAAAGTGATGCCCAACACCGGTAAATGTGGCTACCACCGACTCGCTCGCTGCTCTCTGATTGCCGCTGGACCCGAGGAAAGTCATGGCGCAAGGCTCAGCACTTGAGCACCTGCGCCATCTCCTGCTGCTGCTCCGGCTGACGCTGCTGCTGCCTCTGTGGGAAGTCGTGGATCGGAAAGATGACGGATGTAGATGTAGATCCCGAGTTCGGGCATGACGAGATACCACTCTATAGTCCGTAGCGACAAGGGATCGCCATTCGAAAAAGTGGACCAGGCTTCATTGTGTCGGGTGAACAATCTTAATGAGAGCACAATTCGTCCCAGGCTCCGGGTTGGTCGAAGGCATTATTGTGCCATCAGTCGACAATCTCCCCGGAAATCATCCGATGATCCACGCGGTGGTATGAAATGAACTCGAGTCAAGACTCGCCGTAAAAACGCTGATTGTGCAGCCATTAAATGGTACGAAATATCGTCGGCCGTGTCCAAGTGGACCCCCATCGTGTCAGATGTGGTTTGTGTTGTGTGCGCCTTGCGATGCGGATGCAATCCCACGGACCCATTCGAGGAAAATGCGGTGCGCAAGGAAATTCGTAGTCGGTCGTGAGGAAAATGTCGGATCGACCCACATAACCTTACTCTCCAATGTGGCGCTCGTTTTCAGGTTTCCACGTTCCTGGATTCGAAAAGGTTAGCCAACGGCCGTCCCTGTTTCGTGGGCGCGCAGCGCGAGTGCCTATTGGCGAGGGATGTGGCGGAACTTACCTTCGAAATTGTGTTGGACAAAAGCCATGGGATCGTCCGGCTCGCCTGCGCCCATTTGCCGTACCCCTGGGCTGAAGCTCGTAATCGGCAGCACAATTACGTCGCCAACCTTTTTTGCGGCCGTCATGCCAGTGAAGTTGCGCCAGGTGATGTTACCGTTGCTTGCGTGCATATCAAAGTAGCGACCGTCGTTGAAAAAGTTGAATACGGTGTCGGTCCAAATGGCGGGGCCTGTGTACTCGACGATGCCCTTGTAATCCTTGAGGATCTTGCCCGCCTTTTTGCGCTTCAGAGTCTCTTCGGTGATGTTTGCGACAATCTCCCGCAGCACTGGGTGGCCTGGCTTGGCCTGAATGGTCCACTGGCAGAATTGAACGCGCCTAGAATACCATTCATGCCAATCCTCGCGATCGGGGTCTGCCTCAATGCCAATGACCAGGCCGTACGAGGAGCGAGGCACCTCGGCCGGAACCCACTCCGTCGCCGGCTTCAAGGCTGAGGTATCAATGTCTGTGTATATGCCTCCCCTCGCCAGGAGGATGAGGTATCTGAAGAAGTCGGCCTTGACGACGGGCATCGGGAGGGCATTGTAGGCTTCGAGGACGTCGGGGACCGAGGCGTAAAGGTGGCGCATGAGGTGGACGGCTACCGAGTCTGTAATGACTTCGTGGACAAAGGTCGGATGCAGTATAGTCCAGCTAGCCTCGGGCTCGCGGAAGATTTCGTCGAAGTCGCCGGAAGCAGGAGTGGCCTTCCATGTCTGCCAGATGTAGGCTGGGAACTTGGCTTGAGGGTCGTAGGGGAACTGGTATTCGAGCTGGTCGCGCAAAGGCTTGGTGTGGAGATCTTCGAGGGCAATCTGCGGCCTCTGCTTCTTGGGGATCGGACGGTCTATTGCCTTGTCTGCTTTTGCGGCTGATGTAGCTTTGGCGGGAGCGGCGTTCGCCTTGGGATTCGGGGCAGCGTTTTCTTTCTGAGACTGCTGGGAGCCTGCCGAGTCGGAGGGCGGGACGACGAGCTTGGATTTGGAGTCCGAGTGAGTGGAGCGCAGGAGGAAGAGGAGGGTCAGCACGGCGGCGGCGACGATGAGAGCTCGTCTAAAGGACAGCATGGCGGGCAGCGGTGGCCCTCGGAGGATTGAGGGAGGTCGAGGGAGCGGTGAGGAGCGAGGACTGGCGGAGGGAGGGGAGAAGGGCGGGCGAGAAGATAAGAAAAAGAAAAGAGGAAAGGTAGCGACGTGGCCAGGGTGACGAGCACGGTGTGGGTTGGAATTCGCGGGTGGGTGCAGGTGGTGGTCCAGGGGGAGTGTCCGGGGGAGGACAGGGCGCGGCGGAGAAATTACGAGGCCGAAGCAGGCGGTGCAGGTGCAGGAGCAGGAGACAACGCCGGGCAAAGACGCATCGAGGGCGCTGGAGACGCGTGAGGCCTGGACGCGTGCAGAGATAGCCACGGCGATAGAGGAATGGGGTTGAGGTGGTGGAGCGGATTGAATGATGGAAGAGAGGACAGCGTTCCTGCCAAGACTGATGATACCTACTGTCCCCTTCGGTTCTCTCCCTCTCTCCCTCGCTTCGGGAGAGTGCGCTGGCTGCGTTTCAGCTTCATGGCCTCTCGAATCATCTCCCGACCACAACCTCACCCACCACTCCCCGCCACTGGTATCGACCCTCGCCTGGCCCAGGCCTGGGCCTCTCGCACGTCAGCTTCCTTGCCGCCTGCGCAACCCCCTTCGCCCTCTATCGTCTCGACAATCTACAAGCTTCTCTGACCAGCGGGTACACCCTAATACACCACCCCGCCGATGCGCGACATGACAGCTGCCTGTCAATTTGACTTCAGTCAGAGTGCCCGCGAAAGAAATTTATTAACTCGTGCTGGCATCATCCTCCCGCCGTCTCTGATATCATCGCCAAGTCTCTTCAGCTTCACCCTCACTCGAACCTGTCTGTCTCCGAGATGCTGCGGCTGCATGGTCAGACTTTGTCATGGCGTCGTTTCCACCACCATTCTGCGCATTGAGACATCTGCAGCTGACACAACATGACAAGAGGCACGAAACGGCTCCTAAGCATCCCCACCACCACATTAAGGTTAGCCGTTGCCCGTCTGAGCTTGACGTCTTTAACCTGGCTGCTTCTTGCCCGGTGTTGATCAATCCCACTGCGACTTTGCATCTCCCCCTCTACGACTGCATCCTCTGCCGGCATCTCGTCCGACTACATCGGAACTGGAAGAGTGCCGACGACGCGGACCGTCGGGCCTGGAATCGCCCGCCGCCCCTCCCGCGACCTCCCGCTGCGCCCCAATCAGACGTCTGGCCACCAGCCACAGCTTACGACTACAAACTCTCCACCCGCTATAATTGTCTAGCTTTGGCACTCCTCTTGCAGCGCTTGCGTCATCACTTCTCAGCGGAATTCCCGCCTCAGGCAGGTCATCATCGCTCGACGCAGCCCTTCGCCTCGGCCGCTGTTCTCGTTATAGAACGAAAGAGTTTCAGCGTCCCATCAACGGCTGCTAGGACGTCACACTGGCCCATCCGCCGTTCCGTTTGGCTCGTGGACTTGCATATACTCCAGGGTCTGTCAGCTTACCTTCCTTTCCTGGAGCTCGACCAGGGCGATCATACTGAAGCTTTTAGTCGACCCGTGCGCCGGGCTTCCAGCCTCAGCCAATCATTCGCCCAACCACTCCTCCAGGCGAGGAAAGGCGGGATTCCTTCCTCTACTCTAGCTGGATACACACGATCTCTGCTGGAACTGGGGATTGTGGCCAGGTTATGACTTTTGTTAGGACGTGAGTTATCGGATACATCTCGACCCATCCGCATTCCATAAGGCTGGTTGCCTTTTCACGGTCAAACCATATTTCGACTCGAGGTGGCTATTTTCAGCCTCAAGCCATGTCGACCGCCTCGCCCTCTTCCAACCACTTCCGACCCCATTGGCATCTACACCCCTTCGGTACCCAAGGCCTCCAAGACATCCGCAACGCACAGGTTGACTCCAAATATTCCCCCCTCTTCAGTCATGCTATTTATGTGAGGGTCATGATATTCCGCTTTCGCAGAAGCCGTTCCATCCCGCACCATCGCGCAATCGAATCCCCGGTCGCTCGCCTCCCTCATCGTTGTACTTACGCAGACATCCGTCGTCACCCCCGTCAATACCAGGTTCTTGATCCCTCTGTTCCTCAACAACAGTTCAAAGTCTGTGTGTGCAAACGCTCCTTGTCCTGGCTTGTCAATGACTGGTTCGCCAGCAATTGGATACAGCTCATCGACAATATCGTGCGATTTGCCGCCACGCACGAGAAGCCGTCCTCCCAGCGGACTCGGCTGGCCGATGGTCGCGCCTCCCGGATTGTTTCCAGCGCGGAATGCCGTACGTGACCACAGCGTGGAGAGGTCGGGACGGTGACCTGTACCATATCAGCAAGCCGCTACCACGCCCACGATCGCATTGCAAGGCTGGAATGGAAGAATGCTCCCGACCTTCCCGCGTGTGATACACCTGCCACCCGGCCTTCCTAAACGCGTCGAGCAAGCGCTTGATGTTCGGAATTATAGCCCGGGCAGGATCAGCTGAGTAGCCCAGCGCCTCGATGTAGCCGCCTGCGGTGCAAAAGTCGTTTTGCATGTCGACGATCACGAGGGCCGTGGTTTCGCGCGACAGCGACGCGTCGTGCGGCCAAGCGTATGGCGAAGCCGCCGCGATTTGCTTCTTTGCCTCCGGCATGGTGGTGTGTTCACCCATGTCTCTTGGTATTTTGTATCTTCGAAAACGTGGTTCGTGTTGTTCGTGAACTTCCAGAGCTCTGTGGAAACGATACAAACTCGCCTTCGCATTTGCCGCGAGAATCGAACATGGTTTTAAAGAGGGCTTTAATTGCTGCTATCGGCACCTCCGCTGTCGCCGCCGTCGCCCACCTCCCTTCACGCCCAGCTAGCTCGGCTAGCTATCAACCTCCCCGCAAATAAGCTTATCCATCTGCCCGACAATTCGCAGCAAGCGTTTCCAAGATCTTCAGTACAACCCTCCTTGTGTCTTGTAAGTCAGAGCTTATTGACACGCTCGAGCTTTTGCCGGATCACGAAGCATGCGCTGGCCATTCGAATGCTGCGCAAATAGTCGAGTGGCACTGATGCACAGGCGCAAAAGAGGTTTCTGCTCAAGCGGAATTTGGAGCTTATTACGGCTGATAAGCCATGCAAGGGTAGATATCGCGAACGCGTGGGGTCCGCGGCAAGATAAGACATATATGCTCAAGGTACCCGGGTGGGCCGCCGGCGAGTATAAAAAGAGTTGACGACAACGACACTCAAAATGTACACGAATGCGCTGAAGGTGGGGAGCAAATTTGGTGGCAGCATCACTGACTTGCGGTATATCAGAAGTACTCTCCAGAAGTGACCGCAGGAAGCACAATATTAGTTGACTTGCTGTCGCGTCACTTACAGAAATGCTAGTGATGCCTTCACCCGACCCGTCATGTTTCTCGCTGCCTTTGGCGCAGGCAACTGCGGACGAGACACCTTTGCCTCCAAAAGCCTGGATAGAGGTTTTTCGCACTTCTTGGAGTTGGAAACGACTCGGCGCTCATCTCTCGATCACCGCTCGCAGACACTCTCGAAAGATTCCCGCCCGCAATACTTTGGAAGCAGTTGAATTCTCCTGGCGCTCTCGCCTCCTGCGCGTTTGTGTCGTGCCTTTTCGTGGCAAGCTTCATAGCCACTTTTCCGCGAGCATTTAAGTTCTTGACTTTTCTCAGAACATTCACACCAAATCAACCAAGCTCCTGATGATGAGGAAAACAGTCGGAAGACTTATCCACGGCCAGACTTTGCATACACGGAATCACATGGCGTGATGCGCAATGTGCCGTGCGAGAGCCTCTCACACGGGTCACAGTCGCGTCAGTTGAGGATGCCGAAAGCGGCAAAGAATCGGCATACTCGGCAGTAGACAAACACGTACTATGTTTCGCCAACTCACCGCGGTGCCGATGTCTCTGCACCGCCAAACGGTGCAGTAAGTTTGATAGCTTTTCAACGCGGCAGGTGTTTTGCAGAGTTTTTCATTCCGGTCTCCATGCCAGGACAGCAACTGGAGATACCTTGACGAACAGTGCCGAGCTGGAGGCATGGCTTGGTCCATGGATTCTGCGTCTTGATGGCGGCTCAAGAAGCCGATACTAGGGCGGCCAAATGCCATCGCTACCAAGCATGGACCCATATTTGGGGACTGTTCATAAACCCACGTCGCTCCCACCAAGAGACTCCAGTTGCTTTTGGTATCCAATCACAGTAGGAAGCTCTCAACATTTTTCCTTCCAAAGGTGATAGAGCATGTCTCAGCAAGACCCAAAAGATACTGAAGCAGCGCTTGACCTGCAATCAACCAACGATTCCCACCACGCAGCCTCCACAATGTCACCGCCACCACAGCCGCAAACCCAACACCAGCAACATCTACAACGACCCATCACCATCCTGCCCTCCGTCGGCTCAACACTCGGCAACCCTGTACGTCCTCCCCCGACCTTCTCGCCGTCAAGCATCCAGAATGAAGCCAACTAGCCCAACAGTCCGCATTCGCCATCGGGGCCTTTGCCACGACGCTGACGACGCTCTCCACGGCCCTCATGGAGTGGCGCGGCGTCACGACGACCAACGCCTTCATCGCCAACTTCCTTTTCCTCGCGGGCGTCGGCATGGTCGTGTCGGCGCAGTGGGAGATGGTCAGGGGCAACACGTACGCGTACACCGTGTTGAGCGCTTTCGGTATGCGGTCTCAAGTGGCCCGGGGATTGACACGTTGAAGGGAGCTGACGCCCCGCAGGTCTCTTTTATGCTGGCTATGGCGCGGTCATCACGCCCTCATTTGGCGTCGCCGATGCCTATGGTGGCGATGGCACGGTCGAGTATAGCAATGCCATGGGACTGTACATGATCAGTACGTAGAAGGCGGGCGATATCTCCCGTCCCTCCCTCGCCTCTCCCCTTTCCGTTTCAATGCCGCAAACAAGGGGGTATTAGCCGTTTTCGAGCCCATCGTCAGACTAACAACGCACAGTCTGGACAGTCCTCAACGCCTTCTTCCTCATCGGCTCCCTCGGCATGTACGAACGCTCTCCTCCCCTCCGACAACCTTGACAAACTAACCCCCCAACCACAGCAACACCGTCTACATCCTGATCTTCCTCGCCCTCGAGCTGTGCTTCCTCCTGCTGGGCGCCTCCCACTTCGCCGCCGCCGACGGCCACGCGCGCGCCGCCACTGCGCTGCAAAAGGCTGCTGGCGCCTTTGGCTTCTTGAGTGGTCTGTGCGGGTACTATACGCTGGGTAGTTTGCTGTTTGCGGAGGTGTTGGCGTGGGAGTGGCCGATGGGGGGTTTTGGGGTTGTGAGATGTGCGGGGAGGAGGGGGGTGGGGAGGAAGAGGCGGAAGGAGGTGTAGGGGTTGGATGGTGAATGGTGGGATGAGGTAGATTGAAAAAGGGTCTGGTATCTTTCTTGTGGGAATTCTGACCTACGTCGGAGTGATTTTGAATTCTGCTCGCGCGCATGTCAGTCCACTCACGTCGCGTCCGCCATCTGGCCACAACATCAAAATCCATTCGTCCTGCTGGGTATGTATAAGACTACGCGCGCACCCCCCGAACACCCAACCGTCCGAAAAAGCCAATTTGGTGAAGTGAGCAAGAAGAAAGCCCCGTTTGTCCAAGGAATAATGTTTGTGAAGAGAAGAGAGGAAAGAAAAGAATGGTCGTCTAATCGTATGCAAGAATCCACGCTCATGCCAAGTTCCCGCTCCACTCGTCGGTCTCTTCAGTCGCTGATCCACGTCAACAGAGCCACATCGCTCACGTCTTCTCTCGACAACCCGCTTCTCTCTCTGTCTAGCCACCACTCGAAAACCCCATGCTGCATCCTACTCCGAATCACTCAAGCTGTCCCTGCGGCTCCTCGCCGTCCTGCGATACCCCTCCATGACGTCCCTACCCCTACGCGGACCACCACCGCCGCCAGCACGGCCGCGCGGGCCAGCACCTACATTGCTAGCGCTCTCCTCGGGCCTGATGGAGCCGGGGCCGCCGCCGACGCTCAAGCCAGGGATGTGGTGCGAGTAGATCTTGGTGCCCGTGTCATCGCTGTTGCTGTTGGCATTGGAGTTGCTCGACGCCGCGTTCTGGCCCGGCATGTGGCTGCTCTGGCGACGGCTGCTGTGGCGCGCGGCGCTGGACGAGCGCTGCCGGCTCTGGCGCCGCTGCTGGCGCGACGGCGAGCCGGTCGACTGCTCGGGGCGGGCAGCGGGGGGCGGGCGCGCAATGTTGGGCACGGCGTTGGGCCGGTAGGACGAGTAGTAGCTGTCGTGGGAGCCCGAGTTGCTGGCCGTGTTGGCCTGCGTGTAGACATCGGTGTAGGCGTCCTCGGTGACCGTCTCGCCCGAGTACGTTGAGTAGCTGACCTCGGAGCGCATCTCGTCTGCGTAGCGGCGGTTGCGCTCAGGAGTGTCGGGTCCGGATTTGGCGGGTGAGTACGAGCGCTGCGACTCTTTCTTGTTGGACGACTTCTTCATCGCCTTGGCCTTTTCCTTTTCGCGCTTCTTGTCCCGCGCGGCGAGCTCCTTTTGCTTCTTTGCGGCTTCTTTTTGCTCCCGCTCCAGTTGCTTTTGACGTGCTGCTGCTTCCTTCTTGGCTTCCTTTGATGCCTTTTTCGGGTCTTTGACGAGAGGTTTCTGCGAGAGTTCCGACTCTTGTGACGATGGAGCCGTGGCAGAGTAGTCGAAAAACGTGCCGTCCGATGCGCGGTTCAAGCCTCCGACGCGCGCAGGCTTTTCGTGGCGGTAGTTGGCGAGCTCTGGGTCGCGAGCTTTGGATGTGTTGGACCTCTTTCCGCGGCCACCACGCAGTTGACCGAATATGGAGGGGGCCTTCTCATCGACGTACGACTCGTTATCACCGGCTTCGGTAGCTGCTCTTCCATAGCTGCCGCCGTGGACGATGCTGCCTCCGCCCAGCTTGGTGCTCTTGGTTGCATTGGACAGAGTGCGTCCGTCTGGTCCTTTGCGTCGCAGAACCGTCGACTTGTAGTCGTCCCAGTCATTTTGTCGCCACTTGAAGCCGCCGTTTGGCGCCCAGAAGAAAAACCAAAGGGTGCCCAGGGCCAATCCGGCCCCGATCAAGGCGAAAAGAGCAAAGAAGCCCTGATTGTTGAAGGACGAAGCAGGCTTGGCGCCTGAGCCAAAGTTTGGAGAAGACGATGTGGATCGTTTGACCAACTCGTGAGCGGCATTGTTGGCTGCCTTGGCCACGGGGGTAGAGGCGATCTTTTCGACATTATCGCGTCTGAGCAGCGACTTGAGAATTTCGCCAACGGGCGCCATGATGGAGGAGGATTGTTTCTGCTGTCGAGAAGTGCAGAGCTTGAGCCGTAGCCCAGTCGAGAGGAAGGTTGGTCAACACAGCTTTGAGTGATGGATGGCCAGCAGCGTCTCGTCCGAAAATGGTAGAGGCAGTGCTCGGGCGCAGAGTCAAAGGTCGAGAGAATCTGGATCAAAGGTTTAGCGCACAATGTAATTGTTGCAGTGACAGCAAGAATGCGAACTAACGGTGGTGGGGTGGATGGGGGGTTAAGGGTTTGGGCGCGTGGTGGTGGCTGGGACCAGGGCAGGATAGCAGGAGGCTGGGGTGGCTGGTGCATGTGTTGGACTGACGTCCGTTGGTAAACACGTCGTCTCCACACCAACGCACAGGCCCGGCGGGTAACCGATCGCCCTGATTTGCGGGGGCATTGCAAGGGTCTTGGCTGAAGTCGTTGCCGCTCTGCACTCAACACCAACACTGCCAGTGCATGATGACTACAATTGGAGAGTAGACCAAGTCAATTTTCATCCAAAACTGATAGCTGCGAGTCCAATGACATCGAAACTCCCGCATCCAGTTAATCACTGCCGACTCTGCAATCAGTTGGGTATGTCCAGCCGAAGAGTTACCATTCAAGGTTAAGCATTCAACTGATCAAGGGCAGGAAGCACTGCCTGGAAGACCACCCGCGACTCAACGTAAATCATGCTGTGAAGTATTTCAGTATGTCTCTTTCCTTTGCATGAATACCATGCCTGCCCAACCACCTTCGTACTTTCGAACCGAGTCCTCTCTCGTTTTCGATACTTCAACCTTGGGTGTTCCTCCACTCTTTCTTGGAGGCCCCCGTACATGCATGACTACAGAGTACTTTGGCAGCAGAGCATTGTCGGAATAGGGGTCATTGATTGGCCCAATTGACAGACCGTTTGGAATATCTGGGAGCGTGGAGCTAAGACTTGGGCACTGTCGCCCGAGTTGGAGCTTGACTCCGAATTTTTGGTCGATGAAAGCTTTCCTGTATGAAGGTAACGGATCTGAGGCGATTTTTGGGAGAGTAGGAAAGAAGACTGGGTGAGTTGTGACTGAATTGATGCACAGAGAACAGCGGGTAAACTGAAGCGAGCAGCCGCTCTGATCTTGTCCGTTGCCCCATTGATTCATCTACCAGAGACGGACTCAGCACCGTAGTGGCCAGGGAGAATGGCAATATGGAGAGATGAGGGTCGACATCTTAAGTTCCTAGAAAATTCGGAAGGGCATGACGGATCTGCAGGAATGGGTGCGAACACTCGCCGCGTTACATTGACGCTGCGCCACATCACACGGTTCCTCGTCAGTTCAAGACGATACCTTCACTCCCCTCCCGGTAGCCAGGTTCATGAGTCCCAGCAGCCTAGTTACCAGACCCCCTTTTCCAGACGAGGCGCGCGGTTGGATCATGCCATGGCCTTCTCAAATAGTGTGCGTGCCTTTCTGCGCCTGCACAGGACCAGCACAATGACGAGACAGACAGGCAGGGTCCGTTGAGGCTTTCTAACCTCGGTTCGCATTCGAGTCCACGGCAGGCAGCCCTGACAGCGTCGCCAGCGTCCCACGGCATGGCGGGTGGGCGCCGCACTTCCTTTTTCCCAACTCCCAGTTTTCCAACCTGCGCCCTCGACTTCGTTTGGGTACGGAGTGTCTCGCCGCGTCCATGGTTGAGCGTCCAGACGCCACGGCGCCGGGGCGTCGATCATGACGGGAAACACGACGGCTCGGAGAAAAGAAACGAAGCGTCTTGTGCGCCAGGGCGGAGCGGTGGTACCAGCAAGACAAGCGCCAGCAAAAAAGAGCGATTGGGTGGCCTTGTGGGCGCGGCACCGCGCTTGCATGCGGGCTTGCTGTAGGGCCACCGGCATGGACAGAAGCAGAGGGATGGCCTTGAAGCGGTAAGACAGGAGGGCAACGAGACGTGCTGAGTTGGGGTGAGGCTGTAGACGCCTTTGCTTGTTCTGCACCGGTCAACAGAATTGGGGACGACCGACACAACGTGGTAGAGGAACGTGAATGCAAAAAGCTTGGTCGTACTTTTTGGGTCGTGGTACCTTGCGGTAAAGGCACTGCGGGCGGCGACTGACAGGCGAGGTGTGGTTTTGAGGCGGCCTCATTCACCGACGAAGAGGTTTTACGGCGGCGCGTGGGGGTCCACGTTCAATTGGGTACATCAAGGCAATGTCTATTGAGCAGGTCGGGTCGATGGGACGTATAGTTTTGGAATGGTTCGATGGTGCGGTATCGAGATGCAGTACGCCTCGGCGAGCCTGCTTGTCAAGGGCAAACCCAAGATCTCAGCCCAGTGACCCCAACAAGATTTCTCATGCGATCTGAATGTCCGTGTCATGATAAGAAGAAAGTCCGTAGCGCGACATGCGCTGGAAAAGGCCGTCCAAACTGATTACAGTCAGATCAGCCTCGTCGCTCTTCTTGGCTTGGCGTCGGACGTGATTTCACAAGGCCTCGCGCAAGGTGACAGGGAGCCTTCAATGCAGCTATGCACGGAATGGCGAGCAGTGGGATCAACTTCCATCTTGGCATCGAGTCGGTCGACATGGCGTGTGCGGGGATCTTATACTTTGATGGATTAGGCAATCTAACGGCATCTAGGAACGCGATACAAAAATCGATTGTCTTGGATTCAAAGGGGCATTGCATGTACCACAGTAGTCAGCACCTCCGAGGCGTTCGTTCTTGTCATCATAGATTTCGATGATCACGTAGGATGGATGGATGGATGGATGTTGTCGGCGATCCTGCCGTAAAAAGGTGGCCGGACACCAAGGTCCCACCTTTGCTCCTGCAAGGCCAGTCTTCGAGAAGTGTGGCAGAAGGCGACGGCTCCATATCTGACGTCGCCCCATCGGAGACGTTGCCGACATGATGTTGACAGGTAAGCACCTTGGTCAAGAGGAGGAGCCGAGGAGCGACATGTGGCGGTGGCTGAATAGAGACAAGCGACGACAGGCGCGAGGCACGTAACGAGTGGTTGGAGATGGGATAGCTGCATCTGCTGCACGTCAATATGGGCGATGACGACGGTGGCTCTTGGGCATGGCGACGTTGGATCAGGGGAGAGACGGATGGCGGTGAGCGTCTTGGTACAGATTGGGCCGATGCAGGAGGGCGAGGAGAAAGGGAGAGGGTTCGTGACGAGTGAGCATGAGAGGAGACGGGAAGGATGACATTGGGTTGTGCAGCTGAGAGGTCACGCCGACGGACAGGACAGGAACCTAATGCAGACGGGAGGCTGATGGAGGAGGATGGAGGAGGATGGTGTTGACAGGTGCACGGGACCTGCACAGAAGCCGATCACCCGCCGCGAGTCGTGCGCGCCCATCGCATCAGATGTGCCGCAATCAGATTGCCCGGAGCGACCGCCTCAGGCTCGCTCGACCTGCACACTGACCGAGCAGATCTCCGATCGTGCTCCAAATCCCCCACGGACACGCCCACGCAACGACTCACGCCGTAACCATCGTCGCCCGTCT
Source organism: Phyllosticta citribraziliensis (assembly GCF_038025025.1). NCBI lineage: Eukaryota > Fungi > Ascomycota > Dothideomycetes > Botryosphaeriales > Phyllostictaceae > Phyllosticta > Phyllosticta citribraziliensis. The sequence continues at coordinate 1,083,943 of NW_027117343.1, forward strand.
TCGGAGCAGTTGACGGTGAACAAGACGGTACTTAAACATGTAGACCACCAGCCCCATCGGCCTGACCCTCTCCTGGCCCAGAGGTGGGCCATGTGACGGCCCTGGACGCGAATCCATCCACCACCACGACGCCTATCGTCGACCACCCGGCGCCCAACGCCATCCGCAAACGGTCCACTCGCACCTCACCCTCACCATCCTTGTGCTCCGTCTTCTCAAATCTCGTCATCTGATTCGCCCTTGTTGCAAGGAACACCACCTCCTCCGCCGGCCTTCTACTCCACCTACCCTAATTTTCTTCACCACCACCACCATTACCATCACCATCACGGCGCCTGCATTAGCAGTATCAGGCCTGACTGCCTTCGGCTTTTGAGCCGACGATCCGGCGCATCCTGCACTACTTCCAGTCCACCACTACGGCCATCTGCTCGCTCCCCTCCCTTTTAGCCCACCAAGCGCCTCGTCTCTGCTGCCTCCATCAACCAACCCACCTGGCCAGGGCGCGGGTCCTTGGTGCCAGACTTGGTCCACCCACAGCCGAATCATGCGGCACGCCCGCCGGAGCCGCATGCCGAGGTCACTAGGTACATAGACTCAGCACCTACCTGTGCCCAAATTCTCCCACCACTACCACTTCCACATCCACCACCAAACGACTACGGACGACAAACGGGGCGCCATCTGACAAATCCGGATTTTATTCCTTCCCTCCCTCGCTCCTCTTTCCCGTCTTGTCTTTGTCTCTCGTAAACCAACGAGGGCACCGCCTCTGACTGTTTCTCCTCCCTCGTCATTTGGTTTTCTCATCAAGCGCTTGAAGCGTTGCTCGCTTATTTTTAATTCTCACTCTTGTGGCGGCTGTGGCGCGGCGAGCGGTGTGGTGGTGTCGTCGTCTAGTCAGTCACCCACCTCGTCAGCCAGTCAGTCAGTCTTCTTCCTGTCCATCCTCGCAAGGCCAGGTTGGACCGTCCGTTGTATCTCCTTTCTGGGCGGACATACAGCAGCAAGCAAAATCAATCGAAGCGCAGAAGCGTAGACTGAGAATCGAGAAGAGACCCATCCAACCGTCTTGTTTCTCGGCCTCATTCTTCTTCGGTCTTCACACCCTCCCCATCCAATCACTTCACCATTGCTCTCTCTTTTCCGTCATAGTCTCAGTTTGCTCATCTGCCAATCGTTCTCCACTCCAAGCCTCGTCACCTTCCCTGCCCTCGCCACTACCCTACCCTTCTTAGCCTTAGCCTTAGCGCGGCCGTCCGTCGTCTGTCTAAGGTGTGCCACCATCTGCCCTACGCCACCAGTGCGGCCGCCCGTCCACAGACCTGTCCTGCTGCCACACACGAGGTCAGTCGTTGGCGGCGGCGGGGTGGCTTCTCGACGCTAAAAATTTCTCTTCGCTTCCGCTGCTCCTGCTTGCTAGCTAAGCTGCTACTGCGAACACTCGCTCGCTTGCTCCGCTTCGACACAGTCAACAAAGCCAGGCGTCGTCCTCGTTGTCGTCAGTGGTGGTGGCAGTGGAACCTGTGCGCGTGGCTAAGCTTGTTTGGCCTTTCTTATATCGTCGCGACGTCCCCCACTCGCCCGGCCCACGCTCCGCAAAACGCACGCACACGCTTCATCGTCTTCCTCCCCCCTCCCCCCTCCCCCCCTTCTGCGTTGCTGTTGGATCTTAGCGGTGCACTCGCTCACTCGCTTCTTCTCCTTGTACGATACTCTTTTCGTCTGTCGGGGAAGGACATTTCCAGTCGCAGGGAGCAAAAGAAAAAGGGATCTCGTCTTTGTATCTTAATCGTCTGTCGGTCGGTCTGTCGGTCGGTCTACCTGTCCATTATCAGCGTCTACTTGCATCTCTTTTTCCGTCTTCCCTCTTCGCCTCTTCAGTTTCTGCAACCAACAGCTGTTGTTGCGAAGCTAGTCAGGTTGTTTCATTTCGAAACAAACGACGACGGAGGATTACCCCCATCAACACCAAGCGCCTGGACCACGCCAGCCGCCGCTACCCCCCACCAAACCCACCTGGACGAAACTACTGCGCCGCGCCACCTATCCGCCGGCCACAACGAGACGAACTCGAGCAGACGCACGGGCTGGGCTGTCTTACCAGAGAGGACCGAGAGGAGTAATCGTAATACACCAAAGCTTGACGGACGGAGAAAACGAACGGCCAGACGAACAACGACGACGCGAGTCTAGAAGAGAAGAGCAATAGCGGCATTGATAGGACGGACATTTGCTAGAAGAGACGAGGAAAAGAGACGTACCCACCACGCTGAGCGCTGGCTTCGTCCCATCGACCAGCCCATACACATATCGCAAAACAACAGAACACGAAACCGTAGAAATGGCTGCTTTCACGACATCAACACCCTTCACACTGCCCACACACCTCCGCCGCAACGCCTCGTGGCCGCCCATGTCAGCGCGCCACCTGCCGTCGCTGGCAGCCGTGCACTTCCACCTGGCGCCGGGCAAGCAGCAGCAGCAGCAGCAGCAGAGCGCCAACAGACACTCTGCACCACTCTCCTCATCCTCTTCGTACACGACTTCATCCATGAGCTCCTCTTCGCGTCAACGGCGTTCGTGGCCGCGCGAACAAGAGCTGCCCGACATCGATGAAGACCCGTTTGCGCACTTTCTCAGCCCCATGACCGAGGAGGAGCTCGAGAGCCCGTTTGCCGACCATGACGACGCGCTGTCGTTTAGCGCGGGCATCATCGTGTCGGACGACGAGGGCGTGGGGGACGACGCAAAGGACGAGGAAAAGTCGGGCGTGAGAGGGTTGTGGGGAGACGGGGCGACGAGAGACAAGTTGAGGAGCGGGTTGGCGCGACGGTGGGCCAAGTATGTGGGGCGGTGGTACGACGGCGGCGGAGGGGATGGAGGAGGTGGGGAACCAGGGGGCGACGACGAGGTGGTAGGGGAAGAAATGCAGACGGCGCCGATAGGGGAAGGAAGGGGTGCCGCAGGGGCAAGAATAAGAAGACGCAGCGCGCCACCGCCGGGGCTCCACCAGATCGAAGAGGACCGCGACGCCGAGATGGAAGAAGAAGCGCGCGCCATGGAGCGCGAGATGGAACGCAACATGGCCGTCGACGAGGGATACATGAGCGAGGAGGTCGTTGCGGAGAAAAAGAAGGCGTCGCAGCAGCAGCAGCAGCAGAGGCCAAAGAGGCCTGGACCGGACACCCTGGTGATGTCGCAGCAGCCGTACAGGGCCGTCGTCCGCGAGCCGACCAAGGGACGCGCCCAGGACCTCGTCGACGGCCGCATGAGCAAGAGGAGGAAATATCGGCATTCGTGGCGCGCCCCGGACAGGGACCTGTTCACCGTCGTCGAGGAGCAGGCCGCCGAGGGTGGAGACGCTTCGGAGATTGAGCTGCCATACTTTTCCGCCTTCTAGAAGCAAAAAAGCAACGCCGGAAAAAAAGTCTTGCCTGCAGTTTCGACCCGAGCCGGGACGTCTACAGACGAAGAAGACGTGCTCGAGCACGTACGAGGGCTGCTGCCGCTGCCCGTTTCCCGTGTCCGAGCACATCCATAGTGCAAACCCGGCGGTTCATCGCTCTCCGACGACAGCCAACCTGGTCCTTCTCGAAAGTGCGGCGAGAGAAATTTCACCTAGGGCTGGGAGGATGTTTGATGAAGGAATCAAGATTATTTTCAAACGACCAACAAACCGCGGGTCTCCTTTTCCCTTATCACCCACTTGATGCTCATAAACCCATGCCACCACCAATCCCGCTCATACCGGCCCAACCAGTACCACCGCCACCACCGCCACCGAACGACGAGTAGCAGCTTCTAATACTCCCATAAGAAGGCCTGGTGGACAAGGTCCGCGCTGTCTTGAACGATTGTTGAGTCGAGTTCCTGGAGGAATACATGGACGGACGGCCGCGGCTTTGTGGCAATTTGTTTTTCGCGTTGGGACTGTGACATGGCGTCATCGGGACTGACACAGTGACCTTAGGTATCTGTGCCCGGGTTGACTTTTTCCCGTGCTCGTGCCTGTGGTCACTCTTATTCTGCCTTCGCCGGTCGCTTCTGTGCGCATCTTCTGGGTGGAGGAAAGGGCTTGGTAGCCTGGACGGGCTATTGGAGGGGGCCGAGTGTCTAGGGCGGGTGCAAGGGGTGTGGCTGTGCTGACGTTGGTTTCGCTGCTCCTGATGTGGGTGGTCATGATGATGACAGTGGTGATGGTGTTGGCTGCCGTGTTTGGCGCTGTGTTTGCTGCAGTGGTGGTTGCCGTGGTTGTGGTGGTGGTGACGACTTTGCTGATTCTCTCCTTGTTTTCGGTGATGATGATGCTTGCATGTGCATACAGGGGCTTGGCGTTGTTGCTTTGGCTTGCCGGTTTCGTGTATGGAGCTCTTACTGGGAGCGTCGGAGGGTACTTCTGAGATTGGAGACAGAGTTCGCGGAATTTTGGCGTGATGGTCACGTGTATCGGTAGGCCTGTTTGACAACATAATATTAGTATAAGTGGCTTGAAGTGGTCTGGACTGGGGCATGGATTACGCCGCGGAAGTGAGATCTGAGGATCCGAGGACCCGTCTTGCATCGGCAGGTGGTTCCGTACGCTCGTCCGCCTGGACCGTGGCGTCAGGGCTTGAACGCTTGGGGTGGCTTCTGATCCTTTTCAGAAGAGCCGACCAAGGGGGCGTCATTCGCTTGTAAGCATGTTTGATAATCTCGTCGAGGCTGGCGACGCTAATGTTGTCCAAGACGGCCACGTCGGGAACCGAGCGCTCGCGGGGACATTTTCTTCTGATGTGCCTCTGGCCACGCTTCGAGTCAACGGGAACCCATCCGTGGCGGACCTTGACAAAGTAGCCTTTCTTGACGTTGATAGACATGCGGCGGCAGGGAGCCACCCATGGAGAAGGAATGAAACAGTTTCAATTGAGGATAGTTCGAGGTAACGAGGAGGAGCCGGGGCAGGGTGACATGAGTTGGTCGGGGCGCGCGGGTTGTCTCACAGGCAGACAAGAATGAAGTCAGGAACAGGCTTCGCAGACGCACCATCCAGGGACGCAGAGAGGGAGAGGACAGGGAGAGCAAACGGCACCGCGGGCACGCCTCATGGAGCTGTTTTTAGGCGTGCGACGGGGCGTGGGCGCCTTCCGGAAGCAGAGGGGTGCAGGACGGGCAATTGCAGGCCTTGAGCCGCGACCTGACCTGATGCACTGGACGCACAACCAACCAACCAACCTGACTGCACCGCTCAGGTCGAGCGAATCCCTCAGGCCCCGTCTCGTATGACAGCCGCAGGGCGGCGCTCAGTGCATGTTTGCAGCATGACGGGCATGGTCGACCCAGCCACCAGGCCACGGGGGCATCGGCTCAGCACCGTGGCGCGTCACGATCGCCCAATTGCTCGATGCGCATGGCTGTCCTCCAGCCCATCTCGCATGCGCCTGATGAGATCTGTACCGCGCCGTGGGCCCGCTCCCACGGAAGAGGGTCGTGATCGAAGGGCTCGAGGTTGCAGGCTCTACGCCACAAGCCTCGTGGCTCCAAAATTCCTGTAGCGCTGCGCAATCGTGGCAACGTGCCGTGCCATGCATCGACTATTCGGGTGCATCGCAGCCTCGAGGAGCAGACGTGTCGCCTCGAGTTCCGCACATTGGTCTTGTAGAATCTGAGTCCAATAGCGCAAGGGGGGAGCGCCTTTGGACAAACTCGGCCACGACCCTCTACGCAACTGACGAGAGGGCGGCCCGGAGCAGACGTATAAGACGGGCCATGAGGCCGGGCTGGAGGACCATCATCCCCTTCCACCATCTCTCCTCGACCTCGACCTCCTCCTGCTCCTTGCGCTAGCGGGAGCTTCGGCCATCGTACCTTAAGGTCGGTCCCGCGCTTCCGTCCCCAGCGCTAGCCGCATCGAACAAGGGTCCCGCTCTCTCTAAATCGACCGCAACATGGTTGTTGGGGAACCGGGTCTTTGGAAGCCTCGCACGCGAGGGTCTGTCCGCAAATCCCCCCCAGACAGATTGCTGACATTGGTTTTCGTCCCTTAGGAACATCCAGGGTTTGCGGCGAGCTGACGGCACCCAAGACGCGTCCGGGATCCGCGAGACAAGCATACCCCTGCGGCTCGAGCAAAAGAACCGTGGTCGTGGGAAAGCCGATTTACCAGGCTCGCAAATCCCGCCCCTGTGCAACGTGAGACGGTCGATTTCTGCAAAGACCGACGTCACTTGCGCCTCGTGTTGCACGCAAAGGACAAGCGAGATCCTTTGGAAGCCACTCGCCCAATCTTCATCCGCGCACGGCCGGCTCCCAGGGCGCTGATATTGGTGGAATCGACTCGACAAGCTGCGGCACAATCCAGAAGAGTTGTGCGCGTGGGCCGTGGACCAGCAAAAGGTGAGCCCAAGACAATCTCGCTACGTTTCAAGCATGCATGTTCCCTGCTCCGTTCCCTGTCATCACCAGGCATGTTGCGACATGTCTTGGAGGCATGCGGCGCACGCAAGGAGCCGCGTCTGGCTACCGGGTACGCCCTGGCCCAGGCAGGCCGTTTCAAGCTGCGTGCTTCCACCGTCTTCCAGATCCTGCATCGCGAGCCGTTGAATGGTCGTTCAAGCGCTTTGTCGATGATTCTTGCTGGCATGCGTGCCGTTGTGTATCGCGATCCGACCCCGGCACCCTGGCTTCCATCGGATGTCTGCTCGCGGACTGGGATCCATGGCGGCCCGGGCAGCAGCGCGTCGTCCCTGCTCTTTTTCTTCCTTTCTTTTTCGTCTCTGCCCTCTTCGCGCCGCCTTGATTTGAGGCTGTCGACCACGAGATGGCTCTTCTGCTGAGGCTGACGGCGGTACGCCTTGACATGTTGATATATCTTCTGGCTGCCGTCTTGGGCCAAAAGCTCATTTCACCGAGGCTGAGACGCACGAGCGTCGGTGCTTTTGTCTCCTTTTTTGGGCAGTTTTCTTTTCCCGGGCCGCCTTCCTCTCTTCCATCAAACACAACATGCAGTCGTTATTGGGCGCCGGCCTGTTCCCCGTGGCTAATTCCTTCTAGAAGCATTCCGTCGTCAGATGCCCAGAGGTAGAGGGAGAAGAAGAAATATCAGCGACGCCAGTGCTTCCAGGGTCTCGACTAGATCAACCTCAAGACAAGGAACGAGCTCATTGACCTCTTCCTCCGCCCTTTTAAGACGGTCGAGCCGCATCGCAGAACGCTCATCATCCTCAGCAGCTCCAGAATCCTCCACCAACAACACTCCTCTCATCAACGGAACATCTCCAACAATGGCATACGTCGCTCGCCGCACGCAAACCAACGACAACCTCGGGGCCAGGGCCGTCGAGGACATGGACAGGCGGTCCCGGAGGATTCGACTCGACAATCCTCGTGCCATACGCCAAAACTCAAACGGCCGGGCAGACGGCTACGATGCTTCTGGATTCGTCATGGACGTCATCGACCAACCTCCAAGCAGTGCACGTCTGGGGCAGCCGCTCAGCACATTTCAAGTCCGCCTCCGCAGTCGTTCGCAATCTGCCGCGTCCATGCACGAGGGACATTTGGTTGCGTTCGTCAGTCTCATCGCTCGCGGATCCGACGGCTCGGATATCCCTGTGGCATCCGAGGTCTTGATGAGCGGGACTGGTGGGACTGGTCTTGCCAATTCAATCCAGCCAGCAGACGACGGCGACTCGCGAGACGTGGTCGGATACGCCTCTTTCTCAGGGCTCAAGATCATGCAAGAAGGCATGTACCGGATCCGGGTCAACTTGATCAAGGTGGACGGTGGCCAAGGCGAGGTCATGCAGATTGTGAACAGCCGGGCCATTGTCGTGGGCAGGAGCTGAAACAACCCTCTTCGTAAGTTTTCCTTTTGCAGCGGCCATTGTGGGTTGTAGTTAACACGGATGCAGAGTTTCCACCGTCTGTCTTTATTGGAGTTGCATTGGAGGTGCGGTCAGTTAGCAGTTTTTTTCGTAATTGTGTAACGGAACGTGTTGTCTTTGGCGGCGGCATTGTATGAGTTCTGGACTCTGTATGGCATATTTCTTGGAGGCATACTTGGTTTGAAATTTTACACGGCGGAAATCTGTCTTACCTTTTTTTCAAAAGCACAGATACCTTAGGGATAGAGCAGAGATACAATAGCATTGAGTTCCTTGCCGTCTTGTCTGCTTGCTCTGGCCGAGGACGTTGAACACGACGGGACTGACAGACTATTCGACGCGTTTGTTTGGCTCGATTGACGAGACAGTTGGTCATGGCTCTGCAGTACGAAGACACCAACAGCTTGGATAGCCCCGACGTCCGAGAGGCAAGCTGGCAATGAAGATCAGGGACGGCGACTCGAGAGGTGCAACCCGGTTTCAGGACGGCGTCAGAGCTTGCATGTGTTGGGTCGCGGATGGACAGAGGCATGGAAATGGGTGACACGGTTCGGTGCCGTCGAGTCTGTTTGCCGCGGCGAGGCGAACGAATTTCTTTGGTAAGCAGGGAATCATCACGTGCTCAGATGAAGCTAGGCCTAAAGCGGTGGTATGCAACGAAGCCGGAATCATGACGGAGCAACTTACAGTCCTCCTGTGTCCCTGTGTTTATTAGTTTCTCAGCAATTTCAGGACTGACGCGTCACGGGCAAAGCTGCAACGGACCCGACAGACTTTGTTTGCATCGTTCATTTCTCTGACACTTCTGGCAGCAGTAGCGCCCATGGCTCTGGATAGCTACAGCTCAGCTATTGACGCTGGTTTCCCGACCGGGCATAAACTCGATCGAGTACATACATGGAGCGCAGGCGGAGTTGAGGCCGAGGAAAAGAAATCACTTGGTGCTTTTTTGACGCAGCCGCGGAGACTCGCAAGGCGGCTAACTCGCAGAAATCAGCTGCGTAACCAGTCTGTGCGGGCCAATTTCTCAATGGGAGCACCGTACTTCGTATAGACTTTGGCAAGAGACCGAGTCGGTTTACCTAGGCCGAGTTTCTACAGGCGTGCCATGTGGTGGGAGCGGAATGCTTGTCATGGAAATGGTAAAAGGGCTTGTCAAGGCTGGGTGGAAGATAAGGATTCGTTGGACTTGTCTGGGGACCGATTCTCCACCGCTGCCTTGGCATGTGTCGGGACATCAGCGGCGTGTTGCGCGTCTCGTGGATTCGTGAATGCCGTGGCACTTCGGAGGGGCCAAAGGAGCGGAGCAGAGCAGAGAAGAAGCGGCCGAAGTGTTCCAGAAAGAGGCCAGCCGGCCGCACATGAAGCACAGGCCAAGGACGCACTCCCCCGCATCTCCTGCCCTGGCTTCGGCTGGCACCACGAGGAACCACCGACAACCAACCAACCGCTGCCCGCACGCTGCCTGAGGTCACAACGTCTCGTCTCCTCCCCTCCCTGCGGCCCAAGGTTCAACTCTGCCTTTTCCGCCTCGTATGCTCGACGCCCCAATCTGTGCTGCACACCACCATACTCTGCCTTCGCCTTGGACTTCGCCTTCGCCAACGCTTGCGAAAATCAAGACGCCTTGTCAGGCGAGGCTTATCATGACAAGATGCCACGAGCTAAGAGATTTCCGCTCCGACCCTTATCAGCCGCCGACGACCCCAGCGAATCAACACTGGGCCCGCCGCTCGACAAGACCGGCCTTGGTCCTGGGGTCTGCGCTTGGCCCTCTTGGCTCTACTCTCTTCTGCTCAACGGGGCTGACCGCGAGCAATCTGTGTGGAGTGCAGACATGGAGAAAACCTTTCCTCAGCTGAGAGCTGTGCCACCGCCGCCGCCGTCTCCGCCGCCAAGCCCTTTGCTATCTGGCTGTCTCTCATTCTGCTCCATGCGTGCATCCTTCTGGGTCCTGGCCTGTTGAGGCGCGTCGTCTCAATACCGTTGTGGCAGGCACAATCAAGCGACAAGGCCGAGTGTATCCGCCACCACGCCGAATGCCTTGCCTTTTAGCATAAAAAGCTTTCTGTGCCGTAGCTCGACTCCGATGGTGTGCTTGTCGTCATTTCGCCCCGGTCCTTGCGCACTGCTGCTACTATACGTATACGCGAGTCGCCCGCCCCAGCGCGTCCGCCAGTAGACGTTTTTTGCTCCTTCGTTTCCAACCCTTCGTTGACCCTGGCATAACCAACGCTTGTTGACACTTATCCAAAGGTCGGCCAAGGAGACCCGTGGGCTGAGAAAGAAAACCTTGTTCGCGGTCACATCACGTCCGCTTCGAGTTAGCGGGGCTACCGCAAAGAGTAGGGCGACCTCGGCGACCTCTCACGACATCACGCGGGAAACCCCCCTTTGCTTGGAGTCATATTAGAGAGACCATTGCAAAAGCAGAGAAAGAGCGTGGGTATAAAAGAAAAAAGTGCTTTTGGCGTTGGGAGCTCCCATCTTCAACACTTCCACACACCATGGCTATCTGGTCGACGGACCGGTCCGCGTCCGCGGGCGAAAAGGACCCTGAGGCAATGACTACGGCCCACGACTCGATGAGCGGCAAGGGAGAGTACGACACGACGCAATATGCAGCGCCTGATGACCATGCCGTCGTGGGTGACGCGCAGCCCAAGGATAAACTGCAGCGCGGTCTCCAGGCTCGGCACATCACCATGATTGCCATCGGTGGTGCTCTTGGTAAGCCAATTCTCTCTGACCGACCTTCTCTTTGGCGGTTCTCGATCTTTTGTGAATTGGAACATCCCATGACTGACCACTAGTATAGGCACTGGCTTGATTGTCGGAACGGGAAAAGCACTTGCACAAGCCGGACCCGGATCAATCTTCATCGGATACACGTTCGTCGGACTGCTCGTCTTCAGCGTCATGGCAGCGCTGGGCGAGATGGCCTCGTGGCTGCCGCTCGCCAGCGGCTTCTCGGGCTACGCAACGCGCTTCGTGGATCCAGCTCTCGGCACCGCTCTCGGGTACACGTATTGGTTCAAGTACCTCATCACGACGCCAAACCAACTGACAGCCGCGGCACTGGTCATCCAGTACTGGGTGCCAGCTGAAAAAATCAACCCCGGAGTCTGGATCACCGTGTTCTTGGTTCTCATTCTGGGCATCAATTACTTTGGCATCAAATTCTTTGGCGAGTTTGAGTTCTGGCTGAGCAGTCTCAAAGTTGTTGTCATTGTGGGATTGATCCTGCTCTCTTTGATCCTGGCGCTGGGTGGAGGGCCGACAGGCGACCGTCCAGGCTTCAGGTACTGGAAGAACCCTGGAGCTTTCAAACCATACATCGCCGGTGAGTCTTTTATCCTTTTGGACTCTGGGAGCGCACGACTGACAATAAACAGAGGGCGCCGAAGGCAAATTCCTCGGCTTCTGGAACTCTCTCATCAACGCCGTCTTCGCGTACCTGGGAACGGAGCTTGTCGGCGTGACGGTTGGCGAAGGTATGAGCATCCCATGAGGCAATGGATGGACATGAACTGATGACTCGCAGCTCAAAACCCTCGACGCGTCATCCCCAAAGCCATCAAGCTGACCTTCTACCGAATCCTCTTCTTCTACTGCCTCTCGGTGCTCTTCCTGGGCATGATCGTGCCTTACGACAGCGAGGAGCTCGCCTTTGCGACGACCAAGTCCAACAGCGCGGCCGCATCGCCCTTCGTCGTCGCCATCCGGCTGGCCAAGATCGACGCCCTCCCCGGCATCATCAACGCGTGCATCCTGCTCTTCGTCTTCAGCGCCAGCAACTCGGACCTGTACATCGCGTCGCGGACCATCTACGGGCTGGCATCGCAGGGCAAGGCGCCGCGGATCCTAGCGCGCACCGACTCGCGCGGCGTGCCCATCTACTCGCTCGCGCTGTCGGCATGCTTCTGCCTGCTGGCGTACATGAACGTGGCCGACGACGCCAAGACGGTCTTCTCGTACTTTGTCAACCTGGTCACCATCTTCGGGCTGCTGACGTGGATCTCGATCCTGGTGACGCACATCTACTTCATCCGCGCGCGCAAGGCGCAGGGCGTCGACCCGGCGTCGCTGGCCTACGTCGCCCCGCTCGGCGCCGCCGGCTCCTACGTCGCCCTCTTCTTCTGCATCCTCATCGCCATCACGAAGAACTTTTCCGTCTTCACCGGCGGCTCGTTCGACTACAAGAACTTCATCACCGGATACCTGGGCATCCCGCTGTACCTCATCCTCATCTTTGGCGCCAAGTGGTGGAGCAAGACCGAGGGCGTCCGCCCCGAGACGGCCGATTTGTGGAGTGGCAAGGATGAGATTGATCGCGAGGAGCAGGAGTTTTTGGAGAAGGAGCGCGAGCACAGGAAGGCGAATAACGGCGGCAGCTTTTATGAGCGCTTTGTGGCATGGTTGTTCTAGAGTGCCTGGGGAATGGGGGGGTAGACAAGGGGTCAGGGGCAGGTGTGGGATCTGGACTCGTCAATGTTCCTCCGCGCCTCGCTGCCTTGGTTTTCCATAGCATGGCTGGTGGATACTGCATGCCTCCCTCATTGTGCGTAGTAATCAAAAAGATATCGAACACATTAGACAAAAATACCAACAGCTCAACACGCAGCGCTCAGAACCTTTCATTCAATATCTACCTGCACCCAATCTCTACCTCATACCTACAACCCGTCTCCCTACTCATGTCACCATCGTCATCACAAATGCGCCGTCCCAAGCTTCTGCTCCTGCCTCGCATGGTTGCCAATGGCGCCCAAGGCCTCGGCCTCGTGGACCGTCGGCAGCGCGCGCGCCGCCTGGATGCGTTCGTCGGTGACGAGGTAGCTGCGCGGCAGCCCGACGTCGTGGACGACCTTGTCGCGCGCGGCGGCGGGCGAGAGGCCGGCCTCTTCGGCCAGCAGGAGGTCGACGACGGCTTTGCCGCACAGCGTGCCGTTCGGCATGCCGTGGCCTGGCGCAAGTGTGAGTGAGCCGAACTAGATAGAAGGGGGGTGGAGGGAGACAGGGGGTTTAGCTTACCAGTGTACCCGGCCGAGATGTAGGCGGCTTGCAACCCGGGGACTTTGCCAACCCACGGCACGTTGTCCCTCGAGTACCCCATGATGCCCGTCCACTGGTGCGTGGCCGTCAGCTCGTCGAGGCCGTCCGTCTCGCCGCCGAGGTCGGTGCTCTCGAGCAGCTTGCGCCGCAGCCAGGCGGCCATGCCCTCGTCGATGGCGCTGTCGTCCCACACGCCAATGTAGTCGTGCTTGCCGCCGCCCTCGCCGCCGCCGAACATGTAGTGCCCGGCCGGGTTGGGCACGCCCTCGTACGGCCGCTGGTTGAGGTAGTCGTCGTTGTGGGACGGCTGCCCGGGCTGGCCGCACAGCCCGTACGAGTTGGGCAGACGCGGCGCGCCCTTGGGGGGCAGCAGCGCCGACATCTCGCCCCGGACCGGCACGATCAGGTCGGCAAACGGCGACAGGATGTGCGACGAGTAGCCGTTGGTGGCGACGATGAGCTTCTTCGCGCGGATCAGGCCGCGCGACGTGTGCACGGCGTTGGGATACGCGCTGCTGCCTGCCGCCGCGTCGTCGAACGAGATGCGGTGGACGGGCGTGTTGGTCTGCAAATTGAGCTTGCCGTCCTTGACGAGCTTCTCCAGAATGAACGTGACGAGCTTGTACGGCCAGAGGCTGGCGGCCGAAAACGTCAGCGTCGCGCCGACGGCCTTGGGGATGCGGATCTTGGCCAGCTCGTCCTTGTCCGTGACGATCTCGACCAGCTTGCCCAGCTCCGGCGCCTTCGCCTTCAGCGCCTGCACTTCGTCACGCGCGACCTCGAAGGACGCGGCGTCGAAGTAGGCGCGCGTGCCCGCCAGGCTGCGCCATTCGCATTGCACGCCGTTGGCTTCAATGTACGACTTGACGGCGTTGTAGTTGAGGACCTCGAATTTGGTCACGTCGACGTCGCGCGCGACGGGCAGCACCTGGCAGTGGCCTGGCAGGGCGTCAGCAAGTGCAGGACAGATTGGTACGCTAGCATACCTCCATTGCGGCCAGTGGCTCCCCAGCAGGCCTCTCTGGCCTCGAGCAAGACGACGCTGCGGCCCTTGGCGCGGTCGTCTTCGGCGAGGAAGCGGGCGGCCGACGTGCCCGTGATGCCGCTACCTACAATGACCACGTCGGCTTCGGCGGGCAGCTCGTCGGTGGTGCGGTGGCCCAGGAGGAATTGGTTTGGTTCGCTGTGCCAAAAGGACGAGGTCGAGTTGGGGACGGGTAGCCCCGCAGGCCTGTGCGAGTCGGTCGAGGCCATGATGGTGGTGGGGCAGAGCAGAGTAGTGCGAGGGAGCTTGGGCGCGACTATTGGGAGGGACCCTACGAAATTGCTAGGAAGCCGTGCTCAGGAGAAGGCTCGACGATTGCCGTGTCAGAGGGCGAAGGGCGGTTATGCTCTTGTTGAGCTCGCGTGGTGGGCGATTAATGGGGAACGGTATCTGGCCATGGTTGCATCAACGTCGGTGATGAGGAAATGGGTCCGCTTCCTGTCGTCAGTCGGTTCGGGGCGATAGGGCGGGGACCGCATCTCGTCGGACGTCTTCGGTCGGCTGGTCGGCAGCCCCGGTGGTGAAGAATTGGCCAACCGATCGTCCAATTTTGGTGGGACTGGACTGACGACAAAAATACTACAAGCTGCGAGTGTGCTGAGTCTGTGTCGAGACTGGACAATGCATTAAAAGTGCGCAATTTCGACAGAGCACGCGAGCGGCGACAGTGCACAGGGCAGAAATTCCAACAATCTAATTTTCGAGGCGCGAGGCTAGAGACTACTGGTACATGAAACTGGAAATGGGGTATAATGTGCTCCAACTGCTAGACGATGGCAAATACAATTTCCGTCGCCTCCAAAAAAAGGCTTGCGTGATTCCCCTCGAAAAAGCGAGGCCTGGTCTACAGGCCGTCTCTGCGTCGCGACCAATCTTTGAGAGGTGGTATCGTTTGGATCATTATGCATCGACTCTCATCGTTCCAGACCCCGGCTGGTGTATATTGAAGTTTGGTGCGAGGATGCAATCCTCGGTTTCAAGGCAGCAATCCGGCACCGCCATGGTTTGCAATTGAAAAAATCCCAAGGCTGTGAATGGCTACTCTCGCTTCTCGCGGAGATAATGGTAGGCGTCTTTGACCGTGTCGGTGACGCTGAAGCCGCCAAAGAGCCACTCGTTGGAGTGACGGCCAGAGTAGAAGCTGCTGGTGGTGCTGTGGCGCTTGTAGGCGGTGGATGTTGATGAAGCAGTGGTTTCGCGGCTGAGGGTAGATGACATGCGCTGGACGCGCGGCCGGGGTGGGCTTTGCGAGTCGTCCTTTGGCATCGAGGTAGGAGGGAGGACGGCGGTGGATTGGTCGTCGTTGTTTTTCCTCGACCTGCTCCGCGAGCGAGAGCGAATCTTTTCCTTGAGGGCACCGAAGAAGTTGGACTCGGCAGAAGGAGTTGAGCGCTGAGATTTGTTGTTGATGCAGCGGGTTTGTGAGGTTGCGTCGAGTGACATGGGTCCGGTAGAGGTGGAGGATTGAGAAAAGGTGCGGGAGGTCATGGTGGAGTTGTTGTTGGTGTTGTTCGAAGGCTGGAGGTGATGGCAGTTTGGTTTGAGCGGAGGAGTGAGATGATGAGAGGAAGCAGACGAAGAGACTGGAGCACTGGAAGTTAAATAAAAGAAGCCGTGGTGGGAAGAAGACCTGATGGCATTGGCATTGGCATTGGCATTGGCGGTCGCTGGGTTGCAGGGTCTTGCCGGATTGGGCCGATTAGGGTTCGAGTTCGAGTTCGAGGGGTCGCCGGCCCGGACGCCTCCCTCCAGCTGCCAGGGCTGAAGCACGGGCCCTCCCGCCGCGCACACCGGTGAGGGGGTCCGTGCTCACGGCCAGTTTGCGACGCCGAGTGCCTGAGAGACTGAGACTCAACACCATCGCATTCTCGACTGCTCTCTTCTCGCTTCATCGTCGATTCCTCTGGCCTCGACCGCTCCAGTCCGGCACTCTCGCCAGCGCCCTCACCCTTCCAACTTCGATCCCGCCCGCGTCCTCTGCCGTCCGACGAACACTCGCCATGTGCCGACCCTGACCCTGACCCTGGCCCTGGTTGCCTTAGGCTGCCGTCGCCGGTCGACAGACTCGTCCAAACACCACTGGCCACGGCATCGAGTCGACAGCTGGCACACGCTCTGCTTGCTTGCTCACGGCACCTCTGCAGCCTCCATCTCGTGCTCTCGCCGCTGACTCTTGACATCAAGCGAATCACACTGACGCCATACTGCTTTTGGCTCCCGCTATCTCTCTCCCCTCGCATCATGACGCCGACCTGCCGTCCGTCTGGCCGCGGCCATCGCCTTCCGATTCCCTCTTGACTGCGGAGCCGCTCAAATCTTCTCCAACTCGCTCCCGAAAGACTGCTCGAGATTCCGCCCTTGACGTGCCGTGCCAAGTCCTCGCCTGCTCGACCATCCCGCTGCGTTTCGTCGCCGACAATTCGACCTCCGTCCACCATCTCGCCCCCTCAGGCCCCGTTTCATCGTGGCACTCGTAGCATTTGGTGTGCATCCTCCGGTACCGTCCTGTCCGCCCCTACTCGGGAAAGGTGGGAGCTATCGCAGATGGCTGCTCCCTACCTTATATATCAACCTCCTCCCACTCCCCTCCTGCCCCTCGCGGACTGGCGTCCCGTCGGCCCAGAGCAAATCGTCTCCTTTTATCCAAGTCGTTATTATTGGAGGAATGATCAGTGCTCGCTTGCGGCGATCAAACGCCATGATGGAGCCGAATCGAGTCCCGTTGGGTGATATTTGCCGAACTTTTACAGAGCGTGGCGCGTCGGTGCGTGTTTCAACCTGCTTCTTTGGGCAAACGAGCCTTGCTCTCCTGCCTGCTCCAGCTAAACCACCTTGTATCACGGCCTTTGAATCGCTTCAACATCACCGTCCCTCTTCTTTATTGGCTGCTGTTCTACAAGTTTTTCCGCTTCAGACCACGCTCCGCCCGCCTTCGCTAAACAACTGCCGCCTCTGCGTTTATGCGCAACTCGTACCTGTTACAGAAGCTCTCCACAGTCCAGCAGAATATATAGAGATCTCTGCGCGCAGAAATGTCACTTCTCTCCAAACAAGCCCTACGTCTTTCGTTCATTCCACCTTGATTCACCCTGAAAATGACGCTCCTTTCTGCTGCTCTTACGTCGCTCCTTGCCGCCTCTGCGGTTCAGGCCGGCCCCATCTCGTGAGTACCCAGCTTTGGACATATTTTGTACGCCACGTTGACTCAGGACAGTCGTCGCGCTGCAGCTGGTCTGAACGCGGCCGCCCAAGCCGCTGGCCTCGAGTTCTTTGGCTCTGCCACCGACAACCCTGAGCTGACCGACTCGAGCTACATGACCATTCTGAACAACTCGGATCAGTTCGGCCAAATTACCCCTGGCAACTCGATGAAGGTCCGCGTGCTGCCCAGAACACGGAGCCAACAGTGACTGAATCTCAATAGTGGGACACCATTGAACCCTCGCGAGGCACCTTCTCCTTCACCAAGGGTGACGCCATTGCCGACCTGGCCGATCAAAACAACCAGAAGCTACGCTGCCACAACCTCGTCTGGTACAACCAACTGCCCAGCTGGGTCAGCAGCGGCGGCTTCGACAATGCCACGCTGGTCGAAATCCTGCAAAACCACATCACCAAGGAAGTGACGCACTACAAGGGCCGCTGCTACCACTGGGACGTGGTGAACGAGGCCCTCGAAGATGGCGGAGGGTACCGCGACAACGTCTTCTACAAGACCATTGGCGAGGCCTACATCCCGATTGCCTTTGCGGCGGCCGCCGCCGCCGACCCGGACGCGAAGCTGTACTACAACGACTACTCAATCGAGTGGTCGTCAACAAAACACCAGGATGCAGTTAACATCGTCAAGCTTGTCCAGTCGTACGGCGTCAAGATTGACGGTGTGGGCATGCAGGCCCACTTTACCGTCGGCCAGACGGTCACGCAGGACGCCATGGAGTCGGCGATCCAGGACTTTGCCGACCTGGGCGTCGAGGTGGCCATCACGGAGCTCGACATCCGCACCACGACGCCGGCGACTTACGACGCGCTGACGCAGCAGTCGACTGACTACCAGACCGTCGTCAACGCTTGCTTGGCCAAGAGCGCGTGCATTGGCATCACCATCTGGGACTACACGGACAAGTACAGCTGGGTGTAAGTTGCCGCGGAGCAATCCATGTTCATGACAGAGAAGGAGGACTGACAGACGTGCGTGACAGCCCCAAGACCTTCTCCGGCTACGGCGCCGCGCTGCCCTGGGACGACAACCTCCAGACCAAAGCCGCGTACGACGGCATCCTGTCGGCCCTCGGCTCTGGTACGTCCGCCGCCTCTTCCTCCACTTCTTCCTCCAACACCAACTCCAACTCCACCAACTCCTCCTCTTCTTCATCCCCTTCTACTCCTCCTGCCTCCTCTTCTTCTTCGTCTGCGGTGCAGACTGCAAGCATCCAGGCCTCCTTCCAGGCCACCATTGTTGCTTCCACTCCCACCCCTACCGCTGCTGCTTCTGTTGCTGAGACCTCTCCTGCTTCTCCCAGCATAAGCGCCTCTGCCAGCCCGCGGAAGGGCAAGTCGTGCAAGCGCCGCTCCAAGAAGAGGGCCGCCGCGCTGTCATCTTAATTCACGTCCATGACGGGGGGATTGGGCTGTTTATACTTGTTCAGAGAAAGTTGTTGTCCATGTTGTACAGAGTAGTGGGGAAGATAGGATTTCTCCGCGTGCATTTATGCTATGCAATTTCAAATGTGCAAATTTATTGGATGTTGCTGTGTCAAGAGTGTTTACATTTGCTGACTCGTTGACTGCCTGCATTTCTTTTGCCAGTCGCGGTGCGTGTTGAAGGAAATGATATCCCAACAGTGGGTGTCGAAAGAAATTAGACCTCCTGGCAAAACAAGTGCGTCTAGGGAGCGTTCATTTGCTGCGTCACCTGTGCTTAAGAAGCCTTCATATACCACTATGTATGCTTAGCAAGTGGTCGTCCATTGCCGCAGACAGACCGTGAGAGTCTCATTTCTTTCCACACCCACCGTGCCCCCTGGTTCTAACCATGGACCCAGTCTACCCCTGCCGTGCTCTCCTCGCCTCTGCTTGACCTACCTGTCTACCATCCTGCCTGACACAACCGCATTCCGTCGATTCAGTGAGCAAAGACCCCAAGACCGATGACGTGAGAGGAAAAAGTTCCATTGACAAAGACAGTAGGAGAGTAGAGGAGGAACGTTATCCTTGCTTGGTTGAGCAGAGCCGACAGCCCTCTCAAGCCCTTTCACGTACGTGTGTGAAGAGCAAAATAAGCTGTGCAGTCAATGCAGTCGGGAAATGCCCACCAAAAATTTCGAGAGGAAATGAATGCAGAAATGAATGCCAATAGGAGGAATTGAATCAAGCGCCTCCGGTTCAGTCGTAGCGTCCACGAACAGGACTAGATCCGAGATCTTGTGCACTGAAGATGCATTTACTAGGAGAACTTGAGACTCACCATTGACCATGTTTAATAAAATTGTCGTTCTTCTTAATCGGCTGGCGGCCTCCTCGTCGCCTGATTGTCCATCTGTCTGTTGCCTGTGGCCGTGAGAGACGTGACGGCATCCTGATCTTGGCTTACCTCTGGTCTCAGCTGTGAGTCATAGGTATGTCGTCGATGGAAATGGGGTCGTCTGAATGCTGTCTACTCGCTTGATTCATCGGTCAGTCAGTCAGTCAACCATGTGGACTCCGTCAGTCAAGTCAACCAGTCACTTCCAAACCACCACACCACCCGTCCTCACCGTGGCGCCGAAAGAAGAAGAAAGATAAGACGAGTAGGAGGACGAGGGAGGGCGGCGTCGACTAAATACTCGCGCGACAAGATTGCCTCAGACATTCTCTCCCCTTGCCCCCACAGCACCCACCACTATCTTCCGACCGCCGCAAAACCGCTCCTCGATCCATCTGTCTCGCTATAGCTGGCTGCTGCCATCTAATGCCTTCCCCTCTTACCACCCTTCCACACTTTCTGTTGGTTTGCTCTTAGTCTGTAGGTCAGTTCGGTCTCGACTCAACCCATGCACGCGGCGCCCCCGTCGCCATCTACACATCGCCCATTTTCCCCGCCCACCCACGCCCCTCTGCGCACTTATGCAGAGCCTCTACCTCTTTCTCTCTTCCCCCCCTCTCCTCTCAAACCAACCTCTTCGCCACTATCTCTCTCGCGCCCTGACTCACGCAATCACCGCCGCATCTGCTCTTTTCACCTCAACCATCCCATCGTCCTTATCCCCCATCCTGCAGCACCGACTCACCCAGAGCTCTCTAGCCCGCTGCACCGCTCGACCGCGAACCGCGCTCCTGTCGCCGCGCAACAGCCGCGCCATGCAGTGCCCTTTCCCCACCCCCCCTTTTCGTTTTTGCTTTGGCCGGCCGTGACGGCGGGTCGTCGACGGGCTGGCTTCCTGTGCGCCCGCCACTCGCGTCGCCTCATGAGCGCATTTCCTCGCCTTCATCTACGGAGGCGGCTCTGTTGCGGGCGTGCGGGCGTGCATGCGCGCATAGATTGCACATCCCGACGCTGTTTACCCATGTCGTCTGTCGGTGTGGTCGCCCTTTTGCGCGCTTGAATCGAGTAAGAGAGGTTGAGGCAGTTCCACGCACGCACGCGCGCTCGTATACACGGGAAGAGCGAGCGAGAGAAAAACGTGTTTTCAACCAAAGCCCCCACGCACCAACGCACCGCCCCCCTTTGGCTAGATGCGTCGCGTCGCGCCTTGCCTCGCCATGTCTAGAATCATCTCTTCCCCTCTCATAGCTACGACGCAAGGAGAAGCACAAGAAATTCCAAGCCGGCCCATCTTTTTGCTCGTTGGTTGGTCTGCCTGCCTGCTTGCTGACCAACTGACCAAATCGCTTACATGGCCAACCTCGGCAGTTCATGAATACCACCTCATCCGCCATCATCGTGACATCAGCAGCGTAGAGTAGTTATGATAGAAGCCACCTACGTACGTACCACGGCTACGCAGACGGGAGCGACGGATCGTGGTAGTGCCCGCCGCCCGCCGCCCATCCATGCTTACGCGGCCAAAGCAGCAGCAGCAGCAGCAGCAAACGCATCGTTTCGGCTCCATCACCGTTCCGTTTGGTCTGCTCTGGTCTGGTCTAGGTGCTCTGGTCGCATTGCATGATGGACGCCGGCCGGCGGCGGCAAGCGCGCCAAGGCAGCCGGATGCAAACCACTGCTTACCGTACATAACTGCTTTCTTTCTTTCTTTCTCTTACCTCCTCGTCCTCTTGTCTGCTTACCGACCTAGGTATGTACGTGTGTGGGTGTGGGTGTATTTGTGAGTCTAACTCTGCCCCCACCATTGCTTGGACGCTTGTGGAGTAGTGGATTGTCGTGATGGATGGATATGGTACTTTGTGACTTACTGACTGCCGCATACGCGTGCGTACCGCGTTGGATTGAAGAACGCATATGGCATTTCCCAATACCCGACCTACCTTCAATTGTGGTTCCCATGTTTGGCAGTTGGACAGCCAGGCAGTGCCGCCTCGTGAACGAGGCAGGCAGAGAAACACGGCACACAACATCAGAGAGCCCCAAGACTCAACCTCAATGCCCAGGTCTTCAGTGCCATTTTGCCTAGGTCTTCGGTCGCAATGCCGATAGGCCACGAAAGGCCAGAGCGACTAGCAGTGATGCTACTGCTACTCCTCCATTGCCTACCTTACCTCACACCTTGTCTGGTCCGTCGCGGCGGGCCGCTGCCACTAGCACTGGCTGCACCGGTGCCGGCGCGCGTCAAATCCTGTAATCAGTCTGTCAGTCTGTCAAATGGTGCTTTGGTCCATGGGTCTAGACTAGTCCATGACACCCACCCAACTGGCCCCCCAGCCACCACCACCACCACCACCACGCTTGCGAATGCCGAAACGATACTGACGAGCGCTGGTAGTGAGCGCGTTGGTGTCGCTTTCTGTGGTGGCAGTGGAGCGGACGACAAACGACGGCGCCGGCACGGATGCCGACGGGACGCCTCCCCCGCCCGCCGGCTGCGGCAGCTACGCGGTTGGCTGGCTGGCTGCCCATCAAAGCCATGGCGGTTGCCCGCCGACATGGTGGCGTCCAGCCAACCGAAGTCACAGAATCTTCTTCGTCACATCCACGACCTGCCTACCTGACCAACGAGGGCCGCCACGCCGTCACCAGTCACAGTGGCGTGGAGGTCTCGAGGCGCAGAAAATGGACGCCGGCGCAGCCACTGCCGCAGCCGCCGCACCGCACAGATACGACGACGACATTGATGACGACGAGACGAAGGGCGGTGGCTGGCGTGGAGTAGGGATGCGCATGGAAGACTGGAAACGGTCGAGTAGAAAGAGGTATGCCACGTCGGCACGTGTTGAGCTAACGTATAGAGAGAACCAGCTGATGGGGGTCGGCTGGTCTGACTGCTTGCGTGCGTGCTGTATGTAGACCGTCAGTAGTCGTAACAATAGCAGCACGTATGCAGGCAGATAGGTGGCCGTCTGGTGACGGCTACGAAACATGATCATGCAATGAAGGGAGAAAACGGGCATGTTTGTTCGGTCGACGCATATGACGGGGTAGATACGTACCTGGTTCGTCTCATGACGAGGTGGAATGGTAGGTAGCGAGGTGGAATGGTAGGTAGCGAGGTACCTAGGCAGGTAGCGCGCAAGTGTGTCGGCATGGACTGATATCCAAATCGGCATGGCGCACTTGATCGCAAATCGCCGCCCGTCCACCTAGATACCTGGACGGCAGGACTTCAGGCAGAGCAAGAAAACTTTTCTCGGTGGGCCTTGCATTGTCGTTGATTGCGCCGGCTAACTTGTTGAGGAGGAGGGAGAGAGCCGTCATCGGCAAGAGTCCCTCCCCCTCGGTTTCGTGCCCCTCCCCCGCGCGACTGCAGATGGATCGGATGTCGTCTGCTCAGTCGCCGCGAGCAAGGGACCCCCTGGCTGTCAGGCCGTGGGGAAGCGCGGCTGGCGGAGCTTAGCTGCGCCGTTGGCGTGCCGTAGCGCCAAGGGTCTGCGGCATGACGTGACGAGATCGGGCGAGCTTGGTTTGTGATATGGGAGCTTTGCTGGCGCTTGTTTTTGCTTTTTGCGGGTGCCCTGAGCTGCTGAGCCGGGCCTGTGACTGCTTGCGTGCGTGCTGCCGGGCGCGGGTTGGTTGCTGAAGCTTCGTGAGAGTATGCGCGCGCGGTTCCATGTGTGCAGTAGGCGGGTGGAGTCGAGTTGGAAACCATTGGGTCGTCAGAGTGCCGGTTGGAGACCGGGACTGGGTTTGCGTCTGGACTGATGGTGGGTAGGCGGAATTTTTTCAGAAAGAAAATTTTGTACTCCCTGTGGGAGACGGTTTGATAGGTTGACGGCGGCTAGGTTCGGCTTGCCGTAGGTACAGCGGATCTTGAAGGAGTGTGGTGCGACGTGTGCATTCTGCAAGGCCGTCTGGGGTCCGGGGTCAGCCAGGTAGATCTGGGGAGTCGGCTTCAGGAATGGAAAGTCGGAGATGGGAAGAAAGGGAGACGAGAAGGTGGTCTGGATATTATTGGAACATTCTCCTTGCTTCTTGCGCCACACCGTTATAGCGCACGAGGTGACGACGACAGACAACACGGCATCGGAGTGATTGATGTCTCGCTGTTCTCATCGACTTCTGATCGGTCGAGGTACTTTCGAGCCGCCGTGCGAGGAGGTTGCATGGCTGTGAGCAATACAGTTGGCCGCAGTCGGTCCAAGCTAGCCGCTAGAGCAGCGCGCCCACGACCCAATGGCATCTGCAAATACCGGTTTGTCGATAAATCGGCAATTCGCCAAAGCGATTGTCACATCACTCACTGCCTGCGTCGACTTGGTTCCCTGTGGACGCGCAGTGTTTGTGATCAATCTTGTCATCTGGCATGGCGGCCTGAAGATGAAGCAGATTTTGCGTGCCGGGCCATATCAGCAATCCGAAGGGTATGCGGGCCCTGCGTTTCCTCGTGCTGCTGGCTGCAGTCCCTGCTTTGTGTGAGGTTTGGTTGTCTCTCACCTCACGTCGGGTCGGGTCAGGTCGATGAGGTGGTGCCCCCCGCGCGCCGCAGCAGCCGCGCTCACAAGACGGGCTAAGGTACCTCCTGCATCCATCCCGTCGGCCGACCTGGCCAACTATCGCTTGCCCTTGCCCTCTCGCAACCTCCACCTCGACCGCACGCTTGACCTGTTCTACCGCTCGTGCATCAAAGGTACATCAACTCTGCGCCTTTGGTGTACCCCCCATGCAAGGCCACCACGGTACATCCAAGGCCACCAAAACGGTTGTAGCGTTCTTTTTCAATCTCTGCTCAGCTTTTAATATACAGAGCCGTGCGTGCATATCAAAGGGTCCAAATCGCTCCGTGATCGAATCTCGACGATGGAGAAAGAATGTCGGCCTCTGAAGCCTCGGGAAGGGGACTGCCTGGCCCTTGGCGCCGAAGTGTACTCCCCACAAGGTTCCGCAATGTATTGGTGATGCGTTGTCGTGGTGGCCTTGGGCCTACGCCGGCCCGCCGCTATCAAGTGCTTGACGAGCATTGGCGAGGTGATCGCGATGCAGCGCTAGTCGTCTTGTCATCTCGTCAAGTGTGGGTGGTGGGCGCAACTTGTTTACCTGCGCAATGGCTCCAAGTCGGTCTCGGATGGGCATGTGCGCTAAGGTGAAAAATGCCATCATATGACGTTGGGAGCAAGAAACACAGGCAGTGTGGAATGTGAACGAGACATGAGGCTATCGTGAATCTCATTCCTCGACGGCCGGCGCTTGATTGGTGCCAGTAGCAAAGTCTTACGTACTGACTCAACTCGAAAGGATGGGAATCAGAATGAGACGGGACTGCAAAAGTCTGACCTGGAATCTGTGGCATTTCCAAGAAAAAAATTCTTTGGCGAGATGGTGTGCCCTGCATGCAACCCATCATGTCCAGTCATAATGGTACAGCCCTCCGACGCTCATGATGATGCTCCGTCTGAGGCTGTGATGCATGCAAGGAGGGGACCCCGGACAAAGCACCTTGACGTCGATGAGGAGATGGACTCGCACGTACGCTCGTGGGTGTCGTTGCCCAATTCGGCTGGGACCGGATCTTCGTCAGGCCGGCAGACATATGTGATGTCAAGTGCTGAGCCATCTAGACCCTGCCCAGGAATCACTTGTGGCTGCTAATTTAGACTGACAGCTGGATGTACCTTTTTTCTGCCTGCCCACAGGGCGACATGCGCGGTACAAGCATGCCAGGTTCTCCGGCGGGATGTAGCTGCGGCGTAGCTACTTGCCCTTATGTACGCCCGACTCGCTTGAGCGGTACTATTTCGATTCCTGTACTAGGTGTACTTGGAGCCAGGGAGAAGAGCATCGATCAGCCCCGGACGAGATGATTTCGTCGCGGGATCCCCATGGTGTATGCTGCACGGAATCATGCCCGTCTGAGTTACCTCGCTGCGTCGTTTTTGGACCAATCTCTTAGCTCGTCGTCAACATGTACCGACGTGGACGATGTTCCAGTCTTGTCTCCTTGAAGTCGGAGTCTGGGCAGGACCTCCCGCGTAGAGTTACCATGTGGCCAGACTAGTACCACCCCCGTGGCCAAGATGTCGACGCTCCGGACATTGCAGCGCGAGGCCGTTGGTCCGATCAGGGCCTGACCCCCAGACGATCAAAAAAATGCCTTGGATCGTGCGCAATGTAGATGTCTGGGCTGGGCCTAAGCTAATGCTGTCCCCATTCCCAGATATGCGCGGTTTCGTTTTGTGTCAGGGCCATGCCCTTGGGAGAGCGCATGGGGCCATTGACTTTGACAAGACGACCGATGGCCACACTCGCAGCTCCGTTATTATGCAGAGGGTACCCCACTATCTCTTGAGGACCACTTGTTGTTTCCCTCCCAGATGATGCTCAGCCATTGAGTTTCTTCACCAAATTCACCACCTCAATGCAGTCCCTTCGCCAATACCGTGATATTGGCGCATATGTCGAGGCCACTCACGGCCAGAGGGAGTGGCCTCAATCACGAAAGGACTCTGAGGCCACGCTGCGGTCCTCCATCAGCGATGGCACCGGCTTCTTCTCCACGTCGTCTTCGGACCTCGAGAAGCAAGACGACCCCTCCTCACTCCAACAGGTGAGGCTGCTCGAGCACCACGAGCATGACCTCGTCACCCCTCCCACGGCAACACCAGTACGTCAGTCCTCTACTGAGATTGTTGACGACTTCAACCTGCACTGTCTCTCGAACAAACCCGACGATCCAGCAAATCCGCACACATGGCCTTACTCGAGGAGATATTGGGCGTTGTTCATAATCATGTGCGTCGTCTTTTCCCAAGCCTGGGCCGGATCAGCAGACTCGATGAACACGTCCATAGCGGCAAGACAACTACACGTCTCGAGTACCGCCGAATCTCTTGCAACAGGTCTGTACTTGGTCGGTCAAGGAGTAGGATCACTCTTCGCAGGCCCGCTGTCCGAAACCTTTGGAAGGAATGCCATCTACCTTTGCCCCACAGTCATATACATGTTCTCCGTTGCCGAAACCGCCATGATGAATACGTTTGCAGGACAGATCATCGGCCGCTTCATGGTCGGATTCTGGTCCAGTGCGACAATAGCCACAAACGGCGCCAGCGTTGATGACATGTTCAACGCAAGAACAAGAAGTTGGGCGTTTCCCATCTTGTGTGCAGCTGGCGTTTTGCGTAAGTCTTCGATTCCCGAGTCCCTGCTCTTTCATCGCTAACGCCTCGCAACAGCCAGCGCTCTCGCTCCGGTTGCCAGTGGTTGGATCGTCGAAGCGGGTTGGAATTGGCACTGGGCTGACTGGATCACCCTTCTCATGAGTTTTCCTCCCTGGCTCGCGGCTCTTCTCTTCCTCCCCGAAACGTATTCTCCCTTGCTCCTCAAATGGAAGGCCCAGCACCTTCGCCGAGTCACTCATGACGACCGATACATGAGCGCCCTCGAAACGGGTGGTACCCTAGGCCAGCGACTCAAGGAGGCGCTCCCTCGTCCTGTCATCTTTCTGACCCGAGAGCCCGTAATCATCATTCTGGGCATCTACCTCATGCTGCTCAACGTTCTCATCTTCACCTTGCAGTCTGGCTTCGAATTCTTGTTTACGCGGACGTACGGCTTCTCCGTCGGTCTGACTGGCTCGGTCTTCCTCGCCATTGCCGCTGGCTGCATCTTCAGCCTTATTTTGACCCCGTTTTTCATGAACAACGAGAACAAGACACTTCGTCGCCGACGCCGACAAGACGGGCCTCGTGCCAAGCTGCCGCCTGAGATGCGGCTGTGGCCCGCCATCATTGCGGCCCCATGGCTGGCCATCTCCCTCTTTGGACTTGCCTGGACCAATGACCCGTCGATAAGTCCGTGGTGGGGCTGCGCGTCGTGCTTCATCTTCGGCTACGCTCTGCTTTCGATCCTCGTTTCGAGCTACCAGTACATCATGGATAGCTACGGGACGTACGCTGCGAGCGCGCTGGGAACCATTTCGCTGCTGCGGTTTATGGTGGCGGCCGGGGTCCAGGTGGCGGCACGACCCATGTTCGAGTCGATGGGACCCAAGTGGGCATTAAGCGCCGTTGGTGCCGTGGCGGTGGTCCTGGTGCCGGCGCCCCTAATCTTCTGGAAATACGGCGAGATTGTGCGGGCGAGAAGTCGCTACGCGGATTGAGGTTGGCTCGCTAAAAACTGGCTTTGTGCATCTTGCTGAGCTCGTCGACTTGTGGCGGGTACACATGAGCATTTTCTCGGCAGCTCCCCACATCTTGTTTGTTTTGTTGTCTCGGTTCCTCGAGCAAACAGAGTTTGCTCATTCTTGAAGGCTATTTCGTACTCATTAGCAAGAAGAGTCCATTTCCACTTCTGTAATCCTCTTCTCCTAGCTTTGTTTTTTGGTGCTGTAAAATAAAAACTCGGGTACCGGTGTTCGAAGGACCTTGGCATCGTGGGGCTCATTTTTCCAGCATAACAATACAAGATCTTTGCGCGCTGTTCGGGCGATGCCATGTAGTTGGTTGTCCAGTCCACCTCTAGCTGCGGTGCCCACAGAGGTCCTCATATTGCTCAGCGCCAGTGGACTCTCGGCACAGAGCATCCCCCACAGAGCTCGGGGATCGGGTGGGTGATAGCTAATGGATATTGTAGACGTTAACTCTGAAACGGCGACGTGTTGTGTTGATGGCGATGAATGGTCTAGTTATGTATTGAACTGGACGAGACGGAAGCACCAGAGTGCGCTACGGCTAATTGCCGGCCGGGTTGTTCAGTCCACCAATCAGAGCAGTAGATTTGGCGCTCGCGCTGGTGGCACTGCACCCGGACCGCCCCCAAGCGTGGGTGACACAACCGGAACGAAGACGCTGGCAATCTTGGGGGCTTCTTATAATTGCTGCTCCCTCTCGCTACGCCTCCATCTCGTCTTCTGGTGCTCTGAATTGCGCATATTCAGCCATCATCCATGTGAAGTCTTTCTCTCGCTGAACTTGATCACTTCGGCGCTTCACCCACAAGCGATATACGCCCACGCTCAGCAAGCCGTCAACTTCGCCGCGCCCATGGAGAGTATCGGCCCCGGAGAGCAGCATCCAGCAGCAGCGCAAGAGCAGGATGCTTCAGGTACCCACACATGAAAATAGCACTTACCCAGCATGCCTACGCGTCCCTTACACTCACCATCCATTCACCCACTCACAAACTCGCCCAGCTGACAATACTCGCAGATACCAAAGTCTTCATTAATTTTCCTGGCCGCCGCGTCGAGCGAAGGCCTGGCAACCTCGTGCTCAAGCGCGGGCCGCGCGTGGTTGTCGCCGAGCGCGAAGCCCTCGCCTACGCGGGGACGCTGAATCTTCCCGTCCCGCGCCTGCATGACCCGCCGGATTCTGAGGCGACTGGAGAAGACGCCGGCGGCGAGATCGTCAGCATCTGGATGGACTACGTCGATGGTGTCGTGCTGGAGGACGTGTGGCCGGACATGACAGCGGAGCAAAAGATGGACATCGCGCTACAGCTGCGGGAGATACTGACCATCATGCGGCAGCAGACGTCGCCCATGGGCTCTAAAATTGCGTCGTGTGGCGGTGGCCAGCTGAGTGACCGGCGCACGTACAGCGTGCGCAAGGGCGGCCCGTTTGCCGACGAGGCGTGTTTTAATGATTTCCAGCTCGACCTGCACAAGCAGTTGGTGCCAGAGGTGGTACAGAAAGCGCTGGCGCAGGCACTGCAGCAGCAGCAGCAGCACCGGGTCGTCTTCACACATGGCGACTTGACGCAGCACAACATCATCATCGACAAGGACAGTAATCGCATTCAGGCGCTGATTGATTGGGAATTTGCTGGGTGGTTCCCTGAGCATTGGGAGTTCCTCAAATTCGTGGACATGAGCCCAAAGAACAGGGACTGGGAAGATTATGCGCGATATATTCTTCCTGAACAGTACCTTAACGAGCTCGTCATATTTGAGGCCGTCAAGCGCTGGCAACGTCCCTGATTTGTCCAGAGGGGTAGCCATTGCCACAGGCTCGCCAGTCCCCGGTCTACCTGTCGGCCTCATCCTCTGCCTCCATCGTTGCGTCAACTAGTCCATCTAGGCCATTCGAGTACTCTTCTTCTGACAATTGTCTATCGTCCTTCAACCTTTCCAGTGCTTTTTGAACCCAAACCTGGCAGTTGAATTCTCTATCCGAGTTATCGACTTCCGTCTTGCGCATGAGATATTGAAGCTGACTGCTGGTCATCGGGCGTTTCAAATATCCCACGTCGACTTGTTTGGCGAATTTGGTACTTTGGAGCGGATCGTATGTGGGGTCGACTTGCACCGAAAACCTTGACGGTACTCCAACAGCGTGGATTACGAAGGACCCCGACTTGTCGTCAAACTGGAACCACAAGGCTGCATGGCGAAGTTTCTGGTAGTCGACGGGAGTGCTCTTGAAGACGACGATGCTGACGTGGGCAATGCTTTCGGTAGCCATGATTGATGAGATGATGCCTGGCGGGTATAATTCATTAGCTGGCCATAATTCGCACACTCAAGCGAGTACACGCACCGTTTTCTGGAGAGCGCTGGTCTGGATTCTGAATCGCACTTTGAGAGCCGACAACTCACGCTCATAAGTACTACACAGTCACTGCTACTGTGCCGCACAGCGCACAGAGGGCAGCATTGTTGGTGTATCCTGTCAGCGCTTACGCTTGTGATGTTGGCTCATTTCTTAACATATCTCCGCGGCAAAGATCCAATGATATCGTCGTCGGCATGAGACGAAATTCCGGGCGCTAAAAGTATCCGTTATCAACTGCAGCCGCTGCAGCTCGCTTGTGGTGAGCACAGCCTGATTGGCAATAACGTCTTTCCAAACGTCGGTTAAACTGCGTTGGTGTTGGGCATGTTGGAGGCTAGATCTCCCAGCCAACAGGTATGGATCCCGACCCGTATCATTTCGGTGATAGGCAGGTCTTGAGTTCCAACTGACAGTGAGGAGGAGAGACCGTGGGAGCTGTCCCAGCCCCGGCGAAAGGCGCCGTGGTCCTTGAGGCGAAGTTAAGCTGGGGTCCTTGGTGCCTGCGGCGAAGTAGTTTGAGATGACGGAGTGAGGGAGCAGGGGATGGAGGTGCCGGTGTGGTTTGCGTGTTTGTGACGTCAGAGGTGTCTCTTCAGGGGGTCAGAAGTCTCTTCAGGGGGTGGCCGCATACGGGAGGCGACATTGATGGTACCGGATCTTAGACTACAGACCGGCTGTCTGACGCACGCAGCAGAGGCGATCGTATTTGATCATCGTACGAGAGGGCTCATAGCCTCGAGAAACCAGGCACGGCCAAGGGAGCAAAATCTGAATCATCAAGTTGACAGAGGATGCGCGCGCGACGATGGAGTCGTAGCTACATTTACCTAGGCTACCTCAGCTCGATGGCAAGCGCCGCGCATGGTTCTGGACTAACAATGTAATTACGGACTGGCAGCGCACGACTCGATTCCAGTGTAGAAACAGTCCACTCCATCACTGTACGCTGTTCGTTTTAGTCCCACCACCAACGCCAAGAGCAAATGCCCTCTCCATCGCGTGTTGGCATATATACGCGCCGGCATAGTTTCGCGGAAGACTCGATGTTAGGTATTGAAGTGAAGCATAGCCTGAAGCAAGGAGGGACGGCATCTTCAAGGCATAAGAGCGAGGCAAAGGCAAGCTGGCGAGCGAGGGAAATGGGTCGAGTATATAAGGTCAATTGAGCTGGACCAGGAATGAACGAATAACATCGGACGACGACCTGAGGGCAGCTTGAACTGTGACGGAGAAGCGCAAGGCGAAGTCGGGGTGAGGTGAGGTGTGAGATGACGAGGGAGGGGCGCGTCGCACACGTGCCGTCGCTTAGCTCCTCTGTCGCTGGGAGCCAGAGCAGCCCGCTGCAAGCCTTCCTGCTCTGCCCTGCCCTGCCCTGCCCTGCCCCAAAACACGAACGACCTGACCGACGACTCGACAAAGTCTTCGCAACCCGCGCGTCCCTCACAAAGCTTCGCACAAGCAGAGCAGCCCGCCGCCATGGCGCCGCATCGCAGGTCGATTTGCTCGAGCACCGTCCGGTCAGGTCATAATGGGAGTCCCCGCCGTCTTTTCCGGGGCGGCCTTCGGTTCCCCGTGACTGAGGTCCGGGTGACGTCTCGCCGGCCAAGGCTCTAATCCCGACGCGGCAAGGCGCCGTTTTCTAGCCCAGTGCAGGTCGGTCATCGGTACTGGCAGCCAGTGCAGTGCGTTTCTCGCCGCGACTTGCTGCGTGTGTGAAGTTGCCCGCACGCAGACTCGACCACGCCCTCCACTGCCACCCCTCCTACTGTACCGTACCTTACCGCTGCTCTCTGGCCTCCTCCGCTCAACTGCCCTCGAATCCGCAACGAGAATGCCCTCTGCTGGCTGCCTCGCCGTCCCTGTCTCGCCAATCCTCCTCTCTCTTTGAAGCTCCGCCGCCCTCCCGCCGCCAGTTTCTCGCGCGACTCCGCACACTCGACTCCACCCACCTCGCAGCCCCAACCCTCTTATCCTCCTCCCTCGACTCTGTCTGCGTCCATACCAGCTGTCCGTTCGACTGTGCATTGATTCCCGCTTCTCTAGCTCCCGAATTGCACCATGACGCTTCGCCGCTCCTCGCGCGCTCCACCGCCCGCCCACAGCAATTCGTCCTCGTCCCTCTCCTCTCGCGATCGCACAACCCGTTCCAACAACAAGGCTTCCTCTCCCCACAAGTCGGCCTCTCCGGCCTCGCTCTCGTCAGAGGAGGGTGACGACGCCGCTCGTCATCGTCACAGCGAAGAGCCCCACACTCGACGCCGAACACGCGCCCAAGACATTGAAGAAGACGAGGCTGCCAAAATGGATGAGGACCTCGACGATGACGTCGGCGACGATGAGGAAGAGACCACTCGCTGCATTTGCGGCTATCAGGAGTACCCAGGGCCGCCGTCAGATGACGAGCATCTGGCCGTCGGTTCCGATCTCCAAGCCGAAGATGTCGGTGGTCTCTTCATCCAGTGCGACAAATGCAAAGTCTGGCAACACGGTGGCTGCGTCGGCATCATGGAGGAGAAGGCTGTTCCCGAAAACTACTTTTGCGAGGAGTGCCGGAAGGATCTGCACAAACTCCTGTCAAGTCCCAAAGGGTACGTGGATATATCGACCTTTCTCACTCTTCAACTGCAACCCAAACACCGTGTCTGCATCCGCTGGCGAGCGTCGCTGCTCTTTGCTACACTCCAGGTGGGGCGGTATCGCGGACGCGGCTATGCAGGCGCCACCGGCGCCTATGGAAACACTCTGCTCAATGAAGTATCCCGGACTGTTGGACGGCTTGTTGACAACGTGGACATCCAGGCAAAAGTACTCCCACTACATTCCCGTCGTCGGCGACAAGCAGCCTCCCAAGGCAAACGTTCGCAAGGGCTCCATTTCCAAAGAGCACGAGCCGAAGGGCCCCAGGGACAAGGAAAAGTCGAGAGCAAGCGTCGAGGCCCATACAAAGCGCCGTTCGACCATGAACAGTCGCGCGGCATACGATGACGACGAAGTCTTGCGCAAAGTCATCGAAGAAAGCAAAGGCGAGGGGGGCGCTGCAGAGCCCGAGACCAACAGCCGCAAGGGCAAGAGGACTCGGGACGAAAGCGAAGAGTAAGTTTGGCCAGTTCCGACCCGCTCTCAAATCCAATTGAGACCCGCTGACCGTGTTGTGCCATTGGCAGTGCGAAGCAAGGCATCAAGAGACAGAGGACCGGCTCTGGATCCTCTAGTTCTCCCGCGCCTTCGGAAATGGCCGAGTCGGAGGAAGAGGGTCGTTCCAAGTCCAATTCGACAAGCCAAAAGCAGAAGCCCCGAGGAGCTGCTGCAAGGAGCCAGCAAGAGCGTCTGCTCCGAGAGCAGAAGGAGAGGGAAAAGGAGCGCGCAGATTCCGTCGGGAAGAGAAAAGGTCGCGCGGAACGGAGGCGGGCCGAAGGTTAGCTGCTGGAAGCTTTTGCTCTTGGGAACAAGGTTGACCGGATGACAGAATCAATAGAGGCCCCGCCCGTTGGAGAAATCCGAGAAGAAACGGATCGACACGAGTCTGAGAATCCTATAAATCAAACTCGCGATAATACTTCGTCGGCTCCTCCGCCACCATCGAGAAAAGGGAACAAGGCGGGTGGTCCGAGGCGCGGGGGCAATCGCGTCGGACGCAACCAATACACCCGAGACCGAGACAATCCTGCCAACGACAAGGCAGCATCTCCTCATCGCACTGGCTCCCGCGGCCTCAGGGACAAAGGGGACGAGGAATCGCATGCCAACGGAGCCGAAGCGTCAGCAAACGGAAGCGGTAGCGACGCTCCAATCGCTGCGCGAGGCCATAAAAACAAGAAGTCGGGCCTGTCGAAGATTGATAAGATTAGTTGGAAGGACATGAACGGCACAGCATCGCACATGCTGGAGTATATCTCGCGTGTCCAGGTTGAGATGGCCAGCGAGAAGACCAACACAACCAGCTCGGCCATGGCCGTGGTCAAGACTTTTCAGGTGATGAACGGCGAGAGCGGAAGCGGCTCAGACGGCAACGCGTCGGGAGACGCGAGCAAGGCGGTGCCCACTTCGAATGGCAAAGAGGAAGACTACGACGGGCTGAATAGCCTGGAGATGATGGACGTGCTCACGAGGAACCTCGTATTATGGCAGCAGAGCTTTGGCGAGCATCGCGACAAGTAGGAGGAGATCTTTGACAAACTGTTGTCATGCTGTCATGGGTTTTGTTTGGGAGCAGCCAGCTCGGCGTCGGACCGTGGGAGGTAATTGCTGTCGTTTGTAATTTGGTGTTTAAGGACGGGGGTTCATGTCTTGGGCGTTGGCCATGGGCCAGGAGGTTGGCGGCACTGGGACAGGAGTCGTCGGTTTAGTGTAGCTCAGTGACGACGTAGTCGGAAGCGAGAAGTTTAAACGCTCAAGGTGTTGCTGAGATCCCTGAAGGCCAGCAGACCCTGGAATTGAGTTGGGACCGGTTGGCGGGCACATCCAGATTGTCGCCA
This sequence comes from Phyllosticta citribraziliensis, assembly GCF_038025025.1. Lineage (NCBI taxonomy): Eukaryota > Fungi > Ascomycota > Dothideomycetes > Botryosphaeriales > Phyllostictaceae > Phyllosticta > Phyllosticta citribraziliensis. Next base: position 1,118,460 of record NW_027117343.1, read on the forward strand.
GAGGCAGATTGGCTGGCCAGGTCGAAGGCGTCCAGTCTGACGCACGACGGACAGGAAGCTCGAGCATTCTGCGAGTGATTGGCGTTGGGGAGCGGGAGATTGATGCCGGCCCAATTTCTAAGCCCCCAGGCCCAAACCGGCCTAGCGAGGTATCGATCCGGGACCGACGACTGACTTGGACCTCTTCCCCATGCCCGCAACGTATCCGTGTGACAGCAGCACTCCGGACATCATCGTCGACCAGACCCTCCAGTAAGTCGACCCTTTGCTTCTCCTCCTCCTCGTCATCATTTTTGCTCTGTTCTCGTCGGCTGCTGCGCTGCCCGGGCCCACGCCCGCCCGAGACAATTCTACAAACACCTCCACCGCGCACGACTGCTCCCCATCAGCGCCCGCCGCCGTCATTGAGCTTGTTTGCATCTCCATCTTCTGCTGCATCTCCTCCGTCCTAGAGGCTCCAGCCTGCGTCGGGGTGCTGTGCCTGTGCCTGCGCCAGCCCAGCCCAGCCTCGACAGCTGCCAGCAAGAATCTTTCAGCTAACAGCGTCACTGTCGCAGCAGCCTACGTTGCCTGCATTTCGAAGCGCACACAGTCTGCTGCTTTTTCGCAAATCGTCCGGTAGCAATTCAGTGTCCACCATGGCAGCTGCTACTGATGGATATCGAGGCTCCGGTTCGTTTGCCCCGCCGTTTCCTTCCTGCTTCACACACCTGCCACACAACCACCTCCACCACTTCCACCCAACCTTGCCTACCCGCCACCATCTCAACCATGGCCGCCTTGCTCCGGGACCTCATATGCCTTGCGACGTATTCGCTAATGTGTATACTTTCATGGGCAGGCTACGATTGGCGCTCCACCTCAATCCGGCATTCATCCCCAGACACAGTCTCTCCGCTCTACCCAGACCGTCCCATTAGGCGTATGGCGCTTCTCAAGAAAACCATTCATCCCACATTCTGGACGCTAACTTAGCATCACAGCCCTCCCAAAGCGCCGCCTGCGCTCGCGCCTCTCACCAGAGCAAGCAGAATCCATCACGTATCCCACGCCCCCAGTGAGCTCGCCGCCAGTCTTCGACTTTCCCTACACGCACCCCGACAAGATTGCCAGCATCTCGACGCGACAACAGCGGGGTGAAAAGGACCATCAGTGCAGCTGCGGGGCAGATCACTCGGAACAGGAGAGCGAGGAAGACGAGGACGAGCGGCTTGGTTGGTTCCAGCCTCGGCGCAAAATATCAGCCAAGGGTCTTCTGACAACTGACGCAGCCACGGGCGGTACGGGAACCAAACCGATTCCGCCAGGTTCGACCTCGTCAGCAGACGGTTACGAGTCTTTTGAAAACACGAACAACAAGAAGAAACGAAAGATACCTGTCTCGGGTAGCGCTGGCCATCACGGCAACTTGACGGCTGAGATGGCCAGCATGGGAATCTCCAACCACGGCGCCGGCGCTGCGCATGAAGAGTGCGAGAACACCGTGGGCCAGTACTACGGTAGCGGATCGTCTGCAGTGCCTGTGCCTGGCTCCGGCACCGGCATCTCAGGAGCCGGAAGAGGACGGTATGGCAGGTCAGCAGCGCGGTTCACGAACGAGCGGCGACCCCTTGGATCTTCAACATCCAGTCTAAACGCCTATGCTAACGGCAACGGTGGCAGAGCAAGACCCAACGGCATTGGTGCTGGTGGCAAAGGCATGTTTCTCTTTGGAAAGTCTCATGGCGCAAACAGAGTGGCTAACCTTCGACAAGCTTCCACTGTTGACCACGGCATCATCTCCACCGCCATTGCTAACGCTCAAGCTGCTGGCAAATCCGTCAAAGGCAAGGAGAATATTAGTCTGCTCCAGCAAGAAGCCACAAAAGCGGCGCCTCAAAAGACGCAGTTTACATTTACTTGCGGTTCGCCGAACCAGCCGACTTGGCCGGGCCAGAACGGCTCTTACTCGAGCGGGCCCGATCTCCGTGCTCCTCCCCCAGCCCCATCATCCGCACCCGCATCACGCATACCACTCCCAGCGCAGTCGACTCGAGGCGTGACCACGCATGCCACCCAAACAAGTCCTCAGATGAATGGCACACCGCAGGCTAGCACGGCTGGCCAGCAGGCTCCGCCAACCGCCAATTCCCAACAGCCTGCCCCGCAGCAGCAGCCGAAGAAGCCCCGCCGCAAACCCGAGAAAATCTACGCCATGGCAGCGCGTCGTAGACGCCTACAGCAAGAGTACACCAACTACCACCATCCTCCATCCCGTGACGACATTTGGATATGCGAGTTTTGCGAATATGAGGACATCTTCGGCGAGCCACCGCGAGCTCTGATTCGTCAATACGAGATCAAAGACCGCAAGGAGCAAAAGCGAATGGCAGAGAAGCGGCGGCTGCTGGAAAAGGCAAAGATGAAGGGCAGGAAGGGCAAGAAGATGTGCAAAAATTCTCAGTCAAGAGCTCCTGCGTCCAACAGCCAGCATGCCCAGCCGCATGACCAGCATTACGACGATCAGCAGCTGCATCCAGACGATGGTGTGGAAGGGCAAGGGGACGAGTACTTTGAAGACGACTACGACGATGGCGCCCCTCCGCACGGCGGATCCGATATCGACGCCGGATACATACCTCCTCCCGCACCATCCGAGCCTCCAGACCCAAAGATACAGATGCAGGATCGGGGCATAAACACTGGAGAAGCCGTGGGAAGTTGCGAGTTTGGTCCTCCTCCTGGTGACCCAGACGACCGCATTGCTACCCATGGCATCTGACGGGCCAGGTATGGGCTTATGCGGCGCATGCTGTCATTTGCTGGTCTTGCGTTCGTCGTGCGATGGTATTGGTCGGTTTACTCGACGCTGTTTGGCTGGGGTGTGAGTGCGATATTTGGCCGGTGAGGACCATTCGCTGCTCACATTCCTTTTGTTCAGTTGCGCTTGTTTGTCTAGCATTCTACGGCGTTTACGATTTGGTTCTGCGACGGCTGCTTTGGTTACGGCTTGTTTTTCCCATTTCGCCAAGCTTTTGGCTGACAGGGATATTTGATTATTCTGCTGCTCCTTCTCCAGTCTCTCGACTCGTGGGTATGGAGTAGCGACTTTCTTCTCCCCTCTTGGCATGGCGGCTGCATTTTGGACACGAACGAAGCATACCAGCGATGGATGGAGATGACGAGGAACAGAAAACGATACACGATTGCATTTACAGCGCAGCGAGAGGCCGAGCACAGGATTCGGCGCTCATAGGAGGGCGGATGAGGAAAGGCGAGTACGAGTCGTCTGATCAGTCGTGGGATGGGAGCCGGTGGATGTTGACTCGGTTGGATTCGGCGCGGTAGGGCTGGGGAAGGCGAGTTGACGGACAAGACGAGATGAGGTGCCTCAATATCCATTGTCGGCTCAACACAACCTTTCTTTCTCCTGGTGAAGCTTGCTCGGCTCTCCTGTGCCGCTTCGCATCTCTTTCCCCCCTTTCACTCATGTCACCTCGTCTTCGTCCTCTTCCACGAATCAACCCTCACAACCTATCTTCTTCCTTTCCTATCCCCCATCACCCCACCACTTTTATCCCTCTCTGTACAATACCCAATCCAGAGCTGACACACGCGCGGCATGTATGTGTGTAAACCGAACCTCCTCATCATCCCCTCCTTCCCCTACTTGTATCCGACACGCACGTACCTTGGCTAGGTAGCTACATTACCTCCTGTAGTTGTATGAGAGGAAGAAGACGAGGCACAGAGATGCAGATGACATGCGGTAGATGCTGTGCGTGCTTTTGAGACATGTCTGAATTAAATACTCGAATTACACGGTCTGCGTTGTTTCCGTCTTGTTTTTTCGTTCTGGGTGTTTCGACGTGCTGGTGCTGAGGTTTGGTCTGACGTTGTGGATTCGACGATGCTTTCAGTGTGGTGTTGGCTGGTGCGGGCGAGGTGGCGCGGATCATGGACATGTAGTGAGGATATGGGAGGAGGAAGTGCAGAAGTGAGCTGGGGAGGGGTGACGGCTAGCTCATCTGCGCATGCTGATAGTTGGTGAAGCAGGGATAGAGCAGAGAGAAAGGCCAGTGGGGACGCGTTGGAATGGCGGGAAAGTCACAGTTGACAAATGTGATGGTGTGTCGCAGTCAAACGTCACCACAACAACGATAGGCACACCATGAGCTTTGTTCAAGCAAGTAGGCAGACGAGTGCGGTTGCCCCCTAGTCCTTCCATGAGCCACGAGAGGTTGGTGCATCAGTCGAGCAAGTGGGTCATCACATCGAAATGGAATCGGAGGTTGGTTGGGTTGGGGTTGATTTGGATTGGTTTGCTGGCCAGCCAGAAGGGCGGAAGTGTGAAGGTAGTGGTGGGGTGGTATCGTATGGCATTACATCCGTCTTTCTCTCTCTCTCTCTCTCTCTCCCCCTCTCTTTTTCTTTCTTTTCTTTCAATCATTCGTTCAATCCGTTCGAATCCAATCCAGTCCAATCCAAACCGTCTCGTCTTGGTTCTCTCTACCCGGCCCAGCACAGTAGCACGTCATTTCGTCTCTATCCATCAAACACACATGCCCCGTCCCATGCCATGTCGTCGTATGCCCTCTTCTAGTAGTAGTACATCCAGGCAGCGGCGGTCCGACCCGACCCGCCCGCTCGTCTCGAGTCGCGTCACACCTCATCTCCTCGACGGGTCGACGTAGTACTCGCGCTCGCGCTCGCGCTCCCGCTCCCGCTCCCAGTCTTCGCGCTCGCGCTCGCGCTGCGGCTCGATCATGCGCGCCGGCGCTCTCCTCTCCCTCCCCCTTTCCTTCTCCCGCTCCGACTCCTCCTCGTCGCTGTCGTAGTTCGAGTCGTCGTCGGGCTGCGCTGCCGACGATTGGTGGCGCCTGCTCTTGCGGCGGTGGTGGCGGTCGTTGTCGCGCGAGGGAGCCGCTGCTGGTGTTGCCGTGGGCTGCTGTTGGGCGCTCGCTGCCGAAGAGAAGTCGCTGCGGCTGTGCTGGTCGTCTTCTTTTGCATTGGCAGATTGCGTTAGCGCGTCTAAGACTGTGTTGAGGACAGGGGTGATGAAGGTGCTGAGAGATGATTTCTTGGAGTGCTTGTTGCTAGCGGTGCTGGGGTCGTCCTGCTCTTTCGCGGCAATCAATGCCGCTGCCATGTCTGGCGCCACAGTCTTGTCGCTATCACCGCTGCTCGACGCATGCTCACTGCTGTGCTTGCGACGGTGGTGGCGTTTGCCGTGGCGCTTACTGTGTTTGGTGTAGAAATCGAGGTCGCCGCTAGCCTCTGTCGCGACAGTCTCTTCTGATAAAGAGCGGGTAGACGACGCGATTCGATACGCGAGCTTGTCTGCCTTTGCCGCAGCGACCTCATGGGGCGAGGGGACTCTGGGTGCTGGGTGCTCTGAAGCATCTGATGGGTGTTTACCTCTGCCTTCACGAATCTCTCGCGTGCGATCGGCCAGGACTTGTATCTCATCTTTGGTGAGAACCCTGAGCACAATCACGCAATCCATCCTTTCCTCGAACCGTTCCTTGGCCTCCTCGAGCGCTTCGGGGTTGACGAGTCTGCGGTCAATCTTTGTCCAACGGGCGTCTGGCGGAATGTCCTTTCCTTTCTTTGCATCCTTCATCGGAGCAACCCCTTCGCGGATAGGGTTGGGGTCTTCGGGAAATTTCTCAGTCGGTTTGCGAAGGATTCCCTTGGGCTTTTCGGAAGTATCTTTGTCCAGCTTGGGTGGGGATACAATGCGGACGCGGGATGTGCCATCCTCATTGGCAGACATGTGGCCAGGCTCGTCAGTCATGGCCTGGCCAAAAACACTGCTGCTGCGCTCAGCAGGCACCTTTGGCTCTGACCGCTCTGAACGAGGCTCAGCGTCGCGGTCTCGACGACGGCGGCGCTCTCTGTCACTACCAGAGTTGCTTCCATCTCGTTCCATCTTTGCGCCGCTTGCACGCTCCAGTTCCTGCTGGACACGCCGCCGGTACTCCTCATCGGGATCAAGTGAGGATGGCACCTGTTCACGGGGCTCACGGCGCCGTTCTTCGCGATCTCGGGTACCTTCCTTGTCAACGTAGTGCCGCTCCCGTGGAACGTCGCTCTCGTCAGAAGAATGGTGTCGGCGGTAATTCTTTTCTTCATCGGAATCCGTACGCTTCTCTCGGTCTCGGGGCCGACGGTCTTCCCGTCGTTCTTCACGACGTTCCTCGCGGTCACGGTGCTCATCTCGGCGTTCGGTTTGACGACCTTGGTGTTCTGCTAGTTGGTGGGCACCATAGGCCGCACCCATAGCCACGGCTGCAGTAGGGAGAACGCTTGACTTGTGGTCCCGGTCACGTTCGCGGTCAGAACGGTCTGTGTCTCGGTCCCGATCGCGACCCCGTTCGCCGCGTTCCCGTTCGCGCTCACGCTCGCGGTCGCGGTCGTAGTCTTTTCGTCGCTCCCTGTCCAGGTCTCTGTCCCGCAGACGTTCTTGGTCGTAGTCTCGCTCCCGGTCATGCCTGGCGGGTTCCCTGTAATCATCGCGCTTGGGTTGAGGCACGTAGTCGTTGACATTGGGAAGGTGGACGGAGGGCTCGACTTGGTAAGTGGGAGCCGGAGGCACGGCGCGGCGTTCCAAGACTTTGTCGTGAGAGGCGTGGTAAGGATCAGTCCCTGGTCCAACACTGCTGGGTCTGATGCCGAATCCTCGTGATTCGACGTCAGGATCGTCGAGCCGTGGCGGATATGCGGTGCGGTCGTCATAGTCGGACCGGTAGTTGTAGCGGTCGTCTCGCACCTCAGCTTCAGGTCGGGTGGCAGATCGATGCACATAGTCTGAATCGCGATAGTACGAGTCTGCCGTAGTGGACCTGTCCTGTGCCCGCTCGCGAGAAGAATCCCGGCCACGCTCACGAAGGCTGCTCGTCCTACCCACGGCACCTACGGCGGCTCCCACGGTGGTGGCGGCAGCCAGGCCGTTGATCTTGTCAAAACCCCGCGTCGTGACTGGAGGGCCGCCAAGGTCCCGGGCCGACGTCCGAGGACCGTAGCTGTCCATCATGCTGGTCGGGCGGCGATTCCGCGAGTCGATGCTGTTGGAGCGACCCCGCCAGCTTGGCTCGGTGTCTCTGTACATGCCGGCGGGGTCAGTGTACGAGTACTCGCTGTCATTGACCTCTCTGACTGGATAACGTTGGGTGGTCGTGTGATAGGCCTTGGTTTGTGTGACGTAGTTGTCCTCTCGGCCGCTATCCCGCCCGCTATCTCGTCGTCTCGCTTCCACTTCTCGGGGATCGACTCGAACGGCTTCGCCATGATCGATGCTGTACACCTTTCGATGGCTGTGGCCGTGAGGATGGTGGCCTTGTCGAGACGATGGTCTTGCACTGGGAGTGGACGTGGTGACGTAGGTGCTCTTTGTGGTGTCGCCGAAAGTGTGGACGGATGAGGACGGGCTGGACGAGCGATCGTAGTGAGAAGTGCGCAATGGCACGTTCAAGGTGCTCGCTGGGCGGTCTCTAGTGTCGACGGTAGAGCGACGTGGTCTTCCAGAGTAGACGTCGTAGGAGCTGCGGGTTGCGGCGCTGGGGGCGGTCGAGTAGTTGACTCGGTCTCCGCTGGACCTGGGCGAGCGATAGGCCGAGTTGTAGTAGGCGGCGTCATAGGTACCAAAGGTGCCGGTCGAGGCGCGTGCCGGGTCAGCTATGCGCCTCCCGCCAGGAGAGGAGGGACGGTGGTAATGCCTCGAGTCCATGGGTCGCGGCGGGTGAGGGACAGAGTAGGCGTGGGTGGGGACGTGGGGAAGCGAGTTGCTCGAGGCGCGCGGGCGAGAGTAGGGGTAGTTGTGAGCGGCGGAATGGGTATAAGGCGTGGTGGAGAGACGCCTTTGGAAGTGGTGAGAAGGCTGGGTTTGGTGAGAGACGGGCGTAGGCCCGCGTGCAAGGACTCCTGTCATGGTGAGCAGAAGGGTCAGCGTCAGAGCCTCAGACTGGGGAATGGCGGCGGGCGACGGAGCTCACAGGTTTTATTCAGAACGCTAGTCGGTCAAAGGCGCTGAGCTGGCCGAAGCGTTGCACGGGTAGCGCTGAGGGGACGTGGTGAGTTTCAAGGACACCCTGGGATGGGTGCAGAGGCCAGAGGGTTGCAGGCGTGTTTGGAGACGGAGTGGGCTGAAGCTAGAGGGTGGCTCGAGGGTCTGAAGAGTGGGTTTGGTGCGGTCCGGGTGCGGGCTGGGAGATGCAGGACAGCCGAAGGCAGGACAACAGCTGGACAGGGTTGTGGTTGTGCGGCAGAGAGAGAGAGAGAGAGAGAGAGAGTCAGAGTGGGAGAGCGGTCGGTCGGGAGGAGGAGGCGATGGACGATGATGGGCGGTCAGAGTGAGTGAGTGGAGGGAGCAATCCTGCCTGACTGACGCCCATGACGCGCCACCCACATCACCCTCGACTTTTTTTTCTCTCTCTCTCTCTCTCTTTTTCTTTCGCTCCTCTTCCTCCTACGGTTCTCTACACTACACACGTATGTACATGGCTTCATGTCCTGTCCCTTTGACGAGGGCACGGCAGTGCGCTTCAAGTATCCCCCATGTCCTTGTCCTGGAGAAGGGTCCCGTCCCGGTCCCAGTCCCAGTCCCGGTCCCAGTCCCAGTCCCAGTCCCCGATCGCAGAACGACGCCCTCGGCCGTGGATCTCGAGGCTGATAATGTGCAGCTCTGTCGTCTTGTTGTCCTCTACCTTTTCTTTTTCTTTTGGTGAGAGATTGACGAATCCCCGCATCGTCCCACATTCTCTCCACGTGCCTTGACCGGCGATCATGACGCTCTGCAAGTCGGATCGCCCTGCGCCCACGGCAACACTGCACTGCACTGCACGACGACACGAGCAGCATTTTTTTCAAAGGTTGAGAATGAATGAATGGTGTATGCAGCGTCCAGTTGTCCCGCCAGCCAGGCCCGCCAGGTCTCCCTCGCCCGTCAGCCCTAGCCGCCCGCCGTCGTCGATGCCCCACCCCCTGAGTCCAAGAGAGCCCGACTGCTCGCTCATCTCTCGTCGGCCTTGAAGCCCGAGGACATGTTTGTGGACCACTGGTTTCACGGTGCTCTCCACTGATGCTGCCGCTGGGCGCTGACAAGTCCTCCCACGTGCCGGCACATGTAAGCTCTGGAGACGTGCGTCGTGCGTGTTGCCGCCTCGCCTGTAAGCAAATGCCACAGCAGCACCACGACAGCATGCTCGTATGCCATGCCGCCTGCCGCCTCTGCACAGCAACGAGGCTGCGCTTGTCCGACCGCTGCGGGCCGTCTTTGCATTTCGCAGTCAAAGCACTGTGGAGTCCGCTCTGTGTGCCTGTCGGGTTGGCCCGACCATCTGCTTCGCCAACGCGGCACCAATTTCCCACTGCTCTCCGACTCACTCCCAGACGCCTGTGCCCGACGTGAGCGTGGGTACCTTTGTCACACCGTCCGGTGTTTGGACGCGGAGCGGGCCTCGTCTCCGTGTCTTGCCTGCCCAGCCCAGCGACGAAACAACAACCTGAAGCCAGCTCGACCTCTTGCCTTGCCTGTGCTCATTTCCCACGGAGCTTGACGGAACAATTCATTCCATTTGACGTCAAGCCCCCGTCTCCAGAGCAAGAGAGACGTTGTTGTTGGTGTTTAGACTCGCCAAAAGCAACCACGCCATGGCACTCGACAAGCCATGCCACGCCACGCCGCCGCTGCCTCATTTCGCGTGCCATCGCAGCGGATCCCTGCCACCCGCTTCGACTCGCTGACTGCCAAAATAGCTACCACCATGCAAGCCCCCATCGCGAACCAGCAGGGTTTGCGGGTTCCTATCGGCGTCTGAGAACAGGACCTACCACTCTCTTCGCATCTTCCATTGCTATCCAAAGCGCCAGTGGCGACCCGAGCCGGCCGCAGCAGTACCTGGGGATCCGTTCCAATTCTGGCAGAGCAAACGATGCGAAGCACCGGTGCGCCCAAACAGGCAAGGGGCAGCACATGTCCTTTTTTTCCCCTCCTCTCTGCTCTACATTCCTCGGAGCGTCATCATCATCGGCGGGCGCGGCGCCGCCAGACACGCCATCCGTCATCGCTGCCATCATACGGCGTCATAGGTCGTCTGCAACGCCCGTCCGTGCGCCGTCCCTGGCCCGAACCGACGCTGAGAATCCCAGAGAGGGGAGAGAGGCATGCGACAACAGCACCAAGAGACGACCGCCGTCAGCGCCGTTAGGCGCGCTATCACTTTTTGCTGCTGCTTCTGTTACGCTTGCTTCGGTTCGACGCACCAACAGGCGAACCGGCCAAGCCTCCCTTCAACATCATCGCCGAGACGAATGAGGGAGGGAAAAAAAAACCTATCCATGCTTGCCGCTTTGCCACCGGCGCTACCGCCTGCTAGCTGCGAACGCACACGAGCAGCTGGCATACGAGCAAGTGCACATTCGGACAGATGGATGTACGCACTCTGTGAAGCTGGTGTGCCACTGCGGCCGCCACCGCTGACTTGCTCCTCATACCATTTCGCCAGCTGGCTCGCAGGCAGAAGAAATGATTGTAATTCTTCTGCCCGGGAGAGGACGTGTGCGCCAGGTGCTGCGGCGGCGGCGCGAGATCGGCCGAAGCGCGGAGAAGACTTTGAAGTGACTTGGATCAAGTCCAGCATTCGAGTGGCGGATCCTGTGCTCGACTATTCAGAGTTCGAGGCGGAGCAAAAGTCACATCAACCCATCATGCGGCTTCATGAAGCCGGTAGGTAAATGACCAAGTAGCACTTACCGGGAGAAAATAGCATACCAGATCCGTCATCCCATCTGCTTCTCCATGTACGGTATCTCAAAAGTACAACATGTACCTACATGTACCTACCAACACAGCCGCTTACATCCCATCCCCATCCCATCCCGTCCCCCTCTCCCCTCCTCACCACACGCCACTCATCATCTCCTCTCCTCCACCCAACCCAACACCACATGCACAATGACGACGCCGGCTCGCCGTTTCCCCTCCCCAGCCCTTCAGCTCTGACCCACCCCCTCAACAAGACCCTGCTGGGGAGGCACGCACGGCAGCTATTTGTTTGCCTTGTTCATCATCATGTCAGCCCCCATCTCATCACGCCTCAATGGTCCAACACAGACGATTTCAGGAGCACAATCGCAGCCGCACGTCACGCTGAGCTGGGCCAGACGATGCAGTGCCGGATGCAGGGCAGAAACGGCATTATTTCTCGAGTCTGGTGTACTTGTTTGCCTGTGTCCTTACCTACCTGATTTGGCGGTGTACTACGGCCATGCATGCTCGCATGCTGACATATCCGTCTGCATCCCTGCGCTGCGGCCAGGATCGTACATGTTGGATATGCGGGCCCGTCCGTCTACCACCTTATCTATCCATCTGCTTCCTGGGTTTGCTTTTGTCAGTGTTGAGGGAGGTTGTTTGGTTTGTACGAAGCCTCTGCATGGACTGAGAGAAGGAAATTGAGATGAGAGAAGAGATGGACGATTTCGGATCTCGACACTCATGTTGCGCATCACGCCCGAATAATTCCTAGCCACGACATCAATCTTCCATGGACGTTGAAGTATCTCCCGCGCCCAAGCCTTCGCTGCCTAACATCAGCACAGCCTTGCCTCACTATCCTCTCCCTCTCTCTCCGTACCAACCAGCCAATTCTGTTATCTGAGACCCTACCTATCCGATCTCTTTTCGTCTCTCTTTTTCCTTTTGCCGCCGTGCAGCGCGCCATGTGCGCGTCGGCGGGTGCGAGTCATGCCGCATACACGCACGCCTCAGATTCGCAGCGCTGCCGACGAGGGGTCTGCGGATCTGCGCCAATCACCCGCCCGCCTTGTCGTCCGGCACTGCTGATGTGGCGTTGCGGGAATGGCGCTGCGCTGCGAGCGCTGCCGTCGCGGGTGTCGTTTGTTTTGCTGCGCCGGCGCTGGCGCTGGCGAGAGAGTTCGGCGGGGCTGTGAAGGGAGCGTTCGTGGGGGGTGACGCTGGTTCGATTCGAACGTTGGGTTTGCCGATTGGCGGTCGATGAGGTTTGGGGGAGGGCGTGGGGAGTTTGTGGTTTTCTTGACCCTTGGGGGAGCAGGGGGCGTTTGCCTCTGAGGTAGGTTATTGTCCTTGTTGTTTCAATCTCCGTACCTTGATGTCCGAGCTATCAAACTTTCCTTGTCCGCCTGGCCATTGTTGTCTCGCCTTGTCGCGGGCGTTCTTCAGGGGTGCGGTGAAGTCGTAGGTGCCGCCGATGGTCATCCTCACGCGGTCTTGCGCTCGACTTTTCTCGAGACGCGTATCACGTCCGGGTAGAAAGAGCTAGGAGTTTTCGGATGCGATGCGAGCAGTGGTGTTCAGGTGTCGTCCTTCGCTGTGCTCTCGTACTGTAGGTAGCCGCAGGATGCAATGGAATTGGCAGCCGGGCCATGTGAGGCAAGTGCGCTCCATACCTATCCACCTACTCAGAAAACCCTCCCCCTCATCACAACCAATCAACCTCAAAGACAACAGAACCGAACGCAGTCCGCATCTTTCAGCGCGCAACATTTTCATCATCTCACCTCATGCTGCCTGGTCCTTCCTCCGAGGGGCCATTGGTCGCCGCAAAGGACGCAGGCCCGCCGGCTACGTCTCACACACCTCAAGATCCGGATCTTAATCATCAGGATGAGCAGCGTCGAAGGTAAGCGCCTACAGCTTATGAGAGTCATGGCTAAAGCCAGTCCTAGCTTGGTCGCATCGGGGGAGAAGGCCAACCTCATATTCAAACTCCACGATGGCCAGACTGTGAAGGCACACAAGTCAATTGTCTACAAAAATTGCCCCTTCTTCGCACTACTCAAGGATGAGCCGCAGGTAGGTGATTCCGCTGTCTCGGAAATTTCCAAAGGCTTGTCAGGATCTAACAGACAGTCAGGAAAACATCACAACCGTCAAGATGTCCGTCGGCTCTGCTACGACCCTGAAAGCCCTGCTGGGTTTTATCTACTTCGACAACTTTGACCTCGAGAGCTTGAGCCCTGCCCAGCTAGTTCTGGACCACCTTGACGTTTGGATCATGGGTTACACTTGCGGGCTACCAGTTTTGCAGTCTATCGCCGAGACACGTTTCGAGGCCGCCTTGAAGCAGAAATCCCTCGACCTGTGGCTCGTCATGCCGAGACTTGTTCGAGAAGTTTACCGACGAACGTGGAGCGTTCATACGCGGGTCCGCCAGCTCGTGGTAGAAATAGCAACAAACAATCTTCGAGAACTTTCACAGAACAAGGATTTCAAAGAAGCTCTGGAACACTCTAGCGCATTTGCCTTCGACATCGCCCATACTACTGCACAGAAGCTCAGCACAGCCCCTTCGAGTGCTCTCCAGAAATCTGGCAAGGAGCTGGACGAGACAAAAGCGGCGCTTCAGAAGACCCACAAGTTGCTTCGAGATTGCGGGCAGGCTCTTTATGTCTCCGAACAGAGCAAGTACTGGACCGATCAAAAGCTTCAGCAGGTTTTGCTGTCACTGAATCTGGCGAATCAGAACTGGTACGCCGCCTTCGTCGCGTGGAAGACCTGCGAGAAGCAACTGGAGAAGGCCCAAGAGGAGCTGCGGGGGCTGAGGAAAAAGTCCTAGCAAGTGCAAGTGGAAGTCAAAAGCTTGGAACATACAAGTGTCCGAAAATTGAATACGGAGGGACAGTGCGAATGCCGGATTCTTAGCCAAGCAGTCGCTTGTCCAGGATGTCACGGAAAGAGTCAATGGTGGCAATGGTCGCAGATTGCCTAGTCTGTTGCTTCTCGTTCGCACAAAATCGAGAGGAAGTCGGAGGTAGGAATGTCTTGAGGGTCTTCAAAAGCTTTGTCGAGGGAATGTGGGTCGTGGAGCAACGCAGGCGGACACCGGGGATGCGGTCAAGATACATGTATCTTCGAATTATATCGATAGCAGCGTTTACTGCAAGTATTCCGTCCAGCTCTGATGATTCCATATTTATCAGTCCCGGGCCAAACTTGCGATTCGGCCATGCCATCTCGCAATCTTTCATTCCCAATGCATTGAAGAGGATTAGGCCTTCAGATCTGCCCTTGAAATTTCTTGAGTCTCTTTAAATTCCTGTCAGACAAGCTGAGAAGTAGCGAAGGTACCAGAGGCAGCATCGCTCTGGCGGTAGTCGCGCCTGCCTCCCCGCCTCAACTCCATGTCTCACTCTACGCGCGCGCGCGAGTTCCAACTTCCAACATCCAACTTCGAGCAACCCAACTCTTCCAAGGTTTCTGACCTTTCCCAGAATCGCTCAACTGGATTTGTACACTTCGCATCCCCACCGCCCTCGATCAGAATCAGCCAACCATTCGGATCAGAAATGTCAACAGTTCCCTCGCTGCGGCAGCAGCTCGCTCTCATCTTGCCCTCGGGAGCCGCTACTGCCTCTCGCAACCGTCAAGAGCCTCAAGTGCGCCCAATTGTCCCCAAAAGAGCCGCGTCACCAAGCACTTCCGAGGCCACGACCTCCATCAAGAGAGCAAGGGTGGACGACTCGTACGACGCGAGCATTCAGGACAGTATCCTCTCGTGTGTGACGCCTGAGTGGAGCTCACTTGCAGTCTGCTGATCCTATTGAGATTGTTTCATTCGCAAGCATACTCCGACCTCACGATTCGGGACAGGCACGGCCAGGAGTGGCGGGTGCATAAGAACATTGTGTGCACCCGCTGCAGATTCTTTGCTAAGGCAGTCGATGGTGGCTTCAAGGTATGCTGAAGGCTCTCTGCTTGAAGATTTCTCGCACGACCTCTTTCTTGATCGCAAGAACGCATCAACTAATTGGCAACAGGAGGGCAAGACAGGACTCATAGAGATGCCCAACGACGACCCTGATGCCCTGAAAGCACTGCTTGAATGGTGCTACTCGAATACGTTCACGATTCCGAAGGTTGAAGTCGTACGGGACCACGTTCTGTTTCACCTTGAGGTTTACATCATCGCCGAAACGTACGGTGTTGCTGCTCTGGCGACCAAAGCTATGGAGGAATTCACGAAGGTTGTCGGACTCCAGAAGTGGTACTGTCCAAGAAAAATCATACCCGCTGCGGCCGAGAGAGTCTACGAATCCATACCCGAGAAGCAGGGGGAGGCTATCAAACGTGCTCTAGCTTCAGCTTCAGCCGTGCACTTGTCTGGCTTGCTCCAGAATAGCGAGTTCACAGATCAGATGGCCGACAATCCTCTTTATTCCAGAGCGATCGGAAAGGCCCTCAGGGACCTGCCCAAGGTCTACAAGACTTTCGAATGTAAGATTCGGCCGCGCTCTTTCTTCGGACACTTGGGACTATGGCTGACTACAGTACAAGGCGATGGCTGCACCACCTCGGCCCAAGCATCAACACCTCAAGCGTAGTCACTGGGAGCTTGACAAGCCGTGGCTGTGAATTCGAAGGTGGGGAATATGACTTGAAGAGCATCAACCAAGGGGCATTGCTGCGGTCAGAAAACAGGGAGGATAACTGCTCGGACTGGAATTGACGGGGTACCTTTTGGCGACTGAGAGCGAGCGGATAGTGGTGTTGGACCATGTCTTTTCTGGGAGGCTCGAGAATCTTCTGGGCTGGAGGAGCTTGAAATCGATGTCTCCATCGAAGTTTGCTGGCACACTTTCCATGCAGCTGGCATACCACTTTGCAAAAGGCTTGCTGGGCTCCACTCCATTTGGTTTTGCGCGCGAAGCATGCATGCTCTACTTTTTCTCCCTCTGAAATGCAACTTGAATGAATTTCTCAAGCCATGTCGCTTTGGCCCCCCAAATGGGAGCTGTGGAGGGGAGCGCTCCCTTCGTGACTTGTTCCAGGCACAGGCAGTGGACCGCCTCAACCTCCCCGGCCACGGCAGCTGCCACCGCTCTTTCCCAACTGCAACGCCGGCGACTGCAGTCACGCTTCGAGCGCGCCCGGTACTTTTGGACCCGCTGCCCTCGACGAAACATCTACATCTGCGTGGACCAACTCTTCACCTCAACCTCGCAACGAACCAATATCGCCGACAGTCCACGGACCTGCCTTCGGGCTCTCGTGCTTCACCATGGCTTCTGATCCACCAGGAGACAGTCCGAAATACCCATGCGAACGCATCGCGTACTGCTTCCGTACTTACGAACGGATGGTTGCTCAAGAAGATGCACCCCGAGCATCCAGGTTGCACATGCAATTCAATTTGTTCGTTATTTCCCGTATGAGGTTGACTCGAACTTCACTGATTCATTGAATCAGACTCTTCTCCTCCTCGGAATATTCAGACCTGACCATCCGGACCCGCGACGGTGGAGAGCTGAAGGTCCACAAGGCAATCGTCTGCACGACCTGCGCTTTTTTCAAGAACGCTTTGAAAAACGGTTTCAAGGTAGGACCAGCTTGAGAGTCGGCATGACTTTCACTAAAAATGCGTCACAGGAATCTAAGACCGGATTGATCGAAATGCCCAATGATCCTCCACATGCCGTGCGCGCTCTCGTGCAATACTGCTATCATCACGAATATCCCATGTCGAAAGACATTTTCATTCACGTGGAAGTACACATTGCGGCCACCACTTACATGCTGGCGGGGCTGAAGCGTCTTGCATGGGCGAGGTTCATCGCGGAGCTTCGATCAAGGAACCATAACGGCGGGGATATCTCTAAGCTCGTTACCTTGGTATAGATTCACTTCCTGAAGGCGACGCCTTGATAAAGGTACCTGTGGTTCGTTACAGTGCGACTCACTTGTCAAACCTGCTTCTGAATGCGGAATTTGCTGCGGCGTTGGCGGAGCATGATGACTTTCGTGTCGAGGTCGTCAAGATAGCCAACAACATTTCACCAGTCATCAATGCCGCTCCATATGAGAATTGACCGATCCTAGCCTGGCTTCGATTTCCGCTGACTCATTACAGGCTCGTGGATGAAGGAAATGTTGGAGCAAGCGTCGACGAAGCAGGAAACCCCCAAGGCGTCTGATGGCAATTCTGCTTGAATTCAAAGCATGGTCTCTCAGACAGCTTCCATCATACTAGTCAGTCAATCATGGCACGTCATACGTCGAGGTAGATAGAACTCAATGCAATATCGAAATCTGTGTTGGAACTTGCTCGGGCGTCGGTGAAATTCTCAAAGCTCGCTGGCGGTAAATCGCTCCGAAGGTCTTTTCCGCTGGATGCTGCTGGGCCTGCCCGTGGGTGCTATGAGTCTTTGGGCTGTGGGTCGTCAGAGTGTCGGCGGCACGCGTGGTTCCTTCCCATTCTGCCCACGCGACGCGCACAACACCGCGACACCATCCTCCCATCTTGCCCACGAAAACCTCGACACCTCAACACCTCGACACCCCACAACCCCAAGGCCTCATCATCTCGCCACATACTCAACTGCATTCATTGCCTTGAGGTCTCGGTCTCACCATCCGTTGCCATGAGCACAAGCAGCACGCTTCTTTTTCAAAGGCTGCAGTCCCTGCAGCTCACAAGGACGAAGCCGGACACACTTCACCCGTGGGAGCAACACTATGTCGACGAAGTTGGCGAGGAGGATGCAGAGAGTGGAAGAATCGAGTTCATGCAGGACAAGGGATTTTATCCGTGAGCCTTGTCACAAAACACTCAATCTCAAAGTGCTAAGCAGTCTTACAGATATTTTTTGAACGGCCTTCACTCGGACCTTACCGTTCGAGATGCCAATGGTCGCGAATGGAAGGTTCACAAGCTCATTGTAACGAAAGGATGCGATTTCTTCGTCAGGGCACTCAAGGGTGGATTCAAGGTCAGCAACTTCAAGACTAAACCCCAACGAGTTTGAGACTCCCAGCGAAGTCACAATTCTCTGACCGATTACAGGAATCCCGAACGAATGTGATAGAGATGCCCAACGACCCTCCCTCCGCTGTCAAAGCGATGCTGGATCTTCTCTACTCGGAAGACTATGCCGTAATCACTCCAACCAGAAACATTAGGACTCTGAAGTTTCATCTGGATGTTTGGATCACAGCTGTCATCTATGACATGGCTGGTTTGCAGGAGATGGCATACCGGAGATTTGTAAGACTCTGGATGTCTGGAGGATGCCCGCGCTTCATTCTCCCTCTCCTGGCAGAGAGAATCTATGACTGCACAATGGAGAGCGACGAATGGATGAGGGTCTTCGTGGCGAACATGTCGGCTGTTCATCTGCCAGGTCTCCTGTTACAGGATGATTTTCGACAAGTCATGGCCGACTCAAGCGAGTTCAGTGCCGACGTTGCCAGGGCCCTGGCTCGTTTGCAGGACCATGCGCCCTTCCCATGTAAGTTTCCTCGAACATATCTCAGTCTGCAAGACGTTCAGAACTGAGCACCCTACCTGCAGGTCGTGACTGCAAGAACCACGCCCTCGAGTCTGAGTGAACTTGAGTACTGGTCCAAATTCTTCGATACAAGCAGTGAGGAACGGAAGGCCCAACCCATCTCGCTTTTTGGGCTCGAATCATCGCAGCTCTTTTCACGTCCTGCGCAGCCGATGAAAGGCAGTCAATCAAAGTTGTACAAGAACAAGGGAGGAACACAGCGAAGTCGCATTCATGACTTCTGGCACACGACTGCTGGAGCTTGCTTTCTAGCCTGGCATGGGAGGGACCTGAATCGGATGGATATAATTGTGGGGAGATAATGAACTTGGGACAATGGATGGCGAAGAGGATGGAGGTCTGAGCACACAGCTGATTGTGTTCGGTCATAGGCCTCTATCCATGGGCGGCTTAGCTATAGCTGGAAGCAATGAAATCATGTTTTCACTCCTCATTTGGCCTTCATGCGATGCTGGCCTTCTGACGAAAGGACTATGCTGACCTGCAATGGCGCTGGCTGGAAGCCTCCCAGACCCGCTACTTCATGAGCCTCGAAACACAAAGAACGTTCGCACTTCAGCAAGCAGTCCTACGACGGTACCTTTCCAACCAACTCAGCGGGAATGGTCTTCTTGCCGATCCACCTCGTCCATTGGGTCGAGTCCTCAAACTTGTCCACGTCGCCCTCGATGGCGTCAAGCTCCCCAGCCAAGCCGACCACGCCCACCTCCTTCTTGTACCTCTCCCACTCGCCCAGAAGCTCTTCGTACAGCTCCGGCTTCTCCTCCCGCAAGTCCTTCGTCTCGCCCGGGTCCTCCTTGAGGTCGAACAGCTCCCACCGCTGCGGTCCCTTGGGAAACGGCACATACGTCAGCTTGTAGCGGCCCTTGATCAGGCCCGCGCTTCCCCCAACCTCAAATCCCATGACGTAGTCCTCCGGGTGGAGCGTCTCCTTGACGAGGGCGTCGGGGTTGGCGCGCAGGTTCTCGATGAAGCGAGCCCAGCTGGCGCCGCGCAAGGGCGCGAGCTGGCGGCCTTTGTATTCCGTCACCGGATGCTTCAGGCCCGCGAGCTCGAGGAACGTCGGCACGATGTCCATGACGGAGCAGAAGGCGTGGCAGATCTTGTCGCCAGGTGCCGTAGCCGGACCAGCTGGCTTCAGGACCAGGGGAACACGGCAGCCTCCCTCGGTTGACCAGCGCTTATGGAGGCGTGATGGCGCGGTTGCTGCTTGCGCCCAGCGCGTTCCGTACCAGACGAACGAATCGCGGCGGCCAATGTTGTCCAGGCTGTTGTCGTAGTACTGTGCCAAGTGGTCGAGAATACGGTCGCCAATGATAGGGCGAGCCTCAATCGACGCGCCCTCGGCGCCATTGTCTGACTGGAAGATGATGTACGTGTTTTCGTACTCGCCCGTCTGCTTGAGGTGCTCGATGACGCGGCCAATGTTCCAGTCCATGCGGTCGACCATACCGGCGTAGGTCTCCATGGCGCGCGCAGACTTCGCCCGCAGGTCCGGCTCCATCTCCTCCCACTCGGCCGGGTCCCCTGGCACTATCACGACGTCATGCGGCTTGATTTCGGGGTCGATGAGGCCGAGCTTCTTCAGGTTTTCGAGGCGGCGCAGGCGCAGGGCTGCAGGCCCGTCGTCGTAGAAGCCGCGGTACTTGTCGACGGAATCCTTGGGCGCTTGCAGAGGCCAATGAGGCGCCGAGAATGGAAGGTACCCAAAGAAGGGTTTGTCCTTGTCCTCTTCGCTCCGGTTCTGGAGGTAGTCGATCATCTTAGTAGCGTAGGCGTCGGATGAGTAGAAGTCGTCTTCCAGCTCCGAGACATACTCGGAATCTTCCATGTGCAGCGCCGTCACTACCTGATCGAAGAAGGGTCCAGGCTCGTTGATGGGGTCCTGATACTGTGGTTCGAAGCCTGTTGCCATTGGTTGGTCTTGATGTTGTGCTGTCTACCCCTGGGTGCGCACTTACCGTAGTGATTCGCGGCGCCTGGCAGCAAGGCAAAAGACCGCTTGAAGCCTCTCGACTGCGGACTGTGCTGCTTCTTCAATCCCAAGTGCCACTTGCCTATCATCGAGCGTTAGAACAAGGTAACTATGTATGTCTGGTGAAGGGTGATTGGTGAATACACTTACCAGCCATGACTGTGTAATACCCTCCATCCCTGAGGAGCTCAGGCAACGCAACTACACGGTCGTTGAGATAACCCTCGTGGCCCGGCTTTCCTTGATGGGCAGGAGACATGCGGATGAGCTCGGCTAGCGACCCCAGCCCGGCAATGTGGTTGTCGGTGCCAGTCATGAGCATGCTCCTGGTGGGCGAGCACATGGACGCAACGTGGTAGTTGGTGAAGCGCGTGCCCGCGGCTTCCCTTGCGAGCGCATCAATGTTTGGCGTTTGAATTTCTCCGCCGTAGCATCCTACGTCGCTGAAGCCAAGGTCATCAGCCAGGATGACAAGAAAATTCGGCTGTTTAGACATGGTGGTTGGGAGATGGGTGAGAGATGATTTGCCGATGGTGGTTTATCTTGTCAAGCGCGTTTCTCCCAAAAGCAATGCGTAACTAGTTCAAGGGACCAAGCATTCGGAGAACGTCACCTTGCCGCAAAGACATGCTTTATACCCGAGCAACCGTTCGGCCCGTGTTGCTGTTGCTCGTCCCCTTCCGCGCACGCGCGGCGAGCCCCACGCTGCAAAGACGGGTCGATAAGGCCATGAACGCGGCCAGAATCGCACTTTGGAGCTGGTTGCCGACAATAGCGGTGGTCAGAGCAAAGAAGACGGCGCCAGGCGACATTTCAAGAGGTTTGTGGGAACGATTCGTCATTGGAATGGATGATGGCGTTAGCAAGCCCCGCTGAAGATCCATTCAATCCCTGCCGCAGATCCTGTCAGCCCAGACCAGACCGTTGAACCTCAGGCGCAGAAACTCCGTTGCCTATCTAACGCCCGAAACATGCAAATAACAAGCCGTGCCCAAGTCTCCAGGCACGTTCGTCCTAGGAATAACATGAGACAGGCCGACCAATCCCCTCAGGTCAAGTTCCAAGCTCTTATGATCCTGGCTTCTGCTGGCCCTCGATGAACTTCATGGCAGTTTCGCGGTCGACAACGTCAATGCTACTGGTCTTGTTGGTGTAGCTGACGCCGTAGCACTTCTCGGCCACCATGACCATTTCAGGACGGAATGTGGTGCAGATGAATTGGCCGCCATTGTCAGCATCTTCGGACAGAGTCTGCAGCATGCCGGCAACAGCGGTGCGGTATTGGGCGTCCAAGTTGGCGTCGATTTCATCAAAGAGGTAAAAGGGAGCTGGATCGCACTTCTGAATGGCAAAGACGAGTGCCAAAGCGCAAAGACCTTTCACCTAGTTAGCCAGCCGATTCCAAATCGTACGTTGAGAGACTCACTCTTTTGCCCACCGCTCAATTGCTGGATCCGCTGCTGCTCATCATGCTTCGAGTTGAAGCTGACACTGATTCCTACGCCAGTGTAGTTTTCGACGCTCTGCCTCCTCTCCTCCTCTTCGCTGTCTTCCTCTTCCGCCGCAGCTCTTGCTTGGCTGTCGCTCTTCCTTTGGATGATCAGGCGGCCCTTGCCTGGAGGCACGAGTTTCTCAAAAACAATGGCGAATTCGCGGCTGACTTGCTTGAATGTCCGCTCAATAGCCTCGTCCTTGCGTTGGTCAAGTACCTCAATAAGCTCCTCGATGGACCTTTGACTCGAGTCCAGCTCTTCTCGACGCTTCATGAGCGTGTCGCGTTGTTTGGTGAAGTTGGCATATTGCTCAAAGGCCTTCTTGTTGACATGAGAGTACTTCTTCAAGGCTTCGTTGATCTTGTGGAGACGTTTCAAGGCCTTGTCTGACTGCATGTTCTGGTACTTTTCAAAGGCCTCGTCGGGTAAGACGCCAAGGTCGCGAATGTTCCTTTGGCACTCCTGGTGCTTGCTGTTGAGCAACGCCTTCTTTGCCATGCTCTTTTCCATGCGCTTTTGGTGGCGCTCAATGGCCCGAGCAACCTCCTCCTGCTCCTGCTGCTTTTCAGCTTTGCTCTTCTCGAGCTCGAGCAACTGAGACTTGGTCTGCTCAATGTTGCGCTCGGTCTCCTGGAGTTTCTTCTCGACGGTTTCAAAAGCCTTGTTCACACGCTTGAGGTCCCGTTGACAATCTTTCAATCGGGACGCACCGCCCCCTGCAGACCCGGCTCCGGTCTCCGTGTCGTGGGAGTTGAGCTGATCCAGACGTAGCCGGAGGTTTTCGCGCAGTTCAGATTCGATGGTAGTCTTACGCACCTCCAGTTCAGCGCGATTGGTGCTGAGTTCCGAGAGTTGCTTGCGAAGTTCTTGAATCGGTCCTGCCAGCGACTCCAACTGTTGCTCTTCTGCCTGCGACAAAGCCTTTTTGAAATCCGAGGCCAGCTCGGCCTCGTATGCTTCTTGCTGCTCTCCCAATTCGCGCACGTTGGCCTCGATATTCTCGAGTGCGCGCCTCTTTGTTTCCAGAGCTTCTGTCTTATTTTGCAGGTCTGTAATTTTTCCACGGAGTTCCTGCCTCATGGGACCATAGCTGTTTTCGAGTTGCTGTCGTCGTTGCTCAATCTTGGTCAGCTCGCCCATTGCACGAGTGATTTCCTGGTCCTTTTGTTCGCTGAGGCTTCTCAGCTCCGATAGTCGCGCCTTGTGAGCTTCAAACTCGGCCCGCCATTTGGCAACATTCCGGACTGCATCAATGCGTGACGACCGAGGGTCGTGGAAACCGCCCGTCAGGGCACCCTTTTTGTCTGCGCGATCTCCGTCCGGTGTGATGGCGCTGATTCCGTGGCTACGCGCATACTGAGATGCTACTTGCAGGTTGGGACAAATGATTGTCTTGCCAAAAACGTGGTTGAATGCGCTCTCGTATTTGGGGTCAAATTGAAGCTTTGAAATCATGTGAATGGCGTCGCTAGCCTTGGGAATGTTGGCTGGTCTCGATCGGAGCCGATTCAATGGCATGAATGTCACTCGACCTGCCTTTTCCTTGTTCAAAATCTCGAGGACCCGGGTGGCCGTCTCTTCGTTGTCGACGACGTAGTGGAAGAGACTGGTCCCGGCCGTCACCTCGACGGCTGTTTTGTATCTGTCAGAGACTTCAAAAAGCTCAGCCAGAGTGCCGTAGACGCCGTCGAGGTTGTGCTTTTGTTTGATTCTGCGGACAGCCGCAAGACCCCTGCTGGTATTGTGGTCCATCATGTGCGACAGATTGCGCTCGGCGCGCTCCATTTCTGACCTCGCGTTGCTGGTAATGGTGTCGAGTCTGGCCTCCTCACGCCACAGCTCCTTGCGCTGATCCGAAAGCTGGTCGCGCTCATCCTTGGCCTTCTGTACGTCCTCGGAAATGTTTTGCATGCTGTCTCCACGGCTTTCGATGCGAGAGCGGAGTTCAGTAATTTCGTTCTCTAGCCCCTGAATCTCAGTCTCCAGTTCCTGAATTTCTTCAGACGTCTGCATGGAAATCGCCTTGCGCGTGGCCAAAGAAACGTTAACTTCTTCAATTTCCTTGCGCAGCCAGTCGTCTCTCTCGCTTTTTGAGCGGAATTGTGATGAACGGCCTTGCTTCGCCAAAAGGCGTTGCCTTGTTCCTTCAGATTCTGCGAGCTGGCCGCGAAGGGCTGCTTCCTGCTGCTTCATCTGGTTGTACTGCGGCATGATTTCTGCAAGTTCTTGCTCGCGCTGCTGAATCTGCTCTTGAATTTGTCTGAGTTCTGTGTCGTGCCGGCTTTTTGCTTGAGTGGCAGCTGACTGTCCTTCGGTCAATTCGTTCAATTCGAGCTCGATTTTGGCCTTGTCTCGCGCTGCTTCCCTTCTCTCGTCCTCAAGCTGCCGCTTGTCCACTTTGAGGAACTCAATCTGCTGCTTGAGTTCGGCGATTTCAGCGTCGATCTGGGCGATATCCTGCTCGTTCCGAACAAAACGCTCGCGGTTGTCGTCCGTCTCTTCAACGCCCCTATCCCTCTGTTCATCCATGGATTCCAGCACTCTGGCAATCTCCTCCTGCTCCCGGTGGTAGATTGTGTACTCCAGACAACGCCGCTCTCGGTCTTTCTCCTGGTATGCCCGGAGCTCCTCTTTCTCTTGTTCCAATTCACCCAAACGCTCCCGAATGTAAGCAAGGAGGTCGTCGATTTTGGAGCGCTTGTTGTCGGTCTCTTGCATAATCTTCAAACTTTCAGCGCGCCTGGCCTCATACACCTGAGTACCTGCGACCTCTTTCAACAAATTCAACCGTTCCGTGTCCTTCATGTTTGTCAACGCTGTGACGCGACCCTGAGGGACAATGTAATATGGGTTGGAGCGCGAGAAACCGGCGGACTCGAGGAGGTTGAGGACGTCGGATTTGGTGGCATTCTTGCGGTCGAGAGAGTATTCGTCTTTTTTCAGACCAATCGTGCGGCGAAGGATGACTTCAGGCTTTCCAGTGTGAAGACGGTCATCGCTGTTGTCGAATATGACTTCTACGTAAGCGGACATGACAGCAGATCCAGACCCTTCCTAATCATCCGTGAGCGATCGAACGTATTGCGAGTGGTCTTGTCGCCTTACATGAAGCAGGGCCTGTCTCTCCTCGCGGCCCATTTGAGTGTATGCATCACCCAGGACAAATCGAATGGCCGCGAAGAAGTTGCTCTTGCCCGAGCCATTGCGACCGACGATGACGTTGTGCTTGGGCGAGAAGGGCTCAATGACCGTCTGGTCCTTGTAGCTGGGATTTGGTTAGCTCAAATTATGTATGCTGAAGTAAGCGTCCGCACCTCTTGAAGCCTTGTATGATAATCTGCTTGATGTACATGCTGGCCTACGGCACGCGCGCGATGCGTCGAAGGGCTGATGTTGCGCGCTTGCCGTCTGTGTAGGGGTAGTTCAGGAAGCTGTCAGAGAGTCGATGGATCCAGAGGCTCATGCGCTCATCTTCGCAAGACGCGTGAAATGGCAGAGACGCGCAGAGAAGAAGTGGGAAAGTTGTTGTATGGCCGGACCGAGGGCAGTTGTAGACGCGTCGCGGAAGCGCGCGTCCCATGCATGCGGTGGCCTGCTTGCCTGTCCTGTGCGGCCAAAAAGCGGGACCGACGGCTCCGCTACCGTACTCAGGTCCCCGCTGGCCAATCATCGTCACCTCGGCATCCAACTATACACCACCCACAAACTCGACTCAACTTGTCCCTCCATGCTCTCTCGGCGACAGCTCATTGGCAAAATTCACACTCCAGGGACCATTACCGACAAACACAAAAGCTTACCAAGCTCACGTCCGTTGGCCTTGGTGTCCTGTGCACCCACGTCTACCTGGCACCGCAGCCTGTCTCAACTCTCAACGTCGGCCCAAGACTGCCCTTGCGAGTTTGGGCGCCTGTGAGGTCGACATTCATGGCAGCTGACTTCGGCGACCGCTTTCCCTTCGTCAACGACCTCCTGCCTATCAAGAGGTGGACTGGCAGAGGACCCGCTCGGGTCGCAGCCAGTCACGCCTTTGGGCACCGTTTGATTCGCCCACCACTGCGCTCAAAATAACCTAAATAACCTTAACATGCTCAACGTTAAAAGAATGCCACTCCTGCTCCCGCGTCGAACAGTGTTCAAGCCTATACCTTCGAACTGAGTCTGCGGAACATTCGGCATGGCAACTCATCGTATACAGGCCGGACCAAGGCTAGAAATGTTCTGGCACTTTGCCGGAAGCTGTTCTCGACCTAAGCTTTGATGCCAAGAAGAAACTCAGGAGCACGTCCTCTATGTGGTGCGTTGGTCGAGTTTCGGACATGGTTCCCCAGTACTGCGGACTAACAGGGCGCCAAATCGCGGGGCGTTTTACGGTTCCGAACGGCATATGCAGACGTCATTCCGTCCTCGACCAACGATACCCGCAGAGCTCCGGTTTCCATAGACAACACCATGCCTCGCCGGCACTGTTACAAGAGCAGTTCGAGACAAAGGGCGGCTTTCTTGCGCTTCGTTGCTCTGGACACATGTTCGGATCAGGATACTGTCAACTGCTAATACAGCAGTCCCCCGGCGCCACACACACTAAACGGATTTATTAAGACTCGTACAGGGAGCCGAGCTGCACATCATGCCTAGGGCCGCCAGAGGCTGTTCGGTTCCCCCCGTTGCAATGTTACAGTACAGTAAGGAAATAGCACCTTCTGGAGCATTTTACCTAGGGTACGCTGCCGGCGATCGCAGCCAAGAGACTTGAGAGTTAAGCATCCGCCCAGAATGGTCCCCAAATTCGCCATTTGAGGCAGTCTCGAGAGCATTCAGGGCACGATCAAAAATAGTCACCACGAGGAAGGGAGCTCTCTCCTGCCCAGCCCTGTCATTTTACCCGACGTGCAGACCCCAGATCGCGACACAGCAACATCACCTCGTTCCTATGGTTTAGGCAGGACCTCCCCGTTCGTCTCCTTCTCCCGAGTTAATCTCTATGTTGGCAGCTACCCGCGATTCCACGGGCGCCGTGCGTCTTAACCCTACGGTGGCTATGGGAGATCGGCCAACTTTGTCAAGAGAGTTCAGCACCCCGCCTCTCACCCATTTCAATACAGATCGCCGCCTTTCAGCTCCTTGACTCGCCCGCCATTCATCAAAGAATCATTCGGTGGTTGGCAGTGGCTACTTCTCTTCATTTATCGCCTCTCGCTTCTAAGTTGTCGCGCCTTCCCCTTTCAACGACCACTCTTTATTTCGTCGCCGCCCTCGAGAAGTCTGCGTTTTGTGAGCGCGGATACCCAACCTTCTTTTAACTCCCGCACGAGCAATGCCTGTCGCTTTTGTTTAACGCTGTCGCCATTTCTCAGTCCTTAACACTCGTTTTCCGAGTGGGCTTCTCCACTCGACCCGCGCTACCAGTCACTCATTCTTCGAGCCGCCCGAACTTAAAGGGTAATACTACCCGCTCGTGCATTTCGCGGCACCGCTCGACGTCGACGGAAAAGCGCAATAGTCTTAAGGGGCTTGTATCCTGCCATTGTTGAGGAGCGGGTTCGGAGCCAGAACTTTCTGAGCAAAACACATTGAAAAGCAGGAACAAAAACGATGCGAGCGTCACTGCTCCAGGGGCTGGGCTTCCTGGCGCTTCAAGCTATTGCTGTCGATCCCCTTGTCAAATTGAACTACGCCTCGTACAGAGGAACACCACTCAAAAACGGAGTCACTCAATGGCTTGGAATGCACTACGCGGCCAACCCAACCAAAGACCTCCGATTCGCTGAACCAGCCGACATCGATATTGTAAACAAAGAGTACCAAGCCGATACGGTAAGTTGATTCTGAGCATTGAGCAAATGGTTGAGACTGATGGGTACAGCGACGGCCATCATGCATCGGCGTTGAGAACGAATCCACAGATTCTGGGCACTCAGAAGATTGCCTCTACCTCAATGTGTACGCGCCTTCCGATGCGAAGCCCGACGCAAAACTCGCCGTCTTCTTCTACATTCAAGGCGGTGGATTTAGCAACCAAGGACAAGCTCCTAATGGGACTAGTCTGGTCACTAGAAGCGACAAAAGGATGATTGTTGTCACCATTGCCTACCGCGTCGCGGCCTACGGATTTCTCAACGGTGAGCCGTCGGACAAAAAGGGCGAGGGGAAGAATGCATGGAGCAACAACAATGGGCTCAAGGATCAGGCCAAAGCATTGAGATGGGTGAAGGACCACATCGAGAGTTTTGGTGGCGATAAGGATCACATTGTCATTGGTGGCTCCAGTGCCGGTGGCGGTTGTGTCATTCACCATCTAATCAATCCGGAGACCCAAAATTTGGTTGCAGGAGCAATCACCTCTTCAGCCGCTTGGCCAGCCATCTACGATCGTAAAGATGGGCAGTACCAATTTGAAGAGATTGCCAAGGCGGTAAAATGCGACTCGGATAGCGACAAACTGGCTTGTATGCGCAGAAAGGATACCAAGGAGTTCCAAACCGCCATTCACGACCTCGTCCTCCCTTTTCCGGGAGGCAGGGGAAAGCCCCTCTTCATGTACAGTCCTTCTGTCGACGGTGGCCTCATCAAAGAGAACCCCTGGACGTACTTCGACAAACCAACCATCAACAAGCCGCTTTTGATCGGGAATGACGGGTTCGACGGCCTCGGTTTTACGCCCAAGTCCATTTCTACGCAAAAGGCAGCCGACGAGTTTGTGCAGAATCAGTACCCAGGCCTCATGGATAAGGACGTCGAGAAGATCCACGACCTTGCGCGCTACAA
Source organism: Phyllosticta citribraziliensis (assembly GCF_038025025.1). Classification (NCBI taxonomy): domain Eukaryota; kingdom Fungi; phylum Ascomycota; class Dothideomycetes; order Botryosphaeriales; family Phyllostictaceae; genus Phyllosticta; species Phyllosticta citribraziliensis. The sequence goes on from NW_027117343.1 coordinate 1,147,002, forward strand.
GGGCTTTATCAAAGAGAACAAGCACCGCGAGTATGCCGCGCGCCTCTACGGCGACATCCGCTACGCGTGTCCCAATCTGTTCGTGGCGTCGGCGCGCGAAAATGAGAAACAGCCTATCTGGGGCTATCGCTGGGACGTAGGTACCGCGACGCACACATCCGAAACAGACGCCATTTGGTACGGCACGGCAGAAAATGCTGCCGGCAGCAAGCCGCCCAGGACAGATGCACACCATGACGCGGCACGGAAACAAGTTCACGCGTATTGGGTGTCCTTCATCACCGAGCTGGACCCTAATCCCAAGAAGGAGCCGGACGCTCCAACGTGGGACAAGGCGTATAAGGGCGCCGGCTTGATCGGCGACGCTGCTATCCAGAGATTGTTGTTTACGGACCACGGCGGGCCGCCAACGACTATGGAGGCGGTGGGCCAGGAGATGGCGGAAGCGTGTGCGTTTCTGAAGGGTCTTGGTGCGCAGATGAAGCAGTGAGCGTGTCGTTGACGTCGTGCTTGATAGTAGGGCGTCGTCAACGGAACGGTCGTGGGCGCGAGACGAAAACGACGACAACAATGTTCACGACCAACACGATGATGATCAAAGGAAGACTTCGGGCCAGCAGCGCCGCGGCCGCGCCTCTTGGGCCCTCGCGACCTCGATCTTTGCGTCCTCGTCGGCTCTCAGACGATGTGGTGCGCCATGTCTCTCGCAACGCTTTTTATTCCACAACTCTCCAAACAACTCTGCTCCGCCCTTCTCACAACACTTCTTTCATGTCCTGGAAACAAAACTCTTCGCCTGTAACCTCAGCCGCCCACCATACCAATCTCCTTCCACCTCTCGGCGATGACACTAGGTGCCAACAGGCCTGCGACAGGGAGAGGCCGCGTCCACGGGCGATCATCCCCATCATGGTCTTCGGCACCGCAGCCGTCTTCCTCGTAGGCTCAAGCCTTTGTTTTTTAAGCTTCTGTCCCCCATTCAACACGATGAGGCGGTTCAATTGACGAATCTTTCCGTCCAATTCGACTCCCTTTCTGCATCACCACCGAGCCAAGATCATACCCGCCTCTCATTTCCCTCCGACTACCCATTCTTCACCACCTCGACATTGCGCCCGTCTGTTCTATACCTTACCTTCACACTGTACTGTATTCCTTTGGTCGTATTCTTATCACCCATCTTGGCCCCATCCGTTCGACCACGCGGCCCTTCGACCGGTCGAGGGCGATTGATCGAGCGAGAGCGGGCAAGCATCGTTTCCGTCGTTGTACATACACTTCTAGAGCGATGATGACTACCCAAGAGATTCTTACAATGCAATTTTTTCATGACATGTTTCGAAGGGGATGCGATCGTATGCAAGCTGGCGTGTGATGATCTGTGTGGTCCGGGAAGGTAGAGGGCATGGGCACTGGCCTGTTGCGTCCGAGTCTGCAACAGCTCGTGAGCCTGGTAAGGTGCAAAACCAGAGGAGCTATTGAGTTCACTGGGTGTGCGGAATTCGTAACAGTGTCGGTCACTGTTGTTTAGGTTTCACAAAGTCAGAGCTCGATTGGTCAGTGCACAGGATACAAACAAACACCGTCGACGCATACACGGCCAAGTCGGTCACGGTCCAACAGTGAGCAAGGCTGGAAACACCTCCAGCCTACGGTCCCGGTCCAAACAAGTCGAAACCGAGAAAAGCGGAGGCTGGGAAAGGGCGACCAGGGCAACCCCTCAAACGAAACGCACGTGGCGGGCACAAGCAGGCAGGCTCTTTCAGTAGCTCCAAGCGAATTAGTAACTAACTACATGTTGAACTAAGGGGAAGAAAAGTCGGGGAATAGTTTGAGAAGGCGAAAAAGGAGAAACAAAGCGGACGGCCCAGAACTGCATGTAGTCGAGTTTTTGGGTGTGTCCATGTTGGCCGCGGAGAATAAAGAGGCTGGACGAATGCCGACATATGAAACAGGAAAGGAAGGACCAGCGTTTTGCTACTAGAACGCATGATAAGCAAGTGGAAGACCTCCCTCCTCTCCCGATGAAAGAGTTGTGAAGATGAAGAATCCTGATGAAAAAGCTGCCTCTTGCTCCGTCCGCTGCGTTAGAAAAGTTTTGTCGTGTTCCTCGACAGAACACCGAGCCTCGAATGGAGTAGTGCCGCGGCTCCAAAGCCAAAGAAAAAGCCAGTGCTGGTATACCCTTCGCATTACAACTTGCATATTGCCGTTTAAGCCTCCTCGGTGACGTCGACCTCGGAGGCACTGAGCGCCTGGCTCTGCTCTCGGTGCATCCGTGCCTCGATCTCCTTGAGCTGGCTCTCGCGGGCCAACAGCTCCTGTCGCTTCTCCTGGATTTCCCGTTGCACCTTGACTTCGATCTCGCGGAGCTTCTCCTCCTCGCGGCGCAGTTGCTCCTCCTTCAAGCGGACGGATTGGGAGGCCAAGTCTTCGGGGTTCATGGACGAGTCGCTAAGGAATGTTGTTAGTAATCGATTCAAAACACCAGAGTCTTGGGAGACATACGCAGCAGCACCACCCTCGACGCTCTTGGAGAGCTTCTCGGTACGGTAGTTTTCGTAGAGGAAGTCGTGGGTAATTTCCTTGAGGTCTGCCAAGTGGCTGTGCAGAAGTGCGCTCCTAACGGCCAGGAAATCCGAGTGCCGAGGGTTTTCAACCTCGACGATGCCCCACGGGTATTGCCTAGCGCGAATCTTCTTGCCGCCCGCTTCGACGAAGTCCTCGGAGCCAACGACGGCGAATGGTAGCAATCCCCTGAGTTCGGCGTTCTCTTCGACGGTGTCCTCGTCGTCCTCTTCGACGTCGTACGGGAAGTTGTAGATCGGGATGCGGTAGTGTTCAATGTCTTCCATGACAAGCTTCTTGAATTCGGCGAGTTCAGCAGGAGTGAATGAGTCGGCCTTGCCAATGACGGGAATGACGTTGACGCGAGGGGAGAGACGCTTCATCAATTCGATGTCAAGCTCGCGCAAGCTATTGGCAGGGTCAGTATCGCACTAAAACGCGGGGTGCAGCTCAACTTACCCGTGGCCGGTAGGGGTGATGAAGTAGAGAAGGACGTGGACGCGATTGTCACGGAAACGAGGGTTGCGCTTGATGCGCGACTCTTCGGCCAGGATGTCGTCGTATTGACGCTCGAGGTAGCCAACGATTTCGGAGAAGCTGGCCTCATTGTCGATCTGGTCGCCGAAGCCGGGCGTATCAACGATTGTGAGGGAAATGCGGCTGCCCTCCTCATCGAGCTCTGGTTGAGACGCTTAGCATGTCACTCGAAGGGGGGATGCAATGGGCACGGACCGACGGTGATTGGCTTTATCCGGACGCCCTCCTCGATGTGGGCATTGGTCGGGTCGTCGACGTCCTTGTGGTGAAGGACATTCTGGCCGCAGAGAGTGTTGACGAAAGTGGTGCGACCTAGACGCGTGGGTCGGTGTCAGAAACACGGCGAGAGGGTGCATGAATAGATGCGACGCGGGCAGACGTACCGGTGCCCGATGCACCACAGACCATCAGGCAGAACTGGATACCCTTCTTGACATTCTTCTTTCTGCGGATCTTGATCTGGACGGCACAGACGTCAGCGACACGAGGGCAACGAGAGAGGCGCAAGCTGAGGTTGTGGTGGAGAGCAGGGATAGTCGTACGGCGTTCATGCTGGGCGATGACATGAGCTGGCCCGAATGGAGGAATGGGGGGGGATTGGACGAGAGGAATGCCAATGAGCCGAGGACTGCACTGAGCGAGCGAGCGACTGTCGGCGAGAATTGAGAGTGTCGAGGTGGTCAGAGGAGGGACAATTGGGCTGGGCGGGAAGGAGTTGGCCGTGGGAGGTGTGGTTGGTGATGGAAAGGCGTGGAGGTGGACAGTGGACGAGTCGGCGCCTCCTTCCCCCCTAATTTCCAGTTCCAAAGGGTCCGTCCGGGAAGCCGCAGTCCAGGGATGCCGCCGCGGCGCCGGAAAAACGTCGCCTTCCGCGCCCAGCCGCATCGGGCCTAGGCTCTCCCTCCGCTCTCCACGCCCGGCCTGGCTCCGGCTGCACGTTCCTCTGGCCCTTCCTTGGCTTGTGCTTTAACCCACCTTACCTTGCCTAGCTCTACCTTACCTCCACCACCGCTCTCCAGATGAACACCCGCGCCGCCATTGACGACTCGCCCTGCCCTACTGCCTTGTCCGTCGCCTTCAACCAGGACTTCTCCTGCTTCTCCGTCGCCCTCGAAAATGGCTTCCGCGTCTACAGCGCCCCCGCCTGCGAGCGCCTCAAGTCCCGCGATCTTGGCCAAGGCCTGGGATGCGCGGAGATGCTCGGCAAGATGAACTACCTCGCCCTCGTCGGCGGCGGCAAGAGCCCCAAATATGCCCAGAACAAGGTGCCACGCCTCTCCCAAGCTCCAAACAACATTATCTCACTAACCATCCTTCCAGGTCATCATCTGGGATGAGAGCAAGCACAAGGCCGTCTTCACGCTCGAGCTCCGCACGCCCGTCCAGCGCATTCGTCTGACGCGCTCCTACATCGTCGCCGTGCTTCTCAACAGCATCCACCTCTACAAGTTTTCCTCGCCGCCCGAGAAAATCAAAGAGTTCGAGACAAGCAACAACGCGTTTGGTCTTTGTTGTCTGGGCAACGATATCCTCGTCTTTCCTGGCCGCACGCCGGGCCAGGTTCAGGTTGTTGAGCTCGCGACGCGCAACGTGAGCATCATCCCCGCCCACTCGTCGGCCCTGCGCGCCCTCTCCCTCAGTCCCGACGGCACCGTCATCGCAACCGCCTCTGAGCAGGGCACGCTTATCCGCCTGTGGTCTGTCGGCAGCTGCGCCAGGCTCGGCGAGTTTAGGCGCGGCATCGACGCAGCCACCATCTTCTCCATCGCCCTCTCTCCTTCCAACGCCTTCTTGGCCGTCACTTCTGACAAGGGCACTTTGCACATATTCGACTTGCCTGGCCCGCGCAATTCGACATCTTCATCAGACCCGAGCACCCCGCGTCGCCCAAGCAGCATCAGCAGCGACTTTTCTGGGGCCCTCGAGTCCGGAAATGGTGCTGCAGACCCGCAGGCTACGGGTTCCAAATGGGGCATTTTGGGCAAGATTCCGGGACTTCCCACCCTCTTTTCCGACACGTACAGCTCCGCCAAGACAGGTTTCGAGATTGGCGAAGAGCCGGAACTTTGGGCCACCCACACGAAGCGCAACATCAACACTGCAGCGGTGGCAGGCAGCTCGTCGGCCGCCCCGGGCGCCAAGACGTTGAATTGGAACACACCAATTCAGGGCGTGGCTGGTGGACGTCCTCCCAAGGGAGTCGTCGGCTGGCTCAACGACTATGAGCTGCTGGTCATCGGTGCTGGCCAAGATGCCAGGTGGGAGCGCTTCAGGATCGGCCTCGCGGACGACGGTAAGAGGTTCGTAGTCCGTGACGGATGGAAGAAGATCATGGAGCGATGATCTAAGGTCCAGCAAAGGATCACGAGACCGCCCCTTTTCAGAATTCGCTTACGTATTTCATCATCGTTTCATAAATTGGCGCAGGCAAGGCGTTTGGCCATCAGGACTGGGAACTCGGACTTGGGGATTTAAAGAACTGCGATATATCACCTCTTGCGGGCTTGGGACGGCATAGCGGGAGGCGTCGGCGCTCATGTTTTGGACTTTCATCGCCACCATCTCCTTCGAGAAGTTGACTTCCTACGCCATCTTCCAAACCGACTAACATTTCTCAAAACGTATTTCCTGTTCACTCAAATCCTCACTTGTGGTTGTGATTGAACCGCGGCTCAGATGATGAATCTCCTTTGAACCGACAACTTGTCGCCCTTCGATCCTGGATCTAGAGGACACAGTGTCCCCTTGAACTGTCGCTGATGCTCCGTGGGCAAGCATTCCACAACGTCAACTACAGTTATTCTCCTTCAGCGTCAGCTGTGCGTGATGCGTCTTAGCGTTGAATTCCTCTTCCTCTTGATTCCAAGGACTTCTGGCGAGGGAGAGCCGCTAGTCGACTCGACTCCGTGGGACCGAGGGAGGTTCGTGAGTATTTCTTTAAATACAATGTCAGCTGACGTGCCTTTCTAGGAGCACCGGCAAGTAGCAGACATCACTCCGCTCCCGATGAGTTATTGCTTTGCACGTGTTAGTGGGATACTCCCAATTCTCAACATGCCACGTTTACGTTGAAAGTTGATGCATCTCAACGATGCCTTCTTTTCGCTCCTCCAATTCCGCTTATAATTCTACGTCTCTGGCTGAGTTGCGAGTGATAAGAATTTTCAATGAGAAGATAGACAGGGTGAGTATGAGGTGTTTTAGAAGTGACTGAAGATTCAGCGTCCCAGGTGTCGACATCAAGTCTTCCTACTCTTGGTTGGGTCGTCAAGCTTTCAACGATGGTGGTTCGGCGAATGTGAGGTGTGTGAAATCGCTGAGGCGGCACATTGCGCAAAATCAGGGAAAGCCATCAACGGCTGTCGACAATAAGACGGGACAGGCTCGGAATCGAGAGAAGCGGAGATCTTTGGTCTCGTTTGAGCTTTCTCACCTGGCGCTTCATATTTGCGCGAAACTCCAAAGACTGTTGGTCCCGCTCCTCTCCGGTCCTCCAGTTGTGTGCCAACACCAAAGTCCAGTATGCTGATCCACTCGATTCCCTCGAGGCTACAATTGATGAAGTCTCGGTCTCATGGGTTTCACACGAGGCTGCTGCTTCCTTTGGAGGTGTCTGATATTGGTCACGTTAGTCAACACCAACAACCTTGTCTGAAAGGAGTCAAACAGTCCTGGCGCCTATCACCAACATCTCCGCTCAGTCGATTGCACAAGTCATCCAACCAGGAGCACAAAGCTGGTTACAACTTCTTTGATTGTAGCAGAGATCGGGAGAGGCAGGAAAATGGCTTGTGGTGATAGATCTGCTGAAAACAATTAGATCCGAGACGGTCAGGGGCGGCGTATCGCGCTCTCTACGGCGTGGAGTCAGGCAGCAGAGTTGCAGCTGCAGTATCAAGCGGTGTTCTCGGTATAAAGCTGCGGTTTTGACCTGCTGAGGATGACAAGCACAGGTCTCTCTTCTGCGCAACCTCAGTATGGAAGTCGAAACCAATACCCTCAACGGGCTTGACGGGGAAATCCGCCAGATCCCTCTGGAGGAGAGAATTGGTAAGGATGAGCCTGGCTTTTGGAGCGAACTTGGACTGCCCATTGTGAACGGTGCTTGCCACGACGGCGTGAAAACGAAATACCCCTGGATGAAGAGGTGTGTACTCTTTGCTGCGATCACACTGGTGTTTTCCCTCACTTACGGCTCAATCCCAGGTATCTTGAGAAGGGCAAGTTCGCAGACATGACTGTGTCCGATTCCACGGGGAAAAAGTATCTCGTGCATAAAGTTGTCCTTGGCTCAGCGAGTTTGGTACTGGCGAAGATGATTGAGGAGTTGTCTGGATGCTCCCAGGTGAGTTTGACAGCATCGCTTCTGAGCGTGAAAAGAGATCGAGCAGCTGTCTGAACGCTCCCAGATGCATTCAAAACATTGATGCTGAGCACGAAAAGGCTGCTCAATTTTTTCTCGACAAATCGATGAATTTCACTGATAAGTTCCTCCCAGAGTACCAAGAAGGTGGACCTTGAAATGCATGATCACCGTCCAGAGATAGTCGAACAGGGTCTCTACTTCATGTACAACCAGCATTACTATGAGCCTTTGGACCTGCGGACCTTCCATGAGCAGCCCCGGCCCAAGCAGGAGGGCGAGGACTTCAGGCCTCGAATCCTGTTCAGCACCGAAGTCCACGCCTTTGCGGTGTCGTACTACATAAGCCAATTGGAAGAATACGCTCTCAAACAAATCAGTCTCAACTTGCCTCATGAGGCAATCTACTTCCCAGAAGACTTGCCGGGGCTGCTGCTGCAGATGTGCAAGATCATGCCAGGAGAACAAGCGGGATCTGAAGGCGTTGACCCCAACGGTCTACAGCTCCACAAGGCACTCAGCACCGTCTGCGCAGCCAAGATCGAATGCTTCCTGAACGACAGCGAATTCAGGACCCGCTATCCCCGCGTTTTTCTCGACGCTGTCAAACATCTGGCAGGAGGAACGAGAATTCTGGGTCGACAGTCTCTGCATCTCGACGACAAGGGCGAAAGCTTCTACTCCCAGAACTTCGAGGAAACGGTCTACGCAAACCAGATTGAAATCTTGCTGAACGACAAGAATTTGCGCATTCAGAACCTGGAGCATTTTTACAACTGCGTCAGGACTCTCGCCCGCCTCAGGTGCCGTTGCACGAGTTGTCGCTATCGCCTCTACGGTGACAACCGAGTCTTCGACCGCGCCACAAACGAAAGGAGGACTGTGGAAACGTATCTCCAAAGGATGTCGTCCGGACCGGAGCAGTAGACACCCCTCTTCTCGATTCCAGTTTCCTGTCAATTCCCGTTCCTGTCTTTCCTTTTCGTCTCCGACCATGCTCTTTATCTCTCGGCGCGTCCCTCGTAACTAACCAATTAACAAACAAAACTACGTAAATGGCAGACACACTCATTGGAATACATCAGACCTTTCTGCTCCCCCTGCTGTTCACCATCTGCCCTCAGGTCAATATGGTTTATGCTGTGGTGACAAAGACCTCCCCGTCACGCCGACAAGGTCGATCTCAAATCCACAGCGTACTTGATCACACAATCCAGTTCAGACAAGTCAGCAAGTAGAAAAGCACGGAAGAGGCTGTAGGGGGTACCGAATATCAGATTAAAAGGCCGACATAACTGCATACAACACGCAGCAATGAATGAAAAACAACTTCCCCTTCTCCCTTCGTCCCATCCGTTCCACCAGCCAGCCCATCGACGCAGCAAAAGAATTGGACAGGGCGCGCAAACGGTGGGATTGTAAGCAATTACTCAGCAGTAACCAAGCGCTCCTACAAATAGTCTCCAAACAAGCAAGAATCTATGCATTTCAACATCGCCATCTCCAACTCGCATACCGGGGCTGCATCAGAAGAACGTTGTCCTCTTTGCCCGCGTCATCATATTCGGACAGGGAATGATGTCGCAGACCGCCGGAGAAATGTCTCTCCAACATGCAGTCCGACCATTCATGAGCGCAACTGGTCTCTAGCTGCGACTTTCGCGTTCCAGCTGCGCCTCAAGGCTGCCAAACAAGTCGATCTCGTCGTTTCCGTCCTTTTCCTGCTTCGGGGCCGCCTGCTGCTCTTCTCCGGCACCACCAGCTTCCTCAGCCTGCGGCTCGGTTCCCTCTGGAGGCGGCTGGTCGTTGGTGGTGGTGTTGGTGGTGGTGGTGTTCTCAGACGGAGCGGGAGCATCAGGCGCAGGCTCAGGCGCAGGCTCAGGCGCTGGCGCTGGCGCAGGCACATCAGCCGTCTCCGTCGTCTCCTTGATGCCGCCTTCGCACTCGCCAGCTGCGGCATCTTCGCCTTGAGTTTGTGTCGAGTCTTGACCCTCGTCGGGCTCCTGCAGAGGCGTCCCCTCGCCTTCACCCTCTTCAATCTTGACATCCTGCGCGCCTTGTTCTTGGTCGCCGCCCGCATTGTCCGGTTTTTCCTCACCAGCACCACCCTCTGCGCCCTCGGCCTCATTTGAAGGTTGATCTGGAGCTGGCGCCGCACTCCCAGCCCTCGCGCTCGCACTTCGGCTTTTGGTTCGCTTGGCTGGTGGTGGCGTTGCAGTCTCGGCTCCCGGCGCATGCGACTCTCCGCGTGCTGCTGAAGCGGAGCCTTGACGACTGCTCGAAGTGCCACCGTTTTGCGTCGATGCGGCCAGGGGCAAATCCGGGGAGCTGGACTGGCCACGAACCTCGGGCTGTTCCGCATCGATAGCATCGGCGGGGCGTTTCTGGGGAACGATTGGGCCGCCTGGAGCGGACTGCTGCTGATCCTGGGGTTCATTAGGTGGAGCAGGTGGAGCAACGTCTTCGTTTTTGGGAGTGTTGTTTGCATTCGCGGCGGCAGGTGTGGGTGACATTTCACCCTCATCGCGATCATCCTCGCTGTCGCTGCCATCTTCGCCCTCCTCGCCTTCGTCGTCATCTCCATCGTGCATAGGCGTGTCCTCACCCGTCGCTGGTGTGCCCTCTTGCTTTATGTGCGGCTCGCCACCCTCGGTGCCCGAGGCTGTACCCGCAGCAGGGTCGCCAGGTTGGAACATGACTTTCTTACGACCACGACCAGGGCCCTTCTTTGGCTTTCTGCGAGGGGGCGGGGGACGTCGGCGAGGAGGCGTGGATTGTAGGAGATCGTTGGCTACCACGATGCCTTCGGAGTTTACTACCCCAACGCCCTCAACTACGGTACCAGGAGCGGCTTCTTCGGGTGCGGCCTCTTTCATCTCGACGTCTTCTTCGACTATTTCGCCCTCGACTCGGTGGCCTTCTGGCACCAGGACTTTGTAGACGTGGATGCTTCCGTCGGCGTCGGTACGTTTGACTTTAGTTTCCCTCATAGGGACATTGGCGGGGGCTCCGTTGCTGGTACTTCCGGTATATGCAGAGGGCAGTCCTTTTCGCCGCTTGGCCAAATATTCTGGTTCAGGTTCTTCGACATTGCGCGGGACCTGGCTCCACTTCTTGGCAACGAAGCCCACGCGCGCTTCTTTTGGCTCTTCGCCCTCCTCGCCCTCCTTTTCCTTCTCTTCCTCCTCGGGTGGAGTGGGGAGCTTGTACAGCGTGCCTGCACGGGCTGCACGTAGTAATAGTTGAGAATGCTCGGGTAATAGTTGTGAGTCACGAGGCATGGGGGGCTCTGGCCACCCGTCTTTTGACCGTGACTCTTGGATTGCAGCAGTTGATGGGTCGACTACTGTGTCGGCTAGTCGCCATTGGCGAACGGGTAAGCCCTCGAATACATCATGGTCGATCTGGGTACGACCTGAGCGGTTGGAGCGACCACTCGGCCTAAACTATTGATAGTCAGCACCCGCATAACTTGTTTTTATTCGGCTGAAGAAAGCTGCTCGAGGTGCAAGGATATCTTCGCAACGTCTGGTAATCTGGATTGCTGGGGAAGGTATCAACTGTCCATCGGAGGGCGTCCAGAGAGAATGACATCGGGTTTTGGGTGCTGCTGGCAGCACTCTAGCGGTTCAGAGAGTTTCCAAATGCAGGGCAGCTTCTTGAATGTGCAAGCGCTAATATAACTCGGGCTTGTTGAGGCAACATTGACTCGCCCAAGTTCCTGACAGTCCTCTACGCTCAGCTGTGACACAAGGCGATGTGCAACACCTCATACCAACTGCAAGGTAGGCTCAATGACTCACAATGGTCTGCAGCGCTCGTGATAGAGGCTGACTGCACGACTGCTCGTCCAAATTGCTGACGCGTAGAGGACGTACTCCTGGATAAAGGTATACAACTTCTCTGGACGTGAAACGAAGGGCTGCTCCGTATCCAGACAGATCCAGAAGCGTGAAAAAAAAAATCGGCGTACGGAATTGACAGAGGAGATGATATGGAACGGAAGCCCCCAGAGTATGCGAATTTCGACAAGAACGAAAGATTTCGCAATAGTTGAAATAATGAATACGGGAAGTTGACGGGGTGGAAGCAAACTCGCTGATCCAATGGAGGAGCGCGTGAAGGGATGAAGACAGCAGGCTTGATGCACCCCAGGGAAAGTAAACAGTCCAGGAGTAGGCAGATTTAGATAAAAGACGATTTCGCGATGTTCCTCGGCGGGGCAAGAGACTCGGGAAGGAGAAGGTCGCAACTTACGGGCGCCATTTGCTAGATGCAATGTCGTAGTGGAGCCCCTTGCGGCGCGCAATGGATGACGTAAGTAACGAGATTTGAGAAAAATAATGGCGGCTGAGGGAGCAGGTGAGCGATGGTGGGCGCAAGGAACTCGGAGTTGATCGCACGTGTCGTTGAAGGTGTTGGGTGTTCCGTTGCGCGCGCGGCGGTTCCCTTCGGCCTCGCGGCTCGAAAGCTGCGGCCTTGGCCCGTGCGCCGCGCCCTGACTCAGCTCTCAGCCTGCCATTCCACTACGAGAGCCCACAATCTTTGGATCGAGTGTTGCACTGCACTTCACGGCTGGTACGTAGTTCAGGTACCCAAAACAAGACGACTTTTGCCATGCATACATTAATCGAAAACCTATGTACTCCTGCGCCGTCCAACTGAATCTTGATACAGTCCGCGTGTAGTGAGGTCAACGAAGCCTGCACACGAACCGAGCTCCGTTGACAGGCACGTCTTTGGAATTTGGTGCCTGTCAAAAATGTAGCACCCAAACACTCGTCCAGATGTGTTTTGTCCGTACACAACTTCAATCCCATCTGTTGTTGAGTTAGTGAGGGTACTCGCAACACTGCTTTGTGCTCTTGGTTTGGTGCGCGGGAGAACGTACCCCGTATCCTTCTGCCTCACAATTCCCCCATCTTTGCCGGTTTGCTTCCCGGTCTTGCCGCCCTCTACCACTAATCGGTCAAACTGGAAAAATTGGCTGACGACGGTTTGTCTCTGCGATGGTCATGGTCAGCAAGAGACCAAACAAATGCAAAGTCCCTCCAGAGCCAGAGCCGGCACGCTAGATGCGAGCTCACGGAGATGTAGCTTCATGGCAAACGAGCCTTTTCTGCCGGATGCGCTGAACTCTCGTCGTCATCTCGAGCTTAATCTCCACGGGTAGCGACGGGTTTCCTTGACTCTTTCTGGCTCATCCGCATTCTCGTAACATGTAAAGGCTTTTGAGAAATAAACGCCAAACCCTACCTTCAACCCCTGGAGCTCCTTCAAACCCTTTTGTATGGCCTCTTGTATTGCGCGCTCGTCTTTCAACTGTTGGTTCTCGCGAAAGGCGTCTCTGGTTCGGCGTAATGCGTACTCGCGAAAGTTGTAGGCAGCGAACTGGCGGGCTTGACGGAGGAGGGAGCGATACTGCCGTGCCGTTTACATTAGCCAAAGATAAGACAGGAAGAGAAAATGACTTGGAACATCGAGGTGCATGACGTCTGCAAAGCTTAGGCGCGAAAAGATGGCGACTTGGAGTCACTCTCACTGGCAGCAGCTGGGTTCGTGGCAAACATACCAATGATCGCGCCTGGGTTGGCGTGCTTGTTGCGACGGAAGCCATGTTGTCGAAGAAGTTGGCTTTTCGATCACAGTGTTGAAAAGTTGGGGCGGGATGCGACGGAGACGATGTGGCGGAGGTCGCAGTTTATGTCATGGGCAAAAGAGCTCGCGGCGCGCGCTAGCGCAGGTTAAATCCGTGCGGGGCGGATTTAAGACCTGACATCAAGGAAGCGCACACTCTTCTGAAATAGTCGCTACTTGATTTTCGTCACCTACGCTCCGTGGTATCTGCAAAGTGCCCTTCTAATGACAGTCGTACACTATCCGCAAAGGCCCTGTTAGCCCAAAGTCCCAAAATCATTCAGACCCCATGCCGTCAACGCCTTCATCCATGCAATCCCAAAACCAACTCTGTGCTCACTGCTTGTACTTTTGGTGAATTTGTCTGATCTGCTCCTCCAAAGGCATTCCCTGGAGCTGCGCCTGATTCGGAGTCTGCTGGCCATCGTATGATCCTGAAGCCACACGCTTCCTCCTGGCTTCTTCTTCGGGGCTGATTCGAGCACCAGTGACAGGATCGAAAATATCGTCACGCTGGCTTGCCAGACGCTTGAGATTGTCAGCAACATCTTGCGTGGAAAGATTTGTCGTCGAGTAGCGAGCGTCAGCCTTGGCTTTTTGCTCCTTCCAGCGCGGGTCGAGCATTTCAACTGCAACATGTTAGCGACAATAGTGGCGAGCGCGGAACTGCACGTACTTCTCATATGCTGATCAATCTCGTCGATTGGTATCATTTGCCCGCAAATGCTGCACTTGGTCAACTGGCCGGTGTTGCGCTTGGCTTGAGCCCGGGGAACATAGTCGTTTCTGATCCGCATCTGCGACGGAGCAGCCTTGGCTGCAGCCTGAGCCTGTTTGGCGCGCTCCCTCTCCTCTTGCCTTTGGCGAATGAGACGTTCCTCCTCGTCTTCCTGTGGTGGTGCAACAGGGTATCCAGCAGCCATTGGAACCGGAGGCGGAGGTTGAACTGGCAGTTGTGGCGGCTGGGGCGTGTAGGCAGTAGGAGTGTGGTTCCACTGGGAGAAGTCTTCGTCGGGCATCGTTTCTTCAATACGCATGTTGGAGGGGCGAAGAGACATGGCGGCCTTTTGCTCGAGTGACGCAGATTGCAGGTCGGAGAGAGACGTGGGCGGGGGAAGGTCGGTCTGGTCATCAGCCTCGGTGAAGAGGACCGTCTCGACGACGACAAAGTCGTGCCAGTCAATTTCGGCGTAGGCAATCTTTTCTTGCTGTTCCTCGGCCTCCTTCATTTGCTTCTGCTGCTCTTGGTATTTGACCCATTCGGCGCGCGCCTTTGCCTTTTCCAGCATATTGAACTTGTTCTTGACATTCTCCTGCAATTGTGCCTTGCGCTGCTGCTCGCCCTCGCCGTCGAGGAGCAACTTGTACTGCTCAACCAAGCGGTTGTAGAACTGGTAGAGACTGTGCTGCGGACGCAAAAAGTCGAATTGGTAATTGCTAGCTTCCTTTTGTGCGAGGGCAGTGGAAAAGGAGCGGCCATTCTTGGCGGCGAAGAGCGCGGTTAACTTGATGACGTCCAAGTCCTGGGCGTTGATGTTTGGCATGCGCGCAGAGAAGTGAAATTCGGGCGGCTCCTTGGGACCTTGTGCGACTGGGGCCTGCGGAGCACCATTGTCGCCAACACGACCTGCCGATACATCTGTACCGCGGCCGGCCTTGATCTCCTCAACACGCCACCTATAGTATGGATGGTATTCGTCTTTGGGGTCGAGGAAGGAAAACTTGTTGCTGGTTGGGTCCTTGGCGCGGATGCGCTCTTCGAAGACAGCACCGTTGCGGACGACGTAGCCAGCGGTCTTTTCGAGGACGACGCGAACTTCTTTGGGAGGTAGAATGACACCCTCGGGCGGTTTGCGCACAGCGTCGAGGATGGCGGCCTCGTTGGCATTGGAGTCCATGGTGAGAAATGGGGCGGCAGCTCGGGCAGAATGCGGGGAGGGGAAGCGCAGCTGGCAGAGGGCGGGCTGTCAGAGGCGCGTCGACGTGATGTTGACGGCGTGCAAGTGTCTGGTGGATGGATGGATGCAATGCTGCAGGCGGACGGCATGCGGTCGGGTGGCAGAAGCCGCGGGCCGCCGCTAGCGTCCCGTCGGCGGTGAGCCGGCGGGAGGGAGGTCGTCGGGGCCGGAGCTCCGTGTGTGCCTTGGATTGGTGCCTTGGTGCCTTGGTGCCTCGTTTGCTCCACCAGATGCTGGGTACGAGGCCCCAATGAGCAGCCCAGCCCTACCATACCAGGAAGAGTGCTGGAATGCAAAAAACAAACGCCTTGGTTTGCTCCCATTGTTTCATGCGCGAAAACATTTTCGAGGAGAAAAAACAACCAACGACAAGAATCACTACCCGCCGCATTCACATGCGCACACCCCCTCTCTAGCCTCTGCAACGATACCTTACGCCCCCGCTCGTCGAGTGCTGGGCCGCGGCGGCCATCACTATTTTTTGGGGACGTGGGACCCGGACGCGCAAGGTGGCCTCCCTTGTGGAGCTCAAAAGCAAGGGCCCCATTTGCCCAAAGACACCTCTCCACCCCTAGCAGCTGAAGGCTCGCGTCCCTCCATCGCGACTCCTCCGCGGCCAAGTGTCCTTCTTCAACATTCTTGTCCCTCTTTTCACTTCCTTTTCTCCCCGTCGAGCGCGACTCCTCGACGCCGCGACCACCGCACTCTACCGCCGCCTCCGCTCTCCTAGCTGCCTGCTACCGCCAAGCCGTAGCATGCTTGTCGTTTCGGTTCAGCCTCAACTATAACTCAATCTCTGAGCTACCAACCCGACAAACGTCATGGGCTCAGAAAAGGGCCTCCTCAAAGCGGACACGCCGCCTCGCGGCCGGAGCAAGTCGCCTTCGGCCAACGCCAACGGCAATGGCAAGGTCAAGGCCCGCAGCTACACCTCCGAAGGTGTCAAGGACAATGACATTACCAAGCTCCCTGCCTCGGACTGGCAGCTGCTCGGCCTCCTCACCCTCGTTGCTGCCGGCGTGAGGTTGTTTAGAATCTACCAGCCCGGCAGCGTTGTATTTGACGAAGTCCAGTGAGTACAGCCTTGCTTTCCTCGAAAACCCAGACCCACATCTGACCGCATCCTCGCAGCTTTGGCGGCTTTGCATCCAAGTACATCAAGGGCAAGTTCTTCATGGACGTACATCCACCGCTTGCGAAACTCCTCATAACTCTGGCGGGATGGCTGGCTGGGTTCGATGGCGAATTCGACTTCAAGGACATTGGAAAGGACTACATTGAGCCTGGCGTTCCCTACGTCGCCATGCGCCTTCTTCCCGCAATCATGGGTGTCTTGACGATTCCGACCATGTTTTTGACGCTCAAGTCTTTTGGCTGCAAATCCAACATTGCAGCGCTCGGGGCTGGTCTGCTCATTTTTGGTAGGGGATAGATGACGCGGCTTTCTAGAATGCGCGGCTGACAGGTTCCAGAAAACGGCTTCGTCACCCAATCTCGCCTGATCCTTCTCGACTCGCCTCTGGTCATCTTCACGGCCTTCACAGCGCTTTGCTGGGCTTCTTTTGTGAACCAGCATGAACAAGGTCCCTCCAAGGCCTTTAAGCCCTCTTGGTGGACGTATCTCGCCCTGACGGGTCTTGGTCTCGGCGCAACTGTGAGCGTGAAATGGGTTGGCTTGTTCACGATCGCATGGGTGGGCAGCTTGACCGCTGTCCAGATGTGGGTTCTCTTGGGTGACCCGCAACATGTCACGCCGCGCCTCTGGTTCAAGCACCTCTTTGCGCGCGTCTTTTGTCTCATCGTGATTCCAATTGCCTTTTACGTTGGCATGTTTGCGATTCATTTCCTCTGTCTCGTCAATCCAGGAGAGGGAGATGGCTTCATGTCTGCCGAATTCCAGGCGACGCTCAACACCAAACAGATGGCCGAGGTTCCCGCGGACATCGCCTTTGGAAGCCGTGTTTCGATTCGCCACCACAATACCCAGGGTGGTTACCTTCATTCTCACCCGCACATGTATCCCACGGGAAGCAACCAGCAGCAGATCACCTTATACCCTCACAAGGACGAGAACAACCTGTTCCTCCTCGAAAACCAAACCCAGCCAATTCTGCCCGACAACAGGACCATTCCTGGCCCCACGGCCTGGGATGCTCTGGATCCTGCCTGGATCGAGGACGGCTCCATCATCAAGCTTTACCACGTCACCACAGACCGTCGTCTCCACTCCCACGACGTCCGTGCCCCAGTCACCGAGGCCGACTGGCAAAACGAAGTCTCTGCCTATGGCTACGAAGGTTTCGAGGGTGATGCGAACGATTTGTTCAAGGTCGAAATCGTCCCTTGGATGTCTGACGGTGACAAGGCCAAGAAGCGGTTGCGCACCATCGAATCCAAGTTCAAGCTTGTACACATCATGACTGGTTGCACTCTCTTCTCGCACAAAGTCAAGCTTCCCGATTGGGGTTACGAGCAGCAAGAGGTCACTTGTGCAAGGGGCGGAAGTCTTCCCAACAGCGTCTGGTATATTGAGCAGAACCTTCACCCCAAGCTTGGTGCCGATGCCGAGAAGGTCAACTACAGGAACCCGGGATTCTTTGGTAAATTCTGGGAGCTCCAGAAGGTCATGTGGAAGACGAATGCTGGTCTCGTTGAGTCTCATGCTTGGGACTCTCGTCCTCCATCTTGGCCAATCCTCCAGCGTGGTATCAACTTCTGGGGACAAAACCACCGCCAGATCTACCTCATTGGAAACCCCCTGGTTTGGTGGTCGTCGACCGCCGCAGTTGTCTTTTACCTCATATTCAAGGGCTTTGCCGTCATCCGTTGGCAACGTGGATACAAGGACTACAAGAACACGACTGTCAAGCGTTTCGACTACGAAGTCGGCACGATTCTTTTGGGGTGGTTCTTCCACTACTTCCCATTCTTTCTGATGCAGCGTCAACTCTTCTTGCACCACTACTTTCCGGCGCTTTACTTTGCCATCATGGGTCTGGCGCTGACCTACGACTTTGTCACCAACCGGTTCTCTGGCCTCGGATTGAAGGAGCGCCCCATGATTGGCCAGACTGGTGCCATCGTCTTCTTGGCAGCTAGCATTGTCGTCTTCACCGTTTACGCTCCTTTGACTTACGGAAACCCCTGGACAAAGAGCCACTGCAAGTCCGCCAAGCTGTTTGACAAGTGGGACTGGGACTGCAACACTTTCCACGACAGGGTAAGTAGTCATGCGTTCGATTGGAGGCTTGTTTTCTAACATTTCGCAGTACGATGAGTACGGCCCGCTCTGGGTCCCCAAGCCCTCCGAGACTGCGGTTCCCACCGCAGTGCCTCAGGTGGCCGAGGTTCCGGGAGAGAAGAAGGAGGCCGTCGTCAGCCCACCGCCACCTGTCGACGGCCAAGTCGTCGATGAGAAGGTTGAATACCGTGACGAAAATGGCAACATTCTCAATGAGGAGCAAGTCAAGGCGCTCGAGGGCAAGGTCAGCTTCAAGACGCGCTACGAGACGCGGACGCGCCTTGTTGACTCGGCGGGCAATGATGTGAACCAGGGCGGCGTGGCGCCTCCCCATCCCGACGTGCAGGGCCAAAACCCAGAGACTATTGAGAAGCCGGCGGACGGAGCACGTCAGGAACCCCTGGCAGTGCCTGTCAGCGAGGACAAGGAGAAGGAGGCAAGCGTCGAGAACGAGGACAAGGGAAAGCCGCGGCCGGCGAGCGAACCTAGGGAGGCCACGAAGCAGTAAGCCAGGCACTCTCCGTTCTCGTTGGATTTTCCCAGGAGTTCTTCCTTGTTCTTCCTCATCAAACATGTTCCAATAATCCTGTTCTGCTGAAATGCATACAACATCCTTTAACAAATCATGTCATGCATCTGCTGCGGTGCGTTCTGGTCTGTCGCTGTTCCATCTCCTCGACCTCTTTGCTTTTGGTCCTCTTTATAAAACGAAATCATCTTCAAGGGCTCCTTCCTATGTAATCGTCGCTTTGTAGCATCGGGAGTGTGAGAATTAGCTAGGTCAATCAAGGGGCTAGGCTAGGGTAGGGTAGGCGCAGGCTGTTTTCTTCGACGATGGCCAATATATTTAAACTCGATTGTCTCACCCTCGTGTCTTATTTACTATCTATAGTGGAATTAGTATTTATAGGGTTAATATTTACTTAAATAAAGAGTATATTATTATAGAGTAAGTTAATTTTATTAAGTAATATAAGTAATTACGGCGTATATATACTAGTAAGCTTATATTATATAGCTATCTACTTTATTATAGTAGCTAGTAGAGTAAGTCTTATAGACTTCTATTTATTTATTTATTTATTTAGTTTAATATCCCTCTTAATTCTAAGACTATAAGAGATAAGGATAGCTATCCTAGTAGTTCTATATAGCTTATATATTATATATCCTATTAGGTTATAACTATATTAGGAATATATATATATATATATATATATATAGTACTAGTATGGTACTACTAGCCGGCACGGTTTTTACAGCTTTTAAGGGTTACTTTTAGCGATTATTATTCTTATTCTTAGCTATAGTTTTAGCTTAGATATAAGTAGAAGGTTAGGCTAGTAAGAAAATAAGACTATAGGTAGCTCTAGAATACTAGGAAGATATAGTTCTATATAGTTTAGTAGTAATAATAATAGCTAATAAAAGTATAGGTAAACTTAGCATCTTAGATAGTAATAGGAGGTTTTATATTATTAGTATTTTTAGTAGTAGATTAGCTAGTTATATACCTCCTTTTATAGCTACTTATTAAGAGGTACTACTTATATAAATAAAGTCTTTTATACTTAGTTAAACTATTATCTAAAAAATACTTAGTTATTTATTTATTTATACTTATTATTTATACCTAAATTATATACTACTTAGATAATAAAGTAATAGCTAGATAGTAGCTTATTTTAGTTAGTTTAGTAGTTATTTTATTCCTATCCTATAGAGCCTACTTATTTACTACTAGTTACTATCTCTTATACCTCTTCTAGCGCTAGTATTTTAGCTAGCTAAGTAAGTATATTAGTAAGTAGCTAGTCCTACCTATACTAGTCCTTCTTATTATATACTATAGCGCGCGCAGTTTATATTTTATAGTATTTAGTACTTAGTATTTACTACTTATATATATACTAGCTGTTTCTAGCTAGCTAGAGAGTAGATAGTTATTCTATATAGGCTATATAATAACTACTCTTACTCCTTACCTATTATTATAATAGGCGTACACGCGCCTACGTGAGTACTAGGGCCAGTATAGACAAACCCGGCGTTATATAGTTATAAGAAGTACAAGCCTCACCTTAGGTAGTAGCCCGCCGCAGCTTAGGCTAAAACCTGCAGGCTAGTACTAGCCACTACAGCCTGGCACCAGCCACTACAGCTCTAGGCAGATACTATGTAATAGCCCATTAACACCTTACCTTTATAACTTACCTAATAATAACTAAGGACCCTTATATAAAGGATAAGAGGTAGAATAGTATAAAGGAAGGACTAGGAAATATATAAGTAGTAAGTATCTTTTATATTTTATTCTTTTAACTTATTAGATTTAATTAAGATATATATATATTTTCTAGTAGTTCACCTTTAGCCCTTACCTGTATAATAAGAAATCTATAAGTTATAATAGATATAAAAGATTATTTTAAGTTTTAGCTCTATCCTACTTCTTTACCTATAAAGGTATTATAATATTTAACCTAAGTAATATTATATATAGCTATAGTCTTATATAAGACTGCTTATTACTTTTCCCTAGTAAACCTAAGTTATCTTTATTAGGCGCATTAGTATTATCTAAGGACTAAGGAGCATTAAGTATATATTAACTATAGAAGTCTTTAGTTAAGGCTATAGGGTAGTATATAAATATTTAGGAGGTATCCTATCTATAACCTACTTAAGGGACATTCTAAGTAGAAGACTATAAAGATAGTATAGCTAAGAATAAAGCTAATATATCTAGTACTACTAAAGGTATTAGTACTAGTTAATCAACTTAATAAGATTCGCGTAAAGGGACTAAAGATTTATATAATACTAGATACTTATTAAATAATAATAAGAGAGGACCTACCCCTATTCTCCTATATAATTTCTACTTAGTCCTAGTAGTAGAGGTAAAAGAATATACCTAAGACCTAGGGTCAACTTATACAGTTTAAGCTCTAGTTATAGAGGCATTTATAAAGGTACCACGCTTAGATATTAATTAATTTAAATCTAAGATTACATCCTTAAATAAGTCTTAAGTATAGCAGCAACTAAACTACATATAAAGGTAAAACTAGGCTCTTAAGTAAATACTCTTAAACTATACTAATAGACTTAGGGAAGTTCTAAGGGAAGGATATATTAGGCCCTCTTTATTAGCTTAGCACCTAAGACCTATCACCCTCTCTTAAGATCCTTCTACTAGTAGAGTTATAAGGACTCTTAGACCTCCTCCTAACTATATAAGGGAAACTACTACTAAAACCTCTACTTTATCTTTAAGTAGTAAGAAATACTAAAGTAGTAAGGTTCCTAATCCTCCTCTTCTTACTAATAGAGAAGACCCCTTATATAAATACTAGACCCTCCTTATATAAAATAAAATTAAATAAAACCACAATTACTTTACTAAAGATATAGTAGAGGAGACTAAATAGAATATTATAGGTTATATTATTTCCTATATTAGTAGAGAAGTCTTATATCACCTAACTCCTTTCCTTACTTCTTATATAAAGGCCAATAAAGTCACTCTAGATAAGGATATCTTTAAATTCCTAGATAACCTCCTCTAGAGTCTATATAAATATAAGGATATAAAGAAGTAGTTACGCTCTCTTATATACCACATCCCTATAGACCTTTAGAAGTTTTAATTAAACTTTATATAATTAGCCTTAGATATAGATCTTCCCTAGGAATAGTAAAAAGAGGACTTTTATAATATAATAGATCCTCTCCTTTAAACCTATATAGTTACTATAGAGTAAGATAGGAATATTAACTTTTATAAGTACCTCTAATAAGCCTACCCTATTACTTAAAGTCTTAGTAACTACTATTCTAACTATAGAAAACTAACGCTCACGTCGTATAAGGAATAAGTAAAGAAGAGATAATAAGAATAAGTAAAGATAACTACCTTAGGTAGTATAAGTACTTTATCTTCTAGTTATACCTAGGCGCGATCTATATCTAGGGCTCCCTTATATAATATAACCTATAAAGGTAAAGTAGAAGTCTATATAGAGATTAGACCGTATAATCACTATAGCCAGTTTAGCTATTTATAGAGACAATGCCTATAACCTAAGATAAAGGTAATAGAGTTAGTTAAAGAAGAAAGTACTAAAGATATCTATATAAATAAAGGAGATTAGTCTTTATTAGAAAATAATAAGACCTAGGTAAAGTCTCCTACTATAGGTCTAAACTTAGAGCAATACATATTAAGGGTTCTTATATAAATCTTAGTTACTTTATTAGAGGTGTACCCTTTACTATATAAACCTTAATTATATCTAATAGCCACGCCTTAGAAATTCGTGCCCTAGCTAATACTAGTACTAGTAGTATAAGTTTTATTCACCCTAAGCTACTACTAACTCTCCAGTCTATAGGTACTATAAAAAAGAGAATAATAGGTAAAGGGCTTAATATTACTAGGTTTAACCGACGCATAAATAAGAAAGTCAATTTTTACTTTTATCTTTAACTCTACTTCTAGGATTAAATAGTTTCTACTTATACTTTTATTTATAATATTAGCTATAATAACATAATTCTTAGGTAATAGTTTTTCGACCAGCACGATGTTCTTCTAGACTATAAATAATATAAACTAGTCTAGAGATAGCTACTAATTAACTAATCCTTTTAGCATCTTTTACGCCTACTAAAAATCTCTATATAAAGCAATAAACTATAGAAAGAACATTAAGTAGATATAGACTATAGAGATAAAAACTTTAATAAATACCTTCTTCCCTTAGTATAGGTTATTAAGGGAATTAAATTTTAAACTCAAGATACTTTTAAGCTTTCTATCTATAAAATACAAGTTATACTAATAGAGATCTATACTATTAACCTCATACAAGTTTAAGCGGCTCTTAAAGATAAGGAAACTAAGGAATTACTAGCTTCTAAGCTACTAGCTACTTATAAGGAATTTTAAGATATATTTTCTAAAATAAAGTCTAACAAGCTACTACTATATCATATAGGAGTTAATCATAAAATATCTCTTATATATAATAGTCTACTAGAGCTTCCACCTAGCCCTCTCTATAGAATGTCTCTAGAACAGCTTAAGGCTATAAAAGAGTATATCATTAAGAATATTTAGAAAGGCTTTATTACTAAAAGCTTTACTACCTACACTTCTCCTATTCTAGTAGTAAAAAAGCCTAGTAGGGGATAGAGATTTTATATAGACTACTAATAGCTTAATAAATAAACTACTAAGGATTTACACCCCCTCCCTCTTATTATAGAGTTACTTTAGTATATTAGAAAGGGCAAGATTTACACTAAGCTTAATATTTAATAAGCTTTCTACTACATCTATCTTACTAAGGATTCTGAAGATAAAACCACTTTCTATATAAGATACAGGTTATTTAAATACTATATCTTACCTTTTAGATTAAGTAATAGACTAGTAGCCTTTTAATATTTTATTAACCAGGTTCTCTTTAAGTATTTAGATAATTTTATTGTAGCTTTTATAGATAATATGCTTATTATCTCTAAAAACCCTATAGAGCATAAGGAATAAGTAAAAAAAGTACTAGTAAGACTATAAAAGGCGGGACTATAGGTAGATTTAAAGAAGAGCAAGTTTTTAGTTATTTATATAAAGTTTCTTAGATATATTATTTCTATAGAAGGCATTTAAATAGACCTAGATAAGGTAGAACCTATATATAACTAGCTAATACTTAAAACCCTTAAGGCTCTTTAATCCTTCCTAGGTTTCTATAATTTCTACTAATAATTTCTCCCTAACTATAGATAAATTAGCTAGCTATTAGAGAAACTATACTCTAAGGTAAAATAGTAACAACTAGGACCCCTAGAAGAGGAGGCAATTTAATAACTTAAGAAGCTAATATATAGTAACATACTTCTAGCTAACTATAACCCTACTCTTAACACTTATATAGAGACTAATATAAGTAATAGAGTTACTATAGGCGTTTTAATATAGCTCTAACAACCTTTATATAATTAGAAACTAGTAGCGTTCTACTCTAAGGTAATAGCTAATATAGAACTTTATTATAGAATATCTAATAAAGAACTGCTAGCTATTAAGAATAGACTAGAAGAATAGAGACTAATACTTATTAGCCTTAAAAAACCTTTTCTCATAATAATAGACTATTAGGTATTAGAGTACTACTCTACTAAATAACAACTTAATTAATAACAAGCTAGATAGTCTAAGTTTTTTATAGAGTTCTATATACAATTCTCCTATTAGCTAGGAAAGGAAAATATCATTACTAATTACCTTACTTAAAAATAAGAAGACCTAAAGACTTAAAAAGAAAAAGTAAAGGCTACATAAGAGATGTGCCTTATCTTACTAGAGACTATTATCCCTCTTTTTATTTTAGAATAAGAACTTCCTTCTCTAGTATTATTTTTAGATAAACTTCTCTATATAAACTAAGAAGATTCTAAATTAGAACTCTAGAGATAGAAGGCCCTCTTAAAAGACCTTAAATAAAGAAATAGTTAGGAACTAAAGGATAGTCTTTTATTATAATATAGCACCCTCTTTATACTAGATCACAATAACCTCCGCGCGAGAATACTTAATACTTTATATACTACCTATATAACTACCTATCCTAGTATTATAAAGATATAAAAACTCCTTAAGTAATATTACTACTAGCTAGCTATAAATCGCACGATTAATATTTACAGGCAAGGATACTATATTTACTACTAAATAAAAGAGTTTTATAATAAAGACCTAGGCCTTCTATAACCCCTAGAGATTCCTACTCGACCCTAGTAATACTTAGCTATAGATTTTAAAGAGATGCCTAAAGACTAAAAAGGCTACAATATAATCCTAGTTATTATAGACTAGTTAAGTTAAAGAACCTTTAGCTTACCTTATATAAAGAAGATTAATACTAAAGGAGTCTCTAGACTCTTTTATAAATATATCTACTATATTTATAGAAACCCTAAGTCTATCCTATCTAACTAAGGCCCTTAGTTCATCTCAGCATTTATAAATAAACTATATAAGCTAACTAGTATAGAGCAGCATTTTAACTCATCCTACTACTCTTAAACTAATAGTATTATAGAGATTATTAATTAGCATCTTATATAAAGATTAAGACCTTTTATCAATTACTTTTAGAATAATTAGTCTAATCTTCTACTATTAATAGACCTCGCACAAGTAATACTTCCCTATAAAGCTACTAGACTTTTACCTTTTAAGATTAAGTTAGGATATTCCCCTTAAATACACTATAACTAGTAATAAAGAATAGAGACCCCCTAGTAACTAGAAAAGATAGCTCATATAGTAGCATAAACACTATAAAAGAGAAGATAAGAAGCTTTTAAATTTATAAAGAATCTTATTCTTAAATCCTAAGAGTATATATACTAATAAGCTAATAAATACCGTCGCATGCCAGACTTTACAGTTAGAGATTACATCTATATTAAGAAAACTAGATGGTCTACTAATTAGCTAAACCTTAAATTAGACTTCTCTAATACTAGACCTTTTAAAATTATAGGAATAGAAGGACCCTCCTACATCCTTAATCTTTCCTTATATATAAAGATAGTTAACCTTTTCCACGCTAATAGGCTATATAAGGCCGAAATAGAACAGCTTCCTAGTTAGGAATATACTAAACCTAAACCTAAGATTATTTAAGACGAGCCTAAGTAGGAAGTAGACCATATTTAAGCTAGTTAAGTCTTATATAGGAAGCTTTAATACCAAGTTAAATAGACTAGATACAACTAAGATGACTAGTAGTATAATGTAAGTTCTTTTAGTAGCGTGCTATAGAAAATTAAAGAATTCTACTTATTACACCCTATTATAGCAGGACTACTAAAAAATCTAGAAAAATAGAAGGCTGCCTTCCTCTAAGAAGAACTATAGATTAAAATAGAAAGTAATAATAAAATAAGTCACTTAGGCCTATAGTAAATATTATAAAGACATAGAAAGTAGACTAATTAGTTTACTATCTACCCTTATATAAATACTATTAATCTTGACTTCTACTCTCTAGTCTCTCCTTTTTACTACTTATTCCCTACTATCCTCTTCTTTAATTTCTACCCTTTACTTCTTTCCTTTTCCCTTCTTCTTATTATAATAGTTATTATATAAGACCGTCTCCTCTAGATCCTCTAGCTTATTAGGCAGGATATTCTACTTAGCTAAAGCCTAATTAGTTTAATCCTCTAACCTAGCTTAGTAGTGCAAGTTCTAGAACTCCTCTATATAAATTTTGTCTTTATGCCTCTTATAATGAGCAGGCAGCTTGGCACCCTTTAAGTCACTTATAGTGTAGTTAAGGTTGCCTATACCCTAAAGGCAGTTAGCGCAGCAGCCCTATAAGAAACTAGGCAGGTAGTAACAACTAATAAACGCGCGAGTGTTAATATTATTACGACACTTAGTATAGCTAATAGGGTTATTAATTCTAGTGTACTAGATAAGAAAAGCATCATATAAGCTGGCTTAAGTTTTAACTAATAAGTAGTTAAATTGCCAAGTAGAAACTATAATGTGTGAGTGAGGCATGCTATTATCTAAGGCCAAGATGCGCTTAGTATGCTCTTGTACTTTAGAACTACTAAGGCGCGCCTATATAGTTAGTTAGATAAGAATCCCTTATATTAGTAAGATAAACTTACTTACGCGACACTCTCTATATTCTTATAAGGGATATAAAGTATTAACTTAAAGTCCTACTTAATAGGCACCTTATTAGAGCCAACTAGTAACACTATAATATGAATCTTACTGTCGCTGCTGTCGTGTAAAGTAGCAGGCAGCAAGTACTTAGCTACTAGAACCTAATAAGCTGTAGGATTATAATAATAGTATATATAAGTAGGCTCTTTACCTTCTTCCTCTAAAATAGGCTGCGCGACAGTAAACTAGCAGTAATATAGTGTAATAGGCTGGTTAGTAGCAGGCTATATAGCTATAGATGACAAACCTCATATAATAACTAATAATACTAATTAAGTAGAACCTAATACTATAGTATACTATAGGTAAAGTAATAAGCCTATAGCTGTTCCTAGCTAAATAAGTAAAGCCTAGCCTAACTAAGTCTTTATATAAGTATCCTCCTCTATAATTATATTAGTTAGCAAGACGGGATAATAAAGCAGTAAAACCTAGATATATAATACTACTTAATAGCCTAGATAATAATTAGTAATAGTTAGAGATAGAATTAAAGTTTACTTACCTTAGGACTCTATATAATAGTCCTTATAGATACTGCCAGCTAAAATAGCCCTCTAAGCGAGCGGTAACTATAACAGATCGCGAATAATGCTGCATAATAATAACTTAATACTGTAACTCTTATATAATAGTAATAAGTCCTAATAGACCAGACTATAATAAGTAGTAGACGTATTAAGTATATAGTAGCTAGGAATGTCTGCTTTACTATTAGTAGGGTATAAATTATTTAAATTATTAGAACCTTTATGCGTAATAGTCAGTTTACTAGATTATAGCTAAATTAGACTAGGATAACAATGTACTTTAATAGGGAGCTTTAGACATAGCTAAGTAAGATAGCAACCTTCTATAGGTCGCGCGGTAAAAGAGATAGTAATAGAAAGAGATGGTATAGTAGTAGACCTAGACTAATAATTATACTACACATATAGAACACTTAAATTACTAAATCACTACTATTATACATTACAAGTCTGCGCCTATATAAGCGCCTATAGCTACTAATTCCTACAATTTTAGCTTCTCTTTAGGGGGGGCATATTATAATAGGCATATATATACCTATATAAGTACTAGGGCCAGCATAGATAAACCTAGTATTATATAGTTATAAGAAGCATAAGCCTCACCTTAGATAGCAGCCCACTACAGCTTAGGCTAAAACCCGCAGGCTAGTACCAGCTACTACAGCCTAGTACTAGCTACTACAGCCTTAGGAAGATACTATATAACAGCCTATTAATACCTTACCTTTATAACTTACCTAATAATAACTAAGGACCCTTATATAAAGGATAAGAGGTAGAACAGTATAAAGGAAGGACTAGGAAATATATAGGTAGTAAGTATCTTTTATATTTTATTCTTTTAACTTATTAGATTTAATTAAGACACATACATATTCTCTAGCAGTTTACCTTTAGCCCTTACCTATATAATAAGAAATCTATAAGTCATAACAAACTATAACTCTTATTATTAAAGTTCTTCTAGACTAATTTATTTAGATCTAAACTATAGACTATAATATTACTATATCCTTCTTTTAAGGAGTAGCCTTAAAGTCTAAAATATAAAAGAGATAATATAAACCTTAACTAAATTAAGTACTTTAGATTTACTAGAGGTATTAACTTTTCCTTCTCTTTTTTACTTTCTATTTTAGAAAGAACTAACTATACTATTTTCCCCTAATTAGGACTATTCTTTAGTCCTTATATAGCTCTTTATATCCTAATATTAATAACTAACTTTTATCTATTAGTTCTTTTAGAATAAACCTTTATTTTAATTTATAAGAAGGGATATCCTCCTTTTTCTCTTCTTTAAACCTAAATTACCCTTTACTTATAAGTTATACTTTTAGGTCTTATAATAGCTTTATATATAACTATTATAATAATAATTTATTAGGAAATATAGTAAGATTCCTAAGAGCCTAATAGTATACCTAATAAGTTAGGTACTAAGGGTAATATAAGGGTTTACCCCTAGATAGGTACTACTATAAATAGTAGAATTTAATCTATTATAATAGTCCTTACTATCTATAATACCTAAGCTAGTTTCTCTCTTAGCTAGTAGGAACTAGTACTAAATAAGTAAAGATTCCTTTCTTACTAAGAAACTTCTACCTTAAATATCTTTATAAGTACTAGTACTATAGACTTAAGAGCTATACTATTTAATAGGGCTTAGCCTATAGTACTTATATATAATATTAGGGGATAAATAATCTACTTATTATCTTTATACTTTAGTATCTAATCTTAGGTAAAGACCTTATTTTTATATAGTACTTCTAGTAGATTTAAAACTATAGTATTTTAACCTAATAAGTCTTATCCTCTTATAAGTAGTAAGAGACCTATTAATAGTATTATAGTACCTAGTAGAGTAAATTAATATAGACTACTAATAATTAATAGGTATTACAACTTGCAGATTTCTTATTATATAAGTAAGGGCTAAAGGTAAACTGCTAGAGAATGTATATATATCTTAATTAAATCTAATAAGTTAAAAGAATAAAATATAAAAGATACTTACTACCTATATATTTTCTAGTCCTTCCTTTATACTATTCTACCTCTCATCCTTTATATAAGGGTCCTTAGTTATCATTAGGTGAGTTATAAAGGTAAGGTGTTAATAGGCTGTTGCGTGGTATCTGCCTAGGGCTGTAGTAGCTGGTGCCAGGCTATAGTAGCTAGTACCAGCCTGTAGGTTTTAGCCTAAGCTACAGTGGGCTGCTACCTAAGGTAAGGCTTATGCTTCTTATAACTATATAATGCTAGGTTTATTTATACTAGCCCTAGTACTTATATAGGTATATATATGCCTATCATAATATGCCCCCCCTAAAGAGAAGCTAAAATCATAGGAATTGGCAGCTACAGGCGCTTATATAGGCGCAGACTCGTAATATATAATAGTAGTAATTTGGCAATTTAAGTATTCTATATATATAGTATAATTATTAGTCTAGGTCTACTACTACACTATCTCTTTCTATTACTATCTCTTTTACCGCGCAACCTATAGAAGGTCGCCATCTTACTTAGCCATATTTAAAGCTCCCTATTAAAGTATGTTATTATCCCGGTCTAATTTAGCTATAATCTAGTAAACTAACTATTATATATAAAGGTTCTAATAATTTAAATAATTTGTACCCTACTAATAGTAAAGTAGATATTCCTAGCTGCTATATACTTAATACGTCTGCTACTTATTATAGTCTAGTCTATTAGGACTTATTACTATCATATAAGAGTTATAGTATTAAGTTATTATTATATAGCATTATTTATAATCTGTTATAGTCGCCGCTTACTTAGAGGGCTATTTTAGCTAGCAGTATCTATAAGGACTATTATATAGAGTCCTAAGATAAGTAAACTTTAATTCTATCTCTAATTATTACTAATTATTATCTAGGCTATTAAGTAGTATTATACATCTAGGTTTTACTACTTTATCATCCCATCTTACTAACCAATATAATTATAGAGGAGGACACTTATATAAAGACTTAGTTAGGCTAGGCTTTACTTATTTAGCTAGAAATAGCTACAGGCTTGTTACTTTACCTATAGCATACTATAGTATTAGGTTCTACTTAATTAGTATTATTAGTTATCGCGCAAGGTTCGTCATCTATAGCTATATAGCCTGCTACTAACTAGCCTATTATGCTGCATTACTACTAGTTTACTGTTGCGCAGCCTATTTTAGAGGAAGAAGGTAAAGAGCCTACTTATATATACTATTATTATAATCCTGCAGCTTATTAGGTTCTAGTAGCTAAGTACTTGCTGCCTGCTACTTTACATAATAGCAGTAACAGTGAGATTTATATTATAGCGTTGCTGGTTAGCTCTAATAAGGCGCCTATTAAGTAGGACTTTAAGTTAATACTTTATATCCCTTATAAGAATATAGAGAGTGTCGTGTAAGTAAGTTTATCTTACTAATATAAGGGATTCTTATCTAACTAACTATATAGGCGCGCCTTAGTAGTTCTAAAGTATAAGAGTATACTGAGCGCATCTTGGCCTTAGGTAACAGCATGCCTTACTTATATATCATGGTTTCTACTTAGCAATTTAACTACTTATTAGTTAAAACTTAAGCCAGCTTATATAATGCTTTTCTTATCTAGTACACTGAAATTAATAACCCTATTAGCTATACTAAGTATTATGATAATACTAATACTCGCGTATTTATTAGTTATTACTACCTACCTGGTTTCTTATAGGGCCACTATACTAACTGCCTTTAGGGTATAGGCAACCTTAACTACACTATAAGTGACTTGAAAGGTGCCAAGCCGCCTGCTTATTATAAGAGGCATAAAGATGAAATTTATATAGAGGAGTTCTAGAACTTATACTACTAAGCTAGGTTAGAGGATTAAACTAATTAGGCTTTAGCTAAGTAGGACATCCTGCCTAATAAGCTAAAGGATCTAGAGGAGACGGTCTTATATAATAACTATTATAATAAGAAGAAGGGAAAAGGAAAGAAGTAAAGGGTAGAAATTAAAGAAGAGGATAGTAGAGAATAAGTAGTAAAAAGGAGAGACTAGAGAGTAGAAGTTAAGATTAATAGTATTTATATAAGAGTAGATAGTAAACTAATTAGTCTACTTTCTATATCTTTATAATATTTACTATAGGCCTAAGTAACTTGTTTTATTATTACTTTCTATTTTAATCTATAGTTCTTCTTAGAGGAAGGCAGCCTTCTATTTTTCTAGATTTTTTAGTAGTCCTACTATAACAGGGTATAATGAGTAGAATTCTTTAATTTTCTATAGTGTACTACTAAAAGAACTTGTATTATACTACTAGTCATCTTAGTTATATCTAGTCTATTTAACTTAGTATTAAAGCTTCCTATATAAGACTTAACTAGCTTAAATATAGTCTACTTCCTACTTAGGCTTATCTTAAATAATCTTAGGTTTAGGTTTAGTATATTCCTAACTAGGAAGCTGTTCCATTTTGGCCTTATATAGCCTGTTAGTATAGAAAAGGTTAACTATCTTTATATATAAGGGAAGATTAAGGATGTAGGAGGGTCCTTCTATTCCTATAATCTTAAAAGGTCTAGTATTAGGGAAGTCTAATTTAAGGTTTAGCTAATTAGTAGACCATCTAGTTTTCTTAATATAGATATAATCTCTAACTATAAAGTCTAGCGCGTGACAGTATTTATTAGCTTATTAGTATATATACTCTTAGGATTTAAGAATAAGATTCTTTATAAATTTAAAAGCTTCTTATCTTCTCTTTTATAGCATTTATACTACTATATAAGCCATCTTTTCTAGTTACTAGGGGGTCTCTATTCTTTATTACTAGTTATAGTATATTTAAGGGGAATATCCTAACTTAATCTTAAAAGGTAAAAGTCTAGTAGCTTTATAGGGAAGTATTACTTGTGCGAGGTCTATTAATAGTAGAAGATCAGACTAATTATTTTAAAAGTAATTAATAAAAGGTCTTAATCTTTATATAAGATGCTAATTAATAATCTCCATAATACTATTAGTTTAAGAGTAGTAGGATGAGTTAAAATACTACTCTATACTAGTTAGCTTATATAGTTTATTTATAAATGCTAAGATGAACTAAGGGCCTTAGTTAGATAGGATAGACTTAGGGTTTCTATAAATATAGTAGATATATTTATAAAAGAGTCTAGAGACTCCTTCAGCATTAATCTTCTTTATATAAGGCAAGCTAAAGGTTCTTCAACTTAACTAGTCTATAATAACTAGAATTGTATTATAGCCTTTTTAGTCTTTAGGCATCTCTTTAAAATCTATAGCTAAGTGTTGCCAGGGTTAAGTAGGAATCTCTAGGGGTTATAGAAGGCCTAGGTCTTTATTATAAAACTCTTTTATTTAGTAATAAATATGGCATCCTTACCTATGAATATTAATCATATGATTTATAGCTAGCTAGTAGTAATGTTGCTTAAGGAGTTTTCGCATCTTTATAATACTAGGATGGGTAGTTATATAGGTAGTATATAAAGTATTAAGTATTCTCACGCGGAGGTTATCGCGATCTAGTATAAAGAGGGTGCTATATTATAATAAAAGACTATCCTTTAGTTCCTAACTATTTCTTTATTTAAGGTCTTTTAAGAGGGCCTTCTATTTTTAGAGTTCTAATTTAGAATCTTCTTAGTTTATATAGAGAAGTTTATCTAAAAATAATACTAGAGAAGGAAGTTCTTATTCTAAAATAGAAAGAGGGATAATAGTCTCTAGTAGGATAAGGTATATCTCTTATATAGCCTTTACTTTTTCTTTTTAAGTCTTTAGGTCTTCTTATTTTTAAGTAAGGTAATTAGCAATGATATTTTCCTTTCCTAGCTAATAGGAGAATCATATATAGAACTCTATAAAAAACTCAGACTATCTAGCTTATTATTAATTAAGTTGTCATTTAGTAGAGTAGTACTCTAATACCTAATAGTCTGTTATTATGAGAAAAGGTTTTTTAAGGCTAATAAGTATTAGTCTCTATTCTTCTAGTCTATTCTTAATAGCTAGCAGTTCTTTATTAGATATTCTATAATAAAGTTCTGCATTAGCTATTGCCTTAGAGTAGAATGCTACTAGTTTCTAATTATATAAAGGTTGTTAGAGCTGCATTAAAACGCCTATAGTAACTCTATTACTTATATTAGTCTCTATATAAGTGTTAAGAGTAGGGTTATAGTTAGCTAGAAGTACATTACTACATATTAGCTTCTTAAGTTATTAAATTACCTCCTCTTCTAGGGGTCCTAGTTGTTGCTATTTTACCTTAGAGTATAGTTTCTCTAATAGCTAGCTAATTTATCTATAGTTAGGGAGAAATTATTAGTAGAAATTATAGAAACCTAGGAAGGATTAAAGAGCCTTAAGGGTTTTAGGTATTAGCTAGTTATATATAGGTTCTACCTTATCTAGGTCTATTTAAATGCCTTCTATAGAAATAATATATCTAAGGAACTTTATATAAATAACTAAAAACTTACTCTTCTTTAAATCTACCTATAGTCCCGCCTTTTATAGTCTTACTAGTACTTTTTTTACTTATTCCTCGTGCTCTGTAGGGTTTTTAGAGATAATAAGCATATTATCTATAAAAGCTACAATAAAATCGTCTAAATACTTAAAGAGAACCTAATTAATAAAATATTAAAAGGCTACTAGTCTATTACTTAATCTAAAAGGTAAGATATAGTATTTAAATAACCTATATCTTATATAGAAAGTGGTTTTATCTTCAGAATCCTTAGTAAGATAGATACAGTAGAAAGCTTATTAAATATTAAGCTTAGTATAAATCTTGCCCTTTCTAACATACTAAAGCAACTCTATAATAAGAGGGAGGGGGTGCGAATCCTTAGTAGTTTATTTATTAAGCTATTAGTAGTCTATATAAAATCTCTATCCCCTACTAGGCTTTTTCACTACTAGAATAGGAGAAGCATAGGCAGCAAAGCTTTTAGTAATAAAGCCTTTCTAAATATTCTTAATAATATACTCTTTTACAGCCTTAAGCTGTTCTAGAGACATTCTATAGAGAGGGCTAGGCGGAAGCTCTAGTAGACCATTATATATAAGAGATATTTTATAATTAACTCCTACACAATATAGTAGTAGCTTATTAGACTCTATTTTAGAAAATATATCTTAAAATTCCTTATAAGCAGCTAGTAGCTTAGAAGCTAGTAATTCCTTAGTTTCCTTATCTTTAAGAGCCACTTAAACTTATATAAGGTTAATAGTATAGATCTCTATTAGCGCAACTTATATTTTATAGATAGAAAGCTTAAAAGTATCTTAAGTTTAAAATTTAATTCCCTTAATAACCTATACTAAGGGAAGAAGGTATTTATTAAAGTTTTTATCTCTATAGTCTATATCTACTTAATGTTTTTTCTGCGGTTCATTACTTTATATAGAGATTTTTAGTAGGCATAAAAGATGCTAAAAGGATTAGTTAACTAGTAGCTATCTCTAGACTAGTTTATATTATTTATAGTCTAGAAGAACATCATGCTGGTTAAAAAACTATTACCTAAGAATTATGTCATTATAGCCAATATTATAAATAAAAGTATAAGTAGAAACCATTTAATCCTAGAAGCAGAGTTAAAGATAAAAGTAAAAATTAACTTTCTTATTTATATATTAGTTAAACCTAGTAATATTAAGCCCTTTACCTATTATTCTCTTTTTTATAGCACCTATAGACTAGAGAGTCAGTAGTAGCTTAGGGTGAATAAAACTTATACTACTAGTACTAGTATCAGCTAGGGCATAAATTTCTAAGGCGCGGCTATTAGATATAATTAAGGTTTATACAGTAAAGGGTACACCTCTAATAAAGTAACTAAGATTCATATAAGAACCCTTAATATATATTACTCTAAGTTTAGACCTATAGTAGGAGACTTTACCTAGGTCTTATTATTTTCTAATAAAGACTAATCTCCTTTATTTATATAGACATCTTTAGCACTTTCTTCTTTAACTAACTCTATTACCTTCATCTCAGGTTATAGGCATTATCTCTATAAATAGCCAAACTAGCCGTAGCGATTACATAGTCTAATCTCTATATAGACTTCTACTTTACCTTCACAGGTTGTATTATGCGAGGGAGCCCTAGATATAAATTATACCTAGATATAACTAGAAGATAAAGTACTTATACCACCTAAGGTAGTTATCTTTACTTATTCTTATTATCTCTTCTTTACTTATTCCTTACGCGATGTAAGTATTAGTTTTCTATAGTTAGAACAGTAGTTACTAAGACTTTAAGTAATAGGGTAGGCTTATTAGAGGTACTTATAAAAGTTAACATCCCTATCTTACTCTATAGTAACTATATAGGTTTAAAGGAGAGGATCTATTATATTATAAAAGTCCTCTTTCTACTATTCCTAGGGAAGATCTGCGTCTAAGGCCAATTATATAAAGTTTAATTAAAACTTCTAAAGGTCTATAGGGATATAGTATATAAGAGAGTATAACTACTTCTTTATATCCTTATATTTATATAGACTCTAAAGGAGGTTATCTAGGAATTTAAAGATATCCTTATCTAGAGTAACTTTATTAGCCTTTATATAAGAAGTAAGGAAAGGAGTTAGGTGATATAAGACTTCTCTACTAATATAGGAAATAATATAACCTATAATATTCTATTTAGTCTCCTCTACTATATCTTTAGTAAAGTAATCGTGGTTTTATTTAATTTTATTTTATATAAGGAGGGTCTAGTATTTATATAAGGGGTCTTCTCTATTAGTAAGAAGAGGAGGATTAGGAACCTTACTACTTTAGTATTTCTTACTACTTAAAGATAAAGTAGAGGTTTTAGTAGTAGTTTCCCTTATATAGTTAGGAGGAGGTCTAAGAGTCCTTATAACTCTACTAGTAGAAGGATCTTAAGAGAGGGTAATAGGTCTTAGGTACTAAGCTAATAAAGAGGGCCTAATATATCCTTCCCTTAGAACTTCCCTAAGTCTATTAGTATAGTTTAAGAGTATTTACTTAAGAGCCTAGTTTTACCTTTATGCATAGTTTAGTTACTACTATACTTAAGACTTATTTAAGGATGTAATCTTAGATTTAAATTAATTAATATCTAAGTGTGGTACCTTTATAAACACCTCTATAACTAGAGCTTAAACTGTATAAGTTAATCCTAGGTCTTAGGTATATTCTTTTACCTCTGCTGCTAGGACTAAGTAGAAATTATATAGGAGAATAGGGGTAGGTCCTCTCTTATTATTATTTAATAAGTATCTAGTATTATGTAAATCTTTAGTCCCTTTATGTAAATCTTGTTAAGTTAATTAACTAGTACTAATACCTTTAGTAGTACTAGATATATTAGCTTTATTCTTAGCTATACTATCTTTATAGTCTTCTACTTAGAATGTCCCTTAAGTAGGTTATAAATAGGACACCTCCTAAATATTTATATACTACCCTATAGCCTTAACTAAAGACTTCTATAGTTAATATGTGCTTAATACTCCTTAGTCCTTAGATAATACTGATGCGCCTAATAAAGATAACTTAGGTTTACTAGGGAAAAGTAATAAGTAGTCTTATATAAGACTATAGCTATATATAATATTACTTAGGTTAAATATTATAACACCTTTATAGGTAAAGAAGTAGGATAGAGCTAAAACTTAGAATAATCTTTTATATCTATTATAACTTATAGATTTCTTATTATATAGGTAAGGGCTAAAGGTGAACTACTAGAGAATATATATATATCTTAATTAAATCTAATAAGTTAAAAGAATAAAATATAAAAGATACTTACTACCTATATATTTCCTAGTCCTTCCTTTATACTATTCTACCTCTTATCCTTTATATAAGGGTCCTTAGTCATTATTAGGTGAGTTATAAAGGTAAGGTATTAATGGGCTGTTGCGTGGTATCTTCCTAAGGCTGTAGTGGCTGGTGCCAGGCTGTAGTGGCTGGTACTAGCCTATGGGTTTTAGCCTGAGCTGTGGCAGGCTGCTGCCTGAGGTGAGGCTCGTACTTCCCGTGACCGCGCGACGCCGGGTTTGTCCGTGCTGGCCCTGGTGCTTGCGTAGGCGCGTGTACGCCTATCGTGACATAGTTAAGAGTTAGAGGTAACTTATAACTAATAAATAAGTCTTACTAATAGCTAGCTAGTAGATTAGCTTAGTACTAACTAGAAAGGTATATAAAGAGGCCTTCTAGCCCTCTAAAATAGCTTTCTCTTTAGTAGTAATTTTATTTATTAATTCTTTATTAAGGATTATTATTCTACCTCTATATATTTCTTATAACTAAGTATATAATAATTTAGTCTATATTATTATCTATTTAATAGCCTTTAGAAAATAGTCTAAGGTTATTTAGTTATAGTAGTATAAATTAAAAGGGTCTACTCCCCTTCCTTATACCTCTTATTATAACGCGACGTAGCGCGCGTAGTTTATATTTTATAGTATCTAGTACTTAGTATTTACTACTTATATATATACTAGCTATTTCTAGTTAGCTAGAGAGTAGATAGTTATTCTATATAGACTATATAATAACTACTCTTACTCCTTACCTATTAATTATTAGTAGTCTATATTAATTTACTCTACTAGATATTATAATACTATTAATAGGTCTCTTACTACTTATAAGAGGATAAGACTTATTATCTATCCCTTACTAATAAGTTTTCTTACTTTAATTATACCCTATAAGGTATTAGGTTAAAATACTATAGTTTTAGATATACTAGAAGTACTAGGTATTATTATTTTTATAGTTTATAGTCTTAGATAAGGTATATAAGTAAAATTATAGATTAAGAAGGTTCTATTAGTAATAGAGATATAATATCTTATTATATTATATAGTTAATAACCTATATAATAGCTAAGAATAGCTAGTTTATTAATAGTATAATACTATTAGCTACTCTTTAAACTATATTAATAGCTAGCTAGTAGTTAACTACTACTAGCCTATTATCTAGCTAACCTATTACCCCTTAGGGTAATAATAATAATAAATTATCTATTATTACTATACTAATAACTTAGTAGCTCTAGGAGTAGGTCTTAGGGCTTATATAGGTAATTTATAATAGGGGTAATATACTAGACTATAAGGTCTAATATTAATTTACTAATCCTAAGTATTAGTCTAGTAATAGTATACTAGATAACTACTATATATAGTATAGTAATATTAAGGATAAGCTACTCTTTAATAGTAGCTAGTATTAGGATAATATAGCTAAAGCTATATATATTTACTCTTACCTAGTTAATAAGGCTACTTTAACTACTATTATTAATAATAATAATAATAATAATAATAAAGATAGTATTAATAACCCTAATATTATCTAGACCTTATTAGATAGTTTATATAATATTATAGACTAGTAAAGCTATACTA
Source organism: Phyllosticta citribraziliensis (assembly GCF_038025025.1). Classification (NCBI taxonomy): domain Eukaryota; kingdom Fungi; phylum Ascomycota; class Dothideomycetes; order Botryosphaeriales; family Phyllostictaceae; genus Phyllosticta; species Phyllosticta citribraziliensis. The sequence continues at coordinate 1,186,056 of NW_027117343.1, forward strand.
TTACTTAACTTACTATTATAGACTATATTACTAGTACTAGGGTAGCTTTTAAGATATTATTATATATATTCTATATATTAGTTTAATATATTAGCTAGATTAGCTATATAGCTAAGGATTAGCTAATCTATAAATTATATAAACTATTATAATATTACTATTACTAATATTATAAAAGGCTATATAGAGCTATTATATATCTTAGACTAGGCTACTAATATTAGTTAGGCTAAGCTATTATTAACCCTATAGATAATAAACTATTATAAGAATACCCTTTATATAGCTATATTAGCTAGACCCTCTTATTAGGCTACTCCTATTAAAGATACTACTAGTAGTATTAAATAAGAGTATACTATTATACTAAAAGATTATAGCTATTAGTATTATAGTAGTTAAAAGTACTAGATTAAGGACTATCTATATAGTAAGCCTATATATTATTAGCTAATTTATACCTATTTAGCTACTAGTATAAAGGAGGTTACTAAAGAGTTTATAGATATAGTTAAGGACCTAGGTATTATTATTATTAATAAAGGTAATATTATAGACTTAGATAAGTTATTAGAAAATAAGTAGCCTCCTATAAAACTACTATAGAAGATAATACCTATAAGATAGCTATTAGTTATTTAATATAATTAGGGAATAGAGTTTTTAGTCCTTCTTATTATTCTTATACTATATATATCTATATATATCCTAATATACTACTATAGCCTATCTATATCCTTATTAACTCTAGTTATACTAGTAGCTTATATATAAATTAGTCCCTTAAGTATAAACTTATTACTACTAGTACTTAGAAGTAATAGTTATATAAGCCCTAGACTATTAGTAACTATATATATAACTAGACCTAATATCTTACCTATAAACTTATTACTAACTTATTATTTAGCTTAGAATATAGGGATAATTCTATACTTTTTAATTTATAGGCTTCTATAATAATTACCTAGATTAGTCCTTTATATAATTTATTTATTAGCTTAGAGTATATATACTAGTTTAGTTTTATACTAGATCTAGGATATATATTATTAAAGATTAGTAGAGTAAAGTTAGGTAGGTTATATTAGTATAGTACTAATTTATAAAATAAGTTTTTAGTTAAATATTAGGATATTTTAATATAGTCTTAAATAACCTTTAAGCTAATTAAATCCTTACTATCTATTTAAATATTATCTTAGATATTATAAACTAGTATAGCCTATTTATATATATTTACTACTAATATACTACTACCTATAACTATAATTATAACTCCCCCCTAGACTAGTAGCTAGTTATTTAATAACTATACCTTACTATTATTACTATCTATAAATAATACTACCTTATCCCTACTATAGCCTACTACTATAACTCCTATTAAGATCTTATATTATAGCTAATCTCTTAATAATAACCCTCTAATCTCTTCCCTATAAGTTAGTATTAAATAAGTTAGCTAGCTATACTAGTTAATATATTATAAGCTAGGCCTAATAAGGGAGCTCTCTTAGTTATAATACTACTATTAAGTATTTAAGGATATTTCTATTATTAAGGAGATTATAAGTTAGTTTAATAAATAGAGCTATTCTTAGATAAGCTTATTAGCTAATATAGTATTAATTATAGCTTTTAATATAGTCCTACTCTAATACTAGCTTAGCCCTAAGGTCTACTCTATCTATATCTTTACTCCTATTAATAACTTAGAGTATACTAAACTTTACTTATTAGAGCCTATCTAATAAGCTTTTAGTACTAGTAGTAATAAACCTTACCTCTATTATACTATCCCTTATAAGTATTATAATCTTTTAGATATATTCTATAATACTAACCCTCTTCCTTATACCTATCTATAGACTAATTTCTATATAGAACTAAAGGATAATACTAAACCTAAAGACCTTAGCTATATACTATTCTAATATACTAATAATATCTATTTAGCTAAGATTAAGTAGTATATATAGGAGGGTATTAATCTTAGTATACTAGAGCCTAATAAGATAGGTATAGCCTTACCTATTTTACTTATAACTAAGCCTAATAGTAGTATTTATTTCTATATTAACTATTAGAAGCTTAATAAACTTATAAAAAAGGACTACTATCCCCTCCTATTACTAGATAAGATAATTAGCTAGATATAAGGTACTAAGTATATTATTAAGCTTAATATTAAATAAGCCTTCTACTATATATATATATTATAGACTAATAGACTAAAGACCTACTTATATTCTAGACCTACTATAGTACCTATAAGTACTTAGTTATACCCTTTAGTATAGCTAATAGCCCTAGTACCTAGTAATAGCTAATTAATAAGTATTTATTCTACTATCTTAGTAAGTATACTACTATATATCTTAATAATATCCTTATCTATAGCTAAATACTTATAGATTACTAATAATATATCTAGGAGGTCCTTATATAACTATAAGAGTATAGTTTATAAGTTAATATTAATAAGTATAAGTTCTATATCTAGGAAACCTAGTTTTTAGATATTATTATCTCTACTAATAGTATCTATATAGGCCTATCTAAGATTAATATAATTATATCTTAGGAGTATCCTATAATAGTAAAATAAGTTTAGTCCTTTCTTAGTACTACTAATTTATACTAGTAATTTATTAAGGACTATAGTAAAACTACTAGGCTATTAATATAGCTAATATATAAGGGTACTAATTAGTAATAGACTAATACTAAATAATAGTTATTTAATAGTCTTAAATATACCCTTATAATAGTACTAGTCCTTACCTACTTTAATCTAGCTTATAAGATAGTTATAGAAATAGACTTATCTAATTAAACTAATAGTAGCCTTCTCTCCTAGTATAATAATAAATAATAGCTTTACCCTATTATATACTACTCTAAAACTATAGTACTAGCTAAGCTTAATTATACTATCTATAATAAGGAGCTCCTAGCTATTATTTATATCTTAGAGTTATAGAAGCCTAATCTTAAGGCCTATTAAATACTATTTATAGTATTTATAGATTACTAGATATTATAGTATTTTACTATAATTAAATACCTAACTTATTATTAAGCCTATTAGGTAGAACTCCTCTTAGAATATAACTTTAAGATTATATATTACCTTAGCTATACTAATATTAAGGCTAATATACTTACTTATTATCCTTAGGATACCCCTACTACTAATAACCCCTAATAATAAATATAATACTAAACCCTACTCCTAGCTAATAAGCTCTTAGCTAGTATATATAAGGACTAAGAGCTAGCCTAGTAGATAATAATAATAATAATATATTTATACTCTATTAGTTACTTATAGCTAATACTATAGATAATATTAAGATAAATAATTAGAGGTATTATACTAGTAAGCTAGACTTACTATTTACTATTAATAGGTAGTAAAATATCTTTATAGATAGCTACCTTATTATACCTACTAAACTCTAGCTACTTCTTATATATTATATCTATAAATAGCTACTAACTAACTATCTAGACTAAACTTAGCTATATAACCTCTTAGTACTATAATTTTAGTTTTCTTATCTTATCTTACTTATATCCTAAATTATAGATAACTATCTAAATTATATCTATATTTATAAAGCTTATCTAATTATTTTAGGCTACCTTTAGCTACTACCTATTCTATTATAGCTATAATAGTATATTATTATAGACTTTATTAGCCTACTATTATATAGTAAGGATATAGATACTATTCTAATTATTTATAACTATTTTAGTAAAGTATACTACTTTATTACTATAAATATTATTAATAATAGGACTATAGCTAAAGCTATAGCTTATATACTTATAGACTATATCTTTACTATATATTATAGGTTGGCTAAAAACCTATAATTATATTAAATACTACTTAGTATTAAGTACTAGGTATACCTATACTATAACTACTAGCTATAGCTATAAGCTATATATACTAAAGTTACCTAACTCCTTAAGAGCTATAGCTACTTAGATAATTTAACCCTAGTACCTATATATATAATACTAATATAATAATAGAAATAAGAATAGAACCTCTTATACCTATAGTAGGGACTTAACTAAGTAGTTAGTTTTAAGAAATATATTATTATTAATAAGCTAGTAAAACTACTATATAATATAGGGTTAAGATAAGGTCTTATTCTCTTATAGTACCTACCTTCCTTCTATTATAATTCCTAAGGTAAGTTAGGTAATAGTGTAGGTAGGACTAGCTACTTACTAATATACTTACTTAGCCAGCTAAAATACTAGTATTAGAAGAGGTATAAGAGATAGTAACTAGTAGTAAATAAGTAGGCCCTATAGGATAGGAATAAAATAACTACTAAACTAACTAAAATAAGCTACTATCTAGCCGTTGCTTTATTATCTAAGTAGTATAAGACTTAGGTATAAGTAATAAGTATAAATAAATAAATAACTAAGTATTTAGTTAATAATAGTTTAACTAAGTACTAATAACTTTATTTATATAAGTAGTACCTCTTAATAAGTAGCTATAAAAGGGGGTATATAACTAGCTAATCTACTATTAAAAATACTAATAATATAAAACCTCTTATTACTACCTAAGATACTAGGTTTACTTATACTTTTATTAGCTATTATTATTACTATTAAACTATATAGAACTATATCTTCCTAGTATTCTAGAGCTACCTATAGTCTTATTTTCTTACTAGCCTAAGCTTCTACTTATATCTAAGCTAAAACTATAGCTAAGAATAAGAATAATAATTACTAAAAGTAACCCTTAAAAGCTATAAAAACTATACTAGCTAGTAGTATTATATATAGGGGGGTACTCCTTATTTTACTATCCCCTAGTAAGTAAGAAGAAATAAGGATAAAAGATAAGAGAGAGAGTATAAGCTATAGTTTATAGGAGGCTAGATTAGAGTAGCTAATTAGTATACTACTTACCTAGGTTATATATACTCCTATAAATAGGGCTAGTAGGTAAGATATTATCCTAGTCCTTATCCTTACTATACTTATTATAGTACTAGATACCTATAGCTTTAATAGTATCCTTATTAGTTAGTAGAGGCTTATTAGGAGTAGGCCTAGTAATATTATTATCCTTATAGTAGAAGTAGGACTTCTTACTAAAGGTATACTTCTCCTCTTTAATAAAGACTAGGAATAGCTTATTATAGGTATTAATTATATCTAGCTCTATATTATAGAAATAGCTAGCTAGTACCTTAGAATTACTAGCTATATCTATAACCTTCTTAACTTCCTTTATAACTAATAGGGAGTCCTAGTAATAAGAGTAGACTAAGGTATTACTAATTAGATTAATACTAACTACCTCTACTAATACTAGAAACTTATTATAACGGTATGCTTTAGGTAATCCTAATTAGGCAATTACTAAGGCTGCTTAGTGCTTAACTAATAGTTCTAGGTATCTAGATATAGTACTTAATAAGTAATAATAAATAATAACCCCTAAAGATAGTTATGTATACCTGGCCTAATCCTTTATTATATAGGACTTATATGTGCCTAGATAATAAAATACTAAGGTAGAGTATAGTAGGTAGAGCTATATAATCTAATATCTAGTCTATTAGCTTAAATAATAGAGAGGTACTTCCCTATTAAATAAGAGGTATAAGGAAGGGGAGTAGACCCTTTTTAATTTATACTACTATAACTAAATAACCTTAGACTATTTTCTAAAGGCTACTAAATAGATAATAATATAGACTAAATTATTATATACTTAGTTATAAGAAATATATGGAGGAAGAATAATAATTCTTAGTAAAGAATTAGTTAATAAAATATAAAAAGAATTACTACTAAAGAGAAAGCTATTCTAGAGGGCTAGAAGGCCTCTTTATATACCTTTCTAGTTAGTATTAAGCTAATATACTAGCTAGCTATTAGTAAGACTTATTTATTAATTATAAGTTATCTCTAACTCTTAACTATAACTCTTACTATTAAAGTTCTTCTAGACTAATTTATTTAGATCTAAACTAGGGACTATAATACTACTATATCCTTATTCTAAGGAGTAGCCTTAAAGTCTAAAATATAAAGGAGAGATAATATAAACCTTAATTAGATTAAGTACCCTAGATTTACTAGAGGTATTAATTTTTCCTTCTCTTTTTTACTTTCTATTTTAGAAGGAATTAACTATACTATTTTCCCTTAATTAGGACTATTCTTTAGTCCTTATATAGCTCTTTATATCCTAATATTAATAATTAACTTTTAACTATTAGTTCTCTTAGAATAAACCTTTACTTTAATTTATAAGAAGGGATATCCTTCTTTTTCTCTTTCTTAAACCTAAATTACCCTTTACTTATAAGTTATACTTTTAGGTCTTATAATAGCTTTATATATAACTATTATAATAATAGCTTATTAGGAAATATAGTATAATTCCTAAGAGCCTAATAGTATACCTAGTAAGTTAGGTACTAGGGGTAATATAAGGGTTTACCCCTAGATAGGTACTACTATAAGTAGTAGAGTTTAGTCTATTATAATAGTCCTTACTATTTATAATACCTAAGCTAGTTTTCCCTCTTAGCTAATAGGGACTAGTACTAAGTAAGTTAAGATTCCTTTCTTATTAAGAAACTTCTACCTTAAATATCTTTATAAGTACTAGTACTAAAGACTTAAGGGCTATACTATTTAATAGGGCTTAGCCTATAATACTTATATATAATATTAGGGGATAAATAATCTACTTATTATCTTTATACTTTAGTATCTAATCTTAGGTAAAGACCTTATTTTTATAGCTATCCCCCTCCTTTATAGGAACTTATCCTAAGGTCTAGATAGGTTTTTAGGATATAGTAGTATTAGCCTAGCTAGGGAAGAGTATTATTAATATACTATAATACCTTAAACTTACTCTAGGAAGGAGCTATCTACTAGGGTAAAGGTATCCCTAATAGGAAGAATAATAGCTCTAACTTACCTTTCCTATATTACTAATTATATTAAGTATCAGCCCCTCTAGGTAAAGCTTCTATTAGGACTAAATTTTAGTATCTATAGCTATATAGCCTATCTCTATAAGGGGGAACTTTATTTATTAAGTAAATACTTCTTTATATCTTAAAGAAGTACCTCTACTAATAATCCTAGCTTATATTCCTATTCTTAATATTAAGAATAAAGTTCTTAACTCTATCTTAATTACTTCTAGGCTCTAGGATATTATTAATAAATAATTAGACTCTATCTAGTCTATAAGGGTTATTATATTAAAGAAAGATACTAAAATTTAAGATCTAGCTTCTAAAGATATAGCTAAATATAGAGAGGAGTTTCTTAAGTATACCCTACTTATAGCTTATAAGCTAGTAGATATTAGGGCTAAAAATACTACCTTATTAATTAAAAGAGACTCTGTTCTTTCTTAGGTCTTTTCCCTTAAGTATAAGAAGAGGGATATTAAACTTAAGCTTTATAATACTCTATAGATTAATAACTAATCTTTAAATAATTCTACTTTATATTCTTCTCTAAGGGGATCTTTAGATATCTCCTTACCTAATTTCCTTAAAGATATGACTAACTAGGCCTATATCTTAGGCTTTCTTATTTCCTTAACTATAATTTCTTATAGGATAGGAGTTATAGGTGGTATAAAATAGTCTATAATAGAAAAGTCTATAAAATAATCTAACTATAGTTACTCTTTAACCTAGAGGTCTAAACTAAGGTGATTATGAAGGAGTACTTTATTTTAACCTCTAGGTATACCTCCTATAATCCCTAACTTATATATATTATTATACTAAGTCTAATAATCTAGTATATAAAGTTATAGAGGGTATATCTAAGAGATATACTTAGTAGTAATTTTAATAGGTAGGTCTTTTTCCTTTTATTTTTTTTCCTAGTAGCCTCTTTACCTAGTTAGGAATTATTTTATATAGGATAGGTCCTATTAGAGGAGGATAATTATCCTATATTATTTTTAGAGTTTATTATTCCTAATAGGGCTTAATATAGGCTATTATATTAGTATTTCTAGGGGAATCCTTTTATTCTATAGGGAATAATCTATTTTTAGTAATTTCTTTTAAACTTTATATTATTCTAGGCCTAGAATAACCTAGTTTTAAAGTCCTTTTTATTATAGGTCCTAGGGTTATTAAGTTATTAAATTATTTATCCTTAGGAGGTTAATTTAGTATTCCTCTTAGCTTACTTAATATAGCTTACTTAGGTAGGTATAGTATTTTAAGCTATATACTTAGCCTTAGTTATAGTAGGAGCTGCTACCTAGCTATACTAGGGCTAGAATAATATTTTTCTATAGGACTATATACCTCTACTGGCCTATAGTCCTATACCCCTATCTATATAACTCTATAGCTATAAAATTAACTATTAGTTAATTAAATTACTTTTTTTAATTCCTAAGTACTTTCTATTATATACTTTTAGAAAATATTAGAAAAAATTAAATTTAGACCTTTTTTCCTAGTAAATTTCTAATTTTCCTTCTCTTTCTTTTATATATCCTTTCTAGGACTTTTCTTACTAATTTTTTCTTTAGGAATAGTAGAATCTAGTTTAGCTAATAATAGGGATTTAGAGGTTTCTAGCTTCTAAATCCCTATTCTATAAATTCTACCTTTTTTTTACTATCCTAATATAGATCTTCCTTATTCTATATAGATATAGAATAACTATATTATAAAAAGAGTTCCTAACCTAGTATTTAGGTATATATATACCTTACTTAGTTATAGAAGGATAAAAAGGGATAACCTAGTTATAGTACCCTTTAAAGAAGTAAGAAGGCTTATAGTAAGTTTTTAAGAGTAACTTCCTTTTTCTTATATATAAGAGATATTAACTTATATATAGTAGGTTATAGGGCTTCCTTAGACTTATTATATTAGGGCCTATTCCTAGGTCCTCTATTAGGGTCCTAGGGTACTTAATAGTAAAGTATTTCCTTAAAAATTAAGGATTTTACTAAATTTATTTTATATTTCTAGGTGGTAGGGAGGTAATTTATAGGTTATAGGTCTAATCTATTAGACTTACCTAATATATACCTTATTCCTACTACCTTAAGTACTAGAAGGACCTTCTCTTACCTTTTATAGGCTATTAGATTTAACTAGGGGTTAAATTAGGAAGATATAGAAATTATATTACCTTAGGGCATTATAAGGGGTATTCCTAGAGGGATAAGGTATCTTAGGTAATCCCTAATTTTCTCTAGTACTAGTTCTTTACTAACCTTAGCCCTAATTAATAGGGGGACCCTATTAACTAGTTCTACTAGTAATAGGAGACCTAGACTATAGGGGCCCCTAAGAATTATCTAGGGATCTACTTAGGTCTAGCTAAGGGTAGAGAAGTCCTAAGATTTACCTATTATAGTAAATTAGGCTAGAGGGACTATTAGGAGTTATTTTTATTATATTTTTTCCTTCTTTTATTTATTTTTCCTTAGTTTTTATAGGAGAGGAGGATCTTTTTATTAATTTAGGTATTAGTAGTATAGGACCTTTAACTAGGCTAAGCTAAATTTAATATTAGCTATTCTTCTTATTATCTAAAGAACTAGTAAGGTACTAGACTAGTAGAATAGCTAGAAGAATATATAATAGTCTAAAGTACCTAGTATTAAATTCTTAGGTAAATCTAACTATAGGAAGCTAAGGTATTAGGGCTAGAACTAAAGTAGGTATTCTTCTAGGCCTAATAAATAATAGTATATTATCTTAGCTTTCTAGCTAGAAAAATTCTCTAGGTATTAAAGATTATATCCTAAGATTTTTATAGATTTTTATCTATAGGATCCTTAGTAATTAAGTAGTAAAGTTAACTACTCTTTTTCTCCTTTATAGTATAAAGGGGTATTAACTCTATAGGTTATTATTTATTATCTAGGTAGTAAATTCTATAGTTCTATAATTAATCTAGATTATAGTTAGGCTTAACTTATTATTTTTATCTAGTAGTTTATCTAGTAAGGTGTTATTTTATCTATAGGTATACTCTAATATAAGAGTATTTTATAGTAAAATCTAGAGCTTAACTCTTAAAGAGTGAGCTTATATTTTCCCTTTTTCTTAGAGAAATATTATAGGTTATTTTCCTTAAATTCCTATAGAAGATCCTAGTAACCTATAAGGTTATCTTCTACTTCCTATATTAATTTATAATCTAGGTATCCTTTCTATTTAATTAAATAATAATTTTCCTTCTTAATCTTTTTATAATCTTTTATTTCCTCTACCTCTAAATCTTCCTTAGCCTCTAATTCTCTAAAGATATCTTTAGTAGTAATTAGGGGGATAGAGCTATTATATAGCTCTAATAGAGATATATAGAAGACTAGGTATATCCTTAAATCCTTAGGTAGTTATAGTTTATAGCTTAAGGAAGAGGTTTTCTTAATTACTTTAAAAGGACCTATCTTTATAAAGTCTAGTTTTTTAGATAGGCATTTAGATTTTAGGTTCTTCTTAAGTAAGTAAACTTTATCCCCCTCTTTAAGGTCTAGTATATCCTCGCGCTATTAATTATAATATTTAGCTATTCTATAGGTAATAAATTTAATATTATTAGTTAAAGATTTATATAGGAACTTTAACTCTTTAGCCTAAATAATACCCTCTTAAGAGAGTTAATTATAGAGACTAGGCTTACTAAAGTAAGTAGGTTTAAAGCTATAATTAGTATAGAATAGGCTAATTCTTATTATTTCTATAGTAGAGGAGTTATAGGTAAATTAAGCTAAAGGTAGTAAGCTAGCCTAATTATCTTATTAGTAGTTAGAGTATATTCTTAAATATTACTCTATAACTTAATTTATCTACTTAGTTTATCTATCTATTTATAGATAAAAGGCTATACTTAATTTAGCCTTACTACCTAGTTATTCTATTAGAGTCTACTAAAATTTAGAGCTAAATTTAGGATCTCTATTAGATATAATTACTTTAGGTAGTCTATACTAGCTTATAATATATCTAATAAAAGTATATACTATAGCTAGTATATTAGTATCTTCTTTATATGGGATGAAATAACTAAACTTAGTAAGGTAGTCTACTACTACTAAAATAGTATTATAGATATCTTCTAAGCCTGGTACCCTACTATTAGGTAGTTTAGTTATAAAATCTAATAATACTAACTATTATAGCTTAGTTAGTACTGTAATAGGGTTTAATTTTCTATAAGGGGGATGCCTAGTATATTTAGACTTAATATATATAGTATATTTTTTAATTATTTCCCTTTTTTATTAATATAATCTGGGGATATAGTAGGTTCTACTAATATATTCTACTATTTTTATAATTCTAGGATAGCTGTTTAAAGTAGATTTATAGAAGCTTTTAAGTAAAGGCTTATAGTACTTTTTAGGTATATAAATAAGTCCTCTATATATAAGAGTGCCTTCCTTAGTATAGGTTATATTAATATCTATATTTTAATAGGACTTAATAAGCTCCTAGGCTATAGAATCTTTAGTATAGTTATCCCTAAATAGTTCTTCCTATATTATATTAGGTAGTAGGGATTCTATAGAACTTTTAGGTAATTCTTCCTCTAGTTCTAAAGCTCTAAACTCTATATTATCCTCTAGACTAGAAGGATAAATAGTAGAAGGGTTAGAATTATAAAATAAGGAATTTTTAGAGTATAGTTATTAATTAGGTAGCTCTTCTATACTAGGAGATAGTTATATATCTTCTATTAGTTCTATAGGCGTCTCATCTATAGTACTAGTATGGGCGGGACCAGCTACTTACTAATACACTTACTTAGCCAGCTAAAATACTAGTACTAGAAGAGGTATGAGAGATAGTAACTAGCAGTAAATAAGTAGGCTCTATAGGATAGGAATAAAATAACTACTAAATTAACTAAAATAAGCTACTATCTAGCTATTACTTTATTATCTAAGTAGTATAAGACTTAGGTATAAATAATAAGTATAAATAAATAAATAACTAAATACTTAGTAGATAATAGTTTAACTAAGTATAAAAGACTTTATTTATATAAGTAGTGCCTCTTAATAAGTAGCTATAAAAGGGGGTATATAACTAGCTAATCTACTACTAAAATACTAATAATATAAAACCTCCTATTACTACTAAAGGTACTAAGTTTACTTATACTTTTATTAGCTATTATTATTACTACTAAACTATATAGAACTATATTTTCCTAGTATTCTAGAGCTACCTATAGTCTTATTTTCTTACTAGCCTAATCTTCTACTTATATCTAAGCTAAAACTATAGCTAAGAATAAGAATAATAACTACTAAAAATAACCCTTAAAAGCTATAAAAACTATACTAGCTAGTAGTACTATATATAGGGGGGTACTCCTTATTTTACTATCCCCTAGTAAGTAAGAAGAAATAAGGATAAAAGGTAAGAGAGAGAGAATAAGCTATAGTCTATAGGAGGCTAGATTAGAGTAGCTAATTAGTATACTACTTATCTAGATTATATATACTCCTATAAATAGGGCTAGTAGGTAAGATATTATCTTAGTCCTTATCCTTACTATACTTATTATAGTACTAGATACCTATAGCTTTAATAATATCCTTATTAGTTAATAGAGGCTTATTAGAAGTAGGCCTAGTAATATTATTATCCTTATAGTAGAAGTAAGACTTCTTATTAAAGGTATACTTCTCCTCTTTAATAAAGACTAGGAATAGCTTATTATAGGTATTAATTATATCTAGCTCTATATTATAGAAATAGCTAGCTAGTACCTTAGAATTATTAGCTATATCTATAACCTTCTTAACTTCCTTTATAACTAATAGAGAGTCCTAGTAATAAGAGTAGACTAAAGTATTACTTATTAGATTAATACTAACTACCTCTATTAATACTAGAAACTTATAGGGGTAATAGCTATATATATATAGGAAACTAGTAGGTATAACCTTAGAGGGGATCTAGTTCTTATAGTATACTACTAACTCTACCTAAGTACCTATCTTATTAATTTCTAGATAATTATAGTCCTAGTTAACTTTATAGTATTATAGGAAGATTATCTTATATATACCCTTTACTAGGCCCTTAGCTCTATATAGTATTATTAGGTAGGAAATTCTAGTACTATAGGCTATTACCTTATTATTAGACTAGCTTAGGCCTCTATCTTTAGTAAATTTAATAAGGTAGTTAAGAATAGGACCCTTCTTAATATTAGTAATACTAGTTATATTTATAGGGTTATATACCTTCTTAGTAATAGTACTATCCCTATAATCCTTAAAATAAGGTATAAAGCCCTCTATTAAAATTATATAGTCTATATTAGTCTTACTATTAAGGGAGATAGTACCCTAAATTATATTAATACCCCTATTAGTATTAGTATAGTTATTTAAGTTAATATTAAAGTAGTAGAACTTAGTATAGTTACCCTTCTTCTAGTCCTTTATATAGTATAGTATTATATAGAGCTAGTAAGTATAATTAGGCCTAAGTAAAATATATAGGAGCTAGTATACTAGATACTAATAGATAAGCTACTATACTAATAAGTAGAATATTATATAGTTCTAGCCTAGGTTTTAATAAGTATTAATTTTCTATTAGTACTAGAGGTAGTAGCTAAACTCCTTATTAATTTTAGAGTATATATTATCTAGGAAGCTAAAGAGAGAGCTATTAGTAACTAAATTACTAGTAGCCTTAAATTTATTAAGTAAGGTATCTATAAGGTCTAGATACTAGCTATAACCTATACTAAATAGAGTAGTAAGACTCTTATTAAAGGTAGGGATTATATTCTAAACTATAGCTATAATAGCCTTAAACTAGGTATTATAGTTATAGCTAAATATATATAGGCCTATAGTATTAGTAGGGTAAACTAGGTAGAAAGATAGTATAAACTAATAGTACCTATCCTTATAGGATAGGATATTAGAAAATTTTTTATAGTTATACTAAATATACTTTAAGTAGAGGTAGATAATATTATCTATCCCCTACTTAGTTTAAAGACCTAAATACTTACTAATCCTATAGATATAAGAGTTATAATAACTATTTAGGTTATACTAGTCTCTAGCCTTATTAAGCTTATAAAGCTTCTTTTACTAGGACTCCTTAGATATAGGAATAGCCTTAGTAGGAAACTTCTTATAAAATTTAGTAGATAAGATCTAGCTATTAGTTCTAGTATAGGTATAGTACTTAGCTATATAAATCTTCTTAGTACTATTAGTTAGAGATATAATAATAACTTCTAGGTCTAAGTCTACTTCTTTATTATTATAGACCTCTTCCTTATTATCCTTATTTATTAGGAGAATAGTATTATTATAATTACTTTTATAGGCTAAACTTTTAATAGTTAGTATAATTTACTAGTATATATTAGAGATAATAGGAGGGGTATTAAGATAGTAGTATTTATTAGGCTCTTCCTCCTAAGGAGGGGACCTCTATTACTTTATAGTACCCTAGATATTATTACTAGATAAGTTATAGCTTAGGGCTATATTTATAATATTATTAGATAACCTTATTAAATTAAGGAGGTCTACTAAATTATTACTAGGACTAGTAAAACTAGTAGCTAATTTATTTATAAAAAGTACTAAGTTAATATTACTATTAGTTTAGGTAGTAGATAACTTACTACTAGCCTAGGGGAGAGTTATTATACTAGTACTTAGCTATACTAATAAAGTACTAGTAGCCTTACTAAGTATTACTCCTATTTTATAAGTAGAGTAATAAAAAGCTTTATCTATATCTTTATTAAAACCTATAGTTACTATCCTAATAAAATCTCCCTTACCTAAGTACTCTTTAAATAAGGTAGTAAACTAGCTAGTATCTATCTCTATAGGGGTATCTATTAGAGAATTATAATAAGTAGCCTATTCTAGTAGTATCTCTATAAGCTCTAGAGTAATAATAGCTATATAATATAGGTATCCTTATTATAGAGACCCTTATTATATTAAGAGGTCTAGGTATAGATAGGGTATTCTATACTTATTATAGACTAGCTAGGTACCTATAACCTTAGGGTTATAAGATAACTTTATAATAGTAATATATTAATTAATATAGTAGATTAGCTTATCTAATATAGTCTAGGTAGCTAACTTTAATAGTAGAGCCCTATAGCCTCTATTCTTAACTACTAGCTCTAGTAGTATAATCTTAGCTAGCTCTTTCTTAAGAAAATCTATATAAATAATACCCCTCTAAGGATCTATAATCTTTATAAAGCTACTAATATATTTTTATAGGCCTACCTTAGTATTATATATACTAATTTTACTATTCTTATCTAGATTAAGCTTAGTAAAGTTAAAGTTACTATTAATTATATTTTATATATCCTAGTAGTACTTATCTTTATACTATTAGTCCTCCTTTAATAAATTATAGTCCCTCTTAAAGATCTAAAAGTCCTAGGCTATATTATAGCTATAGCTCTTAAGATTATAGAATAAGGTTCCCTAGTTAATAGTATTATTAATAATTATACCTAGCCTAACTAGGCCCTCTTACTATAATTTATAGAAGTTATATAGCTAGTAAATAAAATTATATTACTTATCTAGGTATTCTTTATAGGATAAGTAGATACTAATATAGTCTAGTATTATTTTCTAGTCTCTCTAAGTAATAGTACTAAGAATATACTAATAATAAATAAGCTCCTTTATAGCCCTATAGGGATTAGCCTTATAGGTATATTAGATAATATTAGTAATAGAAGCTTTATAAAGATAGATAATATTATAATTAGCTAAGATAATAGTATTATTAGTATCTTTAGTAGTAGTAAGGTCTATAGTAGGGTTAGTAAGTATATCCTCTATTATAATAGTAAGGGGGGATTATTATAGGGGTAGTAGTTATAATAGTTAAATAGTAATTCTTTAGTAAGAGTACTACCTATATTAGGCCTAATTAGGAAAATTCTAAGATATCTTACTATAAGTAAGAGAAATAACTACTTAAAAGTAAAATACTTAGTAAGGAATAGTACTAAATTAATAAGAGGGCTAGCTTATAGTTATATATTATATCCTTACTAGCCTAGTAAACTAAATAATAATACTAAAACTCTATTCCTACTTATAGTCTTAATAAAGAAATATTTTTAGCTTAGGACCTAATAGTTTAGTTATTAAGGTCCTAAAGATTTTTAGGGATAAGTAAGCTTATAAGTATAGTATAGGGTTATTTTATAGCTCCTAATTAGCTTAATAACTATCCCCTAGTTCTAGGAGAGAGTTATTATTAGTATATTAAGCTATAATAGGTAAATATTATAATTAGCCTATTAATACTAAACTTACTATACCCTTATTAATTTAAACTCTCTTAATACTATTACCTCTCCTTAAATATATAAACTTTACCTTAAAATACTAAAACTCTAAAGATCTAGATATCCTACTTATTTAATTTATCTAGGTTTTTATCCTTATTATCCTAGCTATTATTAATAGCCTTATATTAGTCTAATACTTACTTAAAATATTATAGGATATATATACCCTTTAGGGTCTTAGGGTATATAATTCTAGTTTTAGGCTAGGGTCTATTTAATAGGTATAATAGGTATAATAGTTAGTCCTACTAGCTTCTATTAGTTCTTAGTAGTAGGTTAACCTACTAATAAACTATCTTAGCTAATTCCTTATCCTTACTAGTAAATTTTTTAAGCCTATCTCCTATAACTAGATTTACTACCTTCTCTCTACTAAGTTCTTTAAGCTAGTAAGTACTAGTTTCCCTATTAACCTTATAGATCTTAAATAGCCCTTTTTAAAAGAAGTAAAGCTTTATATTATACTTATCCTTAAGCTTAGTATAATAAAGTAGTACCTAATCTCTCTTATTAAATCCCTTATCTATTACTTCTCTAATTTATAGATAGTAGCTATTAAACTATTCCTTATTCTATTTCTATAAGTAATATACTTATAATATAATCTCCTAGAGCTTCTTATTATATAAGTTAATCTACTTTATCTATAAGGCTAGTAGGTCTCTAGTACTCTTTATATCTTATTATAGTATAAGCTACTATATAGGTATCTCTATCTTAATAGGGAGTATATAGTCCCTCCTATATAAGACCTCTATAGGAGTTATTCTAGTTATTCTATAAATTATAGTCCTATTAGCCTATAGGATATTATAAAAGTATAACCTCTAAGGTTTAGTACCTTTAAAAGATAGCTTAGCTAGTATATTATTAATTTACCTATACCCTCTTTTAACTATACTATTTAACTCTAGGTAGTATACTAAAATATTAACCTTAGATATATAGTATAGTTCTATAATAAGTTTAATATAGCTTAGGTTCTTACTATCTCTATCTATAATAAGATATTAAAAGGTACTATAGTAATAAATTAACTCTTCATATAAGAAGTTAGCTACTAGGGTAGCTTTTAATAAGTATAGGATCTATTCTTTAACCTAGCTAGAAACTACTTCTTATATATTAATATAGAAACCTCTAGATATATAGATAATATTTATATACTACTTATTATCTAGGACTAGTATTTTAAGGGATAGGTAGAGGGCCTCCTTATTATATAATAAACTATAAAATATATAGGTCTAATAATCTTAGTATTCTTACTTATACTTAGCCTATAGTCCTTTTTAAAAGTATTAATCTAAGACTTTTCTAAATATTCCTTCTTTAGTATAATAGCTAAACTTATAGTATAGTTATTATACTATTTATTTTTAAGCTATAGGATTATCTACTACTTATTTTAGTAGTATATTCTTAAATAATTACTAAAATAGATACTAGTTATAGACCTAGTATCTATAGGCCTTCTATTACTATTTCTAGGCCTCTAATTATATAACTTTAGGTAGGAGTAGTCTATAGGTAATAAATTTAGCTAGATCCTTAGATTCTTAGGAGTACTCCTTATATAGTACTCTATATAGAATAACCTCTTTTAATAGGCTAGAGGGGCCTAGTACTAATATTTAATTAGCTAATACTAACTCTCCTCTAGCCTAGTAGATAGTTAGTAAAAGGTCTATAGAACTAATTATATATATACTTAATTATAGGGATAATAATAACTTATTAATTTTATCTTCTATCTTCTCTACTTATTTCTATAAGTCTTCCTTACTTAACTCCTTAAAATTTAGCCTTCTTAATAGAGTATCTACTACCCTATTCTTTATCCTAGTAATATATAGTATCTTAAAATCCTATATAGATAGCTAGCTAAGCTACTATTTAAGGACTCTACCTATTATAGATTTAGTCCTACTATTTAGGTAGTCTTATAGGATATAATAGTCTATTTTAATAAGGAAGTACTATCTAAATAGCTATAGTTTAAATCTAGTAATTATATATACTAGTACTTAGTATTTTAGCTTTTTAAAATTATAAAATAATTCTATCCTAGACTAAATACTACTCTTATACCTTACTAGATACCTAGTATTATCCTTCTCTTATATTAAAACTACTCCCTATCCTATACTACTATTATCTATAGCTACTATAATATCTCCTATAGACTTTTCTCTATATATAATAGATACTAAAATAGGTACTATTATAATAGCTTCCTTAATTTTAGCTATAGCTTTATTATACTTACTTTTCTAAGTAAATAGTATATTCTTCCTTATTAGAGTATATAGTAGTACTACCTTATATAAGTACTCCTTAATCTAGTAGTAAAAATAGGTAGTTACTCCTAGAAAGCCCCTTAATAATTTAAGATCTTAGGAAGTATCCTAATTATTAATCTTACCTACTTTAGACTTAGTAGATAGGTATCTAAACTCTCTATATCTAAATCTAATAACCTCTATTTCTAGTATATTAAAGAAGGACTTCTCTCCTAAGATTATAAGTCTAGCTAGTTCTAGGTTCTATAGTATATTATTAATATTCTAGATATACTTAAGTATAAATTACCTAACTCCTATAACTATACTTTCTATATTATTATATTAGCTCCTTTACTAGCCTCCTATAATATTATCTATAAAAAGGTTAGCCTTATCTTATTAATTATCTAGTATATATCTTAGGCTATAAACTACTTATCCTAGAGAATTAATTATACCTTAGGAAAGTATATAGTTATACTAGTATTTCTAGAGGGTAATAAATCTAATAAGATCCTAATACTTTTTAGTAACTATAAATTAATTAAAACTAGAGTATAGGTCTATAAGGGTATATATTATAAGGCCTCTCTAGTACTCTATATAGTTATCTATTAGTCCTAGTATATTAGTATCTTAAATAGTAATATTATTTAGTATTTATAAATTATTAATCTACCTATATATACTATTCTTCTTAGGTAATACTATCTAGGAATTATAATATTAATTAGAGTAGTACTTAATAATTCCTATATCTTACTAAGTAGTAAGTAAGTTAAATATATACTATATTTTAGCTTATAAAATATATAATACTCTAACTCTCTAGGCCTTATATAGTATTATCCTAATAGGGAACCTATATATTACTATTAGCTTAACTTATCCTATTTCTAATAGGTTAAATAAGATAGTACCTTCTCTACTATATAGTATTTCTAGTATTAGTTCCTACTCTCTTAGCTAGAGATTATCTCTAGTAATAAGGCTAGCTAGCCTTCCCTATATAAGGTATATACCTAGTTAAAAAATAGTAATTCTTAGATAGAATAAGTAGGTAAATTATCCCTAGCCCTAGAGGTCCCTTATTAGTATAGTAGTCTATTTAATAATTATAGTCTCTTTAGTCTTCTACCCCTTAATTATATTTAATAACTCTTCCTATAGTATTAAGTTATCTATAGGCTCTATTTTTATACCTTTTTATTTATATACTATATACTAGTATAGGTTTTATTATCTAGTAGTATTAAGATAATTAGGAAATATACTATACTAAGATACTCTATAATAAATAATACTCTATTCTCCTATTATATATATAGTTAAAAATATATTATCTAATACTAAATTAGTATTTTTAGTATTTTATTTATTTTAATTATATAGGCCTCTTATTAGTTAGTATAGTAATTATATACTAATTAGCCCCTAAATTATTATACTAGCTAGTTTCCTAGCCCTACTACTTATATACTATTACTACTTTAGATTCTAATAGGACTAATATAGTATATAGTATCTTTAATACCTTTAATAAATAGGAATACCTAGTAGGTAATAATCTCTATATAGTAGTAAGGGTTAATAGGGTAGGTAAATCTTAGCTTAACTACTCTAGTAGGTATAGTTTTAAATTTACTACCTACTAAGATAATCTAAGGTATTCCTAATATAATAGGGATAGTAGTTTAATTATATACTAAGAAATAAGTACTCTAGGACTAATCTCCTATTTAAATAGCTAAACTTAAGATCTATTATTTAATTTTATACTTTAAACTATTTATAAATCCTATAGTTATATTAAAACTATTAGGTAGTATATCCTATACTAAGATATTAAATTTAGCTATAAGGGCCTTAGAAATACTATTTATATTTACTCTAGTATCTACTAGTACTTATACTATATAGCTACTAAAGGATACTAGGATAAAGGGTAATAGGATATAGTAGATAATAAGGCCCTATTACTTAACTAGTATTATAACCTCTTTATAGATTATTAGCTTTAGCTTATAGTCTCCTCTAATAATTATAGAATCCTCCTAGCCTTCTAATAATTTAATACTAAAGTATATCTTATATATTAATAGGTCTATAGGCTTACTATCCTAAAGGGGCTTACTATTAGGCCTATATAAAATAAAGCTCTAAGTAGGTATATACTTTATAGTATATACTAGGCTTATATATATATAGTTAAAAACTCTAGAGATAGTTTTACCCTTAGTAACTAATATATTAGTTAGTATATTTAAATATATAAAGATCCTATCTAGGAAATAATCTTCTTATTTAAATAGGTAATACTAAGAGAAGTTAAATTTTATAGGCTTATTAGAGGAGTTAAACTAGTACCCTTTAATATTATTAACTAGTTCTATATATATAGTATATATTAGCTTCTATAGGTTATCTATTATATATAGGTATTTATTTAGTACCTATAGGTTATTATAAAGTATTTCTTAGACCTCTTCTATAATCTTAGTATTAATAGGAGTATAAAATAACTTCTATATATTATTATATAGGCTAAGGATTCCTTTTATATACCTAATAGTCTCCTTATTAAAGATATCTCTATATCTCTAGCTATTTAGACCTAGTTTATACTATTTATAATAGAATAGGTCTCTAAATATAATAGTTTTAACCTAGTATTACTTAGGGGGGGCCCCTTTACTAAGTAGCTCTAGCTTATTACTCTTTAATTCCTTAAGAATAATACTTAGCTTATTTTATAGAATTTCTTTAATATTAAATATATCCTTATTAGTATCCTCTATAGTTACTCTTTAAGGTTTATCTATATTAGGTTCCTAAATAGGCTCTTTACTAGATATAGTAGGTTCTTTAATATTACTACCTAATAGACTAGTAATAGCTAGTTATTTTAGCTATTAAGGTATATTTACTAGTAGGGTTATACCTAGGATATCCTTATTAGATATATTCCTAGTCTTATTAGATATTACTTACTTAGCTATATTCCTAACTTATTTATTAATAGCTATTTTATTAACTATAGCTTATAAGATTTTAGCTCCTCTTCTCCTAGCTAGCTTCTTTAGCTTCCTTATATATTTTATAATCTTTATTAGGTTTATAAAGATTATATTCCTAAGAGGTACTTTAGCCTTAAAATAGTATATACTATATATTATCCCTTTATTATAATAGTAAATCTAATAGAAATAAGGCTAGCTATCCTTTATATTAGCCTAAGTATAGTTAATCTAAGTATACTAGCTTTAGTCCTAGTTATATTAGTCTTAGTTATATTAGCTATAGTCTAAAGGTATATTATATCTAGTATTAATTTATAATAGGGGCTAATATCCTTATAGTTCTTTATTTATTATAGATTAAGATAATAACTCTCTCCTAGCCTAGTAAGGAGTTACTTATTATTCTAGTACTAGTAGTATTTTTAATAAATTATTATTATTTATCTACCTCTAATACTATAAGTACTTCTTAATATCTAGCTATTTATTCCTCTTATAAGTTAATATTAGCTAGCTATTAAAGTCCTAGATATATCTATTTTAACTAATAGATATAAGGCTAGTATATATAAATAGTAATAGAATAGGGTAACTCCTAACTATATAGCCTATCTTATTATAACTCTAATATTCTCCTATTCCTATACTTTAGTTTATATTTAAACTAGTAGGTCTAG
Source organism: Phyllosticta citribraziliensis (assembly GCF_038025025.1). Lineage (NCBI taxonomy): Eukaryota > Fungi > Ascomycota > Dothideomycetes > Botryosphaeriales > Phyllostictaceae > Phyllosticta > Phyllosticta citribraziliensis. Next base: position 1,208,451 of record NW_027117343.1, read on the forward strand.
CCTAGTTATAGGAGTTAGGGTTATATTAAGGTTAGCCTATAGGAGCTATCCTAGATAGTAGTAGCTTTATTAATAGAAGACTAGGACCTATTTATAGAGTATATTATCCTAGTAATAATATATACTATCTAGCTAGCTAGCCTATTCTAATAGAGCTATTATAGGGAAATAATAATTAGATAACCCTTATATATAGGTCCCTACTACTTATAATATACCTATACTTCTTACTATCTATAAGCTATTTATAGATATAGCTAGTAGCTTCCTAGATTAATTTAATATATATCTTAGCTAGCTTATCTACTAGGTCTTTAACTATAGTATTATTACTCTTTATTAAAGGGGTCCTAATCTTAGAGGTTAATTATCTACTTAAAGCTATAGTTATAGAGGAAGAGCTATTAGAGGATAATACTATAAATAGTAGAGAAGATCTTAGGAGATATCCTCTCCTTATTAGTATAAGGTCTATAATATAGTCTAGCCCCTTAATATAGTATATAACTATATTTATAATCTCTAATAAGTCTATAGAGTATAATACTATATACTATTTATATTCTAGCTAGGCCTTAATATATAACTAGAGATACTAAATATTCCTAGCTCTATAGGCTAAATACCCCTTTTATAAGAACCTAGTTTATATATCTATATATAGGGTATTAAGGAACTATATCTTCTATAGGCTTTTATTAATATATCCTTCTTCTACTACCTTATTACTAAGTATCCTATAAAGTTTAAAGAACTTATCTACCTTAGAGGGGTAATAGAGGTCCTTATATCTTTTAGCTAAGTTCTTAATATAGCTCTAGTTCCTACTAATTATACTAGTATCTTAGTTCTTATATTATACTAGTATCTAGACTTTTAGACCTTTCTAGTCTCTAATCTAGAACTTAATAGTATAGTAGATTTCTAGGCTAATTAGGGTTTTATAATATTAAACTAGCTTTAGTATAAACTCTTCTAAGAGACTCCTAGCTATAGTATAAAAGTATTTATATATCTTAAGGAATAATAATATATTATCTCCCTTAAACTATAGCCTTTACTTTAGTACTAGTATCTAGCTTATTAGGATTATCTATATTAGAGAAGCTATTCTTATATAGTATTAGTTAATTTCTATTAGTATTAATAACTCTCTATTAGACTAGGAGAGAGTTATTTCTATAGTATCTAGTATTAGCTAATTAGCTTAGCTTAGTACTATTATTTTATTACTATCTATCCCTAATAGTAGTATAATTATAGGAGGTATACCTAGTCTAGTAAAAGGTCTAAATAAACCTATAGCTAATACTATACCTTATAAGGGAGTTTAAGTACTAATTACTAGTAATAGGGGTACTATAGATAGTCCTCCTTAAGTAATTATAGGCCCCTACTATTAGCCCCTAGAAGAGTACCTACTACTATAAGAACTAGATTATTATCCTTTCCCTTTATCTCCTTTTAATATACCTCTTCCTCCTCTTCTATTTCTTCCTAATCTACTAGAAGAACTTATAGTACTTATAGGCTAGCTATTAAATTTATTATATAATTATATCTAAATCCTCCTTTATAATTTATTATATAAACTACTAACCTTATAATATAATAGAATAGTCCTAAAAACTTAATAGGCCTTAATAATCTAATATCTATAATATAACTATATAAAAACTAGAGAATTAACTATCTAGGCTTATCCCTATACTTTATAGGTAGAAATACCTAGAATAATATTATACTTAATAAAAATAGAACTAGGTAAAGTTAAATAGTATAGTATTATTATTCTATAAAGTATATACTAACCTACTATAAAATTATAAGTATTAATCTTATAGCTTATATAGTATCTATAAAATAGTACCTAGAATAAATAAGTAAATAAATACTAGTATAATAGTAATAACTAGTATAGTAAATATATAATAATAGGCTAGGTAGGAGAGGATAAAATTAATAGTACTTATTAGTAATATCCTAAAGCCTTTTACTTACCTAATTTCTACTACTATTATATATTTATATAATTAGATAGTAAGCTCCTAATCTATAGAAGCTATACTATAAAATATAGGTAGGACTAGCTACTTACTAATATACTTACTTAGCTAGCTAAAATGCTAGTACTAGAAGAGGTATAAGAGATAGTAACTAGTAGTAAATAAGTAGGCTCTATAGGATAGGAATAAAATAACTACTAAACTAACTAAAATAAGCTACTATCTAGCTATTACTTCATTATCTGAGTAGTATAAGACTTAGGTATAAATAATAAGTATAAATAAATAAATAACTAAAAGCTACTATCTAGCTATTACTTCATTATCTGAGTAGTATAAGACTTAGGTATAAATAATAAGTATAAATAAATAAATAACTAAATACTTAGTAGATAATAGTTTAACCAAGTATAAAAGACTTTATTTATATAAGTAGTACCTCTTAATAAGCAGCTATAAAAGAGGGTATATAACTAGCTAATCTACTACTAAAATACTAATAATATAAAACCTCCTATTACTACTAAAGGTGCTAAGTTTACTTATACTTTTATTAGCTATTATTATTGCTACTAAACCGCACAGAACTATATTTTCCTAGTATTCTAGAGCCGCCTATAGTCTTATTTTCTTACTAGCCTAATCTTCTACTTATATCTAAGCTAAAACCGCAGCTAAGAATGAGAACAATAACCGCTAAAAGTAACCCTTAAAAGCTATAAAAACCGTGCCGGCCAGTAGTGCTACACTAGACCTAGTACTAATAAATATAGATCTAACTTTATTCTATATATATAATGGTTTATTTTCCTTAGGTTTAGGCTAGAGAAGGTGGTTTAATTCTACTTTATTAAGTAGTAAATCTCCTTCTTTTATTAGTTTAAATATTATATATATTAGAGGCGGCTCTAAATTAGTATAATCTAATCTTCTAGATAAAGTATCAGCTCTATTATTTTCTTTTCCTTTCTAGTAGGTAATTTTAAAGTTATAATTAGCTAGAATTTCTATCTATCTAGCTTATTATCTAGTTAATTATTTTATTATTTTAAAATAGTATAGGTTTAAATGGTCTATTATTACTTCTACTTAATAATTAGCTCCTTCTAGATAATATCTCTATTCTTTAAAAGCTATTACTATAGAGAGTAACTCCTTATTATATATATTATAATTTAATTCTATAGGAGATAGTTTTCTAGAATAATAAGCTATAGGATATAGCTTATTATCCTTATCTAGTTAGCTTAGGCAGGCACCTATAGTATAATCTAAGGTATCTATTTCTAGAGTAATAGGTAAGGTATAGTTAAATATCTTTAGAATAGGTACTTTAATAAAGGCTTATTATAGCACCTAGTAGAGTGAATCAATATAGACTACTAATAATTAATAGGTAAGGAGTAAGAGTAGTTATTACACGGCCTATATAGAATAACTATCTACTCTTAGGCTAACTAGAAATAGCTAGTATATATAGAAGAAGTAAATACTAAGTACTAGATACTATAAAATATAAGTAGTATATACTATATTATATAATACTATCCCCCCCTCCTAGTAAGTAATATCCTTATTACTTAGTTACAGGTCTAACCTACTAGTAAGTAAAGGTTAGGGTATCTTTTATAATAGTATAAGATAATATTATATATATTATTAAACTTACTATTATTAGTATTATAGAATACCTAGTCTAGTAGATAGTTAGTCTAGTTTACCCTAAACTAGAGCCTCCTATTAGCTAATATCTAGTAACCTATAATCTCTTCTACTTCCTAATTAGTATTCTTATTCTTATTATTATTATCTTATAAGGCTAGGCTATTAGCTAGCTATTATCTAGGTAATAGGTTATTACTAGTAATAATAAGGTATAAGATATTAAATTTATTATAGGTATATAACCTAGTAGGTAGTTATAGTATAGCCTAGTTACTATATATATTAGTAACTTAATATAGACTATTATTATAAATATTAAGTATAGTAGGATAGCTATAGAGTATATATATATATAATCTATATAGATATATATATATTTACCTAGTTTAATAATATAATCCTAATATTAGTAATTAGCTTAAATAGCTATTTATTATTATATAACTATAAGACTATACTTAGTCTTATCCTATACCTATTATATAGTATAGGTAATAGCTTATATAGTCTATAGTTATATAGAATAGGTATCTATAATTAGTCTATAGATACTATAAATAGTAGCTTTAGTATTAAAATTAAATTATAGCTTATAGCTATAATAAATATAAAAGGGGGAGTAGCTATTAAGGCTCTTATATAGTATACTATTAGCTATAAACTAGGTAATAGATAGTAGTAGTTACTAATTATCTTAATAGAACCTAATAAACTATCTTAAATAGTTCTTAAAGTCCTAATTAGCTTATTTAGTCTAGCTATTAGTTTATAGATAATAGCTAGTAGATAGTTTTAGGCTAATACTAATAATATAAGCTAGGCCCTCCTATAGGTAAGAGATAAACTAGTTACTATAGTCTAAGATAATAGAGAGAGGGAAACTATATATAGTAAAGATATAGTCTATAAGTATATAAGCTATAGCTTTAGCTATAGTTCTATTATTTATAGTATCTATAGTAATAAAGTAGTATACTTTACTAAAATAGTTATAAATAACTAGGATAGTATCTATCCCCTTACTATATAGTAGTAGGCTAATAAAGTCTATAGTAATATACTACTATAGCTATAATAGAATAGGTAGTAGTTATAGCTAGCCTAAAATAGCTAGATAAGCCTTATAAATATATATATAGATTAGATAATTATCTATAACTTAGGATATAAGTAAGATAAGGTAAGGAAACTAAAATTATAGTACTAGGAGATTATATAGCTAAGTTTAGCTAGGGTAGCTAGTAAGTAGCTACTTATAGATATAATATATAAGAAGTAATTAGAGTTTAGTAGGTATAATAAGGTAGCTATCTATAAAGATATTCTACTACCTATTAATAGTAAATAGTAAGTCTAGCTTACTAGTATAATACCTCTAATTATTTATCTTAGTATTATCTATAGTATTAGCTATAAGTAATTAGTAGAGTATAAATATATTATTATTACTATTATTATTATTTATTAGGGCTAGCTCCTAGTCCTTATATATACTAGCTAAGAGCTTATTAGCTAGGAGTAGGGTCTAGTATTATATTTATTACTAGAGGTTATTAATAGTAGGGGTATCCTAAGGATAGTAAATAAGTATATTAGCCTTAATATTAGTATAGCTAGGGTAATATATAATCTTAAAGTTATATTCTAAGAGGAGTTTAGCCTAGTAGGCTTAATAATAAATTAGCTATTTAGTTATAGTAAAGTACTATAATATCTAGTAATCTATAAATACTATAAATAGTATCTAGTAGGCCTTAAGATTAGGCTCCTATAACTCTAAGGTATAAATAATAGCTAGGAGCTCCTTATTATAGATAATATAGTTAAGCTTAGCTAGTACTATAGTCTTAGAATAGTATATAATAGGGTAAAGCTATTACTTATTATTATACTAGGAGAGAAGGCTACTATTAGTCTAATTAAATAAGTCTATTTTTATAACTATCTTATAAACTAGGTTAAAGTAGGTAAGGACTAGTACTATTATAAAGATATACTTAAGACTATTAAATAACTATTATTTAGTATTAGTCTATTACTAATTAGTACCCTTATAAGTTAGCTATATTAATAGCCTAGTAGTCTTACTATAGTCCTTAATAAATTACTAGTAGAAATTAGTAGTACTAAGAAAGGACTAGACCTATTTTACTATTATAGGCTACTCCTAAGATATAATTATATTAATCTTAGAGGGGTCTATATAAATACTATTAGTAGAGATAATAATACCTAAAAATTAGGTTTCCTAGATATAGAACTTATACTTATAAATATTAACTTATAAACTATACTCCTATAGATAAGTAGGGACCTCCCTAATATACTATTAATAATCTATAAGTATTTAGCTATAAATAAGGATATTATTAAGATATATAGTAGTATACTTACTAAGATAGTAGAATAGGTACTTATTAATTAGCTATTACTAGGTACTAGGGCTATTAGCTATACTAAAGGGTATAACTAAGTACTTATAGGTACTATAGTAGGTCTAGAATATAAGTAGGTCCTTAGTCTACTTATCTATAATATATATTTAGTAGAAAGCCTACTTAATATTAAGCTTAGTAATATACTTAGTACCTCTTATTTAGCTAATTATCTTATCTAATAATAGGAGGGGATAGTAGTCCTTCTTTATAAGTTTATTAAGCTTATAGTAATTAATATAGAAATAAATACTACTATTAGGCTTAGTTATAAGTAAAATAGAGGAGGCTATACCTACCTTACTAGGCTCTAATATACTAAGATTAATACCCTTCTAGATATACTACTTAATCTTAGCTAACTAGATATTATTAGTATACTAAAGTAGTATATAACTAAGGTCTTTAGGTTTAGTACTATCTTTTAGTTCTATATAGAAGTTAGTCTATAGATAGGTATAAGAGAGTAGGTTAGTATTATAAAAAGTATCTAAGAGGTTATAATACTTATAAGGGATAGTATAATAGAGGTAAGGCTTATTACTACTAATACTAAAAGCCTATAGGATAGACTCTAATAAATAAAGTTTAGTATACTCTAAGTTATTAATAGGAGTAAAGGTATAGATAGAGTAGGCCTTAGTACTAAGCTATTATTAGAGTAGGACTATATTAAAAGCTATAATTAGTACTATATTAGCTAATAAGCTTATCTAGGAATAACTCTACTTATTAAGCTAACTTATAGTCTTCTTAATAATAGAAATATCCTTAGGTACTTAGTAGTAGTATTATAATTAAGAGAGCTCTCTTAATAGGCCTATCTTATAATATATTAACTAGTAAGGCTAGCTAACTTACTTAGTACTAACTTATAAGGGAGAGATTAGTAGTTTATTATTAAGAGGTTAGCTATAATATAAGATCTTAATAGGAGTTATAGTAGTAGGCTATAGTAGAGATAAGGTAGTATTATTTATAGATAGTAATAATAGTAAGGTATAGTTATTAAATAACTAGCTATTAGTCTAGGGGGGAGTTATAATTATAGTTATAGGTAGTAGTATATTAGTAGTAAATATATATAAATAGGCTATACTAGTTTATAATATCTAAGATAATATTTAAATAGATAGTAAGGATTTAATTAGCTTAAAGGCTATTTAAGACTATATTAAAATATCCTAATATTTAATTAAAAACTTATTTTATAAATTAGTACTATACTAATATAACCTACCTAACTTTACTCTACTAATCTTTAATAATATATATCCTAGATCTAGTATAAAACTAAACTAGTATATATACTCTAAGCTAATAAATAAATTATATAAAGGACTAATCTAGGTAATTATTATAGAAGCCTATAAATTAAAAAGTATAGAATTATCCCTATATTTTAAGCTAAATAATAAGCTAGTAATAAGCTTATAGGTAAGATATTAGGTCTAGCTATATATATAATTACTAATAGTCTAGGGCTTATATAACTATTACTTCTAAGTACTAGTAGTAATAAGTTTATACTTAAGGGACTAATTTATATATAAGCTACTAGTATAACTAGAGTTAATAAGGATATAGATAGGCTATAGTAGTATATTAGGATATATATAGATATATATAGTATAAGAATAATAAGAAGGACTAAAAACTCTATTCCCTAATTATATTAAATAACTAATAGCTATCTTATAGGTATTATCTTCTATAGTAGTTTTATAGGAGGCTACTTATTTTCTAATAACTTATCTAAGTCTATAATATTACCTTTATTAATAATAATAATACCTAGGTCCTTAACTATATCTATAAACTCTTTAGTAACCTCCTTTATACTAGTAGCTAAATAGGTATAAATTAGCTAATAATATATAGGCTTACTATATAGATAGTCCTTAATCTAGTACTTTTAACTACTATAATACTAATAGCTATAATCTTTTAGTATAATAGTATACTCTTATTTAATACTACTAGTAGTATCTTTAATAGGAGTAGCCTAATAAGAGGGTCTAGCTAATATAGCTATATAAAGGGTATTCTTATAATAGTTTATTATCTATAGGGTTAATAATAGCTTAGCCTAACTAATATTAGTAGCCTAGTCTAAGATATATAATAGCTCTATATAGCCTTTTATAATATTAGTAATAGTAATATTATAATAGTTTATATAATTTATAGATTAGCTAATCCTTAGCTATATAGCTAATCTAGCTAATATATTAAACTAATATATAGAATATATATAATAATATCTTAAAAGCTACCCTAGTACTAGTAATATAGTCTATAATAGTAAGTTAAGTAATAGTATAGCTTTACTAGTCTATAATATTATATAAACTATCTAATAAGGTCTAGATAATATTAGGGTTATTAATACTATCTTTATTATTATTATTATTATTATTATTAATAATAGTAGTTAAAGTAGCCTTATTAACTAGGTAAGAGTAAATATATATAGCTTTAGCTATATTATCCTAATACTAGCTACTATTAAAGAGTAGCTTATCCTTAATATTACTATACTATATATAGTAGTTATCTAGTATACTATTACTAGACTAATACTTAGGATTAGTAAATTAATATTAGACCTTATAGTCTAGTATATTACCCCTATTATAAATTACCTATATAAGCCCTAAGACCTACTCCTAGAGCTACTAAGTTATTAGTATAGTAATAATAGATAATTTATTATTATTATTACCCTAAGGGGTAATAGGTTAGCTAGATAATAGGCTAGTAGTAGTTAACTACTAGCTAGCTATTAATATAGTTTAAAGAGTAGCTAATAGTATTATACTATTAATAAACTAGCTATTCTTAGCTATTATATAGGTTATTAACTATATAATATAATAAGATATTATATCTCTATTACTAATAGAACCTTCTTAATCTATAATTTTACTTATATACCTTATCTAAGACTATAAACTATAAAAATAATAATACCTAGTACTTCTAGTATATCTAAAACTATAGTATTTTAACCTAATACCTTATAGGGTATAATTAAAGTAAGAAAACTTATTAGTAAGGGATAGATAATAAGTCTTATCCTCTTATAAGTAGTAAGAGACCTATTAATAGTATTATAATACCTAGTAGAGTAAATTAATATAGACTACTAATAATTAATAGGTAAGGAGTAAGAGTAGTTATTATATAGTCTATATAGAATAACTATCTACTCTCTAGCTAACTAGAAATAGCTAGTATATATATAAATAGTAAATACTAAGTACTAGATACTATAATATATAAACTATACATGCTATATTATATAATAAGGACCTTATAACTATATCCTTTAGAGATTTTTTAAAGCTATTAGTATAGTTTAAAAGGGTTTACTTAAGAGCCTAATTTTACCTCTATATATAATTTAATTACTATAATACTTAAAGCTTATTTAAGGGTACTATCTTAATCTTAAATAATTTAATTTCTTAATATAGTACCTTTATAAATACTTCTATAACTAGAGCCTTTATTATATAAGTAGGTCCTAGATCTTAAGTTTACTCTTTTACCTCTACTAGTTCTACTATATAGAACTTATATAGGGAAATAGGAGGAGATCCTTATTTATTTTTATTTAAAGGTTATCTAGGGTTATATAAGTCTTTAGTTCCCTTATATAAATCTAATTAGATAGATTAACTAGTACTAGTACCTTTAATAATACTAGATATAATAGCTTTATTCTTAGCTATATTATCTTTAATAGTCTTCTACTTAGAATATTTCTTAAGTAGGTATAGATAGGATACCTCTTAGATATTTATATACTACCCTATAGCCTTTAATAAAGACTTCTATAATTAATATATACTTAATACTCCTTAGCTATTAGATAATACTAATATACCTAATAAGGATAACTTAGATTTACTAGGGAAAAGTAATAAGTAGTCTTATATAAGGCTATAGCTATATATAATATTATTTAGATTAAATATTATAATATCTTTATAGGTAATAAAATAGAATAGAGCTAATACTTAGAAAAATCTTTTATATCTATTGTAACTTATAAGTTTCTTATTTTATAGGTTTCTTTATATAAGGGTTAGTAGTCTATATTAGGCTAGGAATAAGGTAAGGTATTAATAGGTTATTATAATATATTAGTCTAAGGCTATAGTAGCTAGTATCTTATAACTATATAATATTAGGGTTATCTATACTAGTATTAGTTCTTATATAGGTACGCTTAATAGTAAGCGCCTATTATAATATAGTACTTATATATAATAATAGGGGATAAATAATCTACTTATTATCTTTATACTTTAGTATCTAATCTTAGGTAAAGACCTTATTTTTATAATTTTATAGGAACACTCTTTAATCTACTACTAGTCTATCTCTATATATATTTAATCCATATCAACATCCCTACTACACGCGTACCACATTTCCTCTCTCCTCATCTCTTACGCTCGCTCAGTCAATCCCCGTGATCGCAAAGTACGGGTCATTTGGATCAAACGGAAACTTGCGAATAACAACATCGCCCACATAATTGCTCAAGTCAGGCTCATACGCCGCCAAGTCTACCGCGCACGTCGGCTGCGCTTGGCCAAACGATGTGATGGAAGACTTGTTGCCGCTCCCGTACTCAACCCGCACTTGATTGATGGTGGCGCGGCTGGGATCCCCGGGGAGGTAGTTGAGCGGCAGGATTTGCAGGCCGGCGTGGGCAGAGGTGAAGACCGTGTTAGGCAGGTCGCCGGTGTGCGGAACGTGGTGCATGCTAACAAGACCTGAAGTTAGCAAAGGCGACAGAGATGGCGACGCTGGGGTGTAAGCAAGGAGATACTGCCTACCCGAGGTTAAACCACACGACCAAATCCTCTTGCTCCAAACTCTCGCCGTCGAAGAACGCGTCAAAATCCACTATCGGGTCATGCACGTCCTGGCTATTCGCCGGATGCGCACTCTTTGGCTCTGTATCTTTCTGTCGCGTGACGAACAAGTCGTGGGTCGCCCACTGCGCCGCCTTGGCCAGATTCGTGCTGTTTTGGACCGTCAGGTGCATTGGGCTGGTGGCTGGCATGATGCGGTATCCGCGGGCCTCTCCAAAGTCGTTCGGGGCGTCAGTGTTGACGACGCTCCACATGGTCGCCGAGTTTTCGCCCCAGGACAGCTTGCCCTCGTCTTCATTGGCGATGTGCGAGCGCGCGAGCTTCATCGTGTTGCGTGCGCCGCCAAAGGACCACGGGTACGTTTCGGTGGTAGGCACGAGCTTGGTCGATGTGAGCGTATTGGCGGTGCCGAGGACGTCAAGGTCCAGCTTGTAGTTGAGGACGTGGTCGTGCATAGAGCCGGAGAGGGCATCGTGGATGTGGAAGCCGTAGTCGCCGTTGTTGGCCCAGTACGCGGATTGGATGTAGCCAGAGGCGCGCACTTCGACGTGGACGCTGCCGTCGAGGTGGAAGGAGTAAGTAAATGCATAGTCATAGTTGCCTGGATGGATTGTCAGAAATATTCCGAGTCGATTTTGCTTGGAGTGCTCACCAACGGTTGCCACGCTACGGATGGTAAAGTAGGTGTTCTTGGTGATGCTGACGTAGTCTGAAGTACTGTGTCGCTGCAGCGGATAGTCGGCCGTGCTTTCAAAGAGACAGATACTGTTTATGTGCGTGTGTGTCGTCTCGGCCGTGTAGAATGAGGTATTCAAGTAGGTAGCATAGCTGGGGCAGTCATAGCCAGCGACCAACTGGAAGCTATAGGGGCCGAATCCTGGCTTTGAGTCAGCACGTCGCAGTGTTTACCAAAGGAAAAGATGCCTCCTGGCTGCATAGCATCCGTTCACAACGTTCTTCCCCGCTGCAGCTAGACCCAGGGTGTATCCGGACTAAACTCACCATAATAGGTGTCCAAGTAAGCTGTGCCAGACTGGACTGGGTCGTTGCCCGCGTAGTGGGCAAGCGCCTCTTCCAGCCCCAGCTCATAGATGATACGCTGACCTTTGTACTTGATGTCAAAGAGTCTCATGCCTGTGTCACGGCTGAAAGCGACATAGAACTCGAAATCCATCCACTTGATGTACTTTTGCTCTGTGTCGACAAAATAGCGAGAGCCCTGGGGAGTTACAGCCAAAGGTGGTGTCAACGTGTCGAGCGGCAGCACGGGACCCTTCTGGTCCGTAGCTGCCCAGGATCCACCAATGTTGGGCTTCAGCTTTTCGAATCCCTCAGAGTAAAATGCGGTCTTGAATTCTTCGGTGGTTGGGTAGAAGACGTCGTTGTAGAACCAGCCAAGCAAGGCCCATTTGCTTGGGTCTCTTCCAGTGAGATTGGCCGCAAAATAGAGACCAAGGGGTAAGAGGGTTCCCTCATCGAAGCCATCCGTTGGGAGACCCCAGAACTGATTCCATTGGATGATGCCATCCTCTTGCCAGTACGGATCTTGACCCCATGCGTCGATAGTGTCGTTGTCCAGTCCAGTCGAAGTGCCATTGAAGAGCTCCAGGGTAATGTCAGCAATAGAGGCACTGACGTTGTGCTTCCAATCGGAGAGGCTGTCGGAATCAGCCTCGAGATTGCGCACTTTTCCCTGGGTCTGTCTTGTGTAGGGGTACGTCAGCGGCTCGTACCGCGTGGTCCCGTTCTTGATTGGCAAGGGGCCGACCAGGATGTCCTGAAAGTAGGGTTCTTCAGATGCTCTGTGGTCCAATTGGATGTGAGCGTATCTTGCCGGGGCTGTTCCATTGCCGTCCAGGTACGAAAGAGAATCAGTTTTGTTTGGAATCATCAACTCTACAAGCGTCTTTGCAATGGTCAGCTCGACACGATGAGCTTGGTACATTCAACTTACAATTGTATTGTCCCATTCGCCAGCATCACTAGCTGTTGTCAAATTCAGGTCCTTTTGGCTGAAAAGCCAGGCAACCACCGGTGCAGCTTCGGCATCAGTCAGTCCAGCCCAAATGTTGCTTTTCGGCGCCGCGATGGACTGAGCGACTGGAGCAGCGCAAGAGGCACCCGAGTCCTGGCGTCTGATTGGATGACTCCTGGAGCCACCAAGTCCTCCTCTTGCCCGACTGTCTTTCATCCATTTTGAACCAGACTTTGGATTGGGCCTTGCCGAGACGTGATCAACGACATTGGAAAGCAAAGACAAGACCGCCAAACCGGTCGCCAGGGCTGAGATTGCCGACTTCATGGCCGCAGTTGCAACTGTGGAATAATTCCGGTCGATGCCGCATTACGAGTCTCTCAACAGACCCTCTTTATACATTTTGACATTGTGACCCTTCGCATGGACCTGCTCAGTGCAGAAAAGGCCATCACGCTTTCTGCAGTTGTGGGTCAATATGGCGAAGTAGATAGGGACATTTTTCGTCGTGGTCACGATGTCCGGAACTCTTGGCAGTTACGGTGTGGGGTTTGTGGTGTTTTCTCGATTGCTTTCACGCCCACTCTTGTAGATAACAACCCAATGGAATCGGACATGGTCTTCTCCGCAACTCCACCGATTTTCGCAAGCGACCTCGTCGAAGCTGCTCATTGGGTCTTCAGAGGTAGAGTCCAGGAATCGACATGGCAGCCGGGCACGATAAAGCGATACGAAGCGATATCAGAAAGAAGGTGGATTTCGGCTTTGCCAGCCCCGGATTCCGGCTTCTTGTACCTGACGATTCTGAGCCCCAGCTTCAGGGCGTCAAAGCTTTCGACCTATCTGCGTCCAGAATGCGGAGGCCTGAAAATATTTCAGGGCGCCGTGCGCGTTGCGCAAGGAGGGACTTAGCTGTCGACTCCTGAGATTAGGGTCGCAAACAGCTTGATCATCGTGTGAGGTTCGTTCCCATCTTCCGAGCAATCACTGCGCCCCTCATGCTCTTTGCGAATACACTCTTTAAATATGGGACCGGGAGCAAGCTCTATTGTTTTGCCCACGAGAGATGATCGGGACTTGCCAACGTGGTGTATTTGTTCTTTTCGCCCCTTTTCGAAAGCACCCTGTTGAGTGGACGTCAAGATAAAGTTGCTGGACCCGGCGTCAATTTGGGACCCGACTTTGCCTGTTTTGACCTGGCCTGGAAGAAAGATTGACACTTTATCGAGACTTCAACAGACGGACACGATGCAGCAAAGACGCCCACAATTCCGCAAGGAGAGATTCTGCGTATCAAAAAGAGGATGGGGAGGTGCCACGAAAGGGCAGCATTGGCCGAGCACGTGGGCCAAAGACAGGCAGGGCTGGAATGGTGCCTCAGAGCCTGAGAAAGAGCTTAGCCGTGGGTAAATTGGCACCCACGAGATGCAGCGCATGCGGCGGCATCGGTCCAAAAGGTCGACAGCCCAAGAAGAGCAGGGGCAGGAACGAAACGAGACAAAAAAAGATGGGCTGGCGAGCGAGTGCGTCAATCCAGAGGCGGTGCGTCGCACGTTGATGGCATCGGGCTGCGGCCAGGATCCAGAGGGCGCTTAAGAGCACATGTCTCGCGGTTTCACCGCAGACGATTGCGGCTCGGGGCAGGGCCGTTGAGCGTTGAGGACGAAGCGGTATGGTATGGTATGCCGGGAGGTGGGATGTCTGTGGGATGTCTCCGCTGTGGGAGGGCCAGCGTGGAGGGGTTTGGTTTGGCACCCCCGCGGGGCGGCAATCAACAGGGGTGGAGGTCCGTCTTTGCAGCGAACAAGGGTAGAGGGATGCACGCGTAGCGCCAGCCTGACATGTACCCTCTACTGATGTCTACTTAGACTCGTTACACCTCGCAGCTCCAGCTCCAGCTCGTCCAACACCAGCACCGCCCATTTGATTTTTTCTCTCTGTCTGCTGGCCGCTCCACCTCGCGCCTGCCCTCGCTGTCGCCGCTTGGACCACCCCCTTCCAGTTCCTTGTGCCCCGCTTACGTCACTGCCGCCTGCACCAGCGCCCGCGTCCTGCTACTTAAACTCGTCGAGCTTCTCCCCACGCCGTCTCCACAACAACTCTCTCTCCACACCCGCACCCACAATTGTCAACCCACCTGTTCAATCCCTCACCACTCTTCACCAACATTCCTCTTCTATCAAAGCTTCATCCACTACCCAAGATGCCTGCCGTAAGTTCAATTGCTCTCCCCAACCCTCAGCCTGACCCGGGTCCACTAACCTCACTTGCCCAATGCCAGATCAAGCAAATCCACTTCGACTGCGACAACACCCTCGTCCTCTCTGAGGAGCTCGCCTTCGAGGCCTGCGCCGAGCTGTCTAATGAGATCCTCGAGAAGTACGGCATCTCTGACCGCTATACCGGCCCTGCTCTCCTCAAGGACTTCGTCGGCCAGAACTTCCGCGGCATGATGACTTCACTTCAGAAGAAGTACGGCTTCTCCATGCCCGACGACGAGTTCAACACCTACGTCGACCGCGAGCTTGGCAAGGTCATCGAGACGCTCGAGAAGAAGGCCCAGCCCTGCGAGGGCGTCATGCCCGTCGTCCAGAAGCTCTACGACGAGAAGAAGTACGGCTTGTCTGTCGTCTCTTCCTCTGCCCTCTCCCGCGTCCAGGCTTCCATCCGCAAGGTCGGCTTGGACAAGTACTTCCCGCCCAACCACGTCTACAGCGCTGCCACCTCGCTCCCCAAGCCGACTTCCAAGCCCGACCCCGCCATCTACCTCTATGCCTGCGAGCAGATCGGCGTCACTCCTGCCGAGTCCGTCGCTGTCGAAGACAGCCGCAGCGGTGCCACTGCCGCGAAGAATGCCAAGATCCCCCTCATTGGCTACGTCGGTCCCTACGAGGGCGAGGAGCAGGAGAAGATGTACAAGATGCTCAAGGAGGAGTGCGGTGCCATCTACGTCATGAAGCACTGGAACGAGTTCTTCGACGCTCTCAAGGCGGTCGAGCAGTCCTAGACTTCCAACTCGGACATCACGGGCGGATAGACGAAGGATCAGATAGACCTTCACTGACGACGACAGCCAAATCTGGCCATGTATGAGGGACGAAAATGGGTTCACGAGGATTACGGATGGACGATTTGAATGAAACAATCTCCCATCACTCCAATCTCTTGCTTGCCGTGAATTTTGATCTGTTGCTTGAAAGTGATTCAATTGTGCGAGTCTTGGCCTTTTTGAGGTCTTCGAGTGTGTTTTTAAGAGCATGGCAGTAGTGTTGCGAGGAGCATAAGTAAGTAAGTGCGGAGGACTTTGACATGGAAGCTTCAGCCCTTACCCATTCCTTCCTGTACGTACGCGGATAGAATTTTGTTTGCGCAGCTCGACAACTGACACGCCATCACAGGAGCGCACAATGCACACATAGTCAACTCTTCGACAGACACTGTACTTGACGGCATCTCCATCGCTGTTGCTTCCTCTCTGCAGTCACCTCCATTTTGCTCAAACACCGACATATCGCTCAGACCATGGAAGCATTCTCGAAGAAGTCACTGTGGCTGCGCTCCGGTTTACCTACTGCCAGTGCCGGTCCTAATGAGCAGCTTGGGACGAATGCCGAGGAGAAAGGAAGAGAGGGTGATGTTGCCGCCCGCCCGCGCCTCTGAAGCATCCATGACAGGCAGCGATGGTGGGATGGAGGGTCATGAGAATGGCACATGGGCTGGTGACGAGGCATTCAAGCGGCAATGTGCCAGAGGATTGACTGAGTGTATAAATGCTGTGCAGGGCCTACTTACGTACGTACATCCGAACAAATGCTTTTTGTCATTGGTCTCGCTGCTGACATGGCGTTCTTTTGACAACACGCTCCCTTCCACACCCTTCTCCTACATCCTCTTCAACTGACCCCGACTACAAGTCTCCACCGTACCACACCGCAGCGCACCTACCCCTTCATCGTCTTCTGCCTCTGGCTCCTCCTCAGATTCTTCTCGCGCTCCTTCTCCAGGTACTTGCGCTGGTCGTCGGCGCTCATGTTCTTGAGCTTGCGCTCGCGGTCCGCCTTCTTCTGCTTCTCGGCCTCGAGCCGGCGCTCCTCGGCGCGGCCCTCGTCGTCGAGCTTGCGCAGCTTGCGCACCTCGTCCTCGCGCGTCTGCCGCACGCGCCGCAGCGCCTCGGGCCGGAAGTGCGCCGACGACGCCAGCCGGTCCGGCAGCCGCAGGAAGAAGCTGAACAGCGGCAGCGTCGCGCTGTAGTCGCCGTTGGAGGGGAGCGTCAGCGCGAGCGTGACGCGCTTGCGTGGGTTGGTCTCGTCGAGCCTGTGGCTGGTCAGTGGGAGCACATGGGGAAAGAGGATGAGACGCACGTCTTGGGGCGGTCCATGGGCTGGTCGGAAATGACGAGGGCCTCGAGGGCGTCGCCGGCCTGCTCGACGACCTTGAGGAGCTCGGGAGTGAGCATGGCGTCGGTGATTTCGGCCGACTCGCTCATGACCGTGTACCACATGGGCAGCTTGGGGTGGTCCTTGGTGGTGGTCAGGGAGAGGTCGTAGCGGTCGTCGCGCAGGCGCTTCATCAAGTCCTTGTGCACAATGGCAAAGACGAAGCCGTCAAAGGTCGAGTTGGGCACCTTGGCCGCACCGGGTGCCAGCGTGCTCTCCTTGCCGTCAAACGTGTAGGCCGTGGCCTCCATGCGCTCGACGGGCGCGGACACGCTGTCGAAGAAGAAGCTGGCCGCCGCCTCGCCGTAGCGCACCAGCGGATTGTAGCGCTTGAACATGGACAGCTTGACGTCGACAAAGGCAATGTTCTGGCGGCCCGTGGCGTACGACTGGTATTCGTTGTGCGAAACCTCCTTGACCAGCTTCTCCGGCTCAATGGATTCCATGTCCTCGGCACTGAGCCTGGCCAGCCCGCTCGCCTGGACCTCCTCGACCGTCGGCGGCTTCTTGTCCCTGCGCCCGCCAAAGCCCACGCTGGCAAACTCGGACTTGAGCACCGGCGCGTGGGCCCTCGCCCAGCCGTGCGCGCGGCGGCGGTTTGCCCGCGTGCCCCAGACGTGCACCAGCAGCACCAGCAGAATGAATGGCAGGATGAAGGCCTCTTGCTTGAAATCGGACAGCTGCGTCCGCTCCCACACCCGGTACCACTTGGTGTAGGGGACGCGGGGGGCGTCGGTGGCGCCAGCGACGACGCCCGCAGCGGCCGTCGATGCGCTCGCCACCGATATCGACGCTGGCGTGGGCTCTGGGGCGCTGGCGAAGTCGGCAAAGTCTGCAAAAGCACTCGATTAGACCCAATGGCCCCATAGTGTCAAGTCGGGGGGTTCGGCCTGCGGGCGTGACGTACCGGCGTCGTGGTCGGCGACGGGCGCCGCGCTGGGCTTCGGCTTGGTGCCCAGCAGGTTGTTGAGAAAGTCTGCCATGGTCGCGGATTGGCCTGTCGATGACTGGCGACGCAGAGTTGGGCGACGAGGCTGATGGGTTGCGATGCGGCGCTGGCGACGACAGAGATGTTGACCTTGGCGGTGCGGCGTTGAGCTTCTGCTGGGTGCTCCAGCCAGCTCCGGGATCCTTACGCGAGAGCTCGGCGCCGATCTGTCGACTACTCCGACCATCACCCTCGCCCGGCTCACGACAACGACCTCGACCAACTTGATCAATTCGTCTGCCAGCATTCCGCACACGTCATGGCAACGGCTCCCATCTCGCAGCCTCCCCTGTTTCTTTCTCACTGCTCACAGCCAGACGGGCGACCTGCTCTCCCAGAAAAACAACTCCGGCCGGCCGCGAGGCACGGTCATCGCCTCCACTCCCCACACCACGCTTCCCAAATCCATTCCAACACTCTCTCTACCCTCTCTCACGCACATTACCCCCTCAAACCTTCCAATCCAGAAAGCTTCCCTTGCCTTCCCTTCTCCTCCCCCCAGATTTCCCTTCATATACCACTTTCGCGCCCAATCTTTTTATGCGTTCATGGTCTAGGGGTTATGATACTTGCCTTCCATTCATCCACGATGGAGCCAGCAAGTTGCCTGGGTTCGAGTCCCAGTGGACGCAACGTTTTGCCTGTATCGTATTGGGGAGGGCCCGGCGATGTTTTTTTTCGCGTTGGGCGTGGGTGGGGGTGCGTTGGGGCGCGGCAGGGGGCTAGACCGGGCGGTGACTCCACCCCACCCCCTGGCGTGTTTGCGGCTTTTGCGAGAAAGGTCTGCGAGGACGACTTGCCCAACTCTTTTTCGCTGGTGGTGATGGTGGGGGTTGTTGAAGGACGCCCGCGGGAAGTCCTTGTGGCTACACGTAGGTGATTCGTTCCTGTTGCTAATGTGCTGCTTTCTGTACCGTGTGCATGGCTTGCTTGAGAACAAGTCGAGATTTGTCGACTACCTACGTACCAATGGACGTAACGGCAGATCCGGGTACGCGGTCGAGCGAGAGGTAGACAGCGTGGATGTGTGTGAGAGCGGAGCCAGAGCCGTGGTGCTGGACGAGACGAGACAAGACAGGACAGGAACATAGCGTTCCAGACAGACTACAACAAGAGGGCGCGATGTATGGCAGAGATGAGAACCACGCGAGGCAAAGAGCAACGTCTACTCGATCCAACTCAGCGTCGCACGCACTTACTTACTCTGATGAGGATTCAGACACATGCTTTTATTGGTTGATTGGTTGGTTAGGTATTTCCCAAACAACAGCAGCGAGCTGAAGAAAATTGCGTCTCTGTCCGGCTCTTGCTGTCTCATCCAGCCAGCAAGTCAAGTGTCTCGGCACATGTCATATATGCATGCGTGTCTCGCGGCGAATATCCACCGCAGAGATAAAGCCACATGTGGCGCCAACACATTGAGGAAATAGAAGCAAGAAGTCTCGTTTTCGTACGACAAGAGGCTAGTCGGCAATTATCAACACCACCATCTGTCTGTTGCCGTCTAGGTGCGAGGGTACCTGTGTACGGCAAGAGGTGGAAGATGACGCAACACAGCCAGTGGCGGTGGCGCCACCGCACACAAAGAGACGACGGCGCGTGACGGCGTCGTGTGGCGACAGAAGCACGCTAGACGTGCTAGCCGGTTGAGCAGCTCATGAGCGTCACCAGTGGTTGAGAGCGGTAGGTGAGCCGTGGGCAAGCTAGACTGGTGGCGAAGCCTCTCCAATCCGGCCATGGCGACAGATGCCGAGAGGGCAGAGGGCGTGGAGGGTGGAGCGCGTGACAGGTTCGCAGATTCGGGCTTGGATGATCTCGATATTTGGCATGGGCAGGTAGACAGGAGATGGCAAAGAATGACGAGGCGCTCTCATTCCATTCAATTCGTAGTAGATAGATGGTGGAGAGAAGGAAAGGCTAGGAGTACGGCAGAAGAAGACACAAAAACCAACCGACGCAAAAGAAAAGATCCCGTTCAGAACGCGCTCCCGTCAACGTATCCTCTCCTTCTCAAAGCAGTCCAATTCCATTTTGGTCAAATTAAACCGCTCATGCCCCGTTCTTCACACCGTTTCCATTGAGCAGACTATCCTTGTGGGTACCCCTCGCAGGCGCGCCATTGTTGTCCGTCGCGCTGATCGAAACCTTGCTCAGCATGCCGTTGGCCGCACGCAGATCCGGAGTCTTGGCCATGCCGTTGTGCGAGCCGTTGAAGCGCAGGCCCGAAATGCCGGGGTAGCCCTTGACGCCGGTGGCTTTCTCGAGGCGCGACGC